>NC_136415.1:25652571-27034571 GCF_051521515.1 Lactuca serriola | reverse complement strand
CATTGCTGATTCAGCAGCAATAAGCATATAGGTGAGATCTATAAGGGTCACGTCGCGGTTCATCATATAGTACTCTCTTACGAACTCACTATATGAGTTAGGAAGTGACTGAAGAACCCAATCAACAGCCATTTCCTCACAGACAATGGATCCCAACATTCTTAACCTATCAATGTGTGACTTCATCCCTAGGATGTGTGCACACACCAACTTTCCTTCTTTTGTTTACTTACCAAAAGGGCTTGAGTGATCTTGAACTTTTCAAGCCTTTGAACTTGTGGGTTAGGGAGAATAATTTGAGGAGGTGGAGGAAGTGAAGCATGATTTCTTGTTCCTCGATCGAATCGTGGAATATCATCTTCATGTGGAAAGCTTGTTCCACGGGATTTGGGAAGACCATAGTTGTCAAACTTTGACATCTACAAAACGGGAGAAACAAATTCATGTTAGTTGATTGATTGATTCCTTAGTAAATCACCCAAATGAGATACTAAGGCTAGGACCCAACACAATATTCTACAACTCGGGAGAGGGATGCCGTAACTCAAATTGCAGAACATTTGAAGGTAAGTGAATGACGATTCACTAATTTCCACCATGAAAAACGAAAAAGAAATTTAAGTTTTAAATCTATGAAAACTCCTAGATCCTTTGAGATTCATTGAACATTTCAATGGCATGTTTAAATCTCGATATGCCCCTCTTGTTTGTGACTGGGATGCCGAGGATCACAAAGCACGTGTGAATAACCATGCAAACTTACATGGTGCCCTCACATGTTACAGTCATCTATTCGATGTGCCGGTAAACCACACACGCTCCACCGAACTATGACAAACATTGAGTCACCCTTTGCTACCTTTGCTTAGAACCATTTAGTGTGCCGGTAAACCACACACGCTCAACTAACGTCTTTGCAAGGGAACAAAGTGTAATTTCATGGAATTGCATCAATTCACTTTTGCCTAAGTAACTAAGATTGAGAATTTTATGAAAACATTTAGTTACTTTTATACTTCATTATACTTATAATGGAAGGTTTCGTCCTATCCTACCCGTTCAGCTAACGACCCTCCACTAGCCAAAGTGCGGTGGGTAAGAGTGGATACCCATTCAATCGCCATTTTATAGGCAATTTCCTTAAACACCCCTTATAGACCAGCTTCATGAATGAGGCCTACTAACGGTAAGACTGACTTTTACTCATACATATATATAATGTTAGACTTTTAATGTTATATATATAGTATAGGGTGTATTTTACACTTTTAAAATATTAGGTGGTCAAATTTAACAATTATACTTTTAATTCAATTAAATTTTAAACCTAAACTTTTATGAATTTATTAAACCTCTTTTAATTATACACCTTAATTAATTAATAAAACCATAAGGGTGTGATTTGAACCTTTTTCAAAACAATACAAGGGTTTTAGAATTTAACATTCCTAATTAAACTTTTAATCAACTTTTAAATTCCAAAACATGAGGGCAAGTGTTGAAACATTTCAAAACATTAGGGTTTAGAATTTAAATATACATCAAAATTAAATAATTAATCAAAATTTAAATTCCAAAACTTGAGGGCAAGTTTTGAAACATTTCAAAACATTAGGGTTTAGAATTTAAATATACATCAAAATTAAACAATCAATCAAAATTTAAATTCCAAAACTTGAGGGCAAGTTTTGAAATCTTTTTCAAAACATTAGGGTTTCAACTATTTAAATTTCAAAACAACAAAACTTTTGGGTTCAAATTTAAACTATAAAACCTAAGGGGAAAATATGAAACTTTTCATAACAGAAGGATCAAATAACAAATAATCTAAATTAACATTTAATTACATAATTATCCATATTTGATTTATTTAATGATTTCTTGCAAAACAATCTACCAATTTAATCAAAATAATTAATCAATTATCACATAAGGAAACAAATATTTTATTAATTGATAAATATCTTCAATTAGATCAAGAATATAGTCAAACATATCTTAAAATAGGATTTATATTGATCTAATGTGATAAGGCAACTATCCCAAAGCAAAAACAGCAAGAAATCCCGAGATATGCTCCATCTGACGAGTTCACTCGTCGAGTCAAGCATGGACTCGTCGAGTCTGCATGGACTCGGCGAGTTCAGCTATGGACTCGGCAAGTCCAGCCTCCAGAAACCAAAAAATCGAATTTTTCAAACATATCAAGCATCAATACAATAGAAACCAGTCTAGGCTCTGATACCACTGATGGGTTTTGATCCTAAGAACATCCTATGTGCTCATACAAACCCTAATGCTTGGATCTAGGTTTCTCTATTGTACATGCAAGTTATCCAAGACTATAAACCCTACATCTAGAATATGATAATCAATATGACATATAATTAGGGTTTAGATCATACCTTGATTGTTATATAGCAATAACAATCCCAAATCTCCTTGTATTGACTTTAGAAAGCAAAGAGTCACAATTGTCACTCCTCTAATGGTTCACAAACACCATAAGCAAGAGGATGAAGAGGAGAAAGGATGGAGGCTGCCCAAAAACGTCTACAAACCCTAGAGGAGTCTTGTCCAAGTTTTTGGTCATAAGGGATCTCTTTATATAGGAGGCAATTAGGGTTATCTAACAAGGAAACCCTAATTTGGATGCTTAAGCCCTAAGCAACCCATGGAGCCCTTTCCTTAAGGCCTTGGACGATTTCATATGGGCTTCCCCCATAGAATTCGTCCACCTTATAATATAAGGCAATCCATGGCCCATATTGCAATTATCTTATAATTACAATTCCAGTCCCTTAAGTTTAATTAATCTCTTTTAGTCACAAAACTAATTACCAATTAATTATTGACTAATATTAATTAAACAATATGATTTCTCCTTTAATATATAATTTTCATAATATATTAATAAATCATATTTAATCCTTTCTCTCCATAATTCATCCTATCAAGTTGCTTTGGTGAAGGCAACCCAAAAGGACCATGCACCATCGGGTCAAGTACATACCAAAATAGTTATGGACTTAGACACTAATCCAACAAAAACAACTTCTACTGGTAATTGAAACTCACGAACTCACAAAAAACCACATAAATACGTCTATAACTTCTATAACTGATCTGCAGAGGTGTACATTGATCTGCATAGGTGTGCACATATCCGTATAGGTGTACACTGATCTATACAGGTGTACACTAATCCGCAGAGGTGTACATTGATCCGCACATGTGTACACTAATCCGCAGAGGTGTACACTTATGTGGCTAAGTGATATGTCAAAAACCTCTTACCTGGACTTCCTACGTGGCACTTGACATGTTATCTTCCCAATTATTCTATTAATTAAAACCCTGATTCGGACCTCATTCATTTCTTTCTAACCCCTTCGTGAAAATTCAAAGCAAGCACTCTCATTTATATAATCAACTTGTTTGATTCTTCAACACAATGTCTGCGAGCTCGTCCAATGCAAGAAATCTCCTCCAAGTTGCTCGTGTGTTTGTTAAAGACAATGTTAACAATTGTGACTGCGACGTTCCAACTAAGGAATGGACATGCTGGAAGCTCACTAACCCCGACATACATTTTTGGAACTGCAACAACAGCTTGGTAAGCTTCTATCTAGTTTGATTTATTAGTGCAAGATTTTTTAGGGCTTCTTAAATTGCATTTGGTGATTAGTGATTATGCTTTGATGTTTTATTCATGTGGGTTTCATATAGACAAGACTGAGGAGATGTGATTACTTTGAATGGAAAGATGTTGCGCTGGAAGATGGTTACTATAAAAACCTCATCTATTCCATGAAGCAGCAGTTGGATTCTAAAGAGGATCTTTATGTCATAAAAAACTTGAGGACTAATAATGATGAGTTAGAGTTTCTCCCGAGTAAGGAGAAGAGTCTAGTGGCAAGCAGGGAGAAGGGGATGTGTGATTCCAAGAAGAGCATACGTATGCACAAGCTGTTGGTAGTTGTTCTAGTTGTTGGGTATGTTTGTTTTGTTTTAAGTTAGCTAATTAGTGTTGGATGTGAAGCTTTTGGTGTAGTTGTTAGTGTAAGGTGTATATATTGGGATGTGAAGGTTTTTCTGTATCTTTTGTAAAGTCAGCCTAAAGTAGCTATTGTAAAATCCCAATGACAATTGGTAATTAGCCTTAATGTAGCTGTTGTTGTACGTTTGTTTTGTTATATGTATTATCGTGTATTTTAACTTAATCAAAACTATCCTATACTATTCTACTATTCCAAATAACATAATCAAAACATAAGCAAAATATTCTTAAAACAATAATCATAATACAATCAAAGTCTACTATTCCAAATAATTTCTGCCATCCTATTACGGTAACTAAATCTCGTATCTCTAGGTGACCGGCGTGTCTCCACTGGTAAACCCGATGCAAGCATTTCCATGAACATGCACACATAAACTCCACAATCTCTTATTTCTCCTTCTTCTACTCTTTCCTGTTGCGGCACATGTTTAGCTTTAACGAATTCCACCTTAGTAGGTTTCTGTCTATTGGGAAAATAGGCCCAATATGATATGTGGTCTAGTTCACTTAATATATTATCTCCCAACGATTTGAAACTACCGTCACCCGCATATGTTTTAAAAAAACTACACCATTCGGTTGAATCATATATGCTCACTTTCCATGTAAGGAGATCCAAATCAGCCAAATACCAATGCAGGTGCGGTAATTAAAACCTTCAAAAAAAATGATAAGTTATTAGATATATACAAATTTTATATTATATGATACATATATATATATATATATATATATATATATATATATATATATATATATATATATATATATATATATATATAGACACACTAACTCGATCAATATCTTTGCAATGTGGTCCAACACCCATCCAGACTGCTACACACCTCAAATAATGTTGTTTCCCAGGTTCCAAAGTCGTGCCTTCAGAATTAATAATCGTCCATCTACCAGCCGACGACTTTATTTCCTTGAGCAGGGACGTCCAGATAACCAAATTTTGCGTGTTAAGAAAATAATTCATTTTGTACAATTAATTATCCAACACTTTTTATAATATAAAATAAGGGATGTGTGTTACCTCAGATAGCAACCATCTAGAGCCAATACAAAGTAAACTTGACCAAAAATCCCAATTCATCTCAATACCTTTTAAAAGTCTATGCTCCAAAAATAACACTCCCATGTTCTTTCCCCACAATTTCCAAAATTCATTATCACTATCCAGATAACCGTCCAATAGTAATGGTCTTTTTTCTACATTATTGGACTTTTGCGGTTTTTTTCCTTTTTCTGTTCTTCAATGGTTCCGTCGACGGAACCTACAAAATCAATATGTTAATTAATTTGGAATGATTATATACTATATAAATAGAAATTACTTAATTTTATACATGTGTGTAAGGCACCCTACAAAATTTCGATTTCATTTTCATCCGCCCTTTTAACGGTGTAACTGTGTTATCCTCAACTTCAACAACAGGCGGTGGCGCCTGTACATACGTATGGCCTGACTCGGGATCCAAACCATGAAAAAATGCTTCCCCCGCATCCACATTTTCCATATCGTTCACACCAAATTCTTTATCTTTTTCCCGTTTATCCATTCTCTTTCCAAAGTGCTCGATTGTGGTTTTTAATTCAGTAACAATGCCAAATAACTTGTCTATTTTACTGTCTTCTGGAGGTTTGTGGTATCTTTCCTGAAAATGAGACGCTGAGGTGTAATCTGCTCCCCAAAAATGAGAGCATGAGGTGTGACCTGCTCCCTGAATCTTAGATGGGTCAGGTGATTGAGACCGCTGCTAAGGAGGACTCTGTTGTTGCGGTGATGGAAACCGCTCCTTAGGAGGACTATGTTGTTGCGGTGGCGACTACACTTTGTCTAAAGTCCAACTTACATAACACACAAAGAATGACAAATTGATCTCACAGGTGTTGGTTCAAAAACACGTGTGATGTTATTTTCCTACAAAATTAAAAAATTAAATTTAAGTATATAAAATTGTTGTAATTTTTAAACATATATATAATTAATATAAGGAATGTATAACTATACCACTGGAACGTCTAGTTTACGTAAACATTGCTCGAGAGACAATTGTGTTTTTATACTCCATGCCCTCATTCTTGAAATTTCATTTTCTATGTGATACGCAAACCTCAAAGCTTTAGGAAATGTCTCCAAAATCCATACCTAGTATTACGACAAAATATTATGCTTTGTCCAAACTTATAAGCACTTAAAAAATATAAGTAATAGCACCTAAAACTAACTTTAAACGGAAGCTGAAAACCGAAAACCATATACTTCATTGTCTTCGTGTAACCCTCACCCTCATTATCTCGTAAATATCTATAGATTTTACCAAACCATATTTGTAATTGTGTTTCACTATACTTCTACAAATACGTACCCCACACAAACCTTCGTACTCGTTTTAATTAATATAAATCATAAAGTATTTATAAATAAATAATAAATAATAAATTTAGTACTTGTTCCAATTATATTGACTATCGGCTAGCTCATATAATGCCGACGGAATCCACGTATTGTCGTCTCGTCCGATGAGACCTGTCAACAAAAATATCATTTACATAACCATTACCGCATCCACATTGCTACACGTCGAGAATGTTGGTCCTTTTATGTAGTCTTCTAAATCTTTCAGCCGTAAATCTTCATCTCTCCCATTAGAGAACAACCAATTCCTTAATGTTGAACTTGTGCTGACTTTTGTATTTATTATATCAACATACGGTCCAAATCTCAAACCGCTAATCAAACAAAATTTTGTTTCACCATATTCTACCACCCTGCCTTGTAACTCGAACTGAAACCTCCTAGCCCTAGCTACCTCTACATCACGAACCTCATGCAACATCATCAAATCACAGAGCATCAGGTCACCATTCGGGGGTGGGCATACCAATGAAGATCCCAAAAGTTGTCTCTCGAAATAATTCAACTCGCCTACTATTTAGTTTTGTAATGTACTTTTTCAACACACTCCCCAACGCCCCTCTAAAAGTATATATTATGCAAGCCATCCACGCAAACTATGCTGCAAAAGATTAAACATATATGCTGAAAATTAAAAAAATAATACTGAAAAGTAACTTTAAATAGCATTGTACTTTTATTTTTATAGCATTGTACTTATATATTGTTTTTTAACAATTTTATGCAACAAAAATAATGTTTTTATTCTATAACTTTTTATACAATAGTCTACGTGAATAATTATCTTTCAAAATAAATTTTCCCTTTTTTATAACAAATTTATAGGATTTTCCAGAAATGGTCCTATATATATTATAAAATTTACATAAATGGTCCATTTTAATAATAATTATAGAAATTTTCAATGTTTTTTTTAATTACAGAAATAATTGGAAATCGATTTTAATATACAGATAATCAACATAAAATGATCTCAATATTCAATAGTCCATTTTAAGAGATAATAATTACTTGAGTCCCATATCCATTGAATATTGGAAATCGATTTCCAATATTATCTCTTAAAATGGATATAGGACTCAATATTCAATGGTCCATTATAGAAATTTTCAATGGTCCGAAACCCTCATTTACATGGTCATTTTCTTCAAAACCCCTCTCATTTTTGGTTATTTACCGAAAATTCTTTTATTATTATTATTATTATTATTTTCTCAAAATTTGACTATAGTGCGTCTTCCCTCTTTATAACACTTCGGAAAGATTTTGCAGTCTTTTCTTAGATGACCTGGTCGAGAGAGTACGATACATTAGTGTAAAAGATTGATCCCTTTGGTCCATGATGGCCTTTTGATAAATAGACTGGAAGAGGAAGAAAAGAAAGAGCTTATGATGACCATCTATTTGAGTCGATCATTTCGTAGATCTAATTCAAGTGTTTTTTTTTTGTTTTTTTTTTTTTTTTGCGCAGTGGAAAGACCTTCAAATCTGAAGTTAAATGCTTAAGCACTGTTTCTGCAACTTTTGTAACTTATGCTGCTATTCAACTATTAAAAACGAACTTTATTATAAATGTTGGTACTATTGGTGGTTTTGAATTAAGTAAGTATTTTTCTTCCGTTATATTTTCTTTCCTAATTTGTTTTTAAGATTGTTATTAACCTTATGAAATCTTCAGGCAAAAGGAGCATGTATTAGTGATGTGGCGACAACTATGAGAATCCCGAAATGTAGACATTAGCGTCATCAAATCACTAGGCTTATCCATACAACTAGCAAAGAAGTTGATCAAAACTTATGAAGAAATGATGCAGACTATTATGAACGACGAATGAATACATCAAATCTATTAGAGTATTAGTATATCTACGTCTTTTGAAAATTTCGATAGCAGTGTCTTTTGTCCTCATATTCGTTCTACAAACAAACTCTTTTGTTCATCTTACTAGCTTCAACTGTTGTAAAAACAAAAAAAAATCATGCAAAACACTATGACTTCCAAGAAAATTACTACAAAGAAACAAAAACTAAAAAAAAAAACTAGTGATCCATGTGAAGCATGAGTCACCCTCTAGTTTACTTTAAACAGGGAAAAACATTTTTGATAAGCATCCTCAAACGCCACTTAAGACTAAATTTATAATATTTATAATATTAAGCCAAAATTAATATTATTTCATATTGCTAGACAAGTCCTTTATATTGATAGAAACTAAATTTATAATATTTCTTTTTGTTTTATTTTGATTTTCAAAATAAATACAAAATTGCAATACAAAAAATCTAAAAAAAAATATGATTTCTTGAAATATATAAATTATAGTATCAAAATCTAATAACAAACTTACATTCAAAATGGCAATCAATCAAAGTCTAGTGAAAACCGAAACATTAAAAGAATCACATCATTAGAAAAACAAATCATTGAAAACATACATTCAAAAAATCGTGTCATCCTTGATTCATCTTAATCATGATACTATTATAGAAACACATTTTAGTCAAATTTGTGACAATATCAACGACATATTTAAGAACCTAAAATTTAGAGAAAGTTGACTTTTAATCAACTATTGAAGAAAAGGTAAAAATGATCAATTATGAGAATTAAAGAGATGAAATTATGAATTTGTGACTTCATGAAAAGGTCAATAAGAGTTTTAAGTCATTTAGAAGATGTTAGATGAGTAAGTTCAAGAGAAAGAATGCACAAGAATATGCATTGTTGGTCAAAAGGATAAAATAGATATGTGGTGCTTTTTGGGCCAGGTTTATCACTTAATAGATTAAGACCCATATTAACTCATTAAGATATGAATTAACAGAAGAGTGGAGTATATTCCTATTGGATTAGGTGTCTAAGCCCATAATTATATTTTGTATGTAGTTGACCCGGTTGTATCATGGTCATTTTGGATTGTCTTCATCAGAGCAACTAGACTGAATGAATAATGGAGAAAGAGATTATTATGGTTTATTAATATATTATATGAATTATATATTAAAAGAGAAATCATATTATTTAATTAACATTGGTCAAGAACTAATTTTGTGGTCAAAAGAGGTTAAATGATTAATGGGATTGAACTTGTAATTATAAGATAATTGCATAATGGACTGAGGAACCCTTTGGAAGGGGTTGGACGAAATCTTATGGGAGCCTATAAGGATTTTGTCCAAGGGCTAAGGTTCTCGAAGATTCTTGTTGGCTGCTTAGAGCCTAAGCAACCGGATGAGGTCTTTGGCTGAAACCCTAATTCTTCAGCTATATAAGGACCCTTTTGGCATCCTAAACCGGCCACTTGAACCCTAAGGATTATAGAGCCGGTTTTGAACCTTCCCTCTCTCTTTCTCTCTCTCGAAGATCATCCAATTTCTTTGGTGTTTGTGATTCATTAGAGGCATCACATTTGAGGTGCTAGGCTCTCGAAAGCTCAAGAGCATCAAGCTACAATTAAAGGTAACATTCTTACTAGTTTATTTCTGTTGATTTCGATTTTGATATGCTAGATCTACGGTTTGAGAGCTTTGGAAGATTATTTCATGTACAATTAGAAAAACCTAGATCCAAATCTTTAAGGTTTGCATGTGCACCATAGGATTGATGTTTTGCTCATAACCCAATAGTGATATCAAAGCCTAGGTCATTTTTCTATTGTATTTGATGCATTGTTAAATTGTTCAAAGCTGAAAATCAAAAAATCTTGCCTCTGCCTGATAAACTTGTCGAGAAACCTGATGAACTCGACGAGTCAGGGCAACTCGACGAGTCCATTCAGTGACTCGGCGAGTCGGACAATCTGATGGCTGATTTTTTGGGATTTTGACTGAAATTGAATTAGGATAATTACCAAAAACGTTTTTGGCTGTTAAAATCTGATTTTTTCAATAAGGTATGGGTTATCCTAATACAATTCAAAGATAATTGTCATAAATAAGATAATTACTTGTTTTATATGATACATATTAATTATTTCAATGATATAGTTATATTTGCATGGTGTTGGTGTATTCGGGGTAACTCACTAAACCTTCGATCTTACATTTATCGATTATTGTTTCTGGTACTTCTGATGACCGCGGGAAGACGAAGGTGTAATCGTACAGCTCATCAAATTTCATGATTTTATGATTTGATTATGGGATACTCTGACATTATACTATTTTGAAAACAAGTTTTTTAATAATCATTGGTTTTGGAATGTTTTGTAAAGTTTAAATTTGGCATGATTTTCATGGATGTTATAGTTGGATTTCAGAGAATGTTTGGATACTTACCATCCACTGATCGAGTTCTCCTATAACAAAATATATCATGCTAGTATCGAGCGACTGCTTTTCGAGTTGTTGTATGGAAGAAGGTGCAGGACCCTGGTTTGGTTGGGGGAGGTCGGACACCGGGTCATGGGGAGTATCGAGGTGGTACTCAAGACCACTGAGTTGATTCAACGGGTGCGCGACAGGTTGCGAGTCACACAAAGCCGATAGAAAAGTTATGCATAAGAGTTATTCAAGTAGGAGACTTGGTGCATCTGAAGCTGCCACCATGGAAAGGTGTCATCTATTTTGGAAGCGAGGAAAGCTGGGCCCCCGATTCATTGGGCCTTTCATGATTTCGGCCCGAGTAGGCGAGGTTCCATAACAGCTGGATTTGCCTGATTGTCACACCCCAAAACCAAGAACGGCGGAAACGTTCTGGGGCGGAGGACGTTATGTAAAGTATCACAACACAGTAAATGTAAATAAGCAAACAACATCATCCATTGCATTAAATATATATAATTTTAATACAAGTGTGTTCTGTACAGTTATAGACACCAAAATAATGTAAAACAAAATAATATGAGATGAGTCTTGGATGCGCTCCATCTTCTCAAAAGCTGGCCTCGGTACCTGTCTACTGATGACCTGAGAATACAAGTTATTTTGAAAGAGTTTATCAACATTAAGCTGGTGAGTTCATAAGTATTCTAGTGTCGGGTTTGTTATCAAAACGTTTGAACCTGTCGCAAGTATAAGTTGTAAAATGTATGTAAGTATTTGTAAAAGTTTGAATCTCTCAGAAAAACCTATATTTTCTATTAAATTATCCTTCTACCAAGGCTTAACTGATTTGTATGCTCGTTTGTTGTAAAAGTGTGTAATTTCCCAAGTGTAACTATCATTTAACAAAATATAGTTTGTACATTAATGTATAAGTGAGGTTATCACTAAAAATATGTAATGGGTAAATCATTGTAGTACTATAGTTTTGTATTATAGGAACTACTGTTGTACTAACTCCCTTAAACCGGATTTTATATTAAGGCATTATGTGATAAATTGCACCATACTATCGACTAGTAACAACGACATAATGAATGGTCGTAATAACGAAATGACGTTTGGCACCCGCAGACCTGCAGGTCCGGCTGTAGCTAGCAGCAAGGTGTAGGATTGTCAATCCAGCATAGATTTATACGTAAACTCATGCTCCCCCTCCAAGAGACTCTGGCCACAACTCAAGTCATGACATTTAAGTCATGCTCCGATTTAAATCACAGTAATTTAAGTATTCTAGTATGTGTAATGTAATGTTTCTCGTTCTAGTATAGTTGTATATGTTCTCCTCCTAGTATAGTTGTATATGTTCTCTTCCTAGTATAGTTGTATATGTTCTCATAGTATAGTTGTATATGTTCTCATAGTATAGTTGTATATGTTCTCATAGTAATGTAATGTATAGACTCATGAATGAACTGACTCATTGATCTAACAGTTGTAATAGTATGATCCTGTGTTACCCCGATGGTAACTCACTAATGATGTGTCTAGTACGTATGAATATGGAAGTACTTTTATGTCTATATAGGTATATTTGATATATAATTAATATTGAAACGACCTTCGGATGGTCACCCGAAATCCCACCAGACCACATCCAAATCGAGAAAAAGGAAATAGGGCGGATGGCTTTCCTAAGCCCTTTAAACATTATTTATACATCTATACATATATGAGCATGCAATTTATAATATAAAAGCATAAATAAGTTTTTATAAGACATTTGAAACATAAATATTAATTCACGAAAAGATCGACTTGATGTCAATCTATAAAACAATTTGAAGGCATAAGTTTGATGAAACAGTTCAAGTATAAGGAACATTTGTTTGAATCACAGTTGTAAATAAGTTTGAAAAGTAAAAGAGTTTGTAAAACATTTTGAAGTAAAACAGTTTGATAAACAGTTTGAACAGTGATAAAATCATTGGTTTCCTAGTTATTAATCACATGTGATTGAAGCAATAACTATATGTATTTAACTTGTATTCCCCCCCCCCCCCCCATAAAGTATTTAAACATTTAAAATCATTTCAAAGGTTGATTTAAGGGGTATGAACTCACTTGATTGAAGTGGTTGATTTGAAATAGTCTAGAGAAGAATCGAGCAGAACTTCGACAGGAAGAGTTGAAAGCGGGGGAAAAATCTCGGGAATCTCGGGAACAAAAAACCTTCCTTTGGGACTTGAAGGTGAAAACCGGGGCTTCGGGAGCTTAACCGCAGAGTTTCAGCACGAGAGATGGAAGAATGGAGCACCTAAACCTGGCACCCCAAGAGTTCTATTTATAGGGGCATTTATGGTGTGCCACGTCGTGGCTAAGGTTGGCCACGTCGTGGGGAGAAAGCCTTATCCCCTTCCGTTTATTGGACGCCCTCAGTCACTTTCCGGGTCGCAGCCAAGTTGTGCCACGTCGTGGGGGCCTGACAGCCTCGGATCTTGGACCTCGAACTTGTAAAATCCGTAACTTTCGCATACGAGCTCCGTTTTCGACGTTCTTTATATGCACGCGTAGCTGAAAATGTTATCTACAACTCTTGTTTATACTTCATCGGCAAATCTTGACATTATTTTTAATTATTTATTTTTAACGGGCCGAAAATGTTATCTACAACTCCGTTATTTATATGCACGTGTAGCTGAAAATGTTATCTACAACTCCGTTAAAAATCCATAACTTCTTCATCCGGTGTCCGTTTTCGACAGACTTTTTGCCGTTGCGCTACTAATGTTGAGACCTTAGATTCTCAATTAGGTTGTTTCGGTCAAAAGTATCTCGAGCTCTAGTTCGAGTTTTTAGCTGTCTACTGCTATACCCGAATCTTGGAAAAATCATAACTTCCTCATCTGAAGTCAGATTTGGACGTTCTTTTTATGTACGCTCACGGTTTGAGGTTATCTATAACTTTCATTTAGATACTTAAGGCTAAAAACTATTGTATTGAAACTTCGCGTTTTTCGTTTAATCGGTGTTGCCGGTTTTGCCGAGAATCTTCAGTTGGTCATAACTTCTTCGTTATAACTCGGATTTTAGGGTTCTTTATATGTACGAAAACCTTGATACATTTCCTACTACTTTATTTAACCCAAATAAGATTTTAGGAAAGTTATATTTTGACCTAAATTTGATTGGTTTTACATTACATTGTCTCGAAATATCGGGTTGTCACATCATCCCCCCGTTAGAAGGAATTTCGTCCCGAAATTAGAATTTAAGCAAGTAAGAAATTACAAATAACTAAGCAAAAAGGTGAGGGTATTTCAGTTTCATCTGATCCTCACGTTCCCAAGTGAATTCCGGTCCTCGGTTGGCGTTCCAGCGAACCTTCACGATACGGATACGGCTTTGCTTTGTCTGCTTGACCTCACGGTCCATGATCTCTACAGGTTCTTCCACGAAGTTGAGGCTCTCGTTGATCTCGATCTTGTCGAGTGGGATTACAAGACTCTCGTCGGATAGACACTTTTTCAAGTTAGATACGTGGAATGTAGAATGTACGTTACGAAGTGCGTCTGGTAGGTCGAGTTTGTAAGCTACGGGGCCGACTCTTGCAAGAATCTCGAAAGGCCCTATGTACCTCGGATTAAGCTTCCCACACTTGCCGAAGCGTATCAAGCCCTTCCAGGGTGAGACTTTGAGAAGGACTCGGTCTCCCACCTGAAATTCCAAAGGTTTTCTTCGTTTATCAGCGTAGCTCTTCTGTCGGTCTCTAGAGGCTTTCAATCGTTCACGGATCTGAACGATTTTCTCTGTCGCTTCCCGAATGATCTCCGGACCGGTGAGAGTACTGTCGGAAGCTTGCCCCCTGGCTAATTGGGTATCACCCATCTCAGCCCAGCACAGAGGGGATCTGCACTTTCGGCCGTAGAGAGCTTCAAATGGAGCAGCCTTGATGCTCGTGTGATAACTGTTATTATAGGAAAACTCGACAGGGGGTAAATGAGTATCCCATACCTTCCCAAAGTCAATCACGCAGGCTCGCAACATATCTTCCAGTGTTTGGATGGTCCTCTCACTCTGTCCGTCGGTCTGAGGATGGTAGGCTGTGCTCATGTCCAGCCTTGTTCCTAGGGAATGTTGTAGTGCTTGCCGAAATCTTGAGGTGAACCTACTATCTCTATCAGAGATAATGGGCATAGGTACACCATGTAGCCGTACGATTTCCCTAATGTATGTTCTCGTAAGTTTCTCTATCTTGTCGGTTTCTTTGATAGGCAGGAAGTGTGTAGACTTGGTCAATCTATCAACGATGACCCATATGGTGTCAAGTCCACCCGTTGTCTTGGGCAACTTGGTTATGAAATCCATAGTGATCCGCTCCCACTTCCATTCCGGGATCTCTGGTTGTTGCAATAAACCAGAGGGCTTCTGGTACTCGACCTTAACCTTTGCGCAAGTAAGGCGTTTACTTACGAAGATAGCAATCTCTGCTTTCATATTAGGCCACCAGTATAGCTTTTTAAGATCCAGATACATCTTATCTGAACCTGGGTGGACGGAATACCGAGTGTTGTGCGCCTCGGTCATGACCAAGTCTCGGAAACCACCGTGTTTCGGTGTCCAGATCCGGTTCATGAAATACAAGGCTCCGTCACCCTTGGCTTCTAAATTCTTGTCCATTCCTCTAAGGGATTCATTCGTCACATTTTCAGGTTTCATGGCTTCAAGTTGAGCCCCCTGAATTTGTTTAGACAAGTGTGAATGGATGGTTATTGACAATGACTTGACTTTGCGACCAGAATATTCCTTCCGACTTAGGGCGTCTGCTACTACGTTGGCTTTACCAGGATGATAACGAATATCGCATTCGTAATCACTGAGTAGCTCGACCCACCGTCGTTGTCTCATGTTGAGCTCCTTTTGATCGAAAATGTGTTGTAAACTCTTGTGGTCGGTAAAGATAGTGCTCTTCGTTCCATACAAGTAATGTCTCCAGATCTTCAGAGCAAACACTACTGCTCCTAGTTCAAGATCATGGGTCGTGTAGTTAACCTCGTGTGTCTTCAACTGCCTCGAGGCGTAGACGATGACCTTACCTCGCTGCATCAGAACACATCTGAGCCCTTGATTTGATGCATCGCAATAGACTACGAAGTCTTCTATTCCTTCGGGAAGGGATAGTATTGGCGCAGTGCACAAGGCTCTCTTGAGCGTTTGGAACGCTCTCTCTTGTTTCTCTTCCCAGTCAAAGGCCACGCCTTTCTGGGTTAGGGTTGTAAGAGGTTTCGCTATTCGAGAGAAGTTCTGAATGAATCTGCGGTAGTAGCCAGCGAGACCTAGAAATTGACGAATTTCTGTAGGCGTCTTAGGTGCTGACCTGTTCTCAATGGCTTTAATTTTGGATGGGTCCACGTGGATTCCCTCTTCGCTTACCACGTGTCCTAAGAATTCGACTCTCCGGATCCAAAATTCACATTTCGAGAACTTCGCATAAAGCTTCTCTTTTCGTAATGTCTCTAGAACTTGTCGCGGGTGATCGCCATGCTCTTTCTTACTTCGGGAGTAAATCAGGATGTCGTCAATGAAAACGATGACGAACTGATCCAAGTAAGGTCGGCATACTCTATTCATCAGATCCATGAAGACTGCGGGCGCATTGGTCAATCCGAATGGCATCACCACGAACTCGTAATGTCCGTAACGAGTTCGGAAGGTTGTCTTCGGCACATCCTCCTCTAGCACTCGTAACTGGTGATATCCGGATCTCAGATCAATCTTAGAAAAATAGTTCGCCCCTTGCAGTTGGTCGAATAGATCATCTATGCGAGGCAGAGGGTAACGATTCTTGACCGTCAGTTTGTTGAGTTCTCTATAGTCAATACACATACGGAATGATCCGTCTTTCTTCTTAACGAACAAGACCGGTGCTCCCCAAGGTGAGAAACTTGGTCTTATAAAGCCCTTGCTGAGCAGTTCGTTAAGTTGACCAAAGAGTTCCTGCATCTCAGCTGGTGCTAAACGGTAGGGCAACTTGGCTACTGGGGTAGCTCCTGGGACTAAGTCGATTCTGAACTCGACCTATCGTTGCGGAGGTAACCCGGGTAGTTCTTCTGGGAAAATATCGGGGAAGTCGCTCACTACTGGGATGTTCTTTAGTTCTTTCGTTTCGAGGCTCGTGTCGACGACGTGAGCAAGGAATGCATGGTATTCCTTACGCAGATACTTCTGTGCTTGAATACTTGATATAATACGAAGACTTGCACCGGGTTTGTCGCCGTAGACTATAAGGGTTTCGTTAGACAGAAGGTTTAGATGGACTGCTTTCTCGTAGCACATGATGTCGGCGCGATGAAGGCTTAACCAATCCATGCCAATGATAACGTCAAAACTTTTTATTGAGACTGGCATGAGGTCGATTGGGAATGAATGGTTATCTATAGTTATGGTACAACCTAAGTATATGCTACTCGTACTTTCAGTTTTTCCATTAGCCATTTCTACTGTGAATAGTTCTTTGAGTGCGTGCGGTGGTTGATTAAGCATGCGAGCAAATTTATGGTTTACGAAGCTTCGCTCCACTCCACTATCGAACAGAATGCATGCATAGGAGTTATCAAGGAGAAACGTACCAGTCACCACGGTCGGGTCAGCAACTGCTTCCCCGTGGCCTATAGCTAGTACCCTCCCTACTCCTCCAGCATTCCTCGCTTTGGGGCAGTCCCTCTTAAAGTGGCCTGCTTCGCCACATCCATAGCAGGTTGGGCTCGCGCCAGAGCCAGGGACTTGGTTGATAGGTTGTGCCGGGAACTTACAGAAACGGACGGTGTGTCCTTTTCTGTTGCAGTTTGAGCACTGCATTTCACGGCAGGGGCCGTTGTGGTGGAAGCTGCATTTGTTGCACTTCGGCAAACTTCCAGCATACTGCTTCATCGGAACAGTAACAGCAGCAGGGGTTACCGCGGCATGTACTGCCACGATTTGCTGTCTTTTGGCAGCTCGCTATTTCTTCTTCTCATCCCAGAATTTCCGCTTAGTGTCAGCGGGTTTGGAGGGTTCTGGAATGGCTAGGGTGGTTGTGGTTGCAGGGGTTTTGACTCCATGGTCAATGAGTCGTTGTGCCAATCGCTTGGCACTGTCGAAGGTAGCGGGGTTTGATGCTAGAACATTCCACTGATACGGAGGCACTAGCCCCCATATGTACCTCTCGATCTTCTTCCCCTCGGTGGGAACCATATTGGGGCAGAGGGCCACCAGCTCGCTGAATCGGGCAGTGTAAGCGATCACATTGGTGCCCTTCATCGTCAGGTTCCAAAGTTCCTGCTCCAGTTTCTGGATTTCGCCCCTCGGGCAGTATTCCTCAGTCATGAGGTCTTTAATTGTTTCCCAGCCTATGTCATTGGCTACGACGAGAGTTAGTGCCTTGACATGGCCGTTCCACCATGTCAGGGCCTTTCCTTCAAAGGTGCATGCGACGTACTTGACTTTACTCGCCGCAGGGCATGAACAGATTTCGAAGACTGATTCAGTCTTCTAGAGCCATTGCGAGAGGGCAATGACTCCGCCGGTGCCGTAAAAAGGCTTCGGCTTGCAATTGGTGAAATCCTTATAGGAGCACTCTCTCAAGCGCACAGGGGTTTCAACCGGGGTTGATTCCACTGGGGTTCCACCTCTGTTGGCATCAGTTGAGTGATACTGAGCCATGGCAGTCGCCACTGCTGCAGCTACGGCAGCATTCAGGGCTACAGTATCGATGACCGGAGGCGAAGGAGGTGGTGGTGTAGGGTTATTCCTGGGAGATTTGCGAGGAGGCATCTTTCAGCTATAAGTTTATAAAGATAAGAAAAATGATAAGAATCAATTTGTAAGCAACGTGAGAGTGACACATGTACTAACTAACCATAACCCAACAGTTGAATGAGTGTTTGAAATCACAATAAGAAATATTAGTAGGAAAGCACAAGTGTACAGATTTTTCCCACAGATTAGATAGATTTCAATAATACTGGTATTACTGATGTAATAAGTCCAGGGAAAATCGACCTATCAGTAGGTCTTGCATCATACCAAACAGATAAGTTTGACAGTTCTTAGATTCCTAATTAGAGTACTGAAAGTTAGGAATATTTTACAGACAAGTGCTACTTAGAACACAGATGTTAAAGGCTATTCTTTAACCAAAAGACATAGATGTACTAGACATCATCTAACGGCGATGGGAATTCCCCGGGCGAGCCCTGAGGTCGGATACTTGACGAAACACCTCTTGAAGGTGTCGATCCTGAGCCCTCTGACGAGCTCGAAGTTCCAAGATTTCAGCTCGTGAGGCAGCTAGCTGCTGCTGCAGGGTTTCATTAGTTCTCCAGGTCCGTTCCATGTCTTCTTCAAGACGGCGGATGCGGACTGTGTTGACACCTGAGTTGGCATCAATCTCCATGACCCGGTCGATGGCTGCTCGACCTTGCTCGACCTTACGAGCTATTCTGCGGATAATGACAGGCAGAGCTCGGTCAGCAGAGCCACCATCGCTGACGTTGTAAAAGCTTCAGTCCCCAAAGTATGGTAAGGGTTGACCCTGTTCATCACTCCAGCGATTCAAGTTGTTTGCCCACAAGGGAGTAGGACCTGGAAAAGCTGGTCGAGGGTTGTTGTTCGGGGCTTGACCTACTAGCGGTAGGTTGTTGACTTCAGGCTCGGAGTCGGATCCATCAGAAAAGCCTTCTGCGAGGTGATCATCCAAAGGGATTGGATGCTCATCTTCGGGCTCTTCATCGATCCACCCGGCATTGCCTTCATTTGGAAAGTACGGGTCGCCGTGATGGAATCCAGCCATTTAAATATACGCGAGAAGAGAGGTATAAGAATATAGTATACGTGTAACTAGTAGTACAAAATACACCTATAGTATTTAAGTTTAAGTTCTACTGATCTTCTTGTGGTATTGTTGGTAAGTTTTTAGACTTGTTAACATATCACAACCATTCTAGGGCATATGCTAATCACTCCTAGGACCAGCATAGTTGATCAGGCTATGCCATTCCCAGGACTGACCATACATCCCCGAGCTCACTTGTGATATTTAACAATCGTAATACTTTTGTTCTTGTCATTGTGACACTGATTTTAGTATGAATGCAGACTAGTATACTTAATTAAATATTTTATTATTTAAAGTATAGACTCTGGGTCAGAGTGCTTTAATCCCTTTTGGGTTTATAGTTTAGTATATCTTTTATGGGTTGATATACTTGATTCACTATAAACAATGCTCTGATACCAATCTGTCACACCCCAAAACCAAGAACGGCGGAAACGTTCTGGGGCGGAGGACGTTATGTAAAGTATCACAACACAGTAAATGTAAATAAGCAAACAACATCATCCATTGCATTAAATATATATAATTTTAATACAAGCGTGTTCTGTACAGTTATAGACACCAAAATAATGTAAAACAAAATAATATGAGATGAGTCTTGGATGCGCTCCATCATCTCAAAAGATGGCCTCGGTACCTGTCTACTGATGACCTGAGAATACAAGTTATTTTGAAAGAGTTTATCAACATTAAGCTGGTGAGTTCATAAGTATTCT
Source organism: Lactuca serriola (assembly GCF_051521515.1). Lineage (NCBI taxonomy): Eukaryota > Viridiplantae > Streptophyta > Magnoliopsida > Asterales > Asteraceae > Lactuca > Lactuca serriola. The sequence continues at coordinate 27,014,229 of NC_136415.1, read as the reverse complement.
AGTGTCGGGTTTGTTATCAAAACGTTTGAACCTGTCGCAAGTATAAGTTGTAAAATGTATGTAAGTATTTGTAAAAGTTTGAATCTCTCAGAAAAACCTATATTTTCTATTAAAGTAGCCTTCTACCAAGGCTTAACTGATTTGTATGCTCGTTTGTTGTAAAAGTGTGTAATTTCCCAAGTGTAACTATCATTTAACAAAATATAGTTTGTACATTAATGTTTAAGTGAGGTTATCACTAAAAATATGTAATGGGTAAATCATTGTAGTACTGTAGTTTTGTATTATAGGAACTATTGTTGTACTAACTACCTTAAAACGGATTTTATATTAAGGCATTATGTGATAAATTGCACCATACTATCGACTAGTAACAACGACATAATGAATGGTCGTAATAACGAAATGACGTTTGGCACCCGCAGACCTGCAGGTCCGGCTATAGCTAGCAGCAAGGTGTAGGATTGTCAATCATGAATTGATTTATACGTAAACTCATGCTCCCCCTCCAAGAGACTCTGGCCACAACTCAAGTCATGACATTTAAGTCATGCTCCGATTTAAATCACAGTAATTTAAGTATTCTAGTATGTGTAATGTAATGTTTCTCGTTCTAGTATAGTTGTATATGTTCTCCTCCTAGTATAGTTGTATATGTTCTCTTCCTAGTATAGTTGTATATGTTCTCATAGTATAGTTGTATATGTTCTCATAGTATAGTTGTATATGTTCTCATAGTAATGTAATGTATAGACTCATGAATGAACTGACTCATTGATCTAACAGTTGTAATAGTATGATCCTGTGTTACCCCGATGGTAACTCACTAATGATGTGTCTAGTACGTATGAATATGGAAGTACTTTTATGTCTATATAGGTATATTTGATATATAATTAATATTGAAACGACCTTCGGATGGTCACCCGAAATCCCACCAGACCACATCCAAATCGAGAAAAAGGAAATAGGGCGGATGGCTTTCCTAAGCCCTTTAAACATTATTTATACATCTATACATATATGAGCATGCAATTTATAATATAAAAGCATAAATAAGTTTTTATAAGACATTTGAAACATAAATATTAATTCAAGAAAAGATCGACTTGATGTCAATCTATAAAACAATTTGAAGGCATAAGTTTGATGAAACAGTTCAAGTATAAGGAACATTTGTTTGAATCACAGTTGTAAATAAGTTTGAAAAGTAAAGAAGTTTGTAAAACATTTTGAAGTAAAACAGTTTGATAAACAGTTTGAACAGTGATAAAATCATTGGTTTCCTAGTTATTAATCACATGTGATTGAAGCAATAACTATATGTATTTAACTTGTATTCCCCCCCCCCCCCATAAAGTATTTAAACATTTAAAATCATTTCAAAGGTTGATTTAAGGGGTATGAACTCACTTGATTGAAGTGGTTGATTTGAAATAGTCTAGAGAAGAATCGAGCAGAACTTCGACAGGAAGAGTTGAAAGTGGGGGAAAAATCTCGGGAATCTCGGGAACAAAAAACCTTCCTTCGGGACTTGAAGGTGAAAACCGGGGCTTCGGGAGCTTAACCGCAGAGTTTCAGCACGAGAGATGGAAGAATGGAGCACCTAAACCCGGCACCCCAAGAGTTCTATTTATAGGGGCATTTATGGTATGCCACGTCGTGGCTAAGGTTGGCCACGTCGTGGGGAGAAAGCCTTATCCCCTTCCGTTGATTGGACGCCCTCAGTCACTTTCCGGGTCGCGGCCAAGTTGTGCCACGTCGTGGGGGCCTGACAGCCTCGGATCTTGGACCCCGAACTTGTAAAATCCGTAACTTTCGCATACGAGCTCCGTTTTCGACGTTCTTTATATGCACGCGTAGCTGAAAATGTTATCTACAACTCTCGTTTAGACTTCATCGGCAAATCTTGACATTATTTTTAATTATTTATTTTTAACGGGCCAGGAAACGAAAAGTCCGTTAAAAATCCATAACTTCTTCATCCGGTGTCCGTTTTCGACAGACTTTTCGCCGTTGCGCTACTAATGTTGAGACCTTAGATTCTCAATTAGGTTGTTTCGGTCAAAAGTATCTCGAGCTCTAGTTCGAGTTTTTAGCTGTCTACTGCTATACCCGAATCTTGGAAAAATCATAACTTCCTCATCTGAAGTCAGATTTGGACGTTCTTTTTATGTACGCTCACGGTTTGAGGTTATCTATAACTTTCATTTAGATACTTAAGGCTAAAAACTATTGTATTGAAACTTCGCGTTTTTCGTTTAATCGGTGTTGCCGGTTTTGCCGAGAATCTTCAGTTGGTCATAACTTCTTCGTTATAACTCGGATTTTAGGGTTCTTTATATGTACGAAAACCTTGATACGTTTCCTACTACTTTATTTAACCCAAATAAGATTTTAGGAAAGTTATATTTTGACCTAAATTTGATTGGTTTTACATTACATTGTCTCGAAATATCGGGTTGTCACATCATCCCCCCGTTAGAAGGAATTTCGTCCCGAAATTAGAATTTAAGCAAGTAAGAAATTACAAATAACTAAGCAAAAAGGTGAGGGTATTTCAGTTTCATCTGATCCTCACGTTCCCAAGTGAATTCCGGTCCTCGGTTGGCGTTCCAGCGAACCTTCACGATACGGATACGGCTTTGCTTTGTCTGCTTGACCTCACGGTCCATGATCTCTACAGGTTCTTCCACGAAGTTGAGGCTCTCGTTGATCTCGATCTTGTCGAGTGGGATTACAAGACTCTCGTCGGATAGACACTTTTTCAAGTTAGATACGTGGAATGTAGAATGTACGTTACGAAGTGCGTCTGGTAGGTCGAGTTTGTAAGCTACGGGGCCGACTCTTGCAAGAATCTCGAAAGGCCCTATGTACCTCGGATTAAGCTTCCCACACTTGCCGAAGCGTATCAAGCCCTTCCAGGGTGAGACTTTGAGAAGGACTCGGTCTCCCACCTGAAATTCCAAAGGTTTTCTTCGTTTATCAGCGTAGCTCTTCTGTCGGTCTCTAGAGGCTTTCAATCGTTCACGGATCTGAACGATTTTCTCTGTCGCTTCCCGAATGATCTCCGGACCGGTGAGAGTACTGTCGGAAGCTTGCCCCCTGGCTAATTGGGTATCACCCATCTCAGCCCAGCACAGAGGGGATCTGCACTTTCGGCCGTAGAGAGCTTCAAATGGAGCAGCCTTGATGCTCGTGTGATAACTGTTATTATAGGAAAACTCGACAGGGGGTAAATGAGTATCCCATACCTTCCCAAAGTCAATCACGCAGGCTCGCAACATATCTTCCAGTGTTTGGATGGTCCTCTCACTCTGTCCGTCGGTCTGAGGATGGTAGGCTGTGCTCATGTCCAGCCTTGTTCCTAGGGAATGTTGTAGTGCTTGCCGAAATCTTGAGGTGAACCTACTATCTCTATCAGAGATAATGGGCATAGGTACACCATGTAGCCGTACGATTTCCCTAATGTATGTTCTCGTAAGTTTCTCTATCTTGTCGGTTTCTTTGATAGGCAGGAAGTGTGTAGACTTGGTCAATCTATCAACGATGACCCATATGGTGTCAAGTCCACCCGTTGTCTTGGGCAACTTGGTTATGAAATCCATAGTGATCCGCTCCCACTTCCATTCCGGGATCTCTGGTTGTTGCAATAAACCAGAGGGCTTCTGGTACTCGACCTTAACCTTTGCGCAAGTAAGGCGTTTACTTACGAAGATAGCAATCTCTGCTTTCATATTAGGCCACCAGTATAGCTTTTTAAGATCCAGATACATCTTATCTGAACCTGGGTGGACGGAATACCGAGTGTTGTGCGCCTCGGTCATGACCAAGTCTCGGAAACCACCGTGTTTCGGTGTCCAGATCCGGTTCATGAAATACAAGGCTCCGTCACCCTTGGCTTCTAAATTCTTGTCCATTCCTCTAAGGGATTCATTCTTCACATTTTCAGGTTTCATGGCTTCAAGTTGAGCCCCCTGAATTTGTTTAGACAAGTGTGAATGGATGGTTATTGACAATGACTTGACTTTGCGACCAGAATATTCCTTCCGACTTAGGGCGTCTGCTACTACGTTGGCTTTACCAGGATGATAACGAATATCGCATTCGTAATCACTGAGTAGCTCGACCCACCGTCGTTGTCTCATGTTGAGCTCCTTTTGATCGAAAATGTGTTGTAAACTCTTGTGGTCGGTAAAGATAGTGCTCTTCGTTCCATACAAGTAATGTCTCCAGATCTTCAGAGCAAACACTACTGCTCCTAGTTCAAGATCATGGGTCGTGTAGTTAACCTCGTGTGTCTTCAACTGCCTCGAGGCGTAGACGATGACCTTACCTCGCTGCATCAGAACACATCTGAGCCCTTGATTTGATGCATCGCAATAGACTACGAAGTCTTCTATTCCTTCGGGAAGGGATAGTATTGGCGCAGTGCACAAGGCTCTCTTGAGCGTTTGGAACACTCTCTCTTGTTTCTCTTCCCAGTCAAAGGCCACGCCTTTCTGGGTTAGGGTTGTAAGAGGTTTCGCTATTCGAGAGAAGTTCTGAATGAATCTGCGGTAGTAGCCAGCGAGACCTAGAAATTGACGAATTTCTATAGGCGTCTTAGGTGCTGACCTGTTCTCAATGGCTTTAATTTTGGATGGGTCCACGTGGATTCCCTCTTCGCTTACCACGTGTCCTAAGAATTCGACTCTCCGGATCCAAAATTCACATTTCGAGAATTTCGCATAAAGCTTCTTTTTTCGTAATGTCTCTAGAACTTGTCGCAGGTGATCGCCATGCTCTTTCTTACTTCGGGAGTAAATCAGGATGTCGTCAATGAAAACGATGACGAACTGATCCAAGTAAGGTCGGCATACTCTATTCATCAGATCCATGAAGACTGCGGGCGCATTGGTCAATCCGAATGGCATCACCACGAACTCGTAATGTCCGTAACGAGTTCGGAAGGTTGTCTTCGGCACATCCTCCTCTAGCACTCGTAACTGGTGATATCCGGATCTCAGATCAATCTTAGAAAAATAGTTCGCCCCTTGCAGTTGGTCGAATAGATCATCTATGCGAGGCAGAGGGTAACGATTCTTGACCGTCAGTTTGTTGAGTTCTCTATAGTCAATACACATACGGAATGATCCGTCTTTCTTCTTAACGAACAAGACCGGTGCTCCCCAAGGTGAGAAACTTGGTCTTATAAAGCCCTTGCTGAGCAGTTCCTTAAGTTGACCAAAGAGTTCCTGCATCTCAGCTGGTGCTAAACGGTAGGGCGACTTGGCTACTGGGGTAGCTCCTGGGACTAAGTCGATTCTGAACTCGACCTATCATTGCGGAGGTAACCCAGGTAGTTCTTCTGGGAAAATATCGGGGAAGTCGCTCACTACTGGGATGTTCTTTAGTTCTTTCATTTCGAGGCTCGTGTCGACGACGTGAGCAAGGAATGCATGGTATTCCTTACGCAGATACTTCTGTGCTTGAATACTTGATATAATACGAAGACTTGCACCGGGTTTGTCGCCGTAGACTATAAGGGTTTCGTTAGACGGAAGGTTTAGATGGACTGCTTTCTCGTAGCACATGATGTCGGCGCGATGAAGGCTTAACCAATCCATGCCAATGATAACGTCAAAACTTTTTATTGAGACTGGCATGGGGTCGATTGGGAATGAATGGTTATCTAGAGTTAGGGTACAACCTAAGTATATGCTACTCGTACTTTCAGTTTTTCCATTAGCCATTTCTACTGTGAATAGTTCTTTGAGTGCGTGCGGTGGTTGATTAAGCATGCGAGCAAATTTATGGTTTACGAAGCTTCGCTCCACTCCACTATTGAACAGAATGCATGCATAGGAGTTATCAAGGAGAAATGTACCAGTCACCACGGTCGGGTCAGCAACTGCTTCCCCGTGGCCTATAGCTAGTACCCTCCCTGCTCCTCCAGCATTCCTCGCTTTGGGGCAGTCCCTCTTAAAGTGGCCTGCTTCGCCACATCCATAGCAGGTTGGGCTCGCGCCAGAGCCAGGGACTTGGTTGATAGGTTGTGCCGGGAACTTACAGAAACGGACGGTGTGTCCTTTTCTGTTGCAGTTTGAGCACTGCATTTCACGGCAGGGGCCGTTGTGGTGGAAGCTGCATTTGTTGCACTTCGGCAAACTTCCAGCATACTGCTTCATCGGAACAGTAACAGCAGCAGGGGTTACCGCGGCATGTACTGCCACGATTTGCTGTCTTTTGGCAGCTCGCTATTTCTTCTTCTCATCCCAGAATTTCCGCTTAGTGTCAGCGGGTTTGGAGGGTTCTGGAATGGCTAGGGTGGTTGTGGTTGCAGGGGTTTTGACTCCATGGTCAATGAGTCGTTGTGCCAATCGCTTGGCACTGTCGAAGGTAGCGGGGTTTGATGCTAGAACATTCCACTGATACGGAGGCACTAGCCCCCATATGTACCTCTCGATCTTCTTCCCCTCGGTGGGAACCATATTGGGGCAGAGGGCCACCAGCTCGCTGAATCGGGCAGTGTAAGCGATCACATTGGTGCCCTTCATCGTCAGGTTCCAAAGTTCCTGCTCCAGTTTCTGGATTTCGCCCCTCGGGCAGTATTCCTCAGTCATGAGGTCTTTAATTGTTTCCCAGCCTATGTCATTGGCTACGACGAGAGTTAGTGCCTTGACATGGCCGTTCCACCATGTCAGGGCCTTTCCTTCAAAGGTGCATGCGACGTACTTGACTTTACTCGCCGCAGGGCATGAACAGATTTCGAAGACTGATTCAGTCTTCTAGAGCCATTGCGAGAGGGCAATGACTCCGCCGGTGCCGTAAAAAGGCTTCGGCTTGCAATTGGTGAAATCCTTATAGGAGCACTCTCTCAAGCGCACAGGGGTTTCAACCGGGGTTGATTCCACTGGGGTTCCACCTCTGTTGGCATCAGTTGAGTGATACTGAGCCATGGCAGTCGCCACTGCTGCAGCTACGGCAGCATTCAGGGCTACAGTATCGATGACCGGAGGCGAAGGAGGTGGTGGTGTAGGGTTATTCCTGGGAGATTTGCGAGGAGGCATCTTTCAGCTATAAGTTTATAAAGATAAGAAAAATGATAAGAATCAATTTGTAAGCAACGTGAGAGTGACACATGTACTAACTAACCATAACCCAACAGTTGAATGAGTGTTTGAAATCACAATAAGAAATATTAGTAGGAAAGCACAAGTGTACAGATTTTTCCCACAGATTAGATAGATTTCAATAATACTGGTATTACTGATGTAATAAGTCCAGGGAAAATCGACCTATCAGTAGGTCTTGCATCATACCAAACAGATAAGTTTGACAGTTCTTAGATTCCTAATTAGAGTACTGAAAGTTAGGAATATTTTACAGACAAGTGCTACTTAGAACACAGATGTTAAAGGCTATTCTTTAACCAAAAGACATAGATGTACTAGACATCATCTAACGGCGATGGGAATTCCCCGGGCGAGCCCTGAGGTCGGATACTTGACGAAACACCTCTTGAAGGTGTCGATCCTGAGCCCTCTGACGAGCTCGAAGTTCCAAGATTTCAGCTCGTGAGGCAGCTAGCTGCTGCTGCAGGGTTTCATTAGTTCTCCAGGTCCGTTCCATGTCTTCTTCAAGACGGCGGATGCGGACTGTGTTGACACCTGAGTTGGCATCAATCTCCATGACCCGGTCGATGGCTGCTCGACCTTGCTCGACCTTACGAGCTATTCTGCGGATAATGACAGGCAGAGCTCGGTCAGCAGAGCCACCATCGCTGACGTTGTAAAAGCTTCAGTCCCCAAAGTATGGTAAGGGTTGACCCTGTTCATCACTCCAGCGATTCAAGTTGTTTGCCCACAAGGGAGTAGGACCTGGAAAAGCTGGTCGAGGGTTGTTGTTCGGGGCTTGACCTACTAGCGGTAGGTTGTTGACTTCAGGCTCGGAGTCGGATCCATCAGAAAAGCCTTCTGCGAGGTGATCATCCAAAGGGATTGGATGCTCATCTTCGGGCTCTTCATCGATCCACCCGGCATTGCCTTCATTTGGAAAGTACGGGTCGCCGTGATGGAATCCAGCCATTTAAATATACGCGAGAAGAGAGGTATAAGAATATAGTATACGTGTAACTAGTAGTACAAAATACACCTATAGTATTTAAGTTTAAGTTCTACTGATCTTCTTGTGGTATTGTTGGTAAGTTTTTAGACTTGTTAACATATCACAACCATTCTAGGGCATATGCTAATCACTCCTAGGACCAGCATAGTTGATCAGGCTATGCCATTCCCAGGACTGACCATACATCCCCGAGCTCACTTGTGATATTTAACAATCGTAATACTTTTGTTCTTGTCATTGTGACACTGATTTTAGTATGAATGCAGACTAGTATACTTAATTAAATATTTTATTATTTAAAGTATAGACTCTGGGTCAGAGTGCTTTAATCCCTTTTGGGTTTATAGTTTAGTATATCTTTTATGGGTTGATATACTTGATTCACTATAAACAATGCTCTGATACCAATCTGTCACACCCCAAAACCAAGAACGGCGGAAACGTTCTGGGGCGGAGGACGTTATGTAAAGTATCACAACACAGTAAATGTAAATAAGCAAACAACATCATCCATTGCATTAAATATATATAATTTTAATACAAGCGTGTTCTGTACAGTTATAGACACCAAAATAATGTAAAACAAAATAATATGAGATGAGTCTTGGATGCGCTCCATCATCTCAAAAGATGGCCTCGGTACCTGTCTACTGATGACCTGAGAATACAAGTTATTTTGAAAGAGTTTATCAACATTAAGCTGGTGAGTTCATAAGTATTCTAGTGTCGGGTTTGTTATCAAAACGTTTGAACCTGTCGCAAGTATAAGTTGTAAAATGTATGTAAGTATTTGTAAAAGTTTGAATCTCTCAGAAAAACCTATATTTTCTATTAAAGTAGCCTTCTACCAAGGCTTAACTGATTTGTATGCTCGTTTGTTGTAAAAGTGTGTAATTTCCCAAGTGTAACTATCATTTAACAAAATATAGTTTGTACATTAATGTTTAAGTGAGGTTATCACTAAAAATATGTAATGGGTAAATCATTGTAGTACTGTAGTTTTGTATTATAGGAACTATTGTTGTACTAACTACCTTAAAACGGATTTTATATTAAGGCATTATGTGATAAATTGCACCATACTATCGACTAGTAACAACGACATAATGAATGGTCGTAATAACGAAATGACGTTTGGCACCCGCAGACCTGCAGGTCCGGCTATAGCTAGCAGCAAGGTGTAGGATTGTCAATCATGCATTGATTTATACGTAAACTCATGCTCCCCCTCCAAGAGACTCTGGCCACAACTCAAGTCATGACATTTAAGTCATGCTCCGATTTAAATCACAGTAATTTAAGTATTCTAGTATGTGTAATGTAATGTTTCTCGTTCTAGTATAGTTGTATATGTTCTCCTCCTAGTATAGTTGTATATGTTCTCTTCCTAGTATAGTTGTATATGTTCTCATAGTATAGTTGTATATGTTCTCATAGTAATGTAATGTATAGACTCATGAATGAACTGACTCATTGATCTAACAGTTGTAATAGTATGATCTTGTGTTACCCCGATGGTAACTCACTAATGATGTGTCTAGTACGTATGAATATGGAAGTACTTTTATGTCTATATAGGTATATTTGATATATAATTAATATTGAAACGACCTTCGGATGGTCACCCGAAATCCCACCAGACCACATCCAAATCGAGAAAAAGGAAATAGGGCGGATGGCTTTCCTAAGCCCTTTAAACATTATTTATACATCTATACATATATGAGCATGCAATTTATAATATAAAAGCATAAATAAGTTTTTATAAGACATTTGAAACATAAATATTAATTCAAGAAAAGATCGACTTGATGTCAATCTATAAAACAATTTGAAGGCATAAGTTTGATGAAACAGTTCAAGTATAAGGAACATTTGTTTGAATCACAGTTGTAAATAAGTTTGAAAAGTAAAAGAGTTTGTAAAACATTTTGAAGTAAAACAGTTTGATAAACAGTTTGAACAGTGATAAAATCATTGGTTTCCTAGTTATTAATCACATGTGATTGAAGCAATAACTATATGTATTTAACTTGTATTCCCCCCCCCCCCCCCATAAAGTATTTAAACATTTAAAATCATTTCAAAGGTTGATTTAAGGGGTATGAACTCACTTGATTGAAGTGGTTGATTTGAAATAGTCTAGAGAAGAATCGAGCAGAACTTCGACAGGAAGAGTTGAAAGTGGGGGAAAAATCTCGGGAATCTCGGGAACAAAAAACCTTCCTTCGGGACTTGAAGGTGAAAACCGGGGCTTCGGGAGCTTAACCGCAGAGTTTCAGCACGAGAGATGGAAGAATGGAGCACCTAAACCCGGCACCCCAAGAGTTCTATTTATAGGGGCATTTATGGTGTGCCACGTCGTGGCTAAGGTTGGCCACGTCGTGGGGAGAAAGCCTTATCCCCTTCCGTTGATTGGACGCCCTCAGTCACTTTCCGGGTCGCGGCCAAGTTGTGCCACGTCGTGGGGGCCTGACAGCCTCGGATCTTGGACCCCGAACTTGTAAAATCCGTAACTTTCGCATACGAGCTCCGTTTTCGACGTTCTTTATATGCACGCGTAGATGAAAATGTTATCTACAACTCTCGTTTAGACTTCATCGGCAAATCTTGACATTATTTTTAATTATTTATTTTTAACGGGCCGGGACACGAAAAGTCCGTTAAAAATCCATAACTTCTTCATCCGGTGTCCGTTTTCGACAGACTTTTCGCCGTTGCGCTACTAATGTTGAGACCTTAGATTCTCAATTAGGTTGTTTCGGTCAAAAGTATCTCGAGCTCTATTTCGAGTTTTTAGTTGTCTACTGCTATACCCGAATCTTGGAAAAATCATAACTTCCTCATCTGAAGTCAGATTTGGACGTTCTTTTTATGTACGCTCACGGTTTGAGGTTATCTATAACTTTCATTTAGATACTTAAGGCTAAAAACTATTGTATTGAAACTTCGCGTTTTTCGTTTAATCGGTGTTGCCGGTTTTGCCGAGAATCTTCGGTTGGTCATAACTTCTTCGTTATAACTCGGATTTTAGGGTTCTTTATATGTACGAAAACCTTGATACGTTTCCTACTACTTTATTTAACCCAAATAAGATTTTAGGAAAGTTATATTTTGACCTAAATTTGATTGGTTTTACATTACATTGTCTCGAAATATCGGGTTGTCACATCATCCCCCCGTTAGAAGGAATTTCGTCCTGAAATTAGAATTTAAGCAAGTAAGAAATTACAAATAACTAAGCAAAAAGGTGAGGGTATTTCAGTTTCATCTGATCCTCACGTTCCCAAGTGAATTCCGGTCCTCGGTTGGCGTTCCAGCGAACCTTCACGATACGGATACGGCTTTGCTTTGTCTGCTTGACCTCACGGTCCATGATCTCTACAGGTTCTTCCACGAAGTTGAGGCTCTCGTTGATCTCGATCTTGTCGAGTGGGATTACAAGACTCTCGTCGGATAGACACTTTTTCAAGTTAGATACGTGGAATGTAGAATGTACGTTACGAAGTGCGTCTGGTAGGTCGAGTTTGTAAGCTACGGGGCCGACTCTTGCAAGAATCTCGAAAGGCCCTATGTACCTCGGATTAAGCTTCCCACACTTGCCGAAGCGTATCAAGCCCTTCCAGGGTGAGACTTTGAGAAGGACTCAGTCTCCCACCTGAAATTCCAAAGGTTTTCTTCGTTTATCAGCGTAGCTCTTCTGTCGGTCTCTAGAGGCTTTCAATCGTTCACGGATCTGAACGATTTTCTCTGTCGCTTCCCGAATGATCTCCGGACCGGTGAGAGTACTGTCGGAAGCTTGCCCCCTGGCTAATTGGGTATCACCCATCTCAGCCCAGCACAGAGGGGATCTGCACTTTCGGCCGTAGAGAGCTTCAAATGGAGCAGCCTTGATGCTCGTGTGATAACTGTTATTATAGGAAAACTCGACAAGGGGTAAATGAGTATCCCATGCCTTCCCAAAGTCAATCACGCAGGCTCGCAACATATCTTCCAGTGTTTGGATGGTCCTCTCACTCTGTCCGTCGGTCTGAGGATGGTAGGCTGTGCTCATGTCCAGCCTTGTTCCTAGGGAATGTTGTAGTGATTGCCGAAATCTTGAGGTGAACCTACTATCTCTATCAGAGATAATGGACATAGGTACACCATGTAGCCGTACGATTTCCCTAATGTATGTTCTCGTAAGTTTCTCTATCTTGTCGGTTTCTTTGATAGGCAGGAAGTGTGTAGACTTGGTCAATCTATCAACGATGACCCATATGGTGTCAAGTCCACCCGTTGTCTTGGGCAACTTGGTTATGAAATCCATAGTGATCCGCTCCCACTTCCATTCCGGGATCTCTGGTTGTTGCAATAAACCAGAGGGCTTCTGGTACTCGACCTTAACCTTTGCGCAAGTAAGGCATTTACTTACGAAGGTAGCAATCTCTGCTTTCATATTAGGCCACCAGTATAGCTTTTTAAGATCCAGATACATCTTATCTGAACCTGGGTGGACGGAATACCGAGTGTTGTGCGCCTCGGTCATGACCAAGTCTCGGAAACCACCGTGTTTCGGTGTCCAGATCCGGTTCATGAAATATAAGGCTCCATCACCCTTGGCTTCTAAATTCTTGTCCATTCCTCTAAGGGATTCATTCGTCACATTTTCAGGTTTCATGGCTTCAAGTTGAGCCCCCTGAATTTGTTTAGACAAGTGTGAATGGATGGTTATTGACAATGACTTGACTTTGCGACCAGAATATTCCTTCCGACTTAGGGCGTCTGCTACTACGTTGGCTTTACCAAGATGATAACGAATATCGCATTCGTAATCACTGAGTAGCTCGACCCACCGTCGTTGTCTCATGTTGAGCTCCTTTTGATCGAAAATGTGTTGTAAACTCTTGTGGTCGGTAAAGATAGTGCTCTTCGTTCCATACAAGTAATGTCTCCAGATCTTCAGAGCAAACACTACTGCTCCTAGTTCAAGATCATGGGTCGTGTAGTTAACCTTGTGTGTCTTCAACTGCCTCGAGGCGTAGACGATGACCTTACCTCGCTGCATCAGAACACATCTGAGCCCTTGATTTGATGCATCGCAATAGACTACGAAGTCTTCTATTCCTTCGGGAAGGGATAGTATTGGCGCAGTGCACAAGGCTCTCTTGAGCGTTTGGAACGCTCTCTCTTGTTTCTCTTCCCAGTCAAAGGCCACGCCTTTCTGGGTTAGGGTTGTAAGAGGTTTCGCTATTCGAGAGAAGTTCTGAATGAATATGCGGTAGTAGCCAGCGAGACCTAAAAATTGACGAATTTCTGTAGGCGTCTTAGGTGCTGACCTGTTCTCAATGGCTTTAATTTTGGATGGGTCCATGTGGATTCCCTCTTCGCTTACCACGTGTCCTAAGAATTCGACTCTCCGGATCCAAAATTCACATTTCGAGAACTTCGCATAAAGCTTCTCTTTTCGTAATGTCTCTAGAACTTGTCGCAGGTGATCGCCATGCTCTTTCTTACTTCGGGAGTAAATCAGGATGTCGTCAATGAAAACGATGCCGAACTGATCCAAGTAAGGTCGGCATACTCTATTCATCAGATCCGTGAAGACTGCGGGCGCATTGGTCAATCCGAATGGCATCACCACGAACTCGTAATGTCCGTAACGAGTTCGGAAGGCTGTCTTCGGCACATCCTCCTCTAGCACTCGTAACTGGTGATATCCGGATCTCAGATCAATCTTAGAAAAATAGTTCGCCCCTTGCAGTTGGTCGAATAGATCATCTATGCGAGGCAGAGGGTAACGATTCTTGACCGTCAGTTTGTTGAGTTCTCTATAGTCAATACACATACGGAAAGATCCGTCTTTCTTCTTAACGAACAAGACCGGTGCTCCCCAAGGTGAGAAACTTGGTCTTATAAAGCCCTTGCTGAGCAGTTCGTTAAGTTGACCAAAGAGTTCCTGCATCTCAGCTGGTGCTAAACGGTAGGGCGACTTGGCTACTGGGGTAGCTCCTGGGACTAAGTCGATTCTGAACTCGACCTATCATTGCGGAGGTAACCCGGGTAGTTCTTCTGGGAAAATATCGGGGAAGTCGCTCACTACTGGGATGTTCTTTAGTTCTTTCGTTTCAAGGCTCGTGTCGACGACGTGAGCAAGGAATGCATGGTATTCCTTACGCAGATACTTCTGTGCTTGAATACTTGATATAATACGAAGACTTGCACCGGGTTTGTCGCCGTAGACTATAAGGGTTTCGTTAGACGGAAGGTTTAGATGGACTGCTTTCTCGTAGCACATGATGTCGGCGCTATGAAGGCTTAACCAATCCATGCCAATGATAACGTCAAAACTTTTTATTGAGACTGGCATGAGGTCGATTGGGAATGAATGGTTATCTAGAGTTATGGTACAACCTAAGTATATGCTACTCGTACTTTCAGTTTTTCCATTAGCCATTTCTACTGTGAATAGTTCTTTGAGTGCGTGCGGTGGTTGATTAAGCATGCGAGCAAATTTATGGTTTACGAAGCTTCGCTCCACTCCACTATCGAACAGAATGCATGCATAGGAGTTATCAAGGAGAAACGTACCAGTCACCACGGTCGGGTCAGCAACTGCTTCCCCGTGGCCTATAGCTAGTACCCTCCCTGCTCCTCCAGCATTCCTCGCTTTGGGGCAGTCCCTCTTAAAGTGGCCTGCTTCGCCACATCCATAGCAGGTTGGGCTCGCGCCAGAGCCAGGGACTTGGTTGATAGGTTGTGCCGGGAACTTACAGAAATGGACGGTGTGTCCTTTTCTGTTACAGTTTGAGCACTGCATTTCACAGCAGGGGCCGTTGTGGTGGAAGCTGCATTTATTGCACTTCGGCAAACTTCCAGCATACTGCTTCATCGGAACAGTAACAGCAGCAGGGGTTACCGCGGCATGTACTGCCACGATTTGCTGTCTTTTGGCAGCTCGCTATTTCTTCTTCTCATCCCAGAATTTCCGCTTAGTGTCAGCGGGTTTGGAGGGTTCTGGAATGGCTAGGGTGGTTGTGGTTGCAGGGGTTTTGACTCCATGGTCAATGAGTCGTTGTGCCAATCGCTTGGCACTGTCGAAGGTAGCGGGGTTTGATGCTAGAACATTCCACTGATACGGAGGCACTAGCCCCCATATGTACCTCTCGATCTTCTTCCCCTCGGTGGGAACCATATTGGGGCAGAGGGCCACCAGCTCGCTGAATCGGGCAGTGTAAGCGATCACATTGGTGCCCTTCATCGTCAGGTTCCAAAGTTCCTGCTCCAGTTTCTGGATTTCGCCCCTCGGGCAGTATTCCTCAGTCATGAGGTCTTTAATTGTTTCCCAGCCTATGTCATTGGCTACGACGAGAGTTAGTGCCTTGACATGGCCGTTCCACCATGTCAGGGCCTTTCCTTCAAAGGTGCATGCGGCGTACTTGACTTTACTCGCCGCAGGGCATGAACAGATTTCGAAGACTGATTCAGTCTTCTAGAGCCATTGCGAGAGGGCAATGACTCCGCCGGTGCCGTAAAAAGGCTTCGGCTTGCAATTGGTGAAATCCTTATAGGAGCACTCTCTCAAGCGCACAGGGGTTTCAACCGGGGTTGATTCCACTGGGGTTCCACCTCTGTTGGCATCAGTTGAGTGATACTGAGCCATGGCAGTCGCCACTGCTGCAGCTACGGCAGCATTCAGGGCTACAGTATCGATGACCGGAGGCGGAGGAGGTGGTGGTGTAGGGTTATTCCTGGGAGATTTGCGAGGAGGCATCTTTCAGCTATAAGTTTATAAAGATAAGAAAAATGATAAGAATCAATTTGTAAGCAACGTGAGAGTGACACATGTACTAACTAACCATAACCCAACAGTTGAATGAGTGTTTGAAATCACAATAAGAAATATTAGTAGGAAAGCACAAGTGTACAGATTTTTCCCACAGATTAGATAGATTTCAATAATACTGGTATTACTGATGTAATAAGTCCAGGGAAAATCGACCTATCAGTAGGTCTTGCATCATACCAAACAGATAAGTTTGACAGTTCTTAGATTCCTAATTAGAGTACTGAAAGTTAGGAATATTTTACAGACAAGTGCTACTTAGAACACAGATGTTAAAGGCTATTCTTTAACCAAAAGACATAGATGTACTAGACATCATCTAACGGCGATGGGAATTCCCCGGGCGAGCCCTGAGGTCGGATACTTGACGAAACACCTCTTGAAGGTGTCGATCCTGAGCCCTCTGACGAGCTCGAAGTTCCAAGATTTCAGCTCGTGAGGCAGCTAGCTGCTGCTGCAGGGTTTCATTGGTTCTCCAGGTCCGTTCCATGTCTTCTTCAAGACGGCGGATGCGGACTGTGTTGACACCTGAGTTGGCATCAATCTCCATGACCCGGTCGATGGCTGCTCGACCTTGCTCGACATTACGAGCTATTCTGCGGATAATGACAGGCAGAGCTCGGTCAGCAGAGCCACCATCGCTGACGTTGTAAAAGCTTCAGTCCCCAAAGTATGGTAAGGGTTGACCCTGTTCATCACTCCAGCGATTCAAGTTGTTTGCCCACAAGGGAGTAGGACCTGGAAAAGCTGGTCGAGGGTTGTTGTTCGGGGCTTGACCTACTAGCGGTAGGTTGTTGACTTCAGGCTCGGAGTCGGATCCATCAGAAAAGCCTTCTGCGAGGTGATCATCCAAAGGGATTGGATGCTCATCTTCGGGCTCTTCATCGATCCACCCGGCATTGCCTTCATTTGGAAAGTACGGGTCGCCGTGATGGAATCCAGCCATTTAAATATACGCGAGAAGAGAGGTATAAGAATATAGTATACGTGTAACTAGTAGTACAAAATACACCTATAGTATTTTAAGTTTAAGTTCTACTGATCTTCTTGTGGTATTGTTGGTAAGTTTTTAGACTTGTTAACATATCACAACCATTCTAGGGCATATGCTAATCACTCCTAGGACCAGCATAGTTGATCAGGCTATGCCATTCCCAGGACTGACCATACATCCCCGAGCTCACTTGTGATATTTAACAATCGTAATACTTTTGTTCTTGTCATTGTGACACTGATTTTAGTATGAATGCAGACTAGTATACTTAATTAAATATTTTATTATTTAAAGTATAGACTCTGGGTCAGAGTGCTTTAATCCCTTTTGGGTTTATAGTTTAGTATATCTTTTATGGGTTGATATACTTGATTCACTATAAACAATGCTCTGATACCAATCTGTCACACCCCAAAACCAAGAACGGCGGAAACGTTCTGGGGCGGAGGACGTTATGTAAAGTATCACAACACAGTAAATGTAAATAAGCAAACAACATCATCCATTGCATTAAATATATATAATTTTAATACAAGCGTGTTCTGTACAGTTATAGACACCAAAATAATGTAAAACAAAATAATATGAGATGAGTCTTGGATGCGCTCCATCTCCTCAAAAGCTGGCCTCGGTACCTGTCTACTGATGACCTGAGAATACAAGTTATTTTGAAAGAGTTTATCAACATTAAGCTGGTGAGTTCATAAGTATTCTAGTGTCGGGTTTGTTATCAAAACGTTTGAACCTGTCGCAAGTATAAGTTGTAAAATGTATGTAAGTATTTGTAAAAGTTTGAATCTCTCAGAAAAACCTATATTTTCTATTAAAGTAGCCTTCTACCAAGGCTTAACTGATTTGTACGCTCGTTTGTTGTAAAAGTGTGTAATTTCCCAAGTGTAACTATCATTTAACAAAATATAGTTTGTACATTAATGTTTAAGTGAGGTTATCACTAAAAATATGTAATGGGTAAATCATTGTAGTACTATAGTTTTGTATTATAGGAACTACTGTTGTACTAACTACCTTAAACCGGATTTTATATTAAGGCATTATGTGATAAATTGCACCATACTATCGACTAGTAACAACGACATAATGAATGCTCGTAATAACGAAATGACGTTTGGCACCCGCAAACCTGCAGGTCCGGCTGTAGCTAGCAGTAAGGTGTAGGATTGTCAATCCAGCATAGATTTATACATAAACTCATGCTCCCCCTCCAAGAGACTCTGGCCACAACTCGAGTCATGACATTTAAGTCATGCTCTGATTTAAATCACAGTAATTTAAGTATTCTAGTATGTGTAATGTAATGTTTCTCGTTCTAGTATAGTTGTATATGTTCTCCTCCTAGTATATAGTTGTATATGTTCTCTTCCTAGTATAGTTGTATATGTTCTCATAGTATAGTTGTATATGTTCTTATAGTATAGTTGTATATGTTCTCATAGTAATGTAATGTATAGACTCATGAATGAACTGACTCATTGATCTAACAGTTGTAATAGTATGATCCTGTGTTACCCCGATGGTAACTCACTAATGATGTGTCTAGTACGTATGAATATGGAAGTACTTTTATGTCTATATAGGTATATTTGATATATAATTAATATTGAAACGACCTTCGGATGGTCACCCGAAATCCCACCAGACCACATCCAAATCGAGAAAAATGAAATAGGGCGGATGGCCTTCCTAAGCCCTTTAAACATTATTTATACATCTATACATATATGAGCATGCAATTTATAATATAAAAGCATAAATAAGTTTTTATAAGACATTTGAAACATAAATATTAATTCAAGAAAAGATCGACTTGATGTCAATCTATAAAACAATTTGAAGGCATAAGTTTGATGAAACAGTTCAAGTATAAGGAACATTTGTTTGAATCACAGTTGTAAATAAGTTTGAAAAGTAAAAGAGTTTGTAAAACATTTTGAAGTAAAACAGTTTGATAAACAGTTTGAACAGTGATAAAATCATTGGTTTCCTAGTTATTAATCACGTGTGATTAATGCAATCACATGTGATTGAAGCAATAACTATATGTATTTAACTTGTATTCCCCCCCCCCCCACCCATAAAGTATTTAAACATTTAAAATCATTTCAAAGGTTGATTTAAGGGGTATGAACTCACTTGATTGAAGTGGTTGATTTGAAATAGTCTAGAGAAGAATCGAGCAGAACTTCGACAGGAAGAGTTGAAAGCGGTGGAAAAATCTCGGGATTCTCGGGAATCTCGGGAATCTCGGGAACACAAAACCTTCCTTCGGGACTTGAAGGTGAAAACCGGGGCTTCGGGAGGGCTTCGGGAGCTTAACCGCAGAGTTTCAGCACGAGAGATGGAAGAATGGAGCACCTAAACCCGGCACCCCAAGAGTTCTATTTATAGGGGTGTTTCTGGTGTGCCACGTCGTGGCTAAGGTTGGCCACGTCGTGGGGAGCAAGCCTTATCCCCTTCCGTTGATTGGACGCCCTCAGTCACTTGCCGGGTTGCGGCCAAGCTGTGCCACGTCGTGGGGGCCTGACAGCCTCGGATTTTGGACCCCGAACTTGTAAAATCCGTAACTTTCGCATACGAGCTCCGTTTTCGACGTTCTTTATATGCACGCGTAGCTGAAAATGTTATCTACAACTCTCGTTTAGACTTCATCGGCAAATTTTGACATTATTTTTAATTATTTATTTTTAACGGGCCGAGACACGAAAAGTCCGTTAAAAATCCATAACTTCTTCATCCGGTGTCCATTTTCGACAGACTTTTCGCCGTTGTGCTACTAATGTTGAGACCTTAGATTCTCATTTAGGTTGTTTCGGTCAAAAGTATCTCGAGCTCTATTTCGAGTTTTTAGCTGTCTACTGCTGTACCCGAATCTTGGAAAAATCATAACTTCCTCATCCGAAGTCAGATTTGGACGTTCTTTTTATGTACGCTCACAGTTTGAGGTTATCTATAACTTTCATTTAGATACTTAAGGCTAAAAACTATTGTATTGAAACTTCGCGTTTTTCGTTTAATCGGTGTTACCGGTTTTGCCGAGAATCTTCGGTTGGTCATAACTTCTTCGTTATAACTCGGATTTTAGGGTTCTTTATATGTACGAAAACCTTGATATGATTCCTACTACTTTATTTAACCCAAATAAGATTTTAGGAAAGTTATATTTTGACCTAAATTTGGTTGGTTTTACATTACATTGTCTCGAAATATCGGGTTGTCACACTGATGAGCTCAGCCAGATCCATAACACCTTCCATGTGTCTTAGCTTCAGAAGTGTGTTGCCGATGAGTCCGCAGTTGTTCCTCTGGATGACATTCAAGTTGATGACCGCCTGAATTATGTCAAGAGACCGTGACGATCTTAGATCAGAAGACGAAGGCTCTATGTAACAAAGACGTGTCACTAGCCAAGGTCCAGTGCCAACATCGGAAGGATTTTGAATGGACATGGGAGCCCTAGGCGGAAATACGAGAGCACTACCATGATTTGTTCGCGTCAGTAGACTTCGAGGGTGAATTCAAGTTCAAGTGGGGGAGATTTGTAACATCTAACTTTCCAGGTATTTTCTTCTGATCCTTGAGTTTTTAATTGTTTTTGGGTGCAACTTGGGTATGTTGGGCGTACACTTAAGTACGCTAGGTGTACCTAGTCCCGTGCCAGTATGTTGCGCATACGCTAGTATGTAGGGTGTACGTGGTTTAGATATTTAGGGGTTTTTCACTATATAAGCACCATTATAGCCCCAAGACTTTTCACTTTATCATCCTCCATCCCAAGATTAACCCTCCTTGCAAACCCTAGTCTATTTTGAGCATTTTGAGCTTTTGGAGTGAGTTGTGGGCTTTCTTCTTTGTGAAGAAAGGTCTTCAAGGAGTAGGCTTTGCTCTCTAGACTTTGGATCCAACATCTTCTCTTCATTGTGCACCATTTGGAGGTATAAAGCTCCAACCTTGACTCATATTGTTCAAGATCTTGGTTAACCTTAGATTTTCTTCTCTTTTGTCCTAAAATCTAGGTCTTTATGGGTATAAGGTACTCCAAATCCTTTAAGTCGTCCTTTTAGACATTTCAGGGCATTTTAGGTCATTAAAATCCAAGCATGGATCTTGGTTTATCCCCATGCAAGAGTTATGGTGTAAAAAAGGTTTGAGCAAGTTAGGTTTTTAATGTAGGGCTTCTTGTAGAAATGCAAAGGCATAAAGTTTGCAACTCTATGGCCTTAGGGGTCTTATTAAGCTCAAATTTTAAATTTGGATGTATGGTCTTCAGGCATTAAGACCTTATTATGAGCTTTTCCTCAAGGGTGCGTACATAGGGCATAATGCCCAGTACGTTGTGCATACTGCACCTTAGCCGCGATCCGTCCTCATTTGGTCGTGTACGTAGGGCGTACCAGTTGGTACGTGGGGATGTACGTCCCAGATCCAACTTTTGGTCATTTTGGGCCTTGAATCATTGGACTTTGCTTGTTGGGCTTGGACTATAGACTTTCATAGTAATGGGTCACTTCTAGATTTGGGCTCATGTTGGACATTGGATAATCTTTAGGGTTGGGCCTAGGATTTTGTTTTGGGCTTAAATGATAAGGGTAAATTGGCCCTTTTACCTTAGATATTTGACAAATAAAGTAGAGTTTCAGCTATGGGTTATGTCCCAATTACTAATAGGGGCTTTATTGTTTAGTCAGAGCGAGGATTTTTTCGGTCCAACAGCCCGAGCTTCCTCACTAGATCCATGGGTCGAAGGCACCAATACCAACCCATTGCTTGTTATGTATAATGTAAGATGCCTTGTGATAATTATATGACAGAATAAGATTTGGCCCCTGGCACTTGTATGCAAGATTGGGATTTGGCCCTCGACATTGAACGGAAAGACCATGGTTTAGCCCATGGCAGGAAATGATTATACGACTACGATTTGGCCCATAGAATTTATTTTCTTTTATGTTTGGTATGTGGTACTTTGGGGGAACTCACTAGGCTTTATGCTTAAAATTTATATTTATGGTTTCAAGTACTTCCAGTTCAAAAGGGAAGGGCCCGGCGTGATGGCACAACATCTTCCCCTTATGATTTTACGCATTTGATATATTTGTACTCTGATGTTTTGGATATTATGACTTTATGTTGATTATGAACAATTAATGAATGATTTGATAAGCTTTTAGAAGAAATTTTTTATTACTGTTTTTGGGTCGTTATATATATATATATATATATATATATATATATATATATATATATATATATACACACACACACACACACTGTAACACCCGGAATCTTGAATAGCAATTGTAAGGAATAGATCACATTTTGGAGGACTGGACACGACATGTTGGAGGAACCAACACGGCGTCTCTAGTTGAGGAAAAGTGTGGTTCTCATTAAAGTCAACACAGCGTGTTGGGGTCTAAACACGGCGTGTTGGAAGCTGGGAAGGAACCCTGATGTTTAGGATGTTGCACCCTATATAATCTTTGTAAGCCCCAAGGGCTGGCCTCCTTACCAGCCTCAATTGACATTAAAACTCTAAAATCAGTCTTTAAGTCTCTTGTTGGTGTTCTTAAGCTAGTAAGAAGTTCTTGGTGCTCATTGTTGTTCTTTGTGAAGGAAGAGGAGATCTTGAAGTTGCATCGATTGGGGAAAAGGCTTTAGATCCAAAATCATCATCTTGTGAGGAAGCTTCCTGAGGTATCAAGTTTGCATCTTGTCTTGTATGTGTTTAGATCTCTTCTTTTGTGCTTTGTTGTGCTTTTTGTCCCTTTTGGGTTGAGGAGAGAGTGAAGACGTTTTAAGGGCTTATTATTCAAGATTTGTGTTTGTTTTGGTCCCTTTGAGCATAAAGGTGCAAGTTTTATGAGATTTTAGGTATCATGCATGCATTAAGTCAATTAGTAAGTCCCTTCTAAGCTCAAGAGCGTCATTTAGGCATGCATAAACGTAAAGTTGGCAACTTTACGTGGTTTTCTAGCTCAAGGAAGTCAGATATATATGTTTTGGGGTTATATCTTCAAGGACCAAGTGGTTATTGGTTAAGCCCTTGCATAATCAAGCTTTGTGGGTTGGGTTTTTGGACCTTTTGATAGTCACTATGGGTAAAGATGGAAACTTCACCCTTCTAAGTCTCATTTTGGTGTAGATCTGAGCTTTGGAGCTCTTGGAATCGGCGATAGTAGCTTAATGTATTAAGTTGTGGAAACTCGGGCAAACACGACGTGTTTGCAATCCAACACGTCTTGTTGGCTGGGGTTTTCCCAATTATCTGGATTATGGAAGAACACGACGTGTTTGCAAGTCAACACGACGTGTTTGGTCAGCATGGATAGTTGACTTTGACTTTGACCAGAAGTTTGATCAGGGTTGACCATGGGATATTTTGGGCCTTGGGTGTTTATTTGGAATTGGGCTTTTGGATTGTTGAATGGAGCATTGGTTTTGTGCCAAGTTATGAAAAGGGTAAAAAGGTCTTCTACCCTGGTTTGGACACTTAGTGCGGGTCAGATCCGATTATTGATGGATGTTTAACTTGTGATTGATTACGTGGGGATCTGTCAAGCCAACAACCAGGAATTATCTGAATGATTCGGCAGTGTGAGGCAAGTTTTTTCACTATGCTTAGTCGGTCGAAGGCACCAATATCGGCCCATGGTTTGCAATGTAGGGTGCTACATGTATGTGTGGCTCTTGCATGTGTATGTGCTTGTATGCTTCCTGGGCGGGGCCCATGGTTATTCTGTATCTGGTTATACATATATGCTTTGTATGTGGGCGGGGCCCAATGATTGTGCAGTATGCGAGTGTAGGCGGGGCCCGTATCTCATTAGGCAGGGCTCATTATGCAAGTGTGGGCGGGGCCCGTTACACTCATTAGGTAGGGCCTGTTGATTTACATATCCATATGTCGGATGGGGTTCGATGTCGGGCGGGGCCCATTATGTGATTATTTGTGTATGTATGGTATGTGGTATCTTGGAGAACTCACTAAGCTTTATGCTTACGGTTTTCAATTTATGTTTCTGGTACTTTGGTTTTCAAATGGAAGAGCTCGGGATGATTGCAGAACACACACCACATGTTTCTGCATTCTGTGATTTACTCTGATTTGATTATGTTTTGATAAATCTCAATTAACTTAGTTTTATGGAAATGTTAGGTATTAAAGATTTAGTAATCTAAAAAAGAAAACTTTATGTCATTATTTTTGGGACGTTACACATGCTTGTCATTCGGATATCTAAACCAAATTACTAGGAATATTTTACATATTATTCGATTTTGGTTTTTTCTCATACCTTTATTACCATTTTTAGAACAAACTATCTCTCACACATATAGTTATATCTACTCATAAACTAAATCCACCTTTTTGGCAAACATTGCATATATGATTGAGTTTATGAACCATTGGCAAACATGACCAAATAATTTTGTTATGCAAGATAGAAAGTATTGATTAAGTTCTAGGTGCAACTCCTAGGGTTCAATAAATTGGAAAAACTTCATAAGTATATCTTCAATATAAAATTCTAAAAGATCTGATTCGAACAAATTTTCAATTAAAAAAAAGGTTTTGGAACCGCAAAAGTTTTCGATCAACAATGTATCATCTTTCACATCCCTAACATTTTTCTCTTCCACATCAAAGTCATATTAGTTTTTATCTCTCTTCTCTAACTATTCTTAAGTCATCTTTCAAACACGGAAATGTTCACCTTCCTCATCATTCCTATCCAACCAAAGTTTTTAGCATTGTCGCGTGATTGAAACATTTTTAAGAACTTAAAAATGTAGGTGGAAGAGGAATAAGATTATATAAGACCGTGCTAATGGTTTGAAATGAATAAGATTTAGTGAGTGTTTAACCTTCTATAGAACCATTTATTATAAAACCCAAAAAAACTAGCCATAGTGACTTGGGAGGCAACTGTCCACTTCTTATTCGGTGCAGCCATGTCGTTGAGGCATTCGGTGAAAGATTTGAGCATACCACATTCTACGGGCGATGTTCCGATCGGCACCTCATTGCCCTCCTTCCACACCCTAAACCCTTATGTATATAAGTATAATACTCCCTCCGTCCCAAATTTATAGTCCACTTTTAACTTTTGAAGTCTTTTTTCTTCAACTTTGACCTTAAATATTTTTATTTATGTTATATATTACTTGATAAAACTTATAACAATGAAAAAACATTTAAAATATAATCCATTCATATATTTTGCACCAAATATTATCTATCAAAAACAAAAATATTTAAGGTCAAAGTTTAAAAAAAAAAAACTTCAAAAGTCAAAAGTGACTATCAATTTGGGACGGAGGTAGTATATATTTATGATTAAACGTAAATCCCAAATGGCTATAGAAGTTATTAACATTTCCCGCTTTCAAACTGTTTTCTCTCCGCTTTTTGGTCACCAACACTTATGTTAGTTAGTTTTATTAATAAAAACAACTATAACGTGATTAATATATTAAAAGTTTTACTTAATATTTTTATATTTGTCTACCTTCCCTTTTTAAATAAAAAAAATAAAATTATTTGAAATGAGGGAATAAAAATGTAATCGTTAAGCCTTAAAAATAGAAAACTAAACATGCATTTTGCCATAAAAATTGGATCGTATTATTCCCTTAAGTTTTAGCATTCTTGCATTACGCACTTGCAAGCAATGGTATTCAAAACTAAGACTCCATTGAACACGTCCATGGATAAAATCGTTGGTGAGATGGATTGCAGGTATAGATTATATTCAATCTTGATGAACCACCTGAGCTCCGCCATGTGCAATGCACAAAAGAAGGCCCAGGATAGAGCCTGTCAAATCGAGTGCTTGATCGAGAAATCCAAGTTTTACGATCTTGGTATCATCCAAATCGATGTCAGTTTGAAACTGATCAAAGAAGAAGAACCAGAAGATCAAATTCCAGAAACCAATCAAAAAAAGATCCTTACAGATCTCATCGAGCTCAAAGATCTGTTTCTTAGTCGTCTTAACGATACGAAATGTTCCATAATCCAAAAAGATAAAGAGTTAATGGAGAAATTAGATTATGAGGTTTTTCCGGATAAGATAATGATGGAACAAATGAGCTCAGACCTCGACATGTTGAAAAGAACACTCGACCATGCATTTAAACAAATCCAGAAGTCTGAAGTTGAACCTTTGGAGAAACAATGGAGATTATTGATCGAGAAAGAAATAATTTTGATAGCCATCAAAGGGTATGTCCATGATATTAATGTAAAACTGAAATCATCGATCAAATTCCCGGTTTCCAAGAACCAGAAGTCGAATAAGATTGATGGGGTCGGGAAGAAAGACGTGATCATATCGAGACTGATGGAAGAAAGACACGAGTCGAAGCTCCAAACAATGGCGATTGATGAACACTACATGGTTCTTGTAAACGAATGCTGTGATGAGTTTTGGTGTTATGAAATCGAGACAAAAGCTAAAGAAGACATGTTTGTATATATTTTACACGAAGTTGCAAAGGATTGGACCGAGTATCAGGAAAATGAAAGCATCAAAACGCAATTGAAAGATGAAATATATGAAACTGTTTTTCTTGAGACTATAAACGATATACGGATCAAATTAGATTTCGAGTTGCAGAAGATTCAAAACAAGATTAGCAAATGTTGTATACAAAACGCAATCAGGTTGGAACAAATTACATTTTGAGTTGTGAAATATAGTGTACTAGGTTCTATTCCTTATTTTCTTTTCAAAAGAAAGAGAAAAAAGGTGGACTGAACCGGGTCTAGATGCGAGACTTCAAATCACCCCTAAGACGGTTGTTCCATGAGATGATGACATGTGTGTTGAGCCCGAGGCATGAGGTGCTACACTATGCTCTCATATCATGTTTCATATATGAAAGTCTACTTTTTTTTCTCGGAAAGTTTCTTCGAATAGAATTGAGAGGCTCAAACATATATAGAGATGGATTGAAAGACTCAAACATATATAGAGATGGATTTGACTGTGTTGAAAGATGTATTATCCCCTCCCCCCCCCCCCCCCCCCCCCCCATTGGAGGTTATACGAGCAAAGATGTGTGTTGATGTCCTGAGGTGCTAGACACGGAGGTCTCTAATATATCATGATGAGACTATGATGCTTGTCAAATACAATGATAAATATGTTGAGTCGTTACTCTCTCTTTTTTCAAAAGACTCTTTGAGATGAAATAAGATACTCTTAAGTCTATTATATATATTCATGTGGATTCGACTGTGTCTAGCCAATATGAGCCTTCAAAGTTTCGATAATGAAATGGGGATTTGTATTTCAGGTTGGATCATATTAAGCAACAAGTCAAATCAATCTTGGGGCCGGTTGCCTCGATAAAAAAAGAAGAGTTGATATACAAGAAGGCCTTTGCGAGAAGATGTCAAAATCTCTTATTAGCCGAAACCGAGGTTCTAAACCATATGAGAAGGCTAAGTATTATACTAATTGTATGAAATTTATAAGATCATATTTAATGCAGATTTTAGAAATTATTTGATTAATCATTTTAATGGTTGTGAAGGTCGATTTATTAGGAGATCAAGTCGAGGCACTTCAAGACCTACTTGGAAAGATTTACTATGTATTGGTGAAAAATTCTTCGGTTTTATCGTATAACTGTGAGGTGGGTTTTCGAAATATTATTGTGAGAATGAAAGTATTACCTAGTTTGATGGATTATTATTTAAGCTATGTTTAAATCACGAGTCTAAAGGGTGTATGTTTTGATTCAGGTTATGGATATATTGAAGTTGATTGAAAGAAAGTTGGGTTTTTGATAATCGGCCCAAATACTTTCAACGTGGACCCGGATTTAGTTTTTTCCAAAATTTTAAGGTTTTGTGATTTCTATTTTGTTTCGTCTTCAACGTAGTAAAATTAAAATTGTCCGTCGATCACGTTTAATCATAGGGTTACTCGATTAATTTATGTTTAAAAATTTCTACTCTAATAAATTAAGGTTTTTTTTTGCCACATGTCACATTTTCATTCAATTTGTCAAATGTCATTTTATGATTATTTTGAATTAATTTCTTTTCCACTTGTCATTTTATGAGTTTTTTCTATTTTAATAAATTTTATATTAATACTTTAATATAATAATTACAATAAATATAATAATAAATGAATATCAATTTCATTAATGAACTTACCTTCTTATTTCAAAATTTTCAAATTAAAGCTCATTAATTTATTCTGTTTATTTATTTAAATTTAAAAGATAAAAAAAATCAATTTTAATAATTTATTATTTTTCTTATTTTTTTATAAATCCAAAGTTCTTAAATATTTAGACTTTTATATTTAATTTTTTTCAATTATCCCATGTAATATATGGGTCTTACACCTAATATTACTAATAAACAAACAGAATTATATTTGGCGTATTTTGGGTTTCGGGTTGCTATGTAGTTTTAATTTATTTTTTTATTTTTTTGAATGGCTGAATTTTTATCAAGAAAATAACTCTAGCAAGGAACTAAAAAACTAAAAAGATACATCAAAGGAGAAAGCAACGGATTTTGGAGCTACGAGATCCATCTACACTAAGTTAACAAATCGTCCAATTTCTCAACTTTCAAATGCAACACCAAGTAACAGACGGGTCAAACTTTGAACAATCTATGGTTTTTTTTTTTTTTTTTTTTTTTGAACTTCTACTAGTAGAAAGACGGGTCTATAACTCTATATTCTATATATCACATTCTTTTACCGATTCTCTTTAAGAGTCTAAGATCAACTCTACATGGGCTCAGGTTATTTGTCCAATGGGCATCCGTACACCATCTTTTCTTGCTCTTTTTTTGTGGTACTTGATCAGTTGACCAAGATCCAATTTATTTTAACATAGACTGGAAACGGACCTTTGGGCCTTTAGGAGAGACTCAAGTAGCGAGCTACTTCTTAAGGGTTATATCCGTTCTCATAAAGAACAGGAAACATCCTGATTTCAATGGACAACTGGATGTGTCGAATAAGTGCACTGACTTCGAAAGTAACATATGCTAATCATGATAGACTTTTTTTGTTCCAGAGGACACTGCATCTAGAGTGCAGTAACCTGGTAAGCTTTTATACACATGCACAGTACATTTGGTAGTAATTTTCCAGAATGGCCCAGTTGTTGTTAAAAGAAGTCTACATCAACTTTAATTTATTTATTAGAAATAACACTAAACGTCATAACCACAGTACATTGTCTTTTAAGGAACAAAAAAGAAAAAGATCTGATAGGTTTGGTGGACATTCATGTGGTTTGGCAGGCTTATATGATGTCTGAGGATTATCAATTGATGGGGCTCAGAGGTTGGGTTAAAAATATAGTACTTGTAGAATTGAGGTGAGTTTGGGAGGTAAAACGTTTGTCATGTCACTTCTGCTAACATAACTCTTTGTCTTCTCAAAATCAATAATATATATATATATATATATATATATATATATATATATATATATATATATATATATATATATATATACACACACACACCCACCTGCGAGACGTTATTTTGGATAATAAGCCTAAACACGTGGTTATATATATATGAGGCATATATTTAACAGGTCATTATCTAAAGCTTATGTCAAACTTGAACAATATAAATGCAAAGTAGCTCGCGAGTAATTTGGTTTGTTTATACTCCGAGTCCTTAGTCATGTTTAATAATAGGTTTCTTAATTAATGAAAGATATGTTGGAATATGATGATCTAAAACATGCAAACAGAAGCATTAAAAAACTTTGATCATCACATAGCACCATGGATCCATGTTCAACCAATTACAAGCAACAAAAACTAACCTAAACTTAGGGTTTAATGGAATACCTTTCAAGGATAAATTTTAACATCACAATTGTGGGTTCCGTTATTGTTTCGCACCCTAATGTAGCAATCCATGCCAATAGCTTTAGAATCTCCTTGTCATTGCCTTGCTCATGTTGACCACAAGAGAAAGTGATCAATGTGCCGATTTCTTGTTGACGGACAAAGTCGAAACCCTACCTATAATTGCTAGGTTCCGGCCAAAGGTAAGAGGGAGGGAGGGTTTGGATGTTGCAGTGCTTGGGGAGGGATGTAAAAAACAAAGCCTTATACATAATCTAGCTCAATAATTTTGTTGAAAATAGTGTAAAAGTTCATTAATTGTTTAACAATATTTATAATAATAATATGGTCCTTTTGAGTTGGTTTCATAACATAATTAACAATAACAAAATAGAGAAAAATAAGTGATTAATTTATTAAGTAATTAATAAATTAATTGGAAATATTCCAGAAGCTCTTGAAAAAAGGGTAAGGGACGGTTTTGATGTCCCTTGTATAGGGATAAAGCTTGTTTTGAATAAGGTAATGATTATCGTGGTGAATTTGAATTGCTTAAGGATTTATCTCTTGCGTATAAATAGACCACTAGGGATCAAACCCTAGCTGTCGATTCTCTTTGTAACCTCGAACCTCTCTCCTATTATTGTAAACCTTAACCTCTCTCTTAGGGTAAATGGTTTTCGAGAAAACCTCTCAAAGGGTTGTTTCTTATTAGCTTTTTGGGATTTTGGGTCTGACTACATTAGATGGATTCTCCATCGGGTCTTTCATCAATTGCAAAATCTGACAGTTACAAGGTTGCTATAACTAGTAAAACCTGGATCCTAGGGTGCATGTACACATAGATATTTTGTTTTGTTTCGTTGCCTTAATCGTGTGTATAGATGCATAGAAAACACAAGAATAATATCATAGCCTTTAGGCTTTAGTTAATTGCACTGCTTTGTAAAATCACAAATCTGGATCTACGACGAACGCGACGTGCCCTCTGGACACGACACGTCTGGTTGATTTTCAGATTTTAGATTTTTTTTTTTTCAGTTTTTTGAATTCTAGGGATAAACCTATTGATTAAATATTATTTTTATTATTTAAATTTAAATATTCAATCCTAGATTAAATATAAGTACTATTTAAATAAGAATTTGAATCTGAATATTTAAATGAATTAATTTTTTAATATTATATAAATAGAATTTAAATTTGAATAATTAATTTAAATATTTTTTTATAAGAGAATTAAATTAGATTATTTACAAGATAAAGTTATAAATTTAAAAGGTTTAAATTTATTATATGGTATTATACTATATGTTTGACAAAATTACAACATATTATCGTTGAAACATGACTAGGCTCACATGCTCTGATGCTCAAAGAGATGTTTAAGGAGGTCTCTATGATTTCTAATGAAGTCGGTTTTTAAAAGCTCTTAGCTTACCATCCTCACCGCATCTTTTGTATTTTGAGAGTAAAGTTATCGAACGAGTTTTATTGGATAATGCTCAAGAATAAAAGTATTTACTAAAAGCAATAAAGCAAAATTTCCATTTTATATTACAAATGTAAGTCATGTGCTACCCATGAAGATAGACATTATAATTATATTTTGATGATGGAGTGTGTTTGGTTAACTGGCACGTCATTGCAAGAATATAAGTTAAAATGATGTGTCACTCGTAAAATTATTATGTTGATGTAGTGTGTGTGGTTAACCGACACGTCAATATGGTAATGATTTGTATTGAGGGTCACACGGTTTTGCATGGGTGATTCACCATCTAATCTTTGATCCACGACATCCTCGTCATAGAATCAAGATTAGCACAATCTGAGATTAACATGTCATTCATTATTACTAAATCTCAAATGATCTAGGAGTTTCAAAGAGATTAAAACTGGCAAAGTGCATTTCCTACCTAAAATAACTTGTGATGTGTTTAAGACATCCCTTTACACATAGTGAAGCCAAATATGGATCCTAGACTTAATCAATAATTAATTTAGGGTTAATAATTATGTTAAGGATGAAATCAAACTAATAAAACTTTCGTCTTGTAGATGTCGAATGAGAACAACAACAATCTTCTTCCTCCTCCTCCACCTCACTCCAACTTCTCACTCTTATCAGTCCTTTCAAGGGAGAAACTCACTAATCAAAACTATTTGGATTGGATTCGTACTTTGAGGATCACCTTGAGGTACGAGGGCACAGAGTATGTCCTCGATGAAGATCTCCCCTTACTAGATAACGAATCCTCTGAAAAGGAAGTGGTTGCTTATAATAAACATTACGATGAATCAAAAAAAAAGTTGCTTATCTAATGTTGGCGACCATGTCTTCCAAACTTCAAAAGAGCTTCGACAACCTTGGGGAGTAATACATTAATAAGCACTTCAAGGAAATGTTCCAAGAACATGCACGCCAAGAAAGGTTCAAGATGGTGAAATCCTTGATGGCTTGTAAACATCAAGATAGGACATTTGTATGTACGTACATTCAGAAAATGATGTTATACATAGATAGATTGGGGAACTTGGGTGTCGAATTTCCAAAGGAAGTGGCCGTTAACATGGTCCTTAACTCGCTTTATGCTTTATATCACCAGTTCATTATGAACTATAATATGAATAATCTCGACAAGACCGTAATGGAGATTCATGGCATGTTGAAAAACGTTAAGGAAAGTATGCTTACGATTCTATGCTCCACTACACCTACTCATGTGTTGACCATTGGGTATGGTGGTACTAACAAGAAGAAGAAGCTTTATCCATCTTAAGGGAAAAGGAAGGGACAAGTTTGGATCCTCCAACCAAGATCTTAAGAGGAATGTTGATTATAAGAGAACTCATAACACTGACCCTAAAGAGGCCATCTGTTTTTACTACTAAGAAAAGGGTTATTGGAGATGTAGCTGCCCGAAGTACCTGGAGGATCTGAAGAAGAAAAATGACAAGGGTATTGTCACCTCGGGATTTTTATAATTGAACTCCATAGTATGTCAACTTGTAGTTCTTGGGTTCTTGATACTAGATGTGGTACCCACACTTGCTCGGATATGCACGGATTAAGGGAAAGTAGAAGGTTAGAGCATGGAGCATGGGGAATTGAACTTGATCATGGGGAATAGATGCACTACACTTGTTACAAGGACTGGGGAATACAAGCTTGTGTTTAATAATGGTGCTTCTTTTATTTTCTTGAATTGTTGCTACTCGCCTTATATCGATGGAAAGATTATTTCTTTTTATGCATTGTACAAGGATAGTTTTCTCTTTTCATTTGATAATAACAATGGTGATATTTTGGTTTATAAAAATGGTTCTTTTATTTTCAAAGTTAGTCTTTGCAATGACATATATGAAAGTGTTATTTTTGTTGAAAACTATAATAATCTAATGTTAAATGTTGGTTCTTCCAATGATGTATTAGACAATCCATGCTTATGGCATTATCATCTTGGCCATATAAACTAGAAGCACACCGCCAAGCTCCAAAAGGATGAGATTTTATAATCATTTGACCTAGATTCATATGATATATGCAAGTCTTGCTTGCTTGGCAAGATGACAAAGGCGCCTTTCATAGGAAATTATGAAAGAGGGAAAGAGTTGTTGGACCTAATCCACACCGATGTATATGGACCGTTCATATTCGCCACTAGGCATGGTGAATGATACTTTGTGACTTTTTATGATGATCTTAGTAGATATGGGTATATCTACTTAATGAATCATAATTCAGGAACCTTTGGAGTCTTCAAATAATTCCAAAAGGAAGTTGAAAACCAACTGGGAAAAAAGATCAAGATGCTCAAATCTGATAGTGTAGAGAATACTTTAGTCCTGAATTCATTGATCATCTAAATGATTGTGGAATTGTTTCACAATTTTCTCCTTCCAGAACGCCACAACTTAATGGTGTTGGCGAGAGTAGAAATCAAACACTATTGGATATGGTTCGATCTATGATGTCATGAGCTACACTTTCAATAAGTTTATAAGTTTGTGCCTTGGAAACAACGGTTAATATATTAAACCTCCTACCAACTAAGAAGGTTACTAAGACACCATCTGAAATCTAGAATGGGAAACCTTCCAGTCTTGTACATTTGAAATTTTGGGGTTGTAGAGTTTTCGTTCGCCGCGAGGCCAATGATAAACTAGAACCTAGAGTGGAAAGTGTTACTTCTTGGGATTGAATAATCTCAGAGTAAATGATTTGACCCTCTTACACAACTCTCGTCTGATTCTAACCGTTGTAGGGATGAATATGTTACTCGAAGGATTATCTGAGCCTTATGTCGAGTATGAGTGTTCTATAGCGGTATATGGTCAGTGATTTTGCTCCGTTCGAGATAGCAGAGTGAGCAGGGATTGGAAACAATTTGTGTGGTGCGATACTCTATGAGGATGGTCTGGTGGCAAATCTGACAGGGAGTCAGGACATTGAGACTTTGGCTTCAAATTTCAGGTGAAGTAAGGTTGGTTTTATTTGAGAGATTGAAGATTTGTTTTTCACTGGGTTGAAGACTTATTCTAAGGATTCATTGGATGATAAAAGTTGGAAGGGTTAGTACTGGTTTGCAATCAGTTAAGAGAAGGCATGGGTTGTTTTAGCACGGGCAAGCTGTCGTTATTGTAGATGTCAGGTCCCATAAGGTAGAAGTGGCTTGCAAGGGTTGAAGGTTCGGATGTTATTTCTGGGATAGAAGTTTTGGTTTTGGTTTTGGTTACCTTGGGGGAGGCTATTATATGAGCAGAATTTCCAATCATGATGATCAGGTTGATTGCCTCAATATGAGTGTTAGTAAAGAGTGATTTCGAGGACGAAATCTAATTTAAGTGGGAGAGAGTTATGACACTCGGTTTCAGATTTTACCTGTTACTTGGGGTTACGGCCCAATCATCAGTTGTCATGGAGTTTAGGGCTTCGGGAAAGGAAGGATTTAGCCCATTTCAGATCTAGTTGTGTAATGCCCCATTTCTGGTATGAGATTTAAATAAGTGTTTTCATTTCTGAAGGGGTACTCGACGATTCTTTAACCCGACTCGTCGAGTAGAGACGGGACGATCACGTGTTTTGAGCTGGCGACTCGACGAGTCCATATGCTGGACTCAGCGAGTCCGCCTGTCTGGATGAAGCCCTAATTTTAAGGGTTTGCACCCTATTTAAACACACTTATACACCCTCAACCTCGCCTCTATCACTCTCAGAACATTTCCCCTGTAAACCCTAGCCCCATTGTTGCGTTTGAGTGTGCTTGTGATAGCTTGGAAGCTTTGAGAAGGAAAGAAGGTCCATAGAAGAGAAGGAAGATCCAGGAGTTAGCTTGCATCTGTTTTTCATTCAGGTAATGAAGTTATGACCTTGTGTAGTCCTCCATTACAACCTCCTTTATGCTTGTTATGCCTTCTTTGGAGCCTTTTATGATTCAAAACTTAAGATATGGAGTCTCCTTGGATGGAAACTTCAGATCTGGAACCTTATTGCATTCTAGAAGCGTAAAGTTTCAGGCATGTTCGTGATTGAGGTCCCTCTTGAGCTTAGAACCCTATTAAGAGCTTAGTTTTGTCATTTGAAGCCTTTAAAGCCATGCATGCACGTAAAGTTTGCAATTTTATGTGATAAGCATGCCCTAGAAGCTTGGATCTATGATTTGGAGTCGCTGCATGGCTCAAATCAGGTCTGTATGGAAAAGAGACTGAATGGACTCGACGAGTCGCAAGCTTGACTTGGCGAGTCATATGAAGATAGCCGTGGACTCGACAAGTTGGATGAGCAACTCGGCGAGTCCGATGAAGATTGCCTTAGACTCGACGAGTTGTTCATACAACTCGGCGAGTCGGATGAGTTTCCCCGAGAAAAGTAGTGTTTGAGTGAAATAGATTCATTCCTTCTTAGTTACACGTTAAGTTAGCAACTTTACGTGTTCAGATGGTTCCAGGGGCTCAGATCTACAAGTTAGATGCTCTGGAATGGTTTAGAATTCAGCTGTATGGAATCTGCATGACAGGACTCGGCGAGTTGTTCTTCGGACTCGTCGAGTCAAGTCGAGAGTCCCCATTTTCTCTTCGGCTTGTGAGTTCAGGGTGAGTCAGTGAGTGGGAAAGGGACTCGATGAGTTAAAGTCAGTGTTAGTAAAGAAGGGACTCGGCGAGTCTGCGCCCTGACTCGGCGAGTCCGGTCAAGTGGAAGTTGACTTCGACCAGGGATTTGACTTGACCAAGAGTAAAATAGTCATCTTACCCTGAGGTTATTTGCAAGTAACTAATCTAGTGTTTTTAGGATGTGTATCTGGACAGTTTCAGAGCAGCAGTCAGCCAATTTTAGAGTTAGCATCTCAGCAGCCAGCATTACGAGGTGAGTTTCCTTCCAGTAGAAACGAGTCTATGGCCACAATGCCGACCCGTCTAGTTAGCAGTAGTTCCGGACTTCGGTCTGATGCAGTAGTTTAGTGTGCTTGATGTCTTTGTGATTCAAGCATGTCTTTATGTTATGTGTTCCGGACTTCGGTCCGATGTAGTATGCAGTATATGTGCTTATGTTAGTTGATATGTTATGCTCAGTCAGTTTCCGGACTTCGGTCCGATGCAGGGGGCAAGGCCCCAGTTAGTCCGGACGTCGGTCTGATGCAAGGTGTAAGGCCCCGGTTAGTTCGGATTTCAGTCCAATGCAGTTAGCCGGACTTCGGTTCGATGCAGGGGGCAAGACCCCAGTTAAGTCTTGGGTGTGTTGTTAGAAGCATAGGGCTTCTCGCCACCTTTTCATGGATATAAGGTTCGTTGGAAACGAACATAGTATGAGAGAGTTATGGTACTTTGAAGTTATTGGCAAAATTGGTCCCTGGATGGAAAAGCTTGCAAATCAGTCCCATGCAGGTAAGGATGCATGTACGTGCTTGGCTAGGTATGCCCAACGTAAGTTGGGGTATGCCCAATGTATAAAGGTAATTGGTCGTGGGTGGTTCATGAGTACGTCGGGCATACAAAAGAGCACATGGGGCGTACTCCCTTCAAACCAAAACCATAATTTCGGGGTTTTTACCCTATATAAGCAACATTATACCACTTCTTATATCATTTTAAGTCAGCCACCACCCATTCTTACGTCCATAAAACCCTATATTTCCTTGGATGAAGCTTGGATCTTGAAAGAAGACTTTTGGTGGTTTGTGCAAGATGAGAAGGAGGTGAAAGACTCAACCTTTGGAGAAGAGCTTGGAGATCCAGTGCTAACATCTCCATTTCAAGACTTTCAAGGTATAAAGTCTCTACCTTGGCTATTCATTTCATAGATCTACTTTGGGTTATTTTTGGCCATTTTAGTCCCTTTTGCTTGGTCTTGGTGAGCTAGGGTTGATTTTAAGGGCTTAATCTTATAGATCTGGACATTCTAAGGTTCCCTCTCTCATAAAGGTGCAAGCTTTGTGGAGATTTTGAGTTCAACCATGAATTAAGCCCATCTGTTAAGCTCTTTTGTGCTCTATAGTCCTATTAAGCCATACATGTTACTAAAGCTGGCAACTTTACTTGAAAAGTCACCTTAAGGAGTCAGACTGGAGAGTTGGAGCAAGGGTTGAAAGTGATTAAGTGCTTACTGGAGAAGCTTGGAGTAAAAGGGAGTACGTTGGGCCTACCCACCTGGTACGTGGCATGTACTAGCCCCAATAGATGTACGCTTAGCGTACCAGATGAGTACGCAAGGTGTACTCGACCAGGTTGGGCTTTCTTGGATTGTGGACTTTTTGGGCTTTAGGTCCTGGACCAAGAGTTGACTAGGGTTGAACATTCAGTATTTCAGGCCTTTTTGGACATTGGGCCTTCTTGGGTTAGGACCATAATGGATTTGGGCCTTATTGGGCCTTGTGGGCCATTTCGGGCTCGGGCTTTCATATGGGCTTGTAAGTGCATGGATTTTGTTGGACCAGCTAAGGTTGTATGTTTGGATTAGGAATAAGTTATTGGGCTTAGGGGTAAGGCCCATGCATGGGTTTGGGCCCAATTTTGAAAATTGGTCCATTAGTGGGCTTATATGGATTTTGGAGTTTTGGACTTGTTTGGTTTTGGGCTTGGGCCTTAGTTATGATTCTTGTTGGGCTAGGGGTAAAATGGTCATTTTACCCCAAGTATGGTTTATGGATCATGGTTTGGGACCCAATTGCTAATTGGGTGATATTTTGGTATTGATAGTTCGAGGAGTTGCCAGGGCAGTAGCTAAGGATTTCTTGCAGTGAACTCCAACAGTTTCGGGTGAGTTACCTTCCCGGTATAAGTGGGTCGAAGGCACCAATGACAGCCCACTAGTAGTTGTTTATAGTAGATATGATTGTCTTTGTGATAATTTTCTGGTATGTCACTATCTATTGAGATTTATGTTCTTGTATGCTACGTTATTACGTGGTACTGGTAGGGGTGAAGTAGACCCCGTAATCGGTCGAAAGCGACCAAAGGGGTAGGTCAGCACCCAGATATGCTAGGCAGTATGTGATTATGTGCATATATGCTAGGATATTATGTGGTAGTGATAGGGGTTAAATAGAGCCTGTAACCAGTTGAAAGAGACCGAAGGGGTAGGCCAACACCCAGATATGTTAGGCAGTTACCGGTTGAAAGAGAGCGAAGGGGTAGGCCAGCACCCTGATATGCTAGGCGGTTACCGGTTAAAAGAGACCGAAGGGGTAGGCCAGCACTCGGATATGCTAGGAAGTATGTTTATTGTATGGTATGTGGTATGATGGGGGAACTCACTAAGCTTCGTGCTTATTGCTTTCAGTTTTGGTTTCAGGTACTTCTACTTCGAATGGAAAGGAGTCGGCATGATCACAACGCATCACACTATGATTTTCGCATTATGAGATCTTTAGGAGTTGTACTCTGATATTACTTTTCTATGACATGTATTGGGTTATTTCAAATACTAGTTTTGATTAAGAAATAAGTTGATACTATTGGTCATGAATTTTGGTCATGAATTTTGGGATGTTACAATCTAATAAAGTTTGTCTTCTTCCTGGGTTTTAAGTTTTCCATATTGAAATAGAAGGAGATGATCTAATCAGTGATCGTATATTGGCTAGTATGTATGAATCATCCAACTGTAAGGAAGCGATGATAGGCTCCAAAGCTACTAAATAGAAATAGAGTATAGAAAGTGAAATCCAGTCCATGTATGATAACAAAGCTTAGAATTTAGTTGATCCTACATTTGGCCTTAAAACCATTGGGTGCAAGTAGATCTTCAAGAAAAAGAATGAAATAGATGGGAATGTGCACACATTCAAAGCTAGGCTGGTAATGAAGGGTTACACTCAAATCAAGGAATTGATTATGATGAAATTTGATCACCAGTAGCCAAGATATACTCTATTAGAATATAACTTGCCATAGTTGCTTTCTATGATTATGAAATATGGCAAATGGATGTTAAGACTACTTTCCTTAATGGGAAATTAGAAGAGGATGTCTACATGACACAACCTAAAGGCTTTATTGATCCAAAATATGCTAGTAGAGTGTGCAAGCTTGAGAGGTCTATTTATGGACTCAAACAAGCATCAATTAACTGGAATATTTTCTTTCATGAAAAGGTCAAAGAATTTGGATTTTCTATTAGACAGGATGAGTCTTGTGTATATGTTAAAGCTAGTAGGAGTGATGCAGTCTTTCCAGTATTGTATGTCGATGATATACTCCTTATAGGAAATGATATCCAAGCATTATAAGGTGTGAAGACTTGGCTTGGGAAAAATTTTGCATTGAAGGACCTAGGAGATGAAACTTATATATTAGGCATAAGGATCCATAGAAAGAGATCCAAACGTTTAATTAGACTTAGCCAGAGTACATACGTAGATAAGGTTTTGAAAATATTCAAAATGCAAGATTTTAATAAAAGGTATGTACCTATGAAACGTGGCACAAGATTGAGAAAAGATCAATCACCTAGTATTGATGATGAACTGGAAAGAATGAGTCGAGTCCTATATGTGTCTACTATAGGATCGATCATATATGTTATGACATATACTAGAACTGATATGTCATATGCTTTGATCATGGTGAGTTGATATCAGGACAACCCTCATGATAGTCATTAGACAACAGTAAAGAATATTCTCAAGTATTTGATAAGATATAAGGATATGCTTTTAGTATATGGAGGCAGAGAAGAGTTACAGGTTACAGGTTACATTGATGCAAGTTTCCAGACTGAAAAAGACAACTCATGTTCACAATCAGGATGAGTGTTATTGCTAAATGAAGGAGCAATAACATGGAAAAGTTCCAAGCAGAAGATTTTGAAAGACTTAACATGCGAGTCATATTATCTCACAACTAGTGAAGCAACAAAATAACCTACATGATTAAAGTACTTCATCGGTGATCTAGAAGTTTTACCAAGCATCAAATAACCTATTGATACCTTTTTTGATAACGATGATCCAATTGCATTGACTAAAGAACCCAAGGACCATGGGAACTCTAGACATATACTCAGAAAATACAACTATATTTGGAAGAGAGTTGAGGATGGATACATTGTTGTGTATAGAGTTATCATCTGAGGATAACCCTATTGATCCTTTCACGAAGCCCTTATCAAGAGACAAACATGATGGTAATGCTAGGACCATTGGCATGAGACGTGATAGTGATATGATGTAAAAGTTTAGTTGTTAGTTTGATTTATTAGAAACATGTAACAATATGAATTGTAACCATTTTGATGTTTATTTCGTAGTGACTTAATAAATAGCTTCTGTTGCTATCAAAGTTGTCTTCTTTCATTTTCGTGTTTCACTTTTTCATGTTTTGAGCCTACTTACAGAATATTAAATTAATTATATTCGAACCTCCATAGTCGTTCACATTCTGGGACGTGAGTGAGTGATTTAAGACCATCACGAGTATTAGTTGATTGGACATTATATAGAGATTGCGCTAATACTCATGAGTACTTGAAATGGAGATTTAAGTATTGAAACAACCCGCACTTGAATATTGCTTCATGGATCAAGTCACAAGTAATTCTAAGATGATAATATTATTTTATTCTTCAAACCGAGATGCATAAGGGTTTTCTTTGAAAAATCTGTTGTGTATTGCTCTACTCTAATGCTATCCAACAATGGTATAAAGGGTATGTCAATGTATGATATGACGAGTAGACAAAAACTATGTAGTTAAAGTTTATTTGTTTCTTCTCATAACTAGGAAGCGATCTATATGGCCCCTCGATGATTTGATGTTCACATCTGAAGTGCTTAGTCGAGCCCTGACTAAATTGATGTGTTCAATTTAGTAGTTAGATGTGATCATCAGAAATTGTTAATCGAGAAACAAAAGATTGAACACTAAGATTGACCCTTATCCATGTCTCATGTTCATATATATATATATATATATATATATATATATATATATATATATATATATATATATATATATATATATATATATATATATATATATAACACCTAGGTTTCGGGGCTAAGCATTTTAGATGATGTAATAGTCTCGGTCAACTATTGTAACTCTTTTTGAAGTAATAAAAAGGAATTATTTGAATACTATGTGAATTATGTGTATTTATATGCTTATTACTTATTTATAAATGTGCAATAAATAAAGAATAAAAATAAGCGTCAAAATTAAAGTGAGAGATAAGCCCGATATCTTTACATAAAGTTGTAGTGGTCGAAACAAGGATTTCGGGGATATAAAAACGTCGAAATCCGAGTTATAACGAAGAAGTTATGACCCATCGAAGTTTCGCGACGGAACCAACACAATACCGGGAAGCGTAAATAGTGAATTTACGTTAAAGTGATTTTTAGCCTTAGCGATCTAAACGAAAGTCGTAGAATACATTAAACCGAGAGCGTCCATAAAAAGAACGCCAAAATCTGACTTCGTATGAGGAAGTTATGATTTTTCAAAGTTTCGGCTTAGCAGTGTACAGCTCGAAGTTCGAATATTAGATCTAGCGGTTTTTAGCCGACACAACCTAAACGAGAATCGAAGATCTCGCTAATAGTAGCGTAACGATAAAAAGACAGACGAAAATGGACGTCGGATGAAGAAGTTATGAATTTTAACAGACCAATCTTGTCCGAGCCTATTAATAATATAACTTTTAAAATAAAGTCAAAATTAGTCGACGTAGTCTAAACGAAAGTTGTAGAGTATGTTCCCGCCTACGCGTGGATATAAAGAACATCGAAAACGGAGCTTGTATGAGGAATATACGAATTTTTGAAGTTGGAACTCAAATT
Source organism: Lactuca serriola (assembly GCF_051521515.1). Classification (NCBI taxonomy): domain Eukaryota; kingdom Viridiplantae; phylum Streptophyta; class Magnoliopsida; order Asterales; family Asteraceae; genus Lactuca; species Lactuca serriola. The sequence continues at coordinate 26,972,156 of NC_136415.1, read as the reverse complement.
TGCGACGCCTGTTGCGAGATTAATGACGTGGCAACATCAGGGCCGTTCATCGCTGATCAGGCCTCGCACCGGATGAAGACACGTCGCCTTCGCTCTATGCCCCGCGTCCGAGGTTGGGTACGCCCAACGTACCTCGGCCTTATCCCTTCCGAGCCACATGCGAGACAGCTGGATGCGAGGTGGCAACTTTATCCGAGTTACACCCAGCGTAACCGAAGGCTACGCCCAGCGTAGTCTGAAGTTCCAGCACTATAAATAGGAGTGCGAGGCTGCCATTCTTCTTCACTCATTTCTTCATTCTTTCTCTCACTACTTTCTCTCTCTAAGGTTCCTAAACCTCCCTAAATCCTAGGTGAAAAACCTAGCACCCGAAGGAAGCCACGAGGCTCCTGGAGTCCCGAGAAAAAGGGTCTTCCGGTTTAGAAACGCTGCTCCGAGCAAAGCCCGGTTTTCTTTAAAACCCGCTGTAAGTGAGCTACGCCTATGAAATTTTTAATATAGATTTTAAATAATTATACTAATGTTATTAGTTCCTTAGAATATTTAATTGGGCTATTATTATAATTTATATAATGTCGTTATAATATCTTTTTAACCACTCGCGGTATGGGGGTTCCGGTTTGGAGGTCCGCTTGGGTTGTGGGATTCAAAAGTGCTTATATGCCAAAATGATCCTGCCCACCGGTGTTCCATGTCTAGCCTCGTCTGTATATAGTGGGTTAAAAGTATTGTGTCACACTTATATAATGGTAATAATAGCTAGACTATTAATTAGTCGCGGTTAACGTCAGATTAAACCCTAGTGATGTTGATACTAGGTTTTGTTGAGGGAAAAAAATATTTTGAGATAACGAAGCGTTGTTCGAGTACAGAGTCTCCACCTTTCAGGTGAGTGCATAGTTACTTTCAACTTACACATAGATATGAAGTATTTTACATAAATTACGTGCTGTGTATTATCTGTATACTTACTATCTATGCTAGATGAATGATTTTAAACATGTTTTAAACTGTATATGTATTTTATATCTATAAAATGTGTTGGGTAAAACATGGGTAGATGTAATAGTTGTTGTGTGACAAAATAAAATAATGAGAGGCCTCGTTATAGATGTTATGGATGATCCAGTCATCTAGCGGAGTATAGATGACGACCACGGACTATTCTAGACAGTCTAGTGGAACGCTAGTAGGCTCGCAACCTGTAGGTGTTTATTTGAACTGTGTGTTTACCAGCAGTACTCCATCCCCCACATGGTTGTCTTATTTGACATGAATTGCTGAGGAATCCCCGAAGCATGTGTTTGTCACCCCGATGAAAGTCCTTAGACTAGGTCCCTTGTGTTAGATGTTTTAGGGACGTAAAGTGAGGATAACGAGAACGGGTAATCGGGTTTGTTTGGTTTGATAAAGTTAATAAACTTATTTATTGTGTGTTGAAAACCCTATGTGCTCACCAGGCTCCCAAGCCTGACCCACTTAGTTTCTTGTATTACAGGTAGCGGCGCATGAGCATAGATGTTTGGATGAGAGATAAGGGATTATAGGCCTGTAAATACGAAATAATGTAGTAAGGCTTATGTTGTACTGTTTATGCTTTTGGTCTGTATCGAACATGACATCCCAAGTTTTTTAATGAAATACATTTCTTTGGAAATGCTTTTGATAAACAAAATCGGTCTTTTCTGGCCGTGAAAATGGGGATGTCACAATATATATATATATATATATATATATATATATATATATATATATATATATATATATATAACAAATGAATAATTGATCACTTATCAAAAAACTAAATTTTGATTTAGATGAGAGTTTAGCAGTTGCATTGGATGACTATTCCCTGTCGATTGTTAGTGAAGTAGTAAACCTTAAAAGTTGATGACTTCTCCAAGTCGGAGACTGTTAGAAATAGTGTCCAAGGTCATTAACTGTTTTGTAATATTTCTAATAATAACATGGTTCTTTTGGGTTGGCCTCATAACACAATTTGCGATAATGAAATGGAGAAAATAAGTTATTAATTTATTAAGTAATTAAATGTAACATTCCCAAATTTACGACCATTTTAAAAAAATTTATTTATGCTTATTTAAATCAGAGTCCGTTTATAATTGCGAAATGGGTCTCGCAAAAGTATTTTCGAAGAAATGTTTTTCATTGATTATAAAAATATTGGGATGTCATAGTTGATACAAAATATAAGCATAAACAATACATGCCTTACATTATCTTATTGTACTAATGGCCTAAAACTCCCCGAATCTCTTAGTGAATTGTACCTTCATATCACTACATGTGATACAAAGAAACTGAGTGGGTCGGGTTAGGAAACTTTGTGAGTACATATGGATTATAATCCCACAATGCTATATATATATATATATATATATATATATATATATATATATATATATATATATATATATATATATTAATATTAAAACCATGTGTTATCAAACATTATATAGATTTGTTTCCGAGTTAGATATTTATAAACCCTCATACCTAAACTTACCCACCTTAATCGATCCTCACAGATCCAAGTATACGATTATCAAGAAGGATTTTCCTGCCTGATGAATCGTTTATAATAATCAATAGATTGTCATCTGGAAGACGAACATACATACTTTTATAGTTACCTGATCTGGACCAACCTTTTCAGGACATCCAAGGGAATATATAGACATACCATTACAGTTGCCTGATTTGGGCCCACCATTTCTGGTCACCATAAGGAATAAGTAGACATACCATAACAGTTGTCTAATCTGGACCCACCATTCATGGTCATCCAAAAAGGAATATGATTTGTACTTCGGTACGTATTTCGTACCATCAACACCAGAAAGTGTCATGCAGAAGAATTCTACTCTCCATTCCTAGCCTACAAATGCATATCCCGAATGAGACTACCCGATATCAAACTTAATTGAACTAGGTATCTATAATAAATTTTATCTTTATTAACATGCATAACTACTAGACTCCCAATACCAACTCTGTCTAGACAACATTATTCTGTCTAGACAACACTATTCTATCTTGGTGTATGTGACATCTCCATTTTCAAGGCCAGAAAAGACCGATTTTTTTTATGCTTTATAAAAATCAGAGTACTTCTTTTAATAAAAATGTTGCGGAATTTGTTCCCAGTAAAACATGATAAATACGTTATCAAAGCATTTTTGAAGAAATGTATTTTTAAAACGTTTGGGATGTCATCGCTAACACAGATACATAAGCATAAACAGAACTTACATTCATTATCACTAGTGATCTACATCTCTTTAATCTCTCAGTGTAATGTGACTTCATATCAACACCTGTGATATAAATAAACTGAGTGGGTCAGGTTGGGAAACCTGGTGAGTACAAAGGGTTTTCATCCCACAATAAATAAGTTTATTAATTTTATCAAACCAAACAAACCCGATTACCCGTTCCCGTTATCCTCACTTTACGTCCCTAAGACATCTAACACAAGGGACCTAGTCTAAGGACTTTCATCGGGGTGACAACACATGCTTTGGGGGTTCCTTAGGAATTCATATCAAATAAGGCAACCATGTAGGGGATGGATTACTTCACACAGATCAAATAAACACACAGTTCAAATAAACACTTACAGGTTGCAAGCCCGCTAGCGTTCCATTGGACTGTTTAGAAAAGTCCGTGGTCGTCATCTATACTCCGCTAGATGACTGGATCATCAAAACATCTATATCAAGGCCTCTCGTTATATTATTTGGTCACACAGAAACTATTACATCTACCCATGTTCTACCCAACACATTTTGTAGATATAAAATACATATTCAGTTTAAATCATGTAAAAAATGTATAAAAATATTTCACCCAACTTAGACAGCAAGTATTCAGACAGTATGCACACATAGCACGTAATTTATATTAAAATATTTCATATCTATGTGTAAGATGAAAGGGACTATGCACTCACTTGATTAGGTGGTGACTCAGCACTCGGACAGCGCTTCGATACTCTTAAAACAATTTTCCTTCGATAAAACCTAGTATCAATACCACATGAGTTTAGTTTAACGCTTGACGAGACTAATTTAATAGTCTAGCTATTGTTACTATTATATAAGCGTTAAACAATACTTATATAACCCATAATAATAGCCCAAATACTCCTTATAAGGTCCTAATAACATTACTATATTGAAACATAAGCTATACTAAAGATAGGATAGGTATAGCTCACTTACAGCGGGTTTTCTCAAAAACCGGGCTTCGCTGGAGCGGCGTTCCCGAGACGAAAGGCTCTTTTCTTGGGATTCCGGGAGCCTCGGGGCTTCCTTCGGGTGCTAGGGAGGTTCCCTAGGCTTTTAGGAGGGGTTTGGGAGGCTAGAGAGAGAAACTAGAGAGAGAAAGAATGTTGGAGAGGTGTGAAGAGAAGTGAATGCCCGACACCTCTATTTATAGGCTGAATTCCTGATGGACTCGCCGAGTAGAAGGACCTACTCGCCGAGTTAGGGCATGTGGCAGCCTTCTGGTGGTGCGACGTGTCCAATTCTGGTGGTGCCACGTCACCCCCTATCGCGTATCAGCCTTCAAACTTAGAAAAATCATAACTCTCGCATACGAGCTCCGTTTTTGACGTTCTTTTTTCAACGCGTAGGTAAAATCAAGATCTACAACTTTCATTTAGACTCTGTCGGCTAATTCTCGACCGATCTCAAATTTAACAGTAGGAGGCGTTTAGACTGTTAAATGACCGCGAAGAATTCGTAACTTCTTCATACGGAATCCGTTTTCGTCTATCTTTTTACCGCTAAGATCCTATTAATGAGATATTCAAATCTCATTTAGGTCGCGTAAGTCAAAAAACACTCGACCTAAAATTCGAGTTTCGGGCCGTGCACTGCTAAGCCGAATCTTAGAAAAATCATAACTTCTTCATACGAAGTCATATTTGGGCGTTCTTTTTATGGATTTTCTCGGTTTAACATATTCTACGACTTTCATTTAGATCACTAAGTCTAAAAAGTTCTCCATCGTAAATTCACTATTTACGCTTCCCGGTGTCGTGCCGGTTTCGTCGCGAAACTTCGACGGGCCATAACTTCTTCGTTATAACTCGGATTTCGGCGTTCTTTATATGTACGGAAACCTTGTGACATATTCTACAAATTGGTTAAGATTATTTATTCTAAATAATATTTTGTCGATAAGTCGTTTTCGACCCCTATTGCCTCTAAATTTACTAGCCCGGATCTGCGGGCCTTACAATTATCTCCCCTTTAGGATGATTACGTCCCGGAATCATTAACGAAACAGGCCTCGTATAATGACTCCATACGTCATCTCTTCATCCTAGGTAATAATTATAACTTCTATATTCCTTCAAGTCTATCTCTTAGACGCATTGACTGTAAGCAGTACTTGATCGTGCACCTGCTCTCTACCTTAGGCTAGACTCCAAATTATGACCTTCAAGTCACAATTTCGATCCTCACTGGATACGAACTTGAGATAATTTCTTTTATTACTACTATGGATCGATGTGTCATATTCTAATGACCTATCATCGTATGTTGCAATGCTTAGACTCAGGTCTCTTAGAGTCAAATTCCAAAACAGGGTATACCTTCTTTCATATTCTAATGTGATACACTCACATTTCAATATGTATCATTTATAGCTACCAACTTCTTTAACAATCATCGCGATACTTCTACTGATCGCCTTGGTTAGCTTTCATTTCAATTTTTTTTTTTTGGTTTAAGTCAGATGCTACATCGAACTTGGTTCTCGGAACCACGTATCATACTCATCGTAGTCGAACTCAATTTGATATGACCACTAGGGTCGGAATAACAACAATCTTCTTAGTCATTACCGAAATGATGGTAACGACATGCCTGAATAAAACAGAATCAGTTATTGGCTTCTTGGTAACCTTGTGACTTTCCCTGATCCAAGTGTGAGTCATGTGCTTCCGGTAGTATAGGCCTCTACTACCATTCACACCTACTCATACTCGTCCCAAGTATTGTCTCGCAGTTTTCCAAGCCATTATCACAAAAAAAAAACAATTTTTAACACATATAAATGTGTCCAAACAATCATAAAAATTTCTCTAGACTCTACTAGGACTTCTTTCATGCGTATGTTCAATCATTAATTCTACTTCAACTCGGTTGGCGGTGGAAACTCCATACGATGGGATAACTTCAGGAATTACACCAATCGTTTCATCATCCCGCCGATCGAAGGTGTACTTTGGACGTACCGTACTCTTCTAAACACACTGTTATTTTACCATACATATTCTAAAGGAAAGATACCACTCTTACGATATCTTCCAATAGATGCCATTCACTATTATAAGCCTTTTCATTTCCACCATTTACACAATTTGCTACCAGCCTTCACCATGACGTTATGTTCACGGAAGCATGTGTTCAGTGCATCAAGACGAGAATATAGATAGAGAAGATTTAGATGTGTAATCCTCCTTATTACTCCGAAAAGTTACATACCAGTTCTAATATCGTAATTAAACGTTTAGAAACCTGAGCACATAAAATTTCCAGATCCGGTAGGCAACAGACCATAGATCCGATTAGACATTTAGCATCATAAATCATTTAGCACATAAAAGCATTTTAGGAATTTTCCCTAAATAAGCTAGTGCTTGTGTCTATTCAGGTGTATTACCTAAATCTATTAGACACACTCCTCACAATCATTGCTTAGCATTCTAAGTTTAAGTCTAGAAATAAATTCCATATTCCTAGTTCGCTTAAACTAATGCTCTGATACCAACTGTGACATCCCCATTTTCACGGCCAGAAAAAGACCGATTTTGTTTATGCTTTATAAAAATCAGAGTACTTCTTTTAATAAAAATGTTGCGGAATTTGTTCCCAGTAAAACATGATAAATATGTTATCAAAGCATTTTTCAAGAAATGTATTTTTAAAATGTTTGGGATGTCATCGCTAATACAGATACATAAGCATAAACAGAACTTCCATTCATTATCACTAGTGATCTACATCTCTTTAATCTCTCAGTGTAATGTGACTTCATATCAACACCTGTGATATAAATAAACTGAGTGGGTCAGGTTGGGAAACATGGTGAGTACAAAGGGTTTTCATCCCATAATAAATAAGTTTATTAATTTTATCAAACCAAACAAACCCGATTACCCGTTCCCGTTATCCTCACTTTACGTCCCTAAGACATCTAACACAAGGGATCTAGTCTAAGGACTTTCATCGGGGTGACAACACATGCTTCGGGGGTTCCTTAGCAATTCATATCAAATAAGGCAACCATGTGGGGGATGGATTACTTCACACAGATCAAATAAACACACAGTTCAAATAAACACTTACAGGTTGCAAGCCCGCTAGCGTTCCACTGGACTGTCTAGAAAAGTCCGTGGTCGTCATCTATACTCCGCTAGATGACTGGATCATCAAAACATCTATATTGAGGCCTCTCGTTATATTATTTGGTCACACAGAAACTATTAAATCTACCCATGTTCTACCCAACACATTTTGTAGATATAAAATACATATTCAGTTTAAATCATGTAAAACATGTATAAAAATATTTCACCCAACATAGACAGCAAGTATTCAGTCAGTATGCACACATAGCACGTATATATATTAAAATAATTCATATCTATGTGTAAGATGAAAGGGACTATGCACTCACTTGATTAGGTGGTGACTCAGTACTCAGACAGCGCTTCGATACTCTTAAAACAATTTTACTTCGATAAAACCTAGTATCAATACCACTAGAGTTTAGTCTAACGCTTGACGAGACTAATTTAATAGTCTAGCTATTATTACTATTATATAAGCGTTAAACAATACTTATATAACCCATAATAATAGCCCAAATACTCCTTATAAGGTCCTAATAACATTACTATATTGAAACATAAGCTATACTAAAGATAGGATAGGTATAGCTCACTTACAGCGGGTTTTCTCAAAAACCGGGCTTCGCTGGAGCGGCGTTCCCGAACCGAAAGGCTCTTTTCTTGGGATTCCGGTAGCCTCGGGGCTTCCTTCGGGTGCTAGGGAGGTTCCCTAGGCTTTTAGGGGGGGGGGGTTGGGAGGTTAGAGAGAGAAACTAGAGAGAGAAAGAATGTTGGAGAGGTGTGAAGAGAAGTGAATGCCCGACACCTCTATATATAGGCTGAATTCCTGATGGACTCGCTGAGTAGAAGGACCTACTTGCCGATTTGGGGCATGTGGCAGCCTTCTAGTGGTGCCACGTGTCTAATTCTGGTGGTGCCACGTCACCCCCTATGGCGTATCAGCCTTCAAACTTAGAAATATCATAACTCTCGCATACGAGCTCCGTTTTCGACGTTCTTTTTTTCAACGCGTAGGTAAAATCATGATCTACAACTTTCATTTAGACTCCGTCGGCTAATTCTCGACCGATCTCAAATTTAACAGTAGGAGGTGTTTAGACTGTTAAATGACCGCGAAGAATTCGTAACTTCTTCATACGGACTCCGTTTTCGTCTATCTTTTTACCGTTGAGTTCCTATTAATGAGATATTCAAATCTCATTTAGGTCGCGTAAGTCAAAAACCGCTCGAACTAAAATTCGAGTTTCGGGTCGTGCACTGCTAAGCCGAATCTTAGAAAAACCATAACTTCTTCATACGAAGTCAGATTTGGGCGTTCTTTTTATGGATTTTCTCGGTTTAACATATTCTACGACTTTCGTTTAGATCACTAAGGCTAAAAAGTCCTCCATCATAAATTCACTATTTACGCTTCCCGGTGTCGTGTCGGTTCCGTCGCGAAACTTCGACGGGCCATAACTTCTTCGCTATAACTCGGATTTCGGCGTTCTTTATATGTATGGAAACCTTGTGACATATTCTAAAAAATTGGTTAAGATTATTTATTCTAAATAATATTTTGTCGAAAAGTCGTTTTCGACCTCTATTGCCTCTAAATTGACTAGCCCGGATCTGCAGGCGTTACAGTGTATATTTACCATATCTGGTTCGCATATCATATATCCTCAAATACGCTTCTAACAACCATAACCAGACAACAAGCATATATCTCACATATAAACTTTGTAACATATTTTTAATACCTTAATTAATAGTTGTATCAATATGATGTTTATGAAAATGGACTATGCACTCACTTGACTTAGGTGGGTGATTGGTGATCTAGGTAGAGTTTCGCCTAACACCTTAGATATTCCCTTGACTTGACCTAAGTATGATTAATACAAAGTTTTAGTCTAATGATCCTGGTGACTAATAACAGTCTAGATCTTCAATACTCTCAATTTCTACATCAATATCTATCAGGTAAGGATTAGCCAGGCAGGACAATTGGGATGCATGATCATTTTGGTGAGTAGCCTTTCTGAAATCCAACAACCAAGCCAATGTGACCATTCTAGACAAATCTTATAGGTAGATCAATCTATATAACGACTTGGAATCACTAATAAATCTTAATTATAAGTCTATAATAACGATTATGACTATAACTAAAAGTTACACTTAACATAAACTAAGTGTAGCTTAACTTACAGAGGTTGTTGATGAAAACCGGGAACTAAGTGGGCAGAATACTTACTCGAGATCTCCTACTCGAAGCATACTACTCAGTTGAGTACTCAAGGGTGTTGTTGGGCTTCGCCGCAGGCTAGAAACTCAAGAAAAATGGGGTTATAGGAGGGTGTTTTGAGAGAGAAGTGCTCTAAGGGTAAGATCTGAGGAGCATATACAAAGCATAGTATTTATAGGTGAAAATTTGATTTGTGCATCGCAAACTAGGCTGACGTGGATGCATCCATGATCTGACACGTGTCCTATAACAGGTGGGGTTACCTGGCTGTTTATAGAACCCATTGAGCGTCACACTCGCGTTTCGTTTTTCAGATTTCAAAATTATGTAACTTCTTCATACGAACTCCATTTTTGACGTTCTTTAAATCACGATAAAGATTTTGAAGAGATCTACAACTTTCCTTTAGACTGTGTCGGCTAACTTCGACTTTGTTTTTTTCACATAGGCTTAGACTATTAAAGCTCCTGTAAAATGCATTAACTTTCTTATCCGGAGTCTATTTTCGACTGTCCTTATATCATTGGGATCGTATTAACGAGATCTTCAATTCTTATTTAGATTGTTTCGGCTAAAAATCGACTGATCTAAAATTCAATTTCTGAGTTTTATACTACACTAGAGTTTTGATGTCCCTTTGAAAGACATAAGTTAAAGCTCATAGGGGACGGTTTTGATGTCCCTTTGATAGACATAAGTTAGGTTTTGAATAAGGTAAGGATTATCCCGGAGAATTTAAATTGCTTAAGGATTTATCTATTGCCTATAGATTGTTAAGGATCAAACCATAGCTGATGATTCTCTCTGAAAATCATCTACTCTTTATCCCCTCTCTCATACTGTTGAAAATCATAACATCTCTCCTATGGTTAGTGATTTTCGAATAAGCCTCTCAAAGGGTTGTTACTTATTAGCTTTCGGGGTTTTGGGTTTGACTACACTAGAGGGATTCTCCATTGGTTCCTTCATTCATTACAAGATCTGGCAATTATAGGGTCTCAATCAAAGCAAAAAGAGCTTAGAACTTTATCCATTCTTTGTTTGATTTTAAACTAGGTTGTTATAACTAGTAAAACCTAGATTATAGGGTGCATGTACACGTAGGTTTTCTGTTTTGTTTCCTCTACCTTGATCATGTGTATAGATGCATAAAAAACCCAACAAATTTTGTTTGATCACTAAGCAGTCTGTATTTGAATAATGACATAATTATGACTATTGCAAATCAAGCCCCTCTCTTTTATAGTTTTACTTAAACCATCAAAGTATTAACGAATAACAAACTAACCTTGACATTTATTATTCTCGCTATTTTAGGTTGTCCATTATATGCAACCCAATAGGCCTATGTATTTTTATTACTGTCAACAACTTGTTATGCTGGTGGACATATTTCTAACAAACTTTCATTTGCACATGACACAGCTATATAACAACATTCCCAAAATAGCATAGGGTATGTCATACATGACAAGTACTAAGATCAAAACCCTAAGATATAATCTAATCCTATATATAAGTGATCAAATATCACTTTGTTCTACATATCCATGTGTAGAATAGCCATGGAATATCATCAATCTCATACGTTCAATATTCTATTTGTCGGTAGAGATTCATGGCGACCTCAACGAAAGACTATAGAATTAATCCAAAATCAATCCAATTTGTGTATGGCTATACTTTTATCATTAGTGTCAAATCATTAAGGGCCCAAGGATATCACTAGTGCCATAGGTCAGAATGAAAAACTAAACATTGACTACATAGACCCGCCTATTCATCATGTCATACATGATTGTTCCATGTATGGCTGCCATTTATGGACAACATTGGAGAACATCAAAGCATAAAAAATAGTGAGTCGAGAATCTTGTATATCTCCATTTAAGTACATAATATATTAACATCCTAGAATTACTTGTGACATATTCCATGAAGTAATATTTTAGTGCTAGTTACTCCAACACTTGATCTCTATCAAGTATATGTGAGTGTAGTCTCATCTCTATGCAGTCTCTATAGATAATTAACTAACATATCATATTAGTCTTAATTCACTACATCCTTCCATAAGGAATGGTTGACTATAGAATTTTTGAATAAATAAGTATTTAGGGAAGTAAACAAAAATGCAAATGGAATGCAATAATGAATTAATGAAAATAGTTTCTCTCTAACATATATTATAATCTCTAATTAATAATCATCATAACAAATAAAGTGCATATTGTAAAAGTTAAACATCAAAGCAACTAAAATGATTGCATTTAGCCAAATTTGGGTTGTTACAACTCTACTAACAATAATGTCTACTTTTTTACAACATGGTGATATTTTTTAAGTATATGTTGTGTGCGCTTATGTGACCACACCAAGATCTCTAATGAACTCCTTCATCTATATAACATCATTTACAACCCCATTAACTGAAATAGGTTTAACTTATGTTGTCTAATAAACTATGGTATCTTACTTGGAACTCCTCCAAGTCACCACTCCCCCATTTAATAAGAACATGAATCCTAACTACGAGTAGGAGTCGTTTTTCTATCAGTTTTGTAAGCTTTCATTAGTGTAATCCTTTACTCTGAGCTATTCCTCCTAACTATTTATTCAGGAACATGACTTTTGCGCTTCTCAATTACTTGATAACGATCTTGATGTCCATCCACATGGTTTCTCCATGATTGGATTGATATTAACTCTTTATGCTCAAGGCATACCACATATCATGCTTAATAAATATCATTTCATACATGATTGATAGCCATAATAGAAGCATATAATACTTGATCCATCTTTTCTAGTTCCCTATTTGAACTAGGAAATTGAGTTATGCTCAATGCCAAACCATGTTGGATAGGTATGAACCTCTTCTTGGAGTCATGCATCTTGAATTTATTCAAGACCTTATCTGTATATGTAATTTGGCTCAACCCAATAAGGTGTCTAGATCTATCTCTATAGATCTTGATACCTATAAAGTATGCTACCTCTCCCATGTATTTCATAGAAAATCAATTACCTACCCAAGGTATTATACTTTGGAAAGTAGGGACATCATTACTATAAGGAGTATTTCATAAACAAAGAGAACAAAGAAGACTATAACGCTACCACTAGCCCTCACATATATATATATATATATATATATATATATATATATGGTTCGTCTTCACTTTTGGAAAGACCAAACTCCTTAATTTCTCATCAAATCAAAGATTTCAGTTGCGAGATGCTTGTTTGGGTCAATAAATGGATTTCTGAAGCTTACACACTTTATTTGGATTATTGGGATGTACAAAAGCCTCGCGTTGTGTCATAAACACATCCTTTGAAAATTTTCAATTAAGGAAAGTAGTTTTTACATCCACTTTCATATTTAAATATTTAATAGTCATGAAATGCTCCTATGACGATTGATATCCTAATAGACTTCAAAATAGAAACTAGTAAAAAAGTTCCATCATTGTTACACCATGAGTTTGTGTGTAACCATTTGTTAATAGACTTTAAAATAGAAACTAGTAAAAAAGTTTCATCATTGTTACACCATGAATTTGTGTGTAACCATTTGTCACCGGTTAGTTTTATATGTATGTAACTTGCTATCTATGTTTGTTTTCTTTTTTAAGACTCATTTGCACCCAAATGTTTTATAGTCGGGTGATTTATCAACCAAGTCTAATACTTGATTATTATATACAGATTGCATCTTTTCTTCCATAACCACATTCCATTTAGTAGACTCTAAGACGGTCATCACTTCATGATAACTAGTAGGTTCATTTATCGTCTACAAATGATTCATTACCATTGGATATGAGCAAACCATATCTTTCTAGTTTATGATGTATTCTACCATACAAATGACGGATAATAGGTGATACTATGTTTACGTTCCTTGGTAACTCTTTTATGAGACTCAATAGGTTCTAGAACCTCTTGTTGAGTTCTAATGTTAACGGTTCTCTCTTGGTTGCTTTCAAAGAATAGGGATAATTTATATTAAATTTACGTTTTATATTAAAATTGCATTTTACATTAAAAAATAAACGTGTTATATAAATATTTAGGGTACCGCAATATTTATCCAAAGCAAAAGCAAAATCAAATTTACGTTTTACCTTCTTCCTTATTTTTTGCAGTAACCAAAGGGGTAAACGGAGGTGACGCACTTCCTGGACCCAACATAACGGCAACAATGAGGTGGCCCTGACTTTTTTACGGTACGTCATCCACTTGAAGGCAATTAGGTGGACGGGTGACCCGCTCCGGGATATTTAGTGGCTCTCCGTTTTCATTACGGCGTCGTTTATATGGCCAACGGCGTTTCAAGTGGCCGCCGGGGAATATTTACTCTGACAAACTCATTTTCCGGCCGTTTATGTCCGCTCAAAAACAAATCAATTTCTGCGCCTAAATTAGATTGGGGTTCTAATGGATCATGACCGTTGGATTTGTCCGCATCGGCGGTGACTATACGAATGAATGATTTTTCAAGAAGTTACATTTACTACCCTTGATGTTTTATGGTTACCAAAATGATCACTTTTTTGAACATCATTGCGTAAATTAATGACAAAAGTAGAGACAGGAACATACATGGGTAAATTGCATTGACTTGACAATACTTTAGTTTTCTTTTGATATTTTAATAAGTTTGATAGATAGTTTGAAATGATAATAATAGTACAATAGTTAAAAAGAAAAATTATACCATATTACAAAAGATACTTTTTGTTAGGTTGTTGTTATGTCCAGTTAACTTGATCTAACTTATATATACAAAATACAAAGTATTTAAAAAATTTAGAAAGACAACTTCAAAACTGTAACAACTCTCATATTTTACATAAGTTTGACCATCATTGATTATCATCATCGGTGAAATGTGGTAGCATCATAGGGTGTAATAGGGATGCGATTTAGAACCCGAAAACGGACCGGAACCGGAATCGGATCGAAACCGGAACCGTTAGAACCGGAATATACAGAATTGGTTCTGGTTCAGGGTTTAAAATTTTGTTTTATTCGGGTTCTGGGTAATCCGGGTTTGGGTCCGGGTAAACCGGGTCTAAAAACCGGAACCGGTGTTAGGAACCGGAACCACCTTTAGGGCCGGACCCGATTTTTGTGAAACGTTTAAAAGATGCATATTTCGTTTGTTTCAACTCCGATTGATATGCAGTTTTTTCCAATGTGTAGTTTAGAGTTTGTACATAATTTTAGACTATAAATTTGTCATTTTTAGTTTTATATTCATTGACTTACAGTCCCCAAGTCGAGATATCAAAGCTGAAAGTTTTTAGTTTTTTAGTTTTTTTTTGTATTTTGTGAAAGTTCTCTAATTCATTTGAAGTCAGATTGACATGTAGTTTTTTCCAACTTGTAGTTTAAAGTTTGTACATGAGTTTAGACTATAATTTTGTCATTTTTGGTTTAATATTCAATGATTTACAGTCCCCCGAAGTCGGGATATCAAAACTGAAAATTTTCCAACTTTTTAGCTATATGTTTTTCTACTCTGTAGTCTATGAAAATGTTAACACATGTATATATCATTCGTTTAAAGTCGAATTGACATGCAGTTTTTTCCAAAGTGTAGTTTAGAGTTTGTATATGATTTTAGACTATAATTTTTTTCAATTTTGGTTTTATATTCAATGAGTCACAGTCCCCCAAAATCAGAATATCAATATGAAAAATTTCAAAGTTCAAACCACTAAGTAGTAAGTAATTACCAAAAAATTCCAAATTTTCTAGGTTTTCCGGTTCTAAGTAATAAATAATTAGCCATGTCAAAGGTCAATCTAGAATCAATGAGGGCGTGTAGATGTTTGACATAAAAATACCATCGCAAGACAACCTAGAGGACCAATAGTCCCTTTGATTCGAAGGTGAGAAATCCAAAACCAGAACCTCGAGCTCAGCCAACTCTGTGAGCTCCTGCACGCTGCTCGTCTTCCTTTTTCAGTCCCAAACTAACCCCGTCTCACTCCGCCGCTCCGAGAGAAAACACAATTTGTGTTTGTCAAGCTAGAATAACAATGGGAAATGACCATTGAGGGCACCGATGTCCGTCCAATTATCTATCCAGAACAAAGTGTTTTGACCGTTGCCCACATGGATTTTGAAAACGGAATCAAAACTAATTCCAACCTCCTCCAAAATATTCAAGGTTTTAACATTGTTAAACCACACCCCGAGGATGGTTTTTTGGCTAACGTAGAAACCAACATTCTTTTCAAGATTATGGACCCCAACGATGACTTTTCCCCACAATGAGTTTGGCTCCCTTTTTAGTCTCCAAATACATTTAGATAGAAGGGAAAGATTCAGAGACGTCAAAGAACCAACGCCTAGGCGACCTCTCTCTTTGCTAGCCAAAACCACTTTCCAAGCTACCCAACAAAGTTTATTTTTGTTCACACTACCGCCCAAAGAGATCGCCTTATATATTTCTCTAAAACATCAACCACCGAAGAAGGAGCTCTAAAAAGGGAGAAATAGTAGAGCGGCAGGCTACCGAGCACCAATTTAACCAACATAATCTGACCCCCAAACGACACGGACCTAGCTTTCTAAGAATAGAGCTTTTTATCCATCCTTTCCACAACCGCACCCCAATTTCGTTTAAGCAACATGTTAGCGCCAACGGGAACACCCAAATAAGTAAACGGAAACAAGGCGACATCACACCCCAAGATACGAGCACAATTGCATACTTCATCATTAGAAACTCCAATGTCATACACCTTGGATTTATGAAAATTCACTTTTAAGTCCTAAAACCGCAGGAAAGCACTTAAGAATTCAGGCAAGGTTGGTTAAATTCGAGCTAGACCACTCTCCCAAAAAAGAGAGCGTCATCGGTGTGAAAAAGGTGGGAGAGAGTTGGGCCCTTATTAGGCAATTTTATCCCACGAAAAATATATGAGTGAGCTGCAAACTTCATAGCCACGTGAAGTCCTTCCATGACGATGATGGAGAGAAACGGGGAGAGAGGATCCCCTTGGTGCACCCCACCCGTAAATTGAAATTCTTTCGTAGCCGAGCTGTTAAGGAGAACCGAGGCCCTAGCCGAGGAGAGACACCCACGAATCCAAAATCTCCATTTTCCCCTGAAGCCCATTTGCATCATCACCGAATCCAAATAATTCCAACTTATGGAATCGAAAGTCTTATCAAAATCAAATTTGAGGAGAAAGAGCTTGTGTTTAGATTTCTTGGCCCACGCACAAACCTCGTTAACAACCAGCAGACCATCAAGAATGTTGTGACCCGCAATGAAAGCGCTTTGGACTTCATCAATTACCAAACCCACCACCCTTTTAAGCCTTGAAGCAAGAGGTTTGGACTTCATCAAGAATGTTCCGACCCACAATGAAAGCGGTTTGGACTTTAACAATTACCGAACCCACCACCCTCTTAAGTCTTAGAAGGCGGTTTGGCTCAACTTAGTTATACCCTTAGTATCATTCACCGAGTTATTATTACATATAGTTAAGGGAATAAAATGTAACGACCTAAAACAAAAGGGACTAAATTTTAAATTTTTACACCATCAAATAAACTCGTCAACTATGGCTCTCAACACCCGACCATGGTTAAATCTGACAAGAAACAGAGACAAATCGACTAGAAGGAAGAAGACGATATTTACAAATATTATATAATTTTTTTATTGTTTATAAAAATTTTTGTTGGTGAATGTCTGTTCCTTTTCATATATAAATAATAAAATCTTGAAGAATACATATATTCTGGAATCGCTGTGTTCTTTCCTTCTCACGTCCTCCATTTGTCACTTTTCTTGAATTTCTTTAGACTCGTCTTTTTCATTCTTCGTTCCTTCTTTCCTTTTTGATGTTATTGTTGAATTCCATGTTGAATTGACTTTCAAATCAACGAAAGAGAACTGATATTAAGTTCTTTAATTGTGATAAGGAAATTTGATGACTATGGTTGTGAAATGAGATCGTGTTTCTTTTTTGGCGGGAATTATGTGGTGAGATTTACCTAATATTCTTCTTCTGGTTGATTGAGTAAAAGTGGCAAAAGAACTGAAAGCTATATCTGTCCGGAAATTGAATGCAGAGGTAGACATAGACTTTAGGGCTTTGATTTTAAGGAGGTTGCGTGTAAAGATTTACGAAATCATATTCATAGCTGTTGCTATTTGAAGTAAGGAAGATCTGTTTGGGGAAAAATGGATTCGAATCGTGAATCGATGGAACTGGTGCAAGAGCGTAGCATCGACACCGATAAGCTCAGCTACGAGATTTTTTCGATCCTCGAAAGCAAGTTCTTATTTGGTTACGACGATTCGAAGCTTTGGAAACCTAAGCAAGTTTCTCCGGAAATATCTGTCACGCCAACGTCAATGTTGGTGGCTGATGACAGTGGTGTTCAATCTATGACGAACCAGAGAGGTAAAATCTGTGTGCTCTCGATTGATGGCGGAGGAATGCGGAGTATTCTCGCAGGTAAAGCCCTAGCTCATCTAGAGAACGCGTTGAAAACAAAATCCGGCAATCCGAACGCGAGAATCGCCGATTATATCGATGTCGCCGCTGGCACAGGTGTCGGAGGTGTGTTCACGGCTATGCTGTTTGGAAGCAAAAACCAGAGTGTTCCGATTTTCACAGCGGAGGATACGTGGAGGTTTCTGGCGGAGCAAGGGAAACGGTTGTATCATAAGAAATCGAGTTCCACCGGCGGCGGCGTTGGAGGTTTTTTGAAAAGGATTTTCCGCGGCGGAGGCGGAGTCGGTGACGGAGGGATCATCGATGCCACGGCAGCATTTGAAAACGCAATGAAAGATGCATTCGTGGTCAACGGGGAGAGTTTGACCTTAAAAGACACGTTGAAGCCGGTTTTAATCCCCTGCTACGACCTCTCCAGCTCAGCTCCGTTTCTCTTTTCCCGAGCCGACGCCATGGAGACAGACAGCTTCGACTTCCGGCTATGGGAGGTCTGCCGCGCCACGTCAGCTGAACCGGACTTATTCCAACCTGTCCCAATGAACTCCGTCGATGGAAAAACCCGATGTATTGCAGTTGACGGCGGTTTAGCCATGAGCAACCCCACAGCGGCGGCGATCACCCACGTGTTACATAATAAGCAGGAATTTCCATTCGTGCGCGGGGTGGAGGACCTTTTGGTACTTTCACTGGGCACCGGTCAACTTCAAGAAGGGAATTATGATTACAATCAAGTCAAAGGGTGGAAGGCTAAAGATTGGGCTCAACCCATGGCTCGAATTTCCGGTGATAGCTCCGCCGACATGGTGGACCATGCCGTCGCCATGGCCTTCGGTCAGAGCCGGTGTAGTAACTACGTCCGTATCCAGGTATCTTCCCTCTTCCATAGTTCCATATCCATTTTTTTTTTGAAAATATAAACTTATGTAAAGTAAAAGATGTTAGTATATAATTATTTTACATTTTCTTTAACAAAATGACTTATTATTATTAATCACGTATTCACGTTTCAGAATTTTTTTTCTTGATCTATTTTTTCGTGGTATTTATCTAAATATAAATTATATTAATTAAGAATAGTATAATCATAAAAGTCTACTACACGTGCAAAAAAAATATTTTTTACAAGGGCAATACAAGGTTATGGAGAAAACCATTTGTTGGTAGTCAATCACTATATATAAATAGTTAAAATACCGATTTGTATGGTACGAAAATAGTGACGTTTTTATACTTTGATAAAACTTTCGGTTTATTATTATTATTTTTTTAAATATTTTTATATGGGTTGAATTTGATGTCAATGTCAATATGTCATTAAAATCTTGGAAAGTGGAATACATTTGATGAAAAAGATGGTCTTTTTAACTCATTTCCATATGTAAATGAGAGTTGGCAAGCGATTAAAAATGGTTTTCTTTACTTTGGAAAGGGAATATACCCATATGGGTATGGAAAATGATGTTGATTTCTTTTTAGTTAAATTCCCTTTGTACTAAAATATATATATTTTTATTCTATATTGTTACCGAAATAGATAAGACTTTTCATATCATTTTATGTTTTAATATAATGTTGATTAAATTTTTTATTTCGTAGGCAAACGGGTTCACCATGGGTCCCCAAAGGGCCAATATTGATAAAGATCCTTGTCCTAATGATGTTAACATACTTATTGGAATAGCTGATGAGATGCTGAAACAGAAAAATGTGGAATCGGTATTGTTTGGGGGTAAAAGGATTGGAGAGCAGACCAATTTTGAAAAACTGGATTGGTTTGCCGAAGAAGTCGTGTTAGAGCATCAGAGAAGGAGTTGTGGCGTTGCACCAAATGTTGCATTTAAGCAACCTACTTTCAAACAAACATAATCGATTCATCATGTACAAAAGTTTGTGAGGGCTATGGACCGAATATTTTAAAATCATTGGGACCTGGTTTTGAAAATAATTGTTTGCTTGTATATTTGAATTTTTCTAAAAGTTAAAATGATGTTTCTATTGAAAAACTGAAATTTTAAGGTCTGTTGTTTTTTATATAAAAATCGAATCACACCAAAAACTCTAAAACAATGTCATCATATTAATAATAATAATAATAATAAAAACGATTGTACCCACAAAGGTTTCATTATGTGTATATGGTAAACTAATCTAATCCTAAAGTACTACATATGTCAGTCACTCATTACTGTTAGAACAAAGACCTTTTAGTGTATATATAGTTACATAATATACAGAGTGTACATTGTTATAGAAGTAAAGTTAGTATCTCATTTTTACAAGACTACACTCATAGACATGTCATTCTTCTAGTTATAAATTCTCAGGATGTGTAACTTTTTTGTTTTCATATACATAGTTTTATTTTTATTAAAAAAACGTTTTCACAATAAGATAAAGTACCAACATAGATTTTATTGATTTAAATATCATTTACAATAGAAAGAATGATGATGTATCAATATGAAAAGGACTGTGGGTAAAAAAGAGATTTAACATACACAAAATTGAAAGTTTGGTGTATATCAAATTGAATATTTGGTCTAAAATTTTTTGAAGTTGCACCAGAGTCCAAAAGGTTTCATTTATTGTGAATTTGGTCCAAAATTATTTGAAAACATTTAAAATGAAGAAATTGCCACTTTAATTTAGTTTTTTTTTTTTTAATATTTTCTTTGCAACAATTAAAAAAAAGAGATCCACAAAAGGCCCACTAATAGTCTATTTTCTAAATTGGGCCCCAACCCCCATATGGGTCTTATCTTAAGCCCAAGGCTTCTCTTAGCCCAAAAATAATCTCAGATGGCCCAGAGGCCAAACAGAAAAGTCCAAACAAAACAGCCTAAGGATACGAAGCCTAAAACGCAACAAGCCCACAACGAGACTACGCATCTCGCCCTGGTACGCTCAACATACACGCGGCTCCTGATCGGGGAAACTAGACCGGTACACGGGGCGTACTGGGACTTACACACGGTGTATGCTCAGATCCAAAAACTCTATTTTCAACTTAACCACTTCAGTTCTAAGCATCCAAACCTTAGGGAAACTTCACTTCAAGCTCCTAACTAATAAAGTTGGCGACTTTATCAGTTTGCAAGTCTTAATGGGACCCAACTTCCAAAAATAACCATTAAGACTCTCTTTAATCATCTTAACACATGCATGGGGAGATCTAGACGACCAAGTTCTCATTTTTATGAATCAAGACAACTCAATACGGTTAAAAGAACAGGAGATTTGCTTTGGAGTTCACCAAACTCACAAAGTTCCAATCTTGGGACATAAAACCCTAAAAATAGACCCAAAACAAGAACTAGAACAACAATGAGCAAGTTTTGAACTTGATACCTCTGAAAGATGCATCAACTAGAGTAGAACTCAGATCCAAAAGCTAGAAGCACCAACTATCCTCCTTCAAGACTCATTCTTCACCAAGAGCTTCACCAAAAACACTCAAATTAGCCACCAAACTCACACAAGCTAGGGGAAACAAAATTAGGATTTGAGAGGGCTTGGAGACTAGAAATGGGGGCCGAAAATGAGGCCATCATGTTCCTTAAATAGGGTTACCTCAAAATATTAGGGTTTCTTTCTGGACCTAGTATGCCCAGTGTACTAGGTGGCCTCCTTGATCATGTAAAGCGCATGAGTACGCTGCGCGTACACAAGTGTACGTCCCACGTACCCAATTTTCCACCCATTTCTCAATAAGGACTAAACTTGCCAAAACTTCAAACTATCATAACTTCTTCGATATAAGTCCGTTTCTAAGAAACCTTATATCTACGGAAAGGTGGCGAGAAGACCTATGCTTCTATCAACACATCACAACCTTAAAATTCCACGAACAACCCAAAATTCATAAAAGACCGAGCCAACGCCTTTACCGATACTATTGGGCTCTAAAGCACAACCCGAACCCTTTTATTACACAACCTACCTTTTCCATATCCAAAAAGGGCCTAAACCTTTCTCCTTTAAAGCCTCAAAGCCTTCTCACGCCCGGGTTATGACCCACGAGCCTGAAATCACAAACGATCTGAAACAAGATGTTACACCTTCACATTTTTAGATGGCTTTTATAAAGGCAAACCCCCTTCCTTCAGATGCATTTTGTGACATCCCCAAAATCACGGCCAGAAAAGACCGATTTGTTTATGCTTTGTTTAAAAATCAGAGTAACATTTTAAATAAAAGCGTTGCGGAATTTGTCCCAAAACAAAATATGATAAAGATTTATCAAAAGCATTTCCATAGAAATCTATTTCATTAAAAGACTTGGGATGTCATGTTCGTACAGATCAAAAGCATAAACAGTACAATATAAGCCTTACTACATTATTTCATATCTACAGGCCTATATCCGTAATCCTTCGTCCAAACATCATATCTATGCTCAAGCGCCACTACCTGTAATACATAAAACTGAGTGGGTCAGGCTTGGGAGCCTGGTGAGCACATAGGGTTTTCAACCCACAATAAATAAGTTTATTAACTTCATTAAATTAAACAAACCCGATTACCCGTTCCCGTTATCCTCACATTACGTCCCTAAGCATCTATCATAAGGGACCTATCCTAAGGATTATCATCGGGACGGACACTACTGCTAAGGGGATTCCTCAGCAATAAATGTCCTTAAGGCAACCATGTGGGGGATGGAGTACATCTGGTGAGCACACAGTTCAAATAAACACACAGTTCAAATAAACACCTACAGGTTGCGAGCCTGCTAGTGTTCCACTAGACTGTCTAGAATAGTCCGTGGTCGTCATCTATACTCCGCTAGATGACTGGATCATCAACAACATCTATAACGAGGCCTCTCATTATTTTATTTTGTCACACAACAACTATTACATCTACCCATGTTTTACCCAACACATTTTGTAGATATAAAATACATATACAGTTTAAATCATTGAAAACATGTATAAAACGTTCATCCAGCATAGATAGCAAGTATTCAGATAATATGCACAGATAGCACGTAATTTATATAAAATACTTCATATCTATGTGTAAGCTGAAAGTAACTATGCACTCACTTGAAAGGTGGTGACTCAGCACTCGGACAGCGCTTCGATACTCTCAAAACGATATTCCTTCGATAAAACCTAGTATCGATACCACTAGGGTTTAGTCTAACGATAACCGCGACAAATTAATAGTCTGACTATTATTATTATTATTATATAAGCGTTAATAACACTCAATATAACTCATAATAATAGCCCAAATAATTATTTTAAGGACCTAATAACATTCCTATAATTATTTGAAAGTTATATTAAAAATTGCGTAAGCGTAGCACACTTACAACGAATTTTACCGAAAACCGGAACTTAATTGGAGCAGCGGTTCGAAACCGAAAAACTCCTTTTTCTCAGGACTCCGGGAGCCTCGGGGCTTCCCTAGGGTGCTAGGGGGGTTTTTCCTAGGTTTTAGGGGGTTAAAATGGGCTAGAGAGAGAAAGTAATTTAAAGAGAGAGTGAGTTTTGGTGTGAAAATGAGGGCCGCCTTCGGACACCTTTTATAGGCGCGAATCTCGGACATTACGCTGGGCGTCCAGCAGCGCTACGTTGGGCGTAGCTCGGATATGGTTGCCAGCTCGCACCAGCTGGCTCGCACTCGGACTCGGAAGGGATAAGAGCGAAGGTACGCGGGGCGTACAAACTTCGGACGTGGGGCGTAAGAGAGGGGTGGCGTGTCGCAATCCGAAGCAACTTCTGAGACCATCATCGGACGGTTGTGGTGCTGCCACGTCATCGATTTAGCAATAGACTTCGCAATTTCGAGTTACAACTTCAAAAATTCGTAACTTTCGCGTACGACCTCCGTTTTCGACGTTCTTTATATCCACGAGAAGGTGGGAACGTACTCTACAACTTTTGTTTAGACTCCGTTGGCTAATTTTGACTCGATTTTAAATTTTATATTATTAACGGGCCGGGACAGGATTGGTCCGTTAAATCCTCATAACTTCTTCATCCGACATCCGTTTTTGCCCATCTTTTTCTCGTTATGCTACTTTTAACGAGATCTTCGATTCTCGTTTAGGTTGTGTCGGCTAAAAACCGATCGATCTAATATTCGAATTTCGGGCTGTATACTGCTAACTCGAAACTTCGAAAAATCATAACTTCTTCATACGAAGTCAGATTTGGGCGTTCTTTTTATCGATGTTCTTAGTTTAACATATTCTATGACTTTTGTTTAGATCGCTAAGGATAAATCTCGCTCTATCGTAAATTCACTATTTACGCTTCCCGGTATCGTGCCGGTTCTGTCGCAAAAATTCGACGGGTCATAACTTCTTCGTTATAACTCGGATTTTGACGTTCCTTATATCCCCGGAATCCTTGTTTCGACCACTACAACTTTATGTAAAAATATCGGGCTTATCTCACACTTTAATTTTGACGCTTATTTTTATTCTTTATTAATTATACATTTATAATTAAATAATAAGCACATAAACACACATAATTCACATAATACTCAAATATTTCATCTTTATTACTTCAAAAAGAGTTACAAGAGTTGACCTAAACTATTACATTGACAAAAATGCTTAGCCCTGAAACCCGGGCGTTACAATTTTCTCCCCCTTAGGATGATTCC
Source organism: Lactuca serriola (assembly GCF_051521515.1). Lineage (NCBI taxonomy): Eukaryota > Viridiplantae > Streptophyta > Magnoliopsida > Asterales > Asteraceae > Lactuca > Lactuca serriola. The sequence goes on along the minus strand of NC_136415.1, from coordinate 26,947,420 downwards.
GTCCCGGAATCATGCATCAGCAAACAGATGTGGATAGCGACTCATCATGTCATCCTCTGTTTCCCAAGTGAGATTCGGCCCATTCGAATGTTTCCATCGGACTAGCACTAAGTCGAACATCTTTCGTCGTAACTTCTTAGTCTTATGGTCAACAATTGTCTCAGGCTCTTCGATCATCCATCCTTAACTCTGAGATTGGAATTATGTCGGGAACATCTCCCGTGAATTTCCTCAAATAACACACATGGAAGGTGTTATGAATACCATTGAGTTCTTCGGGCAATTCCAACTTGTAAGCTTGGTTCCCAATCCTCTGAAGAACTTTGAACGGTCCAATAAACCTTGGACTCAACTTTCCTCGTTTCCCAAATCTTATAAGTCCCTTCCACGGTGAGACTTTTAACAAAACCGAATCCTCATCTTCGAAGGTTATCGGTCGTCTTTTCTTGTCATCATAGCTCTTCTGACGATCCTGGGCTGCTAACATCCTTTCCCTAATCACCTTCAACTTCTCAGCAGTCTCATGGACTATCTCAGGGCCCATAAACTGCTTCTCTCCGGCTTTAAGCCAACAAGACGGCGTACGACACTTCTGTCCATACAAGGCTTGGTAAGGTGCCATCTTGATGCTCGAGTGAAAACTATTGTTGTAAGAGAATTCTACCAGAGGTAAGTGCTCATCCCAATTCCCTTTGGAATTCGAGGGTACATGCTCTCAGCATATCTTCCAATGTCTGAATCGTTCTTTCGCTCTGACCATCAGTTTGCGGATGGTAAGCAGTACTCAAACACAACTTTGTACCCAACTCCTCTTGTAGACTCCTCCAAAACCTCGATGTGAAACGACTATCACGATCTGATACAATCGTAAGAGGGACACCGTGAAGTCTTACAATTTCCTTCATTTAAGCATTTGCGAGTTTATCCATAGACCACTTCTTGTTGGCTGCTATGAAGTGTGCACTCTTGGTGAAACGATCCACGACTACCCAAATCATGTCGTGTCCGCTCTTCATCCTGGGCATTTTAGTCACAAAATCCATGGTGATGTCTTCCCATTTACCCATGGGAATAGGTAAGGGTTCTAAACTCCCATACGGTTTCTGATGTTGTGCCTTAACTCTCGCACATGTCACACACTCGGCCACATACTTCACAACATCGAGCTTCATCGTCGGCCACCAGTAGTAGGGTTTTAGATCCCTATACATTTTAGTGCTACCGGGATGAATTGAGTACATGGTCTTATGTGCTTCCTCCATCAGAAGGTCTCTTATTCCTCCCGTCTTAGGTACCCAAATTTGATCTTGGAATACCTTCAGTCCTCGACTGTTTGTACCGAACACTAACGTTTTGCCCAAACGTTCTTCCTTTCGATCATTCTTCTCTAAAGCTTCTTCTTGAGCTTTTCTAATACTTTCCACAATCGTCGAGATGACTTCAATTCTTAACGCTCTTGGCCTTTTCCTTTCAAGATTGACTTTCCGACTGAGAGCATCAGTAACAATATTTGCTTTACCTGGGTGGTAAAGTATCTCACAGTCGTAGTCCTTGAGTAGTTCTAGCCAGCGTCGCTGCCTCATGTTCAACTCCTTCTGATTAAAGAGATACTGGAGACTCTTATGATCAGTGAAGAGCTTGCACTTCGTGCCGTAGAGGTAATGCCTCCATATCTTTAAGGCAAATACTACCGCTGCCAACTCCAGATCATGAGTGGGGTAGTTCTTTTCGTGCTCTTTCAATTGTCGAGATGCGTATGCTATCACCTTTTCTTTTTGGGTCAGAACACAACCCAGCCCGAATCCAGATGCATCACTGTAAACCGCGAAATCTTCAACTCCATCGAGCAGAGAAAGTATCGGTGCTTCACATAACTTCTTCTTTAGCTTCTCGAATGCCTCATCGTGTTTCTCACTCCACGTATACGTAGCTCCTTTGTGGGTCAAAGCTGTCAATGGAGAGGCTATCGAAGAAAAGCCTTGGATAAATCGTCGATAATATCCGGCTAATCCTAGAAAGCTTCGGATCTCCGTGGGACTCTTTGGACGTTCCCACTTCATTACAGCCTCGATCTTTGCGAGATCAACCATTATCCCTTCCTGGTTAACCACGTGACCCAAGAACTGGACCTCTCGTATCCAAAAGTCGCATTTGGAGAACTTAGCGTAAAGCTTCTCCTTCTTTAATACTTCCAACACTTCTCGTAGATGCTTGCCATGCTCCTCCTAGCTTTTCGAGTAGATGAGAATTTCGTCGATGAACACTATCACGGATTTTTCGAGGAATGGTTTACAAACCCTATTCATCAAATCCATGAATGCTGCTGGAGCATTGGTTAGGCCGAACGACATAACCAAGAACTCGTAGTGTCCATATCTCGTTCTGAACGCAGTCTTCTCGATATCCTGATCTCTCACTTTCAGCTGATGATATCCTGACCTAAGATCGATCTTTGAGAAGTGGCTCGAACCTTGCAGCTGATCGAATAGGTCATCAATCCTCGGCAATGGATACTTGTTCTTCACCCTTGCCTTATTCAGCTCTTGGTAGTCTATACATATTTTCATACTTTCGTCCTTCTTCTTCACGAATAACACCAGAGCTCCCCAGGGTGATGAACTAGGTCGAATGAAACTGTTGTCCAACAGCTCCTGAAGTTGCGTCATAAGCTCCTTCATCTCCGCCGGTGCTAATCGGTATGGTGCTTTTGCTATCGGTGTCGTTCCTGGTAACAAGTCTATACGAAACTCCACTTGTTTATCAGGTGGTAATCTGGGAAGATCTTCGGGAAAGACTTCCGGATAATCGCACACAACCGGTATATTCTGCACCTCTTTCTTCTCCTTCTTAGCATCGATTACGAATGCCAAGTACGATGCACATCCTTTGGACAAACATTTACTGGCTTTCATCAGGGAGATGATTCCAGAATTCACTCTGCATTTGTCCCCATACACCATAAATGATTCCTTTCCGGGTGGGTTTATCCTAACTATCTTCTTTCGGCATAATATCTCGGCATCGTTGGCGCTAAGCCAATCCATACCCAAAACGATGTCGAAACCGTTTAAATCTATGGGTAATAGCTCCTCATGGAATTCGTTTCCGTTTAGGTCGATGATGATGTTCTTAATACGATTACTAACAGGTACGAATTTTCCACTGGCAACTTCTACAATCAGGGCATTATCAAGTTTTTCTACAGGCAATGCTAATTTCCCACCAAATTTATGTGACACAAAGGAGTAGTTGGCTCCGGAATCAAATAGTACATTTGTAGGCAAACCATTTACAAGAAAGGTACCTGAAGCGACGTCTGCTGCCTCCTTCGCAGCCTTGAGCGTCATCTGGAAGGCTCTCGCCTTCGGCTTCGCTGGTATGTTGGGCCTTCCCGCATCTTTCTTCTTTGGGCAATCCTTGGCAATATGCCCTTCTTCACGGCACTCGTAGCACACCCTCTTGTTGGTGGTGCACTCATTGGCATAGTGCCCCGTTTTCCCACACTTGTAACATGTTACTTCCTCACCACATTTTCCCGAGTGTTTCTTCTTGAACTTCTCGCACCATTTAAATTCATTTCCTCCCCTGAACTTCTTTGAACCGAATTTGCTCTTCTTTTTGTTGGGTTTAACAGACCCTTCAAATTTCCTCTTCTCGCCAACCTCGACTTTGCTGGCAGCTCTTCCCTTAATCATGTCCTCTACAGACTTGGCAACCCAGATAACTGCCTCCAGAGTAGGTTACTTCCTCACCACATTTTCCCGAGTGTTTCTTCTTGAACTTCTCGCACCATTTAAATTCATTTCCTCCCCTGAACTTCTTTGAAACGAATTTGCTCTTCTTTTTGTTGGGTTTAACAGACCCTTCAAATGTCCTCTTCTCGCCAACCTCGACTTTGCTGGCAGCTCTTCCCTTAATCATGTCCTCCACAGACTTGGCAACCCAGATAACTGCCTCCAGAGTAGGTGCCTGACGCACTGGCACCGCGTACTCCCATGGAAGTCCCTTTGCGTACTTATCAATTTTCGTCAGCTCATCCGGAACAAGACGCAAGGCAAATTCCATCTTTTCTGTGAAGTTGTTCGTGTATTCATCGATTGACATGCTCCCCTTCTTCAGGGTTAGAAACTGGTTCTCTAGCTCGAGCAGGTTTTGAGCTGAGCAGTACTTTCGTTTGAATTGCACCATAAATTATGCCCATGTCAGTTGCAGGGGCTTGTTGGGGCTTAAAGTCTTCCCCAAGGTATTCCACCAACGTACAGCACCTCCTCGAAACTGACACACTGCAAACGTGGTCTGTAGCTTCCCTCTGCAACTGCATGCCATGAAAGCTAACTCCATTTCCGAGATCCAATCCATGACTCCGATTGGATCTTCCTTTCCTGTGAAAGTCGATGGCTTGCAAGTCTGAAAATCCTTGTACTTGCATCCATTTCTCTCGAATCCGTCATCTTGGTTGTTTTGTTGAACTATTGGTGGGTTGACTTGACCAACAGTTCCACTGTAGTCTCCTTCCTCAGTCTGCCCTTCGTTCAACTCGAGCTGTTCGATCTGAATAGTGGCTTCCTCTCGATTTTGCTGGAGCAAACGTCTAGTTTCCTCCATTTGACGATCCAACATCACTTGGATCATCGCTTGCACTCCGGCCATCGTGACCGGCTCAGCAGCGGCTTCCATCACCGGTATTTGCTCAATCACTGGGGGTTGGTTTCTGTTCCCATTTGCATTCACGTTTCCGCTACGGGTCCTTGCCATCTTGATCTATACACCGAATAAGGTGAATTTAGATCTTTATTTAGGACTGATGTTCAAGTCATCCTTATCACCTCGAAACGTTTACATGCTAGTTCTAATATCGTATTCGTACGTTTAGAATCCTAAACACATAAGGTTTCCAGATCCGGTCGGCAACAAACCATAGATCCGAACAAATAATAGCTTATCAGGCACAAAGCATTTAGCACATAAAAGCATTTTAGGCATAATTCCTAAAATAATCTAGTGCTCACACCTCACAATCATCGCTTAGCATTCCAAGTTTAAGTCTAGAAATAAATCCATATTCCTAGTTCGCTTAAATTAATGCTCTGATACCAACTGTGACATCCCCAAAATCACGGCCAGAAGAGACCGGTTTGTTTATGCTTTGTTTAAAAATCAGAGTAACATTTTAAATAAAAGCGTTGCGGAATTTGTCCCAAAACAAAATATGATAAAGATTTATCAAAAGCATTTCCATAGAAATCTATTTCATTAAAAGACTTGGGATGTCATGTTCGTACAGATCAAAAGCATAAACAGTACAATATAAGCCTTACTACATTATTTCATATCTACAGGCCTATATCCGTAATCCCTCGTCCAAACATCATATCTATGCTCAAGCGCCACTACCTGTAATACATAAAACTGAGTGGGTCAGACTTGGGAGCCTGGTGAGCACATAGGGTTTTCAACCCACAATAAATAAGTTTATTAACTTCATTAAATTAAACAAACCCGATTACCCGTTCCCGTTATCCTCACATTACGTCCCTAAGCATCTATCATAAGGGACCTATCCTAAGGATTATCATCGGGACGGACACTACTGCTAAGGGGATTCCTCAGCAATAAATGTCCTTAAGGCAACCATGTGGGGGATGGAGTACATCTGGTGAGCACACAGTTCAAATAAACACCTACAGGTTGCGAGCATGCTAGTGTTCCACTAGACTGTCTAGAATAATCCGTGGTCGTCATCTATACTCCGCTAGATGACTGGATCATCAACAACATCTATAACGAGGCCTCTCATTATTTTATTTTGTCACACAACAACTATTACATCTACCCATGTTTTACCCAACACATTTTGTAGATATAAAATACATATACAGTTTAAATCATTGAAAACATGTATAAAACGTTCATCCAGCATAGATAGCAAGTATTTAGATAATATGCACACATAGCACGTAATTTATATAAAATACTTCATATCTATGTGTAAGCTGAAAGTAACTATGCACTCACTTGAAAGGTGGTGACTCAGCACTCGGACAGCGCTTCGATACTCTCAAAACGATATTCCTTCGATAAAACCTAGTATCGATACCACTAGGGTTTAGTCTAACGATAACCGCGACAAATTAATAGTCTGACTATTATTATTATTATATAAGCGTTAATAACACTCAATATAACTCATAATAATAGCCCAAATAATTATTTTAAGGACCTAATAACATTCCTATAATTATTTGAAAGTTATATTAAAAATTGCGTAAGCGTAGCACACTTACAACGAATTTTACCGAAAACCGGAACTTAATTGGAGCAGCGGTTCGAAACCGAAAAACTCCTTTTTCTCGGGACTCCGGGAGCCTCGGGGCTTCCCTAGGGTGCTAGGGGGGTTTTTCCTAGGTTTTAGGGGGTTAAAATGGGCTAGAGAGAGAAAGTAATTTAGAGAGAGAGTGAGTTTTGGTGTGAAAATGAGGGCTGCCTTCGGACCCCTTTTATAGGCGGGAAGCTCGGACATTATGCTGGGCGTCCAGCAGCGCTACGCTGGGCGTAGCTCGGATATGGTTGCCAGCTCGCACCAGCTGGCTCGCACTCGGACTCGGAAGGGATAAGAGCGAAGGTACGTGGGGCGTACAGACTTCGGACGCGGGGCGTAAGCGAGGGGTGGCGTGTCGCAATCCGAAGCGACTTCTGAGACCATCATCGGACGGTTGTGGTGCTGCCACGTCATCGATTTAGCAACAGACTTCGCAATTTCGAGTTACAACTTCAAAAATTCGTAACTTTCGCGTACGACCTCCGTTTTCGACGTTCTTTATATCCACGAGAAGGTGGGAACGTACTCTACAACTTTTGTTTAGACTCCGTTGGCTAATTTTGACTCGATTTTAAATTTTATATTATTAACGGGCCGGGACAGGATTGGTCCGTTAAATCCTCATAACTTCTTCATCCGACATCCGTTTTTGCCCATCTTTTTCTCGTTATGCTACTTTTAACGAGATCTTCGATTCTCGTTTATCTTGTGTCGGCTAAAAATCGATCGATCTAATATTCGAATTTCGGGCTGTATACTGCTAACTCAAAACTTCGAAAAATCATAACTTCTTCATACGAAGTCAGATTTGGGCGTTCTTTTTATCGATGTTCTTAGTTTAACATATTCTACGAATTTCGTTTAGATCGCTAAGGCTAAATCTCGCTCTATCGTAAATTCACTATTTACGCTTCCCGGTATCGTGCCGGTTCTGTCGTGAAACTTCAACGGGTCATAACTTCTTCGTTATAACTCGGATTTTGGAGTTCCTTATATCCCCAGAATCCTTGTTTCGGCCAATACAACTTTATGTAAAAATATCGGGCTTATCTCACACTTTAATTTTGACGCTTATTTTTATTTTTTATTAATTATACATTTATAATTAAATAATAAGCACGTAAACACACATAATTCACATAATACTCAAATATTTCATCTTTATTACTTCCAAAAGAGTTACAAGAGTTGACCTAGAATATTACATTGACAAAAATGCTTAGCCCTGAAACCCGGACGTTACACATTTCACTCTGCATTCAATGTTTTCTGAATATCTCCTGCAACAGCAACAAACTCGTTAAGTTTAATAATAAACTCACTACATGTGATGCATAATAGAGAAGAAATATGCATGGAATATTATTCTCTGGATGAATAATGGTGAAGTAGTTAGACCATAACAACCCATGACTCAACCTTATTTATCTACTAGAAACTTGGTGAAGTTCCATTTGATGTTTGACCCAACATATCCTCCCTTTTCTTTTCTTTAGGAAACCTGTACACACGTAATGCTTTTGGTCCATTAACACAAATCTTTAACAAAGAAACAACTAACTAGAGGTATTTTCACCCTTCAAACTTTAGTTCATTATGAAAATGAGTCATTTATGGTTAAAAAACATGTTTTTTTGTAAGTATGACTGAAAACTCACCTTCTGGAAGACGGGATATATTGCATTAAACCTTGTGTATGGAGATTCTTCCATTGTCTTGCTAGAATCCGACTCTTGTTTCAGGAACTGATTGCAAGGATATGCTAAGATCTCCAAGTCATAGATATGTAGTAACACATACTTTTTATTTTGATTATATTCTAACTCACAAATTAGTGTATTGTTGTTAATGCAAAACCATTTTGGACACTATCATTTGTCTTTTGAGATTGGCTTCACAATGAGAAATGATCAGACAAGATTCTTTAAGATTCGTTGAGCTAGATATATAAATAAATAAGTATCCATGATACGCTTAATTTGCTATCTATAATGGAGATCTATGATTATTTAGAGGGAAGATAAGTAAATGGAGAATATGATATTGTATTAAGGAAACTGACTAATAAGATAAATATAAAATTATGTATCTTCTTTTTAGAAATGCAGTGATAAAATTAGGTATGTATTCTTTGAAGTTTGAACTAATCAAGTAATTTTCTGGTTATCTGATATTGATTATTCACTTCACTTTAAAGCCTCACATCCAAACATCATTCTCTTCTGGTTGAGATAATCAATTTCGATGGTTGGAGTGAAGAAAAGAGTACCTAATGGAAGTCGAGAGAACACATGGAGATTCGTTGTCCGGATTCTAAATTTCCAGTGTATTGTGGCGTATAGTGCCATAGTGGTGTAGCAAGCACCGGTGGTGTTGTGATATCGGAGATGGAAGTAGTGAGAGGCGACGGCGGTATCGAGGTGGCGTTAGGTATGGGAGCGTATGAGAGAGAAAAGAGAATGATGGGATTGGGGAAAAAAATTAGTCTATGCTCTCTAACGACTACGAAGTAGAGTGTAAATTTCTAGTGTATAGTGGTGTAGCATAGTGGCGGTGGTGTTGTGATATCGGAGATGGAAGTAGTGAACGACGATGGCGGTATCGAGGTGGTGTTAGGTATGGGAGCGTATGAGAAAGAAAAGAGAGCGACAGGATGGGTTTATTCCACAAAAATCAGTTATATTTACGACCTTGTTCTGTTTTAGTTCCAACTTTATTTTTTGTTCATTATTTGTCATTATATTTTAGAAAACATTTTATTTTTGGCCACTTGGACGGTCACCAACAGGTCATGATGACGTGTCGGTTTCGTATTTTTCACAGTTTGGTTTAGCCCCAACATTTACATATGAGTTTGTATTTAGCCCCAACATTTTTTTGTTCCTCATTTGCCATTATTTTTTTTAGAAAAAGTTTTATTTTAGCCATTGGTCAGTAACGAATTGGTATTTTAGAATGTAATAACTTAAAAGTAAAAAAAAAAAAAATACGAAGGAAAGAATCGAAACTGCAACTTCTCCTTAGGGGTGGGGTGTATTAGCTATTAAGTCAATGGCTCTCTTTTATGTGTTTTCAATGTTTGTTATATTTAATGTGCATATAGGTTTTAAAATAATGGAAAAGACCTAGTGTAAGTCATGAGTTCGTGACATTTAATAAATAATATGACATGCTATTTTTTGAGTCAATCAAAATTGTTAATTCACCAATGGCTAAGATAAAACTTTTTTTTATAAAAAATAATGTTAAATGGGAAACAACAAAATGTTGGGGCTAAATGCAAACTCATACATAAATGTTGGGGCTAAATGCAAACTGTAAAAAATCCAAAGCCGATACGACATCATGAACTATTGGTGACCGGCCAAGGGTCCAAAAATAAAACATTTTTAAAATATAATAGCAAATAAGGAACAAAAAATAAAGTTGGGGTAAAATAGAACAAGGCTGTAAATATAAGACAAAATCGCAAAAATGGTCCCAGTGGTATGTCTAAAAATGCTACTTTGGACCAAATAGTTTAGACTAGCACCAATAATCCAAAAGTTTTCATTTTGCTACGAATTTAGTCCAAAACATTTTAAAAAACCTAAAAATGACGGATTTACCCTTTTCTATTTTTTTTGCTTTTCTTTTTGTGATTTAATTATTTTCCGACTAAAAAACATAAAAAATAAAAGAAAATCTCTGTTTCTCTCTCTCTTTCTCTCTCTCCCCGAAAATTAGATCATGTTCTTCAAGATTATCTTCAATCAAAATCAGTCATGGAGAATCCATGTATTCAATCAAGACCCGGTTCATCTCAGTTATCCGAATCGAATCATCAATGAAACCATTTCGATTAGCCTTCACTCCTTTGATGAACACATCCAGTTCAACCAAATCGAAATCTTATTCAAGCAAATTCGAAACTCGTCAAATCCAATTAGTACCTGGAACAGCTTCCCCGATCTAGGTTACATGTTACTGTATCTCCGATGAAGATCATATGTAAACATTTACCTCCAAAATTAACCAAACCTTCATATTATTGTAGAGAATAATCGTCAAATTCGACTTGGTTAAACACTAAATACTTGTTCTCACCTTCTCTGATTTGCCCATTTCAGATTATTAAGAAAATAGGGTTTGATTTTATAGATAAAGGTGAAATAATCTAGGTCAAAATAGAAATATAGGTCAGGGGAGATGAACAGAACTGGGTCGGGGATACTAGAACTTGGGTTCGATCGACTGAAAAATACAAACGTTTGGGACCTCGCTTTATTGATATGTGGATGCCAAATCCATTGTCGATTGATGCAGACTTGCTTCCTGAAATCGTTCATGGATATAAACCACCTTCAAGACTTTCAATCTGAAAACTAGAATTCGATTTCCTCAATTCCTTTGTTTCATCTTCCAGATCCTTCAATTTACAGAGCTTTAATTGAAACGCTGGATCAATCCCAACAACACATTCGCGTTCACCCTCCGACATTTTTTCAACTCCTTGTTGCAGATCCAAGATCCGTTCCTTATTTGGTGTGGTTTCCACTCGAAGTTTCCTCTTTAGAACTTTAATTTTAACTTTTTTACAACTTCAAGATCCACTAAAACCTTCGTATAACCTGTCATTTGTGCCTCCAATCTCTTGTTTTCAGTTTCTAAGGACTCGATCTTGAGATTAAAAAGCTTAGCCTCCATGGTGTTTAGTTTAAGACGGTTTTGAAGCTCCCTGACTGTAGTTTCTTGCTTCGGCGATGGAGGTTTTGATGAAGGAGACGGTGGCGGGATTTGAGGAGGCTAGGGATTTAGGGAGTGGTGGTTGGATGAGAGAGAGAGAGATTTTCTTTTATTTTTTTAGTTACTAAATAATTAAATAACAAAAAGAAAATCAAAAAACAAATGGAAAAAGGGCAAATCCATCATTTTTAGATTTTTAAATTGATTTGGACTAAAACCGCAGCAAAATGAAAACTTTTGGACTATTGGTGTTAGTCCAAACCTGTTTGGCTCAAAGTAGCATTTTTGGACATACCACAGGGACTATTCTTGCAATTTTGTCTAAATATAATAACTTTTGTGGAATAAACCTAGAATTGGGGTAAAAAAAATTAGTGTTTCCTCTCTAAGGACAACAAAGTAAAAGGGGATAGATAGGTATAAGCTCTCTAATGACTAGAAAGTAAAAGGAGATAGGTATAAGAAATGGGGAATATCAAATTGACAAAATTGCAAAAATGGTCCTTGTGGTATGCAAATTTTTGGGGTTTTTGTCCAAACCACGACTTTTTTGGATTGGTGGTCCTTTTGAGCTCGTTTCTGCGTTTTTGGTCCCTCAGTAAACTAAAAAGACTATTATGCCCTTATGATATAATTTTTTATACATTTTCTTTTTAATTTAAATGAAAATTAAAATAATTACCTAATTTGGGCCTTTCTTTCTCTCTCTCTCTCTCTCTCTCTCTCTCTCTCTCTCTCTCTCTCTCTCTCTCTCTCTCTCTCTCTCTCTCTCTCTCTCTCTCTCGTAGGAAAGCACCATAGATCTGTACAAACACTTTAATGTCCATGTGACCTCTTAATGCCCCAACCCCAAATTTAAGAAACCCAAGAAAAGTATAAATGAACGATCGATCATTCGATCTTCAAGCTTCCTGCTCCAGGAACCGAAGTTCCACTCGTTGTAGATTTGAGAATCAAGTTCTCCTCAATGGCGGTGGTGATGTTTGTGCTTCTAACTCTGTACTTTCGTTCCAATTACCAGGTCACATTAGGGTGGCAAAGTTCATATATATGGTAGATCTGAAGAAGAAATCCATCTCTCTACCTCTTCTCATCAACGTCAGTCTTCAGTCGCGAGCTTATATTTCTGATCTCCTCCTCAGACGAGCTCCTCTCAAATCTCACCTTCATCACCACTTTTGGTAGCCCTAGTTGTGTCGTCTGTCTAAACCTTAGTGCCACCATCAGATGAGAACATTCACCGAGAACCCTAGCCGCCATGAATATCCCAAATATGTGTTTTCAGATTTTCTAGGTCTGATGGGGTTTCCCTACACATGAACACCCAAGATCTTCAAATAAATTAAGATAATAGATATGGGAATGTCGATCTCATGGAGAACAACACCATATTTGTGTTTTTATGAGTTTGGAGAATAAGACCTTCATCATCTGGGTTTCAAAATTTAATAGATTCAACAAGCCTATTCTTGTTTTAATCATGTAAATCGAGGTGGGATTTGAAGTCAGGTGGTAGATTCTTTTTAATTTCAGTTATCATGCTTAGATTTGAATTAGAATTTGAGCTGCAGGTTAGATTTTAAGTTTAAGCTCTTGGTTTTGATTTGAGGTTAGAATTAGATTTCAATAATGGTAGTGGATGTCGTGATTGATTGTTGTTGGCGGAGGTGAACTGTGGTGTTTGTTAGAGGTGGAAGCAGACGGTGGTCAAAGGGTGGTGGTGGTGGCGGACGGTGGTCAAAGTGTGGTGGTTGTGGAAGATATTCTTAAGTTCATGAATATGTCTTGAGTGTTCTTGAGATTATGAAGGTGTTCTTGGGTGTTGGGAGAGAGAGAGAGAGAGGGTGAATCCTCTATTATTTTTTAATTGTTAAAATAAATAAATAAATGTTAAATTTTGATAAAAATGAAAGAAAAATGAAAAATAAATACCCCAAGGGTATTATAGTCATTTCAATTTTTGAAGGGACTATTTTCACATACAAACCACTCCAAAAGGACCATGAATCCAAAAAGTTTGGGATTTGGACTAAAACCCTAAAAATTTGCATACCACAGGGACCATTTTTTGCAATTTTGTATATCAAATTTCATATATATACTTTTTAGCTATAAATCGCAAAATAAGACTTTAGGGGCATATAAAAAATATATGACACAAAATATAAAGTTTTTAGTAGCATTTTAAATTTTTATGCCACTAATAAATTTTAATATTAATGACGTAAATTTTTTAGTGGCATTAAATCTATTAAATTTATACTGACATATAAAATATACCACTAAAAACATATTATAGTGGCATAAAAAAGATATGTCATTAAAAATATATACCATTAAAGGTTATTTTATTTGTAGTGACACATGAAAAACTTGTTGGCTAAATTTTATCATGAAACAAAAGAAGTTATGAATATATCAACATCAAAGGTTAAACTTTACTTATACTAAAAGGAAACGTAAACCGAGTCGTCTGAGAAAGGAAAAAGAAAGATCAAAAATAAAATAAGGAAAGTCTCCAAAACCAATTTGTATTACGCCAACAATTTATACATCAACATAGGCACATACATTCTATCTACCAGGCAAAAGTGTAATCGTGTAATCCTCGGGGGATGAAACAATATCAACTTCACTATAACTTTCTTCGGTGAAAAAAGCTGGTTGTTTGGGTGGAGGCAGTGCCCCCTCACTAACCAGCATCAAAACTACTGACAACATAGTTGGCCTATCTTTTGCATGATGTTGCACACACAATAATCCAACATGTATTGAGCGTAGTACCTCAGACACCATGCAAGAGTTACGTAAAGATGCACTAATGAGTTCAATGGACTTGTCTTCTTTATATAGTCTCCATGCCTGAATGAAGCCAAATTTCATGTTAAAGAACAACTAGTTTTTGGTCCTTTCTAGTCTGTAAATTTAACTTACATGTCCAAGAAGGTTATCGCTGTGAGCCTCATGAGAGAACTCTCTGTTTTTCTTCCCACTCACAATCTCTAGCACAAGGACCCCAAAACTAAATACATCTGACTTTATAGAGAAGCGCCCATGTACTGCATACTCAGGGGAAATGTAACCACTGCAACCAAGTTCATTTAATATAAAAAAATTAGTGTGATTTCGACTTTGTTTGTATTTTTCCCCTTGTAGTGGGCAATGTTTTACGATTCTTACTATGTTCCAACCACCTTCTTTGTCTTAGCCATGGCATCCTGTCCTATAAATTTCCGAGCAAGGCCAAAGTCTGATATTTTTGGATTCATTTCGCTGTCCAGCAAGATATTACCTGCCTTGAGATCTCTATGGATGATTTGAAGGCGGGAATCTTGATGTAGATAAAGAATACCTCGGGCTATACCATGGATAATATGAAAGCGTTGAGGCCAGTCCAGGAGTGAACCTCTGGTTTCATCTGCCAAATATGAGCTACTTAATTATTCCGTGCATGTTGCTACAATAAGTGTGAGAGTAAGGCATTAGAGAGAGTCAAACCAAATAGAAATGAGTCCAAACTTTTGTTATCCATGTATTCATAAATTAGAATCCTTTCATTTCCATGAATGCAGTATCCAAGGAGCTTGACAAGATTCCGATGCTGAAGTTTGGCAATACAAATGACTTCATTTTGGAACTCTTCAAGTCCTTGTTGGGATGTTTCTGAGAGACGTTTTACAGCGATTACTCGCCCATTTTCCAGTACACCCTACAGATAAATATCGGAACTTATGATTCTAATATTTCTTTGTCAACACAGACATGAATTGCGTTTATTTCAAAGGAATCAACAAGTTACCTTGTAAACGGGACCAAAACCACCTTCTCCAATCTTATTATCAATGTTAAAGTTATTGGTGGCCTCAGTTATTTTATGCAGGCTAAAAAAAGATAGCTCATCAAGGTTTTCCATCTGAACACTTGTATGATCTTTATCAGGGGTATGTGTCCTATGATCTTTATCAAGGGTATGTCCCCCGCTTCCTGCAAAATGTTCATTTTCAATTTCTCATGTATACATCTGCCAAAAGTCACTCTTGAAGACATTTAATGTTTAATTTTTCGAAGAATAATCAATGACTTGTTTTACCTCGTTCCTTTTTGTGAAGCTTTTTCATTTTCTTTCTACATGCATATGCTACTGCAGATAGAAACAGTGCAGCTGACGAAATTGAGAGCAGCAGTACTACCAGTACTCCATTCTTCTTGTTGAAGCTGAGTTTGCCTTTTGCCAACCAATAAAATAATTAGTAAGGTTACAATTCAAAATCAAACACATTTAACATACCTGATAACAACAGTTTATTTTTTTGTCAACATTCTTATAAACTATATGTATAAATATTTCTTGTTCGGGCATCCACAAGGTATTTAATGGTTGGCTACATCAACATTCTACTATTCGTATAAGTTATACCAAAAAGTTTAATTCAATGCATCGATTGAATAAACTTTAATGAAATATATTTGCCAAATCTTATTTATGAAATATTTAATAGTTACAAGGTTTCTTTTTTCCATTAAAGATTTCATTGGTCATTTAACTCCGCCTACATCGAATGCCAACATTAGTTTAATCATTGAATGTCAATTAGGTTTTAGCAGCTAAAAGGATTAGCTAGAAGCCTAGCTAGAAAACACAAGATAAGTGTAATAAACAAAATAACTATATTTATATATATATACAGATTTCGCAATTTTAGAGGATAATGCTGCTAGAGACCCAACGATAACACCCACAACTCAACAGGCTCAATAATTTCACTGTAATCTATAGAATAAAATTTGTGTACCTGCTAGCTCAGAGGTTGCAATCCTTATGTAGATTTGTTGATGATCATCACATTCTCTAATGTCCATTAGCTCATCAAACCACAGCAAGCATCCACTTCCCCCGTTTCTGATATCTAAATTAGCATAAGCAGTACAATTACAATCCCTTCTGCAGGCCATCTCACATTCTCCAAGGGACATGCTCTCGTTGTACCATGAACGTCGTGTGTCTGGAAAAATCACTCCTGAAATTTTATGGAAGACATCCGGAGTCCTACAATCCAATGGCTTTTTACGTTGACACCCACTCGACCAATCCCCTGCATTCCATTCTTCTAGGACTCTTGGTTCAAAACCTTCCAAACAACTGCAAGGTAGAGAACTTTTCATGCTGCATCTTCCAAAAGGACCACATGGTCCATAACGACTACAAGCATCAACCACTACATTTGCATACTCAACCCATTCTTGGGTTCGCTTGATCCACTGCAATCGCCGTGCCATGCCATCCCACGCCAAAATAAGCCTCTGAATAGTTGTACTCTTAAGTTTATATCTATAATATATTTCTTTCTGATTCACAACAAATTCTGTAGAGAAAATTGGATTCATGGTTTCCTCAGGAATCCCTTGAAAGCCAACACCATTCCAAAGTCCAAGCCTCAAGGTTTCAGCTTCACCTTCTCCCAAAAAAATCTGTGGATATCCATTTGTGTCTACCCGGAAATTATACAAACCTACAGAAGGATCGTTAGGGCTCTTCCAAGATGTGAAGTACCTCTCTTTTCCTGTTATCAAATCCTTCCCAAATTTCATTCCTGGTAGCAAAGTGTCACCAGGATAGTCAAAACTTTGCCAGATCAGTTTTTCTTTGTTTCTACTTTCATCCAACACAACAAGATTTCCGCTGTCCAAAAGCTGTGCCACAGGATTCATATTCCTGCCGAAGACCGATGTCACATTTGATGACCAGATGACATTATTACCACCAATGTAAATCTGTAGGATTCCTTCTGTAGTGACTTCAAACACCCCAGATGAATCAATGATTGGTGTCTGCCTGTTCGCAACCCAGACAACTGTACGAGGTGATATCTTCTTGTACCATATCCCCAAATATCGATTCTTTGACTTTCCAGGGCTAAAAAACCCCAGTTCATACATCTCACCATCTGAAACAATGGTGTTGCCATCTTTGATTGGTTGATTTATATGTACTCTATCAAATGCAGCAAAACATGACACGATCAAGAATATAATACTGGAAAGCAATACAAGGATAATGCGACAAAGCTCCATTAACTAATGATGTGGTCTTGAAAAAATTATTGGAGGTAGACGTACATAAGCCTGAATTTTGAATATTAAAACTTACTACATAAGTTGTTGACTTGAAACCTTCAGCCTTCAAAACTTGAGTTCTAGCTACATGTTTAATTTCGTAGGGCATACACTCGGTTTGACCGACGTTTATCCGTTGAACTTGAGATCCAAAGTCTGATTATATTCGAGGTTATTCAAAAATTTAGACAAGAAATATGAAAGGAAATTTAAATACATTCCGTTAAAAATATAACGGGGAATCGAAAAACTCTTTTGGCTGAAAAACTTAATCAGCAAATGACTACAACCGTCACTAATTATAACCATTACCATGTAAAGAAAATTCACTATTATTGGATTAGTGGATCCACAAACAAAATAGCAAGCTGTGAAAAAGAGCTTGCATTTGAAGGACATAAATGTAACTTAACAATTCAATTAAATTATTAGCAACGTACCAAAGAAAAGCACTAATAGTGGTGGAATAATTAATTCTAGGTTACTTCAAATTCATTAATTAGGGTAACATGGTTGTACTCTCTCTCTCTCTCTCTTCATTCGAACATGGGGAAATGCGAATATATATATATATATATATATATATATATATATATATATATATATATATATATATATAAAATATGTGGATGGATAATTATTGTGTGGATGTGTAACCAGTGTTATTCTATAAGAATTAGTAAAAAAATAAGTTGTTTGGTAACGTGAATACATTCAACCTCACACCATTAATTTCATTTCCATTCATTCTCACTAATTCTTATTTATTTTTGTTCACACACATTGTTTTTCATTAATTGACATTTTTACAGAATACGACTCAATAAACATCATGACAATATTCTGACAGAATGTGAATAATAAAAATAAATTTATAATAACCTTATAGACGATTTAATTGGTGAGAATGCGTGATAATGACAATAGTTATGTAAGATTGAACGTAATATTCACATTACCAAACAACATATTTTCTTTGTCATTCTCACAGACTAGCATTTTTCACACGTCCACACATGCAATAAATGTCAATCCACATTTGAACCTAGCTCTCTCTCTCTCTCTCTCTCTCTCTCTATATATATATATATATATATATATATATATATATATATATATATATATATATATATATATATATATATATATATATATAGGGGAACGTTCAATCGAAAACATTTCTTACTGTGACAACATTTGAGAACAAAAATCACCTTTTAATTTAACAAGGTGACAATTTCGTAATTTTTAAAAGGTAATTTTTATTCTCAAATGCTACCACTAACACCACCCACTACAAGAAATTTGGGTCTTTACCCAGACATCTTATGTGTTGGTAGAAACCTATTATATGTTGGTAATTATCTTTACCCACACATAAATTAAGTGTAACTATGTGTTGGCTCATGACTGTAGATATAGATATTTATCTACACATACCTTATGTGTGGATATAGAGTCATTTATACATACACATACATGTGTGGCTAAAACTAATAAATATGTGTGGATAGAAGTATTCTAAGTTATTTGAAAGATGACTTGGAAAATGACGTGGTTAATGACATAGATAATGATATGGCTGATGACATGGATTACATGGCATGACATGGACAATAACGTGTCAAGTTATCTGGTATGTCCATACAAAAATGTTGGTGCCACGTGTCAATAAATATGTGTAAGTAAAGATCTTTATATGTGTAGATAAAACAATTATGTATGGTTTACATATGTAAGGAAACTTACGTATAAAATACACAATAATCAAAGGCAAATTAGATATAAATTACGATTATTAACATCATTAAAGAATAAAATAACGACAAATAACAAATGTTACATTTTTGCTACACATTGGAAACATCAACAAAGATGTCTGCATAATTCAACTGTTTTACATACAAAATACACAATTAATCTCAAATATTGAATCTAAAAAAGAATAATATATGCTAGGAAAATCTCTCATTGCAAGTCTTGTAATTGTTTGAACTCATAGTAATTAGGTGCACTGACTTGATCAAGTACCAACAAAATCTGCAACATAATCTTCTCATGACAATCGGGTGAGGTTTTCTTCATCATATTAAAAGATATGTTTTGCTTTCGAATATTCAGCATCGTACAAGGATAGGTGACTGAATCAGCTTGAGACCTGAAGTTTTCAAAAGATCCGCTCAATAAACCAAAAAATCGTTAATAGTTACTTTTCTAATTATTGCCCGATTCTAGCTTTTTGACATAAGTATTCGTGAGGTGGTCTAAAATAAATAAACGTGTATGCATATGGATAATTAATTGACAAGCCTAGTTTTTATATTTTCTAAGCATATTATCTTCCAAAATTAGGTAAATAAGAACAATTGGCAATGGCTTGTGTAGAAACCAGTTCGAGCGGATAATAACTCTAAAAAAATAACAACCGAAACTTGAACCATTCTAAATTGGTTAATAACCATGGAACTGGAAGCAGAACCGGAACCGAAACCAAAACCAATAATATCAAATTTGGTTCTAGAACTGGGACTAGTAATATCGGTTTCAATTTTGAAACCAACAGTTGAGGACAAGCTCCAATTTCAGTTCCAAATACCCGGTCCAAATGCTTACCTATATATATATATATATATATATATATATATATATATATATATATATATATATATATATCTTTACTATATTATTAAACATATTGACTATTCTTGAAATTTAAGAGGTATAACTATTTGAACATCATGTACAATCATATTAAGCATACAATCTAAACGTAAAAAATGCGTGCCTAAATGTATCTTACGAATTACCAAAAGATATTGAAAACCCTAATCTCATCTACACACCACCGTCTGCTGTCACACCACATCTCTTCCATCTCACCTCGCTCTTTTTGGTCTCCGGCAACCCTCTGTTACCACCAACTTCTTGACGCTGCCCATACAAACTAGAAGTGTCTCACCAGCCATCCTTTCCCCATTAATCCTCACATGGTCACCCAAATGGATGGTCGACGCCTTGGAAATTCACCTCTACCTAACCTGCGTCCGCCGCCCCCTCTATTCCAAACTCCATTATCTTATCTTTCTCATCAGCTATTTGGAACCTAAACACACAAAAAACTATCAAGACAGATTTTTTACCTTCTGTTGATACCTGAAACCCTAATGCTAAGTCGTCTCTACCACCGCCACCTGACATTGAAAACATGGCACACCATTCAATCCCCAAATCACGAACCAACAACGCACCACCACCTATTTTTCGTTTCCGCACCACCAACCGCTCCAACCAGCCCCCGCCCCCATAAACCCGTGATAATCCGTCTCTATCTCTATCTTTCTATAAACCCTTAATCTAAAGAAATACCACCACTCATCATCACCAACAACACCATCACTCTCACCTCTACAACCAATCTCTAACTAATCGTTGACATTGACAAAGACCCTGTTAATCCCTTTACGAAAAAGGTAATACATTTCTTCTATATTTGATTTATTTTCTCTAAACGTATATCAGGTATGCCATTTTGGTTTCTGCAAAATAGCTCTTAATGATCGTTAAATTGGAATAAATTGTTCTACACATTCTTCCCCATGGTTATTTGCTTATTCGATCTATTAGGTGAGAAGGGAAGGAGGATAGGAGAGTTAAAAATAGCTCTTAATGATTGTTAATTTGGAAAAAATTGTTCTATACATTCTTCCCCATAGTTATTTGCTTATTGGATCTATAGGTGAGAAGGGAAGGAGGATGAGAGAGTTGAGAAGGATAAACAAGTGTAATTTTGTTGAGAAGGATGGGACGGGACATGGATTTATCAGGGAGCACAAGTGATTATCTTTGTTTTTAAGATGAATGCATTGCACCACCAACATCCACGAGCAAGTTCTCAAACACCAAGACAAAGGTTAACCGAGCTCATTAAATTTTAACAATTAGATATTTGCAATTCTTGAACAGCATACAATCAACCGCTTCTTCTAACGAAAAAATGACATAAAAGAAGTAAATGGAACTTTACCTATGAAATGATGTCGGTTTGGTAACTTATTCATGATCTTTAAAACATGATAACTATTATTCTACCCCATCTAATTAGTTTTTTTCTACATAAACTAACATTTCCTTGAGCTGACCATGTTTTTGTTTGTTGTTATTTTTTGTTTTTACCTGTTAATAGACTGTACGTGTGTGTTTGTGCTTACGGGTCATTTTCTTGTTTTTGCACCAGGTTAGGAGTTTTTATTCACTTCAGGGGAAAATTTGGTAATTTATATACCAAAGTGGCTAAGAAGGACAATATGTTCAAATTGAACATCAAGATCATAGGTATACTCTGTGGTCTTTACCCACAAACTTCTTGCTTCTGTAATATAATTTGAACCTTAATTCACATAAGCTTAAACATAATCCTATGATAATATTTGTAGAGGAAAATCTTACATAAAGTTGAGATGTGCGAGTTACTGTTCGACCATGTTGACCACTGTTACTGTTTGGGAAGTCAGCATACTCGAACATGGAAGATCCATTGTGTTGAAGACTGAAATGTGTATGTTGGTACCCTTGAAACTTTTGTGGAAGAAAGAGAAGTCATCAATGAAACATGTCCATATTATGGTTGTAGCAACAACAAAATTGATGGAAAAGCTTCATTTGGTTGATCTTGTTGGTTCAAAAATGGCAAAAAAAGAGGGGCTGATGGGATGCTTTTTGGGAAGGTATTATGACATTTAACAAACTGAGCATAAGATATAAAGCTTTTTTTTTTGTTTTCTGTTATAATGTGTTCTACCATGTCTGTTTTCTCTATTTTCAGGGAAGAGTTGTCATCAATGGGAAAACTGTTATTGCAATGGTAGAAAGTGACTTTTTGTGTTGACAATTTGAAATTGACTATCCTGTCTAAGAATTGTAATTATATGATTACATGTAATTTTTGATGTTACAAGAATGAGTAAAAGTAAACAAGTTTTGGATTTATCATATTGTAGATACTTTTAATTCAAGACAAAATACATGTTTGGTAGGTATAAAATGCTACAAAAGTATGAATAAAAAAGACGCGTAAAGAGCTTGAATTGTAACCACAAAAATTTTACAACTCTTAGTCTACAGTGTGCATATAATCATACATTCTTGGATATTATTAGGCATCACAACTGCATCTTCCGTTCATATTGGTTCAGATAATACATCTGCATCTTCTACTTTGAAGAGGTTGTTCATAGAACTGCTCAATATTCCTTTGCTGGAAACGAAACCATTGAAGGATTTGATGGAAAAGATGCAAATAAAACATGGTTAGAAATCAACACAGTGTAAGATCTTCTTCCACTAATATTTTTGTCGACACTGTAGTCATTTTCTTTTTTTGATTACTTTATTAACTAAATTTTATTGTGAAGGAATACAATATCTATTAAGCAATTCCATGATGTCAGTCTTTGACCAGTTCGGACTATGAGGTGATGGATACACTACAATTTTTCTTGGTTGGATCAATCCTTGTAATCAATGGTCTTTGGCTCGGAGGTTACTCAACATGCTTAATATGCCTTTTATTACAATTATGGAACTGGACAAGTGAAATGCCTCCAATATGATTTGGAATGGAGGTTTAAGGTGTTTATGGACGATTATACCCTTATAACTCAAGTTTTCCTCCTTTTTTTTGTCAAGGCCTATCAGTACTCAACTTTTTATCTACTTATGCACTTTGGAGTCTTGCTGGAGCTGGAATATTGATTTGTTTGGTACCTTATGGATTAGATAATTGTCACTCATTTTAAGATCTTTGTTATCCCTTATTCTTTGTTTCGTGATTCCTGTGTTGGAGAATTTAACGTTAAGCATTATGATGGTCTATTGAAAGTTGTCTTACAATATGAATGGTATCATATGGGTAATTATGTTGTAATTAGACGATTTTACCTCTAAATCCCCTTTATGAGGTTCATTATAATTTGTAATGTTTTATTTTATTTCCTTGTAATTTTTTTTTGTTTTAATGGAGGATAAAGTCTTCTTGAATTTTATTTATAGTAGGATTCATCACATATTACGTTTTAATAATATGTTTTACTATAAATAGAGATATTTGATATTTGTTGAATGCTAGAAATGAAAAACATTAAATTAGTTTCTAAATGATTAAGTAGTGGCTATTATCATATGAAACATGGTTTTTGCATACTTGACATTTGAGTATTGCAAAGTGTATTTTCTAAAAAGACCAATTGTATGTGAGTATTTATAAGACCTATTGAAGTATATCTAACCGCCACAACATTTCCACCCTCATATGAGATGCAGATACTAAGAAATGAGGGGTTTTTGAAGGAAAGCCCAGTTTAAAACTAAATAATAAATAAATGTGAATAAATGGAATATCTTTTGTTTCTACATAATTTGTTACTAATAGTGTATTATCGATATCATAATTTTTATTTTCAACCATAGGAATTTAATATATCTATCTTCAATTAAAAATTTTATTATCATTTAGGCGAAACTTATATATAAGTTAATACCATCATTTTTTATGTAATAACTACTGAATATCCAACGAACCACCAAGATAATAGAAGTTTGAATTTATTAAACTCATTTACAAACTTTTTCGATTCTTAATATAAACACAAAAATAATATATTTTATTTTTAAATAACCAATTGTATGTAGAAATTAATTTCTAGAAAAATTATTTTCACCCATCACTTAGCGTGGGTAAACGACTAGTATATATATATATATATATATATATATATATATATATATATATATATATATATATATATATATATATATATATATATATATATATATATATACACACACATTGGGATTTTAGGCTTATAATAACAATTTGTAGCTACATAAACACATTATTCACAAGGGATACCTAAAAGTAATAACAAATGACTAAATATGCCAACAAAATAATGAATAAGCTCTTACCATTCTTACGTCACTCTTGGCAACTCTTTGCCTACTTCTTAGAACCTATAAAAAGTAAAGTATAGCAACCATCAATGAAAAACAATACATACATAATATTGGAAAGTGGAAACCCATAGAAAGATTATGCATCCCTATTTGTCATCAAACTTGTAGAGTGATTCATGGACATACAATCGAACAAAAAAAATCGGTTTCATCTACGTCTAGAGGATCCAAGACAGTTTAAAGGTTTAAACGATATTAATCCTAATATCTAATTATTCTCAAAAATCAAAATAAAAAAAGGTGATACAAATCTTAGAAAATTAGAAGAAAGCATGGCAAGAGGAGGGAGTGAAATACAATCTGAATATTAATTAAATAATCAACTCCCAGTCACATAGACCATCCATGTAGTCGACAATCAAGTTACATAGGCTAATTTAATATAGGTCTAAAATCTGAAATCACGTATTTAAGAGAATGAGAAGAAATGTATACAACTATTGAACTTTTGTTCTGGATTCACCATCATGGAAGTATATTCGTCTTGAATCTCTGCACACCGAGTTTAAACAAACAAGCAAATAAAAGGCAAATCATATGGTTTAATCAGATAACATACTATTTAATTAAAATATATGGTTGAAAACTAAAGAAAATACAAGCTAATGGTACTTATAGAGGTGAAAGAGATACACGAGGAAGCGGTGGAGAACATGGCTGCCATCGGTAAGGTGAGGCATGATAATGCTAGGGTTCACATTGGGACATCACGGAGAATGGATTTTGGGTTTAACTGTATTTAATATTTGAAATAAATATGGAGAATTAGTTGGAGCCAATGTTTTAAAACCCGGGTTTTTAGTTGACCCGGTTTGATGACCGGTTCACGGGTCAACCGGTTCAGCCGGTTGAAACGTCGGGTCAACCCGGTTTATGGTATTTTTCTATATTTATATAGTTTTACTTTCATGCATAATACATAAACATATAAAACCAACAATTTGATATCCACAAAGTTTAAACATTGAAGAAACCACAAACGGCTCGTTGTTTTGGTGTTCGCTACTTGTGTCCAATTATTCAATCCCTATTAAAACAACTATTCAATCCCTATTAAAACAGGTCAATCTGGTTTTAACCGGTTCCACGTAAGTGGTCGAACCGCGGTTTAGGGGAAACCCGGCCGGTTCGATCCGATCCGTATTTTTACAAAAAACCGTTCTCAATTGACCCGCCTTCTACCCCAGGTCACGGTCCAACCGGTTGAACCGGTCGGGTCGACCCAAGTTTTAAAACATTGGTTGGAGCATGGAGGGAATTGAAAAACGAAAAAAATTAAGTGGGAAAAGATGAAGGGAAAATAAAATTGAAAAACAATTTAAACAGAGTGGATGAGTAGGATCATATCTTAATCCGCGATGCAAATTTCAAAATCCTAATCTAATTTGTTTTCTAACTTTAATTAAATTTTTGTTTTTGTTATAACTATTTGGAATCTGTTTTAAATTTCTACGTCATTTTCTCTATTTTAATAAAGTTATATATATATATATATATATATATATATATATATATATATATATATATATATATATATATATATATATATTAGGGGCGGATCCAAGGGGATCCCGGGGTACCCCTCAAATTTTTTTCGGCAGTGCAATTTTTGTTTACGTGTCCCTCAAAAAAAAAAATCGGTATAGTGTATATATACGCATCCCTCCTCTTATAAACACAAACAAAGAGTTGGTCTGCTAGTTAAGGCTTTGGCTTATTCAAGGGAAGGTCTCGAGTTCTATTCTTGTTTCTTACATATTCCTTGTTTATTTTTGTTTTATTTTCCCAACTATTCTATCCCTGTAAACTCAACCATTTTTTTCTATTATATTTATTTTCCCAGCTATTCTATCCCTGTAAACTCAACCATTTTTTTCTATTATATAAACTTGTTATACTCATGCTTTATTTGATATCTACTTTGAGTCCCACGTCGATTGAAGTATCAAAATAACTTCATGTTTATATAACAAGACTTAAGGTTAGCTAAGTATTTGATTAAGATTTGCGTTTAAAACCGAAACCGAACCCGGGAAACCCAAGTACCCCGGGAAATTAATTAGGTTACCCTAAAAAAAATTGGGATACTCATTTACTTTGATCCTGGCTCCGCCACTTATATATATATATATATATATATATATATATATATATATATATATATATATATATATATACTTTTAAATATTAAATATATGTGAATTAAACTACACTTGTCAAAATATAGTTAGATCAAAATTTGGTTAACTTACCTACGTAATTACACATTTCATTCGCATGTAAATGTAAATATTATATATTGGTGAAAAACTTAATGGTGTTCCAAACCATACATTTAATTTTCAAAATATGTGTCGGTAGTAAACATTCCACGTCATTTTTAGAAAAATAAAATAATAATAATTATTATATATAACTACACATTCTTATAGAGAAATAATATGTGTTGGTAAAAGTTAACAAATTATCAACACATATATTGATTTTTTAAGTTTGTATGGGTAATTTACCTGACATTAATAAAATCTTGTTACATGTGTGGGTAAAAAATTTGTGACGGATGGCAATTTTTTTAGTAAAATTTACGCACCAAAATAAAAGTGTTAGGTAAAAAGTATTATCTACACAATGTAAGTGTTAACAATCATTAAAAACTATTATTTTCAATTACCTACACATAAAAATATGTGTGGGTATTTTCCCACATATTAACATGTGTGGGTACATTATGTGTAGGTAAATACTTTAATTTCTTGTAGTGGTTTACCAACACCCGTCGCTACCACCAACCACCGCCCATCAACACCACCATCCACCCACCACTATCCATCACCACCACCCGCCTCCTCCATCCACCACTACCACCCGCTACCACCACCATCACTCATCAACCACCAAAATCACCACCGTCACAACCACCCACCCACCACCACCCATCACAACCACCTACCTCCACCACCACCAACCACCACTCACCACCCACCGCCATCACTACCACCACCCCACCACCCATTACCTACCTCCAGTACCAACCACCACCACCCACACCCGCCACAAACACCAACCATTAACCACAACAACAACACCCACCCAACATCATCCATTACCTACTACTAGCATGCAAATGACATAATCAACATAAAATAGAATTATAGAATTACCTCTTTGTTGTAGCTTGTAGAACTTCTTGAGTTTGGCCTTTAAGAACTTAGTGCCCCAAGTGTTGCACCTCAAATAGAATAACAACACACCTAGAACAAAGGAGACTTTTGAGCGAGTATTTCGCACCCAAAATCGACTCAATGAACTCCTAGAACATCTAGTGTATGATTTTGGATGCTAAGGGGCTTCTTATATAGTGTGGCAAGATTAGGGTTACACCATGTAAACCCTAATGTATATGACCTTCCATATTCTTAGGCTCCATGGGTTTAAACCCCCATGGATCATCCATTGGTTGTAACATTGGTTTAGCCCAACCTAAAGAATCATGGATCATTGGCCCACACTATAAGAATGAATGATTTACCAATCAATCTGCATACATTTAATTAGTCTCTTTTGATGACTAAATTAATTTCAAATTAATTCTTGATCAATACTAACTAAATGATATGATTTCATGTTAATATATTAGAACTTATAATATATTAACAAATCATAAATAACCTCTTCGCAAAATCCATCCTATCAAATTATCCTGGTGATATGTAACCCAAATCGACCATGCTACTCTCGGGTCAAGTACATACCAATTATAGTTATGCGCTTAGACACCTAATTCAACAGTCTCCCACTTGGATAAGTCTAATAACTATTATTGCAAGTACGACTCCAAAATCTCGACTAGCAATCGTAGCTCTTAAAAGCCGATATCGAACTCTGACCTAGTCAATGACGCGTCCATTAGATAAGGGATCATATATTCCTCCATTCTATATATCATATGGACTGAGACATGGATTATAATCATTCTCTCTGTCCATCTGTTGTATCCCGATTTCCGATTTATGACGACCGACTAATTAAACAAATCAAATCAGTCCAGGCTTAGCTAAGCACTTAGGGGTGTCATCACTAAATCATCAAGGGGCCCACGAATATCGCTTTTATCCACATGGGGTAAAAGGAATGGATAAACTTCGACCCAAATGCTTGCTTGTACTTACTCATCGAATTACACACAACAATATGTTTTATAACACCAAGTTACTGGTGCGTTTACATACGTCAATGTGCAACCGACTCGCAACTACAACTCACATGTCTCCGTTTCAAGAATATAAGATATTATCGTCTCACAATCACTCGTGATAAAATCCATGAAGTGATTTAGATGAGCGTGGGTTGAATCTAATACTCGAATCTTATTCCAGGACTACTCATGAACACTACAACTATGTCTAAAATACCTAGACAAACTACAGACCCATGCATGACAGTCTTGCCTCAATACCTACTTTCAAAGTATGATCGACTGTAGATGGTTTGAATAACCTAGTTATTCGGTAAGTCAAAACATGCAAAGTGAAACACAAGAATAATAATAATCCTATATGGCCCCAAAACTTTTGAGTCCCATATTGGTTACTCATTATTCATTGTATAATGTTTCGAATAATCAACTTAATACTTGAATTAAAACAATAGTTTTCCAGTTCTCCAAGCATGCACACTATTTTGTCTATGGTCCTTACTTTGTGAAATAGATCAATTGACACCATTTCAATGATGCTCATTTCACAATTCCAAATCCTTATTGCAAGTGTAAGAATTCCCAATTCATGTCACTTCTAGAAAGTGTTAGATTCTAAACTTTCATGCAATGATTCTTTTGTAATGTCTAGGTACCAAAAGTCACAGAGACTTGACCAACGATATTACAAAATATTCCTTTGGAGATTGTTACAAGACAATTCCATGGAAATGAAGTCTCATATTCAAAGTACATTCCTTTGAACATCCTTCTTGCATAAAAGTTTGTAACTTTCTCATATATTCTTAATCTCCAACTCCTAATATAGAAACATTCCATATCTTACCACACGACAACTCATTACTAATAGAATGCTGTCTACTTATAATAGTGTCAATATGTTCCATCCATTATTATACTTCCAACTGTCCTTAAGCGACCAATCCTTGGTGAACATTAGATTGCCCTTAACAGTTGTTTAACCACTTTAGTCATACCCGGTTCTTTTCATTTTTCCCTCTTAATGCCCTAGGCATTTGAAAATTTTAGAACATGAGAATATTATAGCATATGCAATCGATCCTATACCCGAAGCATATGGGATGCGATTGATAATGTCTAACATAAAGACACGATACTTGATCGGTCTTTTGCTATAATATTTTTATTTGCCATGTTCTCAAAATTTTGATTATGAAGAGGGATCCCATAATCATAATCAAATTTTGAGAACGCAATTAACATTTCCATATATAGAATTTCCTTATGTTGAACCATTCCAACATAACATTCATATATATTTGACTGAATTTGATTATAAACTCAATCTAAGCTTTTAGATTTGAATTGAAGTATGAATTCCTCTCCCATAATTATAGCAAAACAACCTTTCAAACCCTGCATCTTTGCAAATTGAAACTTTTGTTTTCTATAACTAACATGGCTAACTCATAACACTTTCCATAATAATTATGTTCCCACTAGCATCATAATTATTATCTTACTATCATAACACTTATGCCCCCACTAGCTTTGACATGTATTCAGAAATCAGCTGGACTTCTAGAAATCAATACTTATCGTCTTTCATTACCAAAGTTCAGATTTTTGATACGAGATGCTTCGATAAGACTTTATCTAGGCTTCTTAAAATCATACATCTTTCCTTAGATAGCTCACATGCGTATCTTGATAATTTTAGAACTTACAACAATAAGTCTCAAATGTCTAGACCCTTTGCAATTTCTCACAATTTCAAATTATGAAGAGGGATGCCGTAATCATAATTAAATTGGAGAATTCAAATATCATAATTCTATCTCCTTAAAATCTATTTAGTGAAAGCGTTTCCTCACAATCATTTTCATGAATTGGAGAGAAACCTTATGACATTTAGATTTTATGGTGTATGTGTTCCTATCTATGTGAATTTGTCATAACCATGATCACAAGACAAGGTTAGTGACAAATCCAAACCCATATGGACTGAACTTATTTAATCTTAATTTCTTGCCACTTGGCAGCACAAGGGCCTACCATGTCTTCCAAGTTGTTAAGCAGCTCACCCATACTGATCAATGAAACTTTCATTTATCCAGGTGCTTTGCTTTATGCAAATAATTGAGAACTCATAGAACTCACATGCATAGTCAACTTTTAAATGGAATGAGCACATAAATAAGAATATGTCATCATGATAGGTTACAACCTCAAGTCGTGTGCTTGTGATTAACAATAGGTTTATTCTTGATTAGTTCTTGAAACTTGTCAAAAAAAATTTAAGACTCCCAATGACCTTTTGACATATAAGACTTTGTTGTCAAGAACCATTCCTTGACAAACAAATATTCAAGAGTTCGTGCGGATTCTAATCAAGACTAACACTTCACACAGTTGGCCTTAGTTGGTCTTTGTTTTATCCAAAAAATCACAACTTACCAATTTCAAATGTACAAGAGTAATAAACATTTTACTCTACATTTGATGAGTGTTATAAACCTTCTTAATTTAGTGTCACTCAAGGCACAAGCATGGAGTATGACTCTAAGACTTGTTTTTTTTTTTTTTTTTTTTTTTTTTTTTTTTTTTTGTAACGAAGTATGACTCATCTTCTAGATTTAACCATTTCAACAATTCATGATTCCTCTTCTTAGCCATACAAATGCACTAAGATGTCTTTAGAGGATCAATTGTGATATGGTCTTTATAGTTATTAAGATGATCATAAAACATGATACTCAAGTACTCTGCCATCTTTTCAGATTGGAGAAACATCTATCTTTCTGCCTAATTTGATTCTTTTCATTCGTTCTGCCATACATTGAAACTTTTCCAATGATTCATAATTATACTTAATCTTGTAAGCATAACCATATTCACTAAACTTTAGTAAATCATGATGAATAATCTTATTGTTCTCTGTGGTGGGCGTTCTCTGTGGTGGGCCTGACCAACACACACCCAATGTACCCAATCCCCTAGTCCTTCACTTGACTCACATATACATGTGAACAAGGAATAGGTCTTAATTTCCCAAAGATGAAAATTATCATTCATCACAAAGTTCAAGTTGCATGATTCCAAGTTCCTATCCAATTGAAACTTGGGTGATGAGAGTCTTTCCTTATTTGGTAAATTCTCGACACTACCACAAACGAAGAAATCAAATTCATATTGCTAACATAGAAACATACAAACATCAATTTTCACAAATGCCATTGCAAGGAGATATAATAATTTATTTATTTATTTATAAAATGCGGAAAAACTTTTCCTTACAATGCAACTACAAATGAAAACTATGTTATTACAAATTTCTAAGCATTCTATCATAACTCTTAAGTAGCAGCTCAAAAATCCGATCATCGAACCATGCGATTGAAATCCATCTTCGTGACCAGATTCATCATACTCTTCCTTTAAGCTTTCCTTCCTTTTGCATGATGCTACAAAACATCAAAATGCAACCTTGTCACATCATGTATTAAGAATCAACAATTAGGAACTTAATTGAGTCAGACAGTAGACTTACCTGAAGCAGAGTCAAACTTTTTGATTCTACCTTCTCTTAGATCTTTCAGGTAGTCAGGGCAGCTTCGCTTCTAATGTCCCTTCAAATGGCAATAGAAACAAATGGCTTCTTTTGCATTGGCACATGCGACAATCACAGACTTAGCCTTTCTATTTACCATTTGGTCAACCGCGTTGACTATATATGGCCGATCCCTTTCCATTGGGAAGATAAATATTTTCTGGACTTACAATGTTACCATTTTCAATGTCCATGGAAGTTTGAGAAGTAGATCTTCCAATCAAATTTGCTTTTCTAGTGCGCCAAATCATTACTGATTCAGCAGCAACAAACAAATAGGTAAGATCAATAAGGGTCATGTCGTGGTCTGTCATATAGTAGTCCTTAATGAACTCACTATATGACTCGGGAAATGAATGAAGAACCCAGTCAACAACTAACTTCCTTGAGACAATAACACCCAATACTCTCAGCCTGTCAATATGTGACTTCATCTCCAAGACATGAGTACACACAGACCTTCCATCTTGGTGTTTACTTGCCAATAGGGCTTGAGTGACCTTGCACTTTTCAAGTCTTCGAACTTGTGGGTTAGGGAGAATAATTGGAGGAGGTGGAGGAAGTAAAGTATGATTTGAATTTCCACTAATGCAAGACAAAGGGATTAATCTTTCACCTTGATCGCCACGTGGGATATCATCTTCAAGAGGAAATCTTGTTCCAAAAGATTTGGGAAGACAATAGTTGTCTGAACTAGACATCTACAATGGGAGAAATTCAAGTTGAATGATTTAAGTCCTTAATATAACACCCAAATGAAATATTAAGGCTAGGACCCAACACAATATTTTACAATTCGGAAAAGGGATGCTGTAATCCTATTGCAAAATATTTGAAGGTAGGTAAATGACGATTTACCAATTTCCACCATGAAAAACGAAATTAATAATTAAGTTTTAAATTGATTGAAATTCCTAGATCCTTTGAGATTCATTGAACTTTTGAATGGCATGTTTAAATCTTGATTGTTCCCTTCAAGTTTGTGACTGGGATGCCGATGATCACACACAAGGTGTAAATAACCATGCAAATTATCTTGGTACACCCAATGTTACAACCACCTAATCAATGTGCCAGTTAACCACACACGCTCCATTGATCTATGATTAACATCAAGATACCTTTTGCCACACACTCTCAGTCCCAGATTAGTGTGCCGGTTAACCACACACGCTCCACTAACGACCTAACAAGGTGCAAAGTGCAATTTCATGGGTTAGCACCAAATTCACATTTTCCTAAGTAACTAAGATTGGGAATTTATAAGTGTTTTGTTAGTTAGTATTTCATTATACGTTTAATGATAATTTAAATGTCCTGTCAAACTCGTCTGGCTAACGACCCTCCACCAGTCAAGGAAGCGGTGGGTGAGAGTGGGCACCCATTAAACCCTCATTTTATAGGCAGTAACCTTATACCCCCCCCCCCCCCCCTCTTATAGACTGGCTTCGTGAATGAGGGCTACTAATGATAAGATTGACTTTACTCTTATAAATACATATATATATATATATATATATATATATATATATATATATATATATATATATATATATATATATATTAAACCTATAATATTATAATACTATAAGGGTTGAATTTTAAACTTTTAAAATTCTAGGGTTTTGGAACTAAATGTTTCAAAGTGAGACTTTGCATTTACAAATTCCAAAACTTGAGGGCAAGTTTTGAACTATTCAAAAACTTTTGGTTTTCGTAAGTTATGAGTTTAATATATGTTTTATGAAAAGACTCTTGACATTCCATAACTTGAGGACAAGTTATGGAGTTCATAAAACATTTATGTAAAAGACTCTTCAAGTTCCATAACTTGAGGACAAGTTATGGAAGACTTAAAACCATTTAACATGAAATTTAAAAATAAGACCTTTCATTTTCCATAACTTGAGGACAAGTTATGGATTTCACCAAAAAAAAATTAGATCAAAAATTCAAACTAAAAAAATCAAACAATTTGCTTATGATCTAATTAAGCTCATAAGTTAAGATAATTCATATCAAACAAGTTTCAAGAAATTAGCCGAATCAGATAAACTAATACAGATCATGAAAATTTGACAATTATCTTTTATTTGGATGAGAATCATCATTACCATATCAACAAAATCAGATTTTAAAAACTAAAACATTTTGTGCTAATGATTCTAATCCAAAACAGGCCAAAAAAACTCGAAAAACTGCTATCTGGACAGGTAACTCGTCGAGCCCCATACTGGACTCGACGAGTCCAAGGCAAACTTCAACCTACTCGTCGAATACAAGAATGGACTCGCCGAGTAGGGCTGTCAGACAACAATTTTCAGCTTTGAAAATTAACACATTGCATCAAATATAAAAGAAAACAACCCATGGCTCTGATACCACTGAAGGGTTTTAGTATACTACAACATTCTATGGTGTACGTACAACTATAAATGCTTTGAATCTATGTTTTCTCTAATTATACATGCAATATTGTTTCCAAAACATTAAGCTTACAACTAGCATGCAAATGACGTAATCAACATAAAAGAGAATTATAGAATTACCTCTTTGTTGTAGCTTGTAGAACTTCTTGAGTTTGGCCTTTAAGAACTTAGTGCCCCAAGTGTTGCACCTCAAATGAAATCAAAACACACCTAGAACAAAGCAGACTTTTGAGAGAGTATTTCTTGCAACCAAAATCGACTTAATGAACTCCTAGGTCTCTATCTCAATCTCTCACCTCCTTGCGACATCCTGAAGCTCAACGAGAGATTTGTAACGTTGGATGGACACGAACTGTCGAATATCCGTGTTAAGCATGCCTAAATATCGAGTCATTTGAGCCTACTCCAAAGCAGTGAACTCAGGACTGAACAAAGCTCTCTCAGTGAGCATCTTGGTGATCTCCGTCACCGACTCGGTCGTCTGTCTCATATCAAGGTACTCCTGGGCCAGTCTCTCCCTCTCTACCAGGGGGACATACTTCGCATGGAACATCTCCGAGAACTACTCTCAAGTCACCATAAACCTCTGCTTAGGAGTGTAATAACCAATAACCACTCTCCACCAATCCCTTGCCCACAAACTGAGAAGGTTCAAGGCACATTGACCTTCTGTCCATCCAGACATGCACAAGTGAAGAAATAACCCTTAACATCAGAAAACCATCTCATCGCCACAATTGGTTCCGAGAACCCATCAAACTTCGAGGGCTTTGTATTGTCGAAGTCTCGGTACTCGATGTCAGCAACAGTCGCGGTAGCTGCAGCAACATCAACCTCAGAAAGTGCAACTTAACAATCATCAAATACTTTAATCATGGAAGTATTGACCAACTCAAACAAATCTGGAATAAACCTCCTGATCGCCTCAACCACTTCTACGACAATGATCCCACGAATCTCCTCTTCATTTAAACCATCTCTCCTAGTGCTGCTAGCTCCTAATCCTGAACCTTCATTAGCTGCCACACTAAAAGTACTTCAAGGAAAGATCAAACATCACAATATAGTGCTCAACATACCAGGTCCTACTCCTATTAGTTCCTTAGCAGCCTCAAAATTCCTCCTGAATCTCATACGGATCATGTACTTTCAGTAGTACAGGACAATACTACCTTCCACACCTACCAGTAGTTGATTCATAATTCATCCCAAGGTCCTAAGTCACTACACTAGACCACTCTTAGGTGTTCTAACACCCACTTCTCCTACGAGCTACAACTAACTTCCTAGGTACTCTTCCTAGGATTATCCTCGCTCCTGCACCACTGGTTGCTTTTGTGCATGCTTGTTATACACAATATGGGATCATATAGCCTATAGAATAATCTACTATACCCTAAGTCCACAACCAAACAAGTAGTCAATTCTGATCATATAAAACTAATCAACATTCACATTACAATTACACAAGCAAGTAACATATAGCAACCAACCCCCTATATCATAACGCAATACTAACTTAGACACTTCTATTCAACACTTTCTAAAAGAACCTTATCCATTAGCATGCTTTTTCTAACAATTCATTTATCAGAAAAATCAAAACTCACAAAACATAACAAGTATGGGTATTTTGGGAACCACTCTCCTGTTCGGGTTCTGGTTGACTGTACACACCTCATCTTCCTGTAAAACCAATGTTAGATCAAGGTCCACATTCCCAATCCCAAGCCATCAATAAAACAAGAACATGATAAGAGACCAATCCCATGTCCCTAACCCAACTCTTTTATTATAAATTCATTTTCAAAAACATTTTGCAAAAACTCTCGGATCCTAGTTTGAAACTTGATTCACACAAGTGTTCCTCCATTTCGCTCAAACTAGGGCTCCGATACCAACTTCTAACGTTCCATTTTTCATAACCAAAATTTTTCATTTTTATTAAGGTAAAACTTCCCAATTTGTAAATCCATTATTAAGAAAACTGTTTATTCCAAATTACATTTATTATAAATCAGAGTATCATACAAAATGTGAAAATCCTCAATGTTGCTGATGAGTGTGTCCCGCTTTTGTTGGTAAGAAAAAAGCATAGTGAGTTTCCCCTATAATACCCTATACGATAAACATACAATCATGCATCAGGTCCACACAGCCATCGAGATCGAATACCTAGGGTTTGTTGGCCTACCACCTCAGCCCAATTGCTCTTACAGATCCTCCGTGCCTATGACTTACAGTCGGCCCACACCGGCCTATAGCACACAACAAGACTGCTTCAACCCACTAATACCATTTGTGGACATATAAACAAACAAGGATCAAGTAGGAACATAATACAGACAAACAGAAATCACACAACTCACTAACACCTACTACTCCTCTCACAATACACAGTCCCGCTACCAGCTAACATCCATCAAATTTGTAAGCATGGGTACCCAGAGCTGAGATAGCCACCCGAACAGATGATCCTACTCTAGAGCCACAACCAAACAAGGAACAAGCAATAAATCCTAGATTAAGAGTTCTCAGGCTATCCTACATGACTACATAAAATCCCTAGGGGACCCCACAAGATGATAACCAACAAGTACGAGTAGACATACAATTCTACAGATCACTAC
The DNA here is from genome assembly GCF_051521515.1 of Lactuca serriola. Classification (NCBI taxonomy): domain Eukaryota; kingdom Viridiplantae; phylum Streptophyta; class Magnoliopsida; order Asterales; family Asteraceae; genus Lactuca; species Lactuca serriola. The sequence continues at coordinate 26,910,405 of NC_136415.1, read as the reverse complement.
CACATAACAACATTCTATATACCAAGATACAGATCTAACATAGCAGGATACATATCTAACATACCACTATGACACAATAACATACTTAATACCAGGATGCAAATCTTACAAATCACTATAACATAGGAACATAGTAAATATCAACATACTAAATATCGACATACCAGGAATGCATAACCGTATATACTCATAGGTGAGATAGAAACCCGGATAGGTGATCCTATTCTACAACCACAACCACACAAGGAATGGGTAAAAGAGTCTAGACCAAGAGTCCTCAGTCTATCCTACATGAATATATACAATCCCTCTACTAATAGATAACCAAAACTAGTGTTTCGGCATTGGTGCCATAGACCCATGCTACAATACGGCGAAACTCACCTGAAATGAAGAAACCCGAGAACACTGTGATACGCTCCTTGGTACACTGGATACTCATACGCATCCACTAACATCAGAACCATATAAAATGTTAATCACCAATTAAAACACTCAAGTTTGAGCTAAAGTTAAATGTAACGATCAACTTTTGAGGTAATAATTAATTTAATTTCTTGAATTTTAGTGGGCTATGATTGGTAATTGACATCTTGGATTGAATTGGACCGTCATGATTATTGGGACGAGATGTAAGCTGCCCATAAGCCTTACGCGGGGCGTAACCCGTCGTACACGGGGCGTAGTGCCTTTAGTATGCATGGGTTGTGAGAGGCGTACGCGCAACATACCTAGAGGTATGCCCAGCGTACGCGACCAGGTGGCAAAACCCTAATTTTAGGGTTTGAGATGTATTTAAACCCCATTATAGCCTCCCATTTGGCCTCCTCACATATAATTCACTCCCAGAAAACCCTAGTTCGTCCCTTTCTCCTTGTTTGTGTGTGGTTGTGTGACAACCCAACGTTATTCCGTTATATAATTCTGTTTTCGCTAACAGAATATGTCGTTTTATAAAAAGTTTCGTAATTTGGAGTCGTCAAATAAATAAATATTTATTTATTTATTTATATTTCATGTGATCATTATCATAGTAAATTAAATATAACTCGTTAATGTTATTTACATTTAATGGAATAAAGTTATATTATTCAAGCACTTAACCCGGGTAAAAAGTTTAAACCCCGTTAAACTTTAGCATCGGGTAATCGTGTACCGGGTGCAATACCCGAGGCATATATAAGGAAAGTGAACACCTCTTTGAACTCTTTTACCACTCAAACACTCTCTCTCACTACTTTCTCTCTCTAGACTCGTTTTCGACTCCAAAACCGCAAATCCCGCCTCCAAAACGTAAGATCTTCCTCCCTAACTTGTTCTAAACATGCATCATAGTGGTTATAGCTCAAAAATCGTATGAATGAGACATGAACAAGGAGTTTACGGCCTAAAAAGCTCCTTAGGCCGTAAACACCCAAAATGTGCCAAAAAGTCCCAAATTTCCTTCTTTTAAGCTTGGATACTAGTTAGGGGTTTTACCTAGGAGTGTTTGAGCATCAAAACCATAAGTTTTAGGGCATTAAGGAGGGTTTATGGCCCAAGCACATGCTTAGGTCGTAAACACCCTTTTTCCATATAAAATGCCCCAAAAACCCTTCCAATGCATATTTAGGCTTGGGATATGATTTTAGGAAATTCCATTTCGAGTTTGGGACCATTAAACATCACATTTTTAGGGGTAATTTAGAGTTTACGGCCCAAGCATAAGCTAGGACCATAAACTCCCCCAAACTTCACCAAATGAGGGTTTAAACCCCCTAATTAGCCATAGACCTTCACTAGAAAATTAAAGGGATTGATTTAAGGGCATTTACATCAAATTTGGGGAGTGAACAAGAGTTAACGGCCAAGCCATGAGGCTTATGGCCGTAGACTCCCAAGGAGTGGCCTTTGGGCCATAAACTCCAAGGGAGTAAACTCTTGGACTCCCTAGTACCCTCTTTTTGGTCTTGTACAATCCCCGAGAACCACTTCTAACCCATAAGACCTCGAATCGATTTTAGGATATGTAAATGTTTTAATAAAAAGTATAAGTGACTAATTACTTGTAAAACATATATCTCATATGTTAATAGGGTCTTAAAAGGTGTATAAGTCTTTAATTGACACCAAACGCTCAACCAACACTTTCACCCGATTTACCCGACATCAGGTGAGTTCATACCCCTTAATGAACCTTTCTAATGTTTTCATATGTTTTAGGGGGGGGGGGGGATACAAGTCAAATAAACATTTTTATGGAAATCAATCACATGTGATTTATTATCCGTAGTTCAAATCACATGTGATTAATCACTATGCTTTATAAAAGAACTTTACGCTTTCAAAACTACTTTGGAAAAATAAATTATTTCTAAATGCTTTCTTTGGTCAAGATTTTTATTAAATTACTTTTCTTATAAAAATGTATCTACACTAATATATTTATATAAGTAAGACTTGAAGGACTTAGGACCGATAGCTCGCCTTAATTCCTGTTCTTGTTTGATGTGGGCTTATGGTATTTGTTATCCGTCTGACTGTCGTTGATTTCTTAGTTATATATCATGTATATTGGTGTTAGATGCGAGCATTTTCATCTCATTCGATGCCTATATTACTTAATTACCAAGAACCATACACACTAAGTTAACTATAACGGGTATAGTTAAGGTCACTACTACTCGTTACCGCTACTACTATACATACTATAATTCATACTATTACAAAACGATACACGAATAAGAGAACACTATGAACTACATAAAAGACTACTACACTATATTACAAGAGAAAGCACTAATCCGGAAGATAACACACTAACTCTCTACAAGATACTCTACGCGCTACATACTGTGACCAGAGCTTTTCGGAAGGAAGGCGACGCTACATGTATAGATCTATACGGGGCATACACTATTAGATCCCGACTGTTAACTTCAGTCCGAGCCGAGCAGGCCCAGGGATGGCACTACTTCACTACACTGTGTATGACCGGGAAGGTCATGGGATCCTCTATTACTCACACTATTGGTCATATAAAAGGAATACACTATATCCACACTAAAATACTAAGACTAAAGTCTCAGTTAATATCCCGAAGTAAATAAGTATCTATTACTAATGGAAGTTCGCACCACTATCACTGTCAACAGGCATAACTTTTCTTCTATCTACACTACATACTAGATATTTAGTACCACACTTTTACAACAAACAGTTTTCAATGATAAAACTTACATGCAACTTAGAGTTTTTCACTTACGATGTATTTTCGGAAAAATATAGGATTTTCTAGAGTTTTCTATTACTTATAAATGTAAATTGCAGTTTTTCACACTATATTTTCTAATACATTTTATACAAAATTCACACTAAATTCTTATGAACTCACCAGCTTTATGCTGATACTCGTTTTCAAAATAACTTGTATCCTCAGGTCAAAGATAGACAGGTATAGGTGCAGCATTTTGGAGAAGATGAAGTATACAAGATCCATCCTTTATTTTTGTATTATTTTTGGTGTCTATTGAAACTTTACAGAATACGCTTGTAATTAAACTCACTATGTAATGAAATGGTTGTATGTTTCTTGTTTTTACTATTATGCAATTGTGATGATACTGTACATGACGTCCTCCACCCCGAAACGTATTCCGCCGTTATCGGTTTTGGGGTGTGACAGATTGGTATCAGAGCATTGTTTATAGTGAATCAAGTATATCAACCTATAAAAGATATATGAACTATAAACACTTCGGTAATAAAACACTCTGACCAAGAATATATACTGTTAAGTATTTAAAAGATTTAACTAAGTATATATACACACACCTCTATAAAACATAGAAGTCAGTATCGCACTAGAACATAACAAAAGTATTAAGATTGTTGGACAACACAATTGGGCTTAGAGACATATAGTCACATCTGGGGGGATGTAGCCTGATCAACTACATTTTTCTGGGAGTGACTAGCATGTGCCTAAGTTTGGTTGTGGTGTTGCAACAAGTCTAAAACTTACCAACACTACCACAATAACGTTAGCATAAGAATACTATAGGAGTATTCTGTACCTCTAAAATATACATATGTGAGAACTAAAAAGGGTCGTTACTAGTGGAGCAATACTTGCTAAATGGATACTTTCCGGTTACCTGTGATTAGGGCGTTATAGATTTAGAATCTGTGATCTTTGCTTTACTTCCTGTTCCTTGTTTGGTTGTGGATTTAGAGTTAGGGTCACTCATTCGACGGACTATCCTGCCCCGGTCACATGTAATTAGTATGCATTATGCAAGTATTGGTCTAACTCGTGACGATCACATTATAAGTATTTTAGGTTAGTACGTCTATTAATCTTCTTTTCCCCTTTCTCGCGTAGATAGCATGGCTGGCTTCCACCTTCCCGACGATCCGTACTACCCAAACCAGGGTGATGGAGGATGGCTCGACGAAGAGTCAGACGATAATCACCAGATCCCTCTGGATGACCACCGAGCAGAAGGCTTTTCGGATAGCTCCGACTCTGAGCCAGAAGTTAACAACCTACCTCCTGAAGCTTCGAACCCCAACCCCCGTCCGACATTTCAAGGTCCCACTCCTATGTGGGCCATATCCTTGCACCGATGGAGCGAGGAGCAGGGCCAGCCTTTACCTTATAATGGAGACTGAAGCTTCTACAACATAAGCGAGGGAGGATTAGCTGACAGAGTTCTACCCATCATGGTCCGAAGGATTGCCAGTAATGTCGAGCAGGGTCAAGCAGCCACTGGTCGAGTTGTAGAAGTGGATACCAACTCGAATCTCAACACTGTTCGCATCCGCCAACTTGAAGAAGCCATGGACAGGACAAGGAGGACCAACGAGGCTCTGCAGCAACAGCTAGCTGCATCCCGAGCCGAAGTTAGGGAACTCCGAGCACGCCAAAGGACTCATGAACGACACCTTCAGGAAGTTATGCGTCAGCTAGCGGATCTGAGGGTTCGCCCAACAAGTAACCGTCGCTAGTAGAAGACGTCTAGTTACCTCACTCTTTTGTTTAAAGGACTAGCCTTCCCTCTCTATGTTTTGTAGATCACGTTTCTGTAAACATTCCTAGCTTAAAAGTACTCTAATTAAACCTCTAGACTACCAACATTTTCCTTATGGTTTGATGTAAGACCTATTGTTAGGTCATTTTTCATGAACTTGTATTACATCATTAACACCAGTAAAATTGGCAGTTAACTACTATATTGCTATGACTCTCATTCTGATCTTTGGATTATGTTGATTTAATCCATGAAACACTCTATTCATATTCGCAATAGACTCTTACTATTGCTATCATTTCTATGATCTTCCAGTGAAAGATGCCTCCACGAAAGCGTCCAAACAGAGGAAGACCAGCAACTCAAACCCCTCCTCCACCACCTCCTCCTCCGCAGTTTGATCCAGTGCTGTTCCAAACGGCTGTGACCGCAGTTGTGACAGCAGCCATGGCCCAAATGAACTCGGGTGATGCGAGCGGTGGAAATTCTAGATTTGGTGAAGCCCATCCAAGAGTGCAGGGATGCACTTATAAGGACTTCATGAACTGCAAACCTACCTTCTTCGATGGTACCAGAGGAATTCTGGCATTGTCTCAATGGTTCGAAAGAACCGAAGCTGTCTTTGAAATGTGCTCTTGCCCCGAAGAGAGCAAAATCAAGTTCGCTACTGCCACCCTCACCAACAGGGCCTTGACATGGTGGAACAGCCATGTCAGTGCACTCTCCTTGGTAACAGCCAATGCCATCGGCTGGGACACTCTGAAAGACCTCATGAGAGGGGAGTACTGCCCTAGGGGCGAAATTCAGAAACTTGAGGAGGAACTCTGGAACCTCAAGATGAAAGGGACTAACATAATAGCTTACACGGCCAGGTTCTGCGACTTGGCAGCTATGTGTCCCAATATGATCCCATCTGAAAGCAAGAAGATTGAACGATACATCTGGGGTTTAATGCCCCCGTATCAAGGAAACGTTCTAGCCTCACGCCCTACCACTTTCGACAACGCCAAAGAATTGGCCCAGAGTCTAATCAATCATGAAGTCTCTTCCACTCCAGCAACAGCAACCACAACTGCCACTGCACCACCCGATTCATCTGACAAAAAGAGGAAGCGTTGGGATAAGAAAAAGGGCAAGAAAACTCAAACCACCTCCAAGGATCAACACATTGTGGCTGTCCATGCTGCCACTACTCCAGCCGCGCTTTCACTAGCAAAAACTTATGTTGGGAATCTACCCAAATGTCCTAAGTGCCCTTACCACCACAACGGCCCCTGCCGTGAATTGCAGTGTTCCAACTGCGGCCGGAAGGGCCATACTGTCCGATTTTGAAGGGCCCCGCCCAAACCTATCTCGCAAGTTCCAGGTTCAGGAGTGACCCAGACTTGCTATGGCTGCGGTGAAGATGGTCATTTCAAGAAAAACTGTCCGAAGGCTGGGAATGCTGGGGGAACTGGAAGACTACTCGCCATTGGTCACAATGAAGCAGTGGCGGATCCCACAGTAGTCACGGGTACGTTTCTTCTCAACAACTCTTATTCCTGTGTCTTATTCGATAGTGGTGTAGAAAGGAGCTTCATACACCAAAACTTTAAGCACTTACTTAAACAATCCCCGCAACCACTAAAAGAAACATTTGTCGTAGAAATGGCTAACGGGAAGACCGAAAGCTCTAATGAAATCTACATAGGTTGTACCCTCACGTTAGACGATCACTCATTTCTAATCGACCTCATACCAGTCTCAATGAAGAGTTTTGATGTCATTGTTGGTATGGACTGGTTGAGTCTTCATCATGCCGATATGCTATGCTTTGACAAAGCCATTCGCCTGAATCTTCCGAATCACGAAACTCTATTGATCTATGGAGACAAACCCGGTACGAGCCTTCGTATCATCTCCAGTATTCAGGCCCAGAAATACTTGCGTAAAGAATATCGCGTCTTCCTTGCTCACATCGTCGACACAAGTCAGAAAGTGAAAGATCCAAAAGACATTCCCGTTGTATGCGATTTCCCTGACGTCTTCCCAGAGGATCTTCCAGGTCTACCTCCCAAACGTCAGGTTGAGTTCAGAATCGACCTAGTCCCAGGAGCCACCCCCGTAGGTAAGTCGCCCTATCGTTTAGCGCCTGCCGAGATGCAAGAACTATCCAGTCAACTCAACGAGCTGCTCAGCAAGGGCTTTATAAGACCGAGTTTCTCACCTTGGGGAGCTCCGGTCTTGTTTGTAAAGAAGAATGACGGATTGTTCCGTATGTGCATCAACTATAAGGAACTCAACAAACTCATGATCAAAAATCGCTACCCTCTCCCTCGTATCGACGACCTATTCGACCAACTACAAGGGGCGAGTTACTTTTCCAAAATTGATCTTAGGTCCGGGTACCACCAGTTACGAGTACTTGAGGAGGATGTTCCGAAGACAGACTTCCGAACCCGTTACGGACACTACGAGTTCGTGGTGATGCCCTTTGGACTGACTAACGCACCCGCAGTGTTCATGGACTTGATGAATAGGGTGTGTCGTCCGTACTTGGATAAATTCGTCATCGTCTTGAGGAAGAACACAAGGATCATCTATGACGAGTCCTAGAAACACTACGATCTGAGAAGCTATATGCAAAGTTCTCTAAGTGCGAGTTTTGGATCCAAAGAGTTGAATTCTTAGGACACGTGGTTAGTGAAGAAGGACTCCACGTGGATCCCTCCAAAATTAAAGCTATTGAGAACTGGTCAGCACCGAAGACGCCTACAGAAATTCATCAATTTCTAGGCCTCGCTAGCTACTACCGCAGATTCATCCAAAACTTCTCTCAGATTGCAAAACCTCTCACCATGTTGACACAGAAGGGCGTAACATTCGACTGGGAGGAGAAACAAGAGAAGGCATTCCAGACTCTGAAGCGAGCCTTATGCACCGCACCAGTATTATCCCTTCCCGAAGGAACAGAAGATTTTATTGTATACTGCGATGCATCGAATCAGGGGCTCGGTTGTTACTTGATGCAACGAGGTAAGGTCATCGCCTATGCCTCAAGACAGCTAAAGACACATGAGGTAAACTACACTACTCACGACCTCGAGTTAGGAGCGGCCGTCTTTGCATTAAAAATCTGGAGACACTACTTGTATGGAACGAAGAGCGTAGTGTACACTGATCATAAAATCCTCCAGCACATATTGAACCAGAAAGAGCTCAACATGAGACAACGCCGGTGGGTCGAGCTACTCAACGACTACGAATGTGAAATTCGTTACCACCCGGGAAAAGCCAACGTGGTAGCCGACGCCCTAAGTAGAAAAGAGTATTCTGGTCGAAGAACCAAGTCGTTAACAATGACTATCTATTCACATCTATCCGCACAGATCAAGGAGGATCAGCTTGAAGCGTTAAAGCCTGAGAATATGACGGGAGAATCCATGCGTGGAATGGATAAGAGTTTGGAGGTCAAGGGTGACGGAGCCTACTATCTCATGGACCGAATCTGGACTCCACGCCACGGAGGTTTCAGAGATTTGGTCATGAAGGAAGCACACAACACTCGATACTCCGTCCACCCAGGTTCGGATAAGATGTATCTGGATCTCAAAAATCTATACTGGTGGCCTAACATGAAAGCAGAGATTGCTACCTTCGTGAGTAAGTGCCTTACTTGTGCGAAGGTCAAGGTCGAATACCAGAAGCCATCAGGTCTTCTCCAACAACCGGAGATACCGGAATGGAAGTGGGAGCGGATCATAATGGATTTCATAACCAAGCTGCCCAAGACAACGGGTGGGTTAGATACCATTTGGGTCATCGTCGACAGATTGACCAAGTTTGCACACTTCCTACCCATCAAGGAAACAAACAAGATGGAGAAACTCACAAGAACATACATTAAGGAAATAGTACGGCTGCATGGCGTCCCTACATCTATTATCTCAGATAGAGATAGTAGATTTACCTCGAGATTTTGGCAATCACTACAAAAGGCACTAGTGACGAGGCTGGATATGAGTACAACCTACCATCCGCAGACTGACGGGCAAAGTGAGAGGACGATCCAAACCTTAGAAGATATGCTGCGAGCTTGTGTGATCGACTTCGGTAAATCGTGGGATACACACTTACCTCTTGTGGAGTTTTCCTACAACAATAGTTATCATACGAGCATCAAGGCAGCTCCATTCGAAGCCCTTTACGGCCGGAAGTGCAGATCCCCTTTGTGTTGGGCTGAGGTGGGTGACACTCAGTTAGCTAAAGGACGAGTTCCTGATAGCGCTCTCACTGGTTCGGAGATCATTCGAGAAATGACCGAGAAGATTGTTCAGATTCGCGAACGATTAAAAGCCGCTCGGGATCGACAGAAAAGCTACGCAGACAAGCGAAGAAAACCCTTGGAATTCCAGGTGGGAGACCGAGTCCTTTTGAAGGTCTTGCCCTGGAAGGGCACGATACGCTTCGGAAAGCGTGGAAAGCTGAACCCAAGGTACATAAGGCCTTTTGAGATTCTCGCTAGAATCGGCCATGTAGCTTAGAAACTCAACCTACCCCACGAGCTAAGTAACATACATCCTACCTTCCACGTCTCAAACCTGAAGAAATGCCTGTCCGACGAGACTCTAGTGATTCCGCTTGACAAGATCGAGGTCAACGAGAGCCTCAACTTCGTGGAAGAGCCTGCGGAGATTATGGATCGAGAAGTAAAACGAACGAAACAAAGCCGCATCCCAATTGTGAAGGTTCAGTGGAACGCCAAGCGGGGACCGAAATTCACTTGGGAGCGCGAGGATCAAAAGAAACTCAAATATCCCCATCTCTTCGCTTAGTAGTACTGTAATAACTGATCTGTTGAATTCTAAATTTCGGGACAAAATTCCCCTAACGGGGGGATGATGTGACAACCCAACGTTATTCTGTTATATAATTCCGTTTTCGCTAACGGAATATGTCGTTTTATAAAAAGTTCCGTAATTTGGAGTCGTCAAATAAATAAATATTTATTTATTTATTTATATTTCATGTGATCATTATCATAGTAAATTAAATATAACTCGTTAATGTTATTTACATTTAATGGAATAAAGTTATATTATTCAACCACTTAACCCGGGTAAAAAGTTTAAACCCCGTTAAACTTTAGCATCGAGTAATCGTGTACCGGGTGCAATACCCGAGGCATATATAAGGAAATTGAACACCTCTTTGAACACTTTTACCACTCAAACACACACACTCTCTCTCTCTCTCACTACTTTCTCTCTCTAGACTCGTTTTCGACTCCAAAACCGCAAATCCCGCCTCCAAAACGTAAGATCTTCCTCCCTAACTTGTTCTAAACATGCATCATAGTGGTTATAGCTCAAAAATCGTATGAATGAGACATGAACAAGGAGTTTACAGCCTAAGAAGCTACTTAGGTCGTAAACACCCAAAATGTGCCAAAAAGTCCCAAATTTCCTTCTTTTAAGCTTGGATACTAGTTAGGGGTTTTACCTAGGAGTGCTTGAGAATCAAAACCATAAGTTTTAGGGCATTAAGGAGGGTTTACGGCCCAAGCACATGCTTAGGCCGTAAACACCCTTTTTCCATGTAAAATGCCCCAAAAACCCTTCCAATGCATGTTTAGGCTTGAGATATGATTTTAGGAAATTCCATTTCGAGTTTGGGACCATTAAACATCACATTTTGAGGAGTAATTTAGATTTTATGGCCCAAGCATAAGATAGGACCGTAAACTCCCCCAAACCTCACCAAATGAGGGTTTAAACCCCCTAATTAGCCATAGACCTTCACTAGAAAATTAAAGGGATTGATTTAAGGGCCTTTGCATCAAATTTGGAGAGTGAACAAGAGTTCACGGCCAAGCCATGAGGCTTACGGCCTTAAACTCCCAAGGAGTGGCCTTTGGGCCGTAAACTCCAAGGGAGTAAACTCTTGGACTCCCTAGTACCCTCTTTTTGGTCTTGTACAATCCCCGAGAACCACTTCTAACCCATAAGACCTCGAATCGATTTTAGGATATGTAAATGTTTTAATAAAAAATATAAGTGACTAATTACTTGTAAAACATATATCTCATATGTTAATAGGGTCTTAAAAGGTGTACAAGTCTTTAATTGACACCAAACGCTCAACCGACACTTTCACCCGATTTACCCGACTTCAGGAGAGTTCATACCCCTTAATGAACCTTTCTAATGTTTTCATATGTTTTAGGGGGGGGGGGGGGATACAAGTCAAATAAACATTTTTATGGAAATCAATCACATGTGATTTATTATCCGTAGTTCAAATCACATGTGATTAATCACTATGCTTTATAAAAGAACTTTACGCTTTCAAAACTACTTTGGAAAAATAAATTATTTTCTAAATGCTTTCTTTGGTCAAGATTTTTATTAAATTACTTTTCTTATAAAAATGTATCTACACTAATATATTTATATAAGTAAGACTTGAAGGACTTAGGACCGATAGCTCGCCTTAATTCCTGTTCTTGTTTGATGTGGGCATATGGTATTTGTTATCCGTCTGACTGTCGTTGATTTCTTAGTTATATATCATGTATATTGGTGTTAGATGCGAGCATTTTCATCTCATTCGATGCCTATATTACTTAATTACCAAGAACCATACACACTAAGTTAACTATAACGGGTATAGTTAAGGTCACTACTACTCGTTACCGCTACTACTATACATACTATAATTCATACTATTACAAAACGATACACGAATAAGAGAATACTATGAACTACATAAAAGACTACTACACTATATTACAAGAGAAAGCACTAATCCGGAAGATAACACACTAACTCTCTACAAGATACTCTACGCGCTACATACTGTGATCAGAGCTTTTCGGAAGGAAGGCGACGCTACATGTATAGATCTATACGGGGCAGACACTATTAGATCCCGACTGTTAACTTCAGTCCGAGCCGAGCAGGCCCAGGGATGGCACTACTTCACTACACTGTGTATGACCGGGAAGGTCATGGGATCCTCTATTACTCACACTATTGGTCATATAAAAGGAATACACTATATCCACACTAAAATACTAAGACTAAAGTCTCAGTTAATATCCCGAAGTAAATAAGTATTTATTACTAATGGAAGTTCGCACCATTATCATTGTCAACAGGCATAACTTTTCTTCTATCTACACTACATACTAGATATTTAGTACCACACTTTTACAACAAACAGTTTTCAATGATAAAACTTACATGCAACTTAGAGTTTTTCACTTACGATGTATTTTCGGAAAAATATAGGATTTTCTAGAGTTTTCTATTACTTATAAATGTAAATTGCAGTTTTTCACACTATATTTTCTAATACATTTTATACAAAATTCACACTAAATTCTTATGAACTCACCAGCTTTATGCTGATACTCGTTTTCAAAATAACTTGTATCCTCAGGTCAAAGATAGACAGGTATAGGTGCAGCATTTTGGAGAAGATGGAGTATACAAGATCCATCCCTTATTTTTGTATTATTTTTGGTGTCTATTGAAACTTTACAGAACAAACTTGTAATTAAATTCACTATGTAATGAAATGGTTGTATGTTTCTTGTTTTTACTATTATGCAATTGTGATGATACTGTACATGACGTCCTCCACCCCGAAACGTATTCCGCCGTTATCGGTTTTGGGGTGTGACAGGTTGATCTTTTGGGCTCATTTTTGTGAAGAAAAGTTGGGAAGAAGAAGAGAAGCGGAAGAAGGAGAACTTGAGTATCTTGAGCTCAAGGATCTGGGATCATTTCTTCATTTGGCAACCAAAAGAGGTATAAAGCACTGAACTTTCTTCCTCATATGCTAGATCTAGAGTTATTGAAGTTTTGGTCATCTTTAGGTCCAAAGGTTGGACCTTGATCATGAAGATTCGTTTTTGAGCTTGGGATTGCCACCCTTTAGGCTCAAAGCACCTTCTTAGCAATAAAGTTTCAATCTTGGAGGTTTGCATGAGGCCATGCAAGAGATCTAGCCATTTCTATGGAGTTAGGACATTACTTTTTGAAGTTTGAGCCTTTTTTGAGTCACCCAAGCCATCAAGTAAGCAACTTTATGGTTTAGGACAGAGAATAAGACGTAGATCTGAATTTGTAGCTTCTGAATCGATGGATTAAGCACTTAATAGGAAGTTGGCTTAACAGGGTTGTACGTTGGGCGTACGAGGAGGTACGCACGACGTACAAGCCAGCAGCTAGTACGCTCTGCGTGCCTAGAGGTACGCCCCGCGTACACTGCCAGTTTGGGCTTCGAGCATTTGGGGCTCGGTGTGGGCTGCGGTTTGGACTTAGAGTCTTTGGGCCTTAGGGGCCATCAGAAGTCAGTGAATATGGGCCAATTATAGGTGTTAGGCCTAGGGTAAGGCCCAATAAAGAGATTTGGGCCCAATGTAGAAAATTGGGCCATTAGTGGGCCTTTAGTGGGCCATTGGAGGGCTATGAAGGAATTAAGGGTTTGGGCCATTTTTGTGACCCACACCATAGCAGGGGTAAAATGGTCATTTTACCCATATAAAAATCCCTTTTCTGACTAAGTATTTTATATGTACATGATAGCCGGGAAGCAGCAGTCAGGGATTCCTTATTCAAGTGTTCAGCAATCAGCATTACGAGGTGAGTTTCCTTCCAGTAGGAACGGGTTTAGGGCCACAATGCCGGCCCGTTTAGTTAGCAGTAGTTCCGGACCTTGGTCCGATGCAGTGGTTATATTGCTTGATGTCTTTGTGATTCAAGCATGTTTTGTGTTATGTGTTCCGGACCTTGGTCCGATGCAGTATGCAATATATGTGTTCATGCTAGTTGATATGTTATGCTATGTTATGATTCAGTTAGTTCCGGACTTCGGTCCGATGCAGGGGACAAGGTCCCAGTCAGTTCCGGACTTCGGTCCGATGCAGTGAGTTCCGAACTTCGGTTCGAGGCAGTCAGTTCCGGACTTCGGTCCGATGCAGTTTTCGGACTTTGGTCTAATGCAGAGGGCAAGGCCCCGGTTAGTTTCTGGACTTCGGTCCGATGCAGTGGGCAAGGCCCAGTATGTGCTTTATACATTATTGTATGGTATGTGGTAGTTTGAGGGAGCTCACTAAGCTTTCTGCTTACAGTTTTAGTTTTGGTTTCAGGTACTTCTGCCAGTAAGGGGAAGAGCTTGGGATGATGGCATGGCACACACCACAGCTTCAGTTTAGCCTGAGAATTTACTCTGATATTTTAATATGATTGATACAGTCTTTGTTTTGAATACTGTTATTATGATTTTGAGTTACGTTCCATGGTTTTATTATATATGACGTTGATGTTGTGATTTTTAGTAATATTAAAACAAAAATTTTGGGTCGTCACATAAAACTTGGTCAAAAAATCAACGGTCAACAGAGTCAACAAAAGTCAAAGTCCAAGGCTGGTTGAGTATGACCTACGTATTTAACTTACACCTTGCGTACATGGGATGGATTAGTATGCCTAGTGTACAAAAATTACGCCCAATGTACTCGATCTGATTCCATCCTTTCCATTAACACTTAATCCCTTAAGGAATTTTTACCCAAACTCAGATCTAGCCTCAAAACATTGTCTTAAGTCATAAAGTTTTAACCTTTATGACTTTACATGGCTACGGAAGGTCCAAAAGCTAAAACCCTAGCTTATTAATTCATTACGACATCACAACTCTTACATGGAATAGAGAGAAGGACCAATATCACATTTTTATGGTTCCTAATAGCTCCATAATAGATAATGTTTCCAACTTTATCCATTTGAATGGTCCCAACAAAAAAGATCTAGTCTTTAAGTCATAAAAGAGGCCAAATGTGTATCTTTTTCAACTTAATCCATTAAGTCCAAGTCTCCAACCTTCATATCTGAGTCAATATAATGCTTAGATGGATAAATTTTCCAACTTTATCCATAACAAGTTCAAAACTTCTAAGATCTAAACTTTATGCACTTAAAGTGACCAAAAGCTCATAACACCCAAAACTAGCTACATCTAACAATTTCATAATCAAGATTCAAACTTTATACCTACAGAAGAAAGATCAAGGTGAACAACATCTGGATCTACAAGCTCCAATGCAACCAATGCTTCTTCAATGGTTCCTTTTTCTCCAAGGTGCACCAAGAACATTCCAAAGCACATAAAAACACCTTATTTTTTCTCATAAAGCTCAAACTAGGGTTAGTGTTTCAAGAGAGGGTATTGGAGAGGTGGGTGCTAAGAATGGAATGGGTTTGGGGAAGTTAAAGAGCTTAAATAGGGCTCAAACAAAGAAAATAGGGTTTGGGCACTTATCGTGTATGCCCAACATACTCAATTTACGCCCAGCGTACCAAGGATAGCCTATTACACCCAACGTACTCCCCGTACGTGCAACGTACGCGGATGACCCAAAAATATTCCTAACTTCAAATGGTCGTAACTTCATTGTTCCAACTCCGTTTTTGGCGTTCTTTATATCAATAGAAAGGTATTGAAGAGCTCTAAATTATTATCTAAATATCATGGACTAAAAACCTCTAGAATAAATTCCATATTTCATGAAAGAACCCGGCCTATGACTTTTCCCGTTCTACCCTTCGGCCTAATACACAGTTCAAAGGTTTGGATCTCATAACAACAATTGCCTCCTTCCAAAAGGTCTAAAACATTACCTTCTTAAGGACCAAAACCTTTACACAATCGACTTCTGGCCCACGACCCTAAAATAAGAAATTACAGGACACAGGATGTTACAAAAGACCTTCATATTGATGGCCCAAGTAGCATAATTGCTTTTGGACATCATTGGCTATTAAAGAAACAATACACCATCTTTTTTTTTATTTTTCTATGCTTCCATTTCTTGTGATCAAGGTTGTATCTTTGGCTTAAATTTGGATCTAATACAAAGTGTAACCAAGAAGCTCTAGTTCTTCCTTTGGCCACAAGGAGAACATGACACAGAGGAACAAAAAAAAGACAAATCATAGAAGAAACTAAAAGCTTGATAGCTAAGTTTTATAAAAAAACAAAAAAAATGAAATTATGAATGAGTCAACATCAAAGGTTAACCCCCTACCCCTAATTATAATAAAAGGAAATTACTTATGCTAAAAGGAAATTGAAACTGAGTCTAATACTAGAATATGTTAAAGATCATCACTAGCCCAATAAAACAAATATTCTCTAGAAGACTTTAGCTTGTTCTAGAATGCTCTAGAAGATTCTAGAACATTATGGAAGACTCTAGAATATACTGGAAGAGTCTAGCATACTCTAGAACGACATGGAAGACCCTGGAAGGGTATGGATCATTCTAGAAGACACTGGAGCAACCTAGACCTCTACAGAACATGGTAGAATAATCTACAAAACATATAGAAGCATATATAGTATGTTAGATAGTTATAGAGTTATCTAGTATGTAGTAAGTGTATACTGGTATCTAGAACCATCCTAAGAGGCCTATGAATAGGTATGGATCTCATTTGCTCCAAACCATCCAAGAAAGCCTTAAAGAAAGCAAAGTGTGTAGTAGTCTCACAAAGTGTAAGTTCTTCTTAAGTGTCTTAATAAAAGTATTATTGTTTCCCATATAAAGAGTTGTGTTCAACAATTTGGTATCAGAGCAAGGTTTATTGATAGTGAGAACGAGTGATTCTCTTTGTATCGTGAGTAGTCTGTGACACTGCAAGTTTAGTGCGAAACTAGCTTGTTTGGTATTATCGAAGTACTGCCAACACGATGGGTGATCTCCAAGTCATCGGTGGAATCAAGAAACTCAACAAAAAAAAACAAGTACAAAACGTGGGCAACATGTATGAAGTCCTATTTACAAGGAAATGACCTATGGGAGGTCGTTGGCGGAAGCGAAACTACGCCACCAGAGGAAGATGTTAATGGTGCTTTGTGCAAATTGAAAATCAAAGCAGGCAAAGCAATGTTTGTCTTGAAGACCATAATCAAAGAAGAGATGTTGGAGCATATTCGGGACGAGAACACACCGAAAGAAGCTTGGGACACGTTTGTGATGCTTTTCTCAAAGAAGAATGATACAAGACTACAACTTTTGGAGAACGAGCTATTATCAATCTCACAATGTGACATGACGATTGCTCAATATTTCCACAAGGTCAAGTCGATATGTCGGGAGATTACTGAACTAGATCCGCAATCCGTCATTGCAGAAGCTCGAATGAAGAGGATCGTCATCCATGGACTGAGGCCAGAATATAGAAGCTTCGTTACTGCTGTACAAGGATGGTCCGTTCAACCATCACTTGTAGAGTTTGAGAATTTGTTGGCTAGCCAAGAAGCTATGGCTAAGCAAATGGGAGGCATCACACTGAAGAGCGAAGAGGAGGCGCTCTACACAAGTAAAAGTCGGAGGAATTCCAAGCCATCTTCTAAAGAAGGAAATAAAAATGTTGACAAAGGGAAGAGTCAGCAAGGAACCTCACAACCATGGAGATCTCAAAAGACCGACAATAAGAGTTCTCAAGGGAGGAGGTTCGAAGGCAACTACAACAATTATGGAAAGTAGGGCCACATGTCCAAGGATTGTTGGTCAAAGAAAAAGTTTGTGGAAAGCAATTTCGTAACTTCCAAAAAGGAAATAGAGGATGAATGGGATGCTGAGGCATTATGTGGCAGAAGAAAACGAGTTGGAAATCACGACAATGATAGGAGAGCGTATCAACTATGAGAATGAATGGATCATTGATTCAGGATGCTCCAATCACATGACTGGCGATCAGAACAAACTACAAGATGTGAAGGAATACAAAGGGAATCACATGGTACTTACAGCCAACAATGCACGACTTCCAATTTCTCAGATTGGAAAAACAACGATCATGCCTGGTAATAAATCTGACATGGTGTCAATGCATAATGTCTATCACGTGCCAGGTATGAAGAAGAACTTGTTTTCGGTATCGCAACTAACATCGTCAGGCAACTACGTCTTGTTTGGCCCACAAGATGTAAAGGTCTATCGAGATCTTAAAATATCATAAAAGCCAACAATGGAAGGACGAAGAGTGGAGTCCGTCTATGTGCTCTCTACAGAGTCTGCTTATGTAGACAAGAATTTAAAGAGAGACAGAAGATCTATGGCATGCATGGATGGGACATGTTGGTTATCACAAGTTAAAGGTAATAATGGAGAAATCCATGCTTAAAGGCTTACGTCAACTTGAAGTCAAAACGGATGTCGTTTGTGCTGGATTCCAGTATAGTAAATCTCATCAATTACCATACAATGAGTCAAATTTTAGAGCAAAGAAACCATTAGAGTTACTTCACTCGGATGTGTTCGGTCAAGTCAAGTAGACATCAGTTACTGGGATGCGGTACATGGTGACGTTCATTGATGATTATTCAATATATGTTTGGGTGTTCTTTATGAAAGAAAAATCTGAAACATTCTCTAAGTTTCTAGAATTCAAGACAACGGTCGAAGGAGAAATGAGAAAGAAGATTTGGTGTCTACGCTCAGTTAATGGAGGAGAATAAACCTCGGAAGAATTCAATCGCTATCTAAAAGAATGTGGTATACGTCATCAATTCACATGTGCCAACACACATCAACAAAATAGTGTAGCTGAAAGAAAGAATTAACATCTTGTAGAATTTTTTTGAAGCATGCTACATGCAAAGAATGTACCAGGAAGATTTTAGGTTGAAGCAATGCGAACTGTTGCCCATGTGATCAATAAACTTCCCCAACCAAGGTTAGGTTTCATCTCACTATTTGAGACACTATGGAGCATGAAACCTACTGTTAGCTAGTTCCGAGTATTTGGCTGCGTCTGCTACGTATTTGTGCCTAGCCATTTACGTAGCAAGTTTGACAAGAAAGCAGTCAGTGTATATTTGTTGGATATGACAACCAAAGAAAAAGGTGGAGATGTTGTGATCCAACAAGGGGAAGATGCTACATTTCAAGAGATGTAGTGTTCGGCGAAGCATCTTCATGGTGGTCCTTAGAGAAGAAAGTATTACCAGACTCGGAAAATATTGAAGAAATTTTAAAACAAAAGATGGGAGAGCAAACTTGTAACATCCGGATATCCAGGCATGGAAATTTGAGTATTCCATGATGGAACATGAAGAGACTCGGCGAGTTGACGCCCCAACTCGTCGAGTAGGATCGCGACTTGGTGATCTGTTTAATGAAGGGACTCGACGAGTCGGCTATCTAGACTCGCCGAGTCAGCGCTGTTAAGGAAAACCCTAATTGTTCGGGTTTGAGACCTATTTAAAGGTCCTTATGGCCTTCATATGCGACCATTACACCCTGAGAAACCCTAGAGAGCAGAGAGAAAGCTTGTAGTGCAAGAGGAGGGTTAATTCATCATCCTTTGGTGTGTTTTGGCAAAGGGAAGATGGGATTTTGAGTTGGGCTGTCTTGTGGGACTCAAATCTACCATCATTTCGTTCAGAGCTGCTGTGAGAGGTAAGGATTCATGTCCATCTTCGTTTATGTAATAGATTTCATGAATCTAGGGTTTCTTCTCTTCTTTTGGTAAGAGATCTAGAGTATGTGATGTCCCCTTGTGTCAATATCTTCAGATCTGGACCTTGAGAGGTCCAGAGAGTCCCTATTCTCCAGCTTTATGTAGTCCTTTATGAGTTTGGGGCTTAGGCTATCATTTTATGGGTTATTTCTCCATTTGTGGCTATATGTGTGTTGCATGAACGTAAAGTTTAAACCTTTACGTGACTTTTGAGTACTAGAAGGTTAGATCTACTAGTTAGAGAAGCAGATCTGACCTAAGAAGGTCGAATGAGCATAATCATTGAGGAAACTCGTCGAGTCCATGGGAAGACTCTATGAGTCGAGTCGGGTTGTCCCGCGATTCGAATCTAGTGGAAACCCGTCGAGTGGAAGGTTCGCTCGACGAGTCGAGTAGGGCCTTGGAGGAGTAGGAAGACACGCATGGACTCGCCGAGTCACTCTTGTGCACTCGACGATTCTGGTCAGAGTTGACTGTTGACTTGAGTTGACTTCTGTTGACTTTGGGGTTTTGGTCAACATAAGTAATAGAGATCATGGAGGGGTAAAATGGTCTTTTACCAACTATCCGATTAGAGATGGGAAGAGTAATCGTCGGTTTAATTAGAGTTGAGATTTCGAGGCTTAATTAGAGATATTTGCCTTATGTGCTAGGCGGTGGCGAGTTCGAGATTCAAGTGTGAGGATGACTGCATTCTGCTTGCCAGGTGAGTCTTCTCACTATACTTTACCTTGAGTGGTAACCAGAGTTATGTGACATAGTATCTTGTATGCTATTTATGTGATATGTTGCACTACATTATTTCTATGTGATTTATGTCGTGTGTATTCCAGAGTTTACAGAATTAGGACCAGAGGGTCCACAGAGTTAGGACCCGAGGGTCCATAGAGTTAGGTCTAGAGGGCCACAGAGTTATAACCTCGAGTGGCTAATATGTGTTATATGTGGTATTTTGGGGAGCTCACTAAGCTTCGTGCTTATAGTGTTTATGTTATGTGTTTCAGGTTTTCTCAGGATCGCGGGACGGCACCGGCTCGATTGTACACACCAGAGGAAGAGTTATGTTTTTGAGGATCCTGGATTATTATTTGATTGAATATGGAATTATATTTTGTAATCTAACAGAAATGAGATTTTTACAAAAAGTGTTTTATAAATTTAGCGAACTTAAATAAAATTTAAGTTTTGAAAAATTACGGTGTTACAAAACTACACACATTTGGTCAAGTGTTGACACACCTGAAGATCCAAGTGACACTGATGTCACTGAGCAAGAAGTAATTCAAATAAGTAACGCTGATGAAAGGGAGACGCCGCTTTCACAACTTCAAAGGACGGAAAGAATCCGAAAGCCGAATCCCAAGTATGCTAATTCATCTATTTTAGAAGACGGTGTTCAAGAGCCGAAGACGTATGAAGAAGCATTTAAGAATAAAGCTTGACAGAAGGCAATGGAAGAAGAAGTTACAACCTTAGAGCAGAATCAAACTTGGGAACTAGTACAAAGACCAAGAGATATAAAACCTATTTCCTGCAAGTGTGTTTATAAAATAAAGCATCGCCCAGATGGATTAATTGAATGATACATGGCTCGTTTGGTTGCTCGAGGGTTCTGACAACAATATGGACTGGACTATGATGAAACATTTAGTCCAGTGGCAAAGATAACTATTGTACGTGTGCTGCTAGCTCTTGCAGCTAGTAAAGACTGGAAATTATGGCAGATGGATGTGAAAAATGCTTTCTTGCATGGAGAATTAGACCGGGAGATCTACATGAACCAACCAAAGGGATTTGAGGATGCAGATAATCCTAATCATGTGCACAAGCTGAGAAAAGCTCTTTACGGATTGAAGCAGGCACCAAGAGCCTGGTATGGTAAGATTGCTGAATTTCTTACCCGAAGTGGTTATTCAGTTGCACATGCAGACTCAAGCCTGTTCCTCAAATAAAAAGAAGGGAAGTTGGCAATTGTGTTGGTTTATGTGGATGACTTGATCATCACCGGGGATGACAAAAGGGAAATCCATCAAACAAGAGAAAACCTATCGGTACGATTCCCAATGAAAGAACTAGGGGAGCTTAAACACTTATTGGGGCTAGAAGTTGATCGTACAATGGAAGGGTTGTTCCTCTGCCAACAAAAGTATACAAGAGATATACTTCAAAAGTTTGGCATGTTGGAGTGTAAGCCAGTATCAACGCCAATAGAGCCAAATGCCAAGATATGTGCTCATGAAAGAAAAGAGTTGGATGATGGAACGATGTATCGATAACTAGTAGGTAGTCTTTTCTACCTAACTTTATCTCGGCCTGACGTTGCCTTTGCAGTTGGAGTTATGAGTTGAAACATGCAAAGTACGAAGAAACCTCATTTTGATGCTGCCCGATGAATCTTGAGATATGCCAAAGGTACAATTGACTACGGTCTCTTGTATAAAACATGAGAAGACTGCAAGTTGGTTGGATATTGTGATGCTGACAATGCAAGAGACCATGATACCCAAAGATCAACCACTGGGTATGTGTTCATGCTCGGGTCAGGACCAATATCACGGTGCAGTAAAAGACAACCAATGACATCATTCTTAACCACGAAATCAGAGTACAAAGCAGTGGTCATAGTAGCTCAAGAAAGTACATGGTTGGTATTCCTAATGGAGGACTTACATCAAAAAGTTGACTATGCAGTACCACTTCACTGCGACAACCAATCTGCAATTCGGCTGGTAGAAAATCCAGTATTTCATACTAGAACAAAGCATGTGGAAGTGAATTATCACTTTATCAGAGAAAAAGTCTTGACGGAAGAAATTGGGATGCGACAGATCAAGACCGATGACCAAATAGCAGAATTGTTCACCAAAGGGCTGAGTATTGGAAAATGTGAAGGTTTTCGCTATCAGCTTAACATGATACGAAGAATGAGGGCTAGTGCTGAGGGTGAGTGTTAAAGATCATCACTAGACCAATAGAACAAATATAATATAGAAGACTTTAGCTTGTTCTAGAATGCTCTAGAAGATTCTAGAACATTATGGAAGACTATGGAAGACTCCAAAATATACCGGAAGAGTCTAGAATACTCTAGAACGCCATGGAAGACCCCGGAAGGTTATGGATCGTTCTAGAAGACACTAGAGCAACCTAGACCTAGAATAATCTACTATAGAAGCATATAGAGTATATTAGATAGTTCTAGAGTTATCTAGTATGTAGTAAGTGTATAATAGTATCTAGAACCTTCCTAAGACACCTATAAATAGGTATGGAGCTCATTTGCTTCAAACCATCCATGAAAGCCTCAAAGAAAGCAAAGTGTGTAGTAGTCTCACAAAGTGTAAGTTCTTCTTAAGTGTCTTAATAAAAGTATTTTTGTTTCCCATATAAAGAGTCGTGTTCAACAGAAGAAAGTAAAAAAAATCTAAAATAAAATAAGGAATGTTTCCATAACAAATTCTGATTATTCCAACAATTTATTCATCTGCATGGGCACATGCTTTATATCTAGCATCCAAGAGTGTAATTGTGTATTCCTCTAGGGATGAAACAATACCAACTTCACGGTAACTTTCTTCGGTGAAAAAAGCTGGTTGTTTGGGTGGAGGCAGTGCCCCCTCACTAATCAGCATCAGAACTACTAACAACATAGTTGGCCTATCTTCTGCATGATGTTGCACACACAACAATCCAACATGAATTGATCGTAGCACTTCAGACACGACACAAGAGTTGCGTAAAGATGCACTTATGAGTTCAATGGACTTGTCTTCTTTATGTAGTCTCCATGTCTGAATTAAACCAAATTTCAGAAAAATAAACATAAAGATGAGGGTTAAAGAAAAAGTAGTTTCTAGTGCTTTTTACTCTACATGATTTACTTACATGTCCGAGAAGGTTATCACTATGAGCCTCATGAGAGAATCCTCTGTTTTTCTTCCCACTCACAATCTCCAGCAAAACGACACCAAAGCTAAATACATCTGACTTTATAGAGAAACGCCCATGTACCGCCTACTCATGAGAAATGTAACCACTGCATCCAAGTCCAATTAATTAGAAAAAGACGAGTGGGATTTTGCATTTGTATTCTTTTGTCTTGAGCAATGTTGTACGGATTCTTACTCTGTTCCAACCACCTTCTTTGTCTTAGCTATGGCATCTTGTCCTATAAACTTTCGAGTAAGGCCAAAGTCTGATATTTTTGGATTCATTTCACTGTCCAGCAAGATATTACCTGCCTTGAGATCTCTATGGATAATTTGGAGGGAATCTTGATGTAGATAAAGAACACCCCGAGCTATACCATGGATAATGAAAAAGTGTCGAGCCCAGTCAAGCAATTAACCTCTGGTTTCATCTCCCAAATATTAACTATTTAGTCCATGCATGTTGCTAGAACAAGTGTGAAACTAAGGCATTAGAGGGAGTCGAACCAAATAGAAATGAGTCTAAACTTTTGTTATCCATGTATTCATAAAGTAGAATCCTTTCATTTCCATGAATGCAATATCCAAGGAGCTTGACAAGATTCCGATGCTGAAGTTTGGCGATACAAATGACTTCGTTTTTGAATTCATCAAGTCCTTGTTTGGATGTTTTCGAGAGATGCTTTACAGCAATTATTTGCCCATTTTCCAACACACCCTACAGATAAATTTTGGTGCTTATGATTCTAATATTCCTTTGTTAACACAGACATGTATTGCAATTTATTTCAAAAGAATCAGCAAGTTACCTTGTAAACGAGACCAAAACCACCTTCCCCAATCTTATTGTCAATGTTAAAGTTATTGGTAGACTTGACTATTTTCTTTAAGCTAAAAAAAGGTACTTCATCAAGGTTTACTTTATCTTTATCAAGGGTATGTTCCCTACTTCCTACAAAAAGTTCATTTTCAATTTCTCATGTTTTCATAAATCTGCCAAAAATCATACTCTTGAAAACAATTAAATTGTAGTTTCTTATTAACTTGTTAATGTTCATTTCTCGAAAAAAAAAAAGAATGACATGTTTTACCTCGTCCCTTTTTATGAAGCCTTTTAAACTTCTTTCTACATGCATATGCTAATGTGGACACAAGCATTGCAACTGACAATACTGACGGCACCACCGCGAGTACTAACTTCTTCTTATTGAAGCTGAATTGGCCTTTTGCTAATGAATAAAATAATTATTAAGTATACAATTCAAAACAAAATAGATTCTCCCTATTAGCAACCGACACAACGATAAAGGTTGATATCTGTTTGTACCATATTCCCAGGTACCGATTCTTTGACTTTCCGGGGCTAAAAAACCCCAGTTCGTACGTCTCGCCATCTGAATCAATGGTGTTGTCATCTTTGATTGGTTGATTTATATATACTTTATCTATTGCAGCAGAACATGACAAAATAAATAATATATTAATACAGGAGAGCAAAACAAGGATAATGCAATAAACAGGGGCGGAACACAAACGTTAGAACCAGAGGGGCCGGAACTAAAACTTCACATATAAATAAGTTTAATTTGAGATTAATCCTCCCTAACATGAACACTAGCCGTATTTGCACTTGTGGTTTTAGTATAGGGCACACAATGGCTCGTGCAACCCCTGATTTTTTCGGACGTAGTGCAAAAAATTTTGAACTTTTTTTTTTCTATTATTGTGCAATCTCGGACTTTCCCTTGCAATCCCTGCTATATAATCCTACATATTTGAAAGTTATTCAAAAGACTATGAAAAACTTTAACTTACAATTAACAAAGAACCAAATGAAAGAATAATTTACAATTGTATTTGTCAAACTGATTATTTATAATTTACTCTAATTCTTTTACAACAATTATAATTATACATTAATGAAAATCTAAAAATAATTAATAAAAATAACAGTCTAATCTATACATCTTTAACAAACCAAATCATCCTACATTCTAATTTATTTTCACAAGATTTATGGATACCATTATCTTTAGCAATATAAAAATCTATAAAGTTACAAAACAATAAAAAAAAAATAATATAGTTTTGTTGCAGGCTTTTAATACCACAGGAAACAAGTACCTATAGGCTATAGTCAAGATCTATAGTCCTAGCTCTTCATACGTCTTTCAACAACAATTAAATATTATTATCACATATTATAGAGAAAGAAACTAGAGATAGATAGAAAGAAGAACTTACAATTTTGAGGAGGCGGACTTTGGAACGGAGAGACAAAATAAGAACCAACAGAGGTAAACACAAGTCCAAGTCCGACATGTAGAGGAAGCACCTTATAACATCAATTGGAGTAGCAAACGCTGAACATGAAGCACTAGCAAACGGAAAACAACAATCAACGAACGCAGAGAGGAGACTAGAGAGACAGAAACCTCCATATTTTTCTAGTTTCCGGGGTAACTAGTTTTTTTCCAGTGAACTGTTCTTTTTGGAACCAATATTATTTAGTTTATGGTTTGTTGTTTCTCAAAGATTTCAAAGATTGAGTTAGAAAATTATAAACTACAATAGTTTTTTGGTTTTATAGACTTTTAGTTTTCAAATCAATTCATATCCTACTATAATTAATTTTGATTTTTTTAGTGATTTTCGGTCTTTTTGTTAATAACTTATCTAGTTCTTATCTGGTTCCTTAATTTATTAATTAGCTTTTGATTTTCTTGTTATGTTTATAAAGAATGAACGAGGGGCCCAGAAAATAATGTAAGTATAAAACCAATTATATATGTAAAATCTAGGTATTATAAGTTCGAAATCAGGGGGCCATAGCCCCCTGGCCCTATAAAGGATCCACCATTGGCGATAAAGCTCCATTAATTAATGATTTGTTCCTAAAAATGGTGGGTGTGGTAGATGTAGATGAAATTGGTAGACTTTAAATAGGTAATGTCCACCATAAAAAAACAAATCACTTTAGAACGGAAAGCAATATAATTACAAGACGACAAAATTGCAAAAATGGTCCCGGTGGTTGGTAAATTTCTGTCGTTTTGGTCCAAAACGATACATTGGTGCACCACTAGTCCAATTTTGGATCTTTTTATTGTTTTTGGTCCCTACACACTTAAAAAGACAATTATGCCCTTATAATTTATATTTTCATTTTCTTTAATTCTAGAAATACATAAATTAATTTAATTTATATTTTTCATTTATATTTCATTTGTCATTTCTCTCTTAACAAAAGAAACACACACAATAAAAAGTTCTTGAAGGTGGTTGAGTTGACTGTATTTAACTGGGATTCGACCAGAAAACGAGTTGTTATTCAGATACAAAATGATCAAATTGTTTGGCAAATCTTGTAGATTTGGTAAATCACCAGAAAACCCATTTTTGCGCAATCTTAAACTGGTCAAAGTTGATAACAAGTCAACCCCTTTATCAGTTAATTCATTTGCTTCTTCTCCCCCCATCACAACACCCACAAAAACCAATCAATACCACCACCACCGGTGTTGAAAGACTTCGTCGAAATTTGACACACGTTGATTAACTAGACTCCGCTGGTGGTGGATCCATCTCTCCTTCCCCATCTCTATACATAAGGCTATCGATGAAGGAGGCAAGTCTTGTTTATCGAGAAGTTGCAGCTCCGGCAAGAACTAACCGATAATCTTTTATCCTCTTATGTCGGCATTTAGGTGAAACAAAAGAAATTGGATGTCGAAGTCGTCCCTAATTCAATTAGTGAGAACAAAAAAGCAAACCATAGTCGCTTAAACTGAATGTTGAGTTGCTGGGATTTCAATTTTAAAACCAACAAAACACATATTTATGGAAGAAATCAAAATTGATTTTGAAATCTAGAAAAATACAAACATTGCATTCCTGGGATTTTGATTTTATAACCGGCATAACATATTTTTCATTTTGAAACCCAACAAATTGAGGGCACAGTAGGCAATGAACCCATTTGAAGAAAACGAAAGGGGTTTTGTAGACTGAATTCTTCAGCGTATTTCTCATCTAAAACCTCATTCTCTCCCATGTTCTTCCTCCATCTCTCTCCTCTGCATCAAAAGACAAAACCTCTACCTCGCCAACCTGTTACATCACATCACATCATAAGATACTCCACCACCCCCAAAATCACCGCCACCATCTTCGTTGGAGAAAACTCCTCGATCGCTGGTTGTATCAAGGTGGCGCCAATGTGGATACCTACGAATCTTGGAATGTGATTAGGGTTGAAGCAGCATCCGTTTTTTTCTCAGGAAATCAATGGTGGAGCTATACAATTTATGAAGATAAAGAAGAATAAAGGAAGGGTTCTCTGTGTCGGTGATCGATTGAATGCCAGAAGGAAGCAAATGGGAGGGGCGTATAGTGGTTTGGGTTTTTAAGGGAAACAATTGAATGAGTAGTACCCAACAGCCACGCTCTTTGGAGAGAGAGAGAGAGAGAGAGAGAGAGAGAGAGAGAGAGAGAGGGAGGGAGGGAGGGAGGGAGGGAGGGAAAGAGGGGGGGGGGTACAGGTGAGTAGGAGGGGTGGGGTAGGTGTTATTTATTTCTTTTAATAATAAGAAATTAAAAAAAATTAATTAAAGAAATATAAGGGCATATCCATCTTTTTAAGTTGGGTGTGGACTAAAATCACACAAAAATGTCAATCATAGCGACCAAAATCATATAAGGTATTTAAAATTGGACCACTAGTGCACCAACATTTCGTTTTGGACCAAAAATACATAAATTTGCCAACCATAGGAACCATTTTTACAATTTTGTCTTATAAGACCAAAATAATTAACAGCACATACGCCTGACTTTTGAATATTAAAACTTTACGTAAGTTATTGACTTGAAACCTCTGGCTTTGAAAACTTGACTTCAAGACGTTTAATTTACTCAGCTTGACTACCGTTTACCTCTAATTTTTACAATTTTGTCTTATAAGACCAAAATAATTAACAGCACATACGCCTGATTTTTGAATATTAAAACTTTACGTAAGTTATTGACTTGAAACCTCCGGCTTTGAAAACCTGACTTCAAGACGTTTAATTTACTCAGCTTGACTACCGTTTACCTCTACAACCAGGGTCGTATCGTGGGACAACATGGGCGATGACTCGCGACTCTAAATTTCTTGGGCCACATATTTGTATATCTTATTATTATGTTAGTATATAAAAGAAATATATAATCCATCATGTATAGTGATTAAACAGAAAATAAAAGAAACTAACTCAAAATAAAATCAATAGTGAAGACTTAAGGACCATCTAAAATGAAATATATACCCTCATTTATTATTATTTTTTAACCGTAAAGGCATCTCCAACACTTTACAAAAACTTAATTTTTACACCGTTTTGGAGTGGTACTGTGGTGTCATCTCTAAGGCCTCCTCCAATCGGCCACTGTATCACAAAAATGAAGGCCAAATTCCTTCCAATGAACCTTCAAAAACACCAGCAATTTAGTGTAAATAGTGGCCCACTATCTCAACACCAAAACCCCCTTTTATTATATTACTAGTTGTCACGTGATACATGGGTTTATTAAAAAAAAATAAGCACCTATGAAAATTTAAAAGTTTAGAAATTTTGAATTTATAAAAAAAATTTATTTAATTATTAAAAACGAAGTATTTATTTATCATTTAAATTTATAAAAATAATTTAAATAAATAAACAATTAAAATAATTGGATTCAATTTAGAAGTATAGAAATTATAAGGAAATTTGCATTAATGAATTGGATATGTATTTATTATACATTTATTACACTTAAATATTATATGGAATTTTATAAAATGAAAAAAACCACAAAATGACATGTGGATATTATTTAATCCACAAAATGACATGTGACATAATGCATTAGAAAGATAACATGTGGCAAAATCATCCTTATTTATTAGGGTAGATAATATTATTTTACTCATCAATTAATTCCCAAAGTATTATATACGTTATATTATAAATTATTTAATTATAATAACTCATATATTTTTTATAAACTTGATAATTTCTACAAAAAGGTTGTACTTCACGTTCTATAGTTTTAACGTTAATTGAACTTTGTGTAATGCAAACATAAATATATTATAAATCCGACAACCTTAAACCTATATTATTACTAGATATTTATATATTTTAATAAGGACACCACCCCCTCTAAATCCTAAAAAGCTTTGGCGTGTGCCCTTTTTAGCAAAATAGTCCAAGATATGGAAGTCAACTTTGACATGACTGTCAGACAGAAAGCAGTCTTTGAGTGTCTGCGGGCGCCTCATGCTCAGGATTTTCTGCTAACTATCCATATTGATGGTCTTGGCCAACATATGTCTCATGTGGAGTACCAAACTATCCTTCGTTACCGCCTCATGATTCCCATATTCCCAATTGATGAGATATGTCCAGTTTGTCGTAAGGCATGTTTGGATATCTTTGGGGTACACGCGGTTCATTGTAGAGAGCTCCCTGGTTTCAAGTATAAACATGATGTGGTTCAGGATGTTCTCTTTGATGCTTGTTGGCGTGCTGGTATTTCTGTGAAGAAAGAAGCGCCAGTGAACTTTTTGACGGACCCACAGGATGGAAGGTCCACACTTAGACCGGCTGACATTTTGGTCTTTGGATGGATAGGAGGGAAGCATGCGTGCGTGGATCTTATTGGGGCCTCTCCTCTCGTTGGTTTGGGGAGCGGGGGTTTCACAGCTGGCCATGTCGCTTTGAAAGCCGCTGCGTGCAAAGTGGTAAAGCACGAGAATGCATGTATAGCAAATCAACATGTGTGTGTTCCTTTTGCATTCGATACATTTGGTTTTCTCGCACCAGAGGCGGTGGAGCTCCTCAATAGAGTCCAACGGGTCATGCATTCTAATGCCATATCTCCTAGATCCACAAATGTAGTTTTCAAAAGAATTGGTTTTGCTATCCAGAAAGGGCTAGCGGCGCAGCTTGTTGCATGTTTGCCTTCAATCGATATGTATTGAACTATATAACACCTAATCTTCTTATAAAATAATGATCAACTATATTAAACATTAGTAAACCGAAAAAAATATATAGATAATTACAAAGAATGTGCTATTTTATTAGTAAAATATTGGATGTATATATGTTTTGGTGTTATTTTTAGTGTATGGTTGGAGTTGAAAATATATTTGGTGTTAAAAAATCACCATTTTAGTGTTTTTTTGGTGTTATGGTTGGAGTTGCTCTAATATTCTTTTTGGTGTAAAATATGGTGTAAAAAATTAAAGAACATCACTTTTTAAGATAATTAACTTTTTTGTTTGTTCACATCTGGGTAATTTTTTTTTTTTTTTGTATATATCTAGGTAATAAACTTTTTAGAAGTGTTCACATATGACCATTATTACCTGCTGTAGCAGGTTAGATACGGTTATAATGGTCATATGTAAACACTTTCAACAAGTTCGTTACCTAGATGTCTGAGAAAAAAATAGTTATCAAAATATGAACAAAACCAAAAGTAAGAGTAAATTACACAAATGGTCCCTGTAGTTTGGGGCAAGTTGTGCGTTTGGGTCCTAACTTATTTTTTTTAACTCGGATGGTCCCTACTATTTATTTTTGGTGCACGCTTGGTCCTTGTCTTACCTAAAAAGACTATTGTGCCCTTACTAATTTATTTTTTAATTAATTTTCTTATTTATGTACTTATTTTTTATATATTTGAATAAATTAATAGACCCCACATATTTGTATCTCCTCACCCTAAATCTAAAGCCACATTTGAGAAAGTTAATCTGGGTCTGTCGGTCACCATCTCATCTCTTATCCTCCCCAACTTCTATTTCCTTTACACCTTTAGTGACATGGACATCTTCATCATCTCTTCTTTTTCCAGTCCTTCAACTCCAACGAACCAACACCATAACCTACTGTCTCTTCATCGAATTTTCCACCACCACAACCCAATGCATCACAACTTTTATTTCCTTTCTATCTTTTGTGGTGTTGGTTCGTCGGAGTTGAAGGATCGAAAAAAGAATGGATGGTGAAGATGTCGATATCACTAAAGATGGAAAGAAAATAGAAATTTAGGAGGATGAGAGATTGGATGGTAACCGAAGGAACCAAATTAAATTTCTCAAATGTGGTTCTAGGTTTAGGGTGAGGAGATACAAATATATGGGGTCTATTAATTTTTTTTAAATAAATAAAAAATAAATACATAAATAAGAAAATTAATTAAAAAATAAATTATTACGGGAACAATAGTCTTTTTAGTTAAGACAGGAACCAAACGCGCACCAAAAATAAATAGCAGGGATCATCCGAGTTAAAAAAAAAGTTAGGGACCAAACACACAAATTTCCCCAAACCACGGGGATCATTCGTGTAATTTACTCTTACATTTTGTTTTGTTCATATTTGGGTAACTATTTTTTTTATACGTCTAGATAACGAACTTGTTGAAAGTGTTCACATATGATCATTATAACCGGATGTAACTGCTACAGTAGCAGCTGAAGGTCAAAATGGTCATATGTGAACACTTCCAAAAAGTTCGTTGCCTAAATGTATATAAAAAAAATATTTACCCAGATGTGAACAAGCCGAAAAATAATTATCTTACTAAGTCATATTCCCAAAAAATTATGCGGAGATAGAGATGGTATAAGGACCTCATTTTTTATTTTGTATGGGCCTCAAATCAGCTTGGAACGACACTGTCTACAACTTCCGACCCAAAGTACGAATATATTCAAGGTTATTAAGTTTTCTAATGTTTAGCCAAGAAAATATAAAACGAAATTTAAATACATTTTGGTAAAAATATAAAGGAAGATACAGAAAGAAAATATAAATGTTTTGTGAAAAAGATATATACATAACTAGAAAAACATGAATCAACGACCATAGCTATTTGCCTATTTATAACCATCAAATTAAATTAAGACAAATTTCATAAACAGTCTCTATGGTTTAGGGGTGGCAATCCTCGATTCAACCCGTAACCCGACACTGATCCAACACGAAAATAAACGGGTTTGGGTTGAGATTTTTGACTCGCCAACCTGCCAACCCACCAACCCGTTTATTTCATGGGTTGGGTTGGGTTACCTGTTTGGGTTCGCGGGTCAACCTGCCAACCCGATTATATATATAATGTTTAAAAAGTATATTTAATTATTTATCAGTTTTAAATATTTGATTGTCGGTTAATTGTTTTCTGAATTCCAAAACTGCAAAACATCTTCGAGTCGACTTAGCATGCCGTAGCCCCTAAAAAGCCCCCGATCAAAAAGAAATTCAGTCTTCAGTCTCCAAACTCACGAATTCATGTCTCCCGTCTCCGTTGATTGAGGCTTCGAGTCATCGACTGTCGCAGTGTCGCACACACACCACTCATCTTCTCGTCCTCTGGTTGTCACACACCACTCGTTGTCGTCACTCTTGTTTATAACTTTATGTTTAAGACTTTATGACTTCATTTTATTTGTATTTTTTAATTTCATTTTAAAATGCGTTGCTTATTAAATGAGTTATATGGTTGGGTTC
The DNA here is from genome assembly GCF_051521515.1 of Lactuca serriola. Lineage (NCBI taxonomy): Eukaryota > Viridiplantae > Streptophyta > Magnoliopsida > Asterales > Asteraceae > Lactuca > Lactuca serriola. Next base: position 26,877,400 of record NC_136415.1, on the reverse strand, counting down.
GACCCACTAACCCACAAACCCATATACTTATACAGGTTATGTGGGTTGGGTTGGGTTGATGTTTTCAACCCGTTAACATGTGACCCACCAACCCATATATTATATGGGTTGGGTTGGGTCAATGTATTCTGACCCGCCAACCCATCAACCCGTGACCCGCCAACCTGAACCCAACCCAATTGCCAGGCCTACTATGGTTTCCGAAAGGCGGCATATTCAAGATATCTTTAGAAAGTGTTACACCAATGGTCCTTGTGGTTTCAAAATTGAATACGATTGATCCTTTTTTCTATAGATCGAGTTCAACATAACTGAATGCAAGGTGGATCAATTCTTCTTGTTGATAAACACCAAATCTTCATCATCTAAATATTTTATCATATTAAAATTTAATTTACATCATCCGCTCTAACATTTAATCGCAATTTCACAGAGACACAAATCATTGAATCAATATAAACTCAAAGATCCATTTTATCCATTGATATTCAATGATTAGATTTGAATCGAACAAACACGGATGATTAAAAAACTTGAGAATAGATCGATCATGAGAAACCAAGAATAAATTCAACTTCTCTGAAATGAAAATTAATTAAAATGTGAAGAAAATATCTTGAAAGATATGTGATATCGATGGGAAACGAACTCAATTTTTGATAAATAAAGTGAAGTGAAAATGATTTAGATAGAAGATAAAATAATGTTCATTACCTCCTCGCCTTGTCGTCGCTTCCGTTACCGGCTACCATCTCAAAGATAATCGTCGGCCACCTTATCTACCTCCATCATCATTCTCTCTTTCTCCTCCATTACCACACCACCGTGTTCCCTTTTCTTCTCATGGCATACAAAGAGCTCTTGTCATTCTGTCATGGTGCATCATTTCATGGATTTGGTTGTATCCTTGGGTATGAGAATAATGTGTTTGTTAGTAATGTATCAGTGGTTATGTATGGTCGGTGTGGTGATTTGTATAATGCTCGCCAGGTATTTGATGAAATGATTCAGAGTGAAATTACAGACGTCACGTCTCTTAGAACTCGATTGATGCACCTTATAGCTTTGTTCTTGCATCCATTCAAGGGAAGGAGGCTCATGCTTATGCATTGAAAAGCCACCTCACTAACAATCTGTTCATGAGTAGTGCCATAGCTGACATGTATGCCAAATGTAGGTTAATAGATGATGCAAACAAAGTGTTTCAACAAATGGAATTGAAAGATGTAGTTTATTGGAATTCCGCAGTTACAAGCCATTCCCTTATTGGTAGCTATCAAGATTCTCTTGGTTTATTTGATAAGATATGAGAAGAAAAGATTGAGTTAGATGTGCTGACATGGAGTGTTGTGATTTCCAGTTATGCTCAAAGTAATGAGATTCACTACTATGCCATCAAAAATATTTTGAACATCAAAATCAACAATCATGGGGATGAACAAATGGTTATCATTTTGTTAGCTAGTGTTCATCATTTTATTCTTTGAACATTCTTGTAAGAAAAGGTTAGTAGGAAACGTAGTGGCTAAGGCTCCAGTTGGACTCGATTTCCTTAAACAGATTCGTTGTCTGTTCCCAGGGTACAACAACCTTAACAGTGTGTACTGCCAGATATACCCACTTGTCTGAAAGAATCACTAGAAGTAAGTGTACAGAGAAGGAGGAGGAATAAGAGTATTTTCATTCGTGTGTTGAATGAGACAGTCGAGGTCTCCTATTATAATTGAACATATAACAGTAAAAAATTAATTCGTTATTAAGGAATTGATTGAGGCATTAAATGCCAATAAATTCCATTAATTACATAATTAATGCATTAGTTACAAAATTCAAACTAGGGACCAAAAATGTCAAGTTTAGCAAAAACGAGCGTTGCCCAACCCCGAGTTTTTGGAGCTGCATTCGTTTCCTCAGGTCACGCTCATGCACAAGTTCGGGGATTTGGGTTTACAAAATCCAGGATTTGCACCTCCCATGCATGCAGGTGTTGGATTAGTGTCTAAGCTCGTAACCATATTTCGTAAGTATTTGACCCGGTTGTGCATGGTCCTTTTGGGTTGCCTTCAGCAAAGCAACTTGACTGGAGAAATGATAGAGAAAGAGGTTATTATGGTTTATTAATATATTATAAGAATTATATATTAAAAGAGAAATCATATTTATTTAGTTGACATTGGCCAAGAATTAATTAAGAATTAATTTTGTGATTAAAAGAAGTTAACTAAACTAGGGGGCTGAATTGTAATTATGTGATAGTTGCAAAATAGGGCAATGGATGTCCTATGGATAAGGTGGACGAATTCAAGGAGATAAGGCCCTAGAATTCGCCCATGATAAGGTTTCTAGGGTTATTCTTTGGATTACTTGGAGGGCAAGTTATCAGATAAGGATAAGGACTGAAACCCTAATCCCTACACCTATATAAGGAACCCTTGGCTTAGGAAAATCGGACACTTGATCCTAGAATCTCCTAGAGCCAATTTTCTACCTCTCTCCCCCCCTCTATCTCTCTCTCTTGCCTCCCCATTTGCTCTTGTTGTTTGTGAGCCATTAGAGGTACTACACTTGTGGTACTTGCTTTCAAAGACAAGAAGATTGATTATTTGAGTTGTTATTACAATATAACAACAAGAGGTATGTAATCCCTTTCTACTATCTAAATTTCGAAATACATAGGAACATGATAGGGTTCTTCTTGTGTTCATAATGTTGTGTATCCAATAGTGAAAACATAGATCCAAATCTAGGGTTGCATGCACACATAGGATTGTTTGTATAAAACCCATCATCGGGTAGGTCTTGAAATAAAACCATAGACACAAGCTTGTAAGCCTTTCATGCATTCGAGCTTATAAGCCTAGTTGAGTTTGGTCTTTTTACCAATGTGGGACTCATTCCCCACATTCATCTCTTTTTCTAACTTTATTCTCAAATACCCATCTTTAAGTATCGATATGTCATTCAAATATACTCCATTTCAGACATATAATATATCGTTTCGAAGTTCTCACGGAGGAGAACACAAACCCACTTAGAGTTAATTATATATACAACATATGTATATATTTATATATGTCCAAAGTTAGTAAAAATATGAATAATTTTACTAAATTTTCCAACAATCCCCCACATGAATGGAGATCGATCTCTATACATCAATTTCCAAACGAAATTTTCAATAGTTGAATCCTAAATAGGACGGGTATGTATCACCCTTTGAACCCTCCCTTAAGAATTACACTTAATTTCACAGCACTCAATAGATCTCGATATCTTTTGAACTGAGCTGCCATTTGTGTAGATGGCAATATAATTCTCGTAGGAATCTCCTTGATAAATTCATATCCTTATAGACATGTTCGTTTTGGTCATGAACACTAACTTGGTTCTGCAAGAGCGTTATGAATTGTGCCCCCATAATTCCCTTCCAAGCAACCCCACTTCTCTCTCACATAGGTGATTCCAAGAATCATTAAAAACCATATGTTTATCCTAATTTTGTCACTACATATAGGAATGGACAAGGAAGTAATGTTAAACCCCCCCACAGTGACCCACCTCACTCATATAACTAGGTTGTCCTTTTAAACCTAGATCTTAGGATCTACAGTCTTCTAGGTAAAGTTTTCTTCGTATGAATTTATTCATTCAAGGGCTTTAGTCCCATTCCTCTTGACGACTTATAAACTACATCTCTACTCAAGCCTTTTGTAAGAGGATCCACAATGTTATCCTTTGACTTCACCCAGTCAACCGTGATAACCCCCGTTAAGATTAGTTGTCGTATCGTTTTATGTCTACGTCTAATGTGCCTTGATTTCCCATTATACATTGTACTTTGAGCTCTGCCAATTGTCGATTGGTTATCAATGTATACATACGGCCGTTACCGGCTTAGGCCATTCAGCACAAATATCTAGGGCGATAAATTCAGATTCCATAATAGATCTGGATATAAATGTTTGCTTGGACAATTTCTAAACTATAGCAACATCTCCAAGTGTAAACACATATCTACTTGTAGATCTGGAATCTTTTATGTCAGATATCCAATTTGCATTACTGTATCCTTTGATAACCGTTGGATGTCTCTTTCATAATGCAATCCATATTCCCGCGTGTATCTCACATACCTTAGCAGCCTAGTAATACCTTTTTAGTGTTCATAACTAGGTTTACTAGTATATCTACTTACTCTGCTCACAGCATATGCTAAGTCAGGTCTAGTACAACTGACTAGATACATCAAACTGCCAATAATTCTTGAATATTCCACTTGACTAACACTATCACCTCTATTTTTACATGGATGTTGACTAGTGTTAATTGGAGTTCTAGCTATGCTAGTATCTCCCTTAGAAAACTTTTAAAGAATCTTATCTACATAATATGTTGCAACATATCCTTTGTGGATCTTATCATCTTGTCATCACTACCAGTGATAAGCATATCATCAGCATATAAACACAAGATGACATAACCATGAGTGGTGTTTTTCACATAGACACACTTATCACACTCATCGATTCTAAAACCACTTTCCATCATGATGAATTTATCAAACTTTTGATGTTCATTGTTTTGGAGCTTGTTTTAATCCATATAAAGACTTAACAAGTTTACAAATCTTGTTCTCTTGACCTGAGGCAATGAATCTCTCAGATTGCTCCATATAAATTTCTTTTTCTAACTCCCCATTTAGAAAACCAATTTTCACATCCTCGGGTTTCTAATAGTTGCAATTGCAATAACTAAGTTAATGGATGTTATTCATGTTACCGGCGAATATGCATCAAAGTAATCTAGACCTTCCTTTTGTCTATAACCTTTGATTACCAGCCTTGCCTGGTATTTATCAATACTACCATCAAGTTTCATTTTTCTCTTATAAATCCAACAGTAACCAAGTGGCTTACTACATGGAGGTAGATCCACTAGCTCCCACGTATAATTTTGTAAGATAGATTTTACCGTAATTATCAGTTAGCCCATTCAACACATAATTGTGGCACAAAAATTCAGAATGCTTCCATGTATCCACTACATTCACAGATTGAACATCAGTCTGTCCCTCAATAATTAGGGGAATAGCATCTGTTAGGAAACGAGACAAGTTCAAGTGGTCAAATAGAATAATATCTTTTGCTGCCACCTTTTGAAGTTCAGACTAGAAAATTTTTTAGGTTGCTCGACATGATTAGCCATGATGTTTGGAACAAATGCATTTGGCTTTATAGTAGAGGTACTAACAGCAGCAGGAGTTCGAGTAACAACAGGAGTTCCAGTCATTCTGAAAGAATCACAATGACAATTAAATTGATTACAGGGAAAATCGACACACAATCGATTTAGAATAAAAAGAATAGAAAACGAAAAATAAAGAACAAAGAAGATTCTATTTAAGAGTCTTATCTAATGGTCTCCATTTTCTTCTCTGAATATTCTTGTAAGAAAAGGTTAGCAAGAAATGCAGTGGTGGCAGCTCGAGTTGGACTCGATTCCCTTAAACATGTTCGTCGTTTGTTCCCAGGGTACAACAACCTTAGTAGTGTGTACTATCAGATATATCCACTTGCCTAAAAGAATTGTTGGAAGTAGGTGTACAGAGAAGGAGGAAGAAGAAGAGTATTTACATTCATGTGTTAAATAAGACAATGGAGGTCTCCTTTTATAATTAAACATATAACAACAAAAAATCAATTCGTCATTAAGGAATTGATTAAGGCAGTAAATGCCCATAAATGTCATTAATAACATAATTAATGCATCAGTTACAAAATTCAAACTATGGACCAAAACTGTCAAGTTTAGAAAAAACGAGGGTTGAGCGAGCCCGAGTTTTCGGAGCTGCATGTGTGTCCGCAGGTCGCGCCCATGCGCAAGTTCGATGATTTTGGTCTATGAAATCCAAGATTTGCACCCCCTGCATGTAAGTAGGTCTAGAAGTAAAATCATAGACACAAGCTTGTGAGTCTTTCATGCATTCAAGCTTATAAGCCTAGTTGAGTTTGGTGACCAATGTGGGACTCATGCCCCACATTCATCTCTTTTGCTGACTTTAGTCTCAAATACCCGTCTTTGAGTATCGATATCTCATTCAAAAATACTCCATTTCAGACATATAGAACACAAACCCACTTAGAGTTAATTATATATACAACATATGTATATATTTATATACGTCCAAAGTTAGTAAAAATATAATTATTTATACTAAATTTTCCAACACATTTCTCTCATTGATATGTACGCCATGAGGTTTGTTTTGTTTTCCTTCAACCGTAATCCTCTAAAATCTTATCTTGGAATCTAATTGTCATCAAATTTACTAGTATGTTTCCTTATTTTTAACTTTGTGAGCCTTGTAGTGACCTATGACTTTTAAAAATCACTTTCATATTTTGTCATATTTTTTTGTTCATTTAATTGAGAGTTTATATAGAAGAAAGGTTAATGTATTTGAAATGGACTCATATAATTAAAGGTATGGATTTGATTATTAGTTGTTATAATACGATAAAATTAAGACCAAATTTCACAAATGGTCCTTGAGATTTGTTGTTGTTTCAGATTTGGTTAAGGGTATATTGGGCATTTTAAAAAACTAACATCTCAAAAGTTAGATTTAACACTTGAAGGACCTATCATGCAATAAAATGAAACCACAAGGATCGCCGGTGTAATGATTTCTAAAGATATCCTGAAAGTGATATTTTTTGGAAACCATAGGGATAACTTTTGAAACTTTGTCTAAAATTTAAGACAAAACTTCATAAATGGTCCCTATGGTTTTCAAAACTTTTAAGTTTGGTCCCTAAGTTCAAAAAACCTCACAGATGGTCCCTATGGTTTCAAAACTTTTAACAAAAGGTCCTTTTTGCTAACACCGTTAGCTTTTTGCCATTAAATACTATGTGATTATAATATTCAAAGGGTATTTCCTTCATTTCACTACCACATAGACCATTTATGAATTTTTGTCTTATTTAAAAAATAATAATAAATAAAATATAATAAATATTTAATGTAATTTTTTGTCATTCCACCAACACGGCGTGGTGTTCTTCCACCATGACGTGTTGACTTGCGAAATCATCCAAAGAGGGCATGGTGATTGTTTACCACGACGTGTTGGACAGTCAGATCCATAAAAATTGGATTTTTGCTTATCTCATGAATTGATTATGATAATTGTCTTAAATAATGTTTTAAATAAGTAAAACTGAATAATTATATAAGTGTTTGCATATCCTTATCCTTATCTTGAATTCATGATTGGTTTATTTTTAAATTAAAATTAATTTCTTAATTTTTGAAATTTAAAATATAAACCCTAGTATTTTGAAAAGTTTAAAATGCATCCTTATGGACCTGATTATTAATTTAATTAAGTGATTAATTAAAAGATAATCAATAAATCCATAAATGGTTTAAATTTAATTAAATTAAAAGTTTAATTTATTAAAAGATTAAACCCTTGGAATTTTAATGTTTTAAAATACACCTTATACTATGTATATAATTAAAAGATTAAATATATGTATTATATGTATAAGAATAGCCAGTCAAACCGCTAGTACGCGTCATTCACGAAGCCACACTATAAGGGAGTTTAAGGAAGCGGCCTATAAAATAACCACTATTGGGTATCCATTCTTACCCACTGCTATCTTGTATGGTGGAGGTCATTAGCCGAACGGGTTTGATAGGAGAAATTAACCTCATTAAAAATATAATGACGTAAAGTAACTAAACCATTTTAAAATCCCACTCTTAGTTACCTTAGGAAAATGTGAATTTGTATTCTAATCCATGAAATTGCACGTTACACTTTATAATTCATTAGTGGAGCGTGTGTGGTTAACCGACACACTAATGAGGGACTAATAAATAGTGGTAATGCGTGTCTCGAAAATTATTGTTGATTAATAGATCGTGTGTGGCTAACCGGCACATTAAAACGAGATGACAAATGACATCGAGAGTATCAAGCTAATTTTCATGGTTATTCACATTTCGTTTGTGATCCTCAGCATCCCAGTCACAAAAGTGAGAGCATAAATAAGATTAAACATGCCATTGATTAAATTCAATGAATATCAAAAGATCTAGGAGTCTCATTAGATTGAAACCGGTAAAAGCATATCTACCTGAAATAGATTCTAATTTGATTATGGCATACTCTTCAAAGTTCGAAACGAAAACATGGATCCTAGCCTTAATTTAAATTTATGGGTTAATAATTAAGGATTAAAATTAACTAACTTGAATTCTCTTTCCTCCCATTATAGATGACGAATCAAGACAATAATGGTCTTTCTCGTTCTTTTGGAAATGGTTTTCCTCTTCCTTCTGAAGATAATCATCCACATTCTGATGTAACACCGTAAATTTCAAGACAAAATTTTCATTTTAAATAATCATTTTATTCTTAGAACACTTGTTTAAAATCTCATTCATAATCGAATTACAAAACATAGCTCCATTTTCACTTGCATAGAAAACCAGGATCCTCCAAAATATGACTCTTTCTCTGGTGTGTACAATCAAGCCGGTGTCGTCCCGTGATACTGAAAGAAACCTGAAACAACATAACACAAAACACTGTAAGCACGAAGCTTAGTGAGTTCCCCAAAATACCACACATAAAACACATATTAGCCACTCGAGGCTATGACTCTATGGGTCCGTGCACCCAAACTCTGTGAACCCTCAGGTTCTAACTCTAGGAACCTTCCGGTTCCAACTCTGTAAACATGCACAACATCAATCACATAGAAATAATGCAGTACAACATATAGCACACATAACATACAAGTACTCTGTCACATAACTCTGGTTATCTACTCAAGATAAAGTATAGTGAGAAGACTCACCTGGCAAGCAGAAAGCAAATATCTCCATACTTGAATCTCGAACTCGCCACCGCCTAACACGTAAGGCAAAACTCTCATGACTATAACTCTCGAGACTAGAATCAATCCTCTCAATGCACCCTATTAAGGGTAAAAGACTATTTTACCCCTCTCTTGGCCCAAAGGCCACATTGCTAACCAAAACCTAAAAGTCAACGGTCAACCCTTGGTCAAAATCAAAGTCCGCAATCAAAGTCAACCCCTGACTGACCCTACTCGCCGAGTCAACCCTATGACTCGCCGAGTTCCTATATTCAGAACTTCACTCAATCCGCGACCTAACTCGCCGAGTCACTCCGAGACTCGCCGAGTCCAACAACTCTGAGTCCACTCGCACACAACTCACCGAGTCATCCCTTGACTCACCGATTCTCGACTCAACCAGGGAATATCGGGACTCTTCGACAAGACTCGCCGAGTCCAAGACTATCATCAACCTACTTGCCGAGTTGTTCATACAACTCACCGAGTCACTCCAGGCCATCTTCATCCAACTCGCCGAGTTGTTCTTCCAACTCGCCAAGTCCCAGCTCATCTTCAAGCAACTCGTCGAGTACACCCATGTGACTCGCCGAGTACCACCGGTCTGAATCCATTCAAAAGCATTCCAGGCCATGCAATTGCTCCAAAATATAGATCTAGCCTCCTACCACTCATCCATCACGTAAAGTGGCAAACTTTACGTGAATCCAAAGAGATCTAGGCCATTTGCACATTGGGCTAGGGTTTGGGACATGAAAGCTTCACTAAACACTCCAACACAGGGACTTTCATGCTCTATGATTCTTCTCCCTTCCAGATCTGAGGTAGCAACCTCAGATCTAACCTCTAGACTTCCCATTACATCCATAGACAAGTTCCCACAACCCCAAAATGAAGAAACAACATAACAACAGCCCAAGAACGAGATATTACCTCCAAGAGATGCCCCAACTGCAATGTACTTCGAATCCAAGCAAAGCCCCCTGCTCCAAGCCTTCAATCTCCCAAAATTCCTTCAACAATTACTTCTCCAAGCTCCAATCCACTCAACAATGGTGCTTCACCGCGATTTAGGGTTTTCTGGGGCTCAAGGGGTGATAAGGAGGCTGGGAGGAAGACATAATGTTCTTTATATAGGGCTCAACCCCGAGAATTAGGGTTTTCTCCAATCAGCGCCTACTCGCCGAGTCCTCCTCACTGACTCGCCGAGTCGGCTACTTAGCACGCGACCCAGTCGCGACTCTACTCACCGAGTCCATCCATGGACTCGCCGAGTCACTCTTTCACAACTTACTCTTTTAGCCCTTCAACTCTACTCTTGATATTTCGGGATGTTACAATTCTCCCCCACTTAAATTAGGCTTCGCCCTCGAAGCCTATGGCAACTCAACTCCAAAATACTCCCACGACGCGCCACCTGGCCCTAACTGGACCAGGTTCCTCAAGCATAACCATCGAACTCGAACTCACTTCCTCTTTCCTTGCGGTGTCCTGACCACCGTCTCAAACCGGGCACCGACTGTACCCTCCGATAATCACACTCAACAATCGAGAATTACCCGAGATGCATCACTGCTCCAAATCTCAACAATCGCTCGACCCATAAGGGCTAGAAAGCCATGAACCATCGGATCCCCGATCCGAATCCCACTCTATCCATCACGAGCTGACAGAAAGACCCACTCTTCAATCTCAGAGCAACTCCCACGAGTTCTCCTCTTGCAATCACATACGCATGCTGAACTTTCCCAGCACCCTCAGGTTGGGAAAAACCCGATGCACTGATGATATCCTCCAACATCCCCCCAGGATGAACCACTAGTACATATCCAATACCCTGATCAGAATCAAGCTGGGAGTCCCAGACTCCATCCCTGCATTCATCCTGAGACTCTTGGCTCTACACCCGCGGAATTCCTTCCGCGTCCTCAGCAGACATCCCATCATGATGTCATCCCATACCACTGTCACATACACAATGTTCAACCACCATACTCCAATCATCCACTCTCACTACTACCTTCACTTCCGTGAACCAACACTTCCCCCCCGGGGGTTACATACCTTTCTCTTCCCTTACTCAGGGAAATCCACTAGCCAACCTTGCCACTACTTCATGTATCACACATGCTCTGGATCTGCTCACAAGGGCCCTCGGGTCCATGCGCTACCTCCCCCCAACAAATGAGGGTCCGACACCTCCTCCCACACAACAGCTCAAAGGGTGGCATACCAATGCACTAATGATGGCTGTTGATATAGGATAACTCAACCAAAGATAAATACGTGCCGCAACTCCCTCTGAGGTCTAATACACATGCCCGGAGCATGTCTTCGAGCGTCTGAACCGCTCGCTCGCTCTGAAGTGTCCTCAGACATCATCATGATAAGCTCTAGCTCATTTCTCATATCTCTCTTCGAGACTGAGCACCAGTTCAGCTTTTGACTCCACAGCTGAGCCTCCAAAGGTCACCCATATCATGATCCAAATAACCCACTAACTTTCTCCCCGTGACCACTATCCCGGCCCAGGGACGTGCAAGTCACAAAATTCTCTTTTCCTCATGCGAGAAAATACAACCCAACCGAGGATCGTCTCAACTCTGATCTCTGGTTTCTGCTGCGCATATCCCTTGCGCATCTCGCCGCATCTCCCGACAGAGACGGAGACCCCAGTCTCGCCCCCGGTTCAACACCCAGGCTCCAAAAACTCAATACTAGGGCTACTCAAGCCCAAAACTCTTCCACATCATACACTGATCGGAGAACATTCCATCATCACATTCTCTTGCCATCTAGTGAGTACTACGGCTCCCCGCAGTATCACAACACCCTCTGACTAGTGAGTACTACGGCTCCCCGCAGCATCACAACACTCTCTAACTAGTGAGTACTACGACTCCCCGCAGCATCACAACACCCTTTGACTAGTGAGTACTACGGCTTCCCGCAGCATCACAACACCCTCTGACTAGTGAGTACTACGACTCCCCGCAATATCACAACTCCCTCTGACTAGTGAGTACTACGGCTCCCCGCAGCATCACAACACCCTCTGACTCCACTAGCTCATGCTCCGCAGACTAACATAGGCAGCTACCCATACTTGACTCGAAAATGCATCCCAGACTCTGGAAGCAATCGACATATCAAAATGCCCACTCTTGCGAATATCCACTCTCCTAAATAATCTCCCTGGATGCTCATACTCGAAGGGCTCCCACTAGATCCGAAGATACCTGATACACCACAAATCGTTTCAACTCAAGATTCACGAGTAACCCCGAAATAAAGATATCATACCCGGATACCTCGGAATGTCCCAACAGAACATCACAAGATCCTGCCACAACCACTGATTCCCTTACTCCCAACACCATACACACACAGCAGCACATTTCCTCTGAATCCCATAATAATTTCTGATATCACACGATGCGCAACTCCAGTGCATCCAAACACTCAATTGGAATACAAGGAAGGCGCTAACCCTTCAGAACACACTGATGATCCTCCGAAACCCTTTCCACTACCGCTCACAATTCAGGCAAGAATACACATCCTAGCCTGGGAATTGGCTACTCGATATTCGGCTACCCATATCTCAACCCAGAAGTTCTCAACTGCCCATACCATAATTACGAGCCTTACACTCGAGACGACTCTGACCACCATCAGATTCCTGATCATTGACCACCCGCCGTGGAGACACCCATCCTTCTCTTAGACATAAATCACATGCATTATCTCGCCCTGCACCTTTCCTTAATCACCAATGACCCTGATCTCATGAATTCAAGCCGCAGGTTCTGCATCCAACCCCTAACCGCTCTTGCACCAATCTCTGGTTCTCTCAATAAACCACCTGGTTCTCCCCCACTTAGGGTTCGAACCATCACTATCTGACACATCAACAACCTCATGAACTATTTCCACCAGCAATAACGCACCTGCCCCTGGAAAGTGGTACGCAACACCCGATAATCCTCCTTAAGGAAATCAATCGACCTCATATACTCTGAACCTCTGATGAACTCCTCAAGAACTTCTCGCCACGACTGCCTCTACTCGTTCCAAATCTCGTACCAATCAAGTACCAAACAACTCAACTGCTCAATAACATCCCTAGCTCATAGACCGAACCACAAAATCATCGTACCCCTCACCTCAACTCATCAAACATCGCTCCAACACCGGGATCATCCCAAGAACAGGGACCCACTCCCATATTCAACACCCGACATAGATAGAAAACTCTCTGCACGGCTAACTCGACTGAACTCCCCACTGATACCACTACAATACATCCTACTATACTCAAATAGGTGTAGTGTGGTCCTCGACTATCTCAGTCCCAACTGACTATCTGCTCATGACAAATCACTGCCTCGCGGCACACATGCTACCTGATACTCTGGGAGAAATCATCATCAATAACGACCTGCAGGGTTTACCCCCAAACCCAAAACTGAAACATCAGGCCTTTCATGTTCCGCACACGACATAAATAGCACCACTCACATAGAAGGTGACCTCCCCTCTATCGACTGATTGCTCAACTCAGACCGAAATTCTCCTCTCCCTCTAACTCCTTACCAAAATACTCTAATAGGTTCTCGACTTCCCTCTCGAGGGACGCCTCTCCAAACTCAATCATGGCCTACAGGCCTAAAACCCATAGCGTCCAACCTCTACCTCATCAATCGTGACCGGATAACTAGAGAATCACAAGCACCATTCACTACGAACCATGGTACTCATCCCATGACATCTCTTCTCAATATGCACTGATGTATGGTACCTGAACCATAGCATCACTCCTCCATCGGCTCTGATGTATGATACTCGAACCATAACATCACTCCTCAATCTGCTCCGATGTATGGTACTCAACCATAACATCACTCCTCAATCCGCTCCAATGTATGGTACTCGAACCATAACATCACTCCTCAATACGCTCATTAGAATCTTCAGAATACTCCCTGTATCAAGTATGGGTCCTCTGCTTTCAGTAGTACGGGCCCATACTACCTGCCACATCTACCCATACTTTCCACACGGACTATCCCGGAGCTCCTAAGTAGCTGCTCGACCTTCTCGTTCACCAATTCCGTCACGCGCTCGCTCCCCAGCGAAATTCTCTACCCTGCCAGTGCACTCTTCTGGCTAAGGTTACTCCCTAAGCTCTTCTCAGATTCCCACACTTCTCTGCCATCAGCTGCTGAAGAGCTCCTAATGATGCCAGCCATCTACCTCCTGAATATCGTCATATTCGCTTGGTAGCTGACTCCCATCATCGAGAGTTCCACAAATCACAAAGCAAGCAACATTCGAGCATCGAAGAATATATATGACTCACTCTGGGTGATAACTCCGCTTGCTCTGCTCATCCTCGGAAGTACCATCGAACTCTGCAACTCTTCCCCTCGCGGGCTCTAACTATTCTTTCTCCAAGTACCACAGTACTCATCAAGGTATCTTCCCTAGATTACTCCTCTACTCAAACCCCCTAAAGGATTCCAATCAAATATTCTCACTCATCACATACTCAAAAGCACAACGCATATCACAGCAATTCCTAGGCTAAGGCATCACAAATCAGGCCACTCTAGTCCTAATATATGGAATACCTTGCCTGTCTCTAGCATGCAATAATATCTCATAAAGTGCATCATAAATATCTCATAACACAAAAGTAAGGGTATTTTGGGAAATCACCGTTCGGGCTCTGGCTGATTGTACACACTGCTCTTTCTCATTTTCTCTTTGAACTCTTATTCGCTTTAGAAAATTATTTCTTTGAAAAATTTTCTTACTTCCTCAGTTTGAGTCCAGAATTGCCCGAAGGCGCATCCGAATCCCTCAAACCAAGGCTCTGATACCAACTTGTAACACCATAAATTTCAAGACAAAATTTTCATTTTAAATAATCATTTTATTCTTAGAACACTTGTTTAAAATCTCATTCATAATCGAATTACAAAACATAGCTCCATTTTCACTTGCATAGAAAACCAGGATCCTCCAAAATATGACTCTTTCTCTGGTGTGTACAATCAAGTCGGTGCCGTCCCGTGATACTGAAAGAAACCTGAAACAACATAACACAAAACACTGTAAGCACGAAGCTTAGTGAGTTCCCCAAAATACCACACATAAAACACATATTAGCCACTCGAGGCTATGACTCTATGGGTCCGTGCACCCAAACTCTGTGAACCCTCAGGTTCTAACTCTAGGAACCTTCCGGTTCCAACTCTGTAAACATGCACACCATCAATCACATAGAAATAATGCAGTACAACATATAGCACACATAACATACAAGTACTCTGTCACATAACTCTGGTTATCTACTCAAGATAAAGTATAGTGAGAAGACTCACCTGGCAAGCAGAAAGCAGATATCTCCATACTTGAATCTCGAACTCGCCACCGCCTAACACGTAAGGAAAAACTCTCATGACTATAACTCTCGAGACTAGAATCAATCCTCTCAATGCACCCTCTTAAGGTTAAAAGACTATTTTACCCCTCTCTTGGCCTAAAGGCCACATTGCTGACCAAACCCTAAAAGTCAACGGTCAACCCTTGGTCAAAATCAAAGTCCTCAATCAAAGTCAACCCCTGACTGACCCTACTCGCCGAGTCAACCCTATGACTCGCCGAGTTCCTATAATCAGAACTTCACTCAATCCGCGACCTAACTCACCGAGTCACTCCGAGACTCGCCAAGTCCAACAACTCTGAGTCCACTCGCACACAACTCACCGAGTCATCCCTTGACTCACTGATTCTCGACTCAACCAGGGAATATCGAGACTCTTCGACAAGACTCGCCGAGTCCAAGAACAGGCTCGCCGAGTCCAAGACTATCATCAACCTACTCGCCGAGTTGTTCATACAACTCGCCGAGTCACTCCAGGCCATCTTCATCCAACTCGCCGAGTTGTTCTTCCAACTCGCCAAGTCCCAGCTCATCTTCAAGCAACTCGTCGAGTACACCCATGTGACTCGCCGAGTACCACCGGTCTGAATCCATTCAGAAGCATTCCAGGCCATGCAATTGCTCCAAAACATAGATCTAGCCTCCTACCACTCATCCATCACGTAAAGTGGCAAACTTTACGTGAATCCAAAGAGATCTAGGCCATTTGCACATTGGGCTAGGGTTTGGGACATGAAAGCTTCACTAAACACTCCAACACAGGGACTTTCATGCTCTTTGATTCTTCTCCCTTCCAGATCTGAGGTAGCAACCTCAGATCTAACCTCTAGACTTCCCATTACATCCATAGACAAGTTCCCACAACCCCAAAATGAAGAAACAACATAACAACAGCCCAAGAACGAGATATTACCTCCAAGAGATGCCCTAACTACAATGTACTTCGAATCCAAGCAAAGCCCCCTGCTCCAAGCCTTCAATCTCCCAAAATCCCTTCAACAATTACTTCTCCAAGCTCCAATCCACTCAACAATGGTGCTTCACCGCGATTTAGGGTTTTTTGGGGCTCAAGGGGTGATAAGGAGGCTGGGAGGAAGACATAATGTTCTTTATATAGGGCTCAACCCCGAGAATTAGGGTTTTCTCCAATCAGCGCCTACTCGCCGAGTCCTCCTCACTGACTCGCCGAGTCACTCTTTCACAACTTACTCTTTTAGCCCTTCAACTCTACACTTGATATTTCGGGATGTTACATCTGATCAAGGTGAAAGTATGTTCCCTTCTTCGAGCAATGGTGGAAATAGATATCATACTTCTCCAACTCTTCCTCCTCCTCCTCCTCCTCTAGTGACTCTCCCCATGTCACGAGTTGAAAGATGCGAAATTACTCGAACCCTATTGGCATGCAAGCCTCAAGATGGAAATTATGTGTGTACGCATGTTCTGGAAATGAAATCACACATTGACAAATTGGATAGAATGGGTGTCATCTTCCGAAGGGAGCAAACCATTGATTTGGTTCTCCTTTCGCTTCCTGAGTCATATAGTCAGTTCATTGAGAAATTTTATATGAGCGACCACAACATGACCCTAATTGATTTAACAAATATATTGATTATTGCTGAAGCATAAATGCTTAAGAGCATAAGTGAAGCAAAAGTATTTGAAGGATCTGAGTCCAAAATTTCCATGGACATTGACAATAGTGAGATTAGTGGTCCAGAAGATATTTCTCTTCTCAATGAAAAGGGATCGGCCAAGGTCAAACTATTTGATCTTATGATAAAGAGAAAGGCTAGATCTGAGATAATTACATGTTCTAAATCCTAAAGGTCCATATATTTCTATTGCCAATTGAAGGGACATTGGTTGTGAAGCTGCACAAACTACCTGAAAGGTCTCAGAGATGGTAAAGTCAAGTCGTGTGACTCTAATTCAGGTACATCGATTATCTAACTCCATTATTTTAATAAGTTCCTATTCATAGACTCTTAATACATGATGTGATGATCACATTTTTGATGGGTTTTGGTCATAAGACATCCTATGTGCTCATACAAACCCTAATGCTTGGATCTAGGTTTCTTTATTGTACATGCTTTGAATCCAAGACTTTAAACCCTAATTCTAGCATATGGAAATCAATATAAACATATAATTAGGTTTATGATATTACCTTGATTGTTATGTAGCAATAACAATCCCAATTCCTCCTTTGAATTAGCTTTGGAAGGCTTAGAGTCACAAGTGTCACTCCTCTAATGGCTTACAAACACCAAGAGCAAATGGAGAAGGTATAAAGAGAGAGGAGGGAGGTTAGAATTCGTCCTTAGGACCTCTTGGGAAGGGTTAGACGAATTCCTAAGCCCTAGGGGGTTTATATAGGTGTAAAGATTAAGGTTTTAGTCCTTATCCTTATCTAGTTGCTTGTCCACCAAGCAACCATAAGATAAGTCCTAGAAACCCTTATCCTAGTCGAATTCTAAGGGATTTACACCTCAAATTCGTTCACCATATATATAAGATAATCCTTACCTTATTTTGTAACTATCACATAATTACAATTCAGCCCCTCTAGTTTAATTAATTACACTTGATCACAAAATTAATTCTTAATTAATTATTGACCAATATTAATTAAACAAATATGATTTCTCCTTTAATATATTATTCTTATAACATATTAATAAATCATAATAACCTCTCTCTCTTTATTTATTTCTCCAATCAAGTTGCTTTGGTGAAGGCAACCCAAAAGGACCATGCACCATCGGGTCAAGTACATACCAAAATAGTTATGGACTTAGACACTAATCCAACAGTCTCCCACTTGGATAAGTCTAATAACTATTATGCGTATGACTTCGGATCCCGATCTGCAATCGTAGCTTTCCAAAGCCGCTGTCAACTCTGATCATATCAAATACGCGTGTCCTTAGATAAGGGATCATATATTCCTCCATTCTAGATATCATATGAGATATGATTTCAAATCATTCTCTTTGTACTATATCTCGATTCCCGATTTATGACGACTGACTAATTGAACAAATCAAATTAGCCCTAGCCCGGCCGAGCATTTACGTTTGTCATCACTAAATCATCGAGGGGCCCAAAGATATCGCTTTTATCCCACTTTGGATAAAAGGAACGGATAAACTTTGATACAATGCTTGCTTGTACTCACGCACCGAATCACACACAACAATATGTTTTATAACACCAAGTTACTGGTGCGTTTACATATTATCAATGTGTAACCGATTCGCAAGATACAACTCACACATCTCGGTTTCAAGAATATAAGATGTTATCGTCTCACCAATCACTCGTGATACAATTCATGGAGTGATCCAAGTGAGCGTGGGTTTAATCCAATGCTCAAATCATATTCGTAAGCACTCATGAACGTTGCAGCAAACATTTGCTTATGTCTAATACTTTTCTAGACAATCCACACACCAATTCACGACAATCTTCATTCATATCTACTTCCAACATATGAACGACTGTGGCCCGTTTGAATAATTCGATTATTCTTAATAAACTCAATTATTCTGGAAGTCAAAACATGAAAATGTGAAACACAAGAATAATACTAATCCCATATGGCCTCAACCCTTTGAGCATAAATAAAACACCTTTTATTTATCACCATATTGATTACTCATTATTTGTAGTTCCGGGTAATCAACTTCTTACTTGAATTACAACACTTGTCCCATGCTCCTAGCATGCACACAATGTTTACCTATGGTTCTTACTTTGTGAAATAGATCTCATTGAATACATTTCCAATCCTTCTCATTTCACAACTCCAAATCCGTTTTTCATAAGTCAAAGAATATCAAATTCTTGCTACTTATAGAATATGCTAGATTCTAACATTCTATGCAACTATCCTTTCATAATGTCACTGCACCAAAGTCACAAAGACCATTGCCAATGATATTACAAAGTCCTCTATCGGAGATTGTCACAAGACAATTCCATAGATGTGATGTCTCTCACTCAAAGTACATTCTTTGAACATCCTTTTGCATAGAAGTTTCTAATCTAGTCATAGATTTTCAATATTCAATTCCCAATATGGACACACTTCCATATGTTCCATATGACAACTCATTCTTAATAGAATCTTATCTATTCGTAATGATGTCGATATGGTCCATCCAATATGGAAACATTTCCATATTTTCCAATACTATACTTCCAACTACTCACAAGCGACCAATCCTCGTCGAACTTTGGATTGTCCTTTGATAGTTGTTTAATTTTTTTAGTCAAAACCAATTCTAGTCCCTTTTCCCTCTAAATGCACTCGACATTTGGAAAATTTTAGAATGGTCAATCATTAAAGCATTTGCAATCGATCCTATACCCGAAGCGTATGGGACATGACGCATAATGTTTTATTTGCTATGTTCTCAAAATTCGAATTGTGAAGAGGAATGTCGTAATCATAATCGAAATTTTAAGAACACACTATGTACCCTTGACTAAATTTATTAACATTTCTCAAACTAAACCTTTAGATTTGAAATGAAGCATAATATTCTCTCCCTTAATTATAGCAAAACAACTTTACAACCCTTACGACTTTGCAAGGTATAACTCTTGTTTTCTATAATTAATATTGCCAACTTGCAATACGTGCATTAATAATCATATAATCATAACATTTATGCTCCCACTATCATGATGATTATTATAAAACATAACACTTATGCTCCCACTAGCTTCGACATGTATTCAGAAACAACTTAACTTTCAGAAAAACAATACTTATTGAATTTCTTAAGTTCATGTTTCTAATAATTAGTGCTTTGATAATCTTTTATCAATGCTTCTTGAACTTATACACCTTTGCCTTAGATAGTTTATATGTGTGTGTAAACAATTGCCAAACCTCACAATTCAAATTATGGAAAGGGATACCGTAACCATAATCGAATTCGAGAATGCAATTTTGCAATCACTATCTTCTTAAAATCTTTCTTAGTGAAAGCATTTCCTCACAATCATTTTCATGAAGGAGGAAATCTTATGAAACTTAGATTTAATGGTGTATTTGTTCCTATCCATGTGAATTTGTCAAAACCAAAGTTTACAAAAAATTCAAACTCATATGGATCGAACTTTCTTGATCTCGATTTCTTGCCTTATGGTAGCACAGCTGCCCACCATGTCTTCCAAGTAGTTAAGCAGCTCACCTTTTCCTATCAATGTACCTTTCATTGATTAAGGTGCCTTGCCTTTTATGCGTTCAAAATGAGAATTCATAGAACTCACATGCATAATTAACTCAATTGGAACAGCACAGAAAGCAAATAATGTCAACACGATAGGTTGCAAACCTTAACTCGTGCGCTAGTGATGATCGATAAGGTATATTTGATTTGTTCTTGAAGCCTTTCAAGACTAATAAGACTCCCACTGACTCCTTGACATATAAGATTCTCTTGTCAATAATCATTTCTTGACAAACAAATATTCAAGAGTTAGTGTAGTTTTTATCAAAACACTTCATAAATTGGTCCTAGTTGGTCTTTGTCTTATCCAAGACATCACAACTTTCCACATTTAATGAAAGTTACAAACCTTCTTAATACCTTTCACTCAATGTCACAATCTTAACTTTAAGATTTGTTATTGGAACGAAGTATGATTGACTTATTGATTTAACCATTTCTTCAATTCTTGATTCCTCTTCTTAGACATACAATTGTACTAAGACTCACTTAGAGGATCAATTGAGGTATGGTTCTTAATCATTAAGACCTATCATAAAGCATAAAAGGTACTCTCCCATCTTCTTAGAATGGAGAAACTTTTATCTTTCTGCCTACTTGATTCTTCTTATTCGTTCTGCTATTGATCTAAACCCTTTAATCAATTCAGAATTACACTTAATCTTGTAAGTATAATCATATTTACTAAGCCTTTAGTAAATCATGACAAATATCTTTGTTACTCTTATGGTGGACTTGATCAATACGCAACTTTGTGTACTCAATCTCCTAGTCCTTCACTTGACTCTTTGTCAACGAATTAGTCTAATTTCCAAATACGAAATTTCTCATTCATCGTGCATCCACGTTGCATGATTCCAAGTTTCTGTCCAAATGAAACTTGGGCGATGAGAAACTCTCCCTATTTGGTAAATTCTCAACTTTTCCAGAAACACCATAAATAAGAATCATATCCATTTGTTGTAGAAATATGCTAACACCAATTTTCATAACGATTTCATTGCAAGGAAATAAATAAATAAATAAGTCAAACGAAAATTTATTTTATTTATAAAAGCAGCGGAAAACATTTGTCCTTACAATGCAAAATCCATTGAAAACTATGTATTTCAAAAGAAAATTTCTAACAACTCTATCATAACTATCTAAAATCTAATCTTCAAGTCCATGCGATCAAGATCCATTCCTTGTGATTAGATTCATCTTGCTCTTTCACCAAGCTTCCTTTCTTTTCACCGATCCTGTAAAACATTCAAATGCAATCTTATTACATTATGTATTAAGAATTAATGAATAGAAACTTAATGGAGTTAGATAGTGGATTTTACCTGAAGTGCAGCCATACTCTTTGACTCTCCCATCTTCTGGACTCTTCAGGCTCATTGGGCAGACTTGTATCCAACGCCCTTTCTTTTGGCAACAAACGCAGGTCGGTTCTCCTAGAACGTCCTCGGAAGTATGGTCGGTTGACTTTTCCAACAAATACGCTCCATTGCTTCGCCAAATCATTTCTGATTCAGCAGCAATGAGCATGTAAGTTAGGTCAATGAGGTTGTCGTCATGATTCATCATATAATACTTTCTTTTGAACTCATTATATGATTCAGGAAGTGACTGCAAAACCCAATTCATAGCCAACTGATCTGGGAATGACACACCCAACATTATCAACCTATCAATGTGTGATTTCATTCCTAGAACGTGGGCACACACGGGTTTACCATCTTCATGTTTCATTTCCAATAGGGCTTTAGTGATATTGAACCTTTCAATTCTTCGATCTTGTGGGTTAGGGAGAACAATAGGAGGAGGAGGAGGAATTGAAGCATGATTTCTCGTTCCTCGATTGAATCGTGGAATATCATCTTCATGTGGAATGCTTGTTCCACGGGATTTGGGAAGACCATAGTTGTCGAACTTTGACATCTACAAAACAGGAGAAAAACAAATTCAAGTTAGTTGTTAGATTGAGTCCTTAGTAAATCACCCAAATGAGATACTAAGGCTAGGACCCAACACAATATTCTACAACTCGGGAGAGGGATGCCGTAACCCTAATTGCAGAATATTTGAAGGTAAGTGAATGACGATTCACTAATTTCCACCACGAAAAACAAAAAAGAAATTTAAGTTTTAAATCTATGAAAACTCCTAAATCCTTTGAGATTCATTGAACTTTCAATGGCATGTTTAAATCTCGATATGCCCCTCTTGTTTGTGACTGGGATGCCGAGGATCACAAAGCGGGTGTGAATAACCATGCAAACTTACATGGTGCACTCACATGTTACAGTCACCTATTCGATGTGCCGGTAAACCACACACACTCCACCGAACTATGACAAACAGTGAGTCACCCTTTGCTACCTTTGCTTAGAACCATTTAGTGTGCCGGTAAACCACACACGCTCCACTAACGTCTTTGCAAGGGCATAAAGTGTAATTTCATGGAATTGCATTAATTCACTTTCGCCTAAGTAACTAAGATTGGGAATTTGTAAAACATTTAGTTACTTTTGTACTTTATTATAATTATAATGATAGGTTTTGTCCTATCCAACCCGTTCGGCTAACGACCCTCCACTAGTCAAGAGTGCGGTGGGTAAGAGTGGATACCCATTCAATCGCCATTTTATAGGCAATTTCCTTAAACACCCCTCATAGACCAGCTTCGTGAATGAGGCCTAATAACGGTAAGACTGGCTTTTACTCATACATATATATAATGTTAGACTTTTAATGTTATATATAGTATAAGGTGTATTTTATACTTTTAAAATATTAGGTGGTCAAATTTAACAATTATACCTTTAATTCAATTAAATTGTAAACCAAAACTTTTATGGATTTATTAAACCTCTTTTAATTATACACCTTAATTAATTAATAAAACCATAAGGGTGTGATTTGAACCTTTTCAAAACTATACTAGTTTTAGAATTTAACATTCCTAATTAAACTTTTAATCAACTTTTAAATTCCAAAACTTGAGGGCAAGTTTTGAAACATTTCAACACATTAGGGTTTAGAATTTAAGTATACATCAAAATTAAACTATTAACCAAAATTTAAATTCCAAAACTTGAGGGCAAGTTTTGAAACCTTTTTCAAAACATTAGGGTTTCAACTATTTAAATTTCAAAACAACAAAACTTTTGGGTTCAAATTTAAACTATAAAACCTAAAGGGCAAAATATGAAACTTTTCATAACAACAAGGATCAAATAAAAAATAATCTAAATTAACAATTAATCACATAATTATCCATATTTGATTTATTTAATGATTTCTTGCAAAACAATTTATCAATTTACTCAAAATAATTAATCAATTATCACATAAAGAAACAATTATCTTATTAATTGATAAATATCTTCAATTAGATCAAAATTATAGTCAAATATATCATATAATCGTATTAATATTGATCTAACATGATAAGGTAACAATCCGTAAGCAAAAACAGCAAGAAATCCCGGAATACCCTCCATCTGACGAGCCGACTCGCCGAGTCAGGCATGGACTCGTCGAGTCACCTTGGACTCAGCGAGTTCATCTATGGACTCGGCGAGTCCAGCCTCCAGAAACACAAAATTCGAAATTTTCAAACATATCAAGCATCAATACAATAGAAACCAATCAAGGCTCTGATACCACTGATGGGTTTTGGTCATAAGACATCCTATGTGCTCATACAAACCCTAATGCTTGGATCTAGGTTTCTTTATTGTACATGCTTTGAATCCAAGACTTTAAACCCTAATTCTAGCATATGGAAATCAATATAAACATATAATTAGGTTTATGATATTACCTTGATTGTTATGTAGCAATAACAATCCCAATTCCTCCTTTGAATTAGCTTTGGAAGGCTTAGAGTCACAAGTGTCACTCCTCTAATGGCTTACAAACACCAAGAGCAAATGGAGAAGGTATAAAGAGAGAGGAGGGAGGTTAGAATTCGTCCTTAGGACCTCTTGGGAAGGGTTAGACGAATTCCTAAGCCCTAGGGGGTTTATATAGGTGTAAAGATTAAGGTTTTAGTCCTTATCCTTATCTAGTTGCTTGTCCACCAAGCAACCATAAGATAAGTCCTAGAAACCCTTATCCTAGTCGAATTCTAAGGGATTTACACCTCAAATTCGTTCACCATATATATAAGATAATCCTTACCTTATTTTGTAACTATCACATAATTACAATTCAGCCCCTCTAGTTTAATTAATTACACTTGATCACAAAATTAATTCTTAATTAATTATTGACCAATATTAATTAAACAAATATGATTTCTCCTTTAATATATTATTCTTATAACATATTAATAAATCATAATAACCTCTCTCTCTTTATTTATTTCTCCAATCAAGTTGCTTTGGTGAAGGCAACCCAAAAGGACCATGCACCATCGGGTCAAGTACATACCAAAATAGTTATGGACTTAGACACTAATCCAACAATTTTTATGGTATTGCAGGTTCTAAGAGAACGATGGAAGCTTAAGAAGAGTGAGCTAAATATAATTGTGAGATATGGATTTCGGTCGCATGTTTCAATGATCAAAAATTTGAAGCTACTACTCAGGAGTTATGATAATTTAATAGATTTCTTAAGAAATGTCTAGAAACATAGTTTTCATTTTATGCATTGTAAGGAAAAGTTCCAAAATTTTCATTTATTATCAATAAAAGTGAAATTTTTGTTTATATAGTTTCTTTACTTTATATTTCCTTGCAATGACAATTATGAAAATGTTGCTTACAAAGTGATAAAGAATTCTCATGACCCAAGTTTCAATTGGATAGAAATTTGGAGTCATACAATTTGAATTGTGTGATATATGAGAATCTTAATCTTTAGAAGATTATGACTAATTCAATGATCACATGATTTATGTGAATCAAGTGAAAGACTAATAGATCTAGTAGACATTGATATGGACGATTCAAATCCACCGTAAAGGACGATAAGTCTATTCGTCATAATTTGTTGATGTTTTGGTATGTGTGGTTGTGTTTATAAGATTAAGCATGATTCTGATACTTTGAAAAGGTAGCAGAAAGAATAGCAGGAATATATTAGGCAGAACGATAAAAGTTTCACCAATCTAAAAGGAAAGGAGAGTACTTTAATATTGTGTTTTATGATCATCTTAATGATTGTGGAACTATATCACATTTGATCCTCGAAGAACATCTTAATGCAATTGTTTGACTAAGAAGAGGAATCGGATATTGTTGAAATGGTTCAATCGAGAGATGGGTCATACTTCATTTCTAATCACATTTTAGAGCCATGCTCTAGATACTATACATTGTATCTTGAAACTTATTTCATAATAAGTAGGTTTATAACACCTCATGAAATGTGGAGTAATAATTCTTTCTTACTCTAGCACATTTGAAATTGGAAGTTGTGAAGTTTTGATTAAAACAAAGGATGAACTAAGGCCAATTCCATGAAGTGTTTCTTGTCGAGAATCCATAATAACTTTTTAATATTTGTTTTGATCGTCAAGGACTATTCCTTCAGAGAGAAACTTATATGTGAAGAAGTCAGTGAGAGTCTTAGTGATCTTGAAGAGTTTCAGGAGTCAATCAAGAATAAACATTTTAGTTATCACTAGCTCACGACCTGAGGTTGATAACCCATCGTGTTAAGTTGACACATTCTTGTTTCTATGCACCTTCTAGTTGGGTTAGCAATGCTTATGAATTCTATGGTTCTCATTTGACTGCAAAAGGGAGAGCACGTTGATCAGTGAAAGTACATTGGTCAGTATGGATGAACTGTTTAACAACATAGAAGCATTGATAGGACCTTTTGCTACCAGATGACAATAAATTAAGAATAAGAAAAGTTCTGTCCATGAGAGCTAAATTTGAATTTGCTTTTTTTCATAAACCTTGTCTTATGATTGTAGGTTAGAAATGATAGATTCACATGGATGGGAACATGTACACCATAAAAATCTAGGCGGAAAATGGTTTCACTCTAATTCATGAGAATGATTATGAGGAAATACTTTCGCTAGTAGATTTTTAAAGATCTGATAAATATCATTATGGTTAGTAGTTGTGATAATTGCATTCTCAAATTCGCAATATGATAACGACATCCCTTTTCATAGTTCAAATTGTGAGAAATGGCAAGGAATTTTTTGAACTTTCAAGACATATAGTTATAAGTTCTGAAAGGGTTTTAACGCACACACATATACTATCTAATGAAATGTGTAAAAGCTTGAGAAGTATAGTTAGAGACTTATCGAAGCATCACGTATCAGAAAATCTGCACTTTAGAAAGAAAGTCGAGAGTACTGATTTCTAGAAGTCAAGTTGATTTCTGAATACATGTCAAAACTAGTGGGAGCATAATTGTTATGCTAGTTGGAGCATAATGTTATGCTAAGTGTTGCAAGTTGGCAATACTATTTGTAGGAAACACAGTTTACAAATTTGCAAGTTGCAAAATTTGGAAATTGTTTCGCTATAAAAAGGCTGAAGGGAGAGGGCACTCATACTAAAGGTTTAGATTGAAGGTTTAAAAGAAATTAGTCTTGGACATATATGAATATTGTGTTAAAGTGGCTTAACATAGAAATTTGATATATGGAAAAATATTATAGCAAGAGACTGAATAGATATCAGGTCTTTATGTAAGACATAATGAATCGAGTCCCATATGCTTCGAATATTGGATCGATTACATATGCTATAATATTCACTTATTCTGATTTTTCCAAATGCTTTGGGCATTAAGAGTGAAAAAGGATTAGAATTTGGCGTGACTAAAGTTGTAAAACAACTATTATGAAGATTCTAAGGTTATCAAAAGATCAGTTACTTGTGGAATAGCCATATTGATATGTTTTAGATTGGGATGATTCTTGGTTGAAATTGATGGTCATATGGGAATTTGGAAATATCTCCATAGAGGGAGCTGGTGATTAAAATCTACATTTGAGTTAAAAACTTTAATGCAAGGAAAGTGTTCAAGGAGTGTGCCTTGAATTTGAAACTTCATTATTTTGGAATTATTTTTAGTAACAAAGTTCCAATGGAACATTCTTTAAAATCGTTGGCCAAGTCTCTGTGACTTTCAAGAATTGACGTCACAGAAGAACATTGCATGTAAGGTTGGAATTCTAGCACATTTAGTAGTGACAATAATTTAAAATTGTGAAATAATCATTGTTGGAATAGTGTCCAGTCGATCTGTTCACAAAGGAAAGACCATAGAAAGACATAGTATGCATGTTTATAACAAGCATGACTGATGTTTAATTCAAGTGTTTAGTTGATTAGTCGAAACATTTTACAATGAATAAAGTCTAAATAAAATGGTGATTAAATGACAAGAGTTTTCTTTATATTCAATAGTTTGAGACCATAGTTAATTAGGTTATTATTGTGTTTCACTTTGCAGGTTTTACTTCCTATATAATTTGATTATTTGAAGTTCCACAGTTGCTCGTGGTTTTGGAAGTAAGTAGTGAATAAAGATTGTCATGAATTGAATTATAGATTGTCTATGGAGATTAGACATAGCAATAGTTTTGCTGTAATGCTCATGAGTACTTTGAAAATGGGGATTTTGAGTATTGGATAAACCCACGCTCAGAAAATTACTTCATGGATTTTATCATGAGTAATTTTGAGACAATAATATCTTATATTCTTGAAATGGAGATAACGAGTTGTTGTTTACAAGTAAGTTGTGAATTGATAATACGTAAACGCATCAATAACTTGATGTTATAAAACATATTGTTGTGCATAAGTTGATGAGTAAATAGTGAAAGCATATAAGTCGAAGTTTATCCGTTCCTTTTGCCTTAATGGGAAAAGAAATATCTTTGGGCCCCTTGATGATCTGATGATGACATCTAAAGTGTTTGGCCAAGCCTGCACTAAATTGTTGTGTTCAATTACTAGTCTGATTTTAGTCGTCATAAATCAGAAATCAGGAAACAAAACTTGGACAATGAGATTGATTATAATCCATGTATCATGTCTGCATGATATCATGTAGAATAGAGGATTATTTTATCACTTATCTTAGGACGGGTAACTGACTGAGTCAGAGTTCGGCAGTGGCTTTTGAGAGCTACAATTTGCTAATCATTTTTAGAAGTTATACTGGAAACTATAGTTATTAGACTTATCCAAGTGGGAGACTGTTGGACTAGGTATCTAAGACATAACTATAATTGGTATATACTTGAATTGATAGAGGCACAATCCTTTTGGGTTGCCCTCAAGACTAGCAGTTAGACAGGATGATATGTGGAGAGAGAGTTTTGATTTATTATTTGACTAACAAATTGAAATAAATAATTTTTTAATATATTATGAGAATAATATATTAATTAGAAATAATAATATTTAATTAACATTGAATTAGAAATTAAATGGAATTAATTTTGGGATTAAAGGAATTAATTAAAAGTGTAGGGGTTGAAGTGTAATTATTCAATAGTTGAGCAAGAGGCATTCTAGAACACTCCATATGGGTTGGACGGTTTCTTAAAGCCTAAGGGCTTCTATAATTTTCTTAGGTGGATAAACAGGAAAGTGGATATTTACTCGGCTTAAGTTGATCTTGGATTTGGGCTTATCTAGGGTTTCCTGACTGCACTATAAATATGGCATAACCCTATGATTTTCAGCCACTCAATCCTTTGAAGAGCTAGCCGAAAACTTGAGCCTCCCTTCTCTCTCTCAATTGTCTTCCATTTCTAGTGTTGGGTGTGAACCACTAGAGGCATGACATTTGTGACGCTTGCTCTCAAGGCTTCAACAACACAAGGATTTGCATTGTTATTACTATATACCAATCAAGGTATGATTTTTCTAACCCTAATTATGAATTTCGAAAATATGCTAGTATGCTAGGGTTTTCTATTTCTTTTTGCTCAAGTTGTATGTTCAATAAGAGAAAACATAAATCAAATGTTTAGGGTTGCATGCACACAAAAGATTTATATGTTTTGCATAATACCCATCATACAGTTCCCAAGCTGACTCGGTATCAAACCAGTGATCTGATTCACACTCAACTGAATTCCTGCAACAAAGTCAAGCTCCCAAATGTCACCAGAATGACTCCGGTCAGCAAATTCATGGAAATGCCAATCAGAACAAATAGAAGGTAGAAAACCTGATAAGCTTGTTTCTGCAACACCCTACGTAAGCTTGTTTCTACAACACCCTACGTCACCAATCCAGTACATTTCCCAATTTCTTCTAGAAAAGGCCCTTTAATGTTTTTTTTCCACCAACTCTTATTACTTGAAGATTTTTCAGGTCTCCAATGGAACTCAGAATGGTTCCACCTAATTGATTATCACAACAAGTCAACACAACCAGGTTCTTAAGGTTCCTATTTTCAGTAGGAATTAAACCTTCATGCATGTTTGTGTTGATGTAAATCTCCACAAAAGGGGGGTGTGCTTGTGGAAAAGAAGACACACACAAACACACATACACACAATCCGGTACAATTCCCAAAAGCTTCGACTTTTGCAAATATTTTCGCTAAAAGTATTTTGAGTTCGAAATTAAATATTAGGCCATAGCCTGAGTCCAAAAACACTCTTGGAATTTCCATCATAGGTGTGCAAGTGCCTCTATGAATCGATTCGGTTTATGCGATTAAAGAAAACCAGTGTTTTACTGTCCGTTTTTTTTAAATTGTAGTATCTTTTGCATACGAACTCCGTTTTGGATGTTCTTTATATTTTCGGAAACAAGGGAACATGCACTATAAGTTTTAGTTTTTGCTTTGCTTATAACTAATTAATACGAATTTTCAATTTTTCAGATGCGTTAACCAGTGTTGCAGTTTGAGCTGTTTGATTTGTTTGACAGTTTATACGTTTGGAAGTAAGATATCATCTGATATATTATAATATTTGAAATGAACACGTTTATTTTACATTAGATGCACTAAAACTCAATAAGTTAAATTACAAAGAGATTTACTGCATAGTCGTTAGTTGTCTATGACCTAAATTCCGAATGTCACAATTTCAAAGTCAATAATAAAAAAATAAAGTATAATTTAGTTATAATGTTTGTTGAGTAAGAACCTTTAAATTTATAAAGACATTAATTACATTTGAGTAAACTCATTTAATTAGGAAAAAAAGTTTTATTAAATAAGGTGGAATTATAATATGATAAACTAGAAATGTTATTTAGAATGTTATCTTGGGATTAAAAAACGTTTTTAATGAGAAGATACTATTTCTTCCATGTTTGGGAAACTTTGGTGTGATTTTGATTTAACTTGATAAAGTAGGTTTTAGGATAATATGTTTAAAGTCTTAAGTTGGAGTTTCTAGGTTAGAAATATTGTTGTATATTATTTTGGAAGAAAATACAAAATTTAAAGTTAAAGGACCAAACTTGCCAAATCTAAAAACTTAAGCTTGATCTTCATATAAATAGGTGTGGGTCCAATATTTCCCTGAAAGTAACTTTCTAGGTTTGTTATAGCAAAATTAATACTTTTTGGTTAAGAAGACTTACTTGGTGTAATACAAGAAAAAAAATGAACCTGAAGGGTCATATGAGTTAAATTTGGGCTTAACCCACTCCCCCCCCCCCCCCCCCCCCCGCCCCAACTCTCTTACATACCTTTCATTTTGAAATGATTTTGAATTTATAAAAGATAGGTAAATGGTGATTTAGGACCTTGAAGAAAAGTAGAAGAATGATTAAAGTCAACTTGATGATTAGAAGATCATTTCTCAATGAATCTTGGAACTATCTAGCTTATTCACAATCATTTTCTTAAGTCGTAAGAAAACTCCATGGATCCAAAATTTAGGGATGGTTTATGCATTAGATTGATGTTTTAGATGATATCTTCGTCCTTAATTAGGTTGCAAACTTATCATCAATGTGTCATTCTTAAGCTTGATTCTCAATTTTAGCTGTCTTTGGGAAAATTCTAACCCTAAATCATATAGAATTCAAGTTGATATGTTGGTTTTTTTTGTTAAATTTAAAATTTAAATCATGTTGTGGAGTCATTATTTGAGTTTTGGTTTCAAAACATGATATCAATGGCTTTTATCTAACTAAACAATGAAGATTATGCTTGATAGATGCTTACAAGTCTTCAATGGTGGTTTTGGAATTGACTTGATCAATGAATCTTAATTCCATGGACCAATCATTCACAAAGGAGCTTTAAATACAATTTATTTTCATTTGAAAAAGTATTTTAACATCCTTTAGCAATCAATGTGGGAATCTAATGTTAGGGTTTATGCATTTCAACAAATGATAAATGATCTCACATACAAAGTAATAATGCAAAAGAAAAACAAGAACACAATACTTAACATGGTTCACACGATCACTATGATCGACTACATCGCCATTGCTTAACATCCAGTGTTATTGATCATATTGTGTGGAATTAAAGGTGTAAATTGAAGGTTTCTAATTAACCTTTGGATTGGATTAGATTAGGTTATTAGATGTTAATTGAGATAAAAAAAACATTTACTTGGATGGTATTCTTACATCTATGTCATTAGGATGTAATGAAGAGTAGTTGGACTTAATTTCGAAGTTTTTATAATTGATGCTTTGAAGTGATTATTTTATTATAAGCACTTAAGTCTTAAGATGTACTTTAAATACAAGATGGGAACATGCATTTCATGTTCCTTACTCTTGACAGAGGATACATTGTAAAGGAACTGTATTCTTGAATTTTTGATATCTTCATAACTCCCCAATTCTAGGTGGAATCAAAGGCTTCAAAGGTTATCTCTTAAACATCGTATGGTTGATTTTAATATCATTCTAACCTCCTTAAAATGATCATTGGTGGTTTTGTTTTTTAAATACACTTGAAAATTACTTGTGCATTTTTAAAGGTTCCGTTGCGGTTTTTATGAAAACTCTCTTGTATTTTATGTCAAAACTCATCACAATCTTCGTCACCAACAATACCATCACCACCAATATGTTTTATGAGTAATTTAAAAGACAATTTTTATGAAGAATAAAGTCACAGAAAAAAGACTTTTGATCCATATTTTATTCCGCATACATGGAAAAAAACCGAAATCATTTTACCTCTTCCAAAACAAACACCAGCTACATTTCGTTGGGAGATTTAAATCTCCACCAACGAAGTCACCAGCTATACCATTTTGTCTATATTGACAAAGCTACGATGAAAAAAACTTATATTGGAGACCAATCGCCATAGACAACATGTGGTTACAACTACCTTATATATAGGCCTGACTTTTATGACAATATAGATCCTCATTCTTGTAGCCAGATAGTAACAATGCTGACTTGTTATCATCTTGATCTTGACATAAGTGTTCTTCTTGGTTCCTCTCTCATCGCGATCCTTTACATTCAAAACCAAAATGCCGTAGTATTTTTTATTTTAATATTGAACTTTACTTTTTTTTTCATGGCTAGAAGTCCCAGGACCCCGCCTTATTGTTGATGGGTACCCCTCCTCCCCCAATTGCCTCCTTGGTTGTTGTAGTCATCACCTCTTCGTCGACGTTGTAAATTATCATAGTTTCCACGGTGGTATTTGGTTAACCCTTTTGGATCATTATCTTTATTATTTTTCTTTATCTAAGAGCTCTTCGTGAGTTAAAAGAGTAATGTTTATCTTCAACTTACTGTACCCTCAAATCTTTTCTTCTGCCTTAAATCCTTTCTTGTGCCTTTAATCTACCGACTACTTCTTGACAATCATGGTTTCAAGATCTACAAAATTTTCTATTACGGAAACAATTTGTACGAATCTTGTCAGGCCACTCTCAACACCTTATTTACAACATACACTTCTTCCATCCTGTCACATAGAGCATGCATGTTATGTACCATGTTTTTTTCACTTTAAAGGAAAACTCATCTACAATTTTTCTCCTTCATGCTCATATCCTCAAATTCGGTCTTCAATGTTTGTACCTTTTAGCTTTCAATTTGTCTGCTCTTAAGTATATAATCCTTGTCTTACAAATCTAGTGTTTCAAAATAGGAAGAAACACATTCACATGATGTGCCATTTTATCTGAGAACTGATAAGTGATGAGACTTCAAATTAAAGAAGGTTCTTGATATGAATAATCGAGCAAATATGTTTACTAGGGTGGCGACTGTAGAGAAGTTGAAGTTGTGGATGGCTTCAACTAACTTCCTAGCTACTTGAAGAAGGTGTAGGCTAAAGAAAAATAGAAGTTACATAATTCTAGAATGGATGGCAGTAGATTTGTTCACTAGTCTCCAAGTGTGAGATTGTTAAGTTATGCAAACTGATACACCTTTTGACCATATAGTCACTAGGCAGACCAAACATTGGGTCCCGATGAAATTCACCTTCAATTATGTCATGGGCCACGTTTTTGTCAAACTTTCTTCGTTTAAGGTGTCTTCAATTATAAGTATGTCATGGAAAACTTTTTTTTAGTTCTTGGCTTGACCTTACTAGCAGTTTTAGGACAACCTACTAGTATTTATATATCTTGAATTTGTATAACCTGATGTATCAAAAAGCTGGTCAACAAAAATAGTAAAATATCTCTCTTGTTTGTCATCGACATAGCTGATCACTTTAATCATGTGCACCACATAAACCGATTATGTTCTTATTTTCTTTTTTCATTTTATCACTTTTTGTTTTAAAGTTGTTGAAAATCTTAAACCCTAACAACTTTATTGTCTCCTTCGCTTACTGAAAATAGCATCTCTTCCAAAAATATCATGGTAGGTGCTGGCTAAAGCAATATTGTCCTTCATGACATCAATGGGGTATCGAGGATTCTTGGGATCAACCGCTTCCCATACGCCTTGATCTTGCAAAAAGACCTTCATCTTGATGGCCCAAGTAGCAAAATTGCTTTTGGACATCATTGACTATTGAATCAACAATATACCGTCTTTTTTGTTTTTCTATGCTTCCATTTCTTGTGATCAGGGTTTTATTTTTGTCTTAAATTTGGCTCTAATATGAAGTGTAAGCAACAAGATCTCTCGTTCTTCCTTTGGCCACATGGAAAATCGAGAAACAAAGCAACAAAACATAAAAACATAGAAGAAACTAATAAGATTGATAGCTAAGTTTTATAAAGAAGCAAGAGACATTCTGAATGAATCGACATCAAAGGTTAACCCCTACCTATAATAAAGGGAAATTACTTATACTAAAAGGAAATTGAACTGAGTCTAATCCTAGAATAGAGTAACAACAAATATCAAAAATAAAATAAGGAATGTTTCCAAAACAAATCCGGATTACTCCAACAATTTATACATCTGGCACATGCTTTCTATCTAGCATGCAAAAGTGTAATTGTGTATTTCTCTAGGGATGAAACAATATCAACTTCACGGTGACTTTCTTCGGTGAAAAAAGCTGGTTGTTTGGGTGGAGGCAGTGCCCCCTCACTAATCAGCATTAGAACAACTGACAACATAGTTGGTCTATCTTCTGCATGATGTTGCACACACAATAATCCAACATGTATTGATCGTAGTACTTCAGACACCACACAAGAGTTGCGTAAAGATGCACTCATGAGTTCAATGGACTTGTCTTCTTTATGTAGTCTCCAAGCCTGAATGAAACCAAATGTCACAAAATTAAACAAAAGGATGAGGTTTAAGAACAAATAGTTTCTGGTGCTTTTTAGTCTACCAGATTAACTTACATGTCCAAGGAGGTTATCGCTGTGAGCCTCATGAGAGAATCCTCTGTTTTTCTTCCCACTCACAATTTCCAGCACAACAACACCAAAGCTAAATACATCTGACTTTATCGAGAAACGCCCATGTACCGCATACTCAGGAGAAATGTAACCACTGCATCCAAGTTCATTTAATTAGAAAAACAGTAGTGGGATTTTGCATTTGTATTCCCTTGTCTTGGGCAACGTTTTACGAATTCTTACTGTGTTCCAACCACCTTCTTTGTCTTAGCCATGGCATCCTGTCCTACAAACTTTCGAGCAAGGCCAAAGTCTGATATTTTTGGATTCATTTCACTATCCAGCAAGATATTACCCGCCTTGAGATCTCTATGGATGATTTGAAGGAGGGAATCTTGATGTAGATAAAGAACACCCCTAGCTATACCATGGATAATGTGAAACCGTTGAGGCCAGACAAGCAATGAACCTTTGGTTTCATCTGCCAAATATTAACTACTTAATGCATGCCTGTTGCTACAACAAATGTCAAAATAAGGCATTAGAGGGTGTCAAACCAAATAGAAGTGAGTCCAAGCTTTTGTTATCCATGTATTCATAAATGAGAATCCTTTCATTTTCATGAATGCAGTATCCAAGGAGCTTCACAAGATTCCGATGCTGAAGTTTGGCAATACAAATGACTTCGTTTTGGAACTCATCAAGTCCTTGTTGTGATGTTTCTGAGAGACGCTTTACAGCGATTACTCGCCCGTTTTCCAACACACCCTATAGAATATTGGAGCTTATTATTTTAATATTCCTTTTTTAATACATACATGAATTGCGTTTTAGTTCAAAAGAATCAGCAAGTTACCTTGTAAACGGGACCAAAACCACCTTCTCCAATCTTATTATTAATGTTAAAGTTATCGGTAGCCTCTCTTATTTTATGCAGGCTAAAAAAAGGTAGCTCATCAAGGTTTTCCATCTGAACAGTCATATGATCTTTGTCAAGGGTATGCGCCCTGCTTCCTACAAAAGTACATTTTCAATTTCTCATGATTACACGGATCTGCCAAAAATCATACTCTTGAAGACATTAATATTTCATTTCTTGAAGAATAATCAATGACTTGTTTTACCTCGTCCCTTTTTGTGAAGCCTTTTCATTTTCTTTCTACAGACATATGCTACTGCAAAGAGAAGTAGTGCAGCTATCGAAACTGACAGCACCACCGTGAGTACTCCCTTCTTCTTGTTGAAGCTGAATTGGCCTTTTGCTAATGAGTAAAATAATTAGTAAGGTTTCAATTCAAAACCAAGTACCTTCAACCTGTAGGATACTACTGACAATTGTTTTTGTTAAGATTCCTTATAAATTATTGTAAAAGGTGATTATTATTTGGACATCCACAATGCATTGAGTTCATTAGAGTATAAAAGGGTTTCCTTGTCATCATTTTACTAATCATTCAACTTTATCAAAAATTGTCCTACGTACAATGAACTTTATGAAGCTTAATGGAATATATTTATAAAATCTAATATATGACATATTTAATAATTAAAGATTTCTTGTTTCGCATTGAAGAGTTCAATGGTCATTTAACTCCACATCCATTGAACGCCAACATGCATCTCACAATGGTAGAGTTTAATGCATTAAATGTCAATTAGGCATCCTACCTTATTCAACTCTTCCATTCAACTATGCATTGTAGATGCTCTAAGGTGGAATTAAATCTTCATCCTATGTATGTCTAATAAGTTTTACCGGCTAAGAGGATTATCTAGAATACACAAGATAGTCTAATCATCACACCCCACAACATACTCAACAGGCTCAAGACTTTTCACTGTTATATATAAAATAAAATTTGTATACCTGCTAACTCAGAGATTGCCATTCTTATGTACAGTTCTTGATGATCATCAGATTCTCTTACGTCCAGCAGGTCATCAAACCAAAGCAAACATCCACTTCCCCCATTTCTAATATTTAAATTAGCATAAGCAGTACAAGAGCAATCCCTTCTGCAGGCCATCTCACATTCTCCAAGGGACATGCTCTCGTTGTACGATGAACGACGTGTGTCTGGGAAAACCACTCCTGAAATTTTGTAGAAGAAATCTGCTGGAGTCCTACAATCCAATGGCTTTTTAGGTTGACACCCACTCGACCAATCCCCTGCTTTCCATTCTTCTGGGACTTTTGGTTCAAAACCTTCCAAACAACTGCAAGGGACAGAACTTTTAATGCTGCAGCTTCCAAATGGACCACATGGTCCATAACGACTACAAGCATCAACTACAACATTTGCATACTCGACCCATTCTTGGGTTCGCTTGTTCAACTGCAACCTCCGTACCATGCCATCCCACATCAAAATAACCCTCTGAACAGTTGTACTCTTAAGCTTATATCTATAATATATTTCTTTCTCATTCACAACAAATTCTGTAGAGAAAATTGGATTCATGTTTTCCACAGAAACGCCTTGAAAGCCAACACCATTCCATCGTCCAATCCTCAAGGTTTCATGTTCACCTTCTCCCAAAAAAACCTGTGGATATCCATTTGTGTCTACCCAAAATTTATACAAACCTATAGAAGGATCATCAGGGCTCTTCCAAGATGTGAAGTACCTCTCTCTTCCTGTTATCAAATCCTTCCCAAATTTCATTCCTGGTAGGATTGTGTCACCAGGATAGTCAAAACTTTGCCAGATCAGTTCTTCTTTGTTTCTATAGTACTCATCCCACACCACAAGATTTCCGCTGTCCAGAAGTTTTGCCACTGGATTAACATGCCTTGAAGATACGGTGAAATTGGATGACCAGATGATAGTATTACTATTGCCACCACTGTGACTCAGCAGGACTCCTTCCGTAGTGACTTGAAACACCCCAGATGCATCCTTGATTGGTGTCTGCCGGTTAGCAACCCAGACAACTGTACATGGTGATATGTTTCTGTACCATATTCCCAAATATCGATTCTTTGACTTTCCGGGGCTAAAAAACCCCAGTTCATACATCTCACCATCTGAAACAATGGTGTTGCCATCCTTGATCGGTTGATTTATGTATACTCTATCAACTGCAGCAGAACATGACAAGATAAAGAATATGATACTGAAGATCAACACAATGATAATACGATAAAGCTCCATTAAAGAATGAGTGTTCTTGGAAATGGTGGGTGGTAGACGTACGCAAGCCTGAATTGAATTTTGAATATTAAAACTTGAATAAACTATTGAGTTGAAGCCGTCAGCTTTGAAACGTGACTTTTACACGTTTAATTTCGTAGGTCATACACTGAGTTGACCACCGTTTATCCCTAAAACTTCGGAACCAAAGTCTGATTGTATTGGAGGTTATACCAAAGAAAGTTAAAAATAATTTTATTTAAAAACCCACCGAGCACTTATTAGTGATCCCAACCCGTCCTTCTTCCCTCCTTTGGCTGTAATACAAACGCAAACACAGACCTAGAATCAGCCTTACATAGATATTCCCGCCACATGGAACTATTAAACCGTATCAGAAAGGGTATAAAAGTTTGTCCATTTCTATCTATGAATGAAGTGACGAATACACAAACATAGAAAAAATGTCAACTGAAGAGAAACTTACATCGATTAATAGCCGATGTCGAGCTTAGAGACCGAAGAAACAAAAAATTGGGGGTTGAAGACAGCAAGATTGAAGGTAAGAGATGGTCAAGTGTTTGTTAATCTTAAGTTTTATTAACAGAACATACGTTAGTTGGAAGAAATTTACCTGATTTTGTTTTTGCAGAAATCTTGTTTGTGAGGATATTAGTGAAAACTGAAGATGTTCAAAAGAATACCTTGAAATCGATTAAGAATCGAAACACAATCAGGTATCTTTCAATTTGCTAAAAGTTTTGAATTTTGGATTGTGTGAATATTGTTTTAAAATTTTGAAATTCGAAATCGCTAAACATTAGGCTTAATTTTGTGCAAAATTATTCACTCATCTTTTCCTAATAAAAACGTCTCTAAGTGCCACATGACATTTTTATGCCTCTATTTTGCCACATGCCATCTTCTCCTAAGCTCTCTCCTCAAATTCCTGCTCAAAGTTGATACTTCACATTCTAAGCTTAATCATATTCAAATTTTTTTAAAATAAAGACTTTCCAACTATGAAGCCTATAAATTAGGAATTATATTAGAAACTTAATTTTGATATCCATGACCTTCCTTAAAATCAACACTAAAAATTGAATCCTTTCACCTAAATCTCGGCAGCCGAACACAATCTCATTTGAATCCGTTATTTCCATCAAATATTAATGGTAATCCTTACTCTTCTTCTAGAGCGAAATGTAAAACTACGGTTGTATTTATTTCAGTTTCCATGTTCATATTGAGGATTCTTTTGTTCCTTCTTATTTTTCTAATTTCATTTTGACTTATTCTATTAAGTTTTTGTTTGTTGTAGATTCGATTGAAGCTGACGTACTGGAGTTCAGGCGAGGATCTGTGTAGAGATTCGATTTTTAGTGTTGTGTTGCTTGATTTTGATTAAACTGGTCTAACTAGTTCTTGAAACAGACATATCTTAGCGGACCCATAAGTAACTATGAATGAAGATTTTATTGATCCAATTGGAAATGATGTTCTTGTGGGAAGAATATGTAGAAAGAGCCAATTATTATCTCATTTTATTGATTTCGTAAACAAATAAATAGGTGTGTACTAATCAGGGCTTTTGTGTTGTTGAAATAAAAATTTCCTGGAGGAATTCAAGCCCAGAAGTAGTTGGGACCGAAGATGCCTTGATCATGAGAATATGAATACAGGTTAGGAAACTGGATATTCAACTTTGCATGCTATTTTTTAATTTATTTGACTTCTGGGGCTTTTACTATGAATTTTAAAATTCTTTTAACTAATCTCCATTTGTTTAGAAAAAAAAAACAAAAGAATCAACGATGGGTGTAGTTGGAAATACAAGTTCTGACTTTTAACCAACATCAATTCTTCAATTCTCTTGGTGCAAGATTCTTCTTATACCCCCAAAATTTTTTGTCTGTTGGTGGGTTTTAAGTTCATCATGAACTGGGTATCTGGTTATCGATATTTCTTAAGTATTAAAGAGGTTGATGCCTTAAGAAAGAAGTTGGATCAAGTTCTTCATGGCTTTGATTGATCTTCATATGCCTTAAACATCTCCATGAATCACCAACTCCATTCTGTTACTTGAAAGTTTTTAATTATTCGGGGTGGATTGAAGAAATTCAATTCAGTTATACTTTTTTATTAAGAGGAAAGTGTACCTATATGATATAGATTTTGAGATAATATAAATCTTAGTTCCCTCATATTTCAATTACATTTAAAGTCTCGATTCTAATTGGATCAATTTTTTGAACAAAAGCCCTGTGTGACGTGATTGTTTTGCAAAATTGCATCTTAAGATGTCATTCGCTGGAGTGTGTTTGGTTTTCCAAATTATGGAATTCATTGTTGACTTAATACATCAAATTCCATGTGCTAGACTTCATTATTTTTGGGGGGTGGTAGAAGGAATCCACTTTTTTAAACTTATTTTTTATAAGCTCATTTTTTCTAGCTTATTTTTCTTGAGATCAGTTTATTTTTTAGTGTAAGTCATAATAAGCTCTTATTTTTCATGAGATCTATCTTATTTTTCATGAGATCGGTTTATTTTTTAGTGTAAGTCATTATATGCTCTTAAGTTAGAAAATAAGTCAGAAAAAATGGGCTTATAAAAAATAAGCTCAAAAAATAAGCCCTTAATAAGCTTAGCCAAACACCCCTAGATACCAGAAAGGGATATCCAAAACTCTTAGCTTTTACTTTCAAATATAAAAATCTTATAAAGCACAATGAACAAACAATTATCAACCATCTTTTGTTTAAGAGAAAATTACGCGAATGGTCCCTGTGGTTTGGGGTAATCTGCGCGCTTGGTCCCTAATTCTTTTTCTTAACTCGGACGGTCCCTAAAATGTAATTTTGTTGCGCGTTTGGTCCCTGGCAGACTTCAAAAGACTATTTTGCCCTTAATGATATATTTTTATTTTGTTAATTCTTTTTTATTACTTCACCTAATATTAAATAAATAAATTATTATAATTGTTTGAATGGATCCACCCAACTTAATCTTCTTTCCTCCCCCCCAATGAAGGAAGATTATCCTGTTTCCCGACACCGGCTCCGGTCACTATCTCCGACCACATATCAGGTATCAAAGAAATCACCATAAGATCAACACAAATTACCTAATACTCAACCATAAATATGAAATACATCTGAAATCAAAGCAACAACTCAAATTCCAAACAAAAATCCAATATACAACTCACATCCAAAACTAAAATCCCCAGGAAAAACTCGCTGATACAATCTAGATGAAACCCACAAATTGAGTTTTTCCATATGAACCCAGAAATCAAAATCAAAATTAAAATCAAAAGCCCACAATGACCACATAAATCAAAATGTTTGAAATATAATCCATGATGAATCCAAGAAATCAACCCTGGTCTTGAAGACAAAGATCGATGTTTGTGAAGATGAAGAGCATCGGTGATGGGTGTACATTCTAATACCTAAAATTTGAGTTTTCAAGTTGAATAACCAACCTGATGAAAAAAGGAATCACAAATCATTAACCAAATGCTTCATATCCTAATATACCCAAATAACCAAGAGAGTTAGGAGACATATATGTAATCCTGTGATTTTAGGGCTCCGTTTGTCCATAGGTCGACGGTGGTCCAAGCAGCACTAGTAGGTCGCTGGCACAGCCTCCGATGTAGGGATTGAGCAGTAGTGTGGAGCCCTAAGCTTCGTCATCACCCCTTCTTCTCGATCGAGGGTGAAGAAAGTGATGGTGTTGATGGAGGAGAGGTTGTTAGGTTGAAATTGATGTCCGACGTGAAATGGTAAGAAGGTGACTGAGAGCTTTCCGACAAAGGTAAAGGAAGATGGGAGCTTTCCATGCTAGAACAATAATTGGGAGCCGCTGAAGATGGAGGATAGTGAAGAGGACGGAGGAGTGGAGGAGCAGTCGACCATACTAGAACAATAATTGGGTCGGTGGGACCCACATGGGCTTTTTGTAAAATGTTTTTCTAATTAACAAAATCTAAAAATAAAATTGATAAGGGTAAAACTGTCTTTTTATGTTTAGTGAGGACCAAATACGCAACAAAATAAAGTTTAAGGGACTAAGCGGGTAATAAATTTAAATCTCGGGGATGGTCCGGGTTAAAAAATCTTTTTAGGGACCAAACATGCAAGTTACCCCTAACCATAGGGACCATCCATGTAATTTACTCTTTGTTTAACCTATTAAGCCTTATTGATATGTTGATCGAAAAAAAAATGGTTGTTTTTTTAGTATACTACATAAACAGAAAAACAAACATTGATAGGAAAAGGTCAAGATTAATAGGAAAGGGCATAATTCCACTTTTCTATT
Source organism: Lactuca serriola (assembly GCF_051521515.1). Lineage (NCBI taxonomy): Eukaryota > Viridiplantae > Streptophyta > Magnoliopsida > Asterales > Asteraceae > Lactuca > Lactuca serriola. Next base: position 26,834,632 of record NC_136415.1, on the reverse strand, counting down.
AAAAAGAAATAATAACAGATTTTTATTTTTATATTTTACATAACTTTGAACTTTATTTTTATTTTTATATTTTACACAACTTTGAACTTTTTGCCATTTGGCTAAAAAACTACCATAATGAAAAGTAAATTGCCATGGAATGTACATGAATCCATGGAATGTCACTTGTGTTAAGAAAATAATGAAATAAAAAAGGTTGTTGTAAAGAACTGTTACCTAAATAGTGAATATGGTTGTTGTGTTTAACACAAATGGACCTTTTGGTGATAAAATGTGTAAGAATGTTACATGTGGAATGAACATGACAGAAAACAAACAATGATAGGAAAGGGAAATATTAATAGGAAAGGGCATAATTATACCTTTGTATTAAAAATAAATATTAACAGTTTTATCTTTCCTTTGATATAGTTTTGTCTTTTTGCACTTAGGCTAAATAACTGCCATAACGAACAGTTAATTTCCATGGAATGGATATGAATCCATTGAATGTCAATTGTGTTAGAAAATTATTGAAAAAAAAGGTTCTTGTAAGGAAATGTTATAGAAGTAGTCTATATAGAAATTGTTTTTACACAAATGGTCCTTTTGGTGATAAACTGTGTAAGGCTTGTTTCCATTTTTTCATCCATAAAAACATACGGACTATTTTTATCACTCTTATGCATAAAGAAATACCAATGTACTTTCAATTTTTTTGTTTTTGATGCTTTAATTATACATACTTGCTATTTCATAGTTAAAAACAATAACCGGTAAAAAAGAAAAAAAAACTGATGAAAATACAATTTGCAGTAAAAACCGATAACATGTAAAAAAATAAGGAAAAAACTGATAAAACTTGGTTTCTATTCCTCAAAATGGTTATCAGGTTAATAAAAACGAATTCAATAATGAAAAGTGGGTTGACATTACTTGTAAAGTACATTGTGGTTTTGTATTTGAGTACATGAATAAGGGATTGATATTTCACACTAAGAAACAATAACAGGTGAAAAAAGAAACAAATGTGATGAAAGTTGGTTGCGATGGAAAAAGTAAAATACATACACAACCAGAAAGTATAAATCATAGACAAAAAGTGTAACGACCCAATTCTTTAAAAGAAAATTTTCATTTTTAAATAGTCAAAAGCATTTTCAATAAACCATAAAATCTCAGGTATATTTGTTTTCAAATTTATAACACCAACAATATTATTCCAAACATCAGACTGTCCCGTAAAAACGCCTGAGAGAGAGTGCGTGTCGCGCTGTCAAGCCTTTCCCTTGCCCTTAGGCTCAGATGTACCTGAACCAAATCTAAAAACTGTAAGTTAATGCTTATTGAGTTCCCCAAAGCATACCCTACACAATCCACATAATCACATAATCATATTAGCTATAAAAGCTACATAAACCACATAAGCCATGCATACAACATATAGAGATGTTGTGGGCTCGTCCCCAGGGTCTTACTCCAGGATGTCGTGGGCTCTACACATGGTCTTACACCTAAGTTTCATGGGCTCTCCAATGGTCTTTAATAGGAAAACCATGGGCTCTCCACATGGTCTTACATCCGGGTGCCATGGGCTCTCCCATGTTCTTCCATACAAGCATACCACATATACAAGTAGCATACTTCCTAGCACATAACCAACTATCAAGCCTCATAATATAACTTCAGCTAGTGTACCACATATCATCAAATGGGTCGGCCTTGGTGCCTTCGACCTATTGGTATGGTGAGGAGACTCACCTCTCATGAATACTGATCTGACAAGATAAGATCCAATAAGTCCCAATGCACAACTCCAACTCGATTGTCTATAATCATCACATGATTAACTTGTCACAATTTTGAAATACCATAAATACCCTCAAAGTCAACCCTGGTCAAAGTCAAGGTCAACAGTCCATGTCCAAGGGCCGAAAACTCTAAACCAAAATCTCTTGACCAAAATCTCTTAATCAGCTCACCGAAATCACTCTGGATCCCGAAAGCAGGAAAACCCTACCTGACTCGTCGAGTTGGCTAAGCAACTCGCCGAGTCCCTTCAGCCCTTTTTGTGTTCAATCTTTTCCAGTGGGATCTAAGGCTCCAAACTACATATCCAACCCCTTATAGTGTAGTTAGCACGTAAAGTTGCAAACTTTACGTGCATACAAGGCCTCACAAGGCTAAAACACTAAAACTAAGGTTCCGAAAAGGCGGTGCATGGAAAGGGCCTAAGCTGGATAAAGTGGGCAACTTTTATGTCATTGAAGACCTAGAGGTGTCCAGATCTGGAACCATATCCTTATGATAGGTCCAAATCCGAGTATGACACCCTTTATGCACCAAAAGTTACCATATTCTTCCATAAGGTGAGATCTAAGCAAATAAAGGTCAAGGTAGCAACTTTTTACCTCTAAATGGATGCTAACAACAAGTAGATGTCGGATCCAAAGCCTTCTCACTTCAATCTCTTCGACCTTCAAGTTTCCTTCCAAAAAGCACAAAATTCACTCTCCAAGGCTCACACACACACACACTATAATACAGGTGAAAATACAAAAAAAAACATAAAAGAGGGAAGACTGAACCATCCATGAGATACAAATTGCAAGATTACTATATTAGTTTACAATATATCTAACAGGTGTGTTTTTGGGATACCTTATGTAAGGTTTTGTGTAGAAGATAACAACTGTAAGTTAAAATCAAACCTGATCCACCATTTAATGCTTCATTTTTGTGCTTTTAGCCAGAACCTTAACAACAACAGCCTCACCAGTCTGTGTTTTTTGCAAACTTGACCTCTGTGAATGTGCCTTCACAAATTTTTCGGCCAATCTCATATTTCTACACATTCTTTGTTACCCTCTTCATTACTAATCCAAGGCTCAAAGAACATAGATCATCCACAACTTCTCTGACCTCTAATTGAAGACAATGGAAAAACTACACAACATCCAACATTTATAACTATCTATGTAAAATAACAAAAGTAAAATTTATATATAAACCGATTAAACCAATTATGGAGCATTGGCATCATCAGCTCCAATCCTCTACTTTACAAAAAAAAATATTTTAGGAAAGTGTTGAGCTTAGAGTATTTGTTTGACTAGTTACAAAAGTAATCATCATTAAAAAGAATTTGGAAAAAATGTAACATGCCCTAATTCATGTAGTTAGTATGACCATCAGACCATTTATAAGATTTCAGATGCAATGGGCTAGAGAGGAACTTCGATCTGGACCATTCAAAAGTATTGCAATAAGCATCAAGAAAATGATTTTGTCAATTAGGCATTTTACCAAACACTTGGTGGGCATATTGACATATATACTTTTAAGCATAAAATGGAGTATAACAATAAACTGAAACTCATAGAGCGTCCATTAACAAAAACTGTAACTCGAATTCTAAATACACGCCACTGAAGATGCAAGAGGTCAACATAAGATAAATGATAAGTAGTTCAAGACATCCTAAAAACCTATAAATTTGATGTTTGATAAAAAGAGAGTATAAGGATAGATTACAAAAAAGTACGACTATGGGGGTGTTTGGATAGGAAAAAAAGAGGTGCTTATTGCTTATTTCCACAATAAGCTAATTTGAGTGTTTGGATAAAATCCAGCTTATTAAGCTAAACAAGCTAATTTTAATAAGCATCTCTCCCCATGCTTATTGCCACCACAAATAAGCTATAAGTAATAAGCTAAAAAGCTAATCCAAACACCCCTATATGAGTGTTTCCTTCTTCATCCTTCATTTGGCTCTATTCTAACCTCTACGATTGCTCATACGATACCCACCGCTTCCCTCTAATACAATACCTCGTACAAGTAACCTATGCAATGTTGGAAATCACTATTCATCAAGCGTAAGAGTCTTCATTGAGGTGTAGGTGAAAGCAGGCGTATTGTCTATGGTGTTATGGTGTAGGCTAGGGTTTCACTAGGTTATGTTGGCGATGGTTCAGGGGAGAAGGGGGTGAGTTGGCGCGTAGAGCGTGATTGTGGTGGCCATAGGAGGCTGATAAGGTAATGGTGGTGGAGATGGTAGATAGAGATACCGACAACTTGGCATCACAGTGAAACTCGGTGTAAGCTAAGGAACAGACCTTAAGAAGGCGATTGATGTCGGATGATTGAATCATTCATCAGACGATTGAATCATTCAAAACCTTCAACGCATCATTTCAAAAAGAGGGATTGAAAAAGATAGAAAGAGGAAGAAGGGATAATAAGGTAAATGAGCGATTGCCTAAGAGAAAATGAAGTATGAGAAGTATTAACTAATAAAGACCCTGAGGCGTGTTTTAACTTCCGTTGATCCTATGTTATCACTATATTTTGGAGGTGATGTTTTTACAAAGTTGAACAAATGAGTTTCTATCTAGCATGAAAAAGTGTAATCGTGTATTCCGCTAGGGAAGAAAAAGTATCAACTTCACGGTTACTTTCTTCGGTGAAAAAAGCTGGTTGTTTAGGTGGAGGCAACACCCCCTCACTAATCAACATCAGAACTACTGACAACATAGTTGGTCTATCTTCTGCATGATGTTGCACACACAATAATCCAACATGTATTGATCGTAGTACTTCAGACACGACACAAGAGTTGCGTACAGATGCACTCAAGAGTTCAATGGACTTGTCTTCTTTATATAGTCTCCACGCCTGATTGAAACCAAATTTCAGAAAAATATACTAAAGGATGATGTTAAAGAACAAATAGTTTCTAATCCTTTTTAGTTTACAAGATTAACTTACATGTCCAAGAAGGTTGTCACTGTGAGCCTCATGAGAGAACCCTCTGTTTTTCTTCCCACTCACAATCTCCAGCACAACAACACCAAAGCTAAATACATCAGACTTTATAGAGAAACGACCATGTACTGCATACTCAGGAGAAATGTAACCACTGCAGCCAAGTTTATTTAATATATAAAAAAAAAAAAGATTAGTGGGATTTTGCATTTGTTTGTATTTGTTTCCTTGTCTTGGACAATGTTTTACGGATTCTTACTGTGTTCCAACCACCTTCTTTGTCCTAGCCATGGCATCCTGTCCTACAAACTTTCGAGCAAGGCCAAAGTCTGATATTTTTGGATTCATTTCACTGTCCAGCAAGATATTACCTGCCTTGAGATCTCTATGGATTATTTGAAGGCGGGAATCTTGATGTAGATAAAGAATACCTCGAGCTATACCATTGATAATATGAAAGCGCTGAGGCCAGTCAAGCATTGAACCTTTGGTTTCATCTGACAAATATGAACCACTTAATAATTAGTCCATGCATGTTGCTACAACAAGTGTGAAATTAAGGCATTAGAGGGAGTCAAACCAAATAAAAATGAGTCCAAACTTTTGTTATCCATGTACTCATAAATTAGAATCCTTTCATTTCCATGAATGCAATATCCAAGGAGCTTCACAAGATTCCGATGCTGAAGTTTGGCAATACAAATGACTTCATTTTGGAACTCATCAAGTCCTTGATGTGATGTTTCTGAGAGACGCTTTACAGCGATTACTCGCCCGTTTTCCAGCACACCCTGCAGATAAATATTAGAGCTTATGATTCTAATATTTCTTTGTCATTACAGCCATGTATTGCATCTTATTTTCAAGAGAATCAGCAAGTTACCTTGTAAACGGGACCAAAACCACCTTCTCCGATCTTATTATCAATGTTAAAGTTATTGGTAGCCTCGGCTATCTTATGCAGGCTAAAAAAAGGTAGTTCATCAAGGCTTTCCATCTGAACACTCGTATGACCTTTATCAAGAGTAGGTGCCCTGCTTCCTAAAAAGTTCATTTTCAATTTCTCATGGTTACACAAATATGCCAAAAATCATACTCTTGAAGACATATAATATTTCATTTCTCGAAGAATAATCAATGGCTTGTTTACCTCGTCCCTTTTTATTAAGCCTCTTCCCTTTCTTTCTACATGCATATGCTACAGCAGACAAAAGTAGTGCAGCTATCGAAACTGACAGCACCACCGCGAGTACTCCCTTCTTCTTGTTGAAGCTGAATTGGCTTTCTGCTAATGAATAAAATAGTTAGTGAGGTTACAATTCAAAACCAAATACATTCAACCTGTGGGATACTGACAATTGTTTTTGTCAAGATTCCTTATAAATTACTGTATAAGGTAATTCTTGTTAGGGTGTCCACAATGCATTGAGTTCATTATAGTTTAAAAAGGTTTCCGTATCATATCATTCTACTCTGTATACAACTTTACCAAAATTTTCCTACAATACACTGAACTATATAAAGTTTAATGGAATATTTCTAAAATCTAATTTATGACATATTTAATAATTAAAAAGATTTATTTTTTTTCCCATTGTAGAGTTAGTTGACCATTTAACTCCACATCCATTTGAACATCAACATGCATCTCAGAATGGTAGAGTTCAATGCAGCCATTAGGAATTCCAACTTATTCAACTCTTCCATTCAACTATGCATTGTTGCGCTCATAGGTTCAATTAAATCTTCATCCTATGTATGTCTAATAAGTTTTATGGCTAAGAGGATTAGCTAGCATACACTAGGTAGTCTAATCCAGGCTAATGTTAGTACTGACTTTGTAAGGGAAATGAAAAACAAGCAACACATGGACTAAAGTATGGCGATGATAAACACAATAACTAATTTTTATGTATATAGATTTTGATATTTAGAGGATAATGCTGGTAGAGACCCAACCATCACACCCCACAACATACTCAACAGGCTCAAGACTTTTCACGGTTATATATATATATATATATATATATATATATATATATATATATATATATATATAGATCAAAATGTGGGTACCTGTTAACTGAGAGGTTGACATTCTTATATAAAGTTCTTGATCATCCTCATACTCTCTGATGTCCATTAGCTCATTAAACCACAGCAAACATCCACTTCCCCCATTTCTGATATCTAAATTAGCATAAGCTGTACAATTACAATCCCTTCTGCAGGCCATCTCACATTCTCCAAGTGTCATGCTTTTGTTGTACCATGAACGTAGTGTGTCTGGAAAAATCACTCCTGAAATTTTATGGAAGACATACGGAGTCCTACAATCCAATGGCTTTTTAGGTTGACACCCACTCGACCAATCCCCTGCTTTCCATTCTTCTGGGACTTTTGGTTCAAAACCTTCCAAACAACTGCAAGGGACAGAGCTTTTCATCCTGCAGCTTCCAAAAGGACCACATGGTCCATAACGACTACAAGCATCAACAACGATATTTGCATATTCGACCCATTCTTGGGTTCGCTTGATCCACTGCAACCGCCGTCCCATGCCGTCCCACACCAAAAGAAGCCTCTGAATAGTTGTGCTCTTAAGTTTATATCTATAATATATTTCCTTCTGATTCACAACAAATTCTGTGGAGTAAATTGGATTCATGTTATCCACAGGAACGCCTTGAAAGCCAACACCATTCCATGGTCCAAGCCTCAAGGTCTTACGTTGACCTTCTCCCAAAAAAATCTGTGGATATCCATTTGTGTCTACCCAAAATTTATACAAACCTCTAGAAGGATCATCAGGGCTCTTCCAAGATGTTAAGAACCTCTCTCTTCCTGTTATCAAATCTTTCCCAAATTTCATTCCTGGTAGCAAAGTGTCACCAGGATAGTCAAAACTCTGCCACAGTGGACTTTCTTTAGTGCTACTTTCATCCCACACCACAAGATTTCCAGTGTCTAGAAGCTGTGCCATCGGATTAACAGATAATACTGTAAAATTTGATGACCAAATCACTGATCTATTACCAGTACCACCACCACTGTGAATCAGCAGGATTCCATCTGTAGTGACTTCAAACACCCCAGACGCATCGGTGATTGGTGTGTGCCTGTTAGCAACCCAGACAACTGTACAAGGTGATATCTTTTTGTACCATATCCCCAAATATCGATTCTTTGACTTTCCGGGGCTAAAAAACCCAAGTTCATACGTCTCGCCATACGAAACAATTGTGTTTCCATCTTTGATTTGTTGATTTGCAGATACAGTACTGTCTAGTGCAGCAGAACATGACAAGAAAAAGAATACATTACAGTATAGCAATACAAGGACAGTGTGATATAGCTCCATTAACTAATGACGTGCTCTTGAAGATGGTTAGTGGTAAACGTGTACGATAAGTCTGGAGTTTGAATATTAGAACTTACATATATAAGTTATTGATTTGAAAGGCTCAGCGTTGACTTCTACACGTTTAGTTTCGTATGTCCTACTCTCAGTTTGACCGCCGTTAACCAACAACTTCAATGAAATTTGAAGGAAATTTTAGACAAAATTGCAAAAATGGTCCCTGTGGTATGCATTTTTTTGGGGTTTTAGTTCAAACTCCGATTTTTTTGGCTTCGTGGTACTTTTGAGCTAGTTTGGTTGCGGATTTGGTCCATCGGTAAACTGAAATGACTGTAATACCCTTGGGCATTTATATTCTATTTCTAAATTCATTTTTTTTTAAGTTTTAATAATTATTTATTCATTTTAATAATTAAAAAATTAAAGGGCTCTCTCTCTCTCTCTCTCTCTCTCTCTCTCTCTCTCTCTCTCTCCCTTTTCACAAAACAAGAAATTAAAAATCAAATAAGAAATATTCACCCTTTTTTATCTTTTCGGTCTTCAAGAAAGAATCTAACTAAAACCAAAAAGATATTTAGAATCATGTCCATCAACAATAAGCATCTGATTTTATTTTTGAAAATAATCGTTCCTAGCATCATAAATTTGGTTTCTCACTTCTCAAACACTCGATTCATACAACATAGATTAAATCACACACTTCAAAATCATGTCATTGGGATGAACCCATGTCATTGGGATGAACCCACCAAGCAAATCGATTATGCATCAAAAATTAAAACCAAATATCTCAAACTTATAGGGTACACCCAAAATCTACAACTCAAGTATGTGTGTGTGAGTGAGTTTGATGTGAAGATAATTAGGCAAAGATTCTGATTATCAAGCTTACTGAACATTTGATCTTGATCTCGGTCTCCCATACCCCCTTTCTCTCTCAGTTCTAGGAAATTAAGAAAATTGAATTGGTGCACCATTCTATCTACATTTTCTTATAGATAGAACTGGGAGAGAAGTGGAAATGGTAGTTTGATTGAGAACCGATCGCCACCATGGTTGATTGATGTTTAAGCATATCCATCCAGATCGCCACCATCTTCATAAAAATACCGGAGAAGACGAACCAGATCTTCAATTCCATCATCATCGTTGTCACCACCACCGGAGAAGAAAGAGCCTTAAGCTAGTCACCACTACCAGATCTGCAAACGAGATACTCGGATCTGAAAACGAGGTTCTCAAATCTGAAAGTCATCATCTCCTTGAGCTCATCTCTGCTAAAAGAGAAGACCTACCGGTCGACGACGTTAGGGCTTGCTTTAACAGGAGGAGCTCGTCATCTGAGGAGGAGATCGGAGACCCACGCACTGGATCTGATTTTTTCTTCTTCAAGGTGCTCATCTTAAAATCATTCATCAGATTTGATTTTGTGTGTGTGGAGAAGAAGGAGATGGTGGAGGTTACCATAAAAATCAATTTACAGAAAAAGGAGGTGAAGGACACGGTGGTAGCGGCAGACAGTAGTTGAAGTGTGTATGTGTTCTTGAGTCTATGTTCATGAATACGAATATGTGCTCTTTAGTTTGTATCTGCACACACACACACACACAGAGAGAGAGAGAGAGAGAGAGAGAGAGAGAGAGAGAGAGAGAGAGAGAGAGAGAGAGAGAGAGAGAGAGAGAGAGAGAGAGAGAGAGAGAGAGGTGGGCCCCTCTTTTTTATTATTAAAATAAATAAATAACTATTAAATTTTAGAAAAATAAAAAATAAATACCCCAAGGGTATTAAAGTCATTTCAGTTTATCGAGGGACCAAATCTGCAATGAAAATAGCTCAAAATGACTACGAAACCAAAAATGTCGGGGTTTGGACTAAAACTCCAAATATATACATACCACAGGGACCATTTTTGCAATTTTGACGAAATTTTATTACATTTTGGTAAAATACAAGCATGCTTGTTTTTAACCAAATAATAGTAGTTGTAAAAAATATTTATCAAATTAAAAGACTATAGTCTTTAATTAATTATTTACTAAAACATGCTTTAAATAAGTTGAAAATAACACAATACCACTACAATGTTTCAAAATCAATTCAGTTCCTAAGTTATTTTTCTGTTTTATAAAATTATATTATTGTTTTATGGGGCATAAAAATGGATTTTATTGAGTCTAAATGATCACTTTGATCAAATTAAAAGGTAAAATAGTTACCTCTTGGATGAATAAAAAAATCAAAAACCAAAAATCACTACAACCATTATGTTTCTTATCCACCGTTATCTATATGACTCGATCATTATATTGCACAGATTGATGACAGCAATGAGCTTACACTCACGTTTCTTCATCCACCATTATCTCTATGATTCCATCATTAACAACATACCTAACCATACCCACCATAAGCTACACCACCGTAAGGATAAGCAAGATAACGAGAATCTCATCTTTTTAGATCGATTAGAGAGGTAGGGAGAAAGAAAGAGTATGTGATCGATTCTTCCTGGCGTGGATATGGTGATGATGTTGGCCGGTGGGGCTGTTTTGGGTTTTCACAATGGTGTAGGAGGTGGCATTTGTGGAGGCTGAAGATGGTAATGATTGGTGGTTGACGAGAGAGGGATAATACCGAGCTTCAAACTAGGGTCGGTTCTGAGGATTCAAATGCCCAGGACGAAGTGGATAAAAAAGGCCCTTAGGCTTTAACATGTAACGAATTAAATTACATAAACTAATTTTTTTATTAAAATGACGATAAAATTTATAGCAATTAACAAAGCCAAATCATAGTATTTTAAACAGTTAAACAATTACACAATTAAACATACCATGAATCTGAAAATTTGATAATACATTTAATCTATAATTTATTCAATCATTCAACTGATTCAAGTATGCAATTGAATTGACAATTATAATTTACAACTCATAATCCTTAATTCCTTAATTCCTCATAATTAGGGGTGCAAACGAGCCAACCTACTCATGAGGTACTCGGGATCGGATCGTTAAAAGCTCGACTCGAAATCGATTTTAACCGAGCTCGAGCTTCATATAAGCTTGAGCTCGAGCCCATGTCACCAAGCTCGATTAGCCTCGCGAGCCTAAACGAGCCTTTATATAATATAATTTATTATTATTTTTATATATTAAAATAAAAACATATTTGGGGATTAGGGATTTAGGGTATTAGTAAATGAGCTTCTTAACGAGCTCAAGCCGAGCTTAAGCTTATTTAGACACGTCAGACAAGAAACAAGCTGAGCCCAAGCCCGAGTCGAGCTTGTATAATTATTTACGAGCTCGAGCCGAACTTAGTACAAGAAGCTCGAATCGAGCCGAGCTCGAGCTCGAGCCTCGTATAACTTAAACGAGCCTAAGCCGAGCTTGACCAGGCTCAGGCTCAGGCTCGGATCGGCTCATTTGCACCCCTACTCATAATCTATTGACAAAATTGCAAGAATGGTTCCTGTGGTTAGGTTGAAATTGCCACTTTGGGCCAAACAGGTTTGGACTAGCACTCATGGTCCACAAGTATTCATTTTCTTGCGACTTTGGTCCAATTTACTTTAAATTATTAATGACCATTTTGCCCTTTGTTTTTATTTTTTAGTTTATTTATTTATTTAAATAGTTTCATAATTAAAAGAAAAAAAATCCCTCTCTCTCTCTTAAACTCTCTCTCCCACCCGTCTCTCTCTCTCTCTCTCTCTCTCTTTCTTCATTGCAGACCCCGTATCTTCATCGTCCTCTTCTTCTTAAGGATATGTAGAAAAAAGAAACCCTAATTGTAATCTCCATTATCAAAAGCAACTTTGCCCATTAATCTGTATCTCAACAAGATCCAATGGTTTTCAGACGAGCTTCTGTGAGAGTGAGAGGGGAGAACCCTAATTGCTGTTCTAACTCTGAAACGAAGGTTTGTAAATGGGGGTTTCAGATCCGCCTCCTCCTGAGAATCAAAGAGCTTCATCTTTACAGACCAAAGCACAACGATGAAGACCAAACCACCGGCAACCCCTGAAAAGACCTACTGCCACCCCTCTTCACCACCATTTCCAACCATCCCCACCGTCTCTCGACTCTCCTGGCTTCGTCAAATGACCCTCAGGTGAGCTTTAATCGAGTTTAAAGAAGGAAAGAATGCCAAATGACCCTCGGGTGAGCTTCAATCGAGTTTAAAGAAGGAAAGAAGGAGACCCTATGGATTTTAGAGGTGGTCCCCATTATATTTTCTTTAAATCTTAGGGTTTTTAGAGGCCGCCGCTGCTAGAAACCTTAGTTTCGATCTGTATGTCGCCACCTGAAACTTTTAGGGTTAGGGTTTCGCTGCCAGAGCTTCGATATGGTGTCGTTTATCTTTTTCCGGCGGTAGTGTTCAAGCTTCCCAACGGGAGTGAAGGTTGGGGGAGGGGTGAGGACGGTGACATTCTTTAAACTGGAGGGAGAGAGAGAGATTCCTTTCTTCTTTTTATTTTTTATTTTTTTGTTAGGAAAATAATTAAATAACAAAAAGAAAAGCAAAAAACAAATAGAAAGGGGCAAATTTGTCATTTTAAATCGTTTTGGGCCAAACTCACAACAAAATGGAAACTTTTGGACCATTAGTGCTAGTCAAAACCTGTTTGGCCTAAAGTGGCAATTTCCACCTAACCACAGGGACCATTCTTGCAATTTTGTCTAATCTATTACATTACCAAGAATCAAGAATGAAGAAGAAGAATCATTGATAAAGTGAATAAGTGATCAACCCTCACCAAGAATGGTAGAATCTGTTGTATCAGAGGATTGCTACTGCTGCAATCGATTTTTTTTAAGATGTTGTTGGCTTGCTGCAATCGATCGCTGCTTCATGCGCTTTTTTCTTTGATTTGGCGTTGTGCTGCACTACCGTTGTTATGATGTTGTTGGATTGTTTGGGCTGAAACGGACGTACAAACCATATAACAGAAAAAAATTGGGCCCTTTCAAATTTTGGGCCTTGTTCCCATGCACATGTTGCACATGCTCTATGCCCTATGCTGAGCCTGCTTCAAACCCTTTGATGAATACTCTTGTCTTTTTTTTTTCTTTTTTTGTGATGTTTTATGGGTGAGGAAGAAGATAAGTTGTTGTTAAAGGTTGGAGGGACCCACTACCATAAAACCAAAATAATACTTTATGGATCATTTAAAACAAAAGCCAAAAATTCGATGGACTATAACCTTATTTGCCCTTTAAATAATAAGGATTCATTTTGTCATAAAAAAGTCATATCCACACCAACTACATATTTATGGTCGGTTTTGAGAAATTAAATATTTTTAAAAACTCAGGACAAGTCAGAAAAAAAAACTCTTATCATTATTATTTAAAATAAAAATTTATATATAATATATAATAAAACAAAATAAGCCTTGTTGTCCACTTTGCCCCTCTGCACCCCATGCACACATTCAAAATCATCATCATCGAGCTGTCGGGTTTTACACACACAAACATCAACGTGGACGTACATTACTAGAAAAAAATGGTAAATAGCTACAAAATATTAGCTACGGAGAAGTTCCATCAGAATGTGGACAGATCAATGACGGGAAGCATTGCCCTAATTTAGGGCATAGGCTATTCATACCCCCTCAATACTCTACCAATACCCCTTAATGATTGAAGTTTGACTTTTTAGTTATTTTTAGTTAACTAACTAATGATTAGATAATTATCTTTATCTTTTTTATCTATAATTATTACTCATTATAAAAGAATGATATATATATATATATATATATATATATATATATATATATATATATATATATAGGGCATAGGGGATATGTGGCTGTTATGTACCTAATATTAGGTATAGAACCATTAAAGACTACATAATTTTAACGAAATACAATCAAATCTCTCTACAATGTTTTTTGTATTCTCTATTAGACTAGATGATAGGATTTCTACATACTTTTATAGAGTTTTAAAATTTTAATTTTGCAACACAAACCATGTATAAGAATACATTATCAACTACCTATAAATCTTCATATTCAAATTTAAAATAGAAAACTATAGTGGAAGATTGATATTATTCATTAAAAACCCAATAAACTTCTTCTCATAACACATAAAAAAAGAACAATGCAAATATACATAAGGTTGGTGTCAAAGAAACTTATGAAGCCTACTAGAGGTCTAATATAAAAAACACATTCGAAATACATAGATGTAGGGGAAGAATTATGAAATTGGAAATAATATGAGCTCAAAATCAATAGGAAGAAGCTAACAATGAAAAAAAAATTGTGTTTTTTTAATCAAAATGAAGTCAATTTTGTTGGTTCTATACATAATATTATATACATGACAGCCACATATTCACTTTTCCCATATATATATATATATATATATATATATATATATATATATAATTGATATTATTAAGTTATGCGATTTGATAATTCCCCATCGATCATTTGAATAAAAATTAAGTCCGTTACAAAATGTTTAAATAAATTTATTTTTTAATAAAGTTTCAACAATTATTTTCATAAATAAAAACAAATCATACTACATTGATTGAAGACAGCAAAATAACATTTTCAGAAATTTGATTGAAGACAGCAAAATAATATTAGGTATAGAACCATTAAAAACTACATAATTTTAACGAAATACAATCAAATCTCTCTACAATGTTTTTTGTATTCTCTATTAGACTAGATGATAGGATTTCTACATACTTTTATAGAGTTTTAAAATTTTAATTTTGCAACACAAACCATGTATAAGAATACATTATCAACTACCTATAAATCTTCATATTCAAATTTAAAATAGAAAACTATAGTGGAAGATTGATATTATTCATTAAAAACCCAATAAACTTCTTCTCATAACACATAAAAAAAGAACAATGCAAATATACATAAGGTTGGTGTCAAAGAAACTTATGAAGCCTACTAGAGGTCTAATATAAAAAACACATTCGAAATACATAGATGTAGAGGAAGAATTATGAAATTGGAAATAATATGAGCTCAAAATCAATAGGAAGAAGCTAACAATGAAAAAAAAATTGTGTTTTTTTAATCAAAATGAAGTCAATTTTGTTGGTTCTATACATAATATTATATACATGACAGCCACATATTCACTTTTCCCATATATATATATATATATATATATATATATATATATATATATATATATATATATATATATATATATATATATAATTGATATTATTAAGTTATGCGATTTGATAATTCCCCATCGATCATTTGAATAAAAATTAAGTCCGTTACAAAATGTTTAAATAAATTTATTTTTTAATAAAGTTTCAACAATTATTTTCATAAATAAAAACAAATCATACTACATTGATTGAAGACAGCAAAATAACATTTTCAGAAATTTGATTGAAGACAGCAAAATAACATTTCCATAAATTTAATATAAATTGTATTCTTGAGATTCTTTTACGTTAACATATAATTAGAAAGTAATTACCTAAATAAAAGCTATCATTTTTTATTAAAATTATAGAATGATTAATAATACTCCATACCCATTAAAAAAATGTAGAATATAACTTCGGAAGGTTTAAAATAAAATATCTAAGGGCCTGTTTGATTTGAACTTACCGGGTCCAGTAAGTGCTGACTTCTAACCCGGTAAGTAGTCGGACTGTTTGATAAGATAACATTTAATCTGATTCGGTCAGCCTTGCTGACCCAAAGGGCTTACTCGGTAAGATGAGAAATTATGGCTGACTGGAAAAGAGAAAAAGCTCACGCTTATATTTTCGTTTATATATCATTGATTGCCCTTGGATACCTACACCCTGTTCCCGAGTTTATCAAAAGAAAAGAAAAGAAGAGAAAAGAAGGTCACGAGAGAAAAGAAGAGAAAGGAAAGGAAAACAAAATTTTCTTTTGTGTTCCCGAGTTGGAGAGAAGGGAAAGGAAAATTAATCATTTTCTTCTTTCCTTCCAAATCCTCCCAAATCGGAAGGAAAGATAGGAGGGAAAGTGATCATTCCATTTCTCTCCATTTCCTTCCTTTAATAAAATTCGGGAACACCAATTTTTTTTCATTTTCTTCTCATTTCCACCCATTTCCTTTCCTTTCTCTCGTTAAGTTGAACTCGGGAACCGGGTGCTAATACGAAAAAAACTGATCGGCAGAAACAACAACAACAGTTGTCGTTGCTCCTCCTCAGCGTCTTCTACCGGTGACAGCCTCCGACCAACGATCCTTCACAGGTGACAGCAGGTTCGTTTTTTCATCCCAAATACCTCATGGTTGAAAGTCCTTCACATGCAACTTCATTGTTGACGTCCTTCACATGCAACATTGCCTCCTGTTTTTTTCTTTTGCTTTTATGTAATCAATTAAGGATGAATTGTAAGCATGTGTATGAGAGCAAAAAAATTATTCCGTAATTAATTGTTAACGATTTTAAGGGTTTGTAGAAAAAAAAATATTGTGAAAGATTAGATGGCTTTTCTCGTTCTGCCTTTCTGCCGATCTATCCTTCTTTCTCCGACGCAAATGACGTTTGGCTCGCTTTTCTCGATCTGGTCATGGTGGTTCACGGTATTGGAGTAATTCAGAAATTTTCATGAATTTAGTTATGTCACGTGTTTGAGTGTTTTTTTTAATAAATCAAAGTCATGTTGGCTGTAGAGTCCGGGTCTCATGCAACTAAGGGTAGTTGGTGTCTTTTTAGCATTTTTTTTAGTTTAATCTTCATTGACTGTATTTTAATTTGTAGTTTGTTAAATAAATAATATATATATATATATATATATATATATATATATATATATATATATATATATATATATGAATGAGTTCTATGGAAAACAAATAACTAGGGCAACATCTACCGGAACCAATAATCAAATGACACGTGTCCATTTCTTTCTTCACAAGTAATGTATTGTGGAAGTTATTGTAGAAGTGATGTGTTGTCATGTTTCCATTGGTTCAAATATGTGTTGCTCTAATGATTCATTTTCCATATAATTCTTCCCTATATATATATATATATATATATATATATATATATATATATATATATATATATATATATATATATATATATATATAAACAGAATGTATAGAAAAATAGTGGAATACACAGTCTTCGATATATAAAAGCTAAAAGCACGTTAAAATGTCTTTTATATAATATTATTCATTTATTGGTCAAAAAACATGAAAATAATAAAAAGCTGTCAAAAAGAGATTTACATAAATGGATCTACCTAACAAATAATTATTGAAGGGGTACCAGTAGGAAATCGGGGGTAGTAATAGTAGTCAACTTAAATTTGTCGGTAAATACCAAGGGAATACAGTAAATGATTGTTTTATTTACTTTCCCTCACAAATCTGTCGCTATTAATAAAATGTTTAAAAACACAATATCGGAGTTCGAACTTAAGCGATTCGTGTTTTTGAGTGATGGTGTGTGCTCATTCATTCTAACAATCTACTTAATATCTTATATACACTAACTAGGTGTAAACTTGTTAAATACACGGGTTGATTAAAAAAAATAAAATATTAAATGTAAATAAATAAGTATTTTTTAAAATAAAATTTTAAAATAAGGAATGAAATAACATATTAATTGCAATTTAGTATAATATTTATTACATTTGATATTATATATATATATATATATATATATATATATATATATATATATATATAAGGATTATGTGGCTTTTTAATTTTAAAAAATAGAAAAAACCATAAATAGACATGTGGATATTATTTATTTAAAAATTATCACAAAATGACAAGTGTCAAAACTCATTAGAAATTGATATGTGGCAAAATTATCTTCATTTATTATAATAGATTAACATCAAATATATTATTATTATTATTATTATTATTATTATTCCTTTTTTCATTTATTTATTTCACCACCACCACCATCGTGTATATTATTATTATTATTATTATTATTATTATTATTATTATTATTATTATTTCAGTATGCGAATGCTAAATGTTGTCTTTTTTGCCTCGTCTTTTTATATATGTATACGTTTACATTTGCGTACGTACGTACATATTTATTATTATTATTATTATTATTATTATATGTTTATTTAACGCCCCAATTCTGGTATGTTATTTATTATTATTATTTGTTCAAATTGCAACAGGGACTCGACGAGTCAGTGGCCTGACTCGTCGAGTAGAGTCGGGATTTCGAGCACGTTTAAGTTGGTGACTCGGCGAGTCCATATTCCGGACTCAGCGAGTCCGCCAGTCTGGAAGAAACCCTAAATTCATGGGTTTTGCACCCTATATAATCCCCCTTATGCGCCCAATCTGGCCTCCCTCACCCTTAGAACGTTTCATAGCAACACCTTAACCTATCTTGAGTGATTTTGGGCATTTTTGTGTAAATAGTGGAGATTGGAAGAGAAGAGGAAGGCTAGATCCAAAGGAGAAGAAGGGAAACAAGATCTTGCATCAATTTCAGAGTCATTTGAGGTATTAATCGGACTCCTTCTGTTCTTTGGATGCTTCTCTTTAGAAATCTCATTTAAGTTACCCTTTTTGCCCATTTATAAGCTTAATCTAGTAAGGGAGCTTGTGTAGTGGTATAGCTTTCAGATCTAGTCATATTTCTGTCCTAAAACCCAGATCTAATACCTTTATTGAACCTTGTTGCATATAAGCCCTAAATCTAATCTTATTCATGCTTTTTAAGCCTTTAAACCTCTTTAGAGGCCTTTGTGCACGTAAAGATGGAATCTTTACGTGCAAACCAAGCCTTAGGAGCCCAGATCTATCAGTTGGATGCGTTGGTTTTGAGCAGAATCGTCTGAATAGTAATTGCATGCATGCGAATCGGCGAGTCGTTCTTCGGACTCGGTGAGTCGAGTCGTGAGTCCCCGAAGTTTCCACTGTTGAGTTATGCGAGTGGAACCAGTGAGTGTGAGGAGGAATCAATGAGTTGATTGGCAGACTCGTTCATGGAGGGACTCGGCGAGTCAATTCCCTGACTCGGCGAGTCCAAGGCAATCTTCATACCTCAAGATCAGACTCGACGAGTTGTTCATACAACTCGGCGAGTCACAGCCAGAGTATTCACGTGTTGAAGGAGGACTCGACGAGTTGTTCATACAACTCGGCGAGTCGGATGCAGATTGACTGAGTGATAGCATCGAAGAGGAACTCGTCGAGTCTATGCCAAAATCGACGAGTAGTAGCGAGCAGAAGCAAGGAAATGAGAGTGAGGACTCGACGAGTTTGTGACCCAACTCGACGAGCCAGGTCAATTGTATGTTGACTTTGACCAATAGGTTGACTTTGACCAAGGGTAAAATAGTCATTCTACCCTCAGTATAGTTATCAGTATTTGATTCAGTATGTTATGGAAATTGTAGCCGGGGAGATACCGGAGCAGTAGCAGACAGTTTCCAGAGCAGTTCATTTACCAGCCAGCGTACGAGGTGAGTTTCTTTCCAGTAGGAACGGGTCTAAGGCCACAATGCCGGCCCGTTTAGTTAACAGTAGTTTCCGGACTTCGGTATGATGCAGTAGTTAGTATGTTTGATGCCTTCGTGGCTCAGACAGGTTTTGCGTGTTATGTGTTTCGGGTATGGCCTGACTAAGTATGCGGTCTATGTTGTTATGTGTAACACCCGGGTTTTAGGGCTAAACATTTTTGACAATGTAATAGTCTAGGTCAACTATTGTAACTCTTTTTGAAGTAATAAAGATGAAATATTTGAGTATTATGTGAATTATGTGTATTTATGTGCTTATTATTTAATTATAAATGTATAATTAATAAAGAATAAAAATAAGCGTCAAAATTAAAGTGTAATATAAGCCCGATATCTTTACATAAAGTTGTAGTGGTCGAAACAGGGATTCCGGGGATATAAAGAACGCCAAAATCCGAGTTATAACGAATAAGTTATGGCCCGCCGAAGTTTTACGGCAAAACCGGCACGGCACCGGGAGACGTAAATAGTGAATTTATGATGGAGGACTTTTTAGCCTTAGTGATCTAAACGAAAGTCGTAGAATATGTTAAACCGAGAAAATCCATAAAAAGAACGCCCAAATCTGACTTCGTATGAAGAAGTTATGATTTTTCTAAGATTCGGCTTAGCAGTACACGACCCGAAACTCGAATTTTAGTTCGAGAGGTTTTTGGCTTACGCAACCTAAATGAGAGTTGAAGATCTCATTAATAGGAACTCAACGGTAAAAAGATGGACGAAAATGGAGTTCGTATGAAGGAGTTACATATTCTTCGCGGTCATTTAACAGTTTAAATGCCTCCTACTGTTAAATTTGAGATCAGTCGAGAATTAGCCGATAGAGTCTAAATGAAAGTTGTAGATCTTGATTTTACCTATGCGTGGATATAAAGAACGTCGAAAACGGAGCTCATATGCGAGAGTTATGATTTTTCTAAGTTTGAAGGCTGATACGCGATAGGGGGTGACGTGGCACCACCAAAAGGTTGCCACATGTACCAAATCGGCGAGTAGGTCCTCCTACTCAGTGAGTCCATTAGTCAGCACCCCTATAAATAGAGGTGTCGAGCATTCACTTCTCTTCACACCTCCCAAACTCTCTTTCTCTAGTTTCTCTCTCTAGCCTCCCTAACCCCCCCTAAAAGCCTAGGTAAACCCCCTAGCACCCGAAGGAAGACCCGAGGCTCCCGGAGTCCCGAGAAAAGAGCTTTTCGGCTCGGGAACGCTGCTCCAGCGAAGCCCGGTTTTCGAGAAAATCCGCTGTAAGTGAGCTACGCTAACCTATCTTTAGTTTAGCTTATGTTTTAATATTGTAATGTTATTAGGACCTTATAATAAGTACTTGGGCTATTATTATGGGTTATATAAGTATCGTTTAATGCTTATATAATAGTAATAATAGCTAGACTACTAATTAGTCGCGGTGAATATTAGACTAAACCCTAATGGCAATGATACTAGGTTTTGCCAAAGGAAAAGTGTGTTAAGAGTAACGAAGTGTTGTCCTAGCGCCGAGTCACCACCTACTCAGGTGAGTGCATAGTTACTTTCAGCTTACACATAGATACGAAGTATTTTATATAAACTACGTGCTGTGTGTGCATATTATCTGAATACTTGCTATCTATGCTGGATGAACATTGTTATACATGTTTTTGATGATTTGAACTGTATATGTATTTTATATCTACAAAAAAATGTTGGGGTAAAACATGGGTAGATGTAATAGGTGATGTGTGATAAAATGATGAGAGGCCTCGATGTTGATGATGTTGATTTTGTCATCTAGCGGAGTATGGATGACGACCAAGGACTCTTCTAGACAGTCCAGTGGAACACTAGCAGGCTCGCAACCTGTAGGTGTTTGTGAACGATGTGTTCACCGGTGTACTCCATCCCCCACATGGTTGCCTTTAGGACATTTATTGCTAAGGAATCCCCTTAGCAGTAGTGTCCATCCCGATGATGATCCTTAGGCTAGGTCCCTTATGATAGGTGTTTAGGGACGTAAAGTGAGGATAACGGGAACGGGTAATCGGGATATTGATGATTGATGAAATTAATAAACTTATATATTGTGGGTTGAAAACCCTATGTGCTCACCAGGCTCCCCAGCCTGACCCACTCAGTTTCTTGTATTACAGGTAGTGGCGCATGAGCATAGATGTGATGTTTTGGATGAGGGATTACGGATATAGGCCTGTAGATACGAAATAATGTAGTAAGGCTTATATTGTACTGTTTATGCTTTTGATCTGTATCGAACATGACATCCCAAGTCTTTTAATCAAATACATTTCCTTGGAAATGCTTTTGATAAATCTTTATCATATATGTTTTAGGACAAATTCCGCAACACTTTTATTTAAAATGTTACTCTGATTTTTCAAACAAAGCATAAACAAAATTGGTCTTTTCTGGCCGTGAAAATGGGGATGTCACAGTTGGTATCAGAGCATTAGTTTAAGCGAACTAGGAATTTTTAAGGATTTCTAGACTTAAACTTAGAATGCTAAGCGATGATTGTGAGGTGTGAGCACTAGCTTATTTTAGGAATTGTGCCTAGAATGCTTTTATGTGCTAAATGCTTTGTGCCTGATATGCTGTTATTCGTTCGGATCTATGGTCTGTTACCAACCGGGTTTGGAAACCTTATGTGTTTAGGATTCTAAACGTACGAATACGATATCAGAACTAGCATATAAACGTTTCGGAGTGATAAGGACGATTTAAACGTCTATCCTAAATAAAGATCTAATATCACCCTATTCGTTGTATAGATCAAGATGGCAAGAACCCATAGAGGAAACATGAACGCAAATGGGAACAGGAACCAACCCCCAGTGGTTCAGCAAATACCTATTGTAGAAGAAGTAGTACCTGATCCAGTCACCATGGCTAGAGTTCAAGCCATGATTCGGGCTATGCTAGCGGAACGAAGGGAAGAAATGAGACAGATGCTCCACGAAAATAGGGACGAACCTACCATACATGTTGAATCGACGGAGCCAGTTCCTGAGCAATCTGAGGAAGGGAACTACAGCCGCCAAGTGAGTCAAGTAGGGACTCAAGGTGAGCAAAGGGATGCGCAGAAGGGAAAAACAACAAGGATGGGTGGATGTACAAAAATTTCTTGGGTGTGAAACCACCAAGTCTCTCAGGAAGCCCAAAGCCTGTTGAGATTATGGATTGGATCTCCGAGATGGAGATGGTGTTTGAGAGTTGCGATTGCAGCAAGAAGCAGAAGATTGTCTTCGTTGTGAGACAATTGAAATCTGGAGTCTTGAGCTGGTGGAAGCTATTGGCAGATACAATGCCGCGAGGAGAAGCTCTGAAAATGTCATGGGATGAGTTCTTGGAACAACTGAAGGCGCAATATTGTTCAGAGATAGATCTGATTGATCTAAACAATGAGTTCCAAAATTTGAAGAAGGGGAGAATGAGTATCGATGACTATGTTGTTGCATTCACGGAAAAGATGAAGTTGTTTCCATACCTAGTGCCAACCGAACTTTCCAAAATTGAGAAGTTCGCCAACGGACTGTCGGTTGACTTTGGCCCAACAGTCAAGATGGCAACCAACCTGAAATCAGCCGTTCGAGCAGTTAAGAATGTGGAGACCCAGCAGAAAGAAAGGGGTCTGGAGAGGGCCGAGGTTGGTGAGAAAAGGAAATTTGACGGATCCTCGAGGTCTGGAAAGAAGAGTAAATTCTTGAAGTCTGGTTCGAGAGGAGGAGGATCAGAAGCGAAGTGGTGTGAAAAAGTGCAAGAAGAAGCACTCTGGGAAGTGTGACGGAGGGGTCACTTGTTTCAAATGTGAAAAGCCTGGGCACTACGTCTAACATCCGGAATTTCAGGTATTATATTTATTCATTTTATTTCAAGTTTTGTGGAAGAACTCGGCGAGTTGGTGCGTAGACTCGCCGAGTAGAGACGCGATTTCTCATCCGGATTAATGACCGGACTCGACGAGTCGCATTGGTGGACTCGGCGAGTCCGCGCTGTTTAATGAAACCCTAATTTCTCGGGTTTGGGACCTATTTAAAGGGCCTTATGTCCGTCATTTGTGCTCACCAGCCCCCAGGGCGAAACCCTAGTGAGCTTGAGCGTTTGGAGTGAGAGAAGGAGCCATTGTCGACCTTGGAGGTGTTGTCTAGCAAGGGAAAGGAAGCTATAGCCAAGAGGAAGCAAGAGGGTTAACTTCCTGAAGATCTGAGGTCCAGAACATCACGTTTGAGGTACTATTTTCGAACCATTTTTCTGTTGTGGTGATGTTCATGTTGATTTAGGGCTTATTGAGCCCTTTTGTGACTAGATCTAGTGCTCCCATGGTCCCTTAGCGAGTTAGGTTCTGGATCTGGACCCATGGAGGTCCAGAGTGCCTCTTTGTCCAAGCTTTATATGAGTGTATGGAGGTTTTGGTTTGGGATCATTGTATTTGAGGTTAAAACACCATTTATGAGTCAATAGGTGTGATATGAGCGCCAAGACATAAACTTTACGTGATAAATAAGCTTGGAAAGACTGGATCTATGAGTTAGTGGAGCAGATCTGACCTCAGAAGGTCGTTTGGGGTTGTGCATGGAATGCACTCGTCGAGTCCATAGGCTGACTCGACGAGTTGGAGCGAGTTGTTCCGTGTTTTCGAACCAGGGGTTGAGCAACCGAGTTGGGTGAGTGACTCGGAAGGGATTCAGAGGAATTGGGTCCCCGTAGGGACTCGGCGAGTCCACGCCAGACTCGGCGAGTTGGGTTGACCGTTGACCATTGACCAGAGTTGACCGGTGTTGAATTGGTAGAATTAGTCAACCATAGTTGGGATAGTGTTAATTAGAGATATACTTGTGTTATAGGAGGACTATAGCTCGGGAGATCGAGCAGTAGTGATTTCCGGGATTTACGAGTTACCGAGATACGCGGGGTGAGTCTTCTCACTACACTTTACCTTGAGTAGGTAATTAGAGTTATGTGATATAGTGTTGTATGCTATATATGTTTTATGTGTTGCACTGCGTTATTCTATGTGATTTATGTTGTGCATGCTACAGAGTTAGAACCGGAAGGTTCATAGAGATAGAGCCTGAGGGTTCATAGAGTTGGGTGCACGGAACCAAAGAGTTATAGCCTCGAGTGGCTAATATGTGTTATATATATATGGTATTTTGGGGAACTCACTAAGCTTTGTGCTTACAGTGTTTGGTGTTATTTGTTTCAGGTACTAGTGAGGATCGCGGGAAGGTGTCGGCCTGATCAGTACACACATGGGGTTTTTATGTTATGAGATCTTGGGATTGTTATATGCTATGAATTTGAGTTTCAAACAATGATGTTTTTATGAATGATAAATGAATTATGCATTTATAAAATGTGAAAAATTGTTTTGAAATTTACGGTGTTACAAGTTGGTATCAGAGCCTTGGTTTGAGGGATTCGAGTACACCTTCGGGCGTATTTGAACTCAAACTGAGGATTTGAGAAATATTTTCAAAAAGAGTAAAAGATTTTTGGAAAACGCAGAGCAGAGTCGTGTGTACGATCAGTGAGCGCCCGAACGGTGATTTCTCAAGATACCTTTATGTTATATGCTTATGATATTGATATGATGTATTATGGTGCTAGAGTGGGCTAGGTACTCCTATTAGGACTAGAGTGGCATGATTTGTGATGCCTTAGCCTAGGGAGTGGTGAGCTGCTATGAGATGCTTGAGAGTGAGTAGGTAGCAACGAGGAGCTTATGAGAGATCTGTTAGAGAAAGGATTTTGCATAATAGAGTACTTGGGACTTGGGATCCTAGGAGGAGGACTTGGGTTGTATACTGACGCGGTATGGAAGGTAGTATTGGGCTCGTACTACTGAAAACACCGGGACGGTGTACAGTTCAAGTAAGAATCTTCGGGATGCCGAGAATCAAGGAGGGACGAGTTATCGAGTGCGAGTATGCTCGAGTGAGTTTCTAATATATCGTATGTTGTTTTTCAGAGGTAGATCATGGTGAGGACACGTCATGCGCCAGAGAGCAACGAGATCAGTGATGAGGAGATCCGCCGGATCATCCATGAGGAGGTGGCTGCGGCCATCAGGGCAGAGATACCAGAGATGTTTGAGTCTATCAAGAACACGCTGATTGAGACTTTTGACGAGCGTTATGCCGCTCTTTCTGAGGCTGCTGTTGCAGCGGCCACCGCAGCCATTGCTGCTGCTAGGCCGCTAGGGGGTGACTCGTTGTTCAGGGAGTTCAGCAACACGAAGCCACCAGAGTTTGATGGGACACAGGATCCGATTGCAGCGATGAGATGGGTATCTGACATTGAGGGGTGTTTCTATACATGCTCGTGCCCGGGGGCGAAGGATTGGTGGAAGTTCATGACAGCACACTATTATCTAGCAGAGCTTGCTGCGGTGACCTGGGAGAGGTTCACCACCATGTTTCGTGATGAGTACGTTCCCCCGGTGGAACGGGATCAGTTGGCACAAGATTTTTTGACCCTCAAGCAGGGTACGGAGTCTGTTACAGTTATTACTAGGATTTTTCATGAGAGGGCGATGTTCTGCCCTAAGCACGTGTCTACTGAGCAGGCACGTATGAGCCGTTATTTGAGTATTTTGAGGAGAGATATTTGGGAGTTCATGGCGAACTCCTCGTACCGGACATTTTTCGAGCTTCAGGCAAATGCCCGGAAGAGGGAGATCGAGCTAGAGACTCAGGCTAGGGAGGAGGCGGAGTCTCAGGGGAGGGATCGGCGACCGGCACAGTCCGAGCCGGCAGCCAAGCGGGCCAAGCCCGCTGATCCCAGAGCAGGGAGCCAGAAGGGCCGCACTTGTGGAAAGTGTGGCAAGGGTCATGATGGAGTTTGTAGAGTTGGATCTTGCTACAAGTGTGGCAAGGAGGGGCATATGGCCAAGGACTGCCCCAAGGGGTTTGCAATGTGTTTCCACTACAACCAGACCGGACACAGGAAGGCCGAGTGTCCGCTACTACGAGGGTCAGCACAGAGAGCTTCTCAGGGGACTGCCCCTGTTGCGATTAGAGCTTTGGATAGTCGGCCGGTGAAGATCGAGACGCCGAAGGCTCGGGGGAGAGCCTTCCAGTTCACTGCGGAGGAGGTCCGCGCAGCGCCCGATGTCGTGGCTGGTATGTATTCTTTCATGTATTTATTTTAATGTTTGAGATTTTGTGCTAATTTTATGACATGCGTAGGTACTTTTCTTGTGAGTTCTGTACCTGCTTTGGTGTTATTTGACTCGGGTGCGAGTTGATCTTTTGTATCGTTGGATTTTAGTCAGCACATCAGTATTAGTTGGGAGGCGTTGAGTCGACCTCTGAGAGTCTCCATCACCGACGAGAGAGCAGTGTATGCCACAGAGGTGATTCGAGGGTGTGTGCTCGAGATCTTCGGTGTAGAGTTTCCTATTGATTTGGTCCCGATTGCGATGGGGGACGTATGTGTCATCGTAGGCATGGATTGGTTGAGCAGATTTGGAGCCGTTATAGATTGCGAGCGGCAGCTGGTGACTATACGAGACCCAAGTGGGGGAGTTCTTACGGTGTACGGTAAGGGTACCCGTCCCGATTCAGCATTTTGTTCGGCTGCTAGAGTGAGACAGAACCTACAGCAGGACTGTAGTGGTTTTGTGGCATATGTGGTGGATACGAGAGTTGGTGCAGAGAGACCGAGTATGGTTGAGGAGGTTCCGATAGTGTAGGAATTCCCAGATGTCTTCCCCGAGGAGTTACCAGGTGTGCCTCCCGAGAGGCAGGTTGAGTTTCACATTGATTTGATTCCGGGGGCAGCTCCTATTGCCAAGGCGCCCTATCGCCTTGCACCTCCAGATATGCAGACGTTATCCTCGCAGCTTCAGGAGCTGCTGGGGAAGGGGTTTATTCGGCCGAGCAGCTCGCCGTGGGGAGCACCGATCCTTTTTGTGAAGAAAAAGGATGGTTCGCACCGAATGTGCATAGATTATCGAGAGCTGAACAAGCTAACGATCAAGAACCGTTATCCTTTGCCAAGGATCGATGATTTGTTCGATCAGCTGCAGGGAGCATCTTGGTTTTCCAAGATTGATCTGAGATCTGGATATCATCAGATGAGGGTGCGTGATGAGGATATCTAGAAGACCGCGTTCAAGACTCGTTATGGGCATTACGAGTTCGTGGTGATGCCATTCGGGCTCACCAATGTGCCTGCAGCGTTCATGGATCTCATGAACAGGGTATGTAGACCGATGCTGGATCGATCAGTGATTGTGTTCATTGACGACATTTTGGTGTACTCGAGATCCAGGGAGCAGCATGAGGAGCACTTGCGAGAAATCCTCAGTGTGCTGCGATCGGAGAGGCTTTATGCCAAATTCTCCAAGTGCGATTTTTGGTTGCGAGAGGTGCAATTCCTTGGTCACCTCGTTAACCAAAAGGGGATCTTGGTCGATCCGGCCAAGATCGAGGCAGTGTTGAGCTGGGAGGTGCCAAAATCTCCTTCCGAGATCAGGAGTTTTCTAGGGTTGGCCGGCTATTATCGGAGATTCATCAAGGATTTCTCCAAGATTGTTGTTCCTCTCACAAGGTTGACCCGGAAGGGTGTGGTGTTCAGATGGGGCCCAGAGCAGCAGGCCTCATTTGAGACTCTTCGCCAGAGATTGTGCGAAGCCCTGGTGTTGGCTCTTCCAGAGGGAATGGAGGACTTCGTGGTGTATTGTGACGCATCGATATCTGGGTTGAGCGTGTTGTTGATGCAAAGAGGGCATGTGATAGCGTACGCATCAAGGCAGCTGAAGCCTCACGAGGCAAGGTATCCCGCCCACGATCTAGAGTTGGGGGCTGTGGTGTTCGCCCTCAAGATTTGGCGCGATTACCTGTATGGGGTTCAGTGTACGATATACACGGACCACAAGAGTTTGAAGTATTTGATGGATCAGCCAAACCTGAACATGTGTCAGAGAAGATGGTTGGATGTAGTAAAGGATTATGATTGTGAGATCCTTTACCACCCGGGCAAGGCTAATGTGGTAGCCGACGCCCTGAGCCGTAGGGCAGAGAACACCCCGATTCGGGATTTTTGTATGAGATTGACGGTGATGACTCCGGTGTTGGACACCATCAGAGGGGCTCAGGCTGAGGTAGTAAGACCGGAGAACCGTAAGAGAGAACGAGTTATCGGTCAGGTATCAGAGTTCGTAACCGATAGCAAAGGGCTTATGACCTTCCAGGGTCGGATTTGGGTACCGTTTGTTGGAGGAACGCGTACCATCTTGATGGAGGAGGCACATAGATTGAGATTGTCGATCCATCCCAGGACCACTAAGATGTTTTTGGATCTTAAGAGAGAGTATTGGTGGCCCTGTATGAAGAGAGATGTGGCGTGGTTTGTTGAGAGGTGCCTAACCTGTCGTAGGGTTAAGGCCGAACATCAGAGACCGCATGGTAATTTGCAACCACTGGAAATCCCAGAGTGGAAATGGGAGCAGATATCCATGGATTTTATCACCAAATTGCCGAGAACGGCGAGGGGTGTCGATGCAATTTGGGTGATAGTAGACCGTCTGACAAAGAGTGCTCACTTTCTCGCCATTAGTGAGAGTTCTTCAGCAGAAAAGTTAGCAGAGGTTTATGTGAGAGAGGTGGTATCGCGACATGGGGTGCCGATCTCGATCGTGTCAGATCGGGATGTGCGTTTCACTTCCAGATTTTGGAAGAAATTCCATGAGGAGTTGGGCACGAGGCTGCATTTTAGTACCGCATACCACCCACAAACTGACAGTCAGAGCGCGCGGACGATTCAGACGCTTGAGGACATGCTCCGAGCATGCGTGTTGGATTTTGGCGGAAGCTGGGACACATATTTGCCCTTAGTAGAGTTCTCCTACAATAACAGCCATCATTCGAGCATTGGTATGCCGCCTTTTGAGCTGTTGTATGGGAGGAGGTGTCAGACTCCCATTTGTTGGGGAGAGGTAGGGCAACGAGTGATGGGTAGCACGGACATTGTGCTTCAGATGACAGAGTAGATACAGTGGGTCCAGCAGAGATTGTTGACCGCTCAGAGCCGCCATAAGAGTTATGCGGATAGGCGACGATCCGAGCTTGAGTTCCAGGTCGGTGATTATGTTCTCCTGAAGGTATCTCCTTGGAAAGGAGTCATTCAATTCAGGAAGAGGGGCAAGCTAGGGCCCCGATATATTGGGCCGTTCAGAGTAATCGCGAGGGTGGGCGGGGTAGCGTATCGCCTAGAGCTACCTGTGGAGTTGGAGCGAATTCATAATACCTTCCACGTGTCTCAGTTGAGGAAGTGTATAGCCGATGAGTCGGTGGTAGTGCCGTTAGATGACATTCAGGTGGATGAGAGCCTGAACTACGCGGAGAGACCAATTACGATTGTGGATCAGAAGATCAAGGTTCTGAGAAAAAAGGAGGTGCCTCTGGTGCAGGTTCAGTGGCAACATCGGAAAGGATCCGAGTTGACTTGGGAGCCAGAGCGAGAGATGCGTGAGCAGCATCCGGAGCTATTTCAGGGATGAGACTTCGAGGGCGAAGTCTGATTCAAGTGGGGGAGAATTGTAACATCCGGAATTTCAGGTATTATATTTATTCATTTTATTTCAAGTTTTGTGGAAGAACTCGGCGAGTTGGTGCGTAGACTCGCCGAGTAGAGACGCGATTTCTCATCCGGATTAATGACCGGACTCGACGAGTCGCATTGGTGGACTCGGCGAGTCCGCGCTGTTTAATGAAACCCTAATTTCTCAGGTTTGGGACCTATTTAAAGGGCCTTATGTCCGTCATTTGTGCTCACCAGCCCCCAGGGCGAAACCCTAGTGAGCTTGAGCGTTTGGAGTGAGAGAAGGAGCCATTGTCGACCTTGGAGGTGTTGTCTAGCAAGGGAAAGGAAGCTATAGCCAAGAGGAAGCAAGAGGTTTAACTTCCTGAAGATCTGAGGTCCAGAACATCACGTTTGAGGTACTATTTTCGAACCATTTTTCTGTTGTGGTGATGTTCATGTTGATTTAGGGCTTATTGAGCCCTTTTGTGACTAGATCTAGTGCTCCCATGGTCCCTTAGCGAGTTAGGTTCTAGATCTGGACCCATGGAGGTCCAGAGTGCCTCTTTGTCCAAGCTTTATATGAGTGTATGGAGGTTTTGGTTTGGGATCATTGTATTTGAGGTTAAAACACCATTTATGAGTCAATAGGTGTGATATGAGCGCCAAGACATAAACTTTACGTGATAAATAAGCTTGGAAAGACTGGATCTATGAGTTAGTGGAGCAGATCTGACCTCGGAAGGTCGTTTGGGGTTGTGCATGGAATGCACTCGTCGAGTCCATAGGCAGACTTGACGAGTTGGAGCGAGTTGTTCCGTGTTTTCGAACCAGGGGTTGAGTAATCGAGTTGGGTGAGTGACTCGGTGAGTCGGAAGGGATTCAGAGGAATTGGGTCCCCGTAGGGACTCGGCGAGTCCACGCCAGACTCGGCGAGTTGGGTTGACCGTTGACCATTGACCAGAGTTGACCGGTGTTGAATTGGTAGAATTAGTCAACCATAGTTGGGATAGTGTTAATTAGAGATATACTTGTGTTATAGGAGGACTATAGCTCGGGAGATCGAGCAGTAGTGATTTCCGGGATTTACGAGTTACCGAGATACGCGAGGTGAGTCTTCTCACTATACTTTACCTTGAGTAGGTAATTAGAGTTATGTGATACAGTGTTGTATGCTATATATGTGTTATGTGTTGCACTGCGTTATTCTATGTGATTTATGCTGTGCATGCTACAGAGTTAGAACCGGAAGGTTCACATAGATAGAGCCTGAGGGTTCATAGAGTTGGGTGCACGGACCCAAAGAGTTATAGCCTCGAGTGGCTAATATGTGTTATATATATATATATATATATATATATATATATATATATATATATATATATATATATATATATATATATATATATATGGTATTTTGGGGAACTCACTAAGCTTTGTGCTTACAGTGTTTGGTGTTATTTGTTTCAGGTACTAGTGAGGATTGCAGGAAGGCGCCGGCCTGATCAGTACACACACGGGATTTTTATGTTATGAGATCTTGGGATTGTTATATGATATGAATTTGAGTTTCAAACAATGATGTTTTTATGAATAATAAATGAATTATGTATTTATAAAATGCGAAAAATTGTTTTGAAATTTACGGTGTTACACTACGCCAACGAATGCACGTTCACTAAGAAAGTCTGTTATGAGTGCAACGAGGAGGGGCACATTTCAAAGGATTGCCCGAAGAAGAAGGAGGCAGGAAGACCCAACATACCACCGAAGCCGAAGGCGAGAGCCTTCCAGATGATGCTCGAGGCTGCAAAGGAGGCAGCAGACATCGCTTCGGGTGCCTTTCTTGTAAATGGTTTGCCTGCAAATATACTATTTGATTCCGGAGCCAACTACTCCTTCGTGTCGCATAAAGTTGGTGGGAAATTAGCATTGCCTGTAGAAAAACTTGATAATGCCCTGATTGTAGAAGTTGCCAGTGGCAAATTCATACCAGTTAGTAATCGTATTTGGAACATCGTCATCAACCTAAACGGAAATGAATTCCATGAGGAGCTATTACCCATAGAGCTAAACAGTTTCGACATCGTTTTGGGTATGGATTGGCTTAGCGCCAACGATGCTGAGATCAAATGCCGAAAGAAGATAGTAAGGGTAAACCCACCCAGAAAGGAATCATTTATGGTGTACGGGGACAAACGGAGAGTGAATTCTGGAATCATCTCCCTGATGAAAGCCAAAAAATGTTTGTCCAAAGGATGTGCATCATACTTGGCATTCGTAATTGATGATAAGAAGGAGAAGAAAGAGGTGCAGAATATACCGGTTGTGTGTGATTATCCGGAAGTCTTTCCCGAAGATCTTCCCGGATTAGCACCTGATAGGCAAGTGGAGTTTCGTATAGACTTGTTACTAAGAACAACACCGATAGCGAAGGCACCTTACCGATTAGCACCGATGGAGATGAAGGAGCTCATGACGCAACTTCAGGAGCTGTTGGACAACGGTTTCATTCGACCTAGTTCATCACCCTGGGGAGTTCCGATGTTATTCGTGAAGAAGAAGAACGGAAGCATGAGGATGTGCATAGACTACCGAGAGTTGAATAAGGCAACAGTGAAGAACAAGTATCCATTGCCGAGGATTGATGACCTATTCGATCAGCTGCAAGGTTCGAGCTACTTCTCAAAGATCGATCTTAGGTCAGAATATCATCAGCCGAAGGTAAGAGAGCAGGATATTGAGAAGACTGCATTCAGAACTAGATATGGACACTACGGGTTCTTGGTTATGTCATTCAGACTAACCAATGCTCCCGCAGCATTCATGGATTTGATGAACAGGGTTTGTAAACCATTCTTTGATAAATCCGTGATAGTGTTCATCGACGATATTCTGATCTACTCGAAAAGCCAGGAGGAGCATGGCAAGCATCTATGGGAAGAAGTACCGAAGAAAGAGAAGCTTTACGCTAAGTTCTCCAAATGCGACTTTTGGATACGAGAAGTCCAGTTCTTGGGTCACGTGGTTAACCAAGGAGGGATAATGGTTGACCCCGCAAAGATCGAGTCTGTGATGAAGTGGGAACGTCCGAAAAGTCCCACGGAGGTTCGGAGCTTTCTAGGATTAGCCGGATATTACCGATGATTTATCCAAGGCTTTTCTTCGATAGCTGCTCAATTAACAGCTTTGACCCATAAAGGAGCCACATATACATGGAGTGAGAAACACGAAGAGGCGTTCAAGAAGCTAAAGAAGAAGTTATGCAAAGCACTGATACTTTCTCTACCCGATGGAGTTGAAGACTTCGCGGTATACAGTGACGCATCTGGAGTCGGGTTGGGTTTTGTTCTGACCCAAAGAGAAAAGGTGATAGCATACGCATGTCGACAATTGAAAGAACATGAGAAGAACTACCCCACTCATGATCTGGAGTTGGCAGCGGTAGTATTTGCCTTAAAAATATGGAGGCATTACCTCTACGACACAAAGTGCAAGTTGTTCACTGATCATAAGAGTCTCCAGTATCTCTTTAATCAGAAAGAATTGAACATGAGGCAACGACGCTAGCTAGAGTTACTCAAGGACTACGACTGTGAGATACTTTACCACCCCGGTAAAGCAAATGTTGTCGCTGATGCTCTCATTCGAAAAGTCAATCTTGAAAGGAAAAGGCCAAGAGCGTTGAGAATTTGAAGTCGTCTCGACGATTGTGGAAAGTATCAGGAAAGCTCAAGAAGAAGCTTTAAAGAAGAATGACCGAAAGTGTTCGGTACAAAAAATCGAGGACTGAAGGTATTCTAAGATCGAATTTGGGTACCTAAGACGGGAGGAATAAGAGATCTTCTGATGGAAGAAGCCCACAAGACCATGTAATCGATTCATCCCGGTAGCACTAAAATGTATAGGGACCTAAAACCCTACTATTGGTGGCCGACAATGAAGCTCGATGTTGCGAAGTACGTGGCCGAGTGTGTGACATGTGTGAGAGTTAAGGCACAACATCAGAAACCGTATGGGAGTTTGGAACCTTTACCCGTACCCATGGGTAAATAGGGGGACATCACCATGGATTTTGTGACCAAACTGCCCAGGACGAAGAGCGGACACGACATGATTTGGGTAGTCGTGGATCATTTCACCAAGAGTGCACACTTCATAGCAGCCAACGAGAAGTGGTGTATGGATAAGCTCGCAAATTCTTACATGAAAGAGATAGTAAGACTTCACGGTGTTTCTCTTACAATTGTATCAGATCGTGATAGTCGTTTCACGTCGAGGTTTTGGAGGAGTCTACAAGAGGAGTTGGGTACAAAGTTATGTTTGAGTACTGCTTACCATCCGCAAGCTGATGGTCAGAGCGAAAGAACGATTCAGAAATTGGAAGATATGCTAAGAAGACCATAGTTGTCGAACTTTGACATCTACAAAACGGGAGAAAAACAAATTCAAGTTAGTTGATTGATTGAGTCCTTAGTAAATCACCCAAATGAGATACTAAGGCTAGGACCCAACACAATATTCTAAAACTCGGGAGAGGGATGTCGTAACCCTAATTGCAGAACATTTGAAGGTAAGTGAATGACGATTCACTAATTTCCACCATGAAAAACGAAAAATGAAATTTAAGTTTTAAATCTATGAAAACTCCTAGATCCTTAGAGATTCATTGAACATTTCAATGGCATGTTTAAATCTCGATATGCCCTTCTTGTTTGTGACTGGGATGCCGAGGATCACAAAGCGGGTATGAATAACCATGCAAACTTACATGGTTCCCTCACATGTTACAGTCACCTATTCGGTGTGCCGGTAAACCACACACGCTCCACCGAACTATGACCAACATTGAGTCACCCTTTGCTACCTTTGCTTAGAACCATTTAGTGTGCCAGTGAACCACACACGCTCCACTAACGTCTTCGCAAGGGCACAAAGTGTAATTTCATGGAATTGCATCAATTCACTTTTGCCTAAGTAACTAAGATTGGGAATTTTATGAAAACATTTAGTTACTTTAATAATTTATTATACTTATAATGGAAGGTTTCGTCCTATCCTACCCGTTCGGCTAACGACCCTCCACTAGTCAAGAGTGCGGTGGGTAAGAGTGGATACCCATTCAATCGCCATTTTATAGGCAATTTCCTTAAACACACCTTATAGACCAGCCTTGTGAATGAGGGCTACTAACGGTAAGACTGACTTTACTCATACATATATATAATGTTAGACTTTTAATGTTATATATAGTATAGGGTGTATTTTACACTTTTAAAATATTAGGAGGTCAAATTTAACAATTATACTTTTTAATTCAATTAAATTTTAAACCAAAAACTTTATGGATTTAATAAACCTCTTTTAATTATACACCTTAATTAATTAATAAAACCATAAGGGTGTGATTTTAACTCTTTCAAAACAATACTAGAGTTTTTAGAATTTAACATTCCTAATTAAACGTTTAATCAACTTTTAAATTCCAAAACTTGAGGGCAAGTTTTGAAACATTTCAAAACATTAGGGTTTAGAATTTAAATATGCATCAAAATTAAACTTTTAATCAAAATTTAAATTCCAAAACTTGAGGGCAAGTTTTGAAACATTTCAAAACAATTGAGTTTTAATCTTTCTTAAAAATTTCGAATTTATGACATTTAAATTAAAAAATTTTAAATATTAAAACTCTTGATTTAATAATTATCTTGAATTAGACTATTAATTTAATTATTAAATCATAAGGGATTATCTAAATCATGAAGATAATTACCATTTATACATTTAAGATATCCTAATCCCTTAAATATCTCTATAGATTTCGAAAATAAGGATAGGATAATGCAAAATCTATAATTACCATATATAACAATTAGAGGATAATTACAAGATATGGGATAATCAAAATCCCTAGAATTTAGGATCTTATCTTGGGGAGGAGGCAAATTTCGAAAATCAAGGGATTAAAACAAACCCTAGATTTCGAAATTTAAGGGTTTAAGGAAAGGATTTGAAGATCTTATTCAAACTCTTGCAAATTAGGGTTTGCAAACCCTAATCTCGAAAAATCCTAATATGTCAAGTTCATACAATTGAATAGACTAATTGAAAACAAGTTAACCAAAGGCTCTGATACCACTGATGGGTTTTATACTAACAATCCTATGTGCACATGCAACCCTAGCATTGTATCTATGTTTTCACTATTAGATACACAACATTATGAACACATAATAAAACCCTAATGATGATTGCTATTTTCGAAATTAACCAAGAAGGTTAGATTACATACCTCTTGTTGTTATATTGTAATAACAACTTGAATCTTCAAACCCTAGGTCTTGAAAGCAAGCACCACAAGTGTAATGCCTCTAATGGCTCACAAACACCACAAGCAATTGGAGAAGATATATAGAGAGAGAAGGAGAGGTATAAAATTCGTCCCTAGGAAGCCTTGGGAAGGTATGGACGAAATCATGAGCCAAAGGGGTGTTTATATAGGTGTAGAGATAGGGTTTCAGTCCTTATCCTTATCTAGTTGCTTGCCCACCAAGAAACCCATAAGATAAGCCTTGAATCCTTATCATGGACGAATTCTAAGGCCTTATCACCTTAAATTCGTCCAACCTATCCTTAGGATAATCCTTACCCTATTTTGTAACTATCATATAATTACAATTCAGCCCCTCTAGTTTAATTAATTACATTTGATCACAAAATTAACTCTTAATTAATTATTGACCAATATTAATTAAACACATATGATTTCTCCTTTAATATATTATTCTTATAACATATTAATAAATCATAATAACCTCTTTCTCTATTATTTCTCCATTCAAGTTGCTTTGGTGAAGGCAACCCAAAAGGACCATGCACAATCGGGTCAAGTATTTACCAATTATGGTTACTTGCTTAGACACTAATCCAACAATTAGGACCTTATAATAAGTACTTGGGCTATTATTATGGGTTATATAAGTATCATTTAACGCTTATATAATAGTAATAATAGCTAGACTACTAATTAGTCCCGGTGAATATTAGACTAAACCCTAGTGGCAACGATACTAGGTTTTGCCAAAGGAAAAGTGTGTTAAGAGTAACGAAGTGTTGTCCTAGCGCCGAGTCACCACCTACTCAGGTGAGTGCATAGTTACTTTCAGCTTACACATAGATACGAAGTATTTTATATAAACTACGTGCTATGTGTGCATATTATCTGAATACTTGCTATCTATGCTGGATGAACATTGTTATACATGTTTTTAATGATTTGAACTGTATATGTATTTTATATCTACAAAAAAATGTTGGGGTAAAACATGGGTAGATGTAATAGGTGCTGTGTGATAAAATGATGAGAGGCTTTGATGTTGATGTTGTTGATTCTGTCATCTAGCGGAGTATGGATGACGACCACGGACTCTTCTAGACAGTCCAGTGGAACACTAGCAGGCTCGCAACCTGTAGGTGTTTGTGAATGATGTGTTCACCGGTGTACTCCATCCCCCACATGGTTGCCTTTAGGACATTTATTGCCGAGGAATCCCCTTAGCAGTAGTGTCCATCCCGATGATGATCCTTAGGCTAGGTCCCTTATGATAGGTGTTTAGGGACGTAAAGTGAGGATAACGGGAATGGGTAATTGGGATATTGATGATTGATGAAATTAATAAACTTATATATTGTGGGTTGAAAACCCTATGTGCTCACCAGGCTCCCCAGCCTGACCCACTCAATTTCTTGTATTACAGGTAGTGGCGCATGAGCATAGATGTGATGTTTTGGATGAGGGATTACGGATATAGGCCTGTAGATACGAAATAATGTAGTAAGGCTTATATTGTACTGTTTATGCTTTTTATCTATATCGAACATGACATCCCAAGTCTTTTAATGAAATACATTTCCTTGGAAATGCTTTTGATAAATCTTTATCATATTTGTTTTGGGACAAATTCCGCAACACTTTTATTTAAAATGTTACTCTGATTTTTCAAACAAAGCATAAACAAAATCGGTCTTTTCTGGCCGTGAAAATGGGGATGTCACATTATGCTAGTTGATATGTGTATGCTATGCTATGCTTAGTAGTTCCGGACTTCGGTCCGATGTGGATAGTTCCGGACTTCCGTCCAATGCAGATAGTTCTGGAATTCGGTCCGATGCAGTTAGTTCCGGACTTCGATCCGATGCAGAGGGCAGGGCCCTGGTTAGTTCCAGACTTCGGTCCGATGAAGTGGGCGGGGCCCAGTAGTTGTTTATATGTTTGTATGGTATGTGGTAGTTTGGTGGAGCTCACTAAGCTTTGTGCTTACAGTTTCAGTTTTGGTTTCAGGTATTTCAGCTTTATTCATGGGAGTTTTTGTTCAGATACTTAGATATGATTTGATACAGTTTTTGATACGAAACTTTTATTATGGATTTTGAGATACCCGACGTATGGTTTTTATTATATGACATTCAGTGTTATGACTTTTATTATTATTTAAAACAAAATTTTTGGGTCGTATTTTTGGATGTTTCAAGTTGGTATTAGAGCCTTGGTTTGAGGGATTCGGGCACACTTTCGAGTGTGTCTGAACTCAAACTAAGGAAGAGGTAAAATGTTTTTTCAAAAGAAAAGAGTTTTAGAAAAGTAAAAAGAATTTTTAGAAAGAAAAGAACTTTGAAAAGAGAAAAGGGTGTGGTGCATGCGATCATCCGAGCTCAAGTAAGTGCTCCCAAATTACCCATACTACAATATGTTTCAGTTATGTTTGAATTTCAGTTTCAGTTTCAGTAGAACAGCATACTAGTATAAGACTAAGGATCTAGGAGGATGCGTTATGTGCCTGCTTTATGTGTTTCATCTTTGTAAGAATTGCATGCTAGCATTGAGTAGTCAGCAGTAGGATAGCATGTTTAGGTTATGCCTGATAGCATAAGCTTAGCATTGTATGCTAGTACAGTTTCTCATTATGAGGACAGAATTGCTTGAGTAGTTTTTGTGTTCGAATGCTACTTGCTTTGTGCTTCGTGGGACTCTGAGTGATGAGAGTTAGCCGTTAGGTAAATACGCCACATCACATGTGAACAGGGTTGAATAATCTCAGAGTGTTGGATTTGGCCTTGCTGCGCAACTCTTGTTTGAGTCTAACTGTTGTGGGGACGAGTTCTTTACTCGAAGGATTATCTGAGCCTCGCCACATGTAATAGTATTCAGGTAATGACCAATTGGCATCACAAGGAGGCCTTCAGCAGCTGAGGACTGGTAGGGTTGAGTCAGAGATTTCCCTAGGGCAAGCCTAGGATGAGAGTAGTAGAGATCAGCAACAGCAGTAGTGGTTTGGTAGCAGTTATTGAGGAAAGTACGGATAGATGTGGAAGGTAGTAGGGGCCCATACTACTGGAAGCAGAGGATCCGTACTTGAATCAAGGAAGGCCGAGATGAGACCGGAAGGCCTGTAGTAGTAGTGATCCCTCGAGATATATAAGTGTTTCTGACGTTTGTCTTGATGTGTTTTCAGAATGATGGTTTTACGACCTAGGCCAGCAGCCGGCGGTTCAGGTGCCGGAGAGGGATCGGGCTCGGGAGGCGAGCAACTAGATGAGCAGACCAGGGATTTTCTCTCTTCAGAGATTACTCGTATCAAACTTGAGCAGACTCCTGTGATTTTCGGTTCGATCAAGGAGGGTATCCTAGAGCTGATGAGTGAGAGGTTGGGCACCTTCCATGCCGAGGTGGTGGCCATGATGGGGTCACGCACGCTTACGTTCAGGGAGTTCAGGGCATGTGGAGCTCCAGATTACCACGGGGCACAGGACCACATAGCGAGTACCAGATGGTTTGCGGATGTGGCCAACGCATTCCGCATGAGCAGGTGTCCCGAGGGGGACAAGGTCAGATTAGCGTCCTGTCTTCTGAAGGATAGGGCACGAAATTGGTAGGAGGAGGTTGGTCATGCCATCGGGGATGACGCAACTTTGGATACCATGACCTGGGTAGACTTTTCTACCAGGTTTAGAGCTGAGTTCGCACTGGTTATTGAGGTGCAACAGTTAGCACGTGAGTTTCAGGATTTAACCCAGACTATAGAGTCAGTGGCGGAAATTACCGCCAAGTTCAGGGAGAGGGCACTTCTCGTTCCTCAGTACGCAGATGATGAGGAAATGAAGAAGGCCCGTTATCATGAGATGTTGCGGAGTGATATCCGACAGTTTGTAAGCCGGTCTAGCTGTAAAATGTTGGATGACATGATTGCTAGGGCTCGAGAGCGGGAGATTGACCTTGAGATGGAGAGGAAGAGGAAGCCGGAGGCGGCTTCGGGTACAGGGGGTTCGGGCAAAAAGCCCAAGGTTTCAGATCATAGATCCAGGAGTCAGCAGAGCCACAGTCGGTGTGGCAAGTGTGGGAGATTGCACGACGGCGTGTGCAAGGCAGGGAGTTCCGGCTGCTACAAGTGCGGCCGAACTGGGCATATTAGCAGATATTGTACAGCCACTACCACTGCCATTGCAGCGTCATATCTAATTTGCTTTCAGTGCAATCAGAGGGGACATAAAAAGTCCCAGTGTCCGAGTTTAGCAGCTGTAGGGAAGGTGTCAGCACCTGCCTCTGCTACTTTGAGGATTACAAATGACCGTCAGGGCCGAGCTGAGACGCCAGTGGCGAAGAGTAGGGCTTTCTAGCTGACAGTAGAGGAGGCACGAGCGACTCCTGACGTGGTAATGGGTATGTATTTCTCCTTTATCTCTGCATTTATTATTGGTTGTTTCTTATGGTTATATATTTTGTATAGGGTCGTTCTCAGTGAACGGCATTTCAGCTACAGTATTGTTTGATTCGGGGGCTACCCGATCATTCGTCTCTCTTGCGCTTAGCAAGAGGTTTAGCAGAGCTCCAGGGGAGCTAGATTTTCCAGTTGAGGTTGAGATAGCAGCTGATAGAACCGTTAGGGTTGCAAGGGTACACAAAGGATGTTCTCTACAGTTATTCGATGAGCAGTTTCTGGTGGATTTGGTCCCTATTCCCCTGCGAGGGAATAAGGTTATAGTAGGCATGGATTGGCTGAGCCCCAATGGGGCGCTGATAGATTGTGAGCTGCAGTTAGTGAGGGTTCGCACTCCCAGTAGGGGAGAGTTAGTGATTCAGGGCGAGAGGCCACAGCGCGGACCAGTTCTATGTTCAGCGGCGAGAGCGAGGCGGTATTTCCAGCAGGGTTGCGTCGGTTATGTTGCCCATATTTTAGATGCCCGGGAGATGGGCAAGATGATAGTTGATGACATTCCAGTGGTGCGAGACTACTCGGATGTATTTCCAGAGGATTTGCCGGGAATACCTCCTGAGAGACAGGTCGAGTTCGGGATTGATCTAATCCCTGGTGCGGCTCCGATAGCCAAGGCACCGTATCGGTTGGCTCCCCCAGAGATGCAGGAGTTATCAGGCAGCTGTAAGAGCTACTAGACAAGGGTTTTATCAGGCCGAGCAGTTCACCTTGGGGTGCACCGATTTTGTTTGTGAAGAAAAAGGACGGGTCGCACCGTATGTGTATAGATTACCGGGAGTTGAATAAGGTAACGGTGAAGAACCGTTACCCACTTCCGAGGATAGATGATTTGTTTGATCAGCTTCAGGGAGCGTCTTGGTTCTCCAAGATTGATTTACGCTCCGAATATCACCAGATGCGGGTCAGAGGCGAGGATGTGCAGAAGACTACTTTCAGGACCAGGTATGGTCATTATGAGTTTTTGGTGTATTCCAAGACTCAAGAGCAGCATGAGGAGCACCTGAGAGAGGTGCTAGAGGTTTTGAGGAGGGAGATACTTTTCATGAAGTTCTCCAAGTGCGAGTTCTGGTTGCGCGAGGTGCAGTTCCTTGGTCACCTCGTCAACCAGAAGGGTATTTTGGTAGATCCGACCAAGATAGAGGCCGTGATGCAGTGGGAGGTCCCGAAGTCTCCATCCGAGATTCGGAGCTTCCTAGGTTTGGCAGGGTA
This sequence comes from Lactuca serriola, assembly GCF_051521515.1. NCBI lineage: Eukaryota > Viridiplantae > Streptophyta > Magnoliopsida > Asterales > Asteraceae > Lactuca > Lactuca serriola. The sequence continues at coordinate 26,792,499 of NC_136415.1, read as the reverse complement.
TTACAGGAGATTCATCCAGGATTTCTCCAAGATAGCAGTACCGCTCACCCGACTGACCAAGAAGTCGGTGGCGTTTCGTTGGGGGCCTGAGCAGCAGGTAGCATTTGAGACCCTCAGGCAGAGATTGTGCGAGGCACCGATCCTCACCCTGCCAGAAGGAGTAGAGGATTTCGTAGTCTACTATGATGCCTCAATCACAGGTATGGGAGCAGTGTTGATGCAGCGAGGCCGTGTGATAGCTTACGCCTTGAGACAGTTGAAGCCTCACGAGGCTAACTATCCTACGCATGATTTAGAGCTGGGGGCAGTGGTGTTTGCCCTCAAGATTTGGAGACATTACCTCTATGGGGTCCGGTGTACCATTTACACAGATCACAAGAGCTTGAGGTACCTCATGGATCATCCGAATCTGAACATGAGGCAGAGGCGATGGTTAGATGTGTTGAAGGATTATGACTGTGAGATCCTTTATCACCCAGGGAAGGCCAACGTAGTGGTCGACTCCCTGAGCCGCAAGGCAGTAGCGGCCCTGATCAGAGATATTTGTTTGAGGATGACGGTGATTACTCCATTATTAGAGAAAATCAAGGAGGCGCAGGTAGAGGGCCTCAAGGAGGAGAGGCAAAAGTGTGAGAGGATTGTGGGCCGAGTAGCCTCTTTTGACTATGATAGTAGAGGATTGTTGACCCTTCATGGGAGAGTTTGGGTGCCGTACTGGGGCAGAGTACGACAAGTGTTGATGGATGAGGCTCATAAGTCTCGATTTTCCATCCAGGGGCAACGAAGATGTATAGAGATCTTCGACCCGACTATTGGTGGCCCTGCATGAAGCAGGATGTCGCCTGGTACGTAGAAAGATGCCTGACCTGCAGGAAGGTCAAGGTAGAGCACCAGAGGCCCCACGGCAAGATGCAACCGCTAGACATTCCAGTGTGGAAATGAGAGGATATCACCATGGATTTCATCACTAAGCTTCCCAGGACTACGCGTGGAGTGGATTCTATATGGGTTATAGTGGATCGATTGATGAAGAGTGCTCATTTTATACCGATCTAGGAGAGTATATCGGTTGAGAAGCTAGCCGATATTTATGTGAGAGAGGTGGTGGCACGGCATGGCGTGCCTGTTTCAGTGGTGTCAGATCGAGATGTCTATTTTACTTCCAGATTTTGGAAGCGGTTTCACGACGAGATGGGTACTCGTCTCCATTTTAGCACCGCTTTCCATCCTCAGACGGACGGGCAGAGCGATAAAACGATTCAGACTCTCGAGGACATGCTGCGGGCATGTGTTCTAGACTTCGGTGGCAGTTGGGATACGTATCTTCCGTTAGCGGAATTTTCGTATAACAACAGTTACCACGCGAGTATTGATCGACCTCCTCTTGAGATGCTCTATGGGAGGAAGTGCAGGACCCCGATTTGTTGGGGCGAGGTCGGTTAGCGAGTCATTGGGAGCACCGAAGTGGCGCTCAAGACGACAGAGTTGATCCAGTAGGTTCGTAGCAGACTGCAGAGTCGGCAGAAGAGTTACGCCGATAGGAGGCGTTCAGACTTGGAGTTCTAGGTGGGCGATATGGTCCTCCTGAAGGTATCACCCTGGAAGGGTGTTATCAGGTTTCGGAAGAGGGGCAGGCTGGGCCCCAGGTTCATCGGTCCTTTTAAGGTTTTGGCCCGGGTGGGTCGGGTTGCTTATCGGTTGGATCTTCCGGCAGAGCTCATCCAGATCCACAACACTTTCCATGTTTCTCAGTTGAGGAAGTGCTTGGTGGATGAGACAACAGTAGTACCTTTGGAGGACATTCAGGTTGATAGCAGCCTGAATTATATTGAGAAACCCATAGAGATCATGGATTGGAAAAAGAAAACCTTGATGAACAAGGTGGTTCAGTGGCAACATCGGAAAGGGTCTGAGTGGACGTGGGAGGCAGAGGAGGAAATGAAGGAGCACTACCCAGAGTTGTTCGCAGATAAAGCAGCAGCAGACTTCGAGGACGAAGTTTGAGACAAGTGGGGGAGAGTTGTAACGCCCCAATTCTGGCATGTTATTTATTATTATTATTTGTTCAAATTGTAAGAGGGACTCGACGAGTCAGTGGCCTGACTCGTCGAGTAGAGTCGGGATTCCGAGCACGTTTAAGTTGGTGACTCGGCGAGTCCATATTCCGGACTCGGCGAGTCCACCAGTCTGGAAGAAACCCTAAATCCACGGGTTTTGCACCCTATATAATCCCCCTTATGCGTCCAATCTGACCTCCCTCACCCTCAGAATGTTTCATAGCAACACCTTAACCTACCTTGAGTGATTTTGGGCATTTTTGTGTAAAGAGTGGAGATTGGAAGAGAAGAGGAAGGCTAGATCCAAAGGAGAAGAAGGGAAACAAGATCTTGCATCAATTTCAGAGTCATTTGAGGTATTAATCGGACCTCTTCGGATCTTTGGATGATTCTCTTTTGAAATCTCATTTAGGTTACCCTTTTTGCCCATTTATGAGCTTAATCTAGTAAAGGAGCTTGTGTAGTGGTAGAGCTTTCAGATCTAGTCATATTTCTATCCCAAAACCCAGATCTAATACCTTTATTGAACCTTGTTACATATAAGCCCTAGATCTAATCTTATTCATGCATTTTAAGCCTTTAAACCTCTTTAGAGGCCTTTGTGCACGTAAAGATGGAATCTTTACGTGCAAACCAAGCCTTAGGAGCCCAGATCTATCAGTTGGATGTGTTGGTTTTGAGCAGAATCGTCTGAATAGTAATTGCATGCATGCGACTCGATGAGTCGTTCTTCGGACTCGGCGAGTCGATTCGTGAGTCCCCGAAGTTTCCACTGTTGAGTTATGCGAGTGGAACTAGTGAGTGTGAGGACTCAGTGAGTTGATTGGCAGACTCGTTCATGGAGGGACTCGGCGAGTCCAAGGCAATCTTCATACCTCAAGATCAGACTCGACGAGTTGTTCATACAACTCGGCGAGTCACAGCCAGAGTATTCATGTGTTGAAGGAGGACTCGACGAGTTGTTCATACAACTCGGCGAGTCGGATGCAGATTAACTGAGTGATAGCATCGAAGAGGAACTCGTCGAGTCTATGCCAAACTCGACGAGTAGTAGCGAGCAGAAGCAAGGAAATAAGAGTAAGGACTCGACGAGTTGGTGACCCAACTCGACGAGTCAGGTCAACTGTATGTTGACTTTGACCAATAGGTTGACTTTGACCAAGGGTAAAATAGTCATTTTACCCTCAGTATAATTATCAGTATTTGATTCAGTGTGTTATGGAAATTGTAGCCTGGGAGATACCGGAGCAGCAGCAGACAGTTTCCAGAGCAGTTCATTTACCAGCCAGCGTACGAGGTGAGTTTCCTTCCAGTAGGAACGGGTCTAAGGCCATAATGCCGGCTACTTTAGTTAACAGTAGTTTCCGGACTTCGGTCTGATGCCGTAGTTAGTATGTTTAATGCCTTCGTGGCTCAGACAGGTTTTGCGTGTTATGTGTTTCGGGTATGGCCCGACTAAGTATGCAGTCTATGTTGTTATGCTAGTTGATATGTGTATGTTATGCTATGCTTAGTAATTCCAGACTTCGGTTTGATGCAGATAGTTCCGGACTTCGGTCCGATGCAGTTAGTTCCGGACTTCGGTCCGATGCAGATGGCAGGGCCCTGGTTAGTTCCGGACTTCGTTCCGATGCAGTGGGCGGGGCCCAGTAGTTGTTTATATGTTTGTATGGTATGTGGTAGTTTGGGGGAGCTCACTAAGCTTTGTGCTTACTGTTTCAGTTTTGGTTTCAGGTACTTCCGCGAGTAAGGGAAGAGCTCGGGATGATGACATCGCACACACGACAACTTCAGCTTTATTCCTGGGAGTTTTTGTTCAGATACTTAGATATGATTTGATACAGTTTTTGATACGACACTTTTATTATGGCTTTTGAGATACCCAATGTATGGTTTTTATTATATGACATTTAGTGTTATGACTTTTATTATTATTTAAAACAAAATTTTTGGGTCGTATTTTTGGATGTTTCAGTTTACGTGTATGCATGTGTATATGTGTAATAATTATGTTTTGTTATAATTATTATTATTATTATTATTATTTCAGTATGCGAATGCTAAACGTAGTCTTTTTTGCCTCGTCTTTTCATATATGTATATGTTTACATGTATGTGGGTACGTACACATTTATTATTATTATTATTATTATTATTATTATTATATGGATACGTTTACGTGTATGCATGTGTATATGTGTAATAATTATGTTAAAATAACCAAGCAAAAAATATATTAGCACCTGAATCATGGAAAATAATAATAACAACAACAAAAAACAACAACAACAATAATATATATATATATATATATATATATATATATATATAGAAAATTTCTAATATTTGGAGAAAAAATTTAGTAAAGTCGTAATTTTTTTTTAACAGAAAAGCCATGGCTATTTAACTTTTTGAATAAATAAACCCAAGAAACGGCTAATTTATTCACTTTAGCCATTTTCGACCTATTCAGCGGGTCATGAGGCAAAATCATTCATTTATAAAATAATGAGACTTTTCTGTATATTTCTTCAAAATTTGAATACAATTTATGAACATATTTTTTTAGTATGTATATCTATTTTTACTTATTTACATATTTTTTAAGTTTTGTATGTATAGCTTTACATATTTTTATGTATTTTAAATATATAAACATATTTATATGTATTTTTAAGTATTTTACATATTTTTATGTGTTATTTTCAATGTATTACGTACTTATATGTATTTTTATATATTTATGTATTTTTACATATTTATGTATTTTTAAGTTTTTTTATATAGATTTTTATGTATTTTTATGTATTTTAAATGTTTAAACGTATTTGTTTTAAGGATTTATGTTTCTTTTTAAGTATTTTAAACATTTTTTTGTACTTTTATGTGTCATTTTATGTATTACGTATTTGTATGTATTTTTGTGTATATATGTATTTGTTAAGTTTTTTATATAGATGTTTATGTATTTTAAATGTATAACTATATTATTTTTATGTATTTATGTATTTTTTTTACTTCAATTCGTCTTCATCATTTCATCTAATTGTCACAACTTTTTCGAGTATGTCTAGATGGCTTTCTGTCACACCCCCAAACTGGAATGGCGGAAACATTCGGAGGCAGATGATGTTATATACAACATCACACCAATTGCATAATAGTAATCAAAGTATAATAACCATTACATTGATAAAGTATAGTTTTACATTCGTGTTCAAATCAATGTATACTTGACACCAAAATGTATGGCGAAAACTAAAAGACATGAGTCTATGAAGCTCCGTCTTCTCAAAACCTGTGAATACATATTTACTGATTTCCTAAGAATACAAGTAATTTTGAAAAAAGTGTAAATAATTAAGCCGGTGAGTTCATAAGCATGTTTGTAATTGAAATCTGACATTTGTTCCTTAAACTGTAAGTACGTTTTCCCAGAAAATCCTATATTTTCTGTTGTAATCGTGTTGTAATCTTAATACCCTAAGACCAAAATGTGTATATGTTATTGTACTCTAAGATTGTATAATGTAGTTTTAATTCACATAAAACCATGAAAAGTATGTTTTCTCTGTACTGGAATAGTATTATGTATTTGTACTTGTATAAAAACTGTGTAATTGTAAGTGCCTGGATTCACCAGCCGTATTGTAAAATATTGTATTATAGTTTTATTATTTAATAAAACTATGTGAAACTGTTTACTTATTCATACACTAATTGTATTGTTTAATACCAAATTGTGAGTTTCCATAACCATGCTTGATGACCTAAAATGGCCTGAACACAACGTTCTTTAAGCGTTGCAATCGGTACGACATTTGTCACCTTAGGCCTGCCGGCCTAACTGTAGTTAACAGTTAAGGTGCATGATTGTCAGTCCCGTATAAATCTTGTAACAACCCGATATTTCAGGTCAATATAATGAATTAAAGTCAAATATTGTAACCTACTTTTGATAATAAAAATAGCGTCAAAATGAAATGTTCAAAAATCTCAATTCGAATGTACTAAGTAGTAGATATCGTAACAAGGTTTTCAAAAATATAGAGAACACTAAACTCCGAGTTATAACGAAGAAGTTATGACCAATCGAAGATCCGCAACAAAACCTGTAAAACACTGTTAAGCATAAAACGCGAAATTTTAATAAAATACTTTTTAGTCTTAGGTATCTAAATGAAAGTCGTAGATATCATTAAACTGTAAACGTACATAAAAAGAACATCCAAATTTGACTTCGTATGAAGAAGTTATGATTTTTCTATGTTTCAGATACAATAGTAGATAGCTAAAAACTCGAAATAGAGATCGAGCGACTTTTAGCCGAAACAACCTAAACGAGAATCGAAGACCTCAACAATAGTAATGCAACGGTAAAAAGATAGACGAAATCGGATGTCGGATGAAGAAGTTATGGATTTTTAACGGACTTTTCCAATCCCGGCCTGTTAAAAATATAATATTAAAAATAAATTCAAAATTAGCCGACGGAGTCTAAGCAAAGTTGTAGAGCATAATCTCACCTACGTGTGGATATAAAGAACGTTAAAATGGGAACTCGTATGCGAGAGATATGAATTTATGAAGTTCGGGACACGAAACCCCACACTGTCACACTCACGATGTGAGCCAGAAGTTCATGACGCGAGTTAGTGACTGATGTGTGCCAGAGTCAGGCTATTAGAAGTCGAGTCTACGGTAGGGATAAGATCAAAAACTCACGACGTGAACCTCCCCAAAAGTTCACACCTGTCAATGCAAATCAAGGAAGCCCAACTAGAAGCCATGAAACCAGAAAAAGTGACAGGTGCAGCACTTAGAGGAATGGACAAAAATCTTGACATCAAAAGTGACGGAGTTCGTTATCTCATGAATCGAATCTGGACACCAAAATTTGGTGGATTCAGAGATGTGGTTATGAATAAAGCACACAATACTTGATACTTGGTACACCCAGGTTCAGATAAAATGTATCTGGATCTCAAACAACTCTATTGGTGGCCAAACATGAAAGCAGAGATTGCTACCTACGTTGGCAAGTGCTTAACTTGTGCCAAGATCAAAGTAGAACATCAAAAACCCTCAGGTCTACTCCAGCAGCCTGAAATACCTGAGTGGAAGTGGGAGCAGATTACCATGGATTTCATAACCAAACTACCCTAGGCACAAGGTGGTCACAATACCATTTAGGTGATCGTCGACAGGTTAAGCAAGTCTGCCCACTTCTTGCCAATCAAGGAGACCGATAAGATGGAAAGACTGTAAGGACTTATATCCGGGAAATCATGCGACTTCATGGGGTGCTGATATCTATTATCTCGGACAGAGATAGGATATTCACATCACGATTATGGCAATCACTGCAGAAAGCCTTGGGAACTAGGCTATATATGAGTACAACCTATCACCCACAAACTGATGGACAGAGTGAGAGAACTATCCAAACCCTAGAAGACAAGTTACGGGCTTGTGTAATAGACTTTGGTAAAGCATGGGACAACCACTTACCGTTAGTCGAGTTCTAGTAATAATAACAGTTATCACACTAGCATCAAGACAACTCCGTTTGAAGACCTCTACGTGAAAGACCCCAACTTTCGTATTTCTGAAAGACCCAAACTTTCATACTTCACAATACTATTACTCCAAAACAGGCTACTTGCATATTCATAAAAGCAATATTTTACATTGATAAAGAGGTTACAAACTACTGGATACAAAGCGACTATTAAAAAGTGTAATATATTACATAACTACCCAGGATATTGTAATTTATACAAACATAAACTGAAGTACAAAAGTATTATTACAAACTATTCTAATTCTTTCAACAATATATGATTATACTGGTTACTTATCACCTACAATTGTTAAACATTGATAGGGTAAACGGTGACGCTTAGTGAGTTCAATAATAGATACAATATAATGTTATGTCATATATATACTTCAATATGGCAGAAGCAAAGAGAAACAAGGAGCAACAAAGGCATATGTGAATCATGTGTTAAGCTTTCCATATCAATCAATGACATAAAAATTTCCATACTTGATATACATCAATAAAGCTTTGGCCCAAATGGCACAGAAGACATAAGATTTCTGATTAACATCTTGGTAGATTTCAGGCTTATAGCCCTGTCTAACCATTTGCCAATGCCATAGAATAGAAGTCATACTCTTACAGAGACATGCTCTACATGGCCAGAGGCTACGTACCAGTACCAATGTGAATCTAAGTCCCTTCACTGATCACATGGTCAAAGGTATTACTTTTGCTATAAAAATAACAAATAAAATAAAATGGGAAAATAACTCGGAATAATAACACTGAAAAGCACATAGCACATATAAAACATAACATACAATTGTTCCTATATATTAAACTCACCTTGAATTCAAAATAGTAATTTGGGCAGCACTTCGGCTTTAAATATGACTTTCTATGTTGAAAACTGGGAGCTTAATTGAAAACTGGGCTCTGCGAAGGCAGGGCTTCAAAACCAAAAGATAAATTTTTTGGGTCTTCGGGGCGTGTTTTGGGTGTTAGAAATACTATCGGGGCTTCGGGGGAAGTCAAAATACTAAAAATATTGAAAAAGGGTGAAAAAGTGCCAAAATTCTCAAAATACCCGGGAGGTCTCGCAGCCTTATATAGCAGCGAGCCTCGGATCCGAAGCAGGGAGAAGGAAGCATGCGTCACAGCAGCGAGGCTCAGAGGCGAAGGAGGGCAGGTGGCTCGGTTCGCAGGGGGCAGCTGGCGCGCTTCGGACATGCCATAGAGACAGCATGCGCTGGACACCTATTGGACCGAAGGCTATACACGCGTTGGAAGACTATTGGGCCGCACATCGGACTCGTCATCTGATCGGACACGGGGCGGGTGACTCACCGAGATTGGATCTTATCCATGCAAGATTCTCGGAAAATGGGCCCAAATCTTCTAAAATCCATAACTTTCGCATACGGGCTCCGTTTTTGACGTTCTTTATATGCACGCGTAGGTAAAATTATGCTCTACAACTTTCATTTAGACTTTGTCGGCTAATTTTGAATTTATTTTTAATATTATTATTTTTAACAGACAGGGACTGGTAAATCCGTTAAAAATTCATAACTTCTTCATCCGACATTCGTTTTCTCTAGACTTTTTTACCGTTGTACTACTATTGACGAGATCTTCAATTCTCGTTTAGGTAGTGTCGGCTAAAAATCACTCGATCTAAAATTCAAGTTCTTAGTTGTCTACTACTAAGCTGAAACATGTAAAAATCATAATTTCCTCATACGAAGTCAGATTTTGGCGTTCTTTTTATCGAACTTCTCGGTTTAACGAATACTACGAATTTCATTTAGATTACTAAGGCTAAAAAGTAGTTTATCAAAAACTCACTTTTTACGTCATTCGACGCCGTGCCGGTTTTGTCGCGGATCTTCGATTGGTCATAACTTCTTCATTATAACTCAGATTGCGATGAAGTTTTCGCCTAAATGTTTCTAACGAGATTATCTAAAACTTTCAATAATAAAATTTTACTTATTCCAAATTTTATATTTTCGTTAAATTTCACTATTTGGCTATTAATTGGAATTTCATAAGACTTCCAATATTTTCTGAATGATTCTAAGCATAATTTTACTTCAATTCTACTAAAACTATCTGTTAGAACTCAACATTAAAATTCACATAATATTTCATAATATTATTTACTTAAAACACGATTTCAAAACGTGTATGTTACACTACGGCTGCAAATGCAGATCACCTATGTGCTGGGCGAAAGTGGGTGACACGCAGTTGGTGAGAGGCCTAGTCCCTGATAGCACTCTCACTGGTCCGAAAATCATTAGAGAGACGATTGAGAAGATTGTTCAAATCCATGAACGACTGAAAGCCTCACGAGGCAGGCAAAAGAGCTATGCCGACAAGAGACGAACACCCTTGGAATTTTAGGTTGGTGACCATGTCCTACTAAAGGTCTTACCTTGGAAGGGCATGATATGTTTTGGGAAGCGTGGAAAACTAAACCCAAGGTACATTGGACCCTTCGAAGTTACTGTGAGGATTAGTCCAGTAGCTTATAGACTCCAACTACCACTCAAACTTAACAATGTAGATCCTGTGTTTCACGTGTCTAATATGAAAAAGTGTCTATCTGATAAAACTCTCGTAATTCCACTCGAGGAGATCGAGTTGAACAGAATTCTTAACTTTGTGGAAGATCCCATTGAGATCATGGATAGAGAAATCAAGCGAACAAAGCAAAGTCGCATACCAATGGTGAAGGTTCGCTGGAATGCTAAGCAGGGACCTGAATTCACTTGGGAGCGAGAAGACCAGATGCAAAAAAAGTACCCGCATCTCTTCCCTAGTCCGTAGAAACTTACTTTGTAAATAATTTCGGGAAGAAATTCCCTCTAACGGGGGGATGATGTAACAACCCGATATTTCAGGTCAATATAATGAATTAAAGTCAAATATTGTAACCTACTTTTGATAATAAAAATAGCGTCAAAAATGAAATGTTCAAAAATCTCAATTCGAATGTACTAAGTAGTAGATATCATAACAAGGTTTTCAAAAATATAGAGAACACTAAAATTTGAGTTATAATGAAGAAGTTATGACCAATCAAAGATCCGCAATAAAACCTGTAAAAACATTGTTAAGCATAAAACGCAAAATCTCAATAAAATACTTTTTAGCCTTAGGTATCTAAATGAAAGTCGTAGATATTATTAAACCGTAAACGTACATAAAAAGAATGTTCAAATTTGACTTCGTATGAGGAAGTTATTATTTTTCTATGTTTCAGATACAACAGTAGATAGCTAAAAACTCGAAATAGTGATCGAGCGACATACATTTTGGGATGCTTAGGAATGATGGAAGTTGAATCTGTACATTTTGTAAATACTTTCTGGGGCGTCAGGCAAGGCTTTTGTATAGATGGAAGTTGAATCTGTACCGATATCGATGAAGGCAAAAAATTTAATAAAATCTTTACAAATGCCTTGCCTGAAGCAAGTTTTAATAAAATCTTACAAGGCTTAGGAATGATGGAAGTTGAATCTGTACCGAGATCGCTTTCACCTCATTAAAAGTTGGAAGTGAAATAAAGTGAACGTTCGGTCTATTTCGGGTCCTATTTTTCGGGAACCAAAATGAACCAAACGCTCGGTCCATTTTGTACACTTTATTGTATCTTAATTTATTTTATATTTTTCTCTTACTTTACATAAAATCCAAAAATATTTACTTTTTTGTTTTTAATTCTTTTTAGAAAATTTCATAAAATCCAAAAATATTTTATTTTCTGTTTTTATTTGTTTTTTGAGAAAAAACACTAGAAAGGTCGAACATATTGTCTTTTATGTTCCTTAAGAAAATAACAAAAGATCAAAAATAATTTTTTTGTTAAGTATTATTCTTAGTCAAGGTTATGGACTACTTCTTATGATGGAGCTGGGGCACGTATTATTCTTAATCTTTGTACTAACTAAGTATCCCTAGAAGCATGTTGTTGCATGTCGACCAAAGCCTCCAAAGACTCTGAGTAAAGCCTTAATGACTTGATATATACAAATCTTGTCTTCCCAATTAGGCTGCCAAATTTACTCTAGTCATGAGCTACCTTACTCTTTTCCTTTTGGTTTAAGAGTTTTCTGCATGGTCCTTCTATATAGCAGAAGTACTTTCGGATCTTTAACCACCTCAACATTTTTCTCCATCTTTTTTGTTTCATGAACGTAACCCTTGAGACTCTTAGCACTTACCACTAAGGTTTACGGTTACACAACATTTGTGTTAATGATCTTAGTTTCGTTCACCACGATCTAAGTGAAACCCAAAATTCAATACCTTATATAAATTGATGGTGAACATTCAAATGTTCTAGCTTTCACCCATGAATTAACGACCCACTTTTGTGGATATACCCTGAAATCTCTTTTTAGTTTTTAGAGGTCCTTATGAAATTGTCTATCACCAAGGCATTTCTTCCCATAGGATCTAGTTTAATTTTTTTTCTCTGAGATTTCTACATAAATATCACAAAGTCACTGAAAAAGATCCAAACCTACTTGTTTAACAGGCTACACCGGTCTCAAAAGTACTTCTTCCATTTTCGGTCTTATGTCAAGTACCCATGTATAGATTGTCTATCACCAAGGCATTTCTTCCCATAGGATCCAATTTAATTTTTGTCTCTGAGATTTCTACATAAATATCACCAAGTCACTGAAAAAGATCCAAACCTACTTGTTTAACAGGCTACACCTGTCTCACAAGTACTTCTTCCACTTTCGGTCTTATGTAAAGTACCTATGTATGGATTGAAGCGAAAGCCACCCTAATAGCTTTATATAAAAAGATGCCTTTTAATGTCTCTTTACAGGCATTTGATCGTAATTCAACGGGAAACCAAACAAGCACTTTGAAGTCTCTCTTGACTTTGAAGGTAGAGATTTGTGCCTGGGATCCACTGTTTTATGTCTTCCTAGACATCACATATATCTCACCAATTATTTGCTTTATTTCTTTATCTTTGACACTATCTTGCATGAAAATCTTTGATTTTCCAAAGTCTAGTTCGGTTTCTAATAAGCTATTTTCAGAAATATAGCTTCGGTTCATTATGATTGAATGGAGTCTTTTAGAAGCAAAAGGATGAGTCAACATGAATTTGAAGGGCCTGGAATCCGGAACGATAAGGATGAGATGAACATGGAAAGGGGCGTGAATTTGAAACGATAGCTGATGTCATGCCTGTCTTCGCCTTTTTCAGTGTAACAGTTGTCCAGTCACGATTTTCTAGGCGTCGATTGAGGTATTTTCGCTTGTGATATGATTGCGATTTGTTTCTCTCTCTTGATTGATAGTATAAAGGGTTTTCTCAAATTACCTTTACCCTTTTTACTGCTCTCATACTTTTCAAAGACGAATACCGGCGATTCTTCCTTCACTGTTCATCATCTTCTTCATCGAGCTTCAACAATGGTATAATCTTCTTCATTCCAAGAAACTTCTGCTCGATTGACTCTTCTCACTATAAAGGCAAATCAGAACCTTCTGATCGATCTCACACCGTTTGCATATGATCCATATATGCTTAATGTGGTGGAATGTCTCAAGTACTTTCCACTCGTTATCGCATTGATGAAGGTTGAATCAGTCCCAATGTCTTTTCTCTCTTAGGTGTACTCTACTGCAACATACGACAAGACAAAAGAGAGGGTTTTCTTTGACATTCTCAATCAAAAGACGTTGATTTCCAAGAATCTGTTTTGCTCACTGCTAGGGCTTTCTTACGAAGCCTCCATGGTCAACCCTGACTCCATCACCATTACTCAGCTCTTTTCAATGTTCTATAATATGGGGTATACGAAACTCCTCACGATAGTGACTAAAGTAAAGAAGTCTTGCCTTCCTCCTCAATGGAAAGGCCTCTTCACTCCGCTGTTCAAAGGCCTTTCTGAGAGGGTTACTGGTTCAGATGGGGCTAGCAAGGTTTTCATGAACCTTCTCTATGGTCTTTACATTGGAATCAATATGGATTATGAATATGCAATTTGGATTCAGTTGGTGCAAAGTCTCTCCTCTGCTTCGTGTCATTCTGAAATCTCACATGGAAGGTTTTGGACTATTGTTACTCACTGGGCTATGGAAAGGTTTCACGTCCCTATTATGGCAGACTCATTACTTTCTTCGATCGCTACTTTTCATACGACTAAGATCATAGTCACCGATCCTTCCAATTTTCGCTTCAACGGGTCTATTCAAGCCTCTATGTATGCTTGTGTGCCTGATGCAAGCAAACTGTTCCAAGAATACAAGAACCTTCTATCTCCCGGGCCAAGGAAGTTAACTCCAAAGATGATCAAGTCCGTAGAGGAAGCTGATAAACCAGCAAAAAAGGGCAAAAGCCTGATTTGAAAAAGAAGGAGAAGGAGGGTCAAGTGTCCAAGGTGACTACTCCAAAGAAGCAAAAGTCTGAGAAGGCAACTCCCTCACAAACGAAGAAGAAAAAGGTTAAGAAAATGGCCAAAAAACCATGACGTGTTTCCACCAGTGATTCAGACTAGACTCCCTCAAATCAGCAACCAAACACTCCACCAAGCGAAAGCGAAAGTTCCGACTCAGACGATGAAGGTTCGGTCTGTGGTGGTACACCTCCAATTTCGCCTACGCATGAGGTACCAGTTCGCTCCAACCCACCTTCACCTCCACCTATCTCAATCCCAATATCCATAATTCCAATCCCACCTGTTATCACCTCCCAACCCATAACAGCTACTCCCATTCCTACTCCAATATTCTCTTAAGCAACCACTGTCACTGCTACCCACACTACCAAACCTGAGGTTCGAGCCAACATATCTGATACGGGGGTTCGTAACTCAGTGGCTGAAACCCCTGTTATCTCAAAACCTCTCTCTCCTACACCATCAACAGAAACCTCCACAGTTCTTGGGGGGGGGGGGGTGAGGAAGTCGAATTTGATTATTTCTATTATAGTCCCTATAGGGTGCAAAGCGATTATGATGATGATGCCCCTGTCACCAAGCGGCATTTCAAAGAGCTAAATGAAAAGCTAGACAAGCTTATGGCCTCCTCATCTACTCAGGATTCTTTTTCTGAGTCTGCTATGAAAGGAATGATGTCCACCTGGGTTAAGGAACACGAAGCTTCAATCACCAACGCGACCTTAGCTGTTGATGCTTCAACCAAAGTCTACACCGAAGCGACTGAAAAAGTTGATATACTAATTCATAATGCTAATCTTTTTTTTGAGTCTTTATTGGGTGCTACAGAGCAAAATGCCAACCAAGTCAATGCCTCGGTTCGAACCCTAACTCAATCTATTCAACAAGAGAAAGAGCATTTTGAGGCGTTTCGAAAGAACCTAACCTCTGATCATGTCAAGCATCAAGTATCTGTCTCTGAGCGTTTGGATAAACTTCAGGCAGATCTTGCCTTGGAAAGCAGAGTGATGGATGAACTTGCTCTAAAAACTACTCAACTCAAAACACAGACTCTGAAGCTCAATCAAGCAAACAAGGAACTAAAAGCACTGTGTTCAGAGCGGTCTATGGTAAAAAGCTCAGTTGGTGATGTACACTCGATTCTTCTTCATCTTCTCTAAGCCCACGATTCAGTTCTTACGGTCTCGGTTCGACGTCATTTGGCTGAGATGTTGAGGCCTACTCTTGACATTCTAAGTCGAATTGAGGGTGTTCCGGAGTCCGTTGTCCCTCCGAAACAAGGGGAGAAGAAAAGAAGCCTTCATCTCAACCACAAAAACCTCAACAACCAAAGGTGGTTACTGAACCGAAGGGGAAAGAAGCTTCGGGTTTTGGTATAAAAGATAAAGGAAAAGGCATCGTTGATGATGATGATGTGGATGACGATGTTGATGATATAGAAGAAATGACTCCTAAATCAAGTTCTCACAAAGTTAAGCCCACCATTCAAGAGATTAAAGAAAGAGTTAACGAAGCGATTAATCAGGAGAATGAAGAGAGAGAAGTGAATATGCTTAAACAAAGGAAATTTAAGTTTCCTCTATGGTCGTTGGAAAAGCTTCGGAAGGAGGTAATTGAAGCTCCAAGCTCACATTGGCTAGAGCCTGTTCTTTCATTCAATGTTGAGAATTCTAAAGATTCTCAATTTGATATGCCGATCACTCGTAATGCTTTCATCTTTCATTGCTTTTAGTCTACAGTGGCGATTCCTTCTCCTGACCCGAAGGTTGATTAAGACTTGCTCGAGTACTATCATGAGTTCTCACAACCACAGTACCTGACTTGGAGTAGCAAGATGATCACAACATTTAAAGTACTGAAACCTACTCCAGTATGGAAGTTCATTAATATCAAGCTCAAAGTGACCCGAGGATCAGACGGTTCGGTTCATACGATCTCTCTTGCTGATTTACCGAATTTGAATCCACATGATTGGATTCTCCTGAACAACATCTTACTTTCCAACCCAAAGGAGTATGAGCCAATTATAGGTCACATCAAGCGTATGCTGGTGTGTTACATTCATGAAGTAGCAAAGATGGATTAGGAGATTGCCACTACTATACGAAAGAAGCCCTCAATCAAGCCAATCGAGAAGGCAGGTGACATTAAGCTGATGGTGAAGGGTAAAATAGACTCACAATTTCAGACTATTATGTTTCTTAGATTCGAGGTTCAAAGGTGTCTATTTGCTCTTGTTGATAAAAAACCTATTCTCTAATTCCTGCTTGGAGCACATTCTTGAGATTATCCATGGGTGTGATCAAAACAGTGAGGTAGACAAGAAGCTGTTTTCAGATATGCTTTGGTGGAATATGGTTTTCAGACAGACTCTACTTGCCATCATACCAAGTTTGTTCAAGGTTGTGAAGCAAACTCCTCAACCTCCACCGAAGTGAAGTCTCGCCCCAATTGACGCAAAGGGGGAGATTGTTGGTTCTATTGTGTTGCGTCTTGGGCTCGGTTATTATTCCAGTTTTGTCACCGGTTTAGGCCTGTCCTGCCTTGTGTTTTGTTTTAGGGTTTTGTATATAAGTTGCATGCATGTAATCTTATCATTAACACTTTCATTATTATTTTATTGATTGTATTGTAAAACCCTAGCTCACCTCTACAGTGGAAGTTCTTGATCGAGCTCTACTGAGGTGTGACTATATTGGAATCATTAAGCTCTATTTTGATTCAACTCGTGTTTACATTGTTTGATTAGTCGTTTTCTATTAACATGTTGAAGATCTAAAACGATCTAAAGAGTTTTTCAACTCATCATCCTGTCAATAAAAGAAACAGACAAGATGGAAAAACTAACCAGAATGTACATGAAGGAGATTTTACGATTGCATGGAGTGCCACCATTATCTCCGACAGAGATAAAAGGTTTACCTCATTGTTTTGTCAAACACTACAAAAGCCCTTGGGAACCCGGCTTGACATGATGTAACGCCCGCAAATCCGGGCTAGTCAAATTAGAGGCAATAGGGGTCGAAAACGACTTTTCGAGAAAAGATTATTTAGAATAAATAATCTTAAACAAGTTGTAGATTATGTCACAAGGTTTCCGTACATATAAAGAACGCCGAAATCCGAGTTATAACAAAGAAGTTATGACCCGTCGAAGTTTCGCGACAGAACCGACACGATACCGGGAAGCATAAATAGTGAATTTACGATAGAGCGAGATTTAGCCTTAGCAATCTAAACGAAATTCGTAGAATATGTTAAACTAAGAACACCGATAAAAGGAACGCCCAAATCTGACTTCGTATGAAGAAGTTATGATTTTTCGAAGTTTCGGACTAGCAGTGTACAGCCCGAAATTCGAATATTAGATCGAGCGGTTTTTAGCCGACATGACCTGAACGAGAATCGAATATCTCGTTAAAAGTAGCACAACAAGAAAAAGATGGGCGAAAACGGATGTCGGATGAAGAAATTATGAGGATTTAACGGACCAATCCTGTCCCGACCTGTTAATAATATAAAATTTAAAATCGAGCCAAAATTAGCCGACGGATTCTAAACGAAAGTTGTAGAGTACGTTCCCACCTTCGCGTGGATATAAAGAACGTTAAAAACGGAGCTCGTATGAAGAAGATACGAATTTTTGAAGTTGTAACTCGAAATTGCGAAGCTGGTGCGAGGGAGGTGACGTGGCTCGATCAGGGCCGTAGCTTGCTGGTCACGGTCTGGTCTTCGGATTCGGACACCTGGCCTCGTTACGCCTTGCGTACGTAAGGAACGCCCCACGTCGGAAGAAGGCTACGCCCAGCGGACTTCGGATTGAACGGTTCCGGAGCATGCCACGATGACCCATTCGATGAGTGCCACCTATTGATCTTATCCGAGGAGTACGCCCAGCGTACCCTCGGTACGCCCCGCGTAAGGTCCGAACTTCAGCCTATAAAAGCCAGCGAAGGCTTCCGACTTTCTTGCACATTTTCCACTCTCTCTCTAGATTACTTTCTCTCTCTACAACCCCAAACCACCCTTAAGCCCTAGTTAAACCCCTAGCACCCTAGGGAAGCCCCGAGGCTCCCGGAGTCCCGAGAAAAAGGAGTTTTTCGGTTTCGAAACGCTGCTCCAATTAAGTTCCGGTTTTCGATAAAATTCGCTGTAAGTGTGCTACGCTTACGCAGTTTTTAATATAGCTTTCAAATGATTATAGGAATGTTATTAGGTCCTTAAAATAATTATTTGGGCTATTATTGAGTGTTATTAACGCTTAATAATAGTCAGACTAATTAATTTGTCGCGGTTATCGTTAAACTAAACCCTAGTGGTATCGATACTAGGTTTTATCGAAGGAATGTCGTTTTGAGAGTATCGAAGCACTGTCCAAGTGCTGAGTCACCACCTAATCAAGTGAGTGCATAGTTACTTTCAGCTTACACATAGATATGAAGTATTTTATACAAATTACGTGCTGTGTGTGTATATTATCTGTATACTTGCTATCTATGCCGGATGAACGTTTTATACATGTTTTCAATGATTTAAACTGTATATGTATTTTATATCTACAAAATGTGTTGGGTAAAACATGGGTAGATGTAATAGTTGCTGTGTGACAAAATAAAATAATGAGAGGCCTCGTTATAGATGTTCTTGATGATCTAGTCATCTAGCGGAGTATAGATGACGACCACGGACTATTCTAGACAGTCCAGTGGAACACTAGCAGGCTCACAACCTGTAGGTGTTTATTCGAACTATGTGTTTATCCGAACTGTATGTTTATTCGAACTGTGTGAACTGTGTGCTCACCAGGTATACTCCATCCCAATGATAGTCCTTTGACTAGGTCCCTTGTGTTAGATGTTTTAGGGACGTAATGTGAGGATAACGGGAATGGGTAATTGGATTGATTGTTTGATGTTTAAAAATAATAATTATATTATTGTGGGTTGAAAACCCTATGTGCTCACCAGGTTTCCCAACCTGACCCACTCAGTTTATTTATATCATAGGTGTTGATATGAAGTCACATTACACTGAGAGATTTAAAGAAATGTGGATCACTAGTGTAAATAATTGTAAGTTCTGTTTATGCTTATGTTTCCGTATTAACGATGACATCCCAAACGTTTTAAAATGAAATAAATACTTTCTTCGAAAATGTTTTAATAACGTATTTACCATGTTTTTCTGGGAACAAATTCCGCAACATTTTTATGAAATGAAGTACTCTGATTTTTATAAAGCATAAACAAACCGGTCTTTTCTGGCCGTGATTTTGGGGATGTCACAGTTGGTATCAGAGCATTAGTTTAAGCGAACTAGGAATATGGATTTATTTCTAGACTTAAACTTAGAATGCTAAGCGATGATTGTGAGGTGTGAGCACTAGCTTATTTTAGGAATTGTGCCTAAAATGCTTTTATGTGCTAAATACTTGTGCCTGATATGCTGTTAGTTGTTCGGATCTATGGTCTGTTGCCGACCGGATCTGGAAACCTTATGTGTTTAGGATTCTAAACGTACAACTACGATATTAGAACTAGCATATAAACGTTTCAAAGTGATAAGGATGATTTAACCGCCAATCCTAAGTAAAAATCTAGATTCACCTTATTCAGTGTATAGATCAAGATGGCAAGAACCCGTAGTGGAAACGTGAATGCAAATGGAAACCGAAACCAACCCCCAGTGATTGAGCAAATACCGGTGATGGAAGCCGCTGCTGAGCCAGTCATAATGGCCGGAGTGCAAGCGATGATCCAAGCGATGTTGGATCGTCAAATGGAGGAAACTAGACGTTTGCTCCAGCAAAACCGAGAGGAAGCCACTATTCAGATCGAACAGCCCGAGTTGAATGAAGGGCAGACTGAGGAAGGAGACTACAGTGGAACTGTTGGTCAAGTCAACCCACCAATAGTTCAACAAAACAACCAAAATGACGAAGTCGAATGGAATGGATGCAAGTACAAGGATTTTCTGACTTGCAAGCCATCGACTTTCACTGGAAAGGAGGATCCGATCGGGGTCATGGATTGGATCTCGGAGATGGAGTTAGCCTTCATGACATGCAATTGCAGAGGGAAGCTACAGACCACGTTTGTAGTGCGTCAGTTTCGAGGAGGCGTTGTACGTTGGTGGAATACCTTAGGGAAGACTTTAAGCCCCAACAAGCCACTGCAACTGACATGGGCAGAATTTCTGGTACAATTCAAACGAAAGTACTGCTCAGCTCAAAACCTGCTCAAGCTAGAGAACCAGTTTCTAACCCTGAAGAAGGGAAGCATGTCAATCGATGAATACACGAACAACTTCATAGAAAAGATGGAATTTGCCTTGCGTCTTGTTCCGGATGAGCTGACGAAAATTGATAAGTACGCAAAGGGACTTCCATGGGAGTACGCGGTGCCAGTGCGTCAGGCACCTACTCTGGAGGCAGCTATCTGGGCTGCCAAGTCTGTGGAAGATATGATTAAGGGAAGAGCTGCCAACAAGATTGAGGTTGGTGAAAAGAGGAAGTTTGAGGGGTCTGCAAAGCCCGATGAGAGAAGCAAGACCAGTACCAGGAAGTTTAGAGGAGGGAGCGAAGAAAGATGGTGCGAGAAGTGCAAGAAGAATCACTTTGGGAAATGTAGCGAAGAAGTGACTTGCTACAAGTGTGGGAAGACCGGACATTATGCCAAAGAGTGCAAAAGGGTGTGTTATGAATGTCGTGAAGAAGGGCATGTTGCTAAGGATTGCCCGAAAAAGAAAGAGGTGGCAAAACCAAACATTCCGCCAAAACCGAAGGCAAGAGCATTCCATATGATCCTAGACGAAGCAGATGACAATGCGAGGATTCAGGAATGACGGCTTGACATCCAAGGATCGAGTTATAAATTAGCCATAGAATCATATGATGTAGCCTGTTAGAGGCATAGTCTAGGGTGAACTTGAACACCTATGTAATAGTTTCAAGAAATAATAAAACCTTCGTTTTGTTATCTGATGTGTTAAATTGTTGTGCGATTTGCGGCATGGTGACTTGGGAAACTGCGGGACAATACTTGGGACGAGTATGAGTAGGTGTGAATGGTAGTAGAGGCCTATACTACCGGAAGCACAGGACTCACACTTGGATCAGGGAAAGTCACAAGGTTACCAAGAAGCTAGTAAATTATTTCGTTTTATTCAAGAATGTCGTTACCATTGTTTCGGTAATGACTAAGAAGATTGTTGTTATCCCGACCCTAGTGGTCATATCCCATTGAGTCTGACTACGATGAGTAGGTTACGTGGTTCAGAGAACCAAGTTTGATGTAGCGTCCGACTTAAACCAAACGATTGAAATCAAAGCGATCAATAGAAATATCGTGCTCGTTGTTAAAGAGGTTGATAGCTAGAAATGCCTAATGTTAAAGTGTGATTATATAACATTAGAACATGAAGGAAGGCAAAGTCTATTTTAGAATTTAACTTTAGGAGACCTAAGTCTAAGTGTTGCAACGTACAATGATAGGTCATTAGAATATGACACATCGATCTATAGTAGTAACAAAAGAACTCATCTTAAGTTTGTACCCAGTAAGGATCGAGATTGTGACTTGAAGGTCATAATTTGGAGTCTAACCTAAGGAAGAGAGCAGGTGCACGATCGAGTACTGCTTACAGTCAATGAGTCTAAGAGATAGACTTGAAGGAATATAGAAGTTATAATTATTACCTAGGATGAAGAGATGACGTATGGAGTCATTATACGAGCCCTGTTTCGTTGATGATTCCGGGACGTAATCATCCTAAGGGGGAGATAATTGTAACGCCCGCACATCCGGGCTAGTCAAATTAGAGGCAATAGGGGTCGAAAACGACTTTTCGAGAAAAGATTATTTAGAATAAATAATCTTAACCAAGTTGTAGATTATGTCACAAGGTCTCCGTACATATAAAGAACGCCGAAATCCGAGTTATAACGAAGAAGTTATGACCCGTCGAAGTTTCGCGACAGAACCGGCACGATACCGGGAAGCGTAAATAGTGAATTTACGATAGAGCAAGATTTAGCCTTAGCAATCTAAACGAAATTCGTAGAATATGTTAAACTAAGAACACCGATAAAAAGAACGCCCAAATCTGACTTCGTATGAAGAAGTTATGATTTTTCGAAGTTTCAGACTAGCAGTGTACAACCCGAAATTCGAATATTAGATCGAGCGGTTTTTAGCCGACATGACCTGAACGAGAATCGAATATCTCGTTAAAAGTAGCACAACAAGAAAAAGATGGGCGAAAACGGATGTCGGATGAAGAAGTTATGAGGATTTAACGGACCAATCCTGTCCCGACCTGTTAATAATATAAAATTTAAAATCGAGCCAAAATTAGCCGACGGATTCTTAACGAAAGTTGTAGAGTACGTTCCCACCTTCGCGTGGATATAAAGAACGTTAAAAACGGAGCTCGTATGAAGAAGATACGAATTTTTGAAGTTGTAACTCGAAATTGCGAAGCTGGTGCGAGGGAGGTGACGTGGCTCGATCAGGGCCGTAGCTTGCTGGTCACGGTCTGGTCTTCAGATTCGGACACCTGGCCTCGTAACGCCTTGCGTACGAAAGGAACGCCCCACGTCGGAAGAAGGCTACGCCCAGCGGACTTCGGATTGAACGGTTCCGGAGCATGCCACGATGACCCATCCGATGAGTGCCACCTGTTGATCTTATCCGAGGAGTACGCCCAGCGTACCCTCGATACGCCCCGCGTAAGGTCCGAACTTCAGCCTATAAAAGCCAGCGAAGGCTTCCGACTTTCTTGCACATTTTCCACTCTCTCTCTAGATTACTTTCTCTCTCTACAACCCCAAACCACCCCTAAGCCCTAGTTAAACCCCTAGCACCCTAGGGAAGCCCCGAGGCTCCCGGAGTCCCGAGAAAAAGGAGTTTTTCGGTTTCGAAACGCTGCTCCAATTAAGTTCCGGTTTTCGATAAAATTCGCTGTAAGTGTGCTACGCTTACGTAGTTTTTAATATAGCTTTCAAATGATTATAGGAATGTTATTAGGTCCTTAAAATAATTATTTGGGCTATTATTGAGTGTTATTAACGCTTAATAATAGTCAGACTAATTAATTTGTCGCGGTTATCGTTAAACTAAACCCTAGTGGTATCGATACTAGGTTTTATCGAAGGAATGTCGTTTTGAGAGTATCGAAGCACTGTCCAAGTGCTGAGTCACCACCTAATCAAGTGAGTGCATAGTTACTTTCAGCTTACCCATAGATATGAAGTATTTTATACAAATTACGTGCTGTGTGTGTATATTATCTGTATACTTGCTATCTATGCCGGATGAACGTTTTATACATGTTTTCAATGATTTAAACTGTATATGTATTTTATATCTACAAAATGTGTTGGGTAAAACATGGGTAGATGTAATAGTTGCTGTGTGACAAAATAAAATAATGAGAGGCCTCGTTATAGATGTTCTTGATGATCTAGTCATCTAGCGGAGTATAGATGACGACCACGGACTATTCTAGACAGTCCAGTGGAACACTAGCAGGCTCGCAACCTGTAGGTGTTTATTCAAACTGTGTGTTTATCCGAACTGTGTGTTTATTCGAACTGTGTGAACTGTGTGCTCACCAGGTATACTCCATCCCAATGATAGTCCTTTGACTAGGTCCCTTGTGTTAGATGTTTTAGGGACCTAATGTGAGGATAACGGGAATGGGTAATTGGATTGATTGTTTGATGTTTAAAAATAATAATTATATTATTGTGGGTTGAAAACCCTATGTGCTCACCAGGTTTCCCAACCTGACCCACTCAGTTTATTTATATCATAGGTGTTGATATGAAGTCACATTACACTGAGAGATTTAAAGAAATGTGGATCACTAGTGTAAAT
Organism: Lactuca serriola; assembly: GCF_051521515.1. Taxonomy (NCBI): domain Eukaryota; kingdom Viridiplantae; phylum Streptophyta; class Magnoliopsida; order Asterales; family Asteraceae; genus Lactuca; species Lactuca serriola. The sequence continues at coordinate 26,768,576 of NC_136415.1, read as the reverse complement.
AATTGTAAGTTCTGTTTATGCTTATGTTTCCGTATTAACGATGACATCCCAAACGTTTTAAAATGAAATAAATACTTTCTTCGAAAATGTTTTAATAACGTATTTACCATGTTTTTCTGGGAACAAATTCCGCAACATTTTTATGAAATGAAGTACTCTGATTTTTATAAAGCATAAACAAACCGGTCTTTTCTGGCCGTGATTTTGGGGATGTCACAGTTGGTATCAGAGCATTAGTTTAAGCGAACTAGGAATATGGATTTATTTCTAGACTTAAACTTAGAATGCTAAGCGATGATTGTGAGGTGTGAGCACTAGCTTATTTTAGGAATTGTGCCTAAAATGCTTTTATGTGCTAAATACTTGTGCCTGATATGCTGTTAGTTGTTCGGATCTATGGTCTGTTGCCGACCGGATCTGGAAACCTTATGTGTTTAGGATTCTAAACGTACAACTACGATATTAGAACTAGCATATAAACGTTTCAAAGTGATAAGGATGATTTAACCGCCAATCCTAAGTAAAAATCTAGATTCACCTTATTCAGTGTATAGATCAAGATGGCAAGAACCCGTAGTGGAAACGTGAATGCAAATGGAAACCGAAACCAACCCCCAGTGATTGAGCAAATACCGGTGATGGAAGCCGCTGCTGAGCCAGTCATAATGGCCGGAGTGCAAGCGATGATCCAAGCGATGTTGGATCGTCAAATGGAGGAAACTAGACGTTTGCTCCAGCAAAACCGAGAGGAAGCCACTATTCAGATCGAACAGCCCGAGTTGAATGAAGGGCAGACTGAGGAAGGAGACTACAGTGGAACTGTTGGTCAAGTCAACCCACCAATAGTTCAACAAAACAACCAAAATGACGAAGTCGAATGGAATGGATGCAAGTACAAGGATTTTCTGACTTGCAAGCCATCGACTTTCACTGGAAAGGAGGATCCGATCGGGGTCATGGATTGGATCTCGGAGATGGAGTTAGCCTTCATGACATGCAATTGCAGAGGGAAGCTACAGACCACGTTTGTAGTGCGTCAGTTTCGAGGAGGCGTTGTACGTTGGTGGAATACCTTAGGGAAGACTTTAAGCCCCAACAAGCCACTGCAACTGACATGGGCAGAATTTCTGGTACAATTCAAACGAAAGTACTGCTCAGCTCAAAACCTGCTCAAGCTAGAGAACCAGTTTCTAACCCTGAAGAAGGGAAGCATGTCAATCGATGAATACACGAACAACTTCATAGAAAAGATGGAATTTGCCTTGCGTCTTGTTCCGGATGAGCTGACGAAAATTGATAAGTACGCAAAGGGACTTCCATGGGAGTACGCGGTGCCAGTGCGTCAGGCACCTACTCTGGAGGCAGCTATCTGGGCTGCCAAGTCTGTGGAAGATATGATTAAGGGAAGAGCTGCCAACAAGATTGAGGTTGGTGAAAAGAGGAAGTTTGAGGGGTCTGCAAAGCCCGATGAGAGAAGCAAGACCAGTACCAGGAAGTTTAGAGGAGGGAGCGAAGAAAGATGGTGCGAGAAGTGCAAGAAGAATCACTTTGGGAAATGTAGCGAAGAAGTGACTTGCTACAAGTGTGGGAAGACCGGACATTATGCCAAAGAGTGCAAAAGGGTGTGTTATGAATGTCGTGAAGAAGGGCATGTTGCTAAGGATTGCCCGAAAAAGAAAGAGGTGGCAAAACCAAACATTCCGCCAAAACCGAAGGCAAGAGCATTCCATATGATCCTAGACGAAGCAGATGACAATGCGAGGATTCAGGAATGACGGCTTGACATCCAAGGATCGAGTTATAAATTAGCCATAGAATCATATGATGTAGCCTGTTAGAGGCATAGTCTAGGGTGAACTTGAACACCTATGTAATAGTTTCAAGAAATAATAAAACCTTCGTTTTGTTATCTGATGTGTTAAATTGTTGTGCGATTTGCGGCATGGTGACTTGGGAAACTGCGGGACAATACTTGGGACGAGTATGAGTAGGTGTGAATGGTAGTAGAGGCCTATACTACCGGAAGCACAGGACTCACACTTGGATCAGGGAAAGTCACAAGGTTACCAAGAAGCTAGTAAATTATTTCGTTTTATTCAAGAATGTCGTTACCATTGTTTCGGTAATGACTAAGAAGATTGTTGTTATCCCGACCCTAGTGGTCATATCCCATTGAGTCTGACTACGATGAGTAGGTTACGTGGTTCAGAGAACCAAGTTTGATGTAGCGTCCGACTTAAACCAAACGATTGAAATCAAAGCGATCAATAGAAATATCGTGCTCGTTGTTAAAGAGGTTGATAGCTAGAAATGCCTAATGTTAAAGTGTGATTATATAACATTAGAACATGAAGGAAGGCAAAGTCTATTTTAGAATTTAACTTTAGGAGACCTAAGTCTAAGTGTTGCAACGTACAATGATAGGTCATTAGAATATGACACATCGATCTATAGTAGTAACAAAAGAACTCATCTTAAGTTTGTACCCAGTAAGGATCGAGATTGTGACTTGAAGGTCATAATTTGGAGTCTAACCTAAGGAAGAGAGCAGGTGCACGATCGAGTACTGCTTACAGTCAATGAGTCTAAGAGATAGACTTGAAGGAATATAGAAGTTATAATTATTACCTAGGATGAAGAGATGACGTATGGAGTCATTATACGAGCCCTGTTTCGTTGATGATTCCGGGACGTAATCATCCTAAGGGGGAGATAATTGTAACGCCCGCACATCCGGGCTAGTCAAATTAGAGGCAATAGGGGTCGAAAACGACTTTTCGAGAAAAGATTATTTAGAATAAATAATCTTAACCAAGTTGTAGATTATGTCACAAGGTCTCCGTACATATAAAGAACGCCGAAATCCGAGTTATAACGAAGAAGTTATGACCCGTCGAAGTTTCGCGACAGAACCGGCACGATACCGGGAAGCGTAAATAGTGAATTTACGATAGAGCAAGATTTAGCCTTAGCAATCTAAACGAAATTCGTAGAATATGTTAAACTAAGAACACCGATAAAAAGAACGCCCAAATCTGACTTCGTATGAAGAAGTTATGATTTTTCGAAGTTTCAGACTAGCAGTGTACAACCCGAAATTCGAATATTAGATCGAGCGGTTTTTAGCCGACATGACCTGAACGAGAATCGAATATCTCGTTAAAAGTAGCACAACAAGAAAAAGATGGGCGAAAACGGATGTCGGATGAAGAAGTTATGAGGATTTAACGGACCAATCCTGTCCCGACCTGTTAATAATATAAAATTTAAAATCGAGCCAAAATTAGCCGACGGATTCTTAACGAAAGTTGTAGAGTACGTTCCCACCTTCGCGTGGATATAAAGAACGTTAAAAACGGAGCTCGTATGAAGAAGATACGAATTTTTGAAGTTGTAACTCGAAATTGCGAAGCTGGTGCGAGGGAGGTGACGTGGCTCGATCAGGGCCGTAGCTTGCTGGTCACGGTCTGGTCTTCAGATTCGGACACCTGGCCTCGTAACGCCTTGCGTACGAAAGGAACGCCCCACGTCGGAAGAAGGCTACGCCCAGCGGACTTCGGATTGAACGGTTCCGGAGCATGCCACGATGACCCATCCGATGAGTGCCACCTGTTGATCTTATCCGAGGAGTACGCCCAGCGTACCCTCGATACGCCCCGCGTAAGGTCCGAACTTCAGCCTATAAAAGCCAGCGAAGGCTTCCGACTTTCTTGCACATTTTCCACTCTCTCTCTAGATTACTTTCTCTCTCTACAACCCCAAACCACCCCTAAGCCCTAGTTAAACCCCTAGCACCCTAGGGAAGCCCCGAGGCTCCCGGAGTCCCGAGAAAAAGGAGTTTTTCGGTTTCGAAACGCTGCTCCAATTAAGTTCCGGTTTTCGATAAAATTCGCTGTAAGTGTGCTACGCTTACGTAGTTTTTAATATAGCTTTCAAATGATTATAGGAATGTTATTAGGTCCTTAAAATAATTATTTGGGCTATTATTGAGTGTTATTAACGCTTAATAATAGTCAGACTAATTAATTTGTCGCGGTTATCGTTAAACTAAACCCTAGTGGTATCGATACTAGGTTTTATCGAAGGAATGTCGTTTTGAGAGTATCGAAGCACTGTCCAAGTGCTGAGTCACCACCTAATCAAGTGAGTGCATAGTTACTTTCAGCTTACCCATAGATATGAAGTATTTTATACAAATTACGTGCTGTGTGTGTATATTATCTGTATACTTGCTATCTATGCCGGATGAACGTTTTATACATGTTTTCAATGATTTAAACTGTATATGTATTTTATATCTACAAAATGTGTTGGGTAAAACATGGGTAGATGTAATAGTTGCTGTGTGACAAAATAAAATAATGAGAGGCCTCGTTATAGATGTTCTTGATGATCTAGTCATCTAGCGGAGTATAGATGACGACCACGGACTATTCTAGACAGTCCAGTGGAACACTAGCAGGCTCGCAACCTGTAGGTGTTTATTCAAACTGTGTGTTTATCCGAACTGTGTGTTTATTCGAACTGTGTGAACTGTGTGCTCACCAGGTATACTCCATCCCAATGATAGTCCTTTGACTAGGTCCCTTGTGTTAGATGTTTTAGGGACCTAATGTGAGGATAACGGGAATGGGTAATTGGATTGATTGTTTGATGTTTAAAAATAATAATTATATTATTGTGGGTTGAAAACCCTATGTGCTCACCAGGTTTCCCAACCTGACCCACTCAGTTTATTTATATCATAGGTGTTGATATGAAGTCACATTACACTGAGAGATTTAAAGAAATGTGGATCACTAGTGTAAATAATTGTAAGTTCTGTTTATGCTTATGTTTCCGTATTAACGATGACATCCCAAACGTTTTAAAATGAAATAAATACTTTCTTCGAAAATGTTTTAATAACGTATTTACCATGTTTTTCTGGGAACAAATTCCGCAACATTTTTATGAAATGAAGTACTCTGATTTTTATAAAGCATAAACAAACCGGTCTTTTCTGGCCGTGATTTTGGGGATGTCACAGTTGGTATCAGAGCATTAGTTTAAGCGAACTAGGAATATGGATTTATTTCTAGACTTAAACTTAGAATGCTAAGCGATGATTGTGAGGTGTGAGCACTAGCTTATTTTAGGAATTGTGCCTAAAATGCTTTTATGTGCTAAATACTTGTGCCTGATATGCTGTTAGTTGTTCGGATCTATGGTCTGTTGCCGACCGGATCTGGAAACCTTATGTGTTTAGGATTCTAAACGTACAACTACGATATTAGAACTAGCATATAAACGTTTCAAAGTGATAAGGATGATTTAACCGCCAATCCTAAGTAAAAATCTAGATTCACCTTATTCAGTGTATAGATCAAGATGGCAAGAACCCGTAGTGGAAACGTGAATGCAAATGGAAACCGAAACCAACCCCCAGTGATTGAGCAAATACCGGTGATGGAAGCCGCTGCTGAGCCAGTCATAATGGCCGGAGTGCAAGCGATGATCCAAGCGATGTTGGATCGTCAAATGGAGGAAACTAGACGTTTGCTCCAGCAAAACCGAGAGGAAGCCACTATTCAGATCGAACAGCCCGAGTTGAATGAAGGGCAGACTGAGGAAGGAGACTACAGTGGAACTGTTGGTCAAGTCAACCCACCAATAGTTCAACAAAACAACCAAAATGACGAAGTCGAATGGAATGGATGCAAGTACAAGGATTTTCTGACTTGCAAGCCATCGACTTTCACTGGAAAGGAGGATCCGATCGGGGTCATGGATTGGATCTCGGAGATGGAGTTAGCCTTCATGACATGCAATTGCAGAGGGAAGCTACAGACCACGTTTGTAGTGCGTCAGTTTCGAGGAGGCGTTGTACGTTGGTGGAATACCTTAGGGAAGACTTTAAGCCCCAACAAGCCACTGCAACTGACATGGGCAGAATTTCTGGTACAATTCAAACGAAAGTACTGCTCAGCTCAAAACCTGCTCAAGCTAGAGAACCAGTTTCTAACCCTGAAGAAGGGAAGCATGTCAATCGATGAATACACGAACAACTTCATAGAAAAGATGGAATTTGCCTTGCGTCTTGTTCCGGATGAGCTGACGAAAATTGATAAGTACGCAAAGGGACTTCCATGGGAGTACGCGGTGCCAGTGCGTCAGGCACCTACTCTGGAGGCAGCTATCTGGGCTGCCAAGTCTGTGGAAGATATGATTAAGGGAAGAGCTGCCAACAAGATTGAGGTTGGTGAAAAGAGGAAGTTTGAGGGGTCTGCAAAGCCCGATGAGAGAAGCAAGACCAGTACCAGGAAGTTTAGAGGAGGGAGCGAAGAAAGATGGTGCGAGAAGTGCAAGAAGAATCACTTTGGGAAATGTAGCGAAGAAGTGACTTGCTACAAGTGTGGGAAGACCGGACATTATGCCAAAGAGTGCAAAAGGGTGTGTTATGAATGTCGTGAAGAAGGGCATGTTGCTAAGGATTGCCCGAAAAAGAAAGAGGTGGCAAAACCAAACATTCCGCCAAAACCGAAGGCAAGAGCATTCCATATGATCCTAGACGAAGCAGATGACAATGCGAGGATTCAGGAATGACGGCTTGACATCCAAGGATCGAGTTATAAATTAGCCATAGAATCATATGATGTAGCCTGTTAGAGGCATAGTCTAGGGTGAACTTGAACACCTATGTAATAGTTTCAAGAAATAATAAAACCTTCGTTTTGTTATCTGATGTGTTAAATTGTTGTGCGATTTGCGGCATGGTGACTTGGGAAACTGCGGGACAATACTTGGGACGAGTATGAGTAGGTGTGAATGGTAGTAGAGGCCTATACTACCGGAAGCACAGGACTCACACTTGGATCAGGGAAAGTCACAAGGTTACCAAGAAGCTAGTAAATTATTTCGTTTTATTCAAGAATGTCGTTACCATTGTTTCGGTAATGACTAAGAAGATTGTTGTTATCCCGACCCTAGTGGTCATATCCCATTGAGTCTGACTACGATGAGTAGGTTACGTGGTTCAGAGAACCAAGTTTGATGTAGCGTCCGACTTAAACCAAACGATTGAAATCAAAGCGATCAATAGAAATATCGTGCTCGTTGTTAAAGAGGTTGATAGCTAGAAATGCCTAATGTTAAAGTGTGATTATATAACATTAGAACATGAAGGAAGGCAAAGTCTATTTTAGAATTTAACTTTAGGAGACCTAAGTCTAAGTGTTGCAACGTACAATGATAGGTCATTAGAATATGACACATCGATCTATAGTAGTAACAAAAGAACTCATCTTAAGTTTGTACCCAGTAAGGATCGAGATTGTGACTTGAAGGTCATAATTTGGAGTCTAACCTAAGGAAGAGAGCAGGTGCACGATCGAGTACTGCTTACAGTCAATGAGTCTAAGAGATAGACTTGAAGGAATATAGAAGTTATAATTATTACCTAGGATGAAGAGATGACGTATGGAGTCATTATACGAGCCCTGTTTCGTTGATGATTCCGGGACGTAATCATCCTAAGGGGGAGATAATTGTAACGCCCGCACATCCGGGCTAGTCAAATTAGAGGCAATAGGGGTCGAAAACGACTTTTCGAGAAAAGATTATTTAGAATAAATAATCTTAACCAAGTTGTAGATTATGTCACAAGGTCTCCGTACATATAAAGAACGCCGAAATCCGAGTTATAACGAAGAAGTTATGACCCGTCGAAGTTTCGCGACAGAACCGGCACGATACCGGGAAGCGTAAATAGTGAATTTACGATAGAGCAAGATTTAGCCTTAGCAATCTAAACGAAATTCGTAGAATATGTTAAACTAAGAACACCGATAAAAAGAACGCCCAAATCTGACTTCGTATGAAGAAGTTATGATTTTTCGAAGTTTCAGACTAGCAGTGTACAACCCGAAATTCGAATATTAGATCGAGCGGTTTTTAGCCGACATGACCTGAACGAGAATCGAATATCTCGTTAAAAGTAGCACAACAAGAAAAAGATGGGCGAAAACGGATGTCGGATGAAGAAGTTATGAGGATTTAACGGACCAATCCTGTCCCGACCTGTTAATAATATAAAATTTAAAATCGAGCCAAAATTAGCCGACGGATTCTTAACGAAAGTTGTAGAGTACGTTCCCACCTTCGCGTGGATATAAAGAACGTTAAAAACGGAGCTCGTATGAAGAAGATACGAATTTTTGAAGTTGTAACTCGAAATTGCGAAGCTGGTGCGAGGGAGGTGACGTGGCTCGATCAGGGCCGTAGCTTGCTGGTCACGGTCTGGTCTTCAGATTCGGACACCTGGCCTCGTAACGCCTTGCGTACGAAAGGAACGCCCCACGTCGGAAGAAGGCTACGCCCAGCGGACTTCGGATTGAACGGTTCCGGAGCATGCCACGATGACCCATCCGATGAGTGCCACCTGTTGATCTTATCCGAGGAGTACGCCCAGCGTACCCTCGATACGCCCCGCGTAAGGTCCGAACTTCAGCCTATAAAAGCCAGCGAAGGCTTCCGACTTTCTTGCACATTTTCCACTCTCTCTCTAGATTACTTTCTCTCTCTACAACCCCAAACCACCCCTAAGCCCTAGTTAAACCCCTAGCACCCTAGGGAAGCCCCGAGGCTCCCGGAGTCCCGAGAAAAAGGAGTTTTTCGGTTTCGAAACGCTGCTCCAATTAAGTTCCGGTTTTCGATAAAATTCGCTGTAAGTGTGCTACGCTTACGTAGTTTTTAATATAGCTTTCAAATGATTATAGGAATGTTATTAGGTCCTTAAAATAATTATTTGGGCTATTATTGAGTGTTATTAACGCTTAATAATAGTCAGACTAATTAATTTGTCGCGGTTATCGTTAAACTAAACCCTAGTGGTATCGATACTAGGTTTTATCGAAGGAATGTCGTTTTGAGAGTATCGAAGCACTGTCCAAGTGCTGAGTCACCACCTAATCAAGTGAGTGCATAGTTACTTTCAGCTTACCCATAGATATGAAGTATTTTATACAAATTACGTGCTGTGTGTGTATATTATCTGTATACTTGCTATCTATGCCGGATGAACGTTTTATACATGTTTTCAATGATTTAAACTGTATATGTATTTTATATCTACAAAATGTGTTGGGTAAAACATGGGTAGATGTAATAGTTGCTGTGTGACAAAATAAAATAATGAGAGGCCTCGTTATAGATGTTCTTGATGATCTAGTCATCTAGCGGAGTATAGATGACGACCACGGACTATTCTAGACAGTCCAGTGGAACACTAGCAGGCTCGCAACCTGTAGGTGTTTATTCAAACTGTGTGTTTATCCGAACTGTGTGTTTATTCGAACTGTGTGAACTGTGTGCTCACCAGGTATACTCCATCCCAATGATAGTCCTTTGACTAGGTCCCTTGTGTTAGATGTTTTAGGGACCTAATGTGAGGATAACGGGAATGGGTAATTGGATTGATTGTTTGATGTTTAAAAATAATAATTATATTATTGTGGGTTGAAAACCCTATGTGCTCACCAGGTTTCCCAACCTGACCCACTCAGTTTATTTATATCACAGGTGTTGATATGAAGTCACATTACACTGAGAGATTTAAAGAAATGTAGATCACTAGTGTAAATAATTGTAAGTTCTGTTTATGCTTATGTTTCTGTATTAACGATGACATCCCAAACGTTTTAAAATGAAATAAATACGTTTCTTCGAAAATGTTTTAATAACGTATTAACCATGTTTTTCTAGGAACAAATTCCGCAACATTTTTATGAAATGAAGTACTCTGATTTTTATAAAGCATAAACAAACCGGTCTTTTCTGGCCGTGATTTTAGGGATGTCACACATGAGTACAACCTATCACCCTCGAACCGATGTGCAAAGCAAGAGAACCATTCTCACGCTAGAACCACTCACTTATTTGTGCTAGATGTAAAATACTTGTTATTTATGAATATCTAAGCATGCTAGCCTCTATATATGTATGCATATATGTATGTATGTATGTATGTATGTATGTATGTATGTATAGGTACGAAAATCAAATATTATAATAAACTATATAAGTATAGTTTATGGATCATTAACACTATTGTAACATGTTTAGCAAATTTGAAGACGAAGTCAAGGCATTGCTACTATTATAATCTTTTCTTGATAGTTGGTCCGATACAGTGACAACAATTAGCAGCTCAGTTGGGGGTGCTAAGCTGACATTGGAAGGCATTCACAATTTAATCCTTGGTGAGAATGTACCCAGACGGAGTGCTGAAGAAGTTTCCAATAGTCTTCTAAGTTCTGAAGATAGATGAAGGGGGTCCAACAGAGGTTGTGGAAGATAAAAGTCAAGACAGAGAGGTGGACAGAACAACAGGAGGGATGTGACATGTTAGAACTGCAAAGAGAGTGGTCATGTCAAAAGTCATTACCCAATGCTCATGGCAGATAAAGGCCAAAAGGATATGAATATGGCAGAAAATTTTGAAGGTGATGTGCTCATTTGTTCGGTTGAAAACTCAATAGAATCTTGGGTCTTGGATTCTGGTGCGTCATTTTATGCTAGTCATTCAAAAGATGTGATGCAAAAGTTCAGGCATTACTAAGGGAAGGTTAGGTGTAACATACACATTCTGAAATTGTGTATTGTTATTATTAAAAGTGAATAAAATTGAGTGTCGAGTTCTAACAGATAGTTTTTACTAGAAATGAAGTAAAACTATGTTTAGAATCACTCATAAAATATTAGAAGTCTTATGAGATTCCAATTAATAGCCAAATAGTGAAATATAGCGAAAATATAAAGTTTGGAATAAGTAAAATTTTATTATTGAAAGTTGTAGAAAATCTCATTAGAAACATTTAGGCGAAAACCTAGTCGAAATCCGAGTTATAACAAAGAAGTTATGACCAAACGAAGATCCGTGAGAAATCCGGAAAATACTTTGTCGCGTAAAAATTTAGTTTTCGATAAACTAATTTTTAGCCTTAGTGATGTAAATGAAAGTTGTAGAACTCTGTGAAAATAATCAACTTTAATATAAAGAACGCCAAAATCTGACTTCGTATGAGGAAGTTATGATTTTTCGAAGTTTCAGCTAAGCAGTAGACAGCTAAAAACTCGAATTTTAGATGGAGTGATTTTTAGCCGACACAACCTAAATGAGAATTGAAGGTCTCGTCATTTGTAGTACAACGGTAAAAAGTCTGACGAAAACGGATGTCGGATGAAGAAGTTATGAATTTTTAACGGATTATCCTGTCCTAGTCTGTTAAAAATAATAATATTAAAATTAAAGTCAAAATTAGCCGACGATATCTAAACGTAAGTTGTAGAGCATAATTTTAGCTACGCGTGAATATAAAGAACGTAAAAAACGGAGCTCGTATGCAAAAGTTATGGATTTTACAAGACTTGGCACATTTTTATTTAATTTTCGCATGAATAGTGATAATCCACGTGGCATCTTCTGATTGGACCGCAGCCTCGCGTGGCACCCTCTGATTGGTCCGATGCCGTGTCCGCCTCGTTTCCGATGTTGTGACTCGCCCTTGCCCAGATCCGACACGTGTCGCGATGAGTCGTCTGAAGCAGCTTAGTCACCCGGTGACTCCTCGCATCCGAAGACGCCTGTCGAGTCCGAACCGAGCCACCTGGAGCCCTCGCATGCGATCCGCGTGCCTTCGCCCCCTGCTGCCACCTACCCTCGCTGACTCATCCCTTCTCGGCCGAACCCTCGCATCTTCTCCCTATAAATACAAGGCTTGCGAGCCTTGCCGAGGAATTTTAGAAAATTGCCATTTTTGGCCCCTTTTTCCATATTTTGACTATTTTGACATCCCCCGAAGCCCCGGTGTCAATTTTAACACCCGAAACACGCCCCAAAGTGCCGTGAAGCCCGAAAAAAATTTATCTTTTCGGTTTTGAAGCTCTACCTTTTTAGAGTCCGGTTTTTAGCTAATTCTCCCGGTTTTCAACAAATAAAGCCATATTTGGAGCCGATATGCTGCTCAAATTACTATTTTAACCCCCGATTATTTTAAGGTGAGTTTAATATATAGGAACTATTGTATGTTATGTGCTATACGTGCTACGTGCTTTTCAGTGTTATTATTCCAGGTTACTTTCCCTGGTTATTTTTATTTGCTATTTTTAATAGCAAAGAAATACCTTTGACCATGTGATCAGTGAAAGGACTTAGATTCACGTTGGTACTGGTATGTAGCCTCTGGCCATGTAGAACATGTCTCCGTAAGAGAATGAATTCTATAATATGGTATTGGCAGAAGGTTAGACAGGGATTTAAGCCTGAAATCTACCAAAATGTTAATCCGAAGTTGTATATCTTCTGTGTCGTTTGGGCCAAAGCTTTATGTGATGCATATCAAGTATTGAAATCGTTATGTCTCATTGATCGTAAATCTTTGAATCAAATCTTGAGTTGATATTGAAAGCCCGACATATGATACGCATATGCTATTGTTGTTCTTGTCCCCTTTTGCTTCTGTCATATTGGTATATATAAAGCATAAGATTATATTGTATCTATTTATTGAATTCACTAAGCGTTATCGCTTATCCCTCTCAATGTTTAACAAATTTACAGGTGATGAGTATCCAATATAGTTTTATACTGCTGAAAGATTTAGAATAGTTAATATTATTTCTCTGTATTTTAAATGTTCAAGTATGTATATGAATAGTAGATTCCTAGGTAGATATAAAATGTAATAAAACTTAGTCGGTTTGTATCCAATCCTTTGTAATCACTTTATCAATATAAAATATTGTTTTATAAATATGCATGTAGCATGTTTTAAAGGAAGTAACTTAAGAATAATGTTGAAATAGTATGAAAGTTTGGGTCTTTCATAAATACGAAAGTTGGGGTCTTTCATTAGGCTGGCAGATAACAAGTGTCTAGATATCATGGGTGTCAGAGATGTGGTTTTAAGATGAATCTAGGTACGTATTGGACTTTGAAGAATTTCAAGTTCATTCTAGATCTAAAGAGGATGTTGATATCAGTTGGGCAACTTGACAATGAAGGTCGAAGAAAGGAACCTTGAGCATTTCTGCGGGTCAGAAACATGGTACACTATATATGGTGGAGGTTTCTAAAGAGGAAGCAAGCACTGTTGAAGGAGTTGGAACATCCATATTATGCCACAAAATATTTGTTCATATGAGTGAGGAGAGAATGGAGAAGCCTGTATCTAGTGGGAGGATGCCAGATTCGAAGAATATGACAGATGCTTCTAAGCCATGTTCTATTGATAGACAGAAGAAAGTTAGTTTTGCGAAGATAGGAAATCCATCTTTAGTTTCGGAAGTCAATTTTAGTTCATTCTGATGTTTATAGTCCAACTTCAGATTCTTCAGTGGGAGGATCCCAGAATCATGCAAAACCTATATGTGGTCAAAGTATAGGCAGATCTTCAAGAAGTAGTGGGAGCTCCGATAAACTTGGAAATAATGACCTTGTTCCACCTATGCATGTTGTTGTTGTTGTTGTGCCAAGATGGTGATGTTACTCAAACCTAGAAGTTATTGCACCATACTTGATGCCAGTTGTGCCATCCTTGCACATGTTGCGCCATCATGGTGCAAGATGGGCTATTTTTGGTTCTTTGATGAACCATGGTATCCCTGATGAGCCACGTATCATATGAAGTCCTCTATGATGCTCAGAAGTTGGTATTGCTCAAGATATATACCATATTGTGCTACCATGATGGATTTTGGGCCATTAGTGTTCATGATACGCCACATGTGCATCATGATGCTCCACTATGGTTATGGTGGTCCATCATGTGTGTTGCTGATGCTCATGGGTTGTATGACATGGAAGAATGTTTCAGAAGATGTTGCATGGCGGAATATGATTGGCTGTCACCATTCATTGGCCTATAGGCCAATAGGCTTGGACCATTAGGGTTTTAGGTATGATCCCTCAAGTAAAAATAAACTCATATCTCCATCATTATGAGTGTGCAAAAATTTCAAGAAAGTAACCATTGTGAGGTTACCAGCACTATGTTGGAGTAGTTAGTAAGCAAGAGAGATTCTTTTGTTTTGATAGCTCAAGTGTGGTGTAACCTTTGTGTGATTGTAATTGTTCTTGGAAGTTAATAAAATCCTCTCTCTCGTTCGCCCGTGAATCTAGGTCACCGAACCACGTTAAATATTGTGTTCACTTGATTTACATTTTCAGATGTTTTATTTCAGCAAGTTCGCCGAAGTTTGTTTTGATATCTGTCTAAAGTTCTTAACTTGTTTTGTTTCAGCAACAATAAATCCTTGATATAAACATACCTAAGTAATGTTGATACTCTATTAATCCATCAGATAATGGAACTACCATGTATTGTCTCCGAGAATATGTGAATTTATCTTAACATTGACCAGAAAGTTCATCAAAATCTTATTCTATTTTGGTACGTGATGATGAGGAAGTTTAAAGTTATATATATATATATATATATATATATATATATATATATATATATATATATATATATATATATATATATATATATATATATATATATATGATGAGGTTCAATAGGGAACCATAATTAACCCAAGGAACCAATCTTTTTTTCAACTTTTAGAACTTATTTTTTATAAAAAAAACTAAAAATACAGAAATTCATAACTTTTTATCCTTTTTCCAATGATATAAAATTCGAATTTTTTATTATTTTTTTTACGTCAAATTCACAATGTGAATCGAAAATTCACACGGTGAATCCGAAAAATATTTTTCACATTCACAATGTTAATATATATATATATATATATATATATATATATATATATATATATATATATATATATATATATATATATATATATAGCATGCAATCCGGAAAGGACACAACTCAAGCATCAGAGAGAGGAGATGAATAGAGATTCTTGCTTGTAATTTTACATCTGCATGCAGCAGTTTTACCATGTGTTCCTCTAGATATGGAACATAAGATTACAATTTGGAAAGGACAAAACTGAAGCTTCAAAGAAATGAGATGAATAGAGCTGAATATAAGATGCACTTTCAAATCTACCATAGACACAAGCTTTCTATCTAGCATGCAATAGTGTTATTGTGTATTCCTCTAGAGTTGAAACAGAGTCGACTTGACGGTGACTTTCTTCCGTGAAGAAAGCTGGTTGCTTAGGTTGAGGTAATGCACCCTCGCTAATCAGCATCAAAACCACAGACAACATAGTTGGCCTATCTTCTGCATGATGTTGCACGCACAATAATCCAATATGTATTGATCGTAGTACTTCAGAGATGACGCAGGAGTTGCGCAAAGACGTATTCAGTAGTTGAATGGACTTGTTTTCTTTATAGAGCCTCCATGCCTAAATGAAACCAAACATCAAATAAATATGCTAATGCTGATCTTAAAGAAAACAGTAGTGGTTGTCCCTTTGAGTCTACTTACATGTCCAAGAAGGTTGTCACTATGAGCCTCATGAGAGAACTCTATTCTTTTTTCCACTCACTATCTCCAGCACAATTACACCAAAGCTAAATACATCCGACTTTATAGAGAAACATCCATGTACCGCATACTCAGGAGAAATATAACCACTACAACCAAGTTCAATTAATAAACATAGATTAGTAGGATTTCGTGTTTATTTTATTTTATTATTATTATTTTTAATTTTGCCATGTCTTGAGAAAGAAATGTGAGCATTAATATAGTCTATGTTTTGTAGAATCTTACTATGTTCCAACAACCTTCTTTGTCTTAGCCATGTCATCCTGTCCTACAAATTTCCGAGCAAGGCCAAAGTCTGATATTTTTGGGTTCATTTCACTGTCCAGCAAGATATTACCTGCCTTGAGATCTCTGTGGATGATTTGAAGGCGGGAATCTTGATGTAGATAAAGAATACCTCGAGCTATACCATGGATAATGTGAAAGCGCTGAGGCCAGTCAAGCATTGAACCTCTGGCTTCATCTGCGAAATATGAACTACTTAATAAGTCTGAATGTTGCTACAACATGTGTGAAAGTAAGGCAATAGAGGGAGTCAAACCAAACAGAAATGAGTCCAAGCTTTTGTTTTCCATGTATTCATAAACTAGAATCCTTTCATTTCCATGAATGCAGTATCCAAGAAGCTTCACAAGATTCCGATGTTGAAGTTTGGCAATACAAATGACTTCATTTTGGAACTCATCAAGTCCTTGTTGGGATGTTTCTGAGAGACGCTTTACAGCGATTACTTTCCCATATTCCAACATACCCTAAAAAATAAATATTGGAACCTACGATTGTAATATTCCTTTTGATGATACTGTCAAGTATCACATTTTAATTAAAACAGCAGTAATTACCTTGTAAACTGGACCAAAACCACCTTCTCCAATCTTATTATCAATTTTAAAGTTATCAGTAGCCTTAGCTATTTGATACATGCTAAGAAAAAGGTACCTCATCAAGGTTTTCTATCTGAACACTGGATTGATCCTTAACAAGGGTATGTGGCCTGCTTCCTACAAAAGGTTCATTTTCATTTTCTCCTAATTACATGGATATGCCAAATAATATATTCTTGGAAACTTGTAATTTGTAATGGTAATTGTTAATGTATCATTTATGGAAGCATAAAAAATGTCTTTTCTCCGTGTTACCTCGTCCTTTTTTGTGAGGCGTTTTCATTTTCTTTCTACAGGCATATGCTACTGCAGACAGAAGCAATGCAGCTGAAGAAACTGACAGCATCACCGTAAGTACTTCCTTCTTTTTCTTGAAGCTGGATCCGCCTTTTTCTAATAAATGTAATAGTTATTAATGTTACAATACAAAACCATGCAAATAAATCCAAACCTGCTGGTTATGCACATTACATCATCATATGTATGTCTAATAAGTTTTATGAAATTGTATAATGTAATCGCTTTAATTGTGTTACCTAGTCATTGCGCCTTTGAACTCCATGCTAACGTGGTGGGAGGTCAAATCTCTCGGCCAACCATGTCACCCCACAATTCAACAGGCTCAAGACTTTTCACTTATATATATATATATATATATATATATATATATATATATATATATATATATATATATATATATATATATATATATATATATATATATATATATACCTGCTAACTCAGAGCTTGCCAGTCGTATGTATAGTTCCTGCTGATCTTCATACTCAGTAATATCCATGAGGTCATCAAACCATAGCAAACACCCACTTCCCCCGTTTCTGATATCTACATTTGCGTAAGCTGTACAAGAGCAATTCCTTCTGCATACCATCTCACATTCACCAAGAGACATGGTCACGTTGTACCATGAGCGCCGTGTGTCTGGAAATTTCACACCTGAAATTTTATGGAAGACATCTCGAGTCCCACAATTCAAAGGCTTTCTGCGTTGACACCCTAACGACCAATCTCCTCCATTCCAATCTTCTGACACTCGTGGTTCAAAACCTTCCATACAACTACAAGGGGGAAGTTCGATGCTGCAGATTCCATAAGGACCACAACGTCCATAATAACTACAGCTATCAACTACTATATTTCCATACATGACCCATTCTTGTGTTCTCTCGATCCAATTCAACTGCCGTGGGTTGCCATCGTTCATCATAACCCTCCTCAGAATAACTGAACTCTTTAGTTTAACTCCATAATATATTTCCTTATCGTTAACTGTAAACTCTGCATATAAAATTGGATTCGTGTTTTCCAATGCAAACCCGCGAAACCCAACACCATTCCATGGTCCAAGCCTGGCATGTCTAACTAGACCTTTTACCACAAATATTTGTGGATATCCATTTGTGTCTAACCAGAGTGTATACTCTCCTACAGAAGGATCATCTGGGCTCTTCCAAGATATCAAGTATCTCTCTCTTCCTGTTATCAAATCCTTCCCAAATTTCATTCCTGGTAGGAATGTGTCACCAGGGTAGTCAAAACTTTGCCAGATGGGATTTTCTTTGTTGCTACTTTCATCCCACACCACAAGATTTCCAGTGTCCAGAAGCTGTGCCACTGGATTAACAGATAATATTGTAGAATTTGATGACCAAATCACTGATCTATTACCGATACTAATACCACTGTGAATCAGCAGGATTCCATCTGTAGTGACTTCAAACACCCCAGATGCATCGGTGATTGGTGTGTGCCTGTTAGCAACCCAGACAACTGTACAAGGTGATATCTTCTTGTACCATATCCCCAAATATCGATTCTTTGACTTTCCGGGGCTAAAAAACCCCAGTTCATACGTCTCGCCATATGAAACAATTGTGTTTCCATCTTTGATTGGTTGATTTGCAGATACACTGTCTACCGCATTAGAACATGACACGAAAAACAATATGGTACAGGATAGCAACACAAAGATGAGATAGACAACCATTGATATATTCTTGAAAATGGTATCGATATATTCTTGAAAATGGTGGGCGGTGGAAGGATTGGATTAAGATTGTAGAAACAATTTCAGAATATATCCCCTTTGAGAACTTTTGGCAGAACAGAGTGCTTTCCAACCAATAAAAAAATGAGAGTTATATCTGTGTTTAACATTGAACAACTGTATTGTGATGAACTTTTTTCTAACTCGAAAGACTTCAACTTCATAAATAAATAAATAAAACTAGAAAGACTTTTAATAGCACCACATAAGTTTTAATTTTTCTTTTTAAAACTTATAATGAGAAATTCTAATGACGTGAAACCTTCAATTTTGAGAACTGGACTTTAAGACGTTTAATTTCATACGACATAACTTTTAATAGCACCACATAAGCTTGAATTTTTCATTTTAAAACATACATAAGTTATAATGAGAAATTCTAATGACATGAAACCTTCACTTTTGAAAACCGGACTTTAAGACGTTTTCATAGGAAATACACTCAGATCGACCTCCGTTGACCATTTCATGTTCTTATTTAACGTATCGTGTACGAGGTTATTCTTGTAGTTTTGATATGTTGTCCAAAACCTCTTCTGGATGATGCGAAGCATAAAGAAAATACATGGTTAATTTCATAGGTCATACATTGAGATTGACCTCCGTTTACCACTTCAAGTTCTTATTTAACATATTTCATAGGTCATACATTGAGATTGACCTCCATTTACCACTTCAAGTTCTTATTTAACATATTGTGTACGAGGTTATTCTTGAATCTTTGATATATTCTCCAAAACCTCTTTTGGATGATGTGAAACATAAAGAGAAAAGTCAGAAAACAGGGTTAATTTCATAGGATTGACCTCCGTTTACCACTTCAAGTTCTTATTTAATCGTATCGTGTACGAAGTTATTCTTGTATCTTTAATATGTTATCCAAAAACCACTTTTGGAAGATGGGAAGCATAAAGGAAAAATAGGGGCAAAAAATAAGAGAATATTAAAAGGACAACAACTTTTGATCGGCCACTCACAACATGTTCGTGATTTTGTATCATCAATGTGTATTTAAATGTAATGGATTGAGTTGTTAACCTAAATCAATCTTCATGAATATTAAACAAGTGAGGAAGGTGTGGAGTGCACACTTGTTTAAGTTCATTCAAGATTTAAAGTAGACTGTCATTTAGGGGTGAAACCCCTAAACGAACAGCGGTCTGGGACAGCGCCCCTGGGAGCAGGGTCAAAGGGGCGACAGTCCTTGGCGGGGTCCAAGGGGCAAATTTTTTATATGAGTTATGTTGTTATATAAAAAATGCAAAAATGCATTAGAAATCTGAATTCTTGTAAATGAACCTGATTTTTTACTTCATTTTGACCCTTATTAATAATACGATCTT
Organism: Lactuca serriola; assembly: GCF_051521515.1. Lineage (NCBI taxonomy): Eukaryota > Viridiplantae > Streptophyta > Magnoliopsida > Asterales > Asteraceae > Lactuca > Lactuca serriola. Next base: position 26,748,772 of record NC_136415.1, on the reverse strand, counting down.
AGTGATAGTTTATGACTATTATAAACTGTCTTTTGACAGTTTAAGTAGTTTTTTGTAACAAATCAGGTCACTTCAAGAAAGATTTACGTTTTCGTAAAGTGAACAAGGATGGCGATGGACCAAGTGAATCCAAGGATCCAGAAAAGCAACAATGTCAAATTTTTGTTTTCATGCAGAATTCTAAATATATTTAGAATTATATTTATGTGATTTCTGAAGCATTTTATGTACAGGATGATAATGTTGCATGGTGGGTTGATTCGGGAGCAACAAGTCATGTTTGCAAATATCTATATTGGTTCAAGGACTTTCAACCAATTGAAGATGGATCTGTTGTGAAGATGAGAAATGTTGCAACTGAACCAATCAAGGGACTAGAATCTGTTTTACTTACCTTTACTTTTGGGAAATGTTTGTGTTTGAACAATGTTTTATATGTTCGAGGGATTCATAAGAATCTTGTGTATGAAATTGTATAAAATAATTGTGGTTACAAACAAGTATTAGAAAGTGACAAGTATATCTTGTCAATACGTGGTTCTTTTATGGGATTTGGATATGTATGTAATGGAATGATTAGGCTTAATATTAATTATCCTTCTATTGATAATTATGTTTGCATGGTTTCTAATAGTACTAGCAATAATTTTAATAAAATATGAATTATGGCATGCTATACTAGGACACATTCATTACAAGATATTAAAAGGCATGTTTAAAATGAGTTTAATTCCTTCTTTTGATATGCAAAATAATGAAAAATCTAAAACATGCATGCTAACTAAAATCACTGGACAACCTTTCAAAGATGTTGTTAGGGAAAGCAAGGTGTTGGATCTTATACATAGTGACTTATGTGATTTCCATGCAACACCTTCCCTTGGAAACAAAAAGGATGTTGTTACATTTATTGATGATGCATCTAGATATTGTTATGTCTATTTGCTACATTATAAGGATGAAGAACTTGATAAATTTAAAATTTATAAACAACAAGTTGAGCTTCATAAAAATTAATTAATAAAATTCTTGCGTAGTGATAGAGGTTTGTGCTTCATTTCTATTGCAACTCATTTATATCGTTTATTTAGTTATCATTAATTAACATGTCTATATTTCATTGTCTATATTTCCCTGTCTTTCTTTATGAATTATCTATAGTCAAGAAGCTGATGTTTATGTTTACGACTCATCATTTGAATTTTTCGGAAAAACAGTTTCACAAAAATAGGGATTGTTTTGAATTGACATAATATACACACTTCAATGTATTGCAACTAATTTATATCGTTTATTTAGCTATCATTAATTAACATGTCTATATTTCCCTGTCTTTCTTTATGAATTATCTATATTCAAAAAACTGATGTTTTTCTGACTCATCATTTTAATTTGTCGGAAAAAACAGTTTTACAAAATTTGGGATTGTTTTGAATTGACAGAATATATACGCTTTAATGTTTTGAACACAATTATCTACACTAATATTCTTACTAAAATGTTCATATTTTCATACAGTTCTTATGTAACGAATATTCATCTGTTATATTTTTTTCATAAATTATTCATTTAAAAAAACTTTTCATAAGTACGATGCTTAAATTGTGACATCCCAAAATCTCGGCCAGAAAAGACCGATTTTCATTTATGCTTTTAAATAATTTCAGAGTAAATCCTTTTGATTTGAAAGAGTTGCGGAATTTGTTCCCAAAAACAAAACATGATAAAACAATGTTTACCAAAGCATTTCATAAAAGAAATGTATTTTCATTATATAATCAAAACTCGGGGTGTCATGTTCCGATACAGACCAATAAGCATAAACGATAACATTACAAGTCATTCAACATATATATATACATATACAGACTTGTAAACAAAACAACTTGATGGCTCATCCATCTCATGCCCTTGCGCCACTTCCTGTAATACAAATAAAACTGAGTGGGTCAGGCTTGGGAGCCTGGTGAGCATATAGGGTTTTCAACCCATAATAAATAATTATATTTAATTTCCACCAACCAACAATAACCCAATTACCCATTCCCGTTATTCTCACTTTATGTCCCTAAAACAACTAACATAAGGGACCTAGTCTAAGAATATTTCATCGGGGCGACAACACATGCTTCGGGGGTTCCTCAGCAATATAAGTCAAATAAGGCAACCATGAGGGGGATGGAGTACAGCGAATGAACACCCGAGTTCATTAACACCTACAGGTGGCGAACCTGCTAATGTTCCACAAGACTATCTAGAAAAGTCCGTGGTCGTCATCTAAACTCCGCTAGATGACTAAATCAAACAACAACGAGGTCTCTCATCTGTTTATTACACACCAACTATCTACCCATGTTCTACCCAACATATTAGTAGATAAAATATACATTTTTATACATAGTTTAAAAACCTGTATAACATGCTTTAATCAATACATATTCCACATAACAGATGAGGCACACACACACATAACACGTATTTCATAGAGAAATAATCAGATCTATAAGATAGAAGAAAGTGAATACACATTCACACATATAAACAACAATATACTTAATACACTCAAACCATACTTGTATTATTATCGTGTTTATGAAAGGTAGTATACACTCACTTGATCAGAAGATGATCGGACAGCACTACGGCTTACAGATGTAGTAATCCTCAGCAGATCTGGAAGATCTTCACAAAAATCGAACTTCTCGCGGGCAGAGCTTTGGCTCGGGAATCGCACTTCTCGGGATCTCGGGAGCGCGAAACTTCCTTCTTAACTTGGATATGAGATCCGGGGTGTCGGGATGGCTTCGGGGGTTTACACGCAGAGCTTCGGCACAAAATGGAGGAGAAATGAGCAAATAAGCCCGGAACCCTCGCATCCTATTTATAGGAGGCTGGAGCCTCGGAGTACGCGGGGCGTACTGGTCCGAAATCGTCATTGCGTTCGTCATCCGAAGAACTCGAGTGCGAAGGTCGTCATGCTTCGCTGTACGCGGGGCGTACAGCAGTACGCTGGGCGTACTTCGGATATTCCCGGTGACTCCCCCTTCGGATAATACCAGGTTTTATAATTAAATTTAAATACAAATTATTTAATAAACTTTGTAAATTCATATCTTCTTCATACGAACTCCGTTTTCGACGTTCTTTATATCCACGCGAAGGTGAGACTACGCTCTACAACTTTCGTTTAGACTCCGTCGGCTAATTTTAACTTTATTTTTATTATTTATTTTTAATAGGTTGGGACAGAAAACTTCGTTATAAATTCATAACTTCTTCGTTTGACGTCGGTTCTCGCCTAACTTTTCATCGCTTCGATACCAACAACGAGATCTTCGATTCTCGTTTAGATCGATTCAACTAAAAACCGCTTGATCTCAAATCGTGTATTTCGGGCTGCATACCGCTAAGTCGAAACTTCAGAAAATCATAACTTCCTCATACGAAGTCAGATTTGGGCGTTCTTTATATATTCGGAAACCTCGTTTCAACTACTACAACATTAACCAAAGATATCAAGTTTATTTTACACTAAAATTTTGACGCTTATTTTTATTCTTAATTAATCAAACCACATAATTAAGCAATTAAGCACAAAACACATAATACTCAAATAATACGATCTTATTATTTCAAAACGGGTTACCAAGGTTAACCTAGACTATTACAATGCTAAAAATGGCATGCCCGGAAACACAGGCGTTACAATTCTCTCCACCTTAGAATGATTCCGTCCCCAGAATCACACATCAACAAACAAATGCGGATAGCGACTCAACATGTCACTCTCCGTCTCCCAGGTGAGATTCGGCCCATTCGTGTGTTTCCATCGGACAAGCACTAACCCAACCATTTTGCATCGCAACTTCTTAGTCTTTCGGTCAACAATTGCCTCTGGTTCTTCAATCAACCTTTTGTTCTCATCAATTCTCAATTCATAAATTGGAATTATGTCGGGAACTTCTCCCGTGAACTTCCTCAAATAACACACATGAAAAGTGTTGTGAATTCCATTCAGTTCTTCTGGTAGTTCGAGCTTGTAAGCTTGGTTCCCAATTCTCTAAAGAACTTTAAATGGTCCAATAAACCTTGGACTCAACTTTCCCCTTTTACCAAATCTTATAAGTCCCTTCCACGGCGAGACTTTAAGCAAAACCGAATCTCCAACTTTGAAGGTCATTGGCCTTCGCTTCTTGTCAGCATAGCTCTTTTGACAATCTTGAGCTGCTAACATTCTTTCTCTAATTATTTTCAACTTTTCAGCGGTTTGATGGACCATCTCGGGACCCATAAACTGCTTTTCTCCAGCCTCAAGCCAACAAGACGGCGTACGACACTTCTGTCCGTACAAAGCTTGATAAGGTGCCATCTTTATGCTCGAGTGGAAACTATTATTGTAGGAAAATTCTACCAAAGTTAAATGTTCATCCCAGTTACCTAGGAATTCTAGGGTACATGCTCTCAGCATATCTTCAAGTGTTTGTATCGTTCTTTCACTCTGACCATCAGTCTGCGGATGGTAAGCTGTACTTAAACATAACGTGGTACCCATTTCCTCTTGTAGACTTTTCCAAAACCTTGAGGTGAAACGGATATCACGATCTGATACAATCGTTAACGGAACACCGTGAAGCCTCACAATCTCCTTCACGTAAGAATTTGCAAACTTCTCCATAGACCATTTCTCCTTGGTTGCTATGAAATGCGCACTCTTAGTGAATCGATCAACGACCAACCAAATCATGTCGTGACCATTCTTTGTTCTGGGCAGTTTAGTGACAAAATCCATAGCAATGTCTTCCCACTTACCCATAGGCACAGACAATGGTTCTAAACTCCCATATGGTTTCTGATGCCGTGTCTTGACTCTCGCACAAGTCACACACTCGGCCACATATTTTGCAACATCAAGCTTCATCGTCGGCCACCAGTAGTAGGGTTTCAGGTCCCTATACATTTTAGTACTACCGGGATGAATCGAGTACATGGTCTTGTGAGCTTCTTCCATCAGAAGATCTCTGATTCCTCCTGTCTTAGGTATCCAAATCCGATCTTGGAACACCTTCAGTCCATGACTGTTTACACCGAACACCAACGTTTTGCCCAAACGTTCCTCCTTTCGGTCATTCTTTTCAGAAGCTTCGCTTTGAGCCTTCTTTATACTTTCCAAAATAGTCGAGACAACTTCGATTGTCAACGCTCTTGGCCTTTTCCTTTCAAGATTGACTTTCCGACTGAGAGCATCAGCAACAACATTAGCTTTACCGGGATGGTAAAGTATCTCACAGTCGTAGTCCTTGAGTAATTCTAGCCAGCGTCGTTGCCTCATATTCAATTCCTTCTGATTAAAGAGATATTGTAGACTCTTACGATCAGTAAAAAGTTTGCACTTCGTTCCATAGAGGTAATGCCTCCATATTTTCAGAGCGAAAACTACCGCTGCCAACTCCAAATCATGAGTCGGGTAATTCTTTTCATGCTCCTTCAGCTGTCGAGACGCATATGCTATCACCTTTTCTCTTTGGGTTAAAACACAACCCAATCCAACCCCAGACGCATCGCTATAAACAGTGAAGTCTTCAACTCCATCGGGTAAAGAAAGTATCGGTGCCTCGCATAGCTTCTTCTTTAGCTTCTCGAATGCTTCTTTATGCTTATCACTCCAAGCATAAGTAGCTCCTTTGTGGGTCAAAGCTGTTAATGGAGTAGCGATCGAAGAAAAACCTTGGATAAACCTTCGGTAATATCCGGATAATCCCAAAAAGCATCGAATCTCCGTGGGACTTTTTGGTTGTTCCCACTTCATCACAGCTTTGATCTTTGCTGGATCAACCATTATCCCTTCTTGGTTGACCACGTGACCCAAGAATTGGACTTCACGAATCCAAAAATCACACTTAGAGAATTTTGCATACACCTTCTCCTTCTTCAAGACTTCTAACACTTCTCGCAAGTGTCTGCCATGATCCTCTTGTCTTTTCGAGTAAATCAGAATGTCATCTATGAACACTATCACAGATTTATCAAGGAACGGATTACAAACCCTATTCATCAAATCCATGAACGCTGGTGGAGCATTGGTTAGTCCAAACGACATAACCAAGAACTCGTAGTGTCCATATCTAGTTCTGAATGCAGTCTTCTCGATATCTTGCTCTCTTACTTTTAGCTGATGATATCCTGAACTTAGATCGATCTTCGAGAAATAGCTCGAACCTTGCAATTGATCAAATAGGTCATCAATCCTCGGCAACGGATATCTATTCTTTATTGTTGCCTTGTTCAGCTCTCTGTAATCAATGCACATTCTCATACTTCCATCTTTCTTCTTCACAAATAGCATCAGAGCTCCCCAGGGCGATGAACTAGGTCTAATGAAACCTTTGTCCAATAACTCCTGAAGTTGCATCATCAGCTCCTTCATCTCCGTCGGTGCTAATCGATAAGGTGCTTTTGCTATTGGCGTGGTTCCTGGTAACAAGTCTATTCTGAACTCCACTTGTCTATCAGGTGGTAATCCAGGAAGATCTTTGGGAAATACTTCCGGATAATCACACACCACTGGAGTACTCTGCATCACCTTCTTTTCCTTCTTAGCATCAATCACGAATGCTAAATATGATGTACATCCCTTGGTCAAACACTTTCTGGATTTCATTAGGGAAATGATTCCAGAATTCACTCGCCGTTTGTCCCCGTACACCATAAATGAATCTTTCCCAGGCGGGTTTACTTTAACTATCTTCTTCTTGCATAAAATTTCGGCATCATTGGCGCTAAGCCAATCCATTCCCAACACGATGTCGAAACCATTAAGTTCGATGGGCAATAATTCCTCGTGAAACTTATTCCCATTAAGGTCGATTAAGATGTCTTTCATACGATGGCTAACAGGTACAAACTTGCCACTAGCTACTTCGACTAATAAAGCATTATCTAGTCTATCAACAGGCAAAGCTAGTTTTCTACCAAACTCATGCGAAATAAAGGAGTAGTTGGCTCCAGAATCAAACAAAATTTGAGCAGGTAATTCGTTTACGAGAAAGGTACCTGAAGCGACATCAGCTTCATCTTTCGCAGCCTCAAGTGTCATCTGGAAGGCTCTCGCCTTCGGCTTTGGTGGAATGTTGAGCTTTGCTGCCTCCTTCTTCTTCGGACAATCTTTCAAAATATGCCCCTCTTCATTACAACCAAAACACATCCTTTTGTTGTTCGGACACTCATTGGCAAAATGCCCAATTTTTTCGCACTTGTAGCAGGTTACATCCTCGCTACATTTCCCAAAGTGCTTTTTCTTACACTTATCACACCACTTCGCTTCGCCTCCTTTTCCTCCAAACTTTTTCGAATCAGATTTCGAAAATTTGCCTTTCTTACCGGAACCAGATGTTCCCTTAAACCTTCTCTTCTCACCAACCTCAACCTTGTCGGTGGTTCTCCCCTTAATCATGTTCTCAACAGACTTGGCAGCCCAGATAGCTGCCGCTAGAGTATGTGCCTGACGTACTGGCACCTCGTACTCCCATGGGAGTCCCTTCGCATACCGGTCCACCTTTGTCAACTCGTCTGGGACGATACGCAAGGCAAACTCCATATTATCGGTGAAGTTATTGGTGTATTCATCAACTGACATGCTGCCTTTCGTCAATGTCAGAAACTTGTTCTCTAGTTCCAACAGATTTTGAGCCGAGCAGAACTTGTGCTTGAACTGCACCAAGAATTCTGCCCATGTCAATTGCAATGGCTCATTAGGGCTTAAAGTCTTCCCTAGAGTGTTCCACCAACGAACGGCTCCACCTCGGAATTGTCGCACTGCATAGATAGTCTGCAACTTGCCTCTGCAGCCACAAGTCATGAAGGCTAACTCCATTTCGGAGATCCAATCCATAACTCCAATCGGATCCTCCTTTCCATTGAAGGTCGATGGTTTGCAAGTTAGAAAGTCCTTGTACTTGCATCCCATTCCATCATTCCTTCCATCATGGTTGTTTTGCCTAACTATCGGTGGGTTGGCTTGACCAACAGACCCACTGAAGTTTCCATCTTCCGAGTGCCCTTCATTTAATTGAGGCTCCTCCACACGAATTGACAGTTCTTCACGATTCTGTTGAAGCAACCATCTAGTTTCATCCATTTGACGATCCAACATTGTTTGAATCATCATTTGCACACCAGCCATGGTTATTGGCTCAGGTGTTGCTGCTACGACAGGTATTTGCTCAATCACTGGTGGTTGATTCCTGTTTTCATCAGCATTTCCAACTCCACTTCTTGTTCTCACCATTTTTGATCTACACACCGAATAAGGTGAAATTAGATCCTCAATCACGATAGATATTCAAATCATCATTATCACTCCGAAACGTTTACATGCTAGTTCTAATATCGTAGACGTACGCTTAGAATCCTACACACATAAGGTTTCTAGATCCGGTCGGCAACAGACCATAGATCCGAACGTAAAATATCATATATGGCAAACATATAACATTTAGCACATAAAAGAATTTTAGGCAATTTTCCTAAAATAAACTAGTGCTCGTGTCTAAAATATCACAGACACACATCTCAAAACTTTACTTAGCATTCTAAGTTTAAGTCTAGAAATCCTACAAATTCCTAGTTCGCTTAAACTAATGCTCCGATACCAACTGTGACATCCCCAAAATCTCGGCCAGAAAATACCGATTTTCATTTATGCTTTTAAATAATTTCAGAGTAAATCCTTTTGATTTGAAAGAGTTGCGGAATTTGTTCCCAAAAACAAAACATGATAAAACAATGTTTACCAAAGCATTTCATAAAAGAAATGTATTTTCATTATATAATCAAAACTCGGGGTGTCATGTTCCGATACAGACCAATAAGCATAAACGATAACATTACAAGTCATTCAACATATATATACATATACAGACTTGTAAACAAAACAACTTGATGGCTCATCCATCTCATGCCCTTGCGCCACTTCCTGTAATATAAATAAAACTGAGTGGGTCAGGCTTGGGAGCCTGGTGAGCATATAGGGTTTTCAACCCACAATAAATAATTATATTTAATTTCCACCAACCAACAATAACCCAATTACCCATTCCCGTTGTTCTCACTTTATGTCCCTAAAACAACTAACATAAGGGACCTAGTCTAAGAATATTTCATCGGGGCGACAACACATGCTTCGGGGGTTCCTCAGCAATATAAGTCAAATAAGGCAACCATGAGGGGGATGGAGTACAGCGAATGAACACCCGAGTTCATTAACACCTACAGGTGGCGAACCTGCTAATATTCCACAAGACTATCTAGAAAAGTCCGTGGTCGTCATCTAAACTCCGCTAGATGACTAAATCAAACAACAACGAGGCCTCTCATCTGTTTATTACACACCAACTATCTACCCATGTTCTACCCAACATATTAGTAGATAAAATATACATTTTTATACATAGTTTAAAAACCTGTATAGCATGCTTTAATCAATACATATTTCCACATAACAGATGAGGCACACACACACATAACACGTATTTCATAGAGAAATAATCAGATCTATAAGATAGAAGAAAGTGAATACACATTCACACATATAAACAACAATATACTTAATACACTCAAACCATACTTGTATTATTATCGTGTTTATGAAAGGTAGTATACACTCACTTGATCAGAAGATGATCGGACAGCACTACGGCTTACAGAAGTAGTAATCCTCAGCAGATCTGGAAGATCTTCACAAAAATCGAACTTCTCGCGGGCAGAGCTTCGGCTCGGGAATCGCACTTCTCGGGATCTCGGGAGCGCGAAACTTCCTTCTTAACTTGGATATGAGATCCGGGGTGTCGGGATGGCTTCGGGGGTTTACACGCAGAGCTTCGGCACAAAATGGAGGAGAAATGAGCAAATAAGCCCGGAACCCTCGCATCCTATTTATAGGAGGCTGGAGCCTCGGAGTACGCGGGGTGTACTGGTCCGAAATCGTCATTGCGTTCGTCATCCGAAGAACTCGAGTGTGAAGGTCGTCATGTTTCGCTGTACGCGGGGCGTACAGCAGTACGCTGGGCGTACTTCGGATATGCCCGGTGACTCCCCCTTCGGATAATACCGGGTTTTATAATTAAATTTAAATACAAATTATTTAATAAACTTTGTAAATTCATATCTTCTTCATACAAACTCCGTTTTCAACGTTCTTTATATCCACGCGAAGGTGAGACTACGCTCTACAATTCGTTTAGACTCCGTCAGCTAATTTTAACTTTATTTTTATTATTTATTTTTAATAGGTCGGGACAGAAAACTTCGTTATAAATTCATAACTTCTTCGTTTGACGTCCGTTCTCGCCTAACTTTTCATCGCTTCGATACCAACAACGAGATCTTCGATTCTCGTTTAGATCGATTCAACTAAAAACCGCTTGATCTCAAATCGAGTATTTCGGGCTGCATACCGCTAAGTCGAAACTTCAGAAAATCATAACTTCCTCATACGAAGTCAGATTTGGGCGTTCTTTATATATTCAGAAACCTCGTTTCAACTACTACAACATTAACCAAAGATATCATGTTTATTTTACACTTAAATTTTGACGCTTATTTTTATTCTTAATTAATCAAACCACATAATTAAGCAATTAAGCACAAAACACATAATACTCAAATAATACGATCTTATTATTTCAAAATGGGTTACAAATGTTAACCTAGACTATTACAATGCTAAAAATGACATGCCCGGAAACACAGGCGTTACATAAATATTCATCTGTTTTTTATTCTGTTTTACTTAAATTCTCATATTTTGGTACAGTTTTTATGTTTTGATACAGTTTTTATATTTTTCTTCAATTTTACCATTTTGACATTTTTCGAATATAATGTGTTTATTGATTGATCTTTGCTATATATTCATCTTTATGTCTTTGAAAAAGTGTACATATATACTATTAAGGATAATTTCACTAATACTCTCTTGTAGTTACCAATTATTTGGCATCAAACTTATAGAATGGATTCTGATATTTGCAGGGATATGTCTACAACAAATATCACTTTCATAGCTGACTTGGATGTAACAAGGGATGATTTGAGTATCAAGGTTTGTGGCGTAAACCATTGGAAGCAGATGTCTTTCTACAACAAGAATGAAATATGGTCCATTGAATTAATCTTGGTCAATGAACAGGTATATATATATATATATATATATATATCTTTATGTATATGCTAAATATAAATATTTATGTTAATTTAATGTTTAATGCTTATAATATATTGTGTTTTTTAGGGGAGCAAAATACAAGCATCTATCCCTGAAAAATTCCTCTATCGATTAAAAATGTTTTAAAAGATGGGATGTCATATTACATCACATCTCCAAAATTAATGCTAGCAAGATAGAAGCTTTATACCTTTAGATGCTAGCAAAATTGACGAAGACTCTGGATCTAGGAGCTCCACTCCAACCAATGCTTGAACACCAAGCTCCTTCTTCTTCAAAGTGTACAAAAGCACCAAAAGTTAACCACCAAAGCTCAAGAACATTCAAGAAGAAGCTAGGGTTTCGAAATGGGACTCAAAAGGAGCTATGTAGGTTGGTAATGAAGAAACCTTGGGCATATGGTTGCTTAAATATGGCGCAACCCCTAAAAATTAGGGTTTGTACCTTAACCACGTATGTCCTATGTACTAGATGTACACCTAGTGTACGTGCTTCCTTTTTAAATTTTCATAAATGCCCCTTGGGACCAATTTGCAAACTATTTTTAAACCGCGGGTCAAAATGGAAAAGTACCTTGGATCGGTTGTTACAATTCTCCCCCACTTGAATTAGACTTCTTCCTTGAAGTCCACTGTCTCAAATAACTCTAGGTAATGCTCCCACATCTCATCATCAGGCTCCTACGTCAACTCTGAACCCTTTCGGTGCTGCTGTGACATCCTCTTATTTTCAGAACCAATTAAAACTTTTCTTTATGTTTTAAAAAGCATATATTATACAAAATATCATTTTGATTACAAATGTTTGTTTCCAAAATGTTAAAACCCTAAGGATGTCATAATCAATACATATACATACGTTACAACATAAAGACCTGATGGCCCTGAATACTTTTGAAGGCTATATCTTAATCGTTCAACATCCTAACGAAGTTCCATTGGCTTAAGTCTTGATACCTGTGATGCATATGAACATAGTGGGTTAGGTTGGGGAAACCTAGTGAGATACATAGGGATTTCAATCCCATGATATTGAGATGACAATATTCAATAATTATCGGACCTGTAAACCTACCGTTACTATAAAATAACCATTCCTACATATTCATTCCTACTGATCCTCATAGATCCTATACTATCCATTTCTATCGATCCTCACAGATACTATATGTAACATCCCATAATTTAAGACTAAAAATTTCAGTTTTGAAATTAATAAAACTATTATCCAAGACAAAATCATCAAAACCATAGTGAATCAAAGTGTATCAATAACATCCATATATATCAGAGTAATATAAAATGTAGAGCAATGTGTTTTGTGCACTACAATCATCACGAGCTCTTCCGCTTCGAACTAGAAGAACCTGAAACATAAACTGAATACCGTAAGCACAACGCTTAGAGAGTTCCCCAAAATACCACATACTATACAAACATACTGCCAAACATATATGGGTTCTGTCCTACCCATTCGATCTATTTCAACTGTATACTACCAACCATATATGGGTGTTTGCCTACCCCTTCAATCTATTTCAACCAGATAGTATCAAGCATATCTGGGAGCTTGCAATCCTCTTCGGTCTATTTCAACCGAATACTGGGTCTATTTCCCCCATACTACTAATACATAATATCCTAACAGGAATCACAAAGTCATCAAGCAAATACAGGCATAACTGACAATTATCACAAAGACAATCATCACACTACATCATGAACTAGTGGGCTGGCATTGGTGCCTTCGACCTACAGATATAGTGAAGGAAAACTCACCTCAAGTCTCTGAATCTCTCAAATAAAATCTTGGTCTGCTGATCCCGAAAATCCCTGTGTGCTAGCACCATCAAATAAAATCCAATTAATAATTGGATCTCGACCCATAATCAAGAATCTAAATTACTTGCCTAAGGACAAGGGTAAAAGGCCATTGTACCCTTGTATTACTTGGTCAAAAACCAAGGCCCAACCCATTTTCTCAAAAAGCCTAATTCCTAAATGGCATCCCAAGCCCAATATGGACCAACTTTCAAATTGGGCCCAAAACCAATCATGAATCTAATTCCAAGAAAGCCCACAATCAATCCATGGCCCAAAGTCAGAAGTCCAATGGCCCAACAAGGCCCAAACCAAAAAAGGCCCAAAATAGACATACTGGGGAGTACGCCCTGCGTACTCCAAACGTACACCCCGCGTACCAACTACCAAAGCACGATGTATAAATCTTCAATGCATGAAACTCGCATTACTCTAAGCGTACCCTCCTACGTATGCCCAACATACTCATCAGAGGTTCAAAAGTGCATAATAAGCTCTTAGTGGTTAAGGAAAAAGCATCCAATAGCTTATCTTAACCCTAAATGATGTCTTAAACCATAAATTCAAAACCTTTAAGCCTTTGCTTGGCTAAAGAGGGATAAATCTCCAAAATCCTTACTTTCACAACACTCAAAACCACTTAATTGTTGCATGGTTTTAAAGAAACGATCAAGCAAACATTTTTATGACTCATAACACTCCAAGACCTCAAAAAGAATAGCTAATATGCTCTTGAGTACCCAATATTCACAAAAATCCAAACTTTAGGACAAAAAGCTTATGAAACTATGCCATAACAAGATCTAAGAATAGAGTAATCAAGTGTGAAGCTTTATACCTCCAGAAGGTAGATCAATATCACAAAGCCTGGATCCACAAGCTTCAAGCAATCCTACACTTCTCCAAGAAGCTCCTTCTTATTCATTGAGCACCATATTGAATGAAATCACGCCAAAAGGTCAAGAACCACACCTATGGAAGCTAGGGTTTTGTTTCTAGGGTTTAAAGGATGGAGGCTAAAGATAAGAGGGTCTGTGTTGAGTTAAGGAGCTTAAATATGGTCCAAGACCCTAAATTAGGGTTTGGGTCTAACTGGAGTATGCTATGTGTACTCCTAGTCAGCCCAGCGTACTCCACGAGGCATCCGCGACTTCCTTCCCTAGTACGCCCAGTGTACTAGGCTTACCCCTTAAACCTCCAACTTCCTAAGGCCATAACTTCTTCATTCTAGGTCCAATTTTGATGATCCTTATATCCACGGAATGGTAACGGGAAGCTCTATCCTTCTATCAACTCATCCTTTCCTTCAAACTTTCCGAACTAAAATCCAAATTTATAAAAGGTTCCAACTGCCCGTTTACGATTATACCCTTGGGATCCAAATCACAAACCGAACTCCCAGATCATCTAAATTACATTACCCATACCCCAATGGGTATAGATCTCTCTTTCCTAAAGGCCCTAAGGCTTATGATAACCGATCCTCAGCCACAACCCCAAATTAGGAAGGCTTCGGAATAGGGTGTCACAACTCTCCTCCACTTAAATTAGATTTCGTCCTCGAAATCACTCCTTACCACCCACTTGGAAACCACACGCTCCGGCCAACACCTCCTAACCAAGAACAAACACCGATCCTTTAATTGTCGAACCAATACATTACTGCTATAAATCGAAAACCCCATAACTTGCCTGACCTCGGCACAGGTAGAACAAATCTAAAACACAATCACGAGGGCCTTTTTCTGCCATCAGAACTAAAACACGTCCTTCTTTATCCTTAACCATCTAACTGATACCTTTGGTCGACATATTCCTAACCATAACTTGATGATGAAAATGACGATTCCTAATGTGAGTCTCATAAATATAACCACCGCAAAGAAGCATGTACAACACCAGCATATTCCACAACTTCCTAGCTATAAGACCAAACTTGTGAGAACCACATATATGAGGATGATCAGAACTATAAACACTAAATTAACTCTATCAATATGCTTCCTGAGATCGGGAAACCCATCCAATCTAGACTTTAGAACCCAAATTCTAGGAATGATATACATCCATTTGATGAACCCCCCCTGTCCTTGACTAAGAACACCACCAAACACGTGGAATGAAGTACTCAAAACACATCGATCGTAGGCACATTTGATTTCGGAAATTGCTTTGGTTTAAAAATCGTGCCATATAAAGTAGGAATAAAAACAGAAGAAGATACTTTCCGAGGAGAGTCGGTTTTTTTAGATGAAGTCTCAACGGTAAGATTTTGACACCATTAACAAATATATTACGAATGTCCGAGCTAACAGAAATAGGTGGTCTTTTAAGAATCTTAACATGCATGAAAGTATTGTGATTTCTAGTAGTTGGACGGACTATCTGAGGCATTTTCTTCTTGCATTTCTCAAGGAACCTAAAGCATTGCCTAGATCTAGTTTCTTTTTAAGAGCTTTCCTAGCTTCGGTCTTTGGATGAATAATATCTTTCTTGTTCAACCAAAGTTTCTTTTGAGAGTGAGATGATAACTTGGAAGTTTGTCCAACCGATGGATTGTTAAAACAAGGTGTAATTAGCACTAGAGTCGATTTTGAAACCACATTACAGTTGGAGACACATGAATCATACGAAGTGTCGTTGTCACTATCAAGAGACGCCGAAAAGGAGTTGAATTGGTCCGACCCATGTCCGTTAGTCTCAGGAATGATTTCCTCGATAACACAATTGTTCGGAGGACCGGAGTTCTGAACACAAACTCCAGTACTGCCTGTGTTCTGTAATGTTTCCGAAGACTGATTCAATTCCAGGGATATCAGAGGTGGAAATTGCGTGGAATAGTTTGGCTCAACCTCATCATCATCAGCTCCCGAACTAGAGGACTAGTAAACTTCATCACACTCAATTAACTTTCTAGCCATAAGACACAAGTTTCCTATAGATTTTCCTTCACCTTTATCACCAAAATTACCAATCCCTATTAATGTTCCTTGAAACCATGGTGACAAAAGCCTTTTCATTTTCAGCAAGTTCTTGTGCTCGAAGAGCATAGTAAGCAGAGTCTTTCACATTTGGTTTTTGAGGAACTTCAGCCAAACGGTCCTTAGCATAGTGGTTTATGAGACCACATTTGTGATATATAATCTAAGGTTTCACTAAGTTCGGAACTTCCTGAGATTCCGATGAGTGATTTTGAATGTTAGGTCGATATGTAGGTGGATTTTCAGTGGGTTTAGGTTAAATTTGAGGATTGATTTGGTGAAGAGCTTGAAAAATTTTTTAATAAGGTTTTTGATTGGGATTCCAAGGACATCTGTATTTCACAGACAAAAGTGCAAACTTTTGCTGGAAACGAAGTTCGGAATCAGCAGATTCTGGATCAAGGTTTTCTTCAAACTGGTAGTTCAGAACTGGAGAGGCTGGTGCAACAGGTGGTGTAGGTTGAATAGGTGAAATAGGTGGGATGACTCCAAAAGGATCTGAAACAGAAGGGTTCAGAATCAGTGGATTGACCGAGCTGACTAAAGCGAGAGGACCTCCTGAAAGTTCTCTCAACGTTTGAGCAACGTTGGAATCATGACCTTGGAGTTCGTCAAACAACTGACAGATCTTCAGTTTTTTCAGAGATCCATTACTTTGAAGACAAGAATTAACATTTCCCTATCATTTTCCAAGGTTGTTAATGAACTTGAGATTGTACTCGGGTGGAGTTCGGACTAATCTATGTGTTGCCACGTTGTTCACCACGATCTTATACCGATTTGATGTAGAGGATACAGATTCATTAAGAGTTGTAGTGAAGGTGTTGAAGTTGTTTACAACGGATTTCAAACGCTTATCCTTCATGTTCTCTAATCCTTCAAACAAATTTTGTAGTGTATCCCAAATATCCTTAGTAGATTTTTCACAACTTAATGTGCTCAAAGATAGATGCAGGTACACCAAAAACCATTTCAGAGAAGACGATTTGATCTGCATGAAGCTTCTCAATGTCATTTGCAGTCAGTGGTGTTGCTCGTGTATCTTCTTGACCCATGAGAGTTAAAACAATATCTCTAACCACATTTCTTACTGGAACATGAGGACCTTCTTTTACTGACCTCCATATTT
The DNA here is from genome assembly GCF_051521515.1 of Lactuca serriola. Classification (NCBI taxonomy): domain Eukaryota; kingdom Viridiplantae; phylum Streptophyta; class Magnoliopsida; order Asterales; family Asteraceae; genus Lactuca; species Lactuca serriola. Next base: position 26,731,621 of record NC_136415.1, on the reverse strand, counting down.
CTTCACCTTTTTCTATACAAAGTGAAAAATCTCTCCATTCTAACTTTTCAGTGATCATACTCTTCAACAACTAGCAATGGGGCATGCATTGGGCAACTATAGCACCTGGTTCCTGGTATGTATTCTTGGTTATTAAATCTCCTTATATTGCATGATTAACCTTGGACTCGGCGAGTTGAAGGACTAACTCGCCGAGTAGAAGCGGGACTAGACACGAAATCTACTCGGTCTACTCGGCGAGTAGACCCTGTCTGGACTTAAACCCTAACCCGGGTGTTTGCACCCTATTTAAACGATCTAACCCAGCCTCCATTTCCCCTAGCACTCCCAGAGATCTATAGAACGAAACCCTAGCCCCCTTTGTGTCCTTGTGGGTGATTTTTAGCATTTTGAAGGTGGTTTGGAGCTTGGGAGAAGAAGGAGAAGGTTGAAGAGTGCAAGAAGGGAAGAAGATCCGGAATCTACTCTGTGAAGGGCTTCTATTCAGGTAGAAAAGTTCCTACCTTGATCTTTAGTTCATTGAGTCCCCTTTTTGTCCCTAAAAAGAGGTTTTAAGACCTAAGAACCTAAATCTCTATGTGTCTATGGTTAATGTTCTGCAAGGACTTCGGATTTGGACCTTTTGGACATCCTAGTAGCATAAAGTCTCTGTGGTTGAGGTGATTGAGGTCCCCATTCAGTATAGGACCTCTTAAAGAGCTTGGAATTGCATGTTTGAGCTCATAGGGCCATGCATGCATGTAAAGTTTGCAACTTTACGTGGTAAATGAGCCCTAGGACCTTGGATCTGTGGTTTTGAAGTGTTGCATGTCCCAGATCTGGCCTACTCAGGAAATGGGTCGAAGGACTCGGTGAGTCCCAAAGTAGAACTCGGCGAGTTCTATGAAGATGGTCGTCGACTCAGCGAGTTGGCTGAACAACTCGGCGAGTCCTATGAAGATTGCCAGGAGCTCGCCGAGTAGTTCTTCAAACTCGACGAGTCATATGAACATCCACAGAACACGAGGGGTTTAAGCATCGAAGGCTCAACCCTTCGTATCTGTGCGCGGAATTAACTATGTAACGTAGTCCTGAAACCCCAAACCCTCGTATGGGGTGTTCTGGTGTGGATTGAAAGCGAGTAGGGGATCTGCTCGAGGAACTCGGCGAGTTGGGACTCGAGTCGGCCCCATAGTCCCAGGTAGCGAGTCAAGGGTGACTCGGTGAGTGGGGAGAGGGACCTGGTGAGTGGGACCGGAACAGTGAGGGATGGACTCGGCGAGTTACTCGCGGACTCGGTGAGTCCAGTCAACTGGAAGTTGACTTTGACCTGGACTTGACTTGGTAAGGGGTAAAAAGGGTCATTTTACCCTAAGAACATCTAGCGGTGTTTGACTGATCCTTTTGTGGGAATTATAGCCGAGGGACGTCCGGAGCAGCAGCAACAGCAGTAGACAGTCAATTCCCACACAGACCAGCAGCCTTTTCGAGGTGAGTTGCCTCCCAGTAGCGGTGGGTCTACGGTCACAATGTCGGCCCACTAGTAGGAGTTGTATGTAGATGTTTGTCTCTGTGATATTCATCTAGGGGTTACTACTACCTGTGCTATGTTTATGTGCTAATATGATATGATGTTATGTGTTAGTAGTGGTAGGGGAGATAGTCCCCAAGATATCCGGTCGATAGGGCCGAAGGGGTAGTTATACCCAATCATGCTAGCTGGATGCTGATATTGTGATATGTGCTATGTGGTAGTAGTAGAGGGGGAGAGATAGTCTCCAGTATCCAGTCTAGAGGACCAAAGGGGAGGCCAGCACCCAGATATGCTAGGCAGTATCCGGTCGAGAGGACCGAAGGGGAGGCCAGCACCCAGATATGCTTGGCAATACCCGGTCGAGAGGACCGAAGGGGTAGGTCAGGCACCCAGATATGCCTGAAAATATATGTGTGTTATGTGATTATTGTGGTATGTGGTACGGTGGGGGAACTCACTAAGCTTTGTGCTTACGTTTTTCAGTTGTTGTTTCAGGTACCTCTTTAGCCAAGGGGAAGGAACCGACACGGTAGCAGCATGTCACACACACTCTTGTTTCCGCAGTTATTAGCTTATTCTGGGATTGACACTCTGACATTTTGGTTGTGATAAGTTATTAACAAACTTAATGATCGATTAGATCTTCTTAACAGGTAATGCGATGGATGCAAAAGCAGTAAATAACACAAGTATGGATCAATATGTGTCAAATGATTAGATCAAACAATCCTCAGCAGAGCTCGACTAAGAACTTCCGTTGTAGAGGATTTTAGGGTTACAAGAACGATAATAATAAACTTGCTGAATAATCACTTTCTGATCGTTCTATTCTATCGTCATTCTTCTAGGATGCATGCAAGCTCCTATATATACTAAACCCTACTAAACTCACGGATGGACAGGCCCATACCGGAGATACAAAATGGGCTAGCTAATGAGCCCAATAGAAGCAATACTTAACACAAAACACGACCCAACAATCTCCCCCTTTGCGTCAAATTGGAGCGAGACTACTTCTTCTTCTTGCTTGGGCCAGCAGCGGGAGCCTTCTTTACGGTATCAAACAGACGTGTGATAAGAGCAAGGATAGTCTGTGTAAACCGAATGTACCATTGAATCATATCATCAAAGTACTTGATATCATCCATTGTGTTCTGCTTGCATCTGTGGATGATCCCCAAAACGTGCTCCAAACAGGCAGTGGTGTATAGATGTTTGTCAGCCAAGGCGAAAAGACATTTCTGTCCTTCGTTCCTGGTAAACATGACCGAATTCCTCCTCGAGTCAATCTTCCCCATATGCATTTGGTTGAGATCACTGGCAGAGCCAACAAGAGATATTGTAGGTTTCTTCTTAAATACACTCGCAATCTCCTGATCCATCAATGCAACTTCCATGATGTAGCACACGAGCATCTTCTTGAAATGGTCGATGATCGGATCGTATTCAGCTTCGTTGGTGAGGAGGATGTTGTGCAAGATAATCCAATCATGAGGATTAAGGTTGGGAAGATCTGCAAGGGAAATAGCATGTTCTGTTTTGGCAGATCCCCGAAGTACCTTGAACCGAACGTTGATGAAGTTACCTTCACTGTACGGCTTCAAGACCCGAACGTTGACAATTTTCTGAGCGCTCCAAGTCTGATATTGGGGTTGAGTAGCCTTCAGATAGAAATTGATTAAGTCTCGATCAACCTGTGGATGAGGATGAGGGAACTCTGGAACGTTGGAAAAGGCATGAAAGATAAAAGCCTTTCGTGTCAGTGGCATGTCGAACTGTGAGTCGACAGTGTTAGACCGAAGAGAGATCACAGGTTCCAGCCATAAGATACTCGGTGTGTCGATGGCTTCTTTAATCATCCTCTCAAGAGTCCAGGAAGGAAACAGAGATTTCCTGCTCTCAAGAAGGTCGTGGGTTTCCTTCTGTTTACGTTCGGCTTCTTCAGCCTCTCTTGCCACACGAGCACTGATGTCAGCCTCATTGTGTCGACTTTTACGCTTCAACAAGTCGACGATTGTCTCATTATCTTCTTCTTCTTCCTCCTCAGCAATCTTTTTGCCTTTGTCTTTCACACCGGAACCAGAGGCTTGGCCTATTGGAGGAGGTTCGGTAGTATGAGTTGTTGTGGAAGTAGGAGGTGGTTGAGACATTGTTTCCTTCTCTCCCCCTTGTTTCGGAATGGACACGAAATCAAGGAGCCCTTCGATATTACTGAGTAGGGCGAGGGCGGGAGCGAGCTTCTCTCAAGGTCACGCCTCACAGTGTAGTTAAGAATTGGATCATGTGCTTCTAGGATGTTGGAGATGGCAGAGTGGACATCCGAAACACACGATTTGATGACCTCCCTTTCAAAACGAAGAGATTTAATCTCCTGTTGAGAGTTGGAGAGTTCAATGCTCTTGACCTTCAGAGCGGTAGTCTTCCTGGCTAGAACATCCATGAGAGTGTTCTCGACAGCCAAATCTTCTTGAAGCTTGGAGAGACGTTCTTCGATGGTTGTTCGGAAAGCTGAGTTGTCGTCAGAAATTGTTTGACGAAGAGAAGTGAAGGACTTCAACTCAGTTGCGACTGATGTTGCCAGCTGGTGGACAATAGGTTCCAGCGTAGTCTTGGCGGCGTTGGCACTCTCCTGTAAAGGCTTCAACAGGGAAGAGGCATCAGTAAATAGTTTATCGACTTTTTCGGTCGCAGCCTGACAGGATTTGGTAGAGGCATCTATGGCGGTGGTTGCAGAAGCAAGGGAAGCTTCTTGAGCTTTGGAAAAAGCATCAACAATTTTCTGAACTGCAGCTTCAGATAGGGATGACTGAGAAGTGGAAGAGGAGGCGATGAGCAAGTCAATTTTGTCATGGAGCTCCTGGAGATGCCTTTTAGTGATAGGAGCGTCGTCATCGTCATCGCTTTGTACTTGAAACGGGCTATAGTAGACCGAGTCAAAAGTCATATTCTCCCCGCCAAGGAGTGGTTCTTCTGCTTCTGATGCGTGACCAGGAGAAGATGGTGGTGGTGAAGCTGGTGGTTTGGTAGTATGGGTAGGTTCGGGTTGTGTTGTTTGTTCGGGTGTAGGCGTGGGTTCGGTTTCTGGAGTGGTTTCGAGTGCTGGGGTGGATTTAGGTGCGTCAGTATGAACCCCCGTATCAGATACGTTGGTTCTAACATCTGCAGTGGTTGTGGTGGTTGCGTCGGTGAATATTGGTGGAGGTATTGGGATGGAAGTGGGTGGTATTTGAGTAGTGGAAGTTATGGGGGGAATAGAAATAGGAATGTTTTTAGGTGGAGAGGAAATTAGAGAAGTAGAGACATGAACTTCAGGGGTCGGAGATCTGGGTGGAGTGTTGCCACGTGGAGAGTCATCAGAATCAGAACTCTCACCCTCATATTCGCTTGAGGAGGAAGCGATAACCAGCTTTCGCCTCGGCTGAGTTTTTCTCCTCTTCTACTGGGGAGACTGAGCAGCCCTGATGGGTTTCCTCTTCTTTGGAGATGAGCCTTTTGCCCCCTTGACCACCTGTTTTCCCTTATCAGCCTTCTTGCCTCTTGGAGCAGGCTTGTCGGCGTCATGAATTGATTTCAGCATCTCTGGAGTAAGATCCCTTAGACCAAAACGCTTGAACTCCTTGTACGTTCTGATAATCCGGCTATCAGCGGGAACATCCCCATACATGGTTTCCGGAATAGACCCGTTGAACGGAAACTTTGAAGCGTCCGACACAATGATCTTCGCGGTATGAAAGGTACCAATCGAAGACATTGGAGCACCAGCGACAATGGGGACGTGGTACTTGTCCATCACCCATTTCGTGATAATGGTCCAGAACCGAGCATACGAAATCTCTGAATGTCTGGAAGTGGAGGAGAGACTCTGAATGAGTTGTTGCCACAGAACGGACCCGTAGTCCATGTTGATGCCATTGTAGATACCATACATTATGGAGAGAAATAAACGGCTGGCTCCATCAGACCCGACACTTCGTTCAGATAAACCCTTGAACAAAACAGTGAACATCCCATTCCACTGTGGAGGTAGGCATGACTTCTTGAATTTCGTCACCGTAGTAAGCACCTCCGTGTATCCCATGTTGTAGAACATGTTGAACAAATGACCCATGGGGATGGATTCCGGATTGACCCTGGAAGAATCCACGTCAAACCCTAACAATGAGCAGAACCGCTGCTTTGAAATCGACGCCTTGTGCTCATAGACATCAAAGAAGATTATGTCGACGACCTTGTCGTAGTGAGCGGTGGCAAAGATCTGTGACAAGAATTCCATCGGAACAGTTTCAGCCCTGGTAAGTGCAGGAGCGATTGGAGAAAACTTCAGGCATTCGATGATGGGGACCATGAATGCATCATACGATTGACGAGTTAAATCGATGATCAAGCTTTGTTATGGGCGAATGGGCAAGATGTGGGATGTTGCGTGGACTGAAGAAGAATTTGCCATTGTTTTGAAGAAAGTGGAAGAGATGATGAACAGTGAAGTTTGAAGGATTTCTGGCTCTCTGGAAATATAGGCACGGTAAAGAGGTAAATGGTGGGTTACACTGCCTTTTATAGTGAGGGTAAAGGAGAGAGAAATATCTTCCCAAATCTTCAACTGAAAAACGAAGGGTTTTTCGGAAGTGACTGATTCGTGATAGTTGGCGTGCCGATGATCACGCATGAGAGAGAATGTCAGGCCCTAATAACACGCCTTCCCATCAGGCGCCGTTTGGATATGAAACGGTTCCTATGCGCACGCGTTTCCCTGTTGCGCCGTTTGAAATCAAATCGATTGGACTCCCGCCTGAGTCATTATGTCGTCATCTTATCCCTTTAAATTGTAACGGCATCTTTAAAATAAAATTGCCACGTGGATCAATATTAACCACAACTTTTGATAACAGCCAACCCAATTAAAATTCCTTAGAATTAATGAAACCAGAATTTTGGAAAATCAAAAATATTTTCGTGCTGAGTGTGTAAAAGAAAAAGAAATAAAGCAACACTTTTGAGGGATGATGTGATGTCAATAAAGACACGAAGCAGGGGATCCCGGGCACAAATCTCTTCCTTCAAAATCAAGAGAGACTTTAAAGTGTTTGTGTGGTTTCCCGTTGAATAACGATCAGACACTTATTAAGAAGTGTTGAAAGGCTTCTTTTAATTAGGCTTATGAGGGTGGCTTTCGCTTCGATTCAGAATTCCTAATCTTGATATAAGATAGAAATCGAACGAAGTACTTGTGAGACCAATGTAGTCTGTTGAACAAGTAGGTTGAAGATAATTTAATTTGGCTAGGAAATATATAAAATCTCAACAAAAATTAAAACTGGATCCCAAGGGAAGAAATGTTATGGGTGTTAACAATTTCATAGGAATCACTCAAAAGAAAAATAGAGATTTCATGTGGTACATTCGTCAATTCATTAGTAAAAGCTTGAGCAAATTAATTGTTCACCGTCAATGCATAATGGGTATTGAATTTTGGGTTTCACTTAGCACGTAGTGACACGAAGCTAAGATCATGAACACAGAAATTGTGCAACCATAAACCTCAGTGGTAATGTCTGAGAGTCTCAAGGGTTAGGTTTGTGAAACGAGGGAGATGGAGAACAATGATGTAGATGGTATAAAGAAACCAAAGTACCTCTGCTATAAAAATAGGACCAAGCAGAAAACTCTTATCTTATGGGAGAAGAGAGTTAGGTAGCTCATGATTAGAATAAATATGATAGCCTAATTGGGAAGACAAGGCTTGTTTATACCAGGTCAGTAAGGCTATTATTCAGAATCAGGTGAGGCTTTGGACGCATACAGCAGCATGCTTCTAGGGACACTTAGCTAGTGAAATAATTTACCCAAAACGAGACATAAAAAAAATAAGAGCCAATAAAAAAAATTGTTTTGGAGTTTTTGAATTTATATAAAAAAAATTGAATTAAAAGAAAATTGGTTTTTGGAATTTTTGATAAAATAAAATAAAAATAGGACATAAAAAAACTATACAAAAAAAAATTGTTGGAACCGACCCCGAGCGTTCGGTCTAATTCGGTTGAGAAAAACTTTGGAACCGAATCCGAGCGTTCGGTCTATTTCGGGTGAGAAAAATTTTGGAACCGAACCCGAACGTTCGGTTGATTTTGGTCGCCAAAGAAAATAGATTTGAAAAAGAGAATAACTTTGACAATAAGAGAAATGAATTTGGAAAATTTATACATAAGATCTACAACCAAGGAAACTACCTTTGAGTGATGAGCAAAAAGCAGATAATGCAACCGAACCCGAGCATTCGGTTCATTTCGGTACATTAGCACAAGACCCGAACCCGAACGTTCGGTCTATTTCGCTTCTTGCTTTTGAGCTTGAGAGATAATTTTTGGTACTGACTCTGATTCCATCATACCTAGCCCTTGTAGTATTTTGTTAAAAGATGCTTCAGGAAGAGCTTTGGTGAAGATGTCAGCCAGTTGATCAGTGGTTCGAACAAAGTGTATTTCGACGTTCCCATCTTCCACATGATCCTTAATGAAGTGATACCTCAGTGCGATGTGCTTAGTCTTGGAGTGTTGTACTGGGTTATGACAGATCCTAATTGCACTTTCAGAGTCGCAATATAGTGGGATCTTTTTCATATTGAGTCCATAGTCCCTGAGTTGGCTTTGGATCCAAATCACTTGAGAAGTATAGGAGGCAGATGCGATGTATTCTGCCTCAGCGGTAGACAGGGATACACAGGTTTGTTTCTTTGATTGCCAACTAACCAACTTCCCGTCAAGGAATTGGCAGCCTCCAGTGGTGCTTTTCCTGTCTAGTCCACAACCTCCAAGGTCTGCATTTGAGTAGGCTTGAACGAAAAAGCCTGAGTTGGATGGATACCATAGGCCTAAAGAGGTAGTTCGCTTGAGATACCGGAGTATGTTCTTCACTGCAAGCATGTGAGGTTCACGAGGATTTGCCTGGAATCTAGCACAGTAACAAATAGAAAACATTATATCAGGCCTGCTAGCAGTAAGGTACATTAAAGAACCGATCATTTGACGATATAGCGTAATATCGACTGCTGGTTTATCCAAGGATGTAGTGAGCTTGGTGTCGAACACCATTGGAACTTTAACCTTTGAGTCTCCCATCATGCCAAATTTAGCAAGGAGAGTCTTCGTGTAAGCTTCCTGGTTAATAAAGATGCCTTCGGGTCCCTGTCTAATATTTAAACCAAGGAAAAAGTTAATTGGACCCATTGAGCTCATTTCAAATTTAGTCTCCATCAGCTTTCTGAATTCAGCCGTTAAGCTAGGATTCGTTGAGCCAAAGATGATATCATCGACATAGATTTGAACAATCATAAGGTGGTTACCTTCCTTCTTACGAACGAAGGTTGGGTCAACCGAACCTTGTTTGAATTTGGACATCTTTAAAAACTTGGTTAGCGTTTCATACCAGGCCCTCGGTGCTTGTTTCAGTCCATATACCGCTTTGTCCATAATATAACAATGATTGGGGTATTTTTCATTGACAAATCCAGGTGGTTGCTCTACGTACACCATTTCTTCGAGTTCTCTATTTAGAAATGCGCACTTTACGTCCATTTGGAAGACCTCAAAGTTCTTGTGTGCAACATAGGCAAGAAATATTCGAACAGATTCCAGCCTAGCCACTGGAGCAAAAGTTTCCTCATAATCGATTCCTTCCTCCTGGCAGTATCCTTTCACCACTAGACGAGCTTTGTTTCTTATCACATTGCCTTCCTTATCCATCTTATTTCTAAAGACCCATTTGAGACCAACAAACGAGGCATCTGGAGGAGTTGGAATGAGGCGCCAAACTTTATTTCTTTCGAATTCATTAAGTTCATCTTGCATAGCTTGAACCCAATCGGAGTGATCAAGAGCAGTGTTAACTGTCTTTGGTTCAACTTTTGAGACGAAGGAGTTAAACATATAGAACTCTACTTTTGAAAATAAGGAAGTTTGCTTAGCCTTTAGTTGAGATCGGGTCAGGACCTTTTCAGAGACATTACCGATAACCTGTGAAACAGGATGATCTCTGGTCCATTTGACAAGAGGAGGGTAATTTGGATCATAGGATGGATCTAATTCAGCATTTACCAGCTCGTCTAGTTCAGATTGACTATCATAGTCATAGGACATATCTGAATTCTTCCCCTCGACAGATAAGCTTTCAGGTGTATCTTGACTTTCCGGAGCTACAGGAGTTTCGGGTGGTGTTGAGCTTTCGGGTACCACAGGACTTTCGGGTACAGATTGGCTTTCAGGTATAGCTGGGCGTTCGAGAGCAGCTGGAGAACAGTTCTCCCCCTCAACATGTGAGCCCGGTTGTGAAGAAGAAGGTGGATCCTCCCCCTCAACTGAAGCATCGTGATGTGGAGGGTCGTTGGAACTTGATCCTCCTTCATTCATTTGTTTGGCAGCATTTTCGATGAGTTGCTTCAGATGATCTACTTTGTTGTCTGCTGCACTAGCTTCCGAGAGAGTGGCCTTCTCTGGTTCATCGAATAACTCAACAAACTTCTCAAATAGGTTTGCAATCGAGGCTGTGACTTGGCATGTTTGAGAAAAAATTCTCCAACTGTGTCTCCACTGGCCTTCAGCTTTTTGACATAGCTGTCATCGAAAGTCACATAATAAGTTTCTTCAATCTTCCTCGAACGTTTGTTCAAAACCCTGTATGCTTTCGAAGTGAGAGAGATCGGCTTTCACGTCAAACTTGTTATGATGTTCTTTAGAATTGAAGATGAAACATCGTGAGCCGAATACGTGGAAGAATTTGACATTTGGCTTCCTGTTGTTGATGATCTCATAAGGAGTGAGATTAAAGCGTTTATTGAGATAGGACCTGTTCTGCGTAAAACATGTTGCAGCAATAGCATCAGCCCAAAAATATAAAGGTAAAGAGGCAAAACTTAGCATGGTTCGGGCCGCCTCACACAAAGATCGGTTTCGTCTTTCGACAATTCCGTTTTGTTGAGGGGTGTAGGGAGCTGAGAAGTTGTGAGTGGTTCCTTTTTCTGCCAAGAAGTCTTCGAATTCTTTATTTTTGAACTCCAACCCATTGTCGCTCCTGATGTTGCGAACGACTTTCCTTAGCTGCACTTCAACCTGCTTGATAAACATCTTTAGCTTGAGAGTTGCTTCAGAAAGAACACCGATGTAAAACGTGAAAAGTCATCAACAATGACAAGAATATACTTGCTACCGCCGATGCTTTCGATAGATGATGGACCACACAAGTCAATGTGAATTAACTCTAATGGTTCAACACCTTTAGTGTTTACAATCGATGGGTGACTTTGACGACTCTGCTTCCCCATTTCACACACAGCACATAAATGTTCTCGATCGAATTTGAGCAATGGAAGACCTCGAACATGACCACCTGTGACAAGTTTGTTGATATCCTTGAAGTTGAGATGAGAGAGCCTTCGGTGCCACAGCCAGCTTTCGTCAGATTGTGCTTTGGATAACAGGCAGATAGCTGGATTTCCTTTCATGGGTTTGAGATTCAAGGGAAACATTTCGCCTTTGCGCTCCGATTTGAGAATTACTCTTTTTGTTTTCTTTTCAATTTTCTCTGAACCCTCATCGTCGAAAGAGACCTTGAGACCGGTACCTCCAACAAGCTGAGATACACTAATGAGGTTGTGCTGCAGTCCTTCAACATATGCAACCTTTCTGATTGTGAAATTTCCATTTGTTATCATTCCATAGCCTTTTATCGTGCCGAATGAGTTGTTCCCTAACTTGACATTTCCACCGTTTGAAAGAGACCGAAATTCCCTCAGCTCTTCCTTCCTTCCTTTCATGTGATGTGAGCAGCCACTGTCAATATACCATTCTTCGTCAAACTGCTCGTCACTGATAACCTGCAAAAATTAAGCAGATTTAGGAACCCAAAGTTTCTTGGGTCCACGTGAGCCTTTCACAGGAACAGGAATAGTAAAGGAGATGTCAACAAGATATGTTCTTTTTATTAAAGTTGTTTCATCTTTCTTTTTAATGGTGAAAACCTTAATTTTATTGGGATTTGTTACTGTCGGTTTGGATTCAGGTTTAGGCATTTGGACATTGGGATGATTTTGATTTGTTTTGACTGAGGAAACCTTCGATTTTCCTTTTCAAATCTGCTGAAGATTTTGGTTTTTGAGTATGAATAGAATTGGATTTAGAATGAGGTTGAGAAGAATTAGAAGAATTAGAATGAGAGAAGTTAGATTGGGAAGTTTCGCATTCTTGAGGTCCTGAGTGACCCTTTTGTTTTTGGTCATTTGTGGGACCGAATCTTGAACTTTGGTCGCTTTTGCTCTCGGAACCGAACCTATGCTTTCGGTAGCTGGTGTTCTCTGAACCGAACCTATGCCTTCGGTTGTCATATTTTTCATAACCGAACTTGTCCTTTCGGTTGTTATTATTTTCTTGCGGTCTAACAGCACTTTCCTCTGACTTCGAATTTCTGTCATGATAAGAGAAATGGGCGTTTTGAGATTGCCAAAACTGTTTTCGTTCGTGGAGATTCTTCTTGTATCTCCGATTCCTTTGTTGTTTTTGATTCTTCACTTGCTTTGGCTGTCGATGGATATTGGCTTTTTGCTTTTGCTTCTTGTCATTCGGTGCACTTTGTACTGATGATGTTTCGCTTGAAGGAGTGACATCTTTTGCAGGAACTCCTTTTTCTTCAGGAACATCTTTTGTACCACTAGTACTTGGTATGTCGAAGTTATCAGGCTTGTTCAAAGGCTCTGGCACATATCTGCCTTTGGATTTCCAGGACGTCCGTTCTGACAGACCAACGGTTTCATCAGCATTGTCGATGGGGGCGGACCAGAAGAACTCATCACAACCATCAGCATTATCTTCATTTACAATGGCCGTGAGTTCGGCTGTCTGATGTTCGGTTACTCCTGTGACCTTATACACCTGATTTGGAGTCGTCCTTACCTTTTGGTATACAACAGCCTTTTCTTCAAGGATCGGGGACTTTTTTTGGGACAGACGAGCAAACTCCACAGAATTTTATGAAATAAGATTTTTGTGGTTTTCGGGTTCGCTTTTGACAAACTCAGAACAATCCACTTCATCCTCTACAGAAATTTCACTCGTATCATCATCCTCATTAAGCTCAGATGCATTTTCAACATTAATTTTAGTTTCTGAACTCAAGTTGGCATTCAATGAGTCAAACTTTTGTATGGTTTCGGTCCTTAGTTTCAATTTATCATTTTCATCCAAAAGGTTTTTCAGCATGTCCTTATGATCCTTGGACTTTATGAAAGATTCGATTTTGTCTAGTCCATACATATAAGTCGGATTTACATCCTCAGACAAGACTACACTTTCGCAATTATATGCTTCAGCGTCGATTTCATCTTCCTTAAACTCAAGGAAGGGCAAAATCATGCGATGAATTTTCTGTCCTATTTCACAGTTAAGATGAAGTTGAGTGATGTTAGAATAAAGACGTTTAGCAATCAAACAAAAGACATTTCTTTGTTTCAAAAGTTTTAAATTGTCTCTTTGTAAATAAATGTTTTCGTCTTTGGATTTGATCAACTCCGACTCCTTCAGCTCTATCCACATCCTCCGTTCCTCACTCTTTGAAGACACCCTGCTTATTTAGTCAGTTAGGTTAGAATTGGTGACCCGTGTTTGAGTTAAACTGCTGTCTAGATATGAGATTCTTGAATTTACATTTTTTAATTTTTTTCATATGAATTTTGTGGGACTTTGAATGAAACAAAAATGGATTGTACCTTCTTGATTAATTCATCAAGCTCATTAAACTGCATGCTGAGAGGTTTTGCTGTGAAACACAAGTCCTCTCGCTCCTTCTTGTCTTCATTCCCACCGTCTGTGTTGTATCCCCTTATTTGAGATACATCTGACACCATCAGACACTTTCCACCGCTTCCTTCACCTTTCGCAACATAAGCCTTTCCATGAGATGGCTTTCTAACTTCATCATCCTCAGAATCGGTTGACCAGACTTCCACGCCACCGAACTCATCATCCGCTACCGAACCCTGCACAATTAAAGCATTCATAGAAGGGTTAGCAGTAGTTTTCTTTCTCTTGATCTCTTCTATCCTTTTCATCAACACAGCTTCTTCATCTTTTTCTTCATCCTTTTCTGTCATTTTCTTTAGGACACAGTCTTTGGCATAGTGGTTCTTTCCTCCACAGTAGTAGCAGTTCACACCTGAATCTCCTTCAGCTTTCGGCTCTTTCTTTGGTTCTTCTGCCTTCGGTTCCTCCCTCACTTTTTCAGAACTATAGCTTCCCTGCCAATTTCTGTTCTTATTGGTAGGAAACCTTTTCTTGATAAACCTCTTTGGATTTGACACCATCATTGCATAATCTTCAGAGGTAAGGTCATAGTCTTCTAAGTTAAGATCTTCATCTTCTACCACACTTTTGCTTTTAGATAGAAGGGCCAAGGAACCCAAGCTTGAAACCACATTTTTCTCCTGCAAGACAATCTTTTCTTGGGATTTCAAAATTCCTACCAGTTTAGCCAATGAATATGATTTGAATTGCTTATGAGCTTTAACAGTGGACACAACTGCTCTCCACTCAGATCTAAGACCATTCAAAAATGTAACTTTTTGTTCAATCAACTTCCTTTCAATATCGTGTTTAATCATCTTACTGAGAAGATGATTGAAGCGATTGAATGTCTGAGTAACAGTTTCCTCGGGATTCTGCTTAAATTCGCCAAACTCAGATAAGAGTAAGGTCTAAATGGAATGCTCCAGATCTTCGTCTGTGGAATATAACTCTCGCAGCCTATCCCATATTTCTTTGGCAGTGCTGCATGAACTTACTAGCCTGAAAGTATCCGATTGAAGAGTGAATCTGATTAGTCTCAATGCTTTAATATTGCACTGAAACTTATCCTTTTCGTCTTGAGCAATATCTTTTACGTCCTTCAACAGAACATTATACTCTTTCTGAGTTTTAATGATTTTAGACGTTGCTGAATGAGCGAATGGTCCAGACATGATTGCTTCCCAAATAAGATATCCATTGTGTTCAGATCCAATGACCTAATCTTCAAAGTGATGTTCCCAGACTTCGTAATCCTGGGTGTAAAGGATGGGAATCTTCGTCGTTGATCCAATGCTATTTAAGATGTTTATGGGATTTGATTGTGACTCGTCCATGCTTGATTGTATAACCTGTTTAAAAGATCAGACTTGTAATACATATATATATATATATATATATATATATATATATATATATATATATATATATATATATATATAAGATTAGGGCAAAACAAATAAATGTTGAGTTACGTCAATTATGGGATGACGGCTCAATAAATATTAGTTAATGCAGAATAACCCTAATCGCAACCTTTTTCACAGAAAAGATGTGTATGAATTACAAAGCCTCCTGCTCTGATACCAATTGATAACTTATTAACAAACTTAATGATCGATTAGATCTTCTTAACAGGTAATGCGATGGATGCAAAAGCAGTAAATAACACAAGTATGGATCAATATGTGTCGAATGATTAGATCAAACAATCCTCAGCAGAGCTCGACTAAGAACTTCCGCTGTAGAGGATTTTAGGGTTACAAGAACGATAATAATAAACTTGTTGAATAATCACTTTCTGATCGTTCTATTCTATCGTCGTTCTTTTAGGATGCATGCAAGCTCCTATATATACTAAACCCTACTAAACTCACGGATGGACAGGCCAATACCGGAGATACAAAATGGACTAGCTAACGAGCCCAATAGACGCAATACTTAACACAAAACACGACCCAACAGGTTGTTTGGTTTTCAATTTGATTTTCGATGTGAAATGCTTTAATCAAACAATGTTTTAACTATTAATGCTTTTTATGTAATGTGTTATAACGAAATTTTTGGACGTGAAATTTGGGTCGTTACAAGTTGGTATCAGAGCCCTGGTTTGAGGGATTCGGACACACCTTCGGGGGTGTCTGAACTCAAATCGAGGGATTAAAGGATTTTCTAAAAGAAAATGTTTTCTAAAAATTGAGAAAAGAGTTTCGAGAAAGAACGAAGTGTGTGATGTGCGCGACCGGCCGAGCTCAAGTAAGTATTCCCCAAAGTACCCATACAAGCTTATGTTATGTTTATCAGCTTTTGTAGAACAGCATGCTAGAATAGGACTAAGGATCTAGGAGTGATGCCTTATGTGCCTGCTTTATGTGTTTCAGTTGTATGAGAATTGCATGCTAGTATCGAGTAGACAGCAGTAGGGTAGCCTGTTTAGGTTATGCCTAATAGTATGAGTTTAGCACTGTGTGCTAGTTCAGTTTCTCTCTATGAGAGCGGAGTTGCTTGAGGTTGTTTCCCTCGTCTGAATGCTGCTTGCTTCGTGCTATGTGGGATTCTGAATAATGGGAATTAGCCATTAGGTGAATACATCACGTCACAGGTGATCAGGGTTGAATAATCTTAGAGTACCGGATTTGATCCTACTGCGCAGCTCTTGTTTGAGTCCAACCGTTGTAGGGACAAGTCGAGTACTCGAAGGATTATCTGAGCCTCATCATGTGTGATGGTACTCGGGTAGTGGCTAATTAGCATTACAAGGAGGTCTGCAGCAGCTGAGGACTGGATCGAGTAGAGTCGGAGATTTCCCTAGGGCAAGCCTAGGATGAGTATAGTAGTGATCAGCCATAGTGAAAGGGATCTGGTGGAGTTGAGGCAGTCCTTGAAGAAGGTACGGATATATGTGGAAGGTAGTATGGGCCCGTACTACTGAAAGCAGAGGATCCGTACCCGAACCAAGGAAGGCCAAGATAAGATCAGGAAACTTGTAAGTAGTTGTGATCCCTCAGGAAGTATCAGTATCACTAATGATTGTTGTGATGTATTGCAGAATGGTGGTACTTCGATCGAGGCCGGTAGATGGCGGTTCAGGAGAGGGGTTAGGTTCGGGATCAGGTTCCGAGCAGGTAGATGAGGGACTACGTGAGTTCATCGCGTCAGAGATCACCAGGGGTATCCTTGAGTCGAATCCCATTATCTTCGGGTCAATCAAGGAGGGGATCATCGAGTTGATGGAGGATCGCCTCAGGGCGTTCAGGAGCGACATGGCATCTGGCCAGTCGGGTCCTCGCACACTGTCCTTTAACGACTTCAGGGGCAGTGGCGCGCTAGATTTCCATAGGGTGAAAGACCCCATTGGTGCCAGGCGATGGATTGCAGACATCGAGTCTGCACAGTTGACTAGCTTCTGCCCCGAGGGGTCGAATGTGAGGTATGCAGTAGGGTGCTTGCGAGACCGAGCTCGTGATTGGTGGGAGTCAGTGGGTGACTCGTTGGGAGCCTCAGCTATCAAGGCTATGACCTGGTCGGACTTTGTGACCAGGTTCAGGGCAAAGTTTGCGCCGACTGTCGAGCTTCAACAGCTGGCCAAGGAGTTTCTAGACATGAGACAGACGACGGAGACTATGGCGGAGATCACCGCTAAGTTCCGAGAGGGGGCTTTGTTGGTGCCCCAGTATGCTGGTGACGAGGATATGAGGAGGACCCGTTATCATGATATGCTACGAGCTGACATCCGGGAGCATGTTAGCTTTTCAGCTTGCCCTACCCTGGACTCCATGATTGCCAGGGCGAGGGAGAGGGAGATAGATTTGGAACACATCCGAAAACGGAAGGCAGAAGAGGGTTAGTCAGGAGGGGCTTCGGGGAAGAAGCCCAAGGGATCAGATGCGGGGCCGAAAAGCCAACAGGGATGGGGACGCTGCAGGAAATGCGGCAAGACGCACGAGGGGGCGTGCAGGTTGGGATCATCAGGCTGCTACAAGTGCGGCAAGTCTGGGCACTTTAGCAGGGATTGCACTGCTCCGGCAGCAGTTATTCAGACGTCTGAGTTGCTGTGTTTCCACTGCAACCAGAGGGGCCACAAGAAGGTCAATTGCCCCCAGTTGACAGTTTCAGCGCCGGTGAAGGCGCCAGCTTCAGCGACCCTGCGGATCACGGATGGCCGGTAGGGCAAGGCAGAGGCTCCAGTGGTGAGGAGTCGAGCGTTTCAGCTGACTACTGAGGAGGCACGCGCCGCACCCGATGTGGTGACGGGTATGATTCTTTCCCTCTCTTTTATTTTTATAATGTTATGATATTGATATGTGCTCCGTATGTATATGTATGCATTAGGATCGTTCCATGTGAACGGCATCCCAGTTCAGGTGTTGTTCGACTCGGGTGCGTCCCGATCATTTGTTTCCCTTGCGCTTAGCAAGAAGTTTCAGGAGTCTTCGAGCGAGTTAGATTGCCCTTTAGAGGTAGAGATTACTGATGATCGATCGGTGCGGGCATCGATGGTATTTCGAGATTGCGTACTATGTTTGTTTGAGGAGCGTTACTTGGTAGACTTGGTTCCCATTCCGCTGCGTGGGAACAAGGTAATTATAGGCATGGATTGGTTGAGCCCTAATGGGGCAGTGATAGATTACGCGCAGCAGCTAGTGCGAGTCAGGACCCCAGGTGGGGGAGAGTTAGTGATTCATAGCGAGAGGCCACATGGCGGACCCACTGTATGTTCAGCAGTGAGGGCTAGGCGCTATCTTCAGCAGGGATGCGTAGGATATGTCGCGTATGTGATGGATACCCGGGAGGCGGGTAAGACGACAGTGAGCGAGGTTCCGGTGGTTCGAGATTTTGCAGATGTTTTCCCGGAGGAGCTTCCTGGGATACCTCCGGAACGACAGGTGGAGTTCAGGATTGACCTTGTTCCTGGTGCGGCTCCGATAGCCAAGGCGCCGTATCGGTTGGCTCTGCCCGAGATGCAGGAGTTGTCTACGCAGCTGCAGGAGCTGCTAGACAAAGGATTTATTCGTCCGAGCAATTCACCCTGGGGGGGGGGGCTGATTCTGTTTGTGAAAAAGAAGGACGGGTCGCATTGGATGTGTATAGATTACCGGGAGCTGAACAAGGTAACGGTGAAGAACCGTTACCCACTCCCGAGGATTGATGACCTCTTTGACCAGCTTCAGGGAGCATCTTGGTTCTCCAAGATTGATTTGTGTTCGGGTTATCATCAGATGAGGGTCAGGGAGGAGGATACGCAGAAGACCGCGTTTCGGACGCGCTATGGCCATTATGAGTTCGTGGTGATGCCGTTTGGGCTCACCAATGCTCCTGCCGCGTTCATGGACCTCATGAACCGCGTAGGTAGACCGATGCTGGATCGGTCTGTGATAGTCTTTATCGATGACATCTTGGTTTATTCCAAGACCCAGGAGGAGCATGAGGAGCATCTGAGAGAGGTGTTGGAGACCCTGAGGAGGGAGAGCTTGTATGCCAAGTTCTCCAAGTGTGAGTTTTAGTTGCGCGAGGTGCAATTTCTCGGACACCTCGTCAACCAGAACGGGATTCTGGTCGATCCGGCCAAGGTCGAGGCCGTAATGAGATGGGAGGTTCCGAAGTCTTCATCTGAGATTCGGAGTTTCCTGGGATTAGCAGGCTACTATCGGAGGTTTATTCAGGATTTCTCCAAGATAATCGTACCCCTGACGTGGCTGACGAAGAAAGCCGTGGTCTTTCGGTGGGGACCCTAGCAGCAGGCTGCATTTGAGACACTGAGACGGAGACTGTGCGAGGCGCCGATCTTAGCCCTGCCAGAGGGCGTAGAGGATTTTGTGGTATACTGCGACGCATCCATTTCAGGGTTGGGCGCGGTACTGATGCAGAGGGGGCATGTCATTGCCTACGCTTCGAGGCAGTTCAAGCCTCACGAGGCGAACTACCCAACGCATGATTTGGAGTTAGGGGCGGTGGTTTTTGCCCTCAAGATTTGGAGGCATTACCTCTACGGGGTTCGATGTACCATCTACACGGACCACAAGAGTTTGAGGTACCTCATGGATCAGCCGAATCTGAACATGAGGCAACGTCGGTTGTTGGATGTGGTGAAGGATTATGATTGCGAGATCCTTTACCACCCAGGGAAGGCCAACGTGGTGTCCGATGCACTTAGCCGCAAGGCAGCACCGATCAGGGATATTTGTATGAGGATGACAGTAGTGACTCCCCTATTGGAGCAGATTCGGGAGGCCCAATAGGAGGCTATCAATGAGGAACATCGGAAGAGCGAGCGTGTGGTGGGACAGGTTTCCTCCTTCGATTATGATAACCGAGGACTATTGACACTACACCGTAGGGTGTGGGTACCGTATCATGGAGGCGTGCGCCAGATCTTGATGGAGGAGGCGCACAAGTCCCGGTTCTCTATTCATCCCGGGGCGACGAAGATGTATAGGGATCTTCGTCCAGATTATTGGTGGCCCTGCATGAAGCGGGATGTGGCATGGTACGTCGAGCGGTGCTTGACCTGCAGGAAGGTCAAGGCCGAACATCAGAGACCGCATGGCAAGATGCAGCCGTTGGACATCCCGTTGTGGAAATGGGAAGATATCACGATGGATTTTATCACGAAGCTTCCCAGGACCGCGCGTGGAGTGGATTCGATTTGGGTCATCGTGGATCGATTGACCAAGAGTGCTCACTTTATCCCGATTCAGGAGAGCATATCGGCCGAGAAATTGACCGACATCTATATCAGGGAGATCGTGGCGCATCATGGGGTGCTAGTGTCGGTTATCTCGGACAGGGATGTGTGTTTTACTTCCAGGTTTTGGAAGAGATTCCATGACGAGTTGGGCACTCGTTTGCATTTTAGTACCGCTTTTCACCGGCAGATGGATGGTCAGAGCGAGCGGACCATCCAGACTTTGGAGGATATGTTGCAGGCATGCGTGTTGGATTTTGGTGGTAGCTGGGATACCTACCTTCCCTTGGCCGAGTTTTCATACAACAACAACTACCACGCGAGTATTGACCGTCCCCCATTTGAGATGTTGTACGGTCGGAGGTGCAGGACCCCGATATGCTGGGGTGAGATAGGCCAGAGAGTCATGGGGAGCACCGAAGTGGTGCTCAAGACGACCGAGGGGATCCAGCAGATTCGGAGCAGGCTTCAGACTGCTTAGAGTCGACAGAAAAGTTATGCCAACAAGCGTCGATCCGACTTGGAATTTCAAGTCAGGGATATGGTTCTCCTGAAGGTGTCGCCTTGGAAGGGCATCATTCGATTCAGGAAGTGAGGCAAGTTAGGCCCGAGATTCATCGGACCGTTCCGAGTTGTGGCCCGGGTGGGCAAGGTGGCGTATAGACTGGATCTGCCAGTCGAGCTCAGCCAGATCCACAGCACTTTCCATGTTTCTTAGCTGCGGAAGTGCCTAGTGGACGATTCAACAGTAGTGCCTTTAGAGGATATTTAGGTTGATGACAGCCTGAACTACATTGAGCGCCCAGTCGCAATCCTCGACAGGAAGTCAAAGGATTTGAGGAACAAGAGGGTGGAGCTAGTGAAGGTGCAATGACAGCACCGCAAGGGTTCGGAATGGACATGGGAGCCGGTGGACGAGATGATGGAGCATTATCTCGAGCTGTTTCAGGATCGAGCAGCAGACTTCGAGGACGAAGTCTAAAATAAGTGGGGGAGATTTGTAGCACCTGGTTCCTGGTATGTATTCTTGGTTATTAAATCTCCTTATATTGCAAGATTAACCTTGGACTCGGCGAGTTGAAGGACTAACTCGCCGAGTAGAAGCGGGACTAGACGCGGGATCTACTCGGTCTACTCGGCGAGTAGGTCCGAGGGACTCAGCGAGTAGACCCTGTCTGTACTTAAACCCTAACCCGGGTGTTTGCACCCTATTTAAACGATCTAACCCAGCCTCCATTTCCCCTAGCACTCCAAGATATCTGTAGAACGAAACCGTAGCCCCCTTTGTGTCCTTGTGGGTGATTTTTAGCATTTTGAAGGTGGTTTGGAGGTTGGGAGAAGAAGGAGAAGGTTGAAGAGTGCAAGAAGGGAAGAAGATCCGGAATCTACTATGTGAAGGGCTTCTATTCAGGTAGAAAAGTTCCTACCTTGATCTTTAGTTCATTGAGTCCCCTTTTTGTCCCTAAAAAGAGGTTTTAAGCCCTAAGAACCTAAATCTCTATGTGTCTAAGGTTAATGTTCTGCAAGGACTTCGGATTTGGACATCCTAGTAGCATAAAGTCTCTGTGGTTGAGGTGATTAAGGTCCCCATTGAGTATAGGACCTCTTAAAGAGCTTGGAATTGCATGTTTGAGCTCATAGGACCATGCATGCACGTAAAGTTTGCAACTTTACGTGGTAAATGAGCCCTAGGACCTTGGATCTGTGGTTTTGAAGTGTTGCATGTCCCAAATCTGGCCTACTCAGGAAATGGGTCGAAGGACTCGGCGAGTCCCAAAGTAGAACTCGGCGAGTTCTATGAAGATGGCCGTCGACTCGGCGAGTTGGATGAACAACTCGGCGAGTCCTATGAAGATTGCCAGGAGCTCGCCGAGTAGTTCTTCAAACTCGGCGAGTCATATGAACATCCACATAACACGAGGGGTTTAAGCATCGAAGGCTCAACCCTTCGTACATGTACGCGGAATTAACTGTGTAACATAGTCCCGAAATCCCAAACCCTCGTATGGGGTGTTCTGGTGTGGATTAAAAGCGAGCAGGGGATCTGCTCGAGGAACTCGGCGAGTTGGGACTCGAGTCGGCCCCATAGTCCCGGGTAGCGAGTCAAGGGTGACTCAGTGAGTGGGCAGAGGGACCTGGTGAGTGGGACCGGATCAGTGAGGGATGGACTCGGCGAGTTGCTCGCGGACTCGGCGAGTCCAGTCAACTGGAAGTTGACTTTGACCTGGACTTGACTTGGTAAGGGGTAAAAAGGGTCATTTAACCCTAAGAACATCTAGCGGTGTTTGACTGATCGTTTTGTGGGAATTATAGCCGGGGGACGTCCGAAGCAGCAGTAGACAGTCAATTCCCACACAGACCAGCAGCCTTTTCGAGGTGAGTTGCCTCCCAGTAGCGGTGGGTCTACGGTCACAATGTCGGCCCACCAGTAGGAGTTGTATGTAGATGTTTGTCTCTGTGATATTCATCTAGGGGTTACTACTACATGTGCTATGTTTATGTGCTAATATGATATGATGTTATGTGTTAGTAGTGGTAGGGGAGATAGTCCCCGAGATATCCGGTCGATAGGGCCGAAGGGATAGTTTACCCAGTCATGCTAGCTGGATGCTGATATTGTGATATGTGCTATGTGGTAGTAGTAGAGGGGGTGAGATAGTCTCCAGTATCCGGTCGAGAGGACCGAAGGGGAGGCCAGCACCCAGATATGCTAGGCAGTATCCGGTCGAGAGGACCGAAGGGGAGGCCAGCACCCAGATATGCTTGGCAATACCCAATCGAGAGGACCGAAGGGGTAGGTCAGGCACCCAGATATGCCTGACAATATATGTGTGTTATGTGATTATTGTTGTATGTGGTACGGTGGGGGAACTCACTAAGCTTTGTGCTTACGTTTTTCAGTTGTTGTTTCAGGTACCTCTTTAGCTAAGGGGAAGGAGCCGACACGGTAGCAGCATGTCACACACACTCTTGTTTCCGCAGTTATTAGCTTATTCTGGGATTGACACTCTGACATTTTGGTTGTTTGGTTTTCAATTTGATTTTCGATGTGAAATGGTTTAATCAAACAATGTTTTAACTATTAATGTTTTTTATGTAATGTGTTATAACGAAATTTTTGGACGTGAAATTTGGGTCGTTACAGCAACCCATGCTATTTTTTATTTGCATTGAATAATTTGTTGATATTAATTAGAAGTAGCCATTGAAGTTAAGATATTAGAGCTGAAGTGGTATATAGAAGAACCTTTATCCTGAACACAGAAACAATTAGATACCAGAGTGATCTATAACCAACTATAATATGTTCTTATGGATTCAAAGGACAACCACTTAGGCTCTAATACCAATTGTGAATGCAAAGAAGGTGCACGGACAAGGTTTGAAAACTTAAATCTTGAATTAACTTAAGATCAATGTTTGCTAATAATACGAATCCAGTTAAATCTGGTGACCTATTCTTGTCTCGGAATTGAGATAATCAACAAATTGCTCAAAAGTATAAATGATTAATAAGTATGAACATTGTCAAGTGATTCAAGAACAAGAAGAATGTAAGAGATAATGATTAGCTGAATAATTCTTGATAGATGTGAAAAAAGGTGCATGTTCCACACATTTTACAAAAGGTGACTACTCCTTAAATAGTCAAGGAGTAACTACAAGACAAATAAGATAAAGTAAGCTTGGACTGCTAGACTTCTGAAGATCAACAAGCTGACACAGCTGCTGTTGTTGATCTTGTCTCATGTACTATACTATAAGACAATAGGAACAGAACAAAATAGTACTTGTAACAATAAATTCATATTACAGACTCAAAAACACTTTAACACTAAGATGCATCTCGAATTGATCTTTGACTTCAGAATTGTTCTTACTTCGGTTTTTGGTGATTGATTTGGAGATATGTGGTGAACAAAACTATTGCTCTTAAAAATAAAAAATTTACCTCTGTTTTTGGGTTGTTACACACGGGGTTGAGGGTCAGCACCTCCTGCGGGGTTTGGGGCAACACCCCAAAAGGTCTTTGAAAATTTGAGTTAGTCTCGTTATGGAAAAACTGAGATCTAGTGGATGATTATGGTAAGATTGACTAATCTTGTTAGTTTTGGAAATCATTAATTAAGCCATTAAATCCGAGATTCTCCTAACTAATTTAAAAAATAAAAAATTCTAATATGTCATGTATATATACAGCTACTCTTTTGAGCCGTATAGAACGCTTCTCAACTCTTCTTCTTCTAAAGCAAATATTCAGTGATTTGGCTTGTGTTTCTGTGCCTAAATATACAAGTGTCATTTTGGATTATCCTAGATTGGATTTCCTATGACCTAGACATAAGGTGGAAATATCAGTTCGGAAAGTGAACTTACACGATACATTAGGAATCCAGTTTTCCACCATCACCCTAATATTCCCCCAACATCTTTCGATCTTCTTGCGTCTTGGTACCTTCTTTCTTTCTATCTTGTTCTTGCTTCTTTCATTTTGTTTCTTGTTTGCTACTTGCTATAAACCCGAAACTTTCTACTTGTTATGATTGTCTTGCATGCTACTTGCTACACACTATGCGACAACCTTCTTGCTTGTTGCTTGCTATGAATGAATTTCTTGCATGCTATTTCTTGCACAAACTCACAGCCCCTTCAACCGAGCCTTGTGTTATGATACCAATTGTTGGTAATCAGCCCTTCCTTTAAACTCACTTGCAAACCCGCAACTATCGATTCTCATCTATTGCTCAACGTGATTTGGTTTTCTCTACGTTTATATATATTTGCAAATGGAAACGGATTACATCTATTAAAGAAAACATCCTACACTATTTATAGACTAAATAATTAAGCTGCTACACCACTACCACTATACCACCTACAGTGAACAAAAGAGAGAAAATAAACATGCAACTATTTCATCCTTATTCTCCACTCCATGACTATTGACCCGTGGCTTACACGTTGACCCGCAACTCATCTGTGACCCATAACCCATCAAGATTACCCAAAGAACAATGGCATGACTATTGTACTGTACAACCAATTATTTGTTTTTCTTTTTCAAACAGAGAATAGTGTATAACCAATTTTATATTTTATATGAGCCACGATGGATGAACAATAATGGGAACAATCTAAGCAAAGTTTATTGAAGAGGTAGTTCAAAATTGGCTAGCGGATTATCGTTTAGAATATTTCTTTTTTCAATACGTTGACCAATAAGTCTTTCACTTCAATTGATCAAATATCTACCGTCTTCAACTTTCACCCAACGTCTAATCATCAATGAAGGATCATTCCATACTTATACTTTTTGCCTTTGCCTCATTCTTTCTGCTTCCAGAATCTTTAGCAGTAGACAAAATACACGCAAACCAACCTATAAAAGATGGTAACACAATCGTTTCAGATGGCGAGATGTTCCAACTCGGCTTTTTTAGCCCCAGAAACTCAAAGAATCGGTACCTGGGAATATGGTACAAGAAGATTTCAACAGGTACCGTTGTATGGGTAGCCTACAGGGAAACGCCAATTACAGATGACTCCGGTGAATTCAAACTCAGAAGCTCCGGAGGTCCGGTGATTCACAGTGGCGGCACCACCGTGATCTGGTCATCCAATTACACGGTATCTATAACACATCTTGATCCAGTGGCACAGCTTCTGGATACCGGAAACCTTGTTGTCTGGGATAAAAACCGAAATATGATTTGGCAAAGTTTTGATTATCCTGGTGACACATTGCTGCCCGGGATGAAATTCTGGAAGGACTTGCTGACCGGAATGGACAGGTATCTGACATCATGGAAAACTCTCCATGACCCTTTTCCAGGTTCGTATGTATACTCTATTTTCACAAATGGATATCCGCAAATATTTGAAAGGAAAGGTTCAGAATTACACTTCAGGATTGGACCATGGAATGGTGTGAAGTTCCGTGGTTTGCCTATGGACGAACCAAATCCACTTTACTCAGCTGAGTTTGTTGTTAACAAGAAAGAAATATATTATAAATACGAACTTAAAACTTCAGTTGCTCAGAGCATACTTTTGATGTCCGATGGAAATATAGTGCAGTTGCACTGGATTGAGCGAATGCACGACCGGATTCAATATGGAAATGCGAAAATAGATAACTGTGGTGTTTATGGGCTTTGTGGGCCTTATGGAAGTTGTATCATCAATAAATATCCACCTTGTAGGTGTATGGATGGGTTTGAGCCGACACTCCAAGAAGAATGGAATGCAGCTGATTGGTCGAGTGGGTGTAAGCTTAAAAAACCTTTGAGTTGTGGGAATGGCGATGGGTTTAAGAGACTTGCGGGATTGAAATTTCCCGACACACAACGTTCATGGTATAACGAAAGCATGACACTTGGAGAATGTGAGATAGCTTGTAAAATGAATTGTAATTGTACAGCTTATGCAAATTTAGACATCAGAAATGGTGGAAGTGGTTGTTTGTTGTGGTTTGGTGATCTGATTGATATCAGAGAGTATGATGAAGATCAAAATCTTTATGTAAGAATGGCTGCCTCTGAGATAAAAGATCGGGACTCGAACTTGAGAAGAACAAAAGTAGTCACCATTGTTCTGATAGTCTCAGCAGCAGCATTGCTTCTGTCTGTAGTAGCTTTTGTGTATAGAAACAGAAAGAAAAGGATACACATGAAAGGTTGAGTAACACAATCATCTTTTTTTTTTTTATAAACCAAACGATTTCAACTTTCAATTACCTTGAGAACTTTTCATGTACTATAAATGTAGAGTCTTTTAAGTCCCCGCAATGTTTCTCTAGCTTTAGGGACATCTGGATTTGCCTCTCCATGTTGGCTGTTGATGAGGTGTCAAGCGTGAAGTTTTCCCTTTTTTTGAGTTTTTGAAAATCATGTAATCAAGAACAATTCAACTTATCATTTTGTAGGAAACAGGGTACATGCACTTGATAAAAGACATAGTAGTGTAGGGATGGAAGATCTTGATGAGGTACCCACTTGATAAAAGACATAGTAGTGTAGGGATGGAAGATCTTGATGAGGTACCCTTTTTTAGTCTGAATGAAATAACCAAGGCAACTAATAATTTCAGCATTGATAATAAGATTGGAGAAGGTGGATTCGGTCCAGTTTATAAGGTAACTTCTTGATGCTTCTGGAATAGAATGTGATGTGTTTCAGAATCGTAAACTTTAATCTTAATGTTTTAGGGTGTGTTACAAGATGGACAAGAAGTAGCTGTGAAGCGTCTCTCAGACACATCAGAACAAGGGCTTGAAGAGTTCGAGAATGAAGTGATTTGTATTGCAAAACTTCAACATCGGAATCTTGTGAAGCTTCTTGGATATTGCATTCATGGAAATGAAATGATTTTGATTTATGAATACATGGTTAACAAAAGTTTGGACTCATTTATATATGGTCCGACTCTCTACAGTTTAACTAAATATGATGCTTTTGAATTGCTTTTCAAATCAAAGGATGAATTACTTAAGTGAATATCTTTTTGGCAGATAATACGCAAGGTTCTATGCTTAATTGGCCTCAACGGTTTGGCATTATCCATGGAATGGCCCGAGTCATTCTTTATCTACATCAAGATTCCCGCCTTCAAATCATTCATAGAGATCTAAAAGCAGCTAATATTTTGTTGGATAGTGACATGAATCCAAAAATATCCGACTTTGGCCTTGCTAGAAAGTTTGTAGGATTTGATAATGCCACCAAGACAAAGAAAGTGGTTGGGACATAGTAAGAATCTAAAACCATTGTTTATTAAGAAAAAGATAGAGTCAAGTAGAATTTACTTAATTTAACTTTGCTGCAGTGGTTACATTTCTCCAGAGTATGCATTACGGCGACGGTTCTCTGTAAAGTCAGATGTATTTAGCTTTGGTGTTCTAGTGTTGGAGATAGTCAGTGGCAAAAGAAACAGGGAATTTTCTTATGGAGACCATAGAGACAACCTTCTTGGACATGTAAGTTAGATCTTTAGACCTGAAACTAGTGATTTCCTTAATGTAAAATGTCAAGCCCAAAGTTACAAAATAGCCCAATAACCTCCATATCAACTTAAAACCATGGTAAAAGTAAATGGTAACATATAACTTACCGATTATTAGAGGCTCGCAATGCTCACTTTTTATCCATTTGATCTAGGCATGGAGATTGTTCAAAGAAGATAAGTCGATTGAAGTGATGAGTGCATCTTTACATGAGACATGTGTAATATCTAGGTAGAACGTGTGATACATGTTGGATTATTGTGTGTGCAACATCATGTAGAAGATAGGCCAACTATGTTATCAGTGGTTTTGATGTTGGTTGGTGAGGGTGCATTACCTCAACCCAAACAGCCTGGCTATTTCTCTCAAGATAGTCATGAATCTAAGTCTATTTCATCACTCGGTGATGATGAATACATGATAACACTATTGTATGCTCGTTAGCAACCACATCTTTACACAGTGTTGTAAAAATCCCAACTAGGTTCCGATTAGTCTCTAAGCGCTACCTGACCGACTAGAATGCATCTAGCGATTGATCATTGCCTACACAATAGAAGTGGCAAACGATGAAATTTTAATAATTTGAAGAAGTTGTATCTCAATAGAAATTGTGGGAAGATTAATTTTGTATTAATCATATTAACCTACTTTGTTATTATCTTAGTGGTTTTTACGAACTTTGTTATGATATTAGTCAAATTTCATTTTTTTTATATTCAATGAATTAACAATTTAGGGTCCCCGATTAATCTCTGCCTAGCCGATTAATCTTTTAACCCCGATCCACAGACTAGGTAACATCGAGCATTTATTACAACATTGTCTTTACCTCACGGGATAAAAACTTTGTTAGAGCTTATGTCATTTGGCTTAGATTATTACTCTTTATTTATATTATATTCTCTATTCTTTTCTTTCTTAATCTCCTATTAACTCTGAACTCTAGATGACATAAATGTCACATTAACTATGCATTAGATTTTTTTAAGTCAAGATTAAGTTAAGGGTAAACTTGTTCAATCGTGTTGACCGATGAAAATAATGAATATTGAGGAAATGATTTCCTTGATTCAAAATGATAAAGTTACAAACTATAAATACAATACAAAAAGGCCATGGGTTGTACACCAGGCTATACATATGGGATATAACATAACAAATACACACTAACCTTCCTCCAAAGTTTGATGATAAGAAGGCTGGAGGACGTTAAAATTGGCATTGAAGTCGTGAAAAAGGTGACGTAAAGAGTCCCTTCTTGAAAATGTCAACATGTTATGAGCATGAAGAGACAAAGAGAACACAAACAAAGCCTATAGGAACTTTGTCATGAACAAAGTGGATATCAATCTTTATGTATTTGGTATGCTGATGTTGAACTAGGTTTGTAGACATATAAACAACAATGGCATTATCACAATATACAAAAGTGGTCTTGTTCGTCGGGCATTGAAGAAGCTTTTTGCGTCTTTGTTATCAGGAATGAGGGTCTCGAGATTGTTCCAAACTTGAAAAGTGGTGGAGTCCTTCATTAGTACCATTCGGAAAAGAGAATCTGAGAAGGATCTATATATCCACAATTTCACAATAAAGTCCACTTTCTTCCGTTCAACATCTTTTGGTTTTAGGGTAGAATCGTCTTTATGCTTCGATCACATCGAACCCAATAAAATGGGTGGAGAAAAGTTCTCTCTAAATATCATGTAACATCCATAAAATTTTGAAAATTTTAAACATTTTACATAAATCCAAAAACCATCATTTATTACATATTGTTTTCAAAATAGGTTTTTGCATCAGAGTTTTTCCCAGAAATCATAAAATGAAATACGAGGAGGTGCATGATCAAGCCTTCTCCTTTCCGCGATCATCTGAAGTACCTGAAACACAACAAAAAACTGTAAGCCCAGAGCTTAGTGAGTCTTCCCCAAAATACCACCACATAAACATAACCAACAACAACATGCACATATGAGCCTTCAGTCTGACCGGACCGCCTTGCGGGCCTTCAGCCTATCTGGACTGCTCCTGAGCCTTCGGCATGACTAAGCCGCCTCGTAGGGCCTACAGCCTATATGGACCGCTCACCGGGCATTCGGCCTGACTGGACTGTCTCGCAGGCATGCAGTCTATCCGGGCCGCCCTAGGTCTGTTGGCCTTCAACACAAAGCAGGACCGCCTCAATCCAACCACATACACACATGTCGACATATACATAACTCATAAACTCATAATCAATCAACAGGCAAGCACAGATCATACAAATCAATAAGCATAACATCATCCTATTTACCAGGATACCAATCTAACAAATCGTAACAGCATAACAGGATCCTAAGATAACTAGGATAACAATCCAAAAGGGTCGGCATTGGTGCCTTCGACCCGTAAGTACAGTGAGGAACTCACCTCACAAGCAGTATTGCCTGATAAGATCCAACTTTCAAATCTCAGCTCTTGACTAGAATGCCTACAACCAACATGTGACCATCGTATCAAACACCCCGAAATACCCAAAATGCCCTCAAAACCAAACTTGGTCAACCATGGTCAAATTCAAAGTCAATGGTCAAGGTCAACAGTCCATGTTGACCCAACTCGTCGAGTGCATCTAGCCACTTGTCGAGTTCCTTCAATACTCGGAAAGTCGGGAAAACCCTAGCCAACTCGTCGAGGTGGCTGGACAACTCGACGAGTTTTCCCCATGTTTAACACATTCAGATGATTCTTCGATTCCAGGGACGCTAAGGCTTAGATCTGAACTCCAAATGTGTCTTAAAGGATAAATTTTC
Organism: Lactuca serriola; assembly: GCF_051521515.1. Lineage (NCBI taxonomy): Eukaryota > Viridiplantae > Streptophyta > Magnoliopsida > Asterales > Asteraceae > Lactuca > Lactuca serriola. Next base: position 26,700,804 of record NC_136415.1, on the reverse strand, counting down.
CAACTTTATCCTTTGGGACTACCCCAAATGCTCAAAATCTCTTATCCAAGGCTTAAAAACTCAAAGGCTTAACCATTAAGCCCAAAACCCTAGAGATCTAGAACCCATCCTTTTCCAGAAGAGTTTCTAACCTCAAAAACGTCCCAAAGATTGATGTTTTATAGACATGCATGTCCAATGCATGTCTTGAAGCCAAAATGGGCCAAAAGGGGGGAAAATATGCCCTAAAATCCATGCATGGCATCAAAGCTTGACAAAAAGCCAGATCTAACCCACTATAAGGCCATCTTTCCCTGGAGATTCATAAAGTTTCAAACTTTATGAAGTCCATGCATGCAACAAACAAGAATAAGGAGGGAAAAGGGCAAATAATCAAGATCTAGCTACATATATAGATAAAAATCGGATCTTGAATACTCACAACAGTCCCCCCGAGTGCCAAGTTGGAGGCTAAATGCTTTGCTTGCTAGATCCTTGCTTCCTTCACACAATCTTCTCCTTCTTTGCTCCAAAAATGCCACACTAACTCATAATATGAGAGGAATTGAAGATTAGGACTCACAAGGTCGATATTAAGGTTTGGAGGCTGATAAGAGATCGGCCTCAAAGACTTAAGGAGGTTATATAGGGTGCAAACCATAAAATTTAGGGTTTCTCATTCAGCCGCCAACTCATCGAGTTCTTCCTTACCAACTCATCGAGTTGGTCCAAAAAGGTATGCGGCCTAAAAGCTTTCAACACGTCGAGTTGAGGCCATCAACTCGACGAGTTCCAAGGAGATTTTGCCTTTCAAGAAATAAATCATATACCCGGAAGTCGGGATGTTACATATCATAATTGAGTCAATCAAGGTCAACACCAAGAGGTATTTATGTTTTTATGTTCATGATGTCAGAAGCTTTGTGGGTACGGCAATAAACGAAATGAATGTTAATGAATTGTTCGTGAACCGTTTGGCTGGAAGTTCATTTATGTTCGTTTATTTAATAAACAAAGGAACATGAACACAAATTCTCACTCGTTTAATTAAACGAATGAACATGAAAAATGGTCTCGTTCATTCAATTATGTTCTTGAATGTTCGTTTATGTTGTTCCTTCATATAAGTTCATTTTATGTTGTATATGCTCAATTATGTTTGATTACAATATTACTATATTATATGTTCATTTATGTTCATATATGTTCAGTTATGTTTGTTTATCTTTGTTTGTTTATGTTCATTTTTGATGTTTATTTAGCATGGTCACGAACATAAACAAACATGAACAATGTAATTTGTTAAATGAACAACATAAACAAGAAAACCCATTTGTTTATCTGTTCGTGTTCGTTCGCTTGTTCGGATAACTTAAATGAACGAACATGAACAAGCCCTCATTCGGTTAATTTACAACCCTATTTTGTGGGGAGTGGGAGCATTGGCTGCAATGGATGAGGCTTGCAAGAACAAGATTGGAGGCTAACAATGAGGTTGAGGGCTCAACCGTCGAGAAGGGAGGAGCCGGTGGAGAAAGATATAAGAGATAAATGGAAGGAGAGAAATTTTAGGTGGATTTTATGGCATGCTCTAATACCATATTGAGTAATTGATTTCTTTGATTCAAAATGATAAAGGTACAAAGTATACATACAATGCAAAATGTCAGGGGTTGTATAATAGGCTATACACGATCGACAATATAACACAGACCTATACACATAACAAATACATACTAACATTGAAAACCCCTTAAGGGTTTGTGGTGTATTGAACTAGTATAAATAAGTCATAAATATATGCAATGACCCCTAAGCTCTCTCTCTCTCTCTCTCTCTCTCTCTTGTTGGTGATTTGTTTCACTGATATTATTTAAGTGTAATGGGATTGATCTGTTGGCCAAAAGCAATCTTGATAAACATTAAACAAGTAAGGGGTAGTGTAGAGTGCCCACTTGTTTAAGTTTTTTCAAAATTTAAAGTACACTGTCATTTATGGACGAAACCCGTAAACAAACAGGGATCTTGAGGCAGGGCCCTGGTAGCGAGGTCCAAGGATTGGCAGCCCCTGGCTGGGGACTAGCTTAAATTTTTTATTTGGGTTCTGTTGCTTTATTAAAAATGCATCAAAAATCAAGATTTTATAAAATTGATTTGTATTTTACTTTTGTCTTGACCCTTATTTAAAACCAATTTTTGTGTCATTTTCCAAACTGTCTTGTAACAGTTTGGGCAGTTCTAACATCTCTCTCTCTCTCTCTCTCTCTCTCTCTCTCTTGTTGGTGATTTGTTTCACTGATATTATTTAAGTGTAATGTGATTGATTTGGTAGCCAAAAGCAATCTTAATAAACATTAAACAAGTAAGGGGTAGTGTAGAGTGCACACTTGTTTGAGTTTTTTCAAGATTTAAAGTACACTGTCATTTATGGGCGAAACCCCTAAACAAACAGGGGTCTTGAGGCTGGGCCCTGGTAGCGAGGTCCAAGGATTGGCAGCCCCTAGCTGGGGGCGAGCTGAAATTTTTTATTTGGGTTACGTTGCTTTATTAAAAATGCATCAAAAATCATGATTTTATAAAATTAACCCGTTTTTTACTTTTGTCTTGACCCTTATTTCAAACCAATTTTTGGTCATATTTTTAGTATATTCTCAAGAACATATCTTCACATACTTTCTGTTCTGAAATCTCTAACTTTTATCTAATTGAATGTTCGATCTGTATCATCAAAATACTTCAATTCGATAGTGTTTTCACGACTTTTAGATAATCTTAGCAATCATTTTACCCCCAATTTCTAACATCAAGACTTTTAGAGAATTCTCTCTCTCTCTCTCTCTCTCTCTCTCTCTCTCTCTCTCTCTCTCTCTCTCTCTCTCTCTCTCTCTCTCTCTCTCTCATTAATGTAATGTATGAAAATTGGCTAAACTATATATTACTTAAACACTCACCCCCTCCCCACATCCAAGCTATATTATCATATATGCTCAAATTAAACCAAAAGCAACACACACCTTTACAAAATGTGTATCTATTTCAACATGTCTAGTGTGTTTGTGTTAACATTATCACAAAAGACAACAATAGCATCCTAAATAATATTCTTAGTTTCCAAATTTAGCGAAATTAGCCCTTCAACATTTAAATTTCGAATTAACTCCAATATGACATTCGAAATATGTTTTTTAGTTTCTCATATTCTAATGCAACCTTAAATTATTGAATTTTTACTGATCTCTAAATTCATATTAAATGAATTTATCCAAATATCATTCCTTAATTTTCAAAATCAAAGATTTTTACCCAATCTATCATCTAACTAATTAATTATTTTTTTATTTAATTACTTTTAAGTGATAACTTTGAAATTTTAAATCCACCAGATTTATTTTATTCAATTATTTTAATTTATGTTATATAAAAATGCACTTAAGAATTTTAACTTCTACCCACAAATATATGTGTACCATACGCGAACACATTGTATTGTATTGCTTCTTATCTTTTCCTTTCCTTTCCTGTTGAGCACCAAGAAGTCAAGAACCCACCACAAATCATATGTTGACTTCCCTTTCACTAGCCTTTTAGAAATTATGCCCAAAATTTCCTTTTCATTTTTGTACTTCTTAAAGTATTAAGTTTTCCCGATGTTTTTCCTTAACTATTTAAATACAAAATTAATAACAAAAATACAAAAAAAATGGATTTATTTTAATTTATATTTTTTTATAAAATTTTCTATTTGTAGTTTTGTACTAAACCCAATTAAATATATGGGCTATCATGTTTTCCAAGCCCAAATACTTTTTCTCTTTGATATAAACTAATTACACACAATCAGTGTTGTAGAACTTTTTCATCTACAAATTCACAATTTAATTTTTTAGATTTTAAAAATTCAGATGGTGCCCTAAGCTACTAATTAAATGAACTTGTTTATCCTTATTTTAGGATGCTACAACTTGTGATTGTCGAAATTTCAAGGGTCACAATAGCAATGGTTGTCGAAATTACAGGAATAGCACAACCTACTAATCATAGTACCTCAAACATAGTATAGACCATTTGTTTTTCTCAAGTCAACCTTTTTACAACAAGATAGCCTTTTGTTAGCACAACTTGTGATTGTAGTACCTCGAACATAGTATAGACCATTTTCTTTTCTCATGTCCGCCTTTATCACAACAAGAGAGTCTTTTGTTATTTTCAGGACTCCGTCTCCACTTGAAAATTTGTATCCCTTGTCATCAAAGACACTTAAAGATATAACGTTTCTCTTCATCTTTGGAATGTAACGAACATCACTTAAGCTTCTTATTATGCCATCAAACATCTTGATCCGTATGGTGCCAATACCACCAATCTTGCATGGTGAGTTATCAAATCAAGAACAGAACCAGCATTATGAAGTGGTTTGAAGGTAGTAAACCATTCTTTATGTGGGCATATATGGTATGTACAAACGAAATCAATAACCCACTCATGATTAATGTTGGGACACCTAACAAAATCTACATTAACAACTTCTTTTGAGTGTGGTCGATTGCTTTTTTCAAGAACAATATCTCTACCATCTTTTTTCTGTAAAAAGAACACAACAAAGGCCGAGTTTAAAAGAGGAGAGATTTAAAATACAAATACTAGATATAGAACTAATAGTAAAATAGTTGTAAAGGTAAAGAAAGTAACATTACCTTTGTCGTCCGGACTTGAGCTTTCATGAAATCAGAAAAAGCATGCATTAACAAGTCTTCCTCAGCCTACAAAAAAGATTAAAATAATTAATTAATCAAGCAAAGTGTTGGATATTATACGTAACAATACATGCAAAGAAAAAAAAAATCACACCTTAAGTTTTTGCCATTCATGTGACAATGATCGACTAGCATTCATGAGGAGTTCATCATGTTTCTCCAAGTGTCAACATTTAGAACAAGAACATTATGTGCTACTAATCATGTAACAAAAATAATTATTTCAGCAAAACTTACTTCAAAATCTCTTCATATTTAAGGTCCATTAGATTATGCGAGCTTTATTGATACCCTGAAATCCTAGCCTCCAATCTTTACTTAAACATCAACAACAATTAGGGATAATCTTCAAGCATTGTTGATTAAATAAGTACTCTAACGAGCATAACAGAGATAGTAATGTAAATATTGTTTGGAAAGAGAAGAGTGTCTTCACAATTTAAGGACACACAAGAGGCACGACTTTTTGGAACATTGTACTTATCTTTCTGTTGGAAAACATACGAATCTTGTGAAAACAGAGAAAGGACATTGCACTCGATGCATATCTTAAAATAACTTATTCATGCAAATTGAAGCCATGGTTTCCACATCCAAAACTATTTAACCGAAGATTGGTATATTTACTCTTTAATTTTTGACAAATAATTAACTGTGAAGCTATTTTTTTTTAAAATAAAGCGATTTGAATGAATACTAAAAAGAAATTAAATTGATATTAGCCTTATTTTAAAGGTTCAAGATATATGGTTATATACATTAGCATTAAAAAAAATACTTTTTATATTGAACATTAATCTTCCACATGAATTAACCCAAAATGTGATAAAAGTGGGGAAAAAAGTTCATTGATCAAGATGATTAATAAATGAAACCCTTCGAATTTTGGTATAAAAAGCAATGCATCAACATTCAACAAATTTAGTGTAATTTGACAACATACATATTAATTATACTAAATTTAGTGTAAGAACATGATTATAATTTTTTAAATTCCATTTACTGTGTGTTGGTGTACTAATAGTCTAATAGTAGGCTCGCATCCCATAGACAACAACCTCATTATATTATATATAAACTAATTTAGAAGTACCGCATGAACAGTTCTTCTATGTGATTGGACCAACAAAATGTATCTATTTTTTTCTTTTCTTTTTGGTTTTTGTGGCTTTCCTTTGGTTTCTTCTACCCTTTTCCGTCAGTGGTTTACACGTGTTATAGACTCAGAGAACCCACCGCCCACCGCCTCTTCTTACCCACTCTAGATGCTTCCCAAATCCCGACGCCTCCTCCTCTAAGTCCAATAGCTTACCGTCAGGTTTTTATCACCGCCTCGATTTTTTTTGTCTACTTCGTTACGATGGTCGGTTTTGTTATTCACCATAGACGATGACGATGCAGCCAAGGGAACAACCACCTGTGGTCACCGCCGATAATCACTGTATGCTTACCCTCTCAATCCACAAAACTTTCAGGTCGCCAATCCAGTTTCTTCCTTTAATCCCTCCTCTAAACTTTCTCCTCTTTTTCTTTTGAAAGAAATCGATTAGGGCTTTTTAAGAGGAACCATGGTAAGCACAAACTTCAACATCGTTTTCCCCTGGTGTTGATATAGGGATATGCTTCTCTTATAGCGAGAAAGAAAAGAGGGTCACAACGCTCCACCCTGAAATCGATGAACTCCTCTACTGTGCAGTCGAAAAAGAAGAACACTTGTACGTATTTCATTACATATTATACATTCTCCATTTTTCTTATTTCAATATTTGAATTGACCATGAGCATCATTCATTACAGATGTATCTTCAAAGACAAGAACAAGCCGATTTTGTTCACAATGGCTCGACTGGAAGATCGATTTAATCGAGGAGTACAAGTTAAAAGGTCAGTTTAGATGGATTTCTTCCCAGGTGAACCAGGTTCGAAACAGAGAGAAACGACGAGTTGTATCGTCTGATTGTTGGTATGAGAGTCGCTTTTATTCGGCCACTAAGATTTCCATAATATCTTTATTTTTAAACTTTGGTAAATTTCCAAAACAGAATAATAGATGGTATGCGTTGATTTGATGATTAGATGCTTTTATCTTACTTTCATCATCAGTTGCTTTCCATTTTTGTCTTCTTCGATCAAAGTGTCTTTAGTTACTACTAAGAAAAGTATAACTTAGGTGCCGTTATATATCAAAATTACACATAAATAGCTTTCCTTTACACTTTTTCTTTAATTTCTTTTTTATTGTGCAATTCAAGTTGTAACCCTAACGTGAGGTTCTATCTTTAGGAGAGTCTACAAACCTTGGTGTTCTTTTCACATGTTTCATGTTAATTTCTAAAGGATTTTATTGTCGTTTCAGACCAGATGTATCAAATTGGAAAAAGTGACAACTATTGTGAACTTTACGAAACAAAACTGCTTCTTCAAGGTGTTTGATGTTATATACCTGAATGAGATAATTGTGATCAACATGTGTGATGGACGTATGAGGCCGAAGAAATTATAGTGGTTTATTGTGGAGCCCCTATTAATCAATAGGAAAGTAGAAGTTGGTGTTATTATAGTTATATTTTTTTTGTACATAAATTTAATTGCTTTCTACATATGGATTTGCAATGATACTGTGACATTGAATCATATTTACATTTTATAAGAGTCGAGACTTTATTGAGTATTACCTATCACTCTAATTTTTTTTATATGGTTTACTTTGATGCAGCTTGTGGAGAAATTTGGAATTCATCGATGATTTTCACGAAATGACCATTCCTTAATTGAAGACTATTATACCTTCAAGTGCCTCTTCTCAGGTTCTATTTATTTGTTCTCTGTTCCTATGATTCTTCCATGGTGCTATTTACCTAGCAGCAAATGACACAGGTTGGGTACCCAAGAGCTTAGAAAAACAAGTATTTATGTCAATATACTCAGGAATTGTTTAATTCAGGTTTGTGATTCTTACCTTTCTACTATCTTGCAGAATTATAAAGCCCTTTTTCGATATTAAAAAGCTGAGAATCAAAATACATATGGAACAAGAATTGGAGAGCAGGAGCAGTTTGTAGAGGTACTCTACTTTTTCGATTTAGATCAAAAACTTAGGGTCTTTTTAGGTAAGACATTTTATTTGTTATTTGTCACTCTAAACAGGATAGAAAATAATGTGAAGAATTGGTTCTCCATCTTATCTAAGAAGAAAGCAAAATATGACTCATCAAGTAAAGAGAACAACAGACATGAATACCAATAAAAAAAGAAGCAGAGGAAATACCAATAAAGTTTCAGAAACATCAGTACGACATATGAATAAAAGGTATGTTGCATATATATAGTTTTTGATTTTGATTGCATGTAAATGAAAACAAGATTTTGATCATGTGTAAATGAGAAGATTATAACACAAAAAGAATTGATTTATATGCTGGACGAATATGCCCCTTGCCAAATTCACTTTACAACACTTGAGATAAAATGATAAATAATTAAATATCATTTAATTTTATACAACTTTTTTTTTATATAAAACTGGATCCCAAATCAAACGCCTCACTTTTATTCCTTTGGTATGCTGAACTTGAACTTGAACTTTCAAACAACAATACTTCTAGAAGCTCAGAGTCATTATCATGCACATTACACATTCTTTGTTGCTTGGGATGTCGGGTAAAATTTAGTCAATTCAAAATTCAAACATCAAGTTTACAACTGTTAAGGGCACGTCAGGGATTTAAAGAACAAATAAGGGTAATTCAGGGAATTTGGATTCATGGGAGTATTGATGAAAATTCTATTGCTTCTATTTGTTGTGCTTCTTTATTTGAAGAGTTGACTTCTGGATGGGAATCTGGAACTGAAATTTTGAATCAAGCTCTTTCCATGGTGCTTCCAGGTGATTTAAATTTAATCAACTTTTTTATATTTAATTTTGTTAGATAGTAGAATCTGTTTAGTTATTGTGTATAACATAATCTTTATAAATGCAGAAAGGAGAAGCCAAAGTCATCAACTTGAATTAGTATTCAACTTTTATATACAAAAGCTGGTAAATGAAGTAAACAACAATGTACTTTGCTTTTACACATTTTTTTCCTGTTTTTTTAAATTTCCTTTAATTTTTTTTCCAAAAACCTATCCGTTGGCCCATATATTATAGGGGTATAATGTGTATAGTCAAATGTGTCGTGGTGTGTTTTGATTTTGGGAAAATATTTTATTCTTGCCATATAGAAATTGGAAAGTAGTGTGCCATCTTTTGGTAAAATCGGTTGTAATTCATTTTAATTGGTTATAATGCCTTTTAGATTTCGAAATCAAAAATTTAACAGGTAAATCAAAGTAAAAACTTGTGTAGATGTCATGATTTTAAGGTTTTTTTCCATATTTTGTGTGATTTATTTGTGTTTTGATTTATTTGTTGCTTTTACACATTTACAAAGCACACAACCTGTTTCTTTTACCCATTTTTTGGGTGTTTTTGTTTCTTTTTCCAGTATGATTCTCAATTGGTAGATATTATGCAAGTAGAAATTAGGCTAATGTAATGTGACTCAATAAAATTTTTGTGTTTCGTTCATTTCTTTTGGTGTATCCAACCCCGCAAAGCGGGGATTCTTCCCTAGTTTGTAACAAAACTCGTTACACACATGCTAATCAAACACAAATATTTACCCAAAATTTAAACCTCAAACAATGTTTGACTTATTTAGTGTTTTTCGTTACTATCCACATTGACCAATGCATTTGACTGTGGTGGCTCAATATCCTCCAAAACACAAGTACCATCTTGTCTCTGCAAAATTCGAATGAAGAAAAATATTAACTTTGACCATAAACGTTGACTAATAAGTAATTTCAAGAATGATTCATATATCTAATAAAATTAACTGTTTTTAATTACAAAATTAATATCACCTTTGTAGCCAGACCTTTAGACGCCATGAGATCATAAAATGCACGCATTAACATTTCTTCCTCAACCTACAAAAAGACTAAATAATTAATATTCCTATGATATTTTGCTTGTTTCTTTTCTTTAAAATGCCAATTTAACCCTTTAGTTGCGTGTTATACAAAATGGAATGGAAGTCAATTATAAAAACAAAAGAATACTTTAACTATATATATATATATATATATATATATATATATATATATATATATATATATATATATATATATATAATATTATTAAAAGATGAATTACCTGAAGTTTATGTAATTCATGTGACATTGATCTATAAACATCCATGAGGAGTTCATCCTGTTTCTCCAAGTGTCTACATATTAAAGAACAATATTATGTACTCTTAGTCATATTAGCGTTAAAAACATTTCAAGAAAACTTACTTTAACATCTCTCCAGTGTATTTAGGATCCATCAAGTGCAGATTCTGAAAAAAAAAAGTTCTCAAAATTAGGGATGACCTTCAAGCATTGTTGATCAAATTAACATAAATTAACATGTGTTACATCAGAAATCATATCAGAACAAGATAGTAATGTGAATAATATGTGGAAAGACAAATTTTTATGCATAAAATCTTTGATCTTGTTCTTGATCATGCTTCAGTTTAGATCCAATTCACTGATGGGTTAGTAACACAATCATAGCTCCAAACACGAATGCAATTTCCTCTGTTTTCAAAACAATGTCTGACTTAAAATAAAATTCTTCTTAACGATTGAAGTTCAATTTTCAACCAACCGAACTTAAACTAGCAAACCCTAACAATTAAATAACTACTCGTAAAAAATCAGCCATGGAAACAGAAATTATAAGTCATTATAAACAAGAAAGTAAACTGTAAAGAGATATGTTATGTCAAGAAACAATCGGAAGGAAAATATTGGGGACAGGGTAAGGGATATCTGAAACTGCGATTTCTTACGTATTACCAATTTTGACCAAACAACTAACGAATCAGATCTAAACACACATGAAATCAATCTGTAATCCGACAAGCATACAATAACGAAGATTGCTATAATACGTACCTTACCAGTAAGAGAGGCGACGATCTTCAGAACCCAATCAAACCACTGCGCAGAAGTTGGTGGTGTCGGTTGCTTCGGGTATGAAGGAGGTCAGCGCCGGTGGCTGCAGGGAAGGATGATGGTGAAGATGGAGGCTGCTGTGGCGTGGTGTTTAGGAGGCGGTGAGAAGCAAATAAGAAGAAAAGATAAAACGATGTAGGGAATGAGGGCTAAAAGTGTATACACAATGAATCCTTCAGAGCCCTTTGTGAATCAATCAAGATGAATTGAAATTGAAATTGAACAAAGATGTGAATCAATCAAAGAAAGAGGTGACGACAAACCAGATTGGTCGCTAGTTGAAGTTGTCGCTGTGACCTTGTTGTTCGCTCGCTGCTGCAATCGACCGTGATGGTCGCAAAATCGGAGGACGCCGGATCGGAGAGGGGGGTTGCGACGGTGCTGGTCGCTGCAAGATGGAGTCGATCGATCGAGGGTTTTTTCTGGGAGGTTGGGAGGTTGGACGACGACTGGAGGCGAAAAAAAAAAAAAAAAAACGCGTTTTCTTTTTTTTTTTTTTTTTTTTAGGGTCAAAGGCTTGCAGACTTTAGAAGAGGCTATTCCATATCGGTGTGTGGTGAAGACCTCGCGCAACGTTTTCATGTCTCGCACTTTAGAAAAACAAACAGACTGCAAACAATTATGTTTGCGCGTGGTCTCGCAGACATAAGAGGTTACGCAGACCTGCAGAGAAAAAACAAACATCCTCTTAATTTATTTATATATATATTTAATCATTTATGTTCTTTTTTATATAGTTATTTATGTTTTTATTTGTACAAACATGACCATCAAACCTAATGGTTATATGTGTACAAAATAAAAAATATAAACAATTAGATATGTATAAAAAAAACATAAATAACTAAATATATACAAAAATAAACATCAGCGATTAAATGTATACACAATCTAATCAACATTGTGCGTCATCCTAAAAAAACATGTTTCAAAACCATGTTTCCCAGTTATAATGGTTTATAGGGCTAAAAAACAAAAAAACTATTGTCATCGATCATTAAAATATTTCTTTTAATAATTATTAAACTTACAAGTTATCTTAATATTAAGCCCTTTTTGTTAATGATTAATTTATATTTTCAGTTAACCAATTATTATAAATTACACGAATGATCTTTATGGTTTCAATTTTCTTTTATGATTGGTCCCTCACAAACACCGTTTACCTCCAAACAAATTTGAAAATCTCCCCCATCTTTGAAAACTAATATCATTTCGTTTCACCTTAAAATCCTTTTCGAAACATCAATGAAACGGAAAGTCCATGCTTGCAATCTTTAATCGAAAACCAATTCCAGCATTTAAAATCGAAAATCCAGATCCTACACTATCTTTAAGGAGAAGCAGTGTAATCATCCATCGAAAAACCGAAAATCAATTCACGTGCTTCGAAAATCAATGCATCCAAATAATCATTCACCCTTCTTCAAACCTTTGTGAAATAAACCATAATCAAACTCAAAAACAAAAAGCCATGCCCCATTTTCGATCCATCCTTCCTTCGATGAATCAACAACCTTTAGAAATATTACATCAAACAACTTTTTCAAATCCAAAATAATAACCATTGATAACTAAATCGATACATTGTTATTGTTGTGTCATCAATCAAAGAAAAATAAAAGGAAACAAGCTTAGTTTGTTTGGGACGATTGCACGACTAGAGGAGAGGGGGTCATTAACAATTTTTTGTATGCTTCATGTTCGTTTCTTTTCCTTCATGTGTCCTGATCCTCCCAATTCTTATGTGTCATTCGTTGCTCATCAGGAAGAATAAAACTGTCACACCCCTGGCCGGCGGCAGAAACGTCAAGGTGTGCGACATCATCATGGATCACACTAATTTACTTACATAGAATAGTATAACAACATAACATAACGTATAAACTTATATTTGTTGGGTTTTATTTCAAAATTAGTTTCATAAACTAGAAAATATGGCAAAAGGAAGACTTGATTTTCTAAAATAACATAAACAATTTATACCCACCAAAGATCATCTTGCAAGTTATTGAAAGATTGACCATAACAGAGGCAACGACTGGAAACCTTCTAATATCCTACTGATTGGTTATCTGTTGAGTCAAAAATATGGTTTACTTTACTTTTCTGGGCAATTATATTTTTGTGTAATAGTTTACGAATTTATGGTCTAGTTTACGGCTGAGTTTACGGCCGTAAACACCTTACGGCCGTAAACTCATTTACGGCCCATATGTTTCCGGCCCATATCCAACATGTATAAATAGAGGTGTTAGGGTGAGGAGTAAAGATTGATGATTGTTGAACAGAAGTAGTTTACGGCCAGAGAGACAGGAGCTTTTATTTGTGTGTGAATCTTGTGTAAGGAATTTCATTCATATAATTAATACAATCAAGATTCATCATATTTTTCTTCTTCTTCTCTTCTATTTTTATCTAACATCATCCGTTTGATTGAGATTCCGCACCATCAAACGGATCTGACTGATACACGGGCATTTTAGGGACTTTACAATTGGTATCAGAGCCAAGTTGTATCAGTCAAAAGGTTTTACAATTCGTTTGGAATCTGAATATTCTGTGTTTACGGTCCAAGCTTACGGCCGTAAACACCAAGTTCTTGGGCCGTAAACTCTGTTTGGGGCATTATTTGATCTTATTTTCGAAATATTTTTGCGTTTTTGGATAGATCTCGCAAAAATAAGGGGGGTTTGTTCTTTGTGTTTTTCATAAAAATGGGTTTTTGATCGAGTTTTGGAGCTTCAAAGTCGAATTTTCACGTAACCGGAAACTGTTTACGGCCAGTTTACGGCCGGAAACTATTTACGGCCGGCGGCGCATTCCCGTTTGCGGCTAGGGTTTCCGGAGATCTCGGCTCGGAAGCGGCTTGCGACTCGGACGTGGCGGCTCGGCTCGGACCTCGGCTCGGATCACGACTGGGCTCGGTTTGCGGCTTGGAGATCGGCTCGGCTAGGCAGTGAACTACAGCAGCTTCATAAAAATAGAAACAGCTTCGCGTCTTGCAAGGTTCGAACACGGGTCTACTGGGAGGAGAACACGCGCCTTTCCAACTCGACCAAAAGGCTTTTTGTTTCTTAGCTTCGGAATTTAATTAATAATGCGTCTTTTTCGCATTCAAGTTTTGCAATTTTGACACTTTTAACCCCAAAACTCAATTCCTTTTTATTTTAAATTCCTTTTTCATCCAAAATAATAAAAATTAATTAATTAATTAATTAAAATTAATAGTAATAATAATAATAATATAAAAAAAAAGAAAAAAAAATTTAAAAAAAAAAAAAAACTTTTTATTTTTATATTTTATTTAAAATTTTGATTTTGACTTTCAAGTTTGACTTTTGATTTTAAATCTTGACTTTTTCATTTAACCTTTAAAATTTCAAATTTAACCTTTCGGTTTGACTTTTCAAGTTTAATTTTTAAAATTTGACTTTTAAGGTTAATTTTTTTTAAAAATAAAAAAAAAAAAGCCTTTTTAAATTTGACTTTTAAGTTTTATTTTAGCTTCTAGTTGTATTTTTTAATTAATTGATTTTAAAGTCTACAAGGGGTTTAAAAACATGAAAGAGAGTTGTCAGGATATGTTAAGACAAAATTTCAACCTTTTCGATTTTATCCCTGGAGAAACCTTGGAAGCTCAGTTGCAGCGATTTACTACACTCACTACTGAGATGAATATAGCCGGGATCTTTTCGATCAAATATGAGATAAATAATAGGCTATTGAATTCACTTCCAAAATCATGGGATATGAACGTGGCCATCATCAAGAAGACAAAAGATCTCAATCGTCTTAGTATTGCTGAAGTAATTGAAGAGCTTGACGCTTTAAAGAGTTCTTTAAACCTTCCGGTCAATGAAGTGTCGTGTTCTCATGCATGTGAGGTTTTATGTTCTCAATCATGTGAAGATACGATTAAATTTCTTCGAGAACAAATTGATTTATTAAAAGGGGAAGTTGAGGACCTGAGATATAAAGGATATCAACTCAGGAAAGGACAGAAACCCCTGAAGGCTGAGTTAGAAGCAAAAACCAAGGACTTTAGGAAACTTCAGGAAGACTACAGTAACAAGTGTGAAAACTATGATTATGTAGTCAAACAAAATGCTGAGCTAGTGGCTGAAGTTGAATCTTTGAAAGGAAAGTTTGAAACTGCCAAACTTGATGTTAGAAAATATGATTTCTCAAGTGAGGTAGTTGCAAATATGATAGACCAAAGCATGCAGTTTAAAAGGAATCAACACAAGGGTCTAGGGTATGATAGTGTACCTCCTCCTTACAATCATAACCACACATCCATCCCTATGACAAAGAACGAAATTGACAGGGAGGCACATCTTCAATATGGAAAACGAGCTGGATTTGTGTCAGGAGGAGTTATTAATGTTGAAAATACTGATGCTTCTGTTACATGTGCAGGTAAAGTAGCAGAGGATGAGAACAAGGGGAGTTCTTCTGAACAAACAAACGACCCCTTGAACTCTAAATCTGTTGCTTCTAATCAACCTGTCGTTGGTAAATACAGGCCACCAATTCCAGCGCAACAAAGTGCCTGTTGTAAGTGTGCATATGGGAACAACAAGAGACAAGGCAAGGATACGCCACCAGGGGCAGGAAGAAACAACTTCACAGTGAAGAAAAATACATGTTTTCACTGTGGAACACCTGGTCACATTGCCCGAAATTGTCCAAATCGCGCGTATGTTCCCTACTACGCACAAGGCTGGCAGAACACGTCAAGAGGGAGACACTCCAAAAGATACCCCTCGAGATCACGATCAGACATTGACGACTGGAATGCCAAGAAGGCCAAGAATTCAACTCCCAAGGCCAAGCATCCAGCCCACAAGGCAAAGAATTTGAATCCCAAGGGCAAGAAGGGAATGCCGGCCAAGAAGCCTAGTTCAAGAGATGCTCCTGTGAAGCCAAGACCGGTTAGGTCAAAGTCATCTAGGCAGACGGCTTCAAGTTTCAAATCAAGTGCTGAGCCACCCATCGGATCGAAAAAGAAATGGGTTAAACCCAACTACAAATGGATTCCGAAGGCTCACTCTCCCAAAATTCCTAATGCTTCTAACGTTTCTACATCTTCTGTTTGTGATAAACAGGATATGTCATGGGAGAGAGTACCGTGCAAGGATGACAAAGGTCGACCCGGTTTCAAAATGGACTGGGTTCCAAAGATCAACTAATCCCGCACTGTGTCGGAGCAGCTATGGAGGCATATCCTCAGACTTCGGTTTGTTGGTAGTGGCTGCTCCTGGCATATGATTGGGGACATCTCTCAATTGTACAACACTTAGAATATTGTTTGAGAGCATGTGTCCATTGCGGGAAAGGAAAGAAGGAAGGAAAGAAGGGATCACACGGGGTTAATTCTTAAAGATATGAAGAATTTTCGGATCTGTTCTGAGATTATGCTTGCTGTTCTCAGACCTTCTGGATGCAGATTCAATCGGTGACTTACGGTTTGCGTTTTCTTCTCTATACTCCTAAGTTTTTTCTTAACCTGATTCACTTTAAAGACTAATTTTTGTTTTAGGTTAGTTTAAATTTGCGCATTATTTTCGTTTCTCTCCTATGCACAAATTTAGGGGGAGAAATAAAAACAAAACAAAAATTAGAAAATTTTAATTTAAAAAAAATAATATAAAATAAATCAAAAAAAAATTAGAAAATAAAAAAATCAAAAAATATGTTGGTTATGAAATGTGCTTGAGGGAGATGTTCTGGGAAGTGATATTATCAAGTGATAACAGGCAACCTGAGTCTGCGTAACGTACCCGAAGTTGAAGGGTCTATGCTCTGACTTGATGCGTCGGTAGGCACG
Source organism: Lactuca serriola (assembly GCF_051521515.1). NCBI lineage: Eukaryota > Viridiplantae > Streptophyta > Magnoliopsida > Asterales > Asteraceae > Lactuca > Lactuca serriola. The sequence goes on along the minus strand of NC_136415.1, from coordinate 26,684,187 downwards.
AAAATTTTTAAATGGACTTGACTAGGGAGATTTGAACTTAGGAAATTTATAGACTTGACAAATCTTGACCTAGTTAGATACGTTCAGCCTGACAATACGACGCTCGGATAGGTTGAGCAGGGAGATATATATAGGAATCTACTCGTCACATTAAATGAACCCGTACTTGGAACCGTGGCTTAACTTTTCCTCGATGTGCGGATTCTGTCCTTAATTCCGGTTGGATGGGGCGACTGGTAAATTTCGATAAATTAGGTCTGTAGAAAATCGTTTTCTTTCTTTCTGTCTGTTAGTCATATGTTGTCTCCTTTGCGTGACTTATAATCCGACCTGGTACACAACATATGCAACTCCATTTCTCTGTAGGAAATATATATGCGCTTGAAATATATGTGTGAAATGTATATGTGAAAAACTTCTCATCTGTTAGCCACATGCTGTCTCCTTTGCGCGACTTCTAATCCGACCTGGTATACAGCATATGCAACCTTCTTCTTCTCAACCCCTCTGAAGTAGGTAGAAATAGAATTCTGTATCCCTTCTCTCTCTGAATGATTGTCTGCTCACCCTGTGTAAGGAGTACTCTGGAAGTTCTTGATGGCTGGGGCATACCAGGAAGCGGGAAACACGTTCCAGTACACTTAAAAATTGAACACATACAGATTGTCTATAGATCTCGCTGCTCAATTTAGGTGGACAACAATATCCCTGGTCGTCGTCAGATGAATGGTCCTTAAGATATAGTATCTAAGGAATTAGGATCAGATATAATTTTTAGGAACTTAAGTTCACTTTGTCTTGTAACAAGTAGTATGTCCTAAATAAGTCACAAATTTTTCGTGTTTAAGTGGAGAACAATACCGACGATCGACCAGACAAAGATGTGAATATGGAAGGTACCGACAAGTGGATAAGAATGTCTAAAAACTTTGATCCCAAATCTCTCTTAAAGTTAGATATCATTTTATTTTTGTTAAATTTGCCATAGTTTCTTCTAATTTAAATATTAGAGGAGAATTAAAAATTAAAAAAAATTAAATTAAATAAAATAAAAAAAAAATCAAAAATTAAAAATCCAAAAATAGTGTTATTTCTGTTTTGTTTCTTGTTCAGAAAAATAAAAAAAATCCAAAAATATTTTTGTTTCTATTTTAATTTGTGTGCTAATTTTTCTTTTAGTTTTGTTTTTGTCTTGAATAGTGATTTCAGGTATAGATAAGACTCATGGAGTTTGTGCTGAAGATTTCTGAGCCAAAGCCTCGTCCGTGAGCATCGAAGAATTCACATTCGAAGGAGCAAGAAATGAAGATCATTCTTTCAACATTCAATCTTTCAACCCCAGAAGCAAGATGAAGCTGAAATTAAAGATTATGTGACGGATTGCATTGAAGCCTCATCAATCAGTCTGCTGCTATCTTTGTACCTGCTGAAGTGATCCAGAAGATTTGTTCTCTCTGATGTTCTCTCTGAAGATTCTCAAGCTGAAAGCGCCATCTTTCAAGAATCAGTACAAGAAGCCTCCTCACCCAACGTGCGTTCAATGCTAAATTCTGAAGAAAACCTCAAGTGCTCAAGATGAAGTCATTCATTGAAGATTCATATGTTCATCCTGATGCTGTGAAGAAATCGAAGGTTAAAGCTAAAGCCAAGCTCTCATTGAAGATTATGAAGAAAGTCAGCTATTTTTTAGGGGGAGCTTGTTGGGTCATTAAGAAAAGAAAGCTATAAACCAAGGGGGAGATTGTTGAGTCAAAAATATGGTTTATACTTTACTTTTCTGGGCAATTATATTTTTGTGTAATAGTTTACGAATTTATGGCCTAGTTTACGGCCGTAAACACCTTACGGCCGTAAACTCATTTACGGCCCATATGTTTCCGGCCCATATCCAACATGTATAAATAGAGGTGTTAGGGTGAGGAGTAAAGATTGATGATTGTTGAACAGAAGTAGTTTACGGCCAGAGAGACAGGAGCTTTTATTTGTGTGTGAATCTTGTGTAAGGAATTTCATTCATATAATTAATACAATCAAGATTCATCATATTTTTCTTCTTCTTCTCTTCTATTTTTATCTAACATCATCCGTTTGATTGGGATTCCGCACCATCAAACGGATCTGACTGATACACGGGCATTTTAGGGACTTTACATTATCCCGCTGATTGCATAACCATCGCAACCAGCGCCACATTCACATCCATCACAGGTAAAACAAGACTACTTAAGTTTGAAGTCTCATATAATGATCAATAAATGCATGTTGTTTTGGTAATATTGGTTTGTGGTGAGTTTTTGCTAAAAGATTTGGTAACTGGTTTTTTGTTCTGCGTGCAAGAAATAACAATGTACTTTGATTTTTTTGCCCCAAGTGCAAGAAATAGTAATGTACTTTGGTATCAATAAATGTGTATTGATTTGGTAATTGTGTTTGTAATTGCATTGTTGTCCCAAGTGCAAGAAATAATAATGTACTTTGGTATTTCTTGTATTTAAGGTTCTTTCGCACAAAATAAGTAGAAAATAAGCTACCATTTCTTATAAAATAATACTATTTAATTTCAAAGTCTCATATATCTATATAATGATCAATAAATGCATGTTTATTTGGTAAGTGTGTTTACGTCCCAAGTACATGAAATATCAATGTATTTTTTGTATTTCTTGTATTTAAGTGCAATAAATATCAATGTATTTTGGTCATTTTTGTTTATGTTTGATAGTTTAACTTATAAGTTTACATATGTTGTTTTTTATATGGTTGGAACTTTATGCGTTTTTTCAATTGGGGAAACTACAAAGTGATGACCAAGGAGGAAACGAGGAGAGTGGAGATGATGGTTCGTTGAATAATTAGTTGTGTTTTGTATGTTAGACTTGTTGTGACATAAATTTATAACACTTTTGTTGTTTATTTTGATATTTGTATGAAATTATAACACTTGGATACCTAATTGGATGTCGTTATGTAATTTTTTTATGCGTTTAATGTCGTTACCTATTGGTTTTTTGCATCCGAAAAATGTTGATTTTTAAAAATATAAAAAATGAAAAATAATATTATCAGCGACATTATTACGTGCGATAGACAATTATCGGCAACAAGGTTATTAGCAGTGACAAATATCTTTAGCGGCGACATTTTAAATCATAATGACAAGGTAGTACGGATGACTTTTTAGCGGCGATGTGTCGTCACTATTACTTTTACCGGCGACAAATCCAAACTTTAGCGACCAATTTTTTCGTGTTAACGTCTCTTTTTCTTGTAGTGTGTACTACTGCAAAACTAATGTCAACTAATTTAACCATGTTAAATTCATCATAGACCAAATAAACCCACCGAATATTTATCCCAAACATAACCAAACAAAACTAAATTGTTAATCATAATTCATAAACACGAATTCCATAGCATCGATGTAGCAACGCTTTTAGCAAATAAATAATTCGAGTGAACTAAACAGAAAAATAAATTGAAATATATATATATATATATATATATATATATATATATATATATATATATATATATATATATATATATATATATATATATATATACTAGCCGTTTACCCGCGCTAAGCGCCGCGCGGCAAATAATTTCTTTCGGAATATAGTAATGTGATGATTAGTTTTTTTAAACACACATTTTAATAAATAAGAACAATAAAGAGTTTGTTTGCTCTTGCATCTCTCCAAATGAAATCCACACGAATAGGTGTCAAAAATACCACAAATGAAAGTTTAATAGCAATGAAAATGCATCAACGTAAATGTGACCGTTCATGATTCTAAAAAAATCTTTGAATTAGTATAGAAAAATTTTATGTACGAAAATATACTCGCCACTATCGATGATCAATAAGAATATATATATATATATATATATATATATATATATATATATATATATATATATATATATATATATATATATATTTAAGGTTTTGTGTAGATAGTACTTTAGGTCATGATTCACAAGTATCTAATTATGAGATCTCATTAAGTGTTTTATTTATGTTTTATTTATGTTTAGCTATACATGATTTTTGGTTTATGAAAATTATGTTATATTTATATTCATTTATTACGAGTGGAAGGTAATAAATTTATCACCTATAAATATAATATCTATTTGATAATTTAGAAAGTGTTTTGTGTGAATTCATAAGTTAACATAGAAACCTTTTTGTGCTTCCACATAAAATGAGTGTAACGTTTACATATTTCAAAACAAATTGATAAGAAAAGTATTAGCAAAAAGCGTGATTAAATATTTCAAAACAAATTGACAGGAAGTAAAGCATGCAACTACCCAAATATAGCAAGTTGACAAACTTCCCTTTCAAGCCCTTCACAAAGCCAATTGATGTGTGTAAACTCAACTAGTTTTAAACCTACTTTTAATTATAAAATGAACACACAAAGGCAGTGGACCTATCAATTGTGGTAAAGCTAAATAAGTAGGGTATCGAACACAGGGAACGGTAAATTAAAACTAAAGACTAATTTTATCTAAATTAAATAATAATAAGGGGTTTTCTCTAGTTTTACAAGACGAGAAACTTACTAACTATCACTTAAACTAAAAACTAGAAAAGAAAAGATTCAACTAAATTCAATGACGAAAGGAACTTCTGTTTAGTTCAACTCAATTGATCATATGGTTGATATTATGGTACTCGTGCAATGGATTAATTCTTCTATTGGCTACCGATTAAAGTGATTAGCTTTACATTCGCTGCACTAATCCTTAGAGAACAAACTAACTCAAACAGTGATCAGTTGTCTAATTTAATTTAATTCACTAGATTATTTATTCGGGTTAACTTAGACTTGTAATAGCTAACTAATTTGGTCCTTTAGTTAACCTCTTGTTGATGGTCATCACACAAGCTCACACATGAATTTACCTAATTTTCTATTAATTCTAGTTTCACATTCGTTAATCCTAGACATATGATAAAGTGGTCACATAAACATATGAGGTTGACAATTAAAAGATGTTCATACTATTTAATTATCTTCCTATCAACAGAAAAATAGTTATCATTCACACACAAGGTTCTTTAACAAGCTAAAATCAACAAAATCACCAATATTGAATTAATCCTACCATAAATCAAACCATAGTTTCAATATTGTATCCCCAAACAGAAGTTTAAGAGTTTTAGCTCATGATTGAGGTAATTAACAACAATAAAACGAATTCTAATTGTCTAACCATGATTGAAAACAATAGATTAAGTAGAATGATGAGAATTTGCCTCAAATCTCCTTCGAAATTGAATTATAGGTTGTATCTTCGATCTCTAGGGTTCTTCTGACTCTCTAATCGCAGTTCTTTTCTCCAAAAAGGTTCCAGAATACCTTCTGTCGATCTAGACAGTCCTTTTTATAGATTCGAACCAACTCGCCGAGTCCATGACCGACTTGCCGAGTCCATCCCTTAATTCCTGTACACGGTAAGTCACGGAGTCTTTATCCTCTCGAATCTTCGATGCTACTCGCCGAGTCCCTTGTATGTTTAGCCTTTTTCTTCTTTGTTCAACTCTCGAGCTCCCAACCGCTTCTCCTACTTCCGAGCTTCGCTTTTGGATTGAAAACATAATTCAAACACTTTGAAGTATCTTTTGTCCATGATATACAATAAATTAGCTAATAAATGATAAAAACATATACTTATTATAAGGCTAAATATGCAGATATCAAAATATCCCACACTTGACTTTTGCTTGCCCTCAAGCAAAACTAAATTTTAGCACATTAGAATCACATAGGACAACATCAATCCAACCCAGCCATTATGCCAAGACCACAATGCATGCATTTGTGTCTAAAAATTTTCCTAATAACCCCCATACTCCAAATACTCACAATCCTCATAAACATTCGCCCACTTATCCCGAACAATGCTCATTTTATGCATCCCTCCGAATCCATCTGCAGAAAACCTCCTATCCTCAAGGTATTTTTGGTTGAGCAACCCAAGCATACATAATCTAGAATTACAATTTATGATACCATTATGGAGCTCTTTTGAATTCTTCACTTCCTTGATAATTTGATCTTTGATTTCTTTGAATTCACCACCTTGTTTGATTTGATTTTTGGTATCTTCAATTTTTGAACTCTTGGAATTTTGATCATTTAATCTTCACTTTAGTTGCTCCAAAATTCTTCAAAATTTTCTTGCAATTCTCTCTTTTTTTTACATGTACCTCACTTTTTTTCACTCAAAACCCTACATGTTTAAGCAGAGGCGCTCAACTTCAACCTTTATTGGTTAATGATAATAATTTTCCTGGATACATTTTTGGTACACGATGCTAAACATATTGCATCCTTCAGGCTAAGCAAGGTCATGTTTTTGTCCCATGATTTCACTGGAATAAGGAAGCCACAAATGCACTAGAACGTATATAGGCTCAACTAAACATTTGAGTCTTCATGCAATCATCAACATAACTCTAACATGGAATCCTAATTACTTTTTACCAAAATTTTCTAAATTAAATCCTAAGTAACATTTTTGGTATGCAAAAATTTAAAAATTAACCTAAATTAGGACATTAGGATTCTGTATTTACTAAGATGACATCAACCCCCTACCCCACACTTATTTTATGCAATGTCCTCATTGCATGTTATGCATGAAAAATAAAAACATGAAATGTAAAGGGAATTGGAACAAACTCCCCTGGGGTAGCAGTCGCTAGGCTGATCATCTTCTATTAAGCTCTTACTTCAATCGACTTTAGACATGTGAACAAGTTATCCATGTCTTGGGCATCAAATCGTATGTGAGCAGCTCCAAATGTGCAGGAAAAATACTGTAAAATCTTCAGGAATTGATTGCAAAGAATAAGTGGTCAAGTGGTATGTCCAACAGCATCGAATCAGCAGTCTTCACGGTGTAAAAATAAGTGACTCGTCGAGTCATATAAACGACTCATTGAGTATAGTTGCGGAAAGTCTCGAAAGTGTGAACATATATATTATGACTCGTCGAGTTTGCTTAGTGCACTCGGTGAGTCTGTGTTGGGTGGAAAAATAAACGTTATGCACTTGTTCTAGCTTGTGATAAATCTCAAAAACTTCCCATAACTTCTAGAATTATTCACTCATGTCCCTTAGGACCGGACTCGACACCTTAACTCTAAACTTCGCCCTTTCTTGACTCTTTTCCACTTTTTTTCTTCCTCTCAAACTCTAAACCCTTTATGCAAGCATTCCTAATCCAAAATCTAAAAGTCACCAAGGCAAATAAAACATCAAACACATGAATTTAAGTCCTAATTAACAATTCAAAACACACTAAACAAAATAAAAAAAACAAATAAAAATTGTTCCATAAGACATAAAAAAAACTAATCATCATCCTCTTCCTCATCATTGCCATGTGCAACTCTACTCCCATCAGCTCCACTCCGCCTTGCATTAATGATCTCGTCCCAAGAAGGAATGTAGGGAAAGTTACCCCCATCAATGTGTGGAATATGGAAATGGTCAAAAAGCCGCACGTGGGATTCATTGCTGAAATTTATACCCCTTGCCATTTGATCTTGGAGCCTCCTCATCTTGACATTATACCAATCCATTGGCACTTCATCATTGTCCACCGGAATCACCGGCGGTTTCCCCTCCACTTCTCGCTCACATCTCGATCTAACCCTCCTTCCCGGTGCCTCGGGCACGACCACCGGATCGTCACGCGGGATAGCATAATGACCATCGCCATAATCTTCAATAATTCTTTCCCTACGAAAAAGAATAGGATTAAAGGGAGGGACAGGAATCATTGTCATCAAGTTCCATGCACCGTGGGTCATCAACCCATAGGAGTTGGCTAACCGGGTCACGAACATTCCACCGTTAATCTTCGAAGTTTTACGATCCTTGACCGCTCCCTCCGCCAAGTAAGAGGCCAAACACCATGGAATGTTGCAGAAGGTTTCGGGCGTGATGATACTCCAAAGATAAAATACGTCAAGGTTGGAAACCTTGTCGTCGTCCTTTCTTTGATTGATTGTAGTGGAGATAAGGCGGTGGATGAGGCGGTGTGTGGGTGACCTAATGCTCCCTTCTTGAGCCGATTTCGGAATATATAATTTGTTGGCGATTGTGTTCCACCAACCAATACTTGTAACACTGTCGGGGAACACCTTATGATATTGTTCCAAGAAGGCGCAGAAGACAGCAGTAGCGACCAATGGTTGGTCATAAATCCCCAATCGGTATGCAAGTTCAATGACAGAACATTGATGGAATTCGCCCCCAAGACAAAAACTAAAGCTCTCGGGGTGGCAGCAATCATCTCCTCCTCGGAAAGATACCGTGGAGAAAAATTCCCAGCAGAGTTCATGAAACACAGGCTCTTGAATTCTGAAAAATCGGCTCCATCCATCACATATAATTGACACCCCATCGTAAGTGAATTACTTAAAAAGGTAAGGCGCCAACTCTTCCTCATATAAGAAACTCTTTAACCAATCCCAGTCAATCCTATTAGGTACATAAACCTCCTTCTTCCTGATCTCAACCAACCTCTTCCCCCATTTTGTCGTCGTGGAAGCAGATTCAATCTGAGGGAAATTCAACCAAGGAAAATCTCCTTGGTTTCCACAAGAGCTTTGTCCTCTTGAAAACATTGTTCCTGCAAAACAAAGAACAAACAACCCAGAAGATACAGAAAAACATCAAAACAGATTCCATCTGGGTCCCAGACTAGACTCGTCGAGTCCATGAACGACTCGGCGAGTCGGATGAACTGCGCGAGTCAGTCGACGGGTCGAGCGAAATTCGACCATAAAAACTCAAAATTTCCTACTGGGGTTTGTCTCGGGATGTTCATACAGTATACTAGTGCAAGAAATTTCATGTAAAACATCCTAATTGAGTGAAAATCAAAACCCTAAAAAATCCTAGATTTTCAAAATTAACACTTTAAAACACTAAAAATTGAAACTTTAACAGTAAAATAGAAGAGATTACATACCTTGATTACTAGATTTCAAAACTTGGAAGACAATGGAAGAAAATGGGGAGAAAGAAAAAATTTGAGAGAGAGATGCACCCGTTGAGTGTGTCGGTTGTGTGTGTTTGAAATTAGGGTTAAACCCCTATTTACCTAATGTAAAATATTTATTATCCTCTTTTTTTAGTAAATAATGTCGACTCATCGAGTCGGGGTTCGACTCGCCAAGTCGTGTCGTGATTTTAGATCTCTGAGTTTTGAATGGACTCGTCGAGTAAGTCACCCCACTCGCCGAGTCACTGATTTTTCTTTTTCAAAAACTAATAATAAGTTTTATAAAACTCTATTTCCTCTTAAAAATTAACTTCAACCCACCCCACACTCAAACCATGCAGGCCCTCAATCATTCATTTTGAAGAAGATGAAGATTTAAAAATCCTAAAAATGAAAAAGTAAAAATAAAAGAAATCAAACTCTAATGACGGGTTGCCTCCCGCTAAGCTCTTCTTTTTAAGGAGTCGTTAGCTGGACTCCTTCCCGCTCTATGTTTCTTTGTTGTGCTACATCGGGAACTCACGCTTTATCTTTTGCGGTTTATACTTCGTCTTGTAAACGTGTATCTTCTTCTTGTATGCACGTCTCAATTCTTCTCTCTTTTTCCGTGTGGCATCTTCTTTAATTGAATGTTTGATCTGTTTTCCAGCCTTCTTTTTCTTCTCCCCACTCTTCGGACCCATCCTTTGAACTTCCTTTTCTTCAAACTTAATGACTTCATATGTAGAAAACACTCGGGCTCAAGGTTTGATTAACTTGATCACTCTATTTGTGGATGAGTTATTAGTATTACCATTCCACGCCTTAGCATTCTCCTTTTCTCCCAAGCTTGCCTCCTCGTCAAGTTAAGTTCCCTCATCTTCTTGTATAATTGAATTAAGGTAAGCTATTTGAACATTTTGGAAGTCATAATGTTTTTCAAAAACTCCGCCATCTGCTGCTGGACCTTCCAAAGTATTAGGACAGATCTTCATGTCAAGAACATGCAAGGAGCTGGTAACAAGCAAGTCAAGGTTGTCTTCTTTTCTGCACTTTTCGACGGGACTCATCGAGTCTGTTAAAGCGACTCAGCGAGTCGGAGCGTATTCCATAAAATCCTTTGTTTCTTCTGGATCAGCTCCCCCAAGCAACCTCTTCATCTCTTCTAAGTCCTTATCAGCATCAAAGTTTCCTTCAGACGATAGCAAAAGCTTACTTGGATCTTCTTCTTGCAAGAGTACAAGTTCTTTTTGTAGTATTTCATCATCCAAATCAATGAAGGAAACGTTTTCTTTTCTTGCTTTTTTTTGCTTAATCTCTGGTAGAGCTTTAAACACTGCTGACTCATCTCCTACCCTCAATGTTAGTGTGGACTCGCATACATCTATCAATGCGCATGCGGTATTTAAAAATGGTCTCCCCAAAATAATTGGAATTTTGGGGTCTTCTTCCATATCAAGCACTACAAAGTCCATGGGGAATATAAATTTATCCACCTTAATGAGGAGATCTTCACAAACACCTCTTGGACGAATAATCGTCTTATCCGCTAAATGGATCTTCATATTCACAGGCCTTGGCTCCGGTAAATTTAGCTTCTTGAAGAAAGAAAAAGGCATTAAGTTAATGCTTGCACCCGAATCAGTCAATGCTTGAGTGGAAAGTATATTTCCAAATTGGCAAGGAATCGAGATGCTTCCCGAATCGCCCTTCTTTCCTGGTAGTTCATTCAATACTTACTCCGCCATTTCCGCCATATCTTTCCTAGCAGCAAAAAGTCCCTTAAGCAAGTTCAAATATTTGGGTGTTTGAAGCATTGTTTCAACAAATGGAATGTTGACTTGAAGGGATTTAACATGTTCCATGAAAGCTCTGTATGCTTTAACCTTTTCATCATGTATGGCTCTGATTGGGAATGGCAAAGGAGGGTTGTAAGGCTTTAAGGAAACAACGGATTTGTGATCAGGGCACGGACTCGTCGAGTCTATTAGAGGGACTTGGCGAGTCTGGTCGGGTTTAGCTGAACTCGAATCTTCTGTCTTTTCTGCATGCACCTTAGTTGAGACAATTTGTGCAGGGGTCATAGGAGTGAAAATTTTTCCATAGCTGGAGGTTATAGCATTCACATTCTCCATTCTCAGATTATTCTCGGTTTTACTTGGAAGTTCACCCGGTCTTCTCTCGTTTACTTGATGTGCAAGTTGTCCTAGCTGTTTCTCAATGTTGAGAATATATGCTTGCTGATTCCTAAGTATAGTTCTGGTCTCTTGTATTGCAGCATCATGATCATTGTGTCTTTTCTCGGACGCGGCTATAAATCTTGTGAACACTTCTTCTAAGTCAGCTCTCTTTTCCACCACCGGTTCTTCCTTTTGATAGTAACCCCTCTCTTTTTGCTTATATTTCTCTTCCTTTGCCTTTTTATATTCTTCATATGGGAGCCATTCCTTCTTGGGTTTCCGCCAATTCTCGTCGTATCTGTCGCCGCTTGAGTAGAACACTTGCGCCTTCTTGTTTCCATTTTCATCCAAGTCACAATCCTTCGTGAGATGAGGTCCTCTACAGTTCTCGTATCCAACTCGAACAACATGGATTGTTTGATCCATTTTTGTTATCCTTCTATCTAAACTATCGAGCTTAGCCATCATCGCTGCCATGCCATCATTGACCAAGTTCACTACCCCCAACTTACTTCATTTCTTGGGTTGTGGTATTCTCTAGAATGTTTAGAGAATTCTTCAATTAATTCCTTGATTACCGGGGGTGCCTTCTTTGTGAGCGGGCCTTGCGAGTCGAGCAATTGCCTTGTGGTAACATTGACTCCATCATAGAAGATGGAGACTTCTTGTTGGCTATTAAGGTCATGGTGTGGGCAATTTTTGAGAAGACCTTTGTACCTCTCCCATGCCTCATAAAGGGACTCTCCGGGTTGTTGCTCGAAGTTGGCAATAGATTTCTTCAACTTGGCTATTTTAGAAGATGGGCAAAAATGGTCTATGAATTCCTCTTTCATCTTAGCCCATGTGGTGACCGACCCGAGGGGAAGTGACTTGAGCCAATCCCTTGCAACACCCTTGAACGTGACTGGAAGCATATGAAGTAGCTGGGTCTCGCGTGGCACATTTGGAACATTGAAGTAATCAACTACATCATTGACTTCATCATGGTGCTTGTAGGCATCTTCGTGGTCTTTTCCATAAAAGGGAATCTCCTTGAGTTGAGCGAGAATATGGCCCTTTAGCTCGAAAGTAGCAGTAGCGGGAATTGCGAGTTGCACAAGTCCCGGGCCGGTATCGTCACGCATCCTCTTCTTCCATTCCCCCATGGGGACTTCATCGATATTAGCCATAGTAATAGCTAAATCGTCCTCAAAATCGGATTCTTGCTCGTATTTAGGTTCTTCTTCTTCCTTGGTCTCGTACTTGGTGTCTTCTTTAACCGGGTCTTCGATTGCTACAGAGGCGCTGGATGCTCCTGATTTACTGCTCTTCTTCTTGCTGAAAACGGACTTAAGGTTCTTTAGTGGCGAATTCTTTGAAGAAACGGATTCTCCAACGGATTTTCCTTTGTTCCTCCTTAGTGCGAATTTCGGGTCTTCGAGAGGAGGGACCAGAGGTGTATCAGATCCTCGGGTCATGAAACAACTCCAAATAAAACAAGAAAAACGCGTAAAAAGAACAAAAATAAAATAAAAACTGAAACTGTGAATCAGCGATGGACTCGCCGAGTTGCTTCGAGTGCACTCGGTGAGTTCAAGGTAACAACAGAAAAAAATTTCTAATTACTTATTAAAACGAATATTTATTAAAACTTATAATAACTACTAAATTTCCTAATAATTTGCTTTGTTTAATAGAAATCCCACACAAAGGATCGATAAAAATAGAAATTAATGCTAATTTAGAACTGTTCCCCGGCAACGGCGCCAAAAACTTGATGTGTGTAAACTCAACTAGTTTTAAACCTACTTTTAATTATAAAATGAACACACAAAGGCAGTAGACCTATCAATTGTGGTAAAACTAAATAAGTAGGGTATCGAACACAGGGAACGGTAAATTAAAACTAAAGACTAATTTTATCTAAATTAAATAATAATAAGGGGTTTTCTCTAGTTTTACAAGACTAGAAACTTACTAACTATCACTTAAACTAAAAACTAGAAAAGCAAAGATTCAACTAAATTCAATGACGAAAGGAACTTCTGTTTAGTTCAACTCAATTGATCATATGGTTGATATTATGGTACTCGTGCAATGGATTAATTCTTCTATTGGCTACCGATTAAAGTGATTAGCTTTACATTCGCTGCACTAATCCTTAGAGAACAAACTAACTCAAACAGTGATCAGTTGTCTAATTTAATTTAATTCACTAGATTATTTATTCGGGTTAACTTAGACTTGTAATAGCTAACTAATTTGGTCCTTTAGTTAACCTCTTGTTGATGGTCATCACACAAGCTCACACATGAATTTACCTAATTTTCTATTAATTCTAGTTTCACATTCGTTAATCCTAGACATATGATAAAGTGGTCACATAAACATATGAGGTTGACAATTAAAAGATGTTCATACTATTTAATTATCTTCCTATCAACAGAAAAATAGTTATCATTCACACACAAGGTTCTTTAACAAGCTAAAATCAACAAAATCACCAATATTGAATTAATCCTACCATAAATCAAACCATAGTTTCAATATTGTATCCCCAAACAGAAGTTTAAGAGTTTTAGCTCATGATTGAGGTAATTAACAACAATAAAACGAATTCTAATTGTCTAACCATGATTGAAAACAATAGATTAAGTAGAATGATGAGAATTTGCCTCAAATCTCCTTCGAAATTGAATTATAGGTTGTATCTTCGATCTCTAGGGTTCTTCTGACTCTCTAATCGCAGTTCTTTTCTCCAAAAAGGTTCCAGAATACCTTCTGTCGATCTAGACAGTCGTTTTTATAGATTCGAACCAACTCGCCGAGTCCATGACCCACTTGCCGAGTCCATCCCTTAATTCCTGTACACGGTAAGTCACGGAGTCTTTATCCTCTCGAATCTTCGATGCTACTCGCCGAGTCCCTTGTATGTTTAGCCTTTTTCTTCTTTGTTCAACTCTCGAGCTCCCAACCGCTTCTCCTACTTCCGAGCTTCGCTTTTGGATTGAAAACATAATTCAAACACTTTGAAGTATCTTTTGTCCATGATATACAATAAATTAGCTAATAAATGATAAAAACATATACTTATTATAAGGCTAAATATGCAGATATCAAAATATCCCACACTTGACTTTTGCTTGCCCTCAAGCAAAACTAAATTTTAGCACATTAGAATCACATAGGACAACATCAATCCAACCCAGCCATTATGCCAAGACCACAATGCATGCATTTGTGTCTAAAAATTTTCCTAATAACCCCCCATACTCCAAATACTCACAATCCTCATAAACATTCGCCCACTTATCCCGAACAATGCTCATTTTATGCATCCCTCCGAATCCATCTGCAGAAAACCTCCTATCCTCAAGGTATTTTTGGTTGAGCAACCCAAGCATACATAATCTAGAATTACAATTTATGATACCATTATGGAGCTCTTTTGAATTCTTCACTTCCTTGATAATTTGATTTTTGATTTCTTTGAATTCACCACCTTGTTTGATTTGATTTTTGGTATCTTCAATTTTTGAACTCTTGGAATTTTGATCATTTAATCTTCACTTTAGTTGCTCCAAAATTCTTCAAAATTTTCTTGCAATTCTCTCTTTTTTTTACATGTACCTCACTTTTTTTCACTCAAAACCCTACATGTTTAAGCAGAGGCGCTCAACTTCAACCTTTATTGGTTAATGATAATAATTTTCCTGGATACATTTTTGGTACACGATGCTAAACATATTGCATCCTTCAGGCTAAGCAAGGTCATGTTTTTGTCCCATGATTTCACTGGAATAAGGAAGCCACAAATGCACTAGAACGTATATAGGCTCAACTAAACATTTGAGTCTTCATGCAATCATCAACATAACTCTAACATGGAATCCTAATTACTTTTTACCAAAATTTTCTAAATTAAATCCTAAGTAACATTTTTGGTATGCAAAAATTTAAAAATTAACCTAAATTAGGACATTAGGATTCTGTATTTACTAAGATGACATCAACCCCCTACCCCACACTTATTTTATGCAATGTCCTCATTGCATGTTATGCATGAAAAATAAAAACATGAAATGTAAAGGGAATTGGAACAAACTCCCCTGGGGTAGCAGTCGCTAGGCTGATCATCTTCTATTAAGCTCTTACTTCAATCGAATTTAGACATGTGAACAAGTTATCCATGTCTTGGGCATCAAATCGTATGTGAGCAGCTCCAAATGTGCAGGAAAAATACTGTAAAATCTTCAGGAATTGATTGCAAAGAATAAGTGGTCAAGTGGTATGTCCAACAGCATCGAATCAGCAGTCTTCACGGTGTAAAAATAAGTGACTCGTCGAGTCATATAAACGACTCATTGAGTATAGTTGCGGAAAGTCTCGAAAGTGTGAACATATATATTATGACTCGTCGAGTTTGCTTAGTGCACTCGGTGAGTCTGTGTTGGGTGGAAAAATAAACGTTATGCACTTGTTCTAGCTTGTGATAAATCTCAAAAACTTCCCATAACTTCTAGAATTATTCACTCATGTCCCTTAGGACCGGACTCGACACCTTAACTCTAAACTTCGCCCTTTCTTGACTCTTTTCCACTTTTTTTCTTCCTCTCAAACTCTAAACCCTTTATGCAAGCATTCCTAATCCAAAATCTAAAAGTCACCAAGGCAAATAAAACATCAAACACATGAATTTAAGTCCTAATTAACAATTCAAAACACACTAAACAAAATAAAAAAAACAAATAAAAATTGTTCCATAAGACATAAAAAAAACTAATCATCATCCTCTTCCTCATCATTGCCATGTGCAACTCTACTCCCATCAGCTCCACTCCGCCTTGCATTAATGATCTCGTCCCAAGAAGGAATGTAGGGAAAGTTACCCCCATCAATGTGTGGAATATGGAAATGGTCAAAAAGCCGCACGTGGGATTCATTGCTGAAATTTATACCCCTTGCCATTTGATCTTGGAGCCTCCTCATCTTGACATTATACCAATCCATTGGCACTTCATCATTGTCCACCGGAATCACCGGCGGTTTCCCCTCCACTTCTCGCTCACATCTCGATCTAACCCTCCTTCCCGGTGCCTCGGGCACGACCACCGGATCGTCACGCGGGATAGCATAATGACCATCGCCATAATCTTCAATAATTCTTTCCCTACGAAAAAGAATAGGATTAAAGGGAGGGACAGGAATCATTGTCATCAAGTTCCATGCACCGTGGGTCATCAACCCATAGGAGTTGGCTAACCGGGTCACGAACATTCCACCGTTAATCTTCGAAGTTTTACGATCCTTGACCGCTCCCTCCGCCAAGTAAGAGGCCAAACACCATGGAATGTTGCAGAAGGTTTCGGGCGTGATGATACTCCAAAGATAAAATACGTCAAGGTTGGAAACCTTGTCGTCGTCCTTTCTTTGATTGATTGTAGTGGAGATAAGGCGGTGGATGAGGCGGTGTGTGGGTGACCTAATGCTCCCTTCTTGAGCCGATTTCGGAATATATAATTTGTTGGCGATTGTGTTCCACCAACCAATACTTGTAACACTGTCGGGGAACACCTTATGATATTGTTCCAAGAAGGCGCAGAAGACAGCAGTAGCGACCAATGGTTGGTCATAAATCCCCAATCGGTATGCAAGTTCAATGACAGAACATTGATGGAATTCGCCCCCAAGACAAAAACTAAAGCTCTCGGGGTGGCAGCAATCATCTCCTCCTCGGAAAGATACCGTGGAGAAAAATTCCCAGCAGAGTTCATGAAACACAGGCTCTTGAATTCTGAAAAATCGGCTCCATCCATCACATATAATTGACACCCCATCGTAAGTGAATTACTTAAAAAGGTAAGGCGCCAACTCTTCCTCATATAAGAAACTCTTTAACCAATCCCAGTCAATCCTATTAGGTACATAAACCTCCTTCTTCCTGATCTCAACCAACCTCTTCCCCCATTTTGTCGTCGTGGAAGCAGATTCAATCTGAGGGAAATTCAACCAAGGAAAATCTCCTTGGTTTCCACAAGAGCTTTGTCCTCTTGAAAACATTGTTCCTGCAAAACAAAGAACAAACAACCCAGAAGATACAGAAAAACATCAAAACAGATTCCATCTGGGTCCCAGACTAGACTCGTCGAGTCCATGAACGACTCGGCGAGTCGGATGAACTGCGCGAGTCAGTCGACGGGTCGAGCGAAATTCGACCATAAAAACTCAAAATTTCCTACTGGGGTTTGTCTCGGGATGTTCATACAGTATACTAGTGCAAGAAATTTCATGTAAAACATCCTAATTGAGTGAAAATCAAAACCCTAAAAAATCCTAGATTTTCAAAATTAACACTTTAAAACACTAAAAATTGAAACTTTAACAGTAAAATAGAAGAGATTACATACCTTGATTACTAGATTTCAAAACTTGGAAGACAATGGAAGAAAATGGGGAGAAAGAAAAAATTTGAGAGAGAGATGCACCCGTTGAGTGTGTCGGTTGTGTGTGTTTGAAATTAGGGTTAAACCCCTATTTACCTAATGTAAAATATTTATTATCCTCTTTTTTTAGTAAATAATGTCGACTCATCGAGTCGGGGTTCGACTCGCCAAGTCGTGTCGTGATTTTAGATCTCTGAGTTTTGAATGGACTCGTCGAGTAAGTCACCCCACTCGCCGAGTCACTGATTTTTCTTTTTCAAAAACTAATAATAAGTTTTATAAAACTCTATTTCCTCTTAAAAATTAACTTCAACCCACCCCACACTCAAACCATGCAGGCCCTCAATCATTCATTTTGAAGAAGATGAAGATTTAAAAATCCTAAAAATGAAAAAGTAAAAATAAAAGAAATCAAACTCTAATGACGGGTTGCCTCCCGCTAAGCTCTTCTTTTTAAGGAGTCGTTAGCTGGACTCCTTCCCGCTCTATGTTTCTTTGTTGTGCTACATCGGGAACTCACGCTTTATCTTTTGCGGTTTATACTTCGTCTTGTAAACGTGTATCTTCTTCTTGTATGCACGTCTCAATTCTTCTCTCTTTTTCCGTGTGGCATCTTCTTTAATTGAATGTTTGATCTGTTTTCCAGCCTTCTTTTTCTTCTCCCCACTCTTCGGACCCATCCTTTGAACTTCCTTTTCTTCAAACTTAATGACTTCATATGTAGAAAACACTCGGGCTCAAGGTTTGATTAACTTGATCACTCTATTTGTGGATGAGTTATTAGTATTACCATTCCACGCCTTAGCATTCTCCTTTTCTCCCAAGCTTGCCTCCTCGTCAAGTTAAGTTCCCTCATCTTCTTGTATAATTGAATTAAGGTAAGCTATTTGAACATTTTGGAAGTCATAATGTTTTTCAAAAACTCCGCCATCTGCTGCTGGACCTTCCAAAGTATTAGGACAGATCTTCATGTCAAGAACATGCAAGGAGCTGGTAACAAGCAAGTCAAGGTTGTCTTCTTTTCTGCACTTTTCGACGGGACTCATCGAGTCTGTTAAAGCGACTCAGCGAGTCGGAGCGTATTCCATAAAATCCTTTGTTTCTTCTGGATCAGCTCCCCCAAGCAACCTCTTCATCTCTTCTAAGTCCTTATCAGCATCAAAGTTTCCTTCAGACGATAGCAAAAGCTTACTTGGATCTTCTTCTTGCAAGAGTACAAGTTCTTTTTGTAGTATTTCATCATCCAAATCAATGAAGGAAACGTTTTCTTTTCTTGCTTTTTTTTGCTTAATCTCTGGTAGAGCTTTAAACACTGCTGACTCATCTCCTACCCTCAATGTTAGTGTGGACTCGCATACATCTATCAATGCGCATGCGGTATTTAAAAATGGTCTCCCCAAAATAATTGGAATTTTGGGGTCTTCTTCCATATCAAGCACTACAAAGTCCATGGGGAATATAAATTTATCCACCTTAATGAGGAGATCTTCACAAACACCTCTTGGACGAATAATCGTCTTATCCGCTAAATGGATCTTCATATTCACAGGCCTTGGCTCCGGTAAATTTAGCTTCTTGAAGAAAGAAAAAGGCATTAAGTTAATGCTTGCACCCGAATCAGTCAATGCTTGAGTGGAAAGTATATTTCCAAATTGGCAAGGAATCGAGATGCTTCCCGAATCGCCCTTCTTTCCTGGTAGTTCATTCAATACTTACTCCGCCATTTCCGCCATATCTTTCCTAGCAGCAAAAAGTCCCTTAAGCAAGTTCAAATATTTGGGTGTTTGAAGCATTGTTTCAACAAATGGAATGTTGACTTGAAGGGATTTAACATGTTCCATGAAAGCTCTGTATGCTTTAACCTTTTCATCATGTATGGCTCTGATTGGGAATGGCAAAGGAGGGTTGTAAGGCTTTAAGGAAACAACGGATTTGTGATCAGGGCACGGACTCGTCGAGTCTATTAGAGGGACTTGGCGAGTCTGGTCGGGTTTAGCTGAACTCGAATCTTCTGTCTTTTCTGCATGCACCTTAGTTGAGACAATTTGTGCAGGGGTCATAGGAGTGAAAATTTTTCCATAGCTGGAGGTTATAGCATTCACATTCTCCATTCTCAGATTATTCTCGGTTTTACTTGGAAGTTCACCCGGTCTTCTCTCGTTTACTTGATGTGCAAGTTGTCCTAGCTGTTTCTCAATGTTGAGAATATATGCTTGCTGATTCCTAAGTATAGTTCTGGTCTCTTGTATTGCAGCATCATGATCATTGTGTCTTTTCTCGGACGCGGCTATAAATCTTGTGAACACTTCTTCTAAGTCAGCTCTCTTTTCCACCACCGGTTCTTCCTTTTGATAGTAACCCCTCTCTTTTTGCTTATATTTCTCTTCCTTTGCCTTTTTATATTCTTCATATGGGAGCCATTCCTTCTTGGGTTTCCGCCAATTCTCGTCGTATCTGTCGCCGCTTGAGTAGAACACTTGCGCCTTCTTGTTTCCATTTTCATCCAAGTCACAATCCTTCGTGAGATGAGGTCCTCTACAGTTCTCGTATCCAACTCGAACAACATGGATTGTTTGATCCATTTTTGTCATCCTTCTATCTAAACTATCGAGCTTAGCCATCATCGCTGCCATGCCATCATTGACCGAGTTCACTACCCCCAACTTACTTCATTTCTTGGGTTGTGGTATTCTCTAGAATGTTTAGAGAATTCTTCAATTAATTCCTTGATTACCGGGGGTGCCTTCTTTGTGAGCGGGCCTTGCGAGTCGAGCAATTGCCTTGTGGTAACATTGACTCCATCATAGAAGATGGAGACTTCTTGTTGGCTATTAAGGTCATGGTGTGGGCAATTTTTGAGAAGACCTTTGTACCTCTCCCATGCCTCATAAAGGGACTCTCCGGGTTGTTGCTCGAAGTTGGCAATAGATTTCTTCAACTTGGCTATTTTAGAAGATGGGCAAAAATGGTCTATGAATTCCTCTTTCATCTTAGCCCATGTGGTGACCGACCCGAGGGGAAGTGACTTGAGCCAATCCCTTGCAACACCCTTGAACGTGACTGGAAGCATATGAAGTAGCTGGGTCTCGCGTGGCACATTTGGAACATTGAAGTAATCAACTACATCATTGACTTCATCATGGTGCTTGTAGGCATCTTCGTGGTCTTTTCCATAAAAGGGAATCTCCTTGAGTTGAGCGAGAATATGGCCCTTTAGCTCGAAAGTAGCAGTAGCGGGAATTGCGAGTTGCACAAGTCCCGGGCCGGTATCGTCACGCATCCTCTTCTTCCATTCCCCCATGGGGACTTCATCGATATTAGCCATAGTAATAGCTAAATCGTCCTCAAAATCGGATTCTTGCTCGTATTTAGGTTCTTCTTCTTCCTTGGTCTCGTACTTGGTGTCTTCTTTAACCGGGTCTTCGATTGCTACAGAGGCGCTGGATGCTCCTGATTTACTGCTCTTCTTCTTGCTGAAAACGGACTTAAGGTTCTTTAGTGGCGAATTCTTTGAAGAAACGGATTTTCCTTTGTTCCTCCTTAGTGCGAATTTCGGGTCTTCGAGAGGAGGGACCAGAGGTGTATCAGATCCTCGGGTCATGAAACAACTCCAAATAAAACAAGAAAAACGCGTAAAAAGAACAAAAATAAAATAAAAACTGAAACTGTGAATCAGCGATGGACTCGCCGAGTTGCTTCGAGTGCACTCGGTGAGTTCAAGGTAACAACAGAAAAAAAATTCTAATTACTTATTAAAACGAATATTTATTAAAACTTATAATAACTACTAAATTTCCTAATAATTTGCTTTGTTTAATAGAAATCCCACACAAAGGATCGATAAAAATAGAAATTAATGCTAATTTAGAACTGTTCCCCGGCAACGGCGCCAAAAACTTGATGTGTGTAAACTCAACTAGTTTTAAACCTACTTTTAATTATAAAATGAACACACAAAGGCAGTAGACCTATCAATTGTGGTAAAACTAAATAAGTAGGGTATCGAACACAGGGAACGGTAAATTAAAACTAAAGACTAATTTTATCTAAATTAAATAATAATAAGGGGTTTTCTCTAGTTTTACAAGACTAGAAACTTACTAACTATCACTTAAACTAAAAACTAGAAAAGCAAAGATTCAACTAAATTCAATGACGAAAGGAACTTCTGTTTAGTTCAACTCAATTGATCATATGGTTGATATTATGGTACTCGTGCAATGGATTAATTCTTCTATTGGCTACCGATTAAAGTGATTAGCTTTACATTCGCTACACTAATCCTTAGAGAACAAACTAACTCAAACAGTGATCAGTTGTCTAATTTAATTTAATTCACTAGATTATTTATTCGGGTTAACTTAGACTTGTAATAGCTAACTAATTTGGTCCTTTAGTTAACCTCTTGTTGATGGTCATCACACAAGCTCACACATGAATTTACCTAATTTTCTATTAATTCTAGTTTCACATTCGTTAATCCTAGACATATGATAAAGTGGTCACATAAACATATGAGGTTGACAATTAAAAGATGTTCATACTATTTAATTATCTTCCTATCAACAGAAAAATAGTTATCATTCACACACAAGGTTCTTTAACAAGCTAAAATCAACAAAATCACCAATATTGAATTAATCCTACCATAAATCAAACCATAGTTTCAATATTGTATCCCCAAACAGAAGTTTAAGAGTTTTAGCTCATGATTGAGGTAATTAACAACAATAAAACGAATTCTAATTGTCTAACCATGATTGAAAACAATAGATTAAGTAGAATGATGAGAATTTGCCTCAAATCTCCTTCGAAATTGAATTATAGGTTGTATCTTCGATCTCTAGGGTTCTTCTGACTCTCTAATCGCAGTTCTTTTCTCCAAAAAGGTTCCAGAATACCTTCTGTCGATCTAGACAGTCGTTTTTATAGATTCGAACCAACTCGCCGAGTCCATGACCAACTTGCCGAGTCCATCCCTTAATTCCTGTACACGGTAAGTCACGGAGTCTTTATCCTCTCGAATCTTCGATGCTACTCGCAGATTCCCTTGTATGTTTAGCCTTTTTCTTCTTTGTTCAACTCTCGAGCTCCCAACCGCTTCTCCTACTTCCGAGCTTCGCTTTTGGATTGAAAACATAATTCAAACACTTTGAAGTATCTTTTGTCCATGATATACAATAAATTAGCTAATAAATGATAAAAACATATACTTATTATAAGGCTAAATATGCAGATATCAAAATATCCCACACTTGACTTTTGCTTGCCCTCAAGCAAAACTAAATTTTAGCACATTAGAATCACATAGGACAACATCAATCCAACCCAGCCATTATGCCAAGACCACAATGCATGCATTTGTGTCTAAAAATTTTCCTAATAACCCCCCATACTCCAAATACTCACAATCCTCATAAACATTCGCCCACTTATCCCGAACAATGCTCATTTTATGCATCCCTCCGAATCCATCTGCAGAAAACCTCCTATCCTCAAGGTATTTTTGGTTGAGCAACCCAAGCATACATAATCTAGAATTACAATTTATGATACCATTATGGAGCTCTTTTGAATTCTTCACTTCCTTGATAATTTGATCTTTGATTTCTTTGAATTCACCACCTTGTTTGATTTGATTTTTGGTATCTTCAATTTTTGAACTCTTGGAATTTTGATCATTTAATCTTCACTTTAGTTGCTCCAAAATTCTTCAAAATTTTCTTGCAATTCTCTCTTTTTTTTACATGTACCTCACTTTTTTTCACTCAAAACCCTACATGTTTAAGCAGAGGCGCTCAACTTCAACCTTTATTGGTTAATGATAATAATTTTCCTGGATACATTTTTGGTACACGATGCTAAACATATTGCATCCTTCAGGCTAAGCAAGGTCATGTTTTTGTCCCATGATTTCACTGGAATAAGGAAGCCACAAATGCACTAGAACGTATATAGGCTCAACTAAACATTTGAGTCTTCATGCAATCATCAACATAACTCTAACATGGAATCCTAATTACTTTTTACCAAAATTTTCTAAATTAAATCCTAAGTAACATTTTTGGTATGCAAAAATTTAAAAATTAACCTAAATTAGGACATTAGGATTCTGTATTTACTAAGATGACATCAACCCCCTACCCCACACTTATTTTATGCAATGTCCTCATTGCATGTTATGCATGAAAAATAAAAACATGAAATGTAAAGGGAATTGGAACAAACTCCCCTGGGGTAGCAGTCGCTAGGCTGATCATCTTCTATTAAGCTCTTACTTCAATCGACTTTAGACATGTGAACAAGTTATCCATGTCTTGGGCATCAAATCGTATGTGAGCAGCTCCAAATGTGCAGGAAAAATACTGTAAAATCTTCAGGAATTGATTGCAAAGAATAAGTGGTCAAGTGGTATGTCCAACAGCATCGAATCAGCAGTCTTCACGGTGTAAAAATAAGTGACTCGTCGAGTCATATAAACGACTCATTGAGTATAGTTGCGGAAAGTCTCGAAAGTGTGAACATATATATTATGACTCGTCGAGTTTGCTTAGTGCACTCGGTGAGTCTGTGTTGGGTGGAAAAATAAACGTTATGCACTTGTTCTAGCTTGTGATAAATCTCAAAAACTTCCCATAACTTCTAGAATTATTCACTCATGTCCCTTAGGACCGGACTCGACACCTTAACTCTAAACTTCGCCCTTTCTTGACTCTTTTCCACTTTTTTTCTTCCTCTCAAACTCTAAACCCTTTATGCAAGCATTCCTAATCCAAAATCTAAAAGTCACCAAGGCAAATAAAACATCAAACACATGAATTTAAGTCCTAATTAACAATTCAAAACACACTAAACAAAATAAAAAAAACAAATAAAAATTGTTCCATAAGACATAAAAAAAACTAATCATCATCCTCTTCCTCATCATTGCCATGTGCAACTCTACTCCCATCAGCTCCACTCCGCCTTGCATTAATGATCTCGTCCCAAGAAGGAATGTAGGGAAAGTTACCCCCATCAATGTGTGGAATATGGAAATGGTCAAAAAGCCGCACGTGGGATTCATTGCTGAAATTTATACCCCTTGCCATTTGATCTTGGAGCCTCCTCATCTTGACATTATACCAATCCATTGGCACTTCATCATTGTCCACCGGAATCACCGGCGGTTTCCCCTCCACTTCTCGCTCACATCTCGATCTAACCCTCCTTCCCGGTGCCTCGGGCACGACCACCGGATTGTCACGCGGGATAGCATAATGACCATCGCCATAATCTTCAATAATTCTTTCCCTACGAAAAAGAATAGGATTAAAGGGAGGGACAGGAATCATTGTCATCAAGTTCCATGCACCGTGGGTCATCAACCCATAGGAGTTGGCTAACCGGGTCACGAACATTCCACCGTTAATCTTCGAAGTTTTGCGATCCTTGACCGCTCCCTCCGCCAAGTAAGAGGCCAAACACCATGGAATGTTGCAGAAGGTTTCGGGCGTGATGATACTCCAAAGATAAAATACGTCAAGGTTGGAAACCTTGTCGTCGTCCTTTCTTTGATTGATTGTAGTGGAGATAAGGCGGTGGATGAGGCGGTGTGTGGGTGACCTAATGCTCCCTTCTTGAGCCGATTTCGGAATATATAATTTGTTGGCGATTGTGTTCCACCAACCAATACTTGTAACACTGTCGGGGAACACCTTATGATATTGTTCCAAGAAGGCGCAGAAGACAGCAGTAGCGACCAATGGTTGGTCATAAATCCCCAATCGGTATGCAAGTTCAATGACAGAACATTGATGGAATTCGCCCCCAAGACAAAAACTAAAGCTCTCGGGGTGGCAGCAATCATCTCCTCCTCGGAAAGATACCGTGGAGAAAAATTCCCAGCAGAGTTCATGAAACACAGGCTCTTGAATTCTGAAAAATCGGCTCCATCCATCACATATAATTGACACCCCATCGTAAGTGAATTACTTAAAAAGGTAAGGCGCCAACTCTTCCTCATATAAGAAACTCTTTAACCAATCCCAGTCAATCCTATTAGGTACATAAACCTCCTTCTTCCTGATCTCAACCAACCTCTTCCCCCATTTTGTCGTCGTGGAAGCAGATTCAATCTGAGGGAAATTCAACCAAGGAAAATCTCCTTGGTTTCCACAAGAGCTTTGTCCTCTTGAAAACATTGTTCCTGCAAAACAAAGAACAAACAACCCAGAAGATACAGAAAAACATCAAAACAGATTCCATCTGGGTCCCAGACTAGACTCGTCGAGTCCATGAACGACTCGGCGAGTCGGATGAACTGCGCGAGTCAGTCGACGGGTCGAGCGAAATTCGACCATAAAAACTCAAAATTTCCTACTGGGGTTTGTCTCGGGATGTTCATACAGTATACTAGTGCAAGAAATTTCATGTAAAACATCCTAATTGAGTGAAAATCAAAACCCTAAAAAATCCTAGATTTTCAAAATTAACACTTTAAAACACTAAAAATTGAAACTTTAACAGTAAAATAGAAGAGATTACATACCTTGATTACTAGATTTCAAAACTTGGAAGACAATGGAAGAAAATGGGGAGAAAGAAAAAATTTGAGAGAGAGATGCACCCGTTGAGTGTGTCGGTTGTGTGTGTTTGAAATTAGGGTTAAACCCCTATTTACCTAATGTAAAATATTTATTATCCTCTTTTTTTAGTAAATAACGTCGACTCATCGAGTCGGGGTTCGACTCGCCAAGTCGTGTCGTGATTTTAGATCTCTGAGTTTTGAATGGACTCGTCGAGTAAGTCACCCCACTCGCCGAGTCACTGATTTTTCTTTTTCAAAAACTAATAATAAGTTTTATAAAACTCTATTTCCTCTTAAAAATTAACTTCAACCCACCCCACACTCAAACCATGCAGGCCCTCAATCATTCATTTTGAAGAAGATGAAGATTTAAAAATCCTAAAAATGAAAAAGTAAAAATAAAAGAAATCAAACTCTAATGACGGGTTGCCTCCCGCTAAGCTCTTCTTTTTAAGGAGTCGTTAGCTGGACTCCTTCCCGCTCTATGTTTCTTTGTTGTGCTACATCGGGAACTCACGCTTTATCTTTTGCGGTTTATACTTCGTCTTGTAAACGTGTATCTTCTTCTTGTATGCACGTCTCAATTCTTCTCTCTTTTTCCGTGTGGCATCTTCTTTAATTGAATGTTTGATCTGTTTTCCAGCCTTCTTTTTCTTCTCCCCACTCTTCGGACCCATCCTTTGAACTTCCTTTTCTTCAAACTTAATGACTTCATATGTAGAAAACACTCGGGCTCAAGGTTTGATTAACTTGATCACTCTATTTGTGGATGAGTTATTAGTATTACCATTCCACGCCTTAGCATTCTCCTTTTCTCCCAAGCTTGCCTCCTCGTCAAGTTAAGTTCCCTCATCTTCTTGTATAATTGAATTAAGGTAAGCTATTTGAACATTTTGGAAGTCATAATGTTTTTCAAAAACTCCGCCATCTGCTGCTGGACCTTCCAAAGTATTAGGACAGATCTTCATGTCAAGAACATGCAAGGAGCTGGTAACAAGCAAGTCAAGGTTGTCTTCTTTTCTGCACTTTTCGACGGGACTCATCGAGTCTGTTAAAGCGACTCAGCGAGTCGGAGCGTATTCCATAAAATCCTTTGTTTCTTCTGGATCAGCTCCCCCAAGCAACCTCTTCATCTCTTCTAAGTCCTTATCAGCATCAAAGTTTCCTTCAGACGATAGCAAAAGCTTACTTGGATCTTCTTCTTGCAAGAGTACAAGTTCTTTTTGTAGTATTTCATCATCCAAATCAATGAAGGAAACGTTTTCTTTTCTTGCTTTTTTTTGCTTAATCTCTGGTAGAGCTTTAAACACTGCTGACTCATCTCCTACCCTCAATGTTAGTGTGGACTCGCATACATCTATCAATGCGCATGCGGTATTTAAAAATGGTCTCCCCAAAATAATTGGAATTTTGGGGTCTTCTTCCATATCAAGCACTACAAAGTCCATGGGGAATATAAATTTATCCACCTTAATGAGGAGATCTTCACAAACACCTCATGGACGAATAATCGTCTTATCCGCTAAATGGATCTTCATATTCACAGGCCTTGGCTCCGGTAAATTTAGCTTCTTGAAGAAAGAAAAAGGCATTAAGTTAATGCTTGCACCCGAATCAGTCAATGCTTGAGTGGAAAGTATATTTCCAAATTGGCAAGGAATCGAGATGCTTCCCGAATCGCCCTTCTTTCCTGGTAGTTCATTCAATACTTACTCCGCCATTTCCGCCATATCTTTCCTAGCAGCAAAAAGTCCCTTAAGCAAGTTCAAATATTTGGGTGTTTGAAGCATTGTTTCAACAAATGGAATGTTGACTTGAAGGGATTTAACATGTTCCATGAAAGCTCTGTATGCTTTAACCTTTTCATCATGTATGGCTCTGATTGGGAATGGCAAAGGAGGGTTGTAAGGCTTTAAGGAAACAACGGATTTGTGATCAGGGCACGGACTCGTCGAGTCTATTAGAGGGACTTGGCGAGTCTGGTCGGGTTTAGCTGAACTCGAATCTTCTGTCTTTTCTGCATGCACCTTAGTTGAGACAATTTGTGCAGGGGTCATAGGAGTGAAAATTTTTCCATAGCTGGAGGTTATAGCATTCACATTCTCCATTCTCAGATTATTCTCGGTTTTACTTGGAAGTTCACCCGGTCTTCTCTCGTTTACTTGATGTGCAAGTTGTCCTAGCTGTTTCTCAATGTTCCTGCAAAACAAAGAACAAACAACCCAGAAGATACAGAAAAACATCAAAACAGATTCCATCTGGGTCCCAGACTAGACTCGTCGAGTCCATGAACGACTCGGCGAGTCGGATGAACTGCGCGAGTCAGTCGACGGGTCGAGCGAAATTCGACCATAAAAACTCAAAATTTCCTACTGGGGTTTGTCTCGGGATGTTCATACAGTATACTAGTGCAAGAAATTTCATGTAAAACATCCTAATTGAGTGAAAATCAAAACCCTAAAAAATCCTAGATTTTCAAAATTAACACTTTAAAACACTAAAAATTGAAACTTTAACAGTAAAATAGAAGAGATTACATACCTTGATTACTAGATTTCAAAACTTGGAAGACAATGGAAGAAAATGGGGAGAAAGAAAATATTTGAGAGAGAGATGCACCCGTTGAGTGTGTCGGTTGTGTGTGTTTGAAATTAGGGTTAAACCCCTATTTACCTAATGTAAAATATTTATTATCCTCTTTTTTTAGTAAATAATGTCGACTCATCGAGTCGGGGTTCGACTCGCCAAGTCGTGTCGTGATTTTAGATCTCTGAGTTTTGAATGGACTCGTCGAGTAAGTCACCCCACTCGCCGAGTCACTGATTTTTCTTTTTCAAAAACTAATAATAAGTTTTATAAAACTCTATTTCCTCTTAAAAATTAACTTCAACCCACCCCACACTCAAACCATGCAGGCCCTCAATCATTCATTTTGAAGAAGATGAAGATTTAAAAATCCTAAAAATGAAAAAGTAAAAATAAAAGAAATCAAACTCTAATGACGGGTTGCCTCCCGCTAAGCTCTTCTTTTTAAGGAGTCGTTAGCTGGACTCCTTCCCGCTCTATGTTTCTTTGTTGTGCTACATCGGGAACTCACGCTTTATCTTTTGCGGTTTATACTTCGTCTTGTAAACGTGTATCTTCTTCTTGTATGCACGTCTCAATTCTTCTCTCTTTTTCCGTGTGGCATCTTCTTTAATTGAATGTTTGATCTGTTTTCCAGCCTTCTTTTTCTTCTCCCCACTCTTCGGACCCATCCTTTGAACTTCCTTTTCTTCAAACTTAATGACTTCATATGTAGAAAACACTCGGGCTCAAGGTTTGATTAACTTGATCACTCTATTTGTGGATGAGTTATTAGTATTACCATTCCACGCCTTAGCATTCTCCTTTTCTCCCAAGCTTGCCTCCTCGTCAAGTTAAGTTCCCTCATCTTCTTGTATAATTGAATTAAGGTAAGCTATTTGAACATTTTGGAAGTCATAATGTTTTTCAAAAACTCCGCCATCTGCTGCTGGACCTTCCAAAGTATTAGGACAGATCTTCATGTCAAGAACATGCAAGGAGCTGGTAACAAGCAAGTCAAGGTTGTCTTCTTTTCTGCACTTTTCGACGGGACTCATCGAGTCTGTTAAAGCGACTCAGCGAGTCGGAGCGTATTCCATAAAATCCTTTGTTTCTTCTGGATCAGCTCCCCCAAGCAACCTCTTCATCTCTTCTAAGTCCTTATCAGCATCAAAGTTTCCTTCAGACGATAGCAAAAGCTTACTTGGATCTTCTTCTTGCAAGAGTACAAGTTCTTTTTGTAGTATTTCATCATCCAAATCAATGAAGGAAACGTTTTCTTTTCTTGCTTTTTTTTGCTTAATCTCTGGTAGAGCTTTAAACACTGCTGACTCATCTCCTACCCTCAATGTTAGTGTGGACTCGCATACATCTATCAATGCGCATGCGGTATTTAAAAATGGTCTCCCCAAAATAATTGGAATTTTGGGGTCTTCTTCCATATCAAGCACTACAAAGTCCATGGGGAATATAAATTTATCCACCTTAATGAGGAGATCTTCACAAACACCTCTTGGACGAATAATCGTCTTATCCGCTAAATGGATCTTCATATTCACAGGCCTTGGCTCCGGTAAATTTAGCTTCTTGAAGAAAGAAAAAGGCATTAAGTTAATGCTTGCACCCAAATCAGTCAATGCTTGAGTGGAAAGTATATTTCCAAATTGGCAAGGAATCGAGATGCTTCCCGAATCGCCCTTCTTTCCTGGTAGTTCATTCAATACTTACTCCGCCATTTCCGCCATATCTTTCCTAGCAGCAAAAAGTCCCTTAAGCAAGTTCAAATATTTGGGTGTTTGAAGCATTGTTTCAACAAATGGAATGTTGACTTGAAGGGATTTAACATGTTCCATGAAAGCTCTGTATGCTTTAACCTTTTCATCATGTATGGCTCTGATTGGGAATGGCAAAGGAGGGTTGTAAGGCTTTAAGGAAACAACGGATTTGTGATCAGGGCACGGACTCGTCGAGTCTATTAGAGGGACTTGGCGAGTCTGGTCGGGTTTAGCTGAACTCGAATCTTCTGTCTTTTCTGCATGCACCTTAGTTGAGACAATTTGTGCAGGGGTCATAGGAGTGAAAATTTTTCCATAGCTGGAGGTTATAGCATTCACATTCTCCATTCTCAGATTATTCTCGGTTTTACTTGGAAGTTCACCCGGTCTTCTCTCGTTTACTTGATGTGCAAGTTGTCCTAGCTGTTTCTCAATGTTCCTGCAAAACAAAGAACAAACAACCCAGAAGATACAGAAAAACATCAAAACAGATTCCATCTGGGTCCCAGACTAGACTCGTCGAGTCCATGAACGACTCGGCGAGTCGGATGAACTGCGCGAGTCAGTCGACGGGTCGAGCGAAATTCGACCATAAAAACTCAAAATTTCCTACTGGGGTTTGTCTCGGGATGTTCATACAGTATACTAGTGCAAGAAATTTCATGTAAAACATCCTAATTGAGTGAAAATCAAAACCCTAAAAAATCCTAGATTTTCAAAATTAACACTTTAAAACACTAAAAATTGAAACTTTAACAGTAAAATAGAAGAGATTACATACCTTGATTACTAGATTTCAAAACTTGGAAGACAATGGAAGAAAATGGGGAGAAAGAAAAAATTTGAGAGAGAGATGCACCCGTTGAGTGTGTCGGTTGTGTGTGTTTGAAATTAGGGTTAAACCCCTATTTACCTAATGTAAAATATTTATTATCCTCTTTTTTTAGTAAATAATGTCGACTCATCGAGTCGGGGTTCGACTCGCCAAGTCGTGTCGTGATTTTAGATCTCTGAGTTTTGAATGGACTCGTCGAGTAAGTCACCCCACTCGCCGAGTCACTGATTTTTCTTTTTCAAAAACTAATAATAAGTTTTATAAAACTCTATTTCCTCTTAAAAATTAACTTCAACCCACCCCACACTCAAACCATGCAGGCCCTCAATCATTCATTTTGAAGAAGATGAAGATTTAAAAATCCTAAAAATGAAAAAGTAAAAATAAAAGAAATCAAACTCTAATGACGGGTTGCCTCCCGCTAAGCTCTTCTTTTTAAGGAGTCGTTAGCTGGACTCCTTCCCGCTCTATGTTTCTTTTTTGTGCTACATCGGGAACTCACGCTTTATCTTTTGCGGTTTATACTTCGTCTTGTAAACGTGTATCTTCTTCTTGTATGCACGTCTCAATTCTTCTCTCTTTTTCCGTGTGGCATCTTCTTTAATTGAATGTTTGATCTGTTTTCCAGCCTTCTTTTTCTTCTCCCCACTCTTCGGACCCATCCTTTGAACTTCCTTTTCTTCAAACTTAATGACTTCATATGTAGAAAACACTCGGGCTCAAGGTTTGATTAACTTGATCACTCTATTTGTGGATGAGTTATTAGTATTACCATTCCACGCCTTAGCATTCTCCTTTTCTCCCAAGCTTGCCTCCTCGTCAAGTTAAGTTCCCTCATCTTCTTGTATAATTGAATTAAGGTAAGCTATTTGAACATTTTGGAAGTCATAATGTTTTTCAAAAACTCCGCCATCTGCTGCTGGACCTTCCAAAGTATTAGGACAGATCTTCATGTCAAGAACATGCAAGGAGCTGGTAACAAGCAAGTCAAGGTTGTCTTCTTTTCTGCACTTTTCGACGGGACTCATCGAGTCTGTTAAAGCGACTCAGCGAGTCGGAGCGTATTCCATAAAATCCTTTGTTTCTTCTGGATCAGCTCCCCCAAGCAACCTCTTCATCTCTTCTAAGTCCTTATCAGCATCAAAGTTTCCTTCAGACGATAGCAAAAGCTTACTTGGATCTTCTTCTTGCAAGAGTACAAGTTCTTTTTGTAGTATTTCATCATCCAAATCAATGAAGGAAACGTTTTCTTTTCTTGCTTTTTTTTGCTTAATCTCTGGTAGAGCTTTAAACACTGCTGACTCATCTCCTACCCTCAATGTTAGTGTGGACTCGCATACATCTATCAATGCGCATGCGGTATTTAAAAATGGTCTCCCCAAAATAATTGGAATTTTGGGGTCTTCTTCCATATCAAGCACTACAAAGTCCATGGGGAATATAAATTTATCCACCTTAATGAGGAGATCTTCACAAACACCTCTTGGACGAATAATCGTCTTATCCGCTAAATGGATCTTCATATTCACAGGCCTTGGCTCCGGTAAATTTAGCTTCTTGAAGAAAGAAAAAGGCATTAAGTTAATGCTTGCACCCGAATCAGTCAATGCTTGAGTGGAAAGTATATTTCCAAATTGGCAAGGAATCGAGATGCTTCCCGAATCGCCCTTCTTTCCTGGTAGTTCATTCAATACTTACTCCGCCATTTCCGCCATATCTTTCCTAGCAGCAAAAAGTCCCTTAAGCAAGTTCAAATATTTGGGTGTTTGAAGCATTGTTTCAACAAATGGAATGTTGACTTGAAGGGATTTAACATGTTCCATGAAAGCTCTGTATGCTTTAACCTTTTCATCATGTATGGCTCTGATTGGGAATGGCAAAGGAGGGTTGTAAGGCTTTAAGGAAACAACGGATTTGTGATCAGGGCACGGACTCGTCGAGTCTATTAGAGGGACTTGGCGAGTCTGGTCGGGTTTAGCTGAACTCGAATCTTCTGTCTTTTCTGCATGCACCTTAGTTGAGACAATTTGTGCAGGGGTCATAGGAGTGAAAATTTTTCCATAGCTGGAGGTTATAGCATTCACATTCTCCATTCTCAGATTATTCTCGGTTTTACTTGGAAGTTCACCCGGTCTTCTCTCGTTTACTTGATGTGCAAGTTGTCCTAGCTGTTTCTCAATGTTGAGAATATATGCTTGCTGATTCCTAAGTATAGTTCTGGTCTCTTGTATTGCAGCATCATGATCATTGTGTCTTTTCTCGGACGCGGCTATAAATCTTGTGAACACTTCTTCTAAGTCAGCTCTCTTTTCCACCACCGGTTCTTCCTTTTGATAGTAACCCCTCTCTTTTTGCTTATATTTCTCTTCCTTTGCCTTTTTATATTCTTCATATGGGAGCCATTCCTTCTTGGGTTTCCGCCAATTCTCGTCGTATCTGTCGCCGCTTGAGTAGAACACTTGCGCCTTCTTGTTTCCATTTTCATCCAAGTCACAATCCTTCGTGAGATGAGGTCCTCTACAGTTCTCGTATCCAACTCGAACAACATGGATTGTTTGATCCATTTTTGTCATCCTTCTATCTAAACTATCGAGCTTAGCCATCATCGCTGCCATGCCATCATTGACCGAGTTCACTACCCCCAACTTACTTCATTTCTTGGGTTGTGGTATTCTCTAGAATGTTTAGAGAATTCTTCAATTAATTCCTTGATTACCGGGGGTGCCTTCTTTGTGAGCGGGCCTTGCGAGTCGAGCAATTGCCTTGTGGTAACATTGACTCCATCATAGAAGATGGAGACTTCTTGTTGGCTATTAAGGTCATGGTGTGGGCAATTTTTGAGAAGACCTTTGTACCTCTCCCATGCCTCATAAAGGGACTCTCCGGGTTGTTGCTCGAAGTTGGCAATAGATTTCTTCAACTTGGCTATTTTAGAAGATGGGCAAAAATGGTCTATGAATTCCTCTTTCATCTTAGCCCATGTGGTGACCGACCCGAGGGGAAGTGACTTGAGCCAATCCCTTGCAACACCCTTGAACGTGACTGGAAGCATATGAAGTAGCTGGGTCTCGCGTGGCACATTTGGAACATTGAAGTAATCAACTACATCATTGACTTCATCATGGTGCTTGTAGGCATCTTCGTGGTCTTTTCCATAAAAGGGAATCTCCTTGAGTTGAGCGAGAATATGGCCCTTTAGCTCGAAAGTAGCAGTAGCGGGAATTGCGAGTTGCACAAGTCCCGGGCCGGTATCGTCACGCATCCTCTTCTTCCATTCCCCCATGGGGACTTCATCGATATTAGCCATAGTAATAGCTAAATCGTCCTCAAAATCGGATTCTTGCTCGTATTTAGGTTCTTCTTCTTCCTTGGTCTCGTACTTGGTGTCTTCTTTAACCGGGTCTTCGATTGCTACAGAGGCGCTGGATGCTCCTGATTTACTGCTCTTCTTCTTGCTGAAAACGGACTTAAGGTTCTTTAGTGGCGAATTCTTTGAAGAAACGGATTCTCCAACGGATTTTCCTTTGTTCCTCCTTAGTGCGAATTTCGGGTCTTCGAGAGGAGGGACCAGAGGTGTATCAGATCCTCGGGTCATGAAACAACTCCAAATAAAACAAGAAAAACGCGTAAAAAGAACAAAAATAAAATAAAAACTGAAACTGTGAATCAGCGATGGACTCGCCGAGTTGCTTCGAGTGCACTCGGTGAGTTCAAGGTAACAACAGAAAAAAATTTCTAATTACTTATTAAAACGAATATTTATTAAAACTTATAATAACTACTAAATTTCCTAATAATTTGCTTTGTTTAATAGAAATCCCACACAAAGGATCGATAAAAATAGAAATTAATGCTAATTTAGAACTGTTCCCCGGCAACGGCGCCAAAAACTTGATGTGTGTAAACTCAACTAGTTTTAAACCTACTTTTAATTATAAAATGAACACACAAAGGCAGTAGACCTATCAATTGTGGTAAAACTAAATAAGTAGGGTATCGAACACAGGGAACGGTAAATTAAAACTAAAGACTAATTTTATCTAAATTAAATAATAATAAGGGGTTTTCTCTAGTTTTACAAGACTAGAAACTTACTAACTATCACTTAAACTAAAAACTAGAAAAGCAAAGATTCAACTAAATTCAATGACGAAAGGAACTTCTGTTTAGTTCAACTCAATTGATCATATGGTTGATATTATGGTACTCGTGCAATGGATTAATTCTTCTATTGGCTACCGATTAAAGTGATTAGCTTTACATTCGCTGCACTAATCCTTAGAGAACAAACTAACTCAAACAGTGATCAGTTGTCTAATTTAATTTAATTCACTAGATTATTTATTCGGGTTAACTTAGACTTGTAATAGCTAACTAATTTGGTCCTTTAGTTAACCTCTTGTTGATGGTCATCACACAAGCTCACACATGAATTTACCTAATTTTCTATTAATTCTAGTTTCACATTCGTTAATCCTAGACATATGATAAAGTGGTCACATAAACATATGAGGTTGACAATTAAAAGATGTTCATACTATTTAATTATCTTCCTATCAACAGAAAAATAGTTATCATTCACACACAAGGTTCTTTAACAAGCTAAAATCAACAAAATCACCAATATTGAATTAATCCTACCATAAATCAAACCATAGTTTCAATATTGTATCCCCAAACAGAAGTTTAAGAGTTTTAGCTCATGATTGAGGTAATTAACAACAATAAAACGAATTCTAATTGTCTAACCATGATTGAAAACAATAGATTAAGTAGAATGATGAGAATTTGCCTCAAATCTCCTTCGAAATTGAATTATAGGTTGTATCTTCGATCTCTAGGGTTCTTCTGACTCTCTAATCGCAGTTCTTTTCTCCAAAAAGGTTCCAGAATACCTTCTGTCGATCTAGACAGTCGTTTTTATAGATTCGAACCAACTCGCCGAGTCCATGACCAACTTGCCGAGTCCATCCCTTAATTCCTGTACACGGTAAGTCACGGAGTCTTTATCCTCTCGAATCTTCGATGCTACTCGCCGAGTCCCTTGTATGTTTAGCCTTTTTCTTCTTTGTTCAACTCTCGAGCTCCCAACCGCTTCTCCTACTTCCGAGCTTCGCTTTTGGATTGAAAACATAATTCAAACACTTTGAAGTATCTTTTGTCCATGATATACAATAAATTAGCTAATAAATGATAAAAACATATACTTATTATAAGGCTAAATATGCAGATATCAAAATATCCCACACTTGACTTTTGCTTGCCCTCAAGCAAAACTAAATTTTAGCACATTAGAATCACATAGGACAACATCAATCCAACCCAGCCATTATGCCAAGACCACAATGCATGCATTTGTGTCTAAAAATTTTCCTAATAACCCCCCATACTCCAAATACTCACAATCCTCATAAACATTCGCCCACTTATCCCGAACAATGCTCATTTTATGCATCCCTCCGAATCCATCTGCAGAAAACCTCCTATCCTCAAGGTATTTTTGGTTGAGCAACCCAAGCATACATAATCTAGAATTACAATTTATGATACCATTATGGAGCTCTTTTGAATTCTTCACTTCCTTGATAATTTGATCTTTGATTTCTTTGAATTCACCACCTTGTTTGATTTGATTTTTGGTATCTTCAATTTTTGAACTCTTGGAATTTTGATCATTTAATCTTCACTTTAGTTGCTCCAAAATTCTTCAAAATTTTCTTGCAATTCTCTCTTTTTTTTACATGTACCTCACTTTTTTTCACTCAAAACCCTACATGTTTAAGCAGAGGCGCTCAACTTCAACCTTTATTGGTTAATGATAATAATTTTCCTGGATACATTTTTGGTACACGATGCTAAACATATTGCATCCTTCAGGCTAAGCAAGGTCATGTTTTTGTCCCATGATTTCACTGGAATAAGGAAGCCACAAATGCACTAGAACGTATATAGGCTCAACTAAACATTTGAGTCTTCATGCAATCATCAACATAACTCTAACATGGAATCCTAATTACTTTTTACCAAAATTTTCTAAATTAAATCCTAAGTAACATTTTTGGTATGCAAAAATTTAAAAATTAACCTAAATTAGGACATTAGGATTCTGTATTTACTAAGATGACATCAACCCCCTACCCCACACTTATTTTATGCAATGTCCTCATTGCATGTTATGCATGAAAAATAAAAACATGAAATGTAAAGGGAATTGGAACAAACTCCCCTGGGGTAGCAGTCGCTAGGCTGATCATCTTCTATTAAGCTCTTACTTCAATCGACTTTA
Source organism: Lactuca serriola (assembly GCF_051521515.1). Lineage (NCBI taxonomy): Eukaryota > Viridiplantae > Streptophyta > Magnoliopsida > Asterales > Asteraceae > Lactuca > Lactuca serriola. Next base: position 26,646,543 of record NC_136415.1, on the reverse strand, counting down.
GACATGTGAACAAGTTATCCATGTCTTGGGCATCAAATCGTATGTGAGCAGCTCCAAATGTGCAGGAAAAATACTGTAAAATCTTCAGGAATTGATTGCAAAGAATAAGTGGTCAAGTGGTATGTCCAACAGCATCGAATCAGCAGTCTTCACGGTGTAAAAATAAGTGACTCGTCGAGTCATATAAACGACTCATTGAGTATAGTTGCGGAAAGTCTCGAAAGTGTGAACATATATATTATGACTCGTCGAGTTTGCTTAGTGCACTCGGTGAGTCTGTGTTGGGTGGAAAAATAAACGTTATGCACTTGTTCTAGCTTGTGATAAATCTCAAAAACTTCCCATAACTTCTAGAATTATTCACTCATGTCCCTTAGGACCGGACTCGACACCTTAACTCTAAACTTCGCCCTTTCTTGACTCTTTTCCACTTTTTTTCTTCCTCTCAAACTCTAAACCCTTTATGCAAGCATTCCTAATCCAAAATCTAAAAGTCACCAAGGCAAATAAAACATCAAACACATGAATTTAAGTCCTAATTAACAATTCAAAACACACTAAACAAAATAAAAAAAACAAATAAAAATTGTTCCATAAGACATAAAAAAAACTAATCATCATCCTCTTCCTCATCATTGCCATGTGCAACTCTACTCCCATCAGCTCCACTCCGCCTTGCATTAATGATCTCGTCCCAAGAAGGAATGTAGGGAAAGTTACCCCCATCAATGTGTGGAATATGGAAATGGTCAAAAAGCCGCACGTGGGATTCATTGCTGAAATTTATACCCCTTGCCATTTGATCTTGGAGCCTCCTCATCTTGACATTATACCAATCCATTGGCACTTCATCATTGTCCACCGGAATCACCGGCGGTTTCCCCTCCACTTCTCGCTCACATCTCGATCTAACCCTCCTTCCCGGTGCCTCGGGCACGACCACCGGATCGTCACGCGGGATAGCATAATGACCATCGCCATAATCTTCAATAATTCTTTCCCTACGAAAAAGAATAGGATTAAAGGGAGGGACAGGAATCATTGTCATCAAGTTCCATGCACCGTGGGTCATCAACCCATAGGAGTTGGCTAACCGGGTCACGAACATTCCACCGTTAATCTTCGAAGTTTTGCGATCCTTGACCGCTCCCTCCGCCAAGTAAGAGGCCAAACACCATGGAATGTTGCAGAAGGTTTCGGGCGTGATGATACTCCAAAGATAAAATACGTCAAGGTTGGAAACCTTGTCGTCGTCCTTTCTTTGATTGATTGTAGTGGAGATAAGGCGGTGGATGAGGCGGTGTGTGGGTGACCTAATGCTCCCTTCTTGAGCCGATTTCGGAATATATAATTTGTTGGCGATTGTGTTCCACCAACCAATACTTGTAACACTGTCGGGGAACACCTTATGATATTGTTCCAAGAAGGCGCAGAAGACAGCAGTAGCGACCAATGGTTGGTCATAAATCCCCAATCGGTATGCAAGTTCAATGACAGAACATTGATGGAATTCGCCCCCAAGACAAAAACTAAAGCTCTCGGGGTGGCAGCAATCATCTCCTCCTCGGAAAGATACCGTGGAGAAAAATTCCCAGCAGAGTTCATGAAACACAGGCTCTTGAATTCTGAAAAATCGGCTCCATCCATCACATATAATTGACACCCCATCGTAAGTGAATTACTTAAAAAGGTAAGGCGCCAACTCTTCCTCATATAAGAAACTCTTTAACCAATCCCAGTCAATCCTATTAGGTACATAAACCTCCTTCTTCCTGATCTCAACCAACCTCTTCCCCCATTTTGTCGTCGTGGAAGCAGATTCAATCTGAGGGAAATTCAACCAAGGAAAATCTCCTTGGTTTCCACAAGAGCTTTGTCCTCTTGAAAACATTGTTCCTGCAAAACAAAGAACAAACAACCCAGAAGATACAGAAAAACATCAAAACAGATTCCATCTGGGTCCCAGACTAGACTCGTCGAGTCCATGAACGACTCGGCGAGTCGGATGAACTGCGCGAGTCAGTCGACGGGTCGAGCGAAATTCGACCATAAAAACTCAAAATTTCCTACTGGGGTTTGTCTCGGGATGTTCATACAGTATACTAGTGCAAGAAATTTCATGTAAAACATCCTAATTGAGTGAAAATCAAAACCCTAAAAAATCCTAGATTTTCAAAATTAACACTTTAAAACACTAAAAATTGAAACTTTAACAGTAAAATAGAAGAGATTACATACCTTGATTACTAGATTTCAAAACTTGGAAGACAATGGAAGAAAATGGGGAGAAAGAAAATATTTGAGAGAGAGATGCACCCGTTGAGTGTGTCGGTTGTGTGTGTTTGAAATTAGGGTTAAACCCCTATTTACCTAATGTAAAATATTTATTATCCTCTTTTTTTAGTAAATAATGTCGACTCATCGAGTCGGGGTTCGACTCGCCAAGTCGTGTCGTGATTTTAGATCTCTGAGTTTTGAATGGACTCGTCGAGTAAGTCACCCCACTCGCCGAGTCACTGATTTTTCTTTTTCAAAAACTAATAATAAGTTTTATAAAACTCTATTTCCTCTTAAAAATTAACTTCAACCCACCCCACACTCAAACCATGCAGGCCCTCAATCATTCATTTTGAAGAAGATGAAGATTTAAAAATCCTAAAAATGAAAAAGTAAAAATAAAAGAAATCAAACTCTAATGACGGGTTGCCTCCCGCTAAGCTCTTCTTTTTAAGGAGTCGTTAGCTGGACTCCTTCCCGCTCTATGTTTCTTTGTTGTGCTACATCGGGAACTCACGCTTTATCTTTTGCGGTTTATACTTCGTCTTGTAAACGTGTATCTTCTTCTTGTATGCACGTCTCAATTCTTCTCTCTTTTTCCGTGTGGCATCTTCTTTAATTGAATGTTTGATCTGTTTTCCAGCCTTCTTTTTCTTCTCCCCACTCTTCGGACCCATCCTTTGAACTTCCTTTTCTTCAAACTTAATGACTTCATATGTAGAAAACACTCGGGCTCAAGGTTTGATTAACTTGATCACTCTATTTGTGGATGAGTTATTAGTATTACCATTCCACGCCTTAGCATTCTCCTTTTCTCCCAAGCTTGCCTCCTCGTCAAGTTAAGTTCCCTCATCTTCTTGTATAATTGAATTAAGGTAAGCTATTTGAACATTTTGGAAGTCATAATGTTTTTCAAAAACTCCGCCATCTGCTGCTGGACCTTCCAAAGTATTAGGACAGATCTTCATGTCAAGAACATGCAAGGAGCTGGTAACAAGCAAGTCAAGGTTGTCTTCTTTTCTGCACTTTTCGACGGGACTCATCGAGTCTGTTAAAGCGACTCAGCGAGTCGGAGCGTATTCCATAAAATCCTTTGTTTCTTCTGGATCAGCTCCCCCAAGCAACCTCTTCATCTCTTCTAAGTCCTTATCAGCATCAAAGTTTCCTTCAGACGATAGCAAAAGCTTACTTGGATCTTCTTCTTGCAAGAGTACAAGTTCTTTTTGTAGTATTTCATCATCCAAATCAATGAAGGAAACGTTTTCTTTTCTTGCTTTTTTTTGCTTAATCTCTGGTAGAGCTTTAAACACTGCTGACTCATCTCCTACCCTCAATGTTAGTGTGGACTCGCATACATCTATCAATGCGCATGCGGTATTTAAAAATGGTCTCCCCAAAATAATTGGAATTTTGGGGTCTTCTTCCATATCAAGCACTACAAAGTCCATGGGGAATATAAATTTATCCACCTTAATGAGGAGATCTTCACAAACACCTCTTGGACGAATAATCGTCTTATCCGCTAAATGGATCTTCATATTCACAGGCCTTGGCTCCGGTAAATTTAGCTTCTTGAAGAAAGAAAAAGGCATTAAGTTAATGCTTGCACCCGAATCAGTCAATGCTTGAGTGGAAAGTATATTTCCAAATTGGCAAGGAATCGAGATGCTTCCCGAATCGCCCTTCTTTCCTGGTAGTTCATTCAATACTTACTCCGCCATTTCCGCCATATCTTTCCTAGCAGCAAAAAGTCCCTTAAGCAAGTTCAAATATTTGGGTGTTTGAAGCATTGTTTCAACAAATGGAATGTTGACTTGAAGGGATTTAACATGTTCCATGAAAGCTCTGTATGCTTTAACCTTTTCATCATGTATGGCTCTGATTGGGAATGGCAAAGGAGGGTTGTAAGGCTTTAAGGAAACAACGGATTTGTGATCAGGGCACGGACTCGTCGAGTCTATTAGAGGGACTTGGCGAGTCTGGTCGGGTTTAGCTGAACTCGAATCTTCTGTCTTTTCTGCATGCACCTTAGTTGAGACAATTTGTGCAGGGGTCATAGGAGTGAAAATTTTTCCATAGCTGGAGGTTATAGCATTCACATTCTCCATTCTCAGATTATTCTCGGTTTTACTTGGAAGTTCACCCGGTCTTCTCTCGTTTACTTGATGTGCAAGTTGTCCTAGCTGTTTCTCAATGTTGAGAATATATGCTTGCTGATTCCTAAGTATAGTTCTGGTCTCTTGTATTGCAGCATCATGATCATTGTGTCTTTTCTCGGACGCGGCTATAAATCTTGTGAACACTTCTTCTAAGTCAGCTCTCTTTTCCACCACCGGTTCTTCCTTTTGATAGTAACCCCTCTCTTTTTGCTTATATTTCTCTTCCTTTGCCTTTTTATATTCTTCATATGGGAGCCATTCCTTCTTGGGTTTCCGCCAATTCTCGTCGTATCTGTCGCCGCTTGAGTAGAACACTTGCGCCTTCTTGTTTCCATTTTCATCCAAGTCACAATCCTTCGTGAGATGAGGTCCTCTACAGTTCTCGTATCCAACTCGAACAACATGGATTGTTTGATCCATTTTTGTCATCCTTCTATCTAAACTATCGAGCTTAGCCATCATCGCTGCCATGCCATCATTGACCGAGTTCACTACCCCCAACTTACTTCATTTCTTGGGTTGTGGTATTCTCTAGAATGTTTAGAGAATTCTTCAATTAATTCCTTGATTACCGGGGGTGCCTTCTTTGTGAGCGGGCCTTGCGAGTCGAGCAATTGCCTTGTGGTAACATTGACTCCATCATAGAAGATGGAGACTTCTTGTTGGCTATTAAGGTCATGGTGTGGGCAATTTTTGAGAAGACCTTTGTACCTCTCCCATGCCTCATAAAGGGACTCTCCGGGTTGTTGCTCGAAGTTGGCAATAGATTTCTTCAACTTGGCTATTTTAGAAGATGGGCAAAAATGGTCTATGAATTCCTCTTTCATCTTAGCCCATGTGGTGACCGACCCGAGGGGAAGTGACTTGAGCCAATCCCTTGCAACACCCTTGAACGTGACTGGAAGCATATGAAGTAGCTGGGTCTCGCGTGGCACATTTGGAACATTGAAGTAATCAACTACATCATTGACTTCATCATGGTGCTTGTAGGCATCTTCGTGGTCTTTTCCATAAAAGGGAATCTCCTTGAGTTGAGCGAGAATATGGCCCTTTAGCTCGAAAGTAGCAGTAGCGGGAATTGCGAGTTGCACAAGTCCCGGGCCGGTATCGTCACGCATCCTCTTCTTCCATTCCCCCATGGGGACTTCATCGATATTAGCCATAGTAATAGCTAAATCGTCCTCAAAATCGGATTCTTGCTCGTATTTAGGTTCTTCTTCTTCCTTGGTCTCGTACTTGGTGTCTTCTTTAACCGGGTCTTCGATTGCTACAGAGGCGCTGGATGCTCCTGATTTACTGCTCTTCTTCTTGCTGAAAACGGACTTAAGGTTCTTTAGTGGCGAATTCTTTGAAGAAACGGATTCTCCAACGGATTTTCCTTTGTTCCTCCTTAGTGCGAATTTCGGGTCTTCGAGAGGAGGGACCAGAGGTGTATCAGATCCTCGGGTCATGAAACAACTCCAAATAAAACAAGAAAAACGCGTAAAAAGAACAAAAATAAAATAAAAACTGAAACTGTGAATCAGCGATGGACTCGCCGAGTTGCTTCGAGTGCACTCGGTGAGTTCAAGGTAACAACAGAAAAAAATTTCTAATTACTTATTAAAACGAATATTTATTAAAACTTATAATAACTACTAAATTTCCTAATAATTTGCTTTGTTTAATAGAAATCCCACACAAAGGATCGATAAAAATAGAAATTAATGCTAATTTAGAACTGTTCCCCGGCAACGGCGCCAAAAACTTGATGTGTGTAAACTCAACTAGTTTTAAACCTACTTTTAATTATAAAATGAACACACAAAGGCAGTAGACCTATCAATTGTGGTAAAACTAAATAAGTAGGGTATCGAACACAGGGAACGGTAAATTAAAACTAAAGACTAATTTTATCTAAATTAAATAATAATAAGGGGTTTTCTCTAGTTTTACAAGACTAGAAACTTACTAACTATCACTTAAACTAAAAACTAGAAAAGCAAAGATTCAACTAAATTCAATGACGAAAGGAACTTCTGTTTAGTTCAACTCAATTGATCATATGGTTGATATTATGGTACTCGTGCAATGGATTAATTCTTCTATTGGCTACCGATTAAAGTGATTAGCTTTACATTCGCTGCACTAATCCTTAGAGAACAAACTAACTCAAACAGTGATCAGTTGTCTAATTTAATTTAATTCACTAGATTATTTATTCGGGTTAATTTAGACTTGTAATAGCTAACTAATTTGGTCCTTTAGTTAACCTCTTGTTGATGGTCATCACACAAGCTCACACATGAATTTACCTAATTTTCTATTAATTCTAGTTTCACAGTCGTTAATCCTAGACATATGATAAAGTGGTCACATAAACATATGAGGTTGACAATTAAAAGATGTTCATACTATTTAATTATCTTCCTATCAATAGAAAAATAGTTATCATTCACACACAAGGTTCTTTAACAAGCTAAAATCAACAAAATCACCAATATTGAATTAATCCTACCATAAATCAAACCATAGTTTCAATATTGTATTGCCAAACAGAAGTTTAAGAGTTTTAACTCATGATTGAGGTAATTAACAGCAATAAAACGAATTCTAATTGTCTAACCATGATTGGAAACAATAGATTAAGTAGAATGATGAGAATTTGCCTCAAATCTCCTTCGGAATTGAATTCTAGGTTGTATTTTCGATCTCTAGGGTTCTTCTGACTCTCCAATCGCAGCTCTTTTCTCCAAAAAGGTTCTAGAATACCTTGTGTCGATCTGGACAACCGTTTTTATAGATTCGAACCGACTCACCGAGTCCATGACCGACTCGCTGAGTCCATCCCTTAATTCCCGTATACGGTAAGTCACAGAGTCTTTATCCTCTCGAATCTTCGATGCTACTCGCCGAGTAGTCGACCCTACTGGCCGATTCCCTTGTATTTTTAGCCTTTTTCTTCTTTGTTCAACTCCCGAGCTCCCAACCACTTCTCCTGCTTCCTTTTGCTTCTAAGCTTCGCTTTTAGACTGAAAACATAATTTAAACACTTTTAAGTGTCTTTTGTCCATGATATGCAATAAATTAGCTAATAAATGATAAAAATCTATACTTATTATGAGGCTAAATATGCAGATATCACCAACCCATTAATCAGAAACAAGAATCCACAAAAGGACATTATTTTAACATAATAAGCTAAATCATGTTCTAAAAGTGATGAAAAAATCTAGATAGTGTATGCACAGTTCATCAGTAGTTTCAGGGATCAACTGTTTCACAGAAGCAATTTGAATTGCTATATATGGTTAATGGCTGGAAAAACAAATATATAGTACACAATGGAACTACATTATCCAGTGAAGAAGCAAATCAACAGGAGAATCTAAAGGGATGATATATAAATATTTTACATTAAAAAAACAAAAAGTATCATCATGATTATTGATTAACAAAAGGCATGATTAATTGCTTCAGATTTCTATCCTTGGCTGGCTAGAAACATAATAAAATATATTTCGTTCTAAAAAAATAATCTTTAAATTTCTATGTGACAACAATCGGTTAATGTAACATCTCGAAATTTAGGTAAAGCTATTTAACCCTTCTTTTTTTTTCAAGTTGTCAAGATTGGTCCCTTGAGTGAGTTCTTATAGAAAATAAGTATGTTGGGCGTACTGGGGAGTACGCTACGCGTACTCATGCGCTTAAATTGGACGTGGAGTCGCCTGGGTACGCTGGGCGTACCCAGGGTTACACGGGCGTAAAGGGTTCAAATGCAAACCCTAAATTTTGGCTTGTGCACTATTTAAAGGATGCCACGGCTCATTTCTCAGCCTCCACATCAGAGAGTGAAACCCTAAGAAAGCCTTCATCGTCCTTAGCTTGAGTGTGTGTGTCTTGGAGCTAAAAGTGCCTTAGTGTGTTAATGAAGAAGAAGGAGAGGAGCTTGTGGAGGCTAGGGCTTGAAGTGCAAGTTTGGATATGAGATCTACAGAGGAAGGAGCTTCATTTAGAGGTATAAAGTTCAAAACTTTCCTCTTTATTTGGTTTGATGTTGCATGGACCATTTCTAGGGTTAAAAGTCCCAAAGGTGGAGACTTTATGAGTGTAATGGACTCCATGGACCTAGATCTGTCCCATTTCAGTGATATTTGTGTTATAGATCCATAAAAATCCCAACTTGGTCGTTGTTGTGGGGTCATGCTTGAGTTAGGAGCTTTCTAGGGTTGGAAATGGAATGTTATGGGTGTTAGTGACTTGTCCAGCCATGCAAAGGCTTAAAGTCACCAACTTTATGGATTAAGAGGCTTAGAAATGGTCAGATCTAGAATTTGGATGTGGGTCTTAACCGTTTAAGACCTCAAGAGCTTAGAGTCTGAAACTGGGTATTACGTTGGGCGTAATCCCAGTACGCACAGCATAAGGGGTCGCATACCCTGTTTTTGTGAGGACGTCGGGTACGCCTAGCGTACATGTTTGGTATGCGCAGCGTAGCCCAGAGAGTTTATTTCTGTCGACTTTTAGGGTTTGGTCAACCTTAGGGTCTTTAAGCCATGGGAGGGGTAAAATGGTCTTTTACCCTTCTGAGAGTACTAAGAGAGAGAATAGTCTATCCTTGAGAGATGTATTGATTAAGAGTGTTTATTTCGTATGATTAGGTAGAGGCTAGACCAGATTATTTACAGAGATCGAGAGTACCGAGTTACTCGAGGTGAGTCTTCTCACTATACTTTACATAGAGTGGTAATTAGAGTTATGTGACAGAGTAATTGTATGTTTTTGCATGATGAGATTATATGTGATTTATGCTATGTATGTTACAGAGTTTACAGAGTTAAGACCGGAAGGTCCACAGAGTTAGGGCCAGAGGGTCCACAGAGTTGTGGGACTGGAGGGTCCCACTGAAACACATTGACCAGAGGGTCAAACAAAGTTATAGCCTCGAGTGGCTGATATATGTTGTATGTGGTATTTTGGGGAACTCACTACGCATTTATGCTTATAGTGTTGTGTTATGTGTTTTAGGTACCAGTGAGGATCGCGGGAAGACGTCAGCTTGATCAGTACACACACGAGGAGTTTTTACATATTATGATCTTGGGATGTCATGTTATGGATTGTTATGTGATACAATGATATTTTTATAACAATTATGAACGAAAGAGTGTTTTGAAAATGTGAAAAATTATTTGAAAATTTTGGGTGTTACAGTTAAGTTTGTTAATTTTATTTTTTCAATTTACATACTTTTTCAATTTATATAATAAAAATAAAAAAAATAAAATAAAAATAATAAATTGAATTTATTTTTAAACGAGTAAATTACTGAAATCATCCCTATGGTTTGATTAAAATTGCACGTTTGGTCCCTAACTTTTATTTTGCACTCAGATCGTCCCTATGGTTTGATTTTGTTGCGTTTTTCGTCCCTATGGTTTGGTCAAAATTGCACATTTGGTCCCTAACTTTATGTATGCAAGAGACGAAAAACGCAACAAAATCAAACCATAGGGATGATCCGAGTGCAAAAGAAAAGTTAGGGACCAAACGTGCAATTTTGACCAAACCATAAGGACGATTTCAGTAATTTACTATTTTTAAACTTATCCGCCTAAATAAACATATACCACTTCATCACAAATTCACATGAGGCTCAAAGTTAAGCTACAAAAAAATATAGAAGCCATAACCAAAAGGAGCAATGTCAGCCAATTTCATAACAAGAAGAAAAACAGTTACTAACATACATATTGATATACTACTATATGACATGTGAATCATTACCATGGTTCCGTTGGATACAGGTCCACCGATTTTACTCTTTCTGATCTTTGAGCAAGCTCCCTCTTCACAAAAAATAAGTACTTATCATTATCGAACAAATGTTTTGCAGTAATATCAACACAAAATTGAAGTAACTAAAAGTACCTTGATATTGAGGCTTATAGGTTGTCGCAGAACGAAAAACAAACACCAACAATTGAAGTTCCAACATTAGTAATTCAAAACCGAATCTACACTGGAAAATAATCATCATATATATATATATATATATATATATATATATATATATATATATATATATATATATATATATATATATATATATATATATATATATATATATATATATATATATATCATATATCATAAATCATATGAGGGGATAAAAATATAATATGATTAGTTGAAGAGATGAAACTAAGTGTGTCATGTATTACCTACAACACCAAAAGTTATGTTCTTACTGGTAGGGACGACTTTCATTTTATAACGCTGCCCAGGAGGAGCATCCAAATCCTCCTCCAACGAAACCCATTTTCCTAATACATAATTACAAATTCATTTAACAACAACTTTTATCAATGAACATGATTGATGATACCATACCAGAAGCTGAGAACTAACTGTCACAGGAAGTGGCTTCAGATCTAGAAGTTCAGTGTATGTCGTATGGCTCTGAATAAAAGAAAAAAAAAATACCAAATTTAACTTTAAAACAAGAATCGACAATCACAAACATTTCTGAATGTTAATTTACTAAAATCACCTTCGGTAGGGCTCGATTCTTAAAAGAGATAGTATAGAAAGCCTTAGAATGCAACCAAGAATCAGAAACAACAGGAATGTAGTATTGAGGAGGATATGGTTCAAATATTGGCACAGTGAAGGAAAGCTTATGTGGTTCACCTTTTGCTGCTCGTTTTGTCAAAGTAAAAAGTTCCGAGTGGTAGATATGATCATTCTCTGAAGCCTGCATGATTTTATTTTTTTCATAAGATATTTCGCACTAATATGGTGGACTTTTTACTACCATTGAATTATAAAATGGCAGATTATAATCAACATAAACATTAAAAAAGAACCTTAACAAGAATCCACCAACATTGTACAACACCATGCCAACGATCTTTCCATACAAAGTCTGGAGTTAAGACTAGATCTACATAAAAAGAATCTCGATATCAATATGATGTATATAAAAACTCCTTATTAATGGTTGTCAAAAGAGTTACCTTTAAAACAATTCTAGTGATCGGACTTATTGTGGCAGACAACAAGCTTGATGGAAAGAATCCTATATAACCACAAATGTTAAATTTCAAAATGGTATCATAATTAATCAAATATAAAGGTAACATATGGGGCCAAATGATCTTGAATCAAAGCTAGAAGCTGAGTTGTCACCTTCTACCCAACAATGTCCTTCCGGAACCTTCACAACACCACTAACATTACTAATAAATCACATGAAAATAATTATTAATTACCCAAAATATCTTGTAACAAATTCTGTACAATGCACTCATTGAATATTGGATTTTAAAGAAAATACCAACAATATCCCATAATCCTAAGTTTACCATATTTCCATCCACATCCACATTAGCTCTGAAATTAACCAAAAGATCAAACCCACAGATTATACTTAGCAAAAACTTAGGTAAAAATGTTGTGGTGACTTGTAATTTGTGAAGTGGAAGTTGTAAAAGAAGGTCTAATTTAGAAGAAGGGGGCTAAATGAACATCTAAAGAATCTGAAATTAGGTTAAGGTTACTCAGAAGAACAAATACAGAAGATAATCCTACAAATAAGAAGGCTAACAGCTAAAGAATTTGAAATAAAGTGGGTTTTTCCAAGAAATTACATGAAAATGTATATGTATGTATATACAGAGAAAGAAAGATTTACAGTGTGGAACTTGCTGCTTGTGTAACAAATGAGCATACAAGTCTTGCTAACAACTCCATCACCAACAGAGACAATTTTATGAACTTTGAAACACTCATTCTCGTGTTCTTAAGCTCCTGCTACTTTTTGCATGTATGATTTTAATGAAAGACAACCCCTAAATAAGTGTGTTTGAGAAGCAAGAGTGATGGAGAAGTTTTAGAGGAGAGAGAGGGGTTCGTGTAGAAGAAGACAATGACGAAATGGGTGCCAAGAGAAAGGGGCACCTTGTTCCACGAATGTACTCCTATGGTTTCAACAAAAAAAAACATTTATTAATTTGATGAGTACAAAAATAACAATGTAACGAATATTTATGCCGGCCCTTCTTGTGGATCTTTAGCCTACAAGGCTATCGGCTTAAGATGTGTAATTAATCTGGTAAATGCAAATGTCTTGCTTTAAAATTGTTAACATCAGTTTCAATTTTACAAAAGATCAACAAGAAATTATGAGAAATGTGATCGATTTTTGCATACCTGAATGGTTCGATTCCGACATATTCACTGCTGAGTTTCAGTCCGGTGGCCCATCCGGCTACTCCGACAACATAGGCGGAAGCTTGGAAGGTGATGTGGATCAGGTATTTGCACAAAGGAGGCAGTGGTGGACGCTCGCCACTATATGCTCGGTCGATTAGGGTTTTTTGATACACACCCAAATCCATACACGAATTCGATCCGGTTTGAGCAATGAAGAACTTGTTGAGGTGATTGAAATGGCTTGAAATGTCTTCTGGTTGATGGATTATAGATGATTATGTCACGTGTGCCATCGATTAAACATACTAATCCATTGCAAGAACCCAGAATCTTGATTGAAGTTATAGGGTCTGTCTCAGGTGGCTTTGATTTGGTGAGTAGTGTTGTGTGTAGGAAGGAGACGGAAAGAATAGGGTTTCGATTTTGTGATGGCGGCTATTGTGTGTAGAGAGAAGATTAGGATACCATTTAATACCTAATACCGTGTATAAGCTATACAATGTGATTATAAGCTTAATATTATTGTACATGATGTAATAAGTATTATGCATCTTAATTTTCAAGAAATGGGCAATATCCTTAATAATATATATATATATATATATATATATATATATATATATATATATATATATATATATAGATATATTGCCCTGATGTTGATGTCGCGTTATGTTTCTGCTTTGATTTTTAACATCTCTCGTTTCTCATATTCAATCAACGCCATGCATGTATGTAGGGGTGTCAATTTATGACACGACACGACAAAAATACACGACACGAAACGAAATATGGACGAAATCAAAATTTAAATCCGTGTTGGTGTCGTTTTCGTGTCAAGTTTAAAAAACACGATTTCGTATCGTGTCGTGTTCGTTTTCATAAATCGACACGAAATTGGCACGATTGAACATGTGTTTGTCGTGTTATATATGATTAAGTATTAAATAAATAAACTAATAGTTATGTAATGTTATCTTTGTCATGTTGTGTCGTGTTGTCGTGTTTTAATTGGTTTGTTTTCGTGTTAGTGAAAAAAAAACACGAAATCGTGTCGTGTCGTGTTCGTGTTACACAAAATCTTGTCGTGTCATGTCGTGTCAAACAAAAACATGACACGACTGCCCGATTTGACAGCCCTACATGTATGGTTTAGACTTTAGACATATGGGTGTGTGGGGCTATGGTGGCTTGGAATATGAATGGTCGGGGGCTTGTGTACAATGTAGAGTTGATCGATATTGGTCAAGAATGGTGGCTGCAATTGTAGGGTTAATATCTTTTGTAGGGTTTCTTTGGTAGGCTCCCTTGATGGGCACATAAAACAACAAATTATTAAAACAACGTAATTACACAATTTCACTCGAATCTTTAGCATGGTACAACTTTAGTCCTCAACATTGCATTGTTTTTAGGATTTTATTTCTTTTAACAAACTGATCCGAACTTCCACGTTGCTTATAAACTAGAAAACGATCGAATTTGCAAAAACTCAACACGAAACTAGTAGATAACTCTGGTTAATTTCAAAAATATCTTGAATCGTCTAAATCGAAGTCCGGAGTAGTTACATATGATGAAAACACCGAGACATATTCAATCTGTAAACATAGCCAGATTTGATGGTCCCAAAACAACTTGATTAATAAGTATATATATAATATAAATACCTTACTATTAAATATATTATACAAAAGTAGAAAAAAATCAATAGATCTTATTGATAAAAAGTAACAACGTCATTTGGATATGAAAGATGCATGCACAAAGAAGCTAATTTGATTTGGAATTCATGCACTTATGAGAACACATAAGAAAATTAATTGCAAAAGGCAAGAAGTTCATGGTCACTTTGAACAACGGCCAAATCTTGCTTTCCCAAACACACAAGTACTTCAATGCCATCCCTGTTTGGCGCATCCATCATAATAAAGCTATTCTTCCTTAGATCTCCGGCCACGGTTGCTTTTATAGGCTTTCCCCACCCAAAATCAATCTCATATGTAGAATACCCACACATGCTTGTAAAGATATACGCACCATCGAATTTTCTTTGTGTTTCTTCTAAAGGAATTCCGAAAAGATAACCAAAAGTGGTATGGATATCTGGTAGGCCATGAAATTTCAGCTTTTGCTTCTTGAACTCACTGATGAATGACTCCGGCTTCATTTCACTTACAATATCAATGGCTAAGTGGAAATTTCCGATGCTCTTTTCAGGCAACTGTTCCATCAGTCTGCCTCTTATGTTTGTTTGATGACTAACACCCATGGGTTTGAAATCAGAGCCTGAATAGTTTTTGGTAGCTGCTGCCACTGCAGACTTATAAAGCAGCCATGTCAAAACTTCAACACGAGTAGGGTTCGTGATGGGTTGTCCAGATTTATCTTCACTCATGGCTTTGACTTTGAGTTTAAAATCGTTTATCTTTGCGTTGGGGAACATGAAACTCTTTGTAACACATTCATCGGATCCAAGAGAAAGCCCATTAAAATTTAGATTCGTGTATTCAAAATGAATAAACTTGGGGTCGTCGTCATTGGGGAGAAGTTCATGCTTCTGGTCTCTGGAACAAAATTGTGTCGTTTTAGCCCAGTCTTTTAGAAAATGAATTAAACTGCTTCCATCCGCTATCTTGTGGGACAACGACATAGCCACTGCTAATCCTCCACATTCAAAATGGTTGACCTGGACAGCCAGCGGGATCACAGTGTTGCTTTGAAGATCATCATCATCTGGACGATTGGATCTTTGATTTACGAGACCATGTGGAAAGAATTGGTCGAGATCTCGATGCTGCGAGTTTTTTAGGAAATCAGAGAGCGAGCTATCAATGGAAGCTTCAAGAAACTCAGCTCCTTGGTCGTTGCAATCTACAAAGGATGGTGCCACCTTAGCTAATCTACCAGCAAAAGGGTAGTACTTGGTTAAAGTTTCAGATAAGGACTTCTTCAAGGGAGTTATTTTGTCATGGGAACTTGGATAAATCCCAGTGTTTGGGTAGAATATAACAAATGGTTGGAACGTGTTGACCAGGGCTTGATCGAGTAAGGAAAGATTGTGAGTTTTGAGGTGTGAAGGGGTCGGGGAAGAGGGTTTGATGATTTCTTTAGAGATGATTGTGTGAAGCTGCCTTCTACCAAATCTTATCAGGTTGCCAATCATAGTCATCTTCACACAAGAGAAAGGGCTTTGATGATCCGAATTTGCATCTTAGTATTCCGGTTTTATATGCCCAAATAATTGGTTTATTTACATCAATAAAATAGGACACCCAACCGCGTACGACAGTCGCTTCCCGGCATCGGGTTTTAGTGATCACATTTATTATACAAACTACTAGACGTCGTCTATTAATTTGACTCTCGTTTTTTTCTATTTATTTAATTATATAATTATTGTTTTCTTATATGTATTTTATTTCTTTTGACTTTTCTTTGTAGAAAAATACATGGGTATTATAATATAATTAAAATATTGATAAATATATATATACATTAAATTACACGAATGGTCCCTATGGTTTAGAGTAATTTGCGCGTTTGATCCCTATTTTATTTTTTTAACTCGGAAGGTCCCTATTGTTTGTTTTCGTTACGCGCTTGGTCTCTGTCTTACCTAATAAGACTATTTCCTTGATTTTTTTTAATTTATTTAAATAAACACACCCCTAACCCCGCTCACTCACCTTACCTTACCTACCCTAAGATGTTTTCCTATTTAAATAATAGCGTTTTTAGCTAAGAGTGGGACCAAACATGTAACAAAAACAAATAGTAAGGACCAAACGCGTAACAAAAACAAACAACAAGGACCTTCCAATTTAAAAAAATAAGTTAGATACCAATCACGCAAATTACCACAAACCATAGGGATCATTCGTGTATTTTACTTTTATATATATATATATATATATATATATATATATATATATATATATATATATATATATATATATATATATATATATATATATATATATTATTAAAAGGAACTATATGTTTAGTATTATTAACTTCGGATTTAAAATTTTAAGCTAATTTGTAAATATGTGATAAAATAGGTATAGAATTAATACATATCCTTATAAATATTAAGTATTATGTCTATATCTTTTTGAAATTTATATATATATATATATATATATATATATATATATATATATATATATATATATATATATATATATATATATATATATCCAATCTTATAGTTTAATGTGATTATAAATCTATTTAATCTTATTACTGTATATTTATTAGTTATTTTTATTTATTTATTATAAATTATCGTGACTAATATTTTAAATTATATTTGAGCTACCAAAAAAAGAAGAGAATTATCTAAAAACATCCAACTCTCAAAGTTGATACGAACGAACAAGGGAAAGCCTGTGCATTTGAATTTCGACACAGAGCTCACATTTTCCCGTATCGTTAAACATGACAATATGTTTACTCATGAGATTGGGAGCTATATGTGGGAGAACATCCCTTTTAGTGTATTTGGTTGAGACAATGCTTCCCGCGCTTTAGGAAATGTCACAGGAAATCTACATTCCTAATCCAAAATTCACATTTTGAGAACTTCGTATAAAGTTTATCTGTTCTCAGAGTTTGTAATATTTGACGAAGATGTTGGCCATGCTCCTCTTCGCTTCTTGAGTAGATAAGGATGTTGTCAATGAATACTATGACAAATTTGTCCAGGTACGGACGACACACTCTGTTCATTAAGTCCATGAACACAGTAGGTGCATTAGTCAATCCGAAAGGCATCACTACAAACTCGTAATGACCATAACGAGTTTTAAATGTTATTTTGGGAACATCCTCCTCCATAATTTGTAATTGGTGATACCCGGATCTTAAGTCTATTTTCGAGAAGTAGCTTGCACCTTGAAGATGGTCGAACAGATCGTCAATACGAGGTAGATGATATCGGTTCTTAATGGTAAGTTTATTCAGCTTGCGATAGTCTATGCACATGCGGAATGATCCATCATTCTTCTTCACGAACAAGATCGGTGCTCCCCATAGTGAGAAGCTTGGCCTTATGAAGCCTTTGCTAAGGAGTTCGTTCAACTGGCTGGACAATTCCTACAATTCTGATGGTGTAAGACGATATGGGGATTTGGCTACAGGGGTAGCCCCAAGGATTAAGTGCATTCTGAATTCGACTTGTCGTTCAGGTGGCACTCCTGGGAGATCATCGGGAATTATGTCAGGAAAGTTGCAAACCTCAAGTATGCTCGCGATGTCTTTCACTTCTTGCTTTTTGTCTACCACGTGAGCTAAGAAAGCACATTACTCCTTGCGAAGATACTTTTGTGCCTTGATACAAGAAATGATCCAAAGGTTCGTTCCGGGTTTGTCACCGTAGATGATAAGAGTTTCGTTATTTGACAAGTTTAGGCAAATGGCTCTTTCATAACATAGTTTGTCGGCATGGTTAGAACACAACCAATCCATACCAATAATGACGTTGAAACTTTTCATAGAGACCGAGATTAGGTCTATTGGGAAAGAAAAGTTATTCAATGTAAGGGTACATCCTATGTATATATCGTTAGTGTATTCGGATTTCCCATTTGCCATTTCTACTGTGAAGGTTTCATTTAGTGGTTGGGAGTTTTGTTTTAGTAGGTGTTCGAAATTATGGATCATGAAGCTCTTCTCAGCACCACTAAAAAAATAGAATGCATGCATAAGTATTGTTGAGAAGAAATGTATCCGTGACCACCGTAGGGTCTGCCACAGCTTCTTCGTGAGCAATTGCCAGTATCTTTCCAACTCCACCTGCATTTCCAGCTTTCGGACAATCTCTTTTGAAATGTCCAACTTCCCCGCATCCATAACATGCTTGACCTACTCTAACGACAGGTACTTGGTTAATCGGTTGGGGTGGTGATTTACAGAATTGGGCAATATGCCCTTTTCTGTTATAGTTATGACATTGCATTTCTCAGAAATTTCCATTGTGGTGGAAATTACACTTGTTGCATTGAGGGAGATTACCAGCATAAGGCTTAGCTTGTGTGGGGTTAGCAGGAACAGCAGCAGGTACAATAGCAACATGGACTGCCACTAACTGTTGCTTTTTCAAGGGTTCCTGAGAAGATTTGCCCTTCCTTTTATTCCAGTTTTTCTTCTTGCTGCTGTTGTTGTTGTTGTTGTTGTTGTTGTTGTTATTATTGTTGTTGTTGTTGTTGTTTCCCTTGGGTTGTTTTGGAGCAGGAACCACGAAGTTTTGACGGGTTCCATGGTTAATAAGTGACTGTGCTAGGTCTTCGGCACTGTCAAAGGTAATAGGCCTGGAAGCAATAACACTTCCCTGAATCTGAGGTGACAACCCCCAGATGTACCTTTCAATCTTTTTGCTCTCTAGAGCAACTATTTCCGAACATAGGATCGCTAAGTCGCGGAACCTATTAGTATAGGTTGTTATGTCTGAACCAACCATAGTAAGATGCCAAAGCTCTTACTCGAGCTTCTGTATTTCACCCCACAGGCAGTACTCCCGCATCAACATTGACTTTAGGTTCTACAACTTATCGAGTTAGCCACTACTAGAGTCAGTGACTTAACATAGCCGTTCCACCATGTTTGGGCTCTATCAGCAAAGGTACATGCAGCGAATTTAACCTTGCTACCTTCCAGGCAGGAGCAGATCTCGAAGACTGCCTCTATTTTCTCAATCCATTATCTTAAAGCCATAACTCCCCTAGTCCCATTAAAGGTCCTAGGTTTGGTGTTTGTAAAGTCATTGCAGGTACACTCCTGATGGTGCCCGTGACTTTCACCCTGATTGGAGGGGTGTGCGCCACTCCTTGATCCACTTACAATAGGGGTGTTTATATGTGACATAGCAGCTGCGACAGCTGCAATGACCGCCACCTGAAACATGGCAGCGTCAAATTGAGGAGCTGGTAGGTGGTGTTCGCGCTTCATTAACATGGACACGCCTTGGGTTTCTCCATGGAAACATCTTTCACTTTAAGAATTAAAAGATGAAGAGACAGTCAGATATTAAATATGAACATGAATTTGATATCTCTGAACTAAAACACTTAGTTCAATATGAATCTTGTAAAGAATTGGCAATAGAAGTCTACTACAAGTACAACTTGCAACAGGATAATATGAATTTGAGTGGTTATTTTTCAAAGAGTATGAAAATGCATGTCGATTGTATTGGCATATTAAGTACATAGATTTTGGAAAATTTGACCTTAAAGCAGGTCTACAATATACCCCAATACTAGGAAAACATCGACATCTAACCGACCTACCGAAAATGAAATTTTCGCAGTCGTACTAAAAAAACATGAAAAATAACACTAGAACATATCCGTAGACTTAGACTATAACCAAAAGAGTAAGTAGTGAATGAGTAGAGTATGATCTACTTCCTACTAGATCCGACCTTGGATTTGGCTAACTAGCATTCTATTTTGTACATACGCCTTTCTTGTGATATTTGTGGTTCTCGCAGTTCTCTAACTTCGGCTTGGAATGTTGTCAGTTCTCTCAGCAAGAAATGAGTATGATCCCTTGTCGCATTATGTCTGTCTTCTAGGTTACGAATGTAAACAGTGTTGATTCCAGTAGCAGCATCAACCTGCATGACTCAGTCGATAGCAGCTCTTCCTTGTTCATTGTTATGCGCCACACGACAAACTAACACCTAGAGGGCTCTATCTGGTGAGCCTCCTGTGTCCAGATTGTAGAAGCTTCAATCTCCTTGGTAAGGATGGTTCTGACCCTGTTCGTTACTCCAATTGTCTAATTTTACCGCTCACAGAGGCGTAGGGCCTTGGAAGTTTTGTCGTGGATTGGGATTCTAGGTAATTGG
This sequence comes from Lactuca serriola, assembly GCF_051521515.1. Classification (NCBI taxonomy): domain Eukaryota; kingdom Viridiplantae; phylum Streptophyta; class Magnoliopsida; order Asterales; family Asteraceae; genus Lactuca; species Lactuca serriola. Next base: position 26,626,053 of record NC_136415.1, on the reverse strand, counting down.
TGGTGGATTGTAGGCTTCTGATCCTGAATCAACATCTTCAGGAAAATCTTCTTCAAAATCCTCATCTAAGGGAATTTTAGGATTCTCTTCTGGCTCTGCATCGAGCCATCCTACATTTCGCTAATTGGGAAAGTACGGGCTCCTGGTAGATGGAATCCAGCCATTGTTATCTAAGCGAGAATAAGGATATAAGAAATATCTAATATAATGAGTAAAGATAAATTGCAAATACAAGTTTCTACGAGAGAAACTTATAGTTAACGGATATTGAATTCTGTTTGGAATAACTCCTACTGAGTCCTTCTATAAGTACATAGTGTATACTAATTATATACAACTTGGGTAGAATAGGCCTTCAAATAAATGATCCTACTCTAAATCCACATCCAAACATGGAAAAGGAAATAAAGCTTAGACCACTCATTCTGAGTCTATACAACCTTCATCATATATAACCGTGATGCATGCACTTAGTACTTATAGAACTATCAGCAAGAGTCCTTTGTTTTCATGTAGTTTGTTCTTAGTATATAGTGCCTAAAATACTCCTATAGTAGTTTTACTTTATGTTATGTTCTAGAGTTCTTCTGTATATGTATAGTTGGTAAGTTCTAGACTTTCTACAACACTACCTTCACTCCCAAACACATGTTGGTGGTATCTCAAACCAATATAGTTGATCAGGCTATATTGATCCCATATATGATTACATAACTGCCTAGGTTTGACTGTAGTGCCTAACATCCAAATACTTTCGAGTTGTTATGACTGTGATATTGTTCTTGTATGTATGAGTGTTAGTATACTTCTTGTAAAAATACTTAAATTTTAAAAGAATACTTGTAGTCATACCTCTTAGCCCCAATGTATCAATAGTTTGTATATCTTTTATAAATTGATATACTGAGTTCACTATAAACAATACTCTGATACCAATTTGTCACACACCTAAACCAGACAGCGGAAACGCCCAGGGTGGATGACTTCATTTGTAGTATCACAACACATGCATTATAGTAATCAAAGTACAAACAACCATTTCATAAATAAGTATAAGTTTTTACATGTGTTCAATCACTATATATTGACACCAAAATAGTTATAGCAAAAGACAAAAGACTTGACTCAAAACGGCTTCGTCTTCTCAAAAGCTTGGGGAGTACCTCTTTATTGATTCCATGAGAATACAAGTAATTTGAAAAGAGAGTATCAACATAAAGTTGAGTGAGTACATAAGTATTTATGTTTGAAAGTTTGTTTTTTGTTCTTTTAATATGTAAACTGTTCCAGAAAATCCCATATTTTCTGCTGTATATGAAAAGTAGTTTTAATCTCATAAAACCATTCTGTTTGTAAACCGGTGTTCTGTGTTTGTATTCCTTTGTAAAATTTATAAATGTGAGGGAGCCTGGCTCCACCATCTGTTATTGTAAACTGTAAGGTAATACTGTAAATTGTATTTTTGTAAACTAGTACTTTGAAAATGTACTCATGTTTAGTTAATTATACACCAACCGTATTGTTAATATCTTTTTAATGAGTTATTATAACCATACTATGACTAAATGGCCTGAAACAACGCTTTGAAGGCGTCAAAACCGTTGATAACAATTGTCACTCGTAGGCGTGTATACCCAGCTGTAGCTAGCAGTCTGAGTGCGGAGTTGTCAATCCCAATATAGATCTATACACATTTGTTTTGATCCCCGATTGGAGATAGATTCTGGTTATAATATCAGGACTTTAACTATGTTGTTCAAATGAATAAACAACCTGAATCTATTGTCTCATAAAAAGCATAAAGACGTTATGTGTATATTAGTAATGAAAACCCAATCATTCTGAAATAAAGGATTGATAGTATGCTCCTTCTTTAGTATACTTGAAATGTATTTGTAAGTTGTATACCCTTGTTTAGTTTTGAATCAAACCCTTGTTCTTGTAAAATAGTGCAAACCCATGTTCTTGTAAATTGTGTAAACCCTTGTTCTTGTAAAATAGTGTACTCTAGTATACTTAACTCGTGAGTTAGTGTTCTTGAATCATAAATTATACCTATTATAATTTATATGTGCTTTATGTATTGATACTAAGTGTTCATGAATGCAACCCCTTGCTCGACATCTTACAAAGGGTATTGAAACTGAATGAACTAACCTTTATATTTATATACATACACACACACACACACACATATATATATATATATATATATATATATATATATATATATATATATATATATATATATATAACTAAAATTTAAACGACATTCGGACAAATAACCGATACCCTAAGTCCACATCTAAACAAGGAAAAGGAAATAAAGCGAGTTATTAGTCCTAAGCCCTTTAAAACATATATATATATATATATATATATATATATATATATATATATATATATATATATATATATATATATATATATGATTTTTGGGGAAAAATATAAGTTTGTAAAATATTTTAAAGAGTTTAGCATTTTGAAATACTTTTGATGACTTGATGTCATTTTAACACAATTTGAGACCATTTGATTTGAAGACAATTGAAATCCATTTTGCGAGATATTTTGAAACCATTTGTTGGTAACACAAAATCCTTGTGTTACACTTGTATCCCCCCTCCCCCCTAAAAATGCAAAAAAAATATGAAAACACGGGGGTATGAACTCACCTTTTGTGAGTGATACGATTGATGATTTGATATAAGACATTTATTTCCACAAGTGAAATCTCGTAGCACAAACGAGTCTTATTTAGCATATTATGATATAAATATGTATACATTTAGTATTAATAATCATAAAGGTGTATAGGAAACAGCCTATAGTGTAAGAAACACTTACCAAAGAAGTGTTAGAATCGAAAATGGAAGGCTGATATGTATTCACGACCCAAGAAGGAAGGGTTCACGGCCCAAGAAGGGTTCACGACACAAGAAGGGTTCACCGCCCAGTAGGTGTTCAAGACCCGGTGTTCTTGATGAATGAAGAACACCTGAAGATCCTAAGGAAGTTTCTAAGAAGATTCAAAGGTTTCCGGGCAGTTGTTCTCCGTGTGTTCTTCGCGAAAACTATTGAAATGAACGGGTTTCTGTCTAATATAATAAGATTGAAGGATGTTTTTGGAATGATAACAAGATCAAGAAATGATACATCTTAGATCCTATGAAGAACTAGTGATTATCACATGAATATGATGAGAAAGGATGAGTTTAGCATGTTTCTTGAGGAGAGAGGATGTTGTTGGCTGATGATACTTGAGAGAAAAGGGTTGGATTTTCGTTTGAAAGTGTAGAAATGAAATAAAATCTGCTGATATATATATATATATATATATATATATATATATATATATATATATATATATATATATATATATATATATATATATATATATATATATGGAAGGGGTTCATGTTCCGAAGTGGTTCACAGCCGTGAACCTCGTATGCAACCCGAAGCCTGATCATGAACTTGGTTCACAGTCCGAAGGTGGTTCACTGTTCACGGCCCGAAGGCAGCAAACAATTCACGACCATGCGAGGTTTGCGATCATGCGAGCCTTGTTTGCGGTCCGAAGAAAAAGAAAGAAGAAGGGATGCGAAGTTTCTCGGTTTTCAAGTATTTTCTTTCTAATTTTTACCACAAATATTCTAAGGGCTTTAACATGAAAAGGTTATTATTCTAACCTTAATAAAAATCCAAACAATAAAGAGGACTTTAGTTGACCCAAGTTTGACTTTGGTTGCCTAGGGTTGACTTTACAAGTAGAAAATAACCGGATGTTATAGAAGGAAACGAGGGGAGTGATATGGATGACTAGTTACTTTTAGGATTTATGTAATGTTTTGTTTGGGTTAGTATTTTAGACTATTATTTTGGATATTTTACACCACGATTGGATGAGTATTTTTGATGGACGTCACTTGGATGATGATTTTGGATTGGATGTCGTATATATTATAAATCTTAATATTTTGGATTGGTTTAATATTATATCAATTTTTATATTTTTATACAGTTTTTCTAATTTTAATGTTAAATACTAAAAAATGGAAAATACAATAACTGGCAACGCCTTTAGTGGCGACGCTCATGTTTTACTGGTGACAAATCTTTAGCGGCGACACATGACATTAGTGGGGTTAGTGGTGAATTTGGGAGTATTAGCAGCAAAGAATCGGCGACAACCTTTTAGCGGTAACAACCCAGACTTTTAGCAGTGATGCCTATCAGTAACATCCCAAAAATAAGGCTATAAAAATCTTCATTTAGATTAATAAAACTGCAAAACATATCATTTACATAAAACCGAAATTATCAAAATGTAACGATACATCATCAAAAAATCAGAGTAAATCGCAGAATGTGGAAATATGTGGTGTGTGGTCTACAATCATCCCGAGCTCTTCCATTTGAAACTGAAGTACCTGAAACATAAACTGAAAACCGTAAACACAAAGTTTAGTGAATTTCCCACGATACTTATACCATACATAACTAAACACATAACGGCCCCCACCCACTGAGATATGGGTCCCACCCACACTCGACTGAGATCTAGACCCACCTGCACTCAACTGAGATATAGGCTCCGCTCACACTCGACTGAGATACAGACCCACCCACACTCGCACAACGAGCCCCGCCTATTGAAGTACGAGCTCCGCCCACACTCACATAACCATATAAGTATATAAACATTCAACACATGCGAAAATCACAAAGATAATAACATGTTGTACAATCATCGGGCCTGTCCCACATACAAATCATATATGCATAACCTAGTACTAGCATATAGAATAACCATCGGGCCCCACCCAACATACATAGCAATACATACACATGCAAGAGTCACGCAGACAAATAATATCCTAATATAATAAACTATGGGACAACATTGGTTCCTACGACTCGCTAAACACATTGAGGAGATTTACCTAGCACTACTGAAGTCCTGCAGATAAATCTCTGGCTGATGGCTGACAAATCCCCGAACTGTCAACATCATAACAAACCCCCATTAACAATTTGGGTTTTAATGCATAATCATAAATCCACACTTGGGGTAAAAAGACCATTTTACCCCTAACCTAGCTTGGTCCAAGACCAAGGCCCAAGATTACACTTTTAAGGCCCAAAAGTCAAAATAAGCAACTAAGGCATAATTATACCCAATTTTCCAAATTAGTTCCAAACCCCTTTCACGAGCCTTACGCTAAAGCGCATCCAAATATCCTAGTCCACACACTTGTTCCCAAATGACCCATCAAGAACACAACCACCTAACCCCAAAAGAAAAGGCCCAACTCGAAGCCCAAACACAATTAGGGTTTTCACATAAAATGACGATTAGGGTTAAGTAATAACACTTAACCTATTAAGGACTTAATCCATTAAGTCCATCACTCTACTAGTTCAATCATACAATGTAGTCAGGTATAATTCATATCTCCAATCCAACAATCTACAACGTGGGTTCGGACAAGTCCCAAACTAAAGTCTCCAAGATTAGGGTTTTCTAAACCCTAAGTATGGTTTCTAAACCAAACAAATGCCAACTAGGTCTAAGGTTGAGTTTTTATATTAATTTGGGTTTCACTAGGTCGGGCACCACCCACTGCCACCTTGGGTAGTGGTGGTCGATGGCGGTCCACAGCTGTAGCCACCCGCACATGGTGACGGCTCGAGAGATAAGTCCAAAAACACAAACACACACAAGTTGAACATCATTTACACACACATACACACCAAAACGCACACATACAATCACCCCCTCATGGTCGTTGGTGGTGGCAAAAGAAGACAACTTAGCGGCAGCCACCATGGTTGGCTGCCATGGTGGTTCGCCTCACCTCTGGCCAACATAATACCTACACACACTTCACGGGTTCTAGAAGCAACACACACGTATACACGAAACGAGTTTTATCATGAAACACGCACCCATCACAAGCACTATTCATGGCAGGCGACAACTGGAGCATATAAAAAGGCAGTCGCTCAGAGTTACGATTGTGACGAAATGTAGGTTGGCGTAGCAACTGAGGAACGACGAAGAAGAGATGTGACCGGGAGTGAAAAAACGGCAACCATGACATCGGATCTACCCTTCCAATCTCCAATATAACGCGACGTCATCTCGGGGTTCCCGTCGGTCCTCGATATCGCCGACAGCAAAGGCGTTGGTGGATGCTTAGTGGTTCTAGGCGGCAGTCATAGTTGATGGAAGCAGCGGCTGGAGGAGACTCCAAAAATGGTGGCGACTGGAGAATGAAGCTAGGGTTAGGGTTCGATACTAAAGAAAATGAGGGGGAGGGCAGCGAGTTACATTCCATGTTCTCTTTCAATCATATGATCATTTTTCCAAGTTTGCCCTACTCCACAAAATCTTTTTCAACTTAACTCCAATATTTACCCAACATCCCCTGCCTTCTGAGATTTCTTTACAAAACCACCCTATAAAATTATACTTTAACTCCAAAATCCATAATTATGGCATCTAACTCCCAGAACCAACACCCTACTAAATTATTATGGATTTAGGGCTACAATAAAATAATATAAAAACATAATTTGCATCTCGGGGTTTAGGGTTTATTATTTATTTGCTTATTTTATTTAATTTTAAACGGAATGTTACACTATCGCTGCTAATACTCACTATTTTTATAGTGTAACCTCAATTTAACAATGAGGGTAAAACATATATTTACACCTCCTTAGTGAGTTTAGGTCAACATAAAGTTATTCTGTGGGAAAATGAACATCTTGCCATTACAAGATCCATGAAACATCCCAAATATCATGACCAAAAATTTCATTTTCAAATTATTAAATAAACCATAGTACTAATAATCATTTATAAAAACAAGAACCATAATATCTCAAAACATCAAAAAATAGTATATCCATATCAACACATGTCAAATATATCAGAGTAATAATCCCAGGCTAACATCATGGAGTGTGCACTGCAATCATCCCGAGCTCTTCCCCTTTCTACCGAAGTACCAGAAACAAAAACTGAAAATTGTAATCAGACAGTGTATGGCATCCGTCCCTGCCTGGCATCGAGCAAAGCTCGGTATACATGTAGACATATCAACCCTTTCACATAAATAATCATGTAACATAAGCATATAAATATTCCTTGGGCCCCGGCCGACATCGGACCAAAATCCGGAAGCATACAAACATTCCTCGAGCATTGCCCGACATCGGATCGTAATCCGAAAAGATACAAAACAGACACATGCAAGAATCACGAACACATCAAGAATACAAACATTCCTTGGGCACCACCCGACATCGGATCGAAATCCAGAAACATATAAACCTACATCGAGCATTGTCTGGCATCAGACCTTATCCCGGAACATGCTAGCATACATATACGGGCTGACATTGGTGCCTTCGACACATTCATACAAGAGGAAAACTCAGCTCGCTATGCTGAATGTAGAATCGCAGGGTACGGAATCCCTAACAGCTGCTCTGATGACTCCCCGAGCTATCAGTGTAAAAATAACAATTAGTCATAACTCTATAATCCTTCTTAGGGTAAAATGACCATTTTACCCCTGATCTAATTTGGACCATAACCTAGGGTCAAGCCCATAACACCAATGGTTAAATTCTATAAAGTCTTTTGAATCCCACTTATGGCCCGGTTTTCTTAATTGGGCCCAACTCCTCAAATGGGCCTTCCCTCAAGCCCAAACATGATCTAGGCCTAATAACTGAATTTGACTGCACACCAAGGCCCTATAGCAAAGAAGTCCAAAGATGACCCAAACCGATGCCCAATTGATGTGAAGCCCAACATTAGTGAGTACGTGGCATGTCGCTTGGGTTGCTGGATTTCATAACGACTATAGGCTAAAATGATCATGCCCACCGGCTGTCCTGACTGACCGGTGCCTTATCAGCTAGACCTGAAGTAACAAATAATAATTAATAATACCTATGAACAGAACAAACACAGAGATATAGAGTTATGTATGAACTCAATCCCACGATGGGAACACATGTACATAACCCAAAAATATCTAAAACCTAAACCATCGATAATTATACGACACAATGTTATAGGTCAAACTCCTTAGTCAAGTTTTATTATTCATGGGCCGAACCACAACTAAACGTAAACTGATTACCTATGTTTAATTATGGTTAGATCGATGCACAACTAAACATGGATACAGTGGTTGATGGACTAAAACACCTGAAGATTTTAGAAGATTCAATATAGATCTCAGATCAGGATACCATCAGTTCAGAGTACAGGAAGACAATGTTCCAAAACAACATTTAGGACTCAGTATGGTCATTACGAGTTCCTAGTTAAGACTTTGGATTAACCAGTGCTCCAACAATGTTCATGGACCTCATGAATAGTGTTTGCAAACCATACTTGGATAAATTCATGATAGTATCTATCGATGATATATTGATATATTCACGAACCAAGGAAGAACACAGTTAAACACTTGCAAATAATCTTGGAACTACTTAGAAAAGAAAAGTTGTACGCCAAATTCTCTGAATGTGAATTTTGGATTGGAGAAGTACAATTTTTAGGGCATGTGGTTCACAACAAAAGGGATTCATGACGACCCCTCCAAGATTGAAGTAATTAAGAATTTGGAAGCACCAACGATGCCAACAGAAGTGCGTCAATTCTTAGGACTTTTTGGCTATTACCGTAGATTCATAGAGAATTTCTCCAAAATAGCCAAGCCGCGTACACTACTAACCTAGAAGGATATGAAGTTCACTGGGAAGACAAACATGAAGCTTCTTTTCAGAAACTAAAGCAAATGTTGTGTAGTGCACCAATTCTATCCCTTCTAGATGGGACATAAGATTTCGTCGTATACTGCGACACATCAAATCAAGTATTGGGATGTGTGTTGATGCAAAGAGGAAAAGTTATTACCTACGCATCATGACAACTTAAGGTGCATGAGAATAATTAAAATACCCATGATCTTGAATTGGGAGCTGTAGTTTTTGCACTAAAAATATAGAGACATTACTTATACAGTAGTAAGTGTACTATTTTTACCGACCACAAGAGTCTCCAACACATCTTTGATTAAAAAGATCGTAATATGATACAACGAAGATGGGTTGAATTGTTGAATGATTACGAATGTGAAATTCGTTATCATCCTGGAAAGGAAAACGTAGTAGTAGATGCCTTGAGCCGCAAATAATATATTAAACCCCGTCGGGTATGAGCATTAACAATAACTATCCATTCTAACTTTACCGCACAAATTAGAGAATCTCAACTTGAGGCTCTAAAAGAAGAAAACATCAAGAACGAAGCTTTGCGAGGAATAGAAAAGCAATTTATACAAAAAGATGACGGAATACGACACTTTATGAACTGAATTTGGACGCCTAAGTTTGGTGGAGTCAGGGACTTGGTCTTAGAAGAAGCCCACAAGTCTAGATATTCTGTATATCCAGGCTCTGATAAAATGTACTTAGATTTAAAAGTACATTATTGGTGGCCAAATATGAAGGTTGAAATTTCTACTTATGTGAGTAAATGCTTGACTTGTTCTATAGTAAAGGCAGAACATCAAAAGCCTTCAGGTTTACTTCAATAACCAGAAATACCTAAATGGAAATGGGAGCTGATACCAATAGACTTCATTACCAAGTTACCCAAAAATACTAGTGGGTTCGACACTATTTCGGTAATAGTCGATAGATTGACTAAGTCCACCCATTTCTTACCAATTAAGGAGAACAACTGATGGGTTTTATACAAACAATCCTATGTGTGCATGCAACCCTAGAGTTGGATCTATGTTATCAATATTAGTTATACAACATTATGAACATGTGAAGAACCCTAACAAGCTTCTTGGGATTTCAAAATTCACAAAGAAAGATGAAATACATACCTCTTAATGTTATATTGTAATAACAACTTAAATCTTGAATCATCTTGTCTTTGAAAGCAAGCGCCACAAGTGTCGCGCCTCTAATGGCTCACAAACAAACCTAGCAACCAAGGATTAATATGGAGAGAGAAGGGAAGTGGAAAATTCGACTCTAAGCCTCTCTTGGAGTGCCTTTTTCGAAATCCAACCCTATAGGGGTTTATATAGGTGATAAGGAAGGTTTAGGATAAGGCAAGTGTATCTTAGATAACCCTAATCCCTTAACTTCCTCCCTAAGGCTTCCAAGGCACCCTTAGAACCCAAGGAAACTGTAGGACACTCTAGATTTCGTTCCCCCCACCTCTAAGGGAGGTTCTAGAATGCTTCAATGCTCAACTTTTGAACATTGTCACCTTTAGTCCCTGCAGTTTCAATTAATTCCTTTAATCCTAAAATTAATTCCAAATTAATTTCTGATTAAATATTAATTAAACAATATGATTTCTAATCAATATATTATATCCATAATACATTAATAAATCATTTATCTTGATTTCAAATTAATTTATTAACCAAGTAATAAATTAATAAATCATTCTTCTCTCTCCAACAATTATCCTATTCCATTGCCAGGTTTGAAGGCAACCCAAAAGGACCATGCACAACCGGGTCAAGTAATTACCAAATATGGTTACGTGCTTAGACACTAATCCAACAGTCTCCCACTTGGATAAGTCTAGTAACCATAAATGCAAGTACAACCCGATTGGCAATCGTAGCTCTCAAAGACGCTGTCAAACTTTGATCTTATCAGTAACCTGTCCTTTAGATAAGGGATCATATATTCCTCCATTCTAGATATCGTATAGATGTGAAACATGGATTGAAATCATTTTCTCAGTCTATGTGTTGTTTCCCGATTTCCGATTTACGATGACTGACTAATTGAACAAATCAAATTAGCCCTAGCCCGGCCGAGCATTTACGTTTGTCATCACTAAATCATCGAGGGGCCCACAGATATCACTTTTATCCCACTTTGGGTAAAAGGAACGGATAAACTTCGACTAAATGCTTACTTGCACTCACTCGCCAAATCACACACAACAATATGTTTTATAACACCGAGTTACTGGTGCGTTTACATATTATCAATGTGTAACCGATTCGCAAGATACAAATTACACATCTCAGTTTCAAGAATACAAGATATTATCGTCTCACCAATCACTTGTGATAAAATCCATGAAGCGATCCAAGTGAGCGTGGGTTTAATCCAATGCTCAAAATCATAGTCGTAAGCACTCATGAACGTTGCAACAAACCTTTGCTATGTCTAATACACTTTAGACAATCTACAAACCAATTCATGTCAGTCTTCATTCATACCTACTTCCAACATATGAACGACTGTGGACTATTCGAATAATTTGATTATTCTGAAATAATTAATTATTCAGGAAGTCAAAACATGCAAAGTGAAACACAAGAATAATACTAATCCTATATGGTCCCAAACCTTTGAGTATAAATAAAACACCTTTTATTTATCACCATATCGATTACTCATTATTTGTTGTTTCGGTTAATTAACTTATTACTTGAATTATTACTACAATTGTCCCATGCTCTTAGCATGCACACAATGTTTACATATGGTCAATGAACACATTTCCAATGATACTCATTTCACAACTCCTAATCCTTATGACAAGTGTAAGAATATCAAATTCTTGCCACTTATAAAATATATTATATTCTAACGTTTTATGCAACGACCCTTTCATAATGTCACTGCACTAAAGTCACAAAGACTATTGCCAATGAAATTACAAAGTCCTCTATTAGAGATTGTTGCAAGACAATTCCATAGATACGAAGTCTCATATTCAAGGTACATTCCTTTGAATATCCTTCTGCTTAAAAGTTTCTAATCTAGATATATAGATTCTTAACGTCCAACTCCCAATATGGAAACATTTCCAGATTTGCCATATGACAACTCATTATCAAATCTTTTAATAATAATGTCAGTATGGTCCATCCACTACTATACTTCCAACTATTCACAAGCAACCAATCCTTGGCGAATCTTAGATTGTCCTTTGATAGTTGTTTAATAAACTTAGTCATGTCCGGTTCTAGTCCTTTTTCCCTCTTAATGCTCTAGGCATTTGGAAAATTTTAGAAAGGTCAATTATTACAGCATATGCGATCGATCCTATACTCGAAGCGTATGGAACAAGAAGCATAATGTCTTACATAAAGACGTGATACTTTATCAGTCTTTTGCCATAATATTTCTATTTTCCATGTTCTCAAAACTCGAATTAAGAAAAGGGATGTCGTAATCATAATCGAATTTTGAGAATGCAATTCATATATTTGACTAAATTTGATTAAAATTCTCGATCTAAGCTCTTAGATTTCGATACGAAGTATAATATTCTCTCCCTTAATTATAGCAAAACAACTTTTCAACCCTTGCAACTTTCGAAATTAAGACACTTTTTTTTCTATAATTAATATTGCTAACTTGCAACTTACCATAATTATCATTCTCCCACTAACATGATGATTATATTCATACCAACATAACACTTATGCTCCCATTAGCTTTGACATGTATTGAGAAAACAATTGAACTTCTAGAAAACAATGCTTATTGAGTTTCTTAAGTTCATATTTCTATTACTAAGACGCTTCGATAAGACTTTATCTAAGTTTCTCAACCTCATACACCTTTTCTTAGATAACTCATGTGTGTGTCTAAACGATTCTAGAACTTATAGCAATAAGTCTAAAATGTTCAGACCTATTTGCCATTTCCCACAATTCGAACTATGAAGAGGGATGCCGTAATCATAGTTGAATTTGAGAAACCCAAATTACATAATGCTATCTTAAAAATCTCTCTTAGTGAAAGCGTTTCCTCACAATCATTTTCATGAAGGAGAGAAACCTTATGACACTTAGATTTTATTGTGTATGTGCCCTTATCCATGTGAATTTGTTATTACAAGATAATGTTAGTGACAAATCCAAACTCTCCTTTGAAAGGTGAAATTCAATTCGAGAAATGAGGCAAACTAAACCCACTGTATATAGGACCTTTTGAAATTCTAGCAAGAATTGGTTCTGTCGCATACCAACTTAAGTTTCCTTAAGAGCTAAGTAATTTACACGATGTTTTTCACGTATCACATCTCAAAAGATTTCTATTCGATGATACTCTTGTTGTACCTCTCGACGAGATACAAGTCAATACCAAACTCAACTTTGTAGAAGAACCTGTCGAGATCATGGATCGAGAAGTAAAACGATTAAAGCAAAGTCATATTCCCATAGTGAATGTTTGATGGAAATCTTTATGAGGACCTGAATTTACTTGGGAATGTGAAGATCAGATGAAAGAAAAATACCCCCAACTATTTGACAAAACCCCATCCACAAGATAAATTTCGGGACGAAATTGTTCTAACGAGGGGAGAATGTAACACCAGTCAAAATTATGTCAAAGATAACTCCCACAAATATAACAAACACACATTATAATCAATATTTAATGATATTTTCATTCAAAACTACAAGTCTACACGATTCCAAAAATATATAGAAAGTCTAAAATTGAGTTCACATGAAGAAGTTATGATAAATTCTATCATTATAGCCTTTGTAACAAGAGGAATTTAAAATAGACTTAGAACTAGCTATCAGATTCTAAACTAAAGTTGTAGTACTTGGAAATACCTACACGTCGATATAAAGAACGTCAAAAACGGAGCTCATATTCAAAAGTTATGACCTTCAGAAGATGCAGTTGTCTGAGGGCATAACACGTGGTAGAAACCCTAGCTGCCTTAAGTCCACGACGTGGACATTATTTCCACATCGTGGAACGTGTTAGGGAAACTAATTGGAGCTAAAAAAACACGTGTTAAAGCTATGGGGTGACTCATGGAAGTCCACAACGTGGCCATATGTATGTCACGACGTGGAATGGTCCAGAACAACCTATAAATAACGATCAAGACCCTTTCATTCCTTACACATACGTTACTTTCCCTCATTTTTCGAAGGCCGTTTCCCTTCCTGAGCCTGACAACGACGAGCCTCCGAACGCTTAGATTCTATAGGTCACGCTACTAGGGTGAGTTTCACAGCCCCACTTTTTAATGTTTTCGGGGGGAAAACGCATGCTAAATATTGGATACAATTTAATAGTATAATTATATGATAGTATGTTTGTTAATCGGGATATTATTATTTTGTATCTATACAACTGTCATACTTTTGTTAGCATGCTATTGTTATATAAGTATACTAATGTAGATCTTGAGTTATACTTATATTATATATATATATATATATATATATATATATATATATATATACATATATATATATATATATATATATATATATATATATATATATATATATATGTTGTGTGCGACATAGTTCCAGAGTTATACTTGGAAGTTCTATATACTAATTGATAAGTATGTTGTTATTGTTGGTTTTTTGTCAAGATAAAACCAGGTATGTTATATGTTGTTATTATTGGTTTTATGTCAAGATAAAACATGGTATGTTATATGTTGTTATAGTTGGTATTATGTTAGGATAAAACCTGGTTTTTCCTCAAGTTATAGCTGTTGTAATACCTAAAGTATTATGAAATTAGAAGTAATGTTTAAAAGCATAGTCTAATAACTTTGGGTTTTAGACACAAAAATGCTTTTGTTGTTAGAGCTACAGGAAGCCGACAAAGTCTACATAAGTTATTGTATTCATCAACTAAGATTGCGGATCTTAGTGAAAGTCTACTGACCTATAACCGTTAATCCCGTGTGAGCGAGGAAGTCATGTATGAATAATATATGGGTTGATAACCCCACTAGTGATTGCTAGCTACAACCCAACATCAGCCAGTGACGAACTATCCTATTATTTGTTTATTGTTCCGGCATCAATGAAGCGTGCGGTGTAGTGTATATGTTGTGGAAATCCTTATGAAAATCATGAGTGGGCTGTCGTCATGAAAAGCATGAGTGGGATCTATCAGAGGCTTTATATGTTATAGCAGCGGTTACAGACTCATGGTAGCAAATTGTTAGAAAATTTATACTTTGTCGTTATACTAATGTTAAGTATAAGTTTCCCTACACTTACACCCTAGGTATAGGGAATGTTTAGGTATATCACTTATTTAATAAGTAAACTATTATACCTAATATATTTACTAAACGACGTATTTTCATATTGAGAAAAACATGTGGAGTCACTAACTTTATGTTGACGTATTTTCAAAACACATGTGTTTTCAGGAACTTGATAAAGCTTGTATGTTATTCGAACAGGAGAAGCTTTACTATTACCCTTTCTGTTCATAAAGAAGTATACAATGGTCAGATATTATGTAATAAGTACTAGAAAAAAATCAATATAACTTTCAACCATCAATAAAGGTATGTATTTTATAAAATTCTTTAGTATTGTTCAATGTATGTTATATAACTGTGATACAATGAATGACGTTACACCGCCCGGTGTTTCCGCCGACGACTAGGGGTGTGAAAGATTGGTATCAAAGCTATTAACTATAGCAAACTAGTACTTTTTTAGGAAAGCATGACTATATTCTAGGGCTTACTCTTTAGGTTTAGGTATATCCCTTAACCTACAAATAAAACGTATTATTAAATTATACTACCGAAGGACTACTTACAAGAGCGCTGACAGGATAGACACGTCGCTTGGGTTGCTGGATTTTAGAACAACTATATGCTAAAATGATCCTACCCACCGGCTGTCCTTACTGGCCGGTGCCTTATCAGCTAGACCTGAAGTAACAAATAATAGTTAATGATACTCGTGGACACAACAAACATAAAGATATAGAGTTATGTACGAACTCGATCCCGGGATGGGAACACATGTATATAACCCAAAAATATCTAAAACCCAAACCATCAATAATTATACAACACAATGTTTTAGATCAAACTCCTTAGTCGAGTTTTATTGTTCATGGGCCGAACCACAACTAAACGTAGACTGGTCACCTATGTTTAATTATGGTTAGATCGATGCACAACTAAACTTGGCTAGATTGACTGCACCCCAATAGATTGGGGTCCTACACTTATTCATATAGAGCATCTCGAAGGGAGGTCAATCTATGCTAGCATGATAACTATTGTTATATGAAATTTCCGCTAACGGAAGATATGTATCCCAACTCCCACCAAAGTCTAATACGCATGCACGCAGCATGTCCTCTAAAGTCTGAATCGTCCTGTCACTCGGCCTATTCGTCTGAGGGTGAAAGGCTATAATGAAGTGAAGACGAGTACCCATCTTGTGATGGAACCGCTTCCAGAAGCTAGAAGTGAAACAGACATCTCGGTCTGACACAACCGACACCAACACTCCATGATGTGCCACCACCTTGCGTACATAGATCTCGGCTAGCTTCTCAGCCGATATACTCTCCTGGATCAGGATAAAATGAGCACTCTTTTTCAACCGATCCACGATGACCCAAATCGAATCTACTCCCCGTGCAGTCCTGGGAAGCTTCGTGATGAAATCCATAGTGATATCTTCCTATTTCCACACAGGAATATCCAACGGATGCATCTTGTCGTGAGGTCACTAGTGTTCGGCCTTGACTTTCCTACAAGTCAAGCACCACTCCACATACCATGCTATGTCCCAATTCATGCAGGGCCACCGATAATCAGGGTGAAGATCCTGGTACATCTTCGTCGCCCCGGGGTGAATGGAGAATCTCAACTTGTGTGCCTCTTCCATAAGAACCTGGCGCACTCCACCCCAGTAAGGAACCCAGACCCTCCGATGTAGGGTCAAAAACCTACGAGTTTCATAATCGAATGAGGCAACTTGGCCTATGATTCGCTCACACTTCTTGTGCTCCTCCTTCATACCTTTGACCTGCGCCTCCCGGATCCATTCCAGCAACGGGGTAATCAATGTCATCCTCAGATATATGTCTCGAATTAGATCCGCCATTGCCTTGCGGCTAAGAGCATCGGCCACCACATTAGCCTTCCCTGGGTGATAAATGATCTCACAATCGTAATCCTTTACCACATCCAACCAACAACGCTACCTCATGTTCAAATTCGGCTGATCCATCAGGCACTTCAAGCTCTTGTGGTCCGTGTAAATGGTACAATAAACCCCATAGAGGTAGTGTCGCCAAATCTTAAGGGCAAAAACCACAGCCCCTAGCTCTAAATCGTGTTTTGGGTAATTCGCCTCATGTGGCTTCAACTGCCTCGAAGAGTATGCTATCACGTGACCCCACTACATCAACACTGCACCCATACCCATGATCGAAGCATCACAGTAAGCCACGAAATCGTCGATGCCCTCTGGAAAAGTAAATATTGGTGCCTCGTACAACCGCTGTCTGAGAACCTTGAAAGTTGCCTGCTGCTCAGGCCCCTAACAGAATGTCACAGACTTCTTGGTCATTCGGGTCAAGGGAACAACAATATTGGAGAAATTATGGATGAATATCCGATAATAACCTGCCAGACCAAGAAAACTCTGAATCCCAGATGGAGACCTTATAACCTCCCACTGCATCATGGCCTCTATCTTAGCCGAATCGATCAGAATACCCTTCTGGTTGACAAGGTGCTTCAGAAACTACACCTTATGCAACCAGAACTCACACTTGGAGAACTTTGCAAAAAACTTTTCTTCCTCAATGTCTCCAGCACCTTCCTCGGGTGCTCCTCCTACTATTCCTGAGTTTTCGAATAAACCAAGATGTCATCGATAAAAACTATCACAGACCAAACAACATCACCACGAACTCATAGTGACCATAGCGAGTCAGAAAGGTTGTCTTTTGCACATCGTCTTCCCTGACTCACATCTAGTGATAACCCGATCGCAGATCAATGTTGGAGAACCATGATGAACCTTTGAAGCTGGTCAAATAAGTCATCAATCATCGGGAGGGGATAATGCTTCTTCACCGTTACCTTATTCAGCTCCTGGTAATCTATACACATCCAATGTGAACTTGTCCTTCTTGTTCACAAACAGGATTGGAGCTCCCCATGTTGAACTACTCGGCCTGATAAATCCCTTGTCTAACAGCTCCTGTAGCTGTGTAAACAACTCCTTCATCTAGAGAGGATTCAACCGGTATGGTGCCTTGACTATCGGAGTGTAATGCCCATGTTTCTAGGCTAGGCATTAATATTGACATAATGGTCTAGGTTAACCTTTTTAACTCATTTAGAAGAAATGAAAAAGAAATATGTGAATTTTATGTGAATTATGTGTTTTATGCTTAATTATTAGGATTTAATTAATTAAGAATAAAAATAAGCGTCAAAATTAAAGTGTGAGATAAGCCCGATATCTTTACATAAAGTTGTAGTGGTCGAAACGAGGATTTCGGGGATATAAAGAATACCAAAATCCGAGTATTCTCCTTAATGATATGGAGGCACTATCTTTATGGTACTAAATGCAAACTTTTCACTGATCATCAGAGTCTTCAATATCTCTTTAATCAGAAGGAATTGAACATGAGGCAACGGTGCTTACGACTGTGAGATACTTTACCACCCTGGTAAAGCAAATGTTGATGCTGATGCTCTCAGTCGGAAGGTGAACCTTGAAAAGAAAAGGCCAAGAGCGTTGAGAATTGAAGTTGTCTCTACAATTGTGCAAAGTATAAAGAAAGCTGAAAAGGAAGCTTTAGAGAAAAATGACCGGAAGGAAGAACGTTTGAGTAAAACGTTGGTGTTTGATATAAACGGTCTGGGATTGAAGGTATTCAAAGATAGGATTTGGGTACCTAAGACGGGATGAGTAAGAGATCTTCTGATGGAAGAAGCTCACAAGACCATGTACTCGATTCATCCTGACAGTACAAAAATGTATAGGGATCCAAAACCCTATTACTAGTGGCCGATGATGAAGCTCGATGTTGCTAAGTATGTGGCTGAGTGTGTAACTTGTGCTAGGGTTAAGGCACAACATCCAAAACCGTATAGAAGTTTAGAACCTTTAGTTGTACCCATGGGTAAATAGGAAGATATCATTATGGATTTTGTGACTAAACTGCCCAGAATAAGGAATGGTCACGACATGATTTGGGTGGTCGTTGATCGCTTCACTAAGAATGCGCATTTCATGGCCGCTAACAAGAAATGGTCTATGGATAAACTTGCGAAATTCTTATGTGAAGGAAATTGTGAGGTTACACGGTGTTCCGTTAATGATTGTATCCGATCGTGACAATCGTTTTACCTCAAGGTGTTGGAGGAGTCTGTAAGAAGAATTGGGTACCAAGTTGTGTTTGGATGCAGCTTACCATCCACAAACCGATGGTCAGAGTGAATAAACAATTCAAACATTGAAGGATATGCTGAGAGCATGTACCCTGGAATTCCATGGTAACAGGGATGAACATTTACCTTTAGTAGAATTTTTCTAGGGTAATAGTTTCCACTCAAGCATCAAGATGGCACCTTATCACGCTTTGTATGGGGAAAAGTGTTGAATGTCGTCATGTTGGTTGGAAGCTAAGGAAAAACAGTTTATGGGACTTGAAATAGTCCATTTGGTTGCTGAAAAGTTGTAAGTGATTACGGAAAAAGATGTTAGCTGCTCAAAAGAGCTATGCTGACAAGAAAAGACAACCGATATCATTCGAAGTTGGAGATTCGGTTTCACTTAAAGTCTCGTCGTGGAAGGGACTTATAAGATTTGGTAGAAGGGGAAAGTTGAGTCCAAAGTATATTGGACCATTTAAAGTTCTTCAGAGGATCGGGAATCAAGCTTACAAGCTAGAATTACCGGAAGAACTAGAGAGTATTCATAACACCTTTCATGTGTGTTATTTGAGAAAGTTCACGGGAGGTGTGCCCAACATAATTCCCATTTCTGAATTAAGGTTGGACGAGAACAAGAGGTTAATTGGAGAACCTGACGCAATCGTTAACCGTAAGACTAAGAAGTTGTAATGTAAGATAGTCAATTTAGTGCCTGTACATTGGAAACATATAAATGAGCCAAATCCCACCTGGGAAATGGAGAGTGACATAGTGAGTCGCTACCCGTAGTTGTTTGTCATTGTGTGATTCCGGGGACGGAATCATCCTAAGGGTGAGAGAGTTGTAATGCCCGTGTTTCTAGGCTAGGCATTAATATTGACATAATGGTCTAGGTTAACCTTTGTAACTCATTTAGAAGAAATGAAAAGGAATTATGTGAATTTTATGTGAATTATGTGTTTTATGCTTAATTATTAGGATTTAATTAATTAAGAATAAAAATAAGCATCAAAATTAAAGTGTGAGATAAGCCCGATATCTTTACATAAAGTTGTAGTGGTCGAAACAAAGATTTCGGGATATAAATAATACCAAAATCCGAGTTATAACGAAGAAGTTATTACTTGTCGAAGTTTCGCGACAAAACCGGCACGGTGATGAATGTCGTAAAAGGTGAGTTTTTGATAAACTACTTTTTAGCCTTAGTAATCTAAACGAAAGTCATAGTATTCATTAATCTGAGAAGTTCGATAAAAATAACGCCCAAATCTGACTTCGTATGAGGAAGTTATGATTTTTCGAAGTTTCAGCTTAGCAGTAGACAGCTAAAAACTCGAATTTTAGATCGATCGATTTTTAGCCGACACAACCTAAACGAGAATCGAAGGTCTCGTCATTAGTAGCACAACGGTAAAAAGTCTGACGAAAACGGACGTCGGATGAAGAAGTTATGAATTTTTAATGGATTTCCTGTCCCGGTCTGTTAAAAATAATAATATAAAAATTAAAGTCAAAATTTTCCGACGCAGTCTAAGCGAAAGTTGTAGAGCATAATTTTCTCTACGCGTGCATATAAAGAACGTCAAAAACGGAGCTCGTATGCGAAAGTTATGATTTTCGCAAGTTTCACACAAAAATAAAGAAAAAATGGGAAAAACCGGGCAATTTCGCATGCCATGTCACCCTCGCACGTGGCAGCTGCTGAGTGGGCCGAACTCATGCGTGGCACCTCCTGATAGGACCGCATCCAAGGTCCACTTAAAAGCCAACAACTTCGCATGAGATGCCCCGGAGACACCCCTCGGACACCCTCCTTCGCACGTGGCCCCTTCCCATTGAACCGAGGTTTGGTCCAATCCGAGCCTAGCACCTTGCGAGCCTTCGGTCTGAAGTAAGCCACTTGTCCAATGCGTGTCAGCTTCGCATAGCTTCGGGTCCGAACCTTCGGACTATATATATGCATGCGAGGGCTTCCGAATTTTTACACTTTTTCACCCCAATTTTCATCCTCTTTCACATTTTCCACTCCCATAAGCTCATATACAACCCCTAAAGCCCTGGTATCAAGTCTCGAACCCTAAGCAAGGCTCGAAGCCCCGATATTCCCGAGAAGTAACCTCTCTCCTATCGAAACTCTGCCCAATTTTAGCCGGTTTCTCGTTAAATAAACTCTTTACGGGAAACGAAACGCTGCCCAAATCACCACTTATCAAAGTGAGTTCATACCCCTATAATTTATCTTTTCGGTTTTGAAGCCCGACCTTTCGCAGAGCCCAATTTCTTAATAAAACTCCTGGTTTTATTAGAAACGATAGTTTTGGGAAACGAATTGCTGCTTGATTTTCATTAAATCAGGTGAGTGTATAGTTACCTTCATCTTACACCTAGATATGAAGTATTTTATATGAAATACGTGCTACGTGTAATTATATTAATTGTTTAACTAAGGTGACTGTTGAATTGATGTTTTATGCAAGTTTTAAACTGTATATGTATTTTATCTACAAATATGTTGGGTAAAACATGGGTAGATAGTGATGTGTGATAAAATAAAAGTGATGAGAGGCCTCGATGAGTTTTGAGATCCAGTCATCTAGCGGAGTTTGGATGACGACCACAGACTTTCTAGACAGTCCAGTGGGAAACATTACCAGGTCGACAACCTATAGGTGTTAATGAACTAAGAGTGTTCATTCGTTGTACTCCATCCCCCTCATGGTTGCCTTTAGGACATGTATGGCTGAGGAAACCCATTAGCAGTAGTGTCCATCCCGATGATATTCTTTAGGCTAGGCCCCTTGTGATAAGTGTTTAGGGACATAAAATGAGGATAACGGGAACGGGTAATCAGGGTTATTGTTGATTGATGAACTTAGTAAGTTTATTATTATTGTGGGTTGAAAACCCTATATGCTCACCAGGCTCCCAAGCCTGACCCACTCAGTTTTTTATGTTACAGGTAGTGGACCCCGAGCATAGTCATAGGATAATGAGGGATTTTTGGATTATAGGCCAGTAGTTGTAAATAACTGTTGAAAGGCTTATAATGTCTTGTTTATGCTTTTGATCTGTATCGGAACATAACATCCCGAGGTTTTGATATGAAATGAAACTATACATTTCTTAAAGAAAGTTTTGATTAACTTTTATCATGTTTTGTTTTGGGAACAAATTCCGCAACATCTTTTAAAAAGATTTCTCTGATTTTATTTTAAAAAGCATAAATTGAATCGGTATTTTCTGGCCGAGAAATTAGGGGATGTCACACGGAGCCTCACCTGGAACTAGGTCAGTCCTAAACTCTATCTGCCTCTCTGGTGGTATCCCAGGCAATTCCTCTGGGAATACGTCTGGGTACTCCCACACGATCGGTACATCATCCACTGTCGCCTTACCCTTATCTCGGGTATGCATGACATAGGCAACAAAGGCTGCGCAACCTTGCTGTTGGTAGCGTCTCGCCCTCGTTGCTAAGCACAAAGTCGGTCCACATTGCGACCTCTTTCCCTGAATCACCAAACCTCCCCTAATTGGGGTCCGAACTCGCATAAGCTGCTGCTCGCAGTCGATCACTGCCTTATTGGGGATCAACCAGTCCCTACCCATGATAACCTTATTCCCTCTCGCAGGGGAATAGGGACTAAATCCATAGAAAAATGCTCATCGAACAATTGCAGTGTACATCTCTGATGAACTCTCGCAACTTGTACCGTCCTATCATTCGCGATCTCTACATTAAGAGGACAAGCCAGCTCCCCCGGAGTTCCAACAAATCGCTTGGTAAGAGTGAGCGATACAAAGGATCGGGTAGCCCCCGAATCAAACAATACCAGAGCAGATATACCGTTCACTAAGAACGATCCTATAACAAAACACATAAACATAAGCGATAATCAATATAAATACAAAGATAAGGAGAAGATACATACTCGTCACAACATCGGGAGATGTACGTGCCCCGTCAGCTGTCAACTGAAAGGCCCTGCTCTTCGCCACATATGCCTTTTCCCGTCCCTGTCGGCCATCGGTAATCCTCAATGTAGCAGGAGTGGGTGTCGCCACTTGTCCTGCTACTGCTAAACTCAGGCACTGGGACCACTTGTGTCTCTTCTAATTGCACTGGAAGAAAATTAGATATGATACTATCATGGTGGTGGTAGCAGTACAATCCTTGCTAACATGACCCATTCGCCGCACTTAAAGCAGCCCGAACTACCCGCCCTACACGTCCCCTCATGCATCTTGTTGCACTTTCCACATTGGCTGCAGCCCTGCTGGCTCCTCGATCTGTGATATGATACCTTGGACTTTTTTCCGGAGCTCCTTGCCTGAACCCCCTCTGGTTTCCTCTTCCACACCATCTACAAATCCAGCTCCCTCTCTCGAGCTCTCATTATCATATCCTCCAGTGGCTTGCAGCTGGATCGGCTCACAAACTGCCGAATATCGCTCCTCAACATCTCATGGTATCAGGCCTTTTTCATCTCCTTGTCTGCCACATACTGCGGTGATCTCGACCACCGTCTTAGTCATCTGCTGGAGATCCTAGGACTCCCTCACAAGCTGCTGCCCCTCTATCACAGACGTGCACTTGGCCCTGAACCTAGTCGAGAAATCACTCCAGGTCATCGTATCGATAGTGGCATCATCTTCAATAGCTTGTCCAACCTCCTTCTATCAATCCCGCGCCCTGTCCTTAAGAAGGAAGGAAGCAAGTCGGACCTTGTCCCCCTCAGGGCAGCGGTTGGTGCAAAAGATGTTGGCGACATCCGCCAATCACCTACTGCTAGCAATGGGGTCCCTAGTCCCATGGTAGTTTGGAGCTCCTCATGCTCGGAACTCCCTAAATGTCATTGTACAGACCCCTCACATGGCCGCCATCTTGGTACAGAATGCACCCAACCTCTCGTCAAGAATCTCCAAAATGCCCTCCTTGACTGTGCCGAAGATCACAGGAGTCTGGTCAATGATGTTGTGCGTGATATAAGATGAAATGAACTCTCTTATCTGATCATCGAGCTGCCCGACTCCCGAGCCCGAGTCTAATCCCTCACCTGCGCTAGAACTGCCAACTGGTCTAGTGCGTAGCGTTACCATACTGAAAATACATCATAAAAATCTTTAGAATACTCATCATAACTCGAGGGATCTCACACACTACAAGTTTCCTGGGTTCATCTCATCCTTCCTTGATTCGATTACGGATCCCCTGCTTCTAGTAGTATGGTCCCATACTACCTTCCATATCTATTCATACTTTCCTCAAGAATTGCCTTGACTCCACAAAGTCCCTTTCACTACTACTGCACTCTGCGCTAATCTTATCCTAGGCTTTCCCTAGAGTAATCCTCGACCCACTCTCCACCATCAGCTGCATAAGAAATTCCTGCTATCTTTCCCTAACTAGCTCGTAAATACCATTACATATTACTAAGACCAAATAATTCTTTGAATGAGAGGTCTCTCCTTACAACGATTAGACTTAAATAAGAGCTGCGAAATAAGGATAAACCTAACCTTCTAAAATTATTTAAACCTCGTAATTTGGAACTTAACATATTCATTTACTAGTTAGTTAAAGATAACTAGAACTCCTAAAAGCACAATGCAAGCAACATTCGAGCATTGAGTAACCATAACCAAGCACATCCTAATCAGGCCATCATATTACCGACTAATCAGTACTAGCATGCAGTTCAAATAAGCTCATACAATAGGAATACAAGGCATCCTTCTTAGATTCTTAGCTCTAATCTAGCATGCAGTTCACGTATTCACAATTCATATCATAACATACGCGTGTATGGGTAATTTAGGAGAACTTACTTGAGCTTGTCTTATTGCATGCACCACACCCTTTTCTCTTTTAAAAATCCTTTTTATAAAAATCATTTACTTTTTGAAAAAGTTCATACCAAGTCCTTGTTGCCAGAAATACCTGAAACCAAAAATAAAAACCATAATCACGAAGCTTAGAGAGTCTCCCCAAGCTACCACATACCATACACATAAACACATAATCACATACTAACATATCATGGGGCCCACCCGCTTCATCGGACCCCGCCCGACATCGGATAGTGTCGGGCATCGGGCCCCTCTCAGCATCGAGCAAAGCTCAGTATACATATAAACATAGTATACATATAAACATATAAACAAATACACATAAATAATGACGTAACATAAGCATATAAACATTCCTTGGGCCCCACCCGGCATCGGACCGAAATCACGAAGCATATAAACATTCCTCGGGCATTGCCCGACGTCGAACCGTAATCTGGAAACATACAAAGCAGACATATGTAAGAATAACAAAGACATCAAACATACAAACATTCTTCTGGCACCGCCCGCCATCGGATCGAAATTCGGAAACATATAAACCTACATCGGGCATTTCCCGACATCGGATCTTAGCCCAGAACATACTAACATACATATACAGGCCGAAATTAGTGCCTTCGACCCGTTTATATAGGAGGAAAATTCACCTTGCAATGCTGAATGTAGAATCTCATGGTACGGAATCCCTAATGGGTGCTCCGACAACTCCCTGAGTTATCAGTGTAAAAATAACACTTAGTTAAAACTCAAAACTCAATAATCCTTTTTAGGGTTAAATGACCATTTTACCCCTGATCTAATTTGGACCATAACCTAGGCTCAAGCCCATAACATCAATGGTCCAATTCTATAAAGTCTTTCGAAGCCTACTAATTGCCCACTTATGGCTCAATTTTCTAAATTGGGCCCAACTCCTCAAATGGGCCTTCCTTCAAGCCCAAACATGATCTTGGCCCAATAATTGAATTTTGATGGCCCACCAAGGCCCTATAGCTAACAAGTCCAAAGATAGCCCAAATCGAGGCCCAATTAACCCGAAGCCCAACATCAGTGAGTATGTGGGGCGTACTCCTCTGAACGCTAAGTGTACAGGCTGCATGGCTTGTACACTATGCGTACGGGCTTGTACGTCCAACATACTGTAACACCTCGTTTATTAAATAATTATATATCAAAGGTTGGTCTCGGAGAGCTAATTGTCACAAATTTGGAAGTCGGGGGTTAAAAGTGTAAGTTCTAGGGTTTTGTAAGTGTTTATGAATGTAGGGGCTAAATGGTAGCTTCTAGTACTTTATTTGAAATGATTTTGGAAGATGGGGGCTGAGGAGTAAATATCGGATTTAATTTGAAGGAGATTTCCAAAGCTAGGGTAGAAAGGGTAAATATTGGATTATATTTGAAACAAAAAGGAAGGGGAGGGACTGTTTTTTCCATTATGGCAAACTTTTAAGTGGAGCCGGGTATTTAAAGTCCCCGTAACCCTAACCCTAGAGAGAGCACAGTTGTCACCCCTCCTTATACCTCCCTCACAGCCGTCACTGCTACTTCTTCACCTTTCGGCGACGCACCACCTCCACCGAGACCGTCGACCACCGAAGCCGCCACCACGAACCTGCTGCTGCCACTATCGCTGATTATATGCTACCTCAAGTTGCCGCTGGAGGAACCGAAGGAGCTGAAGTCCGATATCGGGTAGGTGTTGCTTCCATTACTATCCGTCTAAGGTGCTACTAGCTTGAGCCGTCAGCCGCTAGCGTCCTCATCACCACCTTATAGTCAAACGCCACCGCCACCTCCGTTTCAACGACCTCCAGCACCGCCATCCCCGTACTCTGTTGGCAGTGATGCTGTGAGCACCCGAGACGACCACCAGGGGCCGACGAATGGTCGAATTCGGTTTTGTGTGGTCGTGAGCAATCGAGAATTGTCGGGAACCGAAAGGAAAGCTCAACATCGCTGCTGTGCCACCGTTATGCCGCTGCTATCATCGTCAACCGCCGCCAGGGGGTGGCTGGATCCGTTTGTAAGAAAGAAAGTAGGTGGGTGTTTGTTTCTACTGTGGTGTGTGTAGTTTTTTGGCTGGGAAATCAAGAACCGCCACCACCACCACCATCATGAGGTGGTGGCTGCCGCCATGAACCACCTTTTGTGTGTGTGTGTGTGTTAGTGGTTGTGTGCATTTAGTTGGGATTAGCATTGTAAAATGTAACTAGAAATCTAAATAATGAAATGAAACCCTAACCACCATGAAGTGGTGGCTGCCGCCTCCTACCGCCACCGGCCGTCGTGTCGGGTGGGGGTGTGCTTTGCCTTGTTGTGTTAGATTCGTTTGGGATGCTTGAAACCGTAATGGGCCCAATGAACCCCTAATGGGCCTAATGAACCCAAATTGATCAAAAGACCTAGCTATTGGGTCTATTGGGCTAAGATGGGGTTGGAAACCCTAATTAGGGTTTAGAAAAACCCTAATATTGGATTTATGGGCTTGGACTTATCGAGACCCACATTTGGGCCATTGGAATGGAATTTTGTATTAAGCCCAACCACACCATATGATTTATTTAGAAACACTTAACCCTAATTGTCATTTTATGTGAAACCCTAATTTTGGGATTGATCGGGACCGCACGAGAACTAATTATTAAACTTAAAATATTAAATAATAACCGTTGGCAAATTAACCTAAGGCGATATTGGACTTAATGGATTAAGTCCTTAATGAGTTAAGTAAGAAATGCTTAACCCTAATCGTCATTTCATGTGGAAACCCAAATTTCACTTGGGCCTTGAGTTGGGATTTCCTATTGGGCCTTGGTGGTTGGACTATTGATGGGCTATCCAAGAACAAGTAAATGGACCAAAATAATTGGATATGTTTTAGGGTAAGCCCCATGTGAAGGACTTGGGCCCAATTTGGAGAATTAGGCCATAGATGGGCCATAATTGGGCCTTTATGATTACGTGATATTGGGCCTTAAGGTAAGACCATGTAGAGGTCTAGGCCTAATTTGGAAAATTGGGCCATATGTTGGGCTTTGAACCATTACTTGACTTTTGGGCTTTTGGTGTGTGAGTTAGACCTAGGGCTCGGAACCCAATTATTAATTAGGTAATATTTGATGTTGGCGGTTCGGGGACCTGTCAACCAGCAGCTGGAGTTTCATCCAAGGGACTTCAACAGTGTTAGGTGAGTTATCCTCACTGTACTCAAGGGTCTAAGGCACCAAGGCCGACCCTTTGTTTTGTTATTTAGAACTATTACTATTGTGATATGTTAGCTCGGTATCCTGGTAGATAGGATGGTTATATGCTAGTATGATCTGTTAGATCGGTATCCTGATAAATCGCATGTGGTTATGCTTAGTGATCTATAGTTGGTCTGACTGTCAGCATGCTAGTTGTTATGCCAGTTAGGTAGATCTGTAGGACTACCTATAGTATTATGTGATTATGTGTATGTGCATTAGTTGTGTTATATGTCGACATATTATGTGGGATGGGTTGAGGTGATACTGCTCCGTGCGGTAACCAACAAACCCAGGAGCATTCCAAATACGAGCGGAGGGAGACTCGTACTATGGGCCCAAAAGGCAATCCAGACTCATACTGTGGGCCTAGGGGTAATCTAGTCTATAAAGCTGTGGACCCAGTACATGTTGTTATTTGTATATGTGTTATGTGAAGTGTATCGGGATGTTGGCATTCCAACCCAATGATTGAGTGCCTGGGGTATTCCATCCCGATGGATGATTGGACCCATAGTATGTTGTTTGTTATTGTGTGTGTATTGTTGTGTGTATGGGTATTTTGGGGGTAACTTACTAAGCATTCGTGCTTACAATTACGGTTTATTGTTTCACGTTCAACGGATAACCGCGGGAAGGCGAAGGCGTGATCGTACACTTCCTCAATTGATGATTTTGATTTCTAGGAACTCTAATGTTTAAACTATTTTGAAAACAAATTGTAATAACTAAATGGTTCTAAATTATTTAAAAAGTTTAAAATTGGCTCGAATTTTATAGATGTTACACACACTACCCTGTTAAGCCATATTCTCCAAAAAGGCTTAATCCCTTAAGACCTTAAGTGTCAAACACAAATATGAGTCCACTAACATGTCTTAACCCATAAAGTCGATTACTTGGTGGCTTGCAAGCCACCAAATGGACCAAACTTGAAATATGGAAACTAACTTCCATGAAAATGACTAAAACTCATACATGGCTATAATAAGACCTTAAAGATGGAAACTTTTCTATTATAGGGACTCATATAGCACTAAGGGTGGAAACCCTAAGCCTAGAAACGGATTTGGATCATAAAAATCCATTCTTGGGACCAAAAAAGTCAAAAACACCATTACCATAGATCTAAGCATACATGAGGCAAGTTGTAAGCTTTTTACCTCAAGAGAGTACTAGATGATGATGATATCTCAGATCCTTGAGCTTAAGCTACTCAATTTCTTCACTAACTTTTTCTTTCTCCTTCCAAGCTTCAAACCACCAAAATGGCTTCACAAGATCAAAATTACACTAGATGAAGAGTGTAAGGCTTTCTAGGGTTTCTGAGTCAAGGTGGCTGGTAAGGAGGCTAGGGTATAGGACATAATGTGGTATTTATATGGCTTAAACCCTAAAAATTAGGGGTTTTGATTTTGCTCGCGTACGTTACACGTACGCACCTCCACGCCCCTCATCTAATGCTACTACTATGCCATGCGTACGCCAAGATTACGCCCATCATATGTCTTCAGGTGGCCCACTCACAAACGACCCAAATCAAAAAGGCCCAACTCAATTAGTCCATCATTACTCTCATAGCCCAACAATTAATTAGTAAAATGATGTAACACACGTGTTTCTAGGCTAGGTATTATTGATGATGTAAAAGTCTAGGTCAACCTTTGTAACTTGTTTTGAAGTAATAAAGATGTATTATTTGAGTATTATGTGCTTATACTTAATTATTATGATTTAATAAATTAAGGATAAAAATAAGCGTAAAAAATAAATATTAGATAAACCCGATATCTATGAAGGAAGATGTAGGGGTGGAAACAAGGGTTCTGGAAATATAAAGAATGCAGAAATCCGAGTTATAATGAAGAAGTTATGACCTGCCGAAGTTTCACAACAGAACCGGCACGATGCTATGTGACGTAAAAAGTGAATTTACGATAAAGTTCTTTTTAGCCTTAGCGGTCTAAATGAAAGTTGTAGTATACATTAAAACGAGAGCGTGCAAAAAAAGAATGTCCAAATCTGACTTCATATGAGGAAGTTATGAATTTTTTAAGATTTGGTATAACAGTATGTATGTATGCTCAACAGTAAAAAGACAAACAAAACGGACGTCGGATGAAGAAGTTATGAATTTTTAACAGACTTTTCTTGTCCCAACCTGCTAAAATATAAATTTAAAATAAATTCAGAATTAGCCAATGAAGTCTAAATGAAAGTTGTAGATCATAACTTCACCTATGTGTGGATATAAAGAACGTCACAAATGGAGTACATATGCAAAAGATATGAATTTTTGAAGTTTCAGGCACAAACTTCGAAGCTGGAAGAACGCCTAGTGTACCAAGAGGTACGCTTCAGGTATATATGTATGCTTAACGTACGAGATATCTACGCCCAACGTACTATTGTGTTCATGGTTCGAAATTGGCCACGTAGCCCTACTCCATGGCATGGTGCACACGTGTTCATAGCCTTGACGCATCCGAGATGATCCCTTTATACGCCCAGCGTACACGATGTACATCCAGCGTAGTGGATGGTAAAGAATTACACCCCGTGTACCATGATATTACGCCCAACGTAATGGGTGGTGAAGAAGTACGCCCCGCGTACAAGGAAATTTACGCCTAACATAACTCGAAGGTTCAGCCACTATAAATAGAACGCAAGGCCATCCGATTTTAGTTTACAATTTTACATCCTCTCACCTTATACTTTCTTGTATGTTGCAAAAAATACCCAAAACCCTAAAATACCATCCTAGTATCATAAGCAAGTCCCGAAGCACCAAAGACCCTGAGAAAAAGAGTTTTCGAGTCGAAACTATGCCCACGTGAAGCCCAGTTTTTTAGAAAACATCCCGGTTTTATCAGAAACAATTGTTTTAAGAGACGAAGTGTTACTCAATTATCTTCAAATCAAGTGAGCGTGTGTTCAATTTCATCTTACCATAGATTTTCTATAAAATACGTGCTATGTGTATATATATTGTTTTTTATTTGAAATGGATGTTGAATGAATGTTTTATACATGTTTTAAACTGTATATGTAATTTTATCTACAAATATGTTGGGTAAAACATGGGTAGATGAAATAGATGATCTGTGCTAAAATGATGAGAGGCCTCGATTTTTTTTGTTGTAGTCATCTAGTGGTGTATCGATGACGACCATGGACCTTCCTAGACAGTCCAGTGGAGCACTAGCGGACTCGTAACCTGTAGGTGTTGGTGAACTATATGTTCACTGGTGTACTCCATCCCCCTCATGATTGCCTTACGTACATATGTGACTGAGGAATCCCTTTAGTAGTAAAGTCCATCCAGATGATGATCCTTAGGCTAGGTCCCTTGTAATAGGTGTTTAGGGACGTAAAGTGAGGATAACGGGAATAGGTAATCATGAATATTGTTGGTTGATGAAATTAATAAATTTATTTATTGTGGGTTGAAAACCCTATATGCTCACCAGGCTCCCAAGCCTGACCCACTCAACTTTCTATATTACAGGTAGTGGACCCAGAGCATAGTTGGATGATGACAAGGGATTTTTGGATTATAGGCCCTTAGATGTAAATATCTGTTGTGAGGTCTATAATATGATGTTTATGCTTTTGGTCTGTATCGATGTGGACATCCTGAGTTTTGTAATGAAATGAAGAATACATTTCTTTAAGAAATGCTTTGATATATTTTTATCATATTTTGTTTTGGGACAAATTTCGCATATTTTATTGGAGAGATTACTCTAATTTTATTTTAAAAACATAAACTAAATCGGTTTTTTCTGGCCGAGAAATTGGGGATGTCACAAATGAATAATTAGCATTAGCTCAAATCACGGTTGTTACAATCCAAGCCCAACACATTTTTCCAAATGTTAACTTGGTTAAAAAGTCAGCGATCAACAACCAACTACGCCGTGGCTTGCCCTTGGTCGCATCGTGGTCAAGTCGCGATAAAATAGTTGTGAGACTCCCTCTTCTACCGCGACGTGGTCAGTCCATAACCATGTAGTGGTTTCTCTAGCAGAACCCTTAACTCATTGAGAACTTAATCTCTACATACCAAGGCCATCATCAATAGATTTGATTCTCTTTAGTGACTTAATAGATAAAGTTACCAAAGTTATCCATTTAAAGGCTAGATCTAATCAAATATTTAATTACTAAATTAATATAGGTAATAAAAGCTTATAATTACTTGCATGGTTGAATAGAATAGAAGGAAACACAATTTCTTCTTCCGTAGGTCTAAAAACACACACATTTGTCATCCAAAGTTCTGGAGTTGCTCAAACTCCAAGAACTTAAGGTTAAAATGACCAAAAACTCATATAGTTCTTGGATCTAATTAAAAATACGAATTAAACACCAAACTTGACACTCATATTGCTCTTGAAGGAAAAGGAAGGTAGAAAGTTTAGTAAAACCAATTTCTCCAAGCTCCACTAGTCATCCTTGTTTATTAAAATCTCATTCCAAGCTTGAAAACACACCAATCATGCCAAAAGGGGATTGGATTTCATTGGGGAGAAGGAGGCTGAAGAAATGAGCAAGCCCTAATCCTTATATTCCTTAATTGGGGCTCAAGGCCCAAGACCTAGGGTTTTAGGCTGTGGCGGCCAACACATCGTGATGAGACATAAACCACGCCGCTAATAACATACGTGGCCAACAGGCCATGCCACGATACCCGAACTCCTGCACTGCTATCAAATGTTTTTTCCCAAATACTTATTCTCAAAATCTCAAAGGCCCCGTTTGATATGTGTCTGACCGAGTCGGGTCAGACGTTTTTAGACATTTTTGGCTGGCTCGGTCAGCAAAATGTGTTTGGTAATCCAACTTTGGGCAGCTGACTCGGAAAGAAACATATGATTCGGATAGAAGGGGGAAAATAGTTGACTGTGAAAGGGAGATATGATTTCCATCTTTATCCTTGCCTTACCGTTCTCTTTCAATGCCTCCATCTGTGACATCCCCAAAATCTCGGCCAGAAAAGACCGATTTCATTTATGCTTTCTAAACATTTTCAGAGTAAATCCGTTTGATTTTAAAAGAGATGCGGAATTTGTTCCCAAAAACAAAACATGATAAAATAGATATTTATCAAAACATTTCATATAGAAATATGATTTCATTTCATAATCAAAAGTCGGGATGTCATGTTCCGATATAGATCATAAAGCATAAACGATAACATTACAAGTCGTTCAACAAATATACACATATACAGACTTGTAAACAAAACAACTTGATGATTCGCCCATCTTAAGCTCTTGCGCCACTTCCTGTAATACAAATCAACTGAGTGGGTCAGGCTTGGGAGCCTGGTGAGCATATAGGGTTTTCAAACCCACAATAATTATAATTAATTACAACAATCAACAATAAACCCGATTACCCATTCCCGTTATCCTCACCTTACGTTCCTAAAAATAACGTCTATTATAAGGAACTTATTTCAGGATTTTCATCGGGACGGACATTACTGCAGAGGGGCTTCCTCAACAATAAGTGTCCTAAAGGCAACCATGTGGGGGATAGAGTACACCGGTGAACACGTCGTTCACAACACCTACAGGTAATGAGCCTGCTAGTGTTCCACAGGACAATCTAGAATAGTCCGTGGTCGTCATCCATACTCTGCTGAATGACTAGAATAACACCAATAACACCGAGGCCTCTCATCTGTTTATTACACACCAATTATCTACCCATGTTCTACCCAACATATTAGTAGATAAAAATATACATTTTTACACACTGTTTAAAAACCTGTATAGCATGCTTTAATCAATACATATTCCACATAACAGATGAGGCATACACACATAACACGTATTTCATAGAGAATATATCAGATCTATGAGATAGAAGAGAGTGAATATACATTCACACATATAACCACAAAATATTTACACGTTGCACGTATTTTATATTAAATACTTCATAATATTGCGTTGGAAAGAAAATAACTACACACTCACATCCCGTATTCTTAAATACGTTTAAAAATTACTTGTATAATATCGCGTATTGAAAAGGGACTATACACTCACTTGATCAGAAGATGATCCGACAGCACTACGGCTTATAGAAGTAGTATACTTCGATAGATCTGGAAGATCTTCACAAAAACCGGGTTCCTCGCGGGCAGGGCTTCGGCTCGGGAATAACGCTCTTCGGGATCCTCGGGGCTTCGGATCTTGCTTCGGGGCTCGGGAATGATACCGGGGCTTCGGGATATGATTGGCACGCAAATCGAGGCAAAACTTAGAGAGAGGGAAGAGTTTGAACAAGAGAAAATGGCTGATTTCGAGTTCTATTTATAGGCTGAGGGTCTGGGATTACGCGGGGAGTAATCTCAAATTACGCAGGGCGTACTCAGTACGCGGGGCGTACTTTGACGTCACTGCGTGCGTCGACTGGTGGCACTCGAGTATTGGTCAGACAAGTTGCATCCGACTGAGTACGCGGGGTGTACTCAATTACACAGGGCGTAATTGACTCGTCGAACTTCTAAATTACGTAACTTTCGCATACGAGCTCCGTTTTCGACGTTCTTTATATCCACGCGAAGGTCAGACCATACTCTACAACTTTCATTTAGACTCCGTCGGCTAATTTTGACTTTTATTTTTATTATTTAACTTTAGAAGGCCGGGACAGAAAAACTTCGTTATAAATTCATAACTTCTTCGTCTGACGTCCGTTCTCGCCTAACTTTTCATCGTTTCGCTACTAACAACGAGATCTTCGATTCTCATTTAGATTGTTTCGGCTAAAAACCGCTCGATCTCAAATCGAGTATTTGGGCTGCATACTGCTAAGTCAAAACTTAGAAAAATCATAACTTCCTCATACGAAGTCAGATTTGGGCGTTCCTTTTATGCACGCTCTCGGTTTAACAAAATCTACGACTTTCGTTTAGATCGCTAAGGCTAAATATCGCTCTATCTTAAATTCATATTTTACGTCACTCGAAGTCGTGCCGGTTCTGTCGCGAAACTTTGACAGGTCATAACTTCTTCGTTATAACTCGGATTTTGGCATTCCTTATATCTCCGGAATCCTTGTTTCAACCACTACAACTTTATGCAAAGATATCGGGCTTATCTCACACTTTAATTTTGACGCTTATTTTATTCTTAATTCATTAAATTATAATAATTAAGAAAATAAACACATAAATCACATAATTCACATAATTCACAAATAATACATTTTTATTATTTCAAATTGGGGTTACAATGGTTAACCTAAACTATTACATTGCTAAAAAAAATGGCAATCCCAGAAACACGGGCGTTACACCATCCTCATTCTTTTCCTTCTTGCAACACCTCCATAGCCACACATCAACCAACAAACATCGACAACATCTGGATTCTAGTGAATTCTCTATCCCTCACCAAAAAATGTCATCCACCTTTTCTTGGAATTGAAATTGAAAGTGTGACAGGAAGTCAGGAAAAGAAAGAAGAGAAATTGTAATCAGAAATCGTCGGCGTTGTGACATCAGGCATCGCCCCATGATGGTCATGATTTCATGGCCTCACCTCAGTATCGCCTACCATCAATTTCATCGGCCTTTCTTTAGGTGTTTTAAAAATTCTCTATATTTTTGTTAATTTAGACTCTTGTACTGTATTTTTATTTAATCCGATTATCTTCTTTCGTTGTTGTAATTGATCACAAGTTTTGTCTTATTTCGTTGCTATAGTTCCTGATCTTTTGATGGTGTTATTGTCGACTCACTCAATTTGTATCAGTCAATATCAAAATTAGTCTAAATAATGATCTCTATTAATTGGGTATGGTCTTATTGCTACTCTTAGATAACTCTATCCTTGAACTAGTGAATTTGTTTGAAAATCGTTAGGTATTTGTTTTATTGAACTAATTTATGAATTATTTCTTGTTTCGTCTAATTTTTTATAATTCTTGAAGGGTGAAAAGTTTACTTTGTTGGTTATATCCTTATATGCTCAATTAAGTTGTCGATTTTGTGTAATTGAGTTCTATGAAACACCCTTTTCAGTATGTTCTTTTTCTTTGTGAGAAGCTGATTTGGGTTCTTAATTTCGATGAGCTTTTGCTTATGTTTTCCATAAATTGTAATTGCCATTAAATGTTTCTTTTATGTCATAACCCTCACACATTCAATGCTTTGATACTACATTATCACCACCTGATGAGTTTATTTAATTTGGAACATGAGGCTTTAATTGAAGGTTATTCGATCAATAAAGCTTCTATAGGGTTATACGTTTAAGTTAAGATATACTAGTATGATAATTTGTAGTATGTTTTTATAATTGTTTAACAACTTCATCCACTAGAGCTCTAGGGTAAACTAGTCATTTTGCATAAGTCATCACATTCAATCAGATGTACAATCAAACAGTATAATTTTATAACTAGGTGTATGACCTATGTATTACATAGGTTAACTAAAAAAAATTAAATATAAAGGTTCAAATATTTAAGAACTTTGGATTTATAAGAAAATAAGAAAAATAATAAATTATTAAATTTGATTTTTTTATCTCTTAAATTTAAATAAATAAACAAAATAAACTAATAAGTTTTAATTTGATAATTATGAAATACAAGGTAAGTCAATTAATGAAATTGATATTCATTTATTACTACATTTATTGTAATTATTAATTAAAGTATCATATGAAATTTATTAAATTAGAAAAAACTCATAAAATAAAATGTGGAAAATAAAAAAGTTAAAAATTGATGTAATAAGATTTAAATGAGATAAAGAAAATGAATAAAGGCCATATTATTTATAGTTGAAGATTGAATGTTTAAAATTAAAAATTAAAAAAAAAGTGTTATATTTTTGAAATTTGGTATTTTTTGAAAAGAACGTAATTTTTGAAAAAATGAATTTGAATAATAAATAGGTAAAAGAAATGCAAAGCTTCTCTCTCATGGGGAAACGATCGCCGGGTTGCCGGGCTCATGGGTCAGTGTTCGCCGAGCATGCCAAGGTTGTTGCCGAGACCGGTCCGAGGAGTAGGGGTGCAAACGAGCCCAGCCGAGCCCGAGCCTGTCCAGGCTCGACTCGGGTTCGTTTAAGTTATACGAGGCTCGAGCTCAAGCTCGGCTCTAATCGAGCTTTCTTTTACTGAGCTCAACTCGAGCTTGTAAAGAATTATACACGCCCGATCAGGCTCAGGCTCGGCTCGTTTTTTGTTTGATGTGCCTAAATAAGCTTAAGCTCGGATCAAGCTCGTTAAGAAACCCGTTTACTAATACCTGGAATCCATAATTTCCCTTTATTTTAATATATGAAAATAATAATAAATTATATTATATAAATGCTCGTTTAGGCTCGCGAGCCTAATCGAGCTTAGTGACATAGGCTCGAGCTTGAACTCGTTTAATAAACGAACTTAATATTAAGCTCAAGCTCGGCTCGGGCTCGTTTAAAACCGGTTTCTAGTCGAGCTTTTAACGAGCCGATCTCGAGTAGCTTGGCTTGTTTGCACCCCTACTGAGGAGCGCCTTAGTGTTCAAATAGCAAAATCATCTAACTTCCTATTTGTAACAAAAATTATAGACGATTCCTATTCATAGCAAAAAATTACGCAATCGAACATCAAACCACTATCGCAAAACTAACGGCTAACTAATTTAACTAGGTTAGATTCATCATATAACCAAATCAAATAAACCCACCTAATATTTATCCCAACATAACCAAACAAAACAAAGCAAAAAAACAAGCAGTTAATCATACACACGAATTCCATAGCGTATATGCAACAACAGTTTTAGCAAATAAATTATTCGAGTCAACTAAACAGAAAAACAAATTGAACTAAAATTATATATAAATAGCCCTGATGTTGATGTCGCGTTAATGTTTCTGTTTCTGTTTCTGCTTTGATTTTTAACATCTCTCGTTTCACTTATTTATTCATCGTCAGGGACGAACGCAGGAATTGACAGTAGGTGTTGCCGAATTTTTTTTTTCTAGTCAAACATAATATAAAACCAAAAACTAATTCATTATGTCTAATACAAATAAGCGATCTATTACACAAAAGTTAAAAACATAACAACAATCTATAATCTATTACAATTTAAATTTGTCCTCTTCGTGCGGACATCTTTTGAAACCGTTCCATTACCTTTTCATTCTCAACTTTCACAAGTGCTTCGGTCTCAACATAGCAAAGCAACGCATCGTTCAAAAACTCATCGCCAATCTTGTTGCGCAAGTCGGTCTTCAGGAGCTTCATCTTCGAAAAACATCTTTCTACACTAGCAGTTGCTACGGGTAATATCAAAGCTAACTTTAAAAGCTTATAAACCAAAGGATAAGACCGATGTTTCCCCGTACTAACCATCAAACGAGAAAGCTCGGAAATTCCTTTCAAAGTGGTAAAACGCTCA
This sequence comes from Lactuca serriola, assembly GCF_051521515.1. Classification (NCBI taxonomy): domain Eukaryota; kingdom Viridiplantae; phylum Streptophyta; class Magnoliopsida; order Asterales; family Asteraceae; genus Lactuca; species Lactuca serriola. Next base: position 26,587,293 of record NC_136415.1, on the reverse strand, counting down.
TCTTTGATGGAAAAGTGATAAAATATCTCAAGTTGTCCTTCAAGATCTATCAAATCCGAATCATCAAAGTCATACTTGTACAACTTAGCCAAGTTCAACAACTTTGATTTGTCAAATTGTGAAAATGAATCAAAAGGGCTCAAAGCACCCATGTATTCTAGTAATTGGGTGCTTGTTTCACTAAATCGATCCCGATATCCTGTCAGTTGCATATCTACCACCGTGTTGAAGATTTCAAACTCGAAGTGAAATCTATTGGTCTTTGTGGTCGTACAGTTTCTCGAACCAATATAAAAATCCTGCATTTCCAGAGTAGCAATATTGTGTGTTTGACAAAAAGAGGATACCTTTAGCAAAATGGTAGCAAACCCCGTGTCTCTTAAAGATTGCAATGCGTCTATTGTCCCTCTAACCATCGAAGTCGCTTCTAAAATGTCTAGATCTTTTTTTTGAAGTTGCTTTGATAATATACCCGTGAGGTGTAAAATGTCATACATCATATACAAGTAAAACACGAACTCATAAGATTGAAAATATGCTAAAATTCCGGACGCTTGTTTGCGGTTTGCCAATGACCCTCCATCCACTTTCACAAATTCTAAAACCACAAGAACATCCGCAAACAACTTCATCAGACTTGTGAGTGTGTTGAAATGTGAACCCCATCTTGTATCTCCCGCCCGAACAAGTGTAGTCTCTTGATTTAATCCTCTTCCCGTTTCAAGTTCACCACTACATAAGCGTTTTTGCACCCTTTGTCTTGCTTGTTCCCGTAGCAAGTCTTTTCTTTTACACGAGGCACAGACAACATTAACCACCAACGAAATTTGCTCAAAAAAGTCACTAACACCATCATGCTTCTTTGCTACAGCTACAACCACCAATTGAAGTTGTTGTGCAAAGCAATGTATATAAAAAGCTGTGTTATTCTCTTGTAATATCAAATATTTCAAACCATTGAATTCCCTCGTATATTGCTAGTCCCATCATAACCTTGTCCTCTTATCTATTAAAAAAATTGAAAAATATATAAATAATATAACACAAAGCTAATTAAATTAAATTGAATTAACAAAAAAGTAAAGAATAAATTACCTGACTAAAACTCAACTTATTACTTGTAAGTACTTCATTTAAGGCGTTTTTGAGTGTCAAAGAGGATGTATCATTCACGTGCACAACTCCAATGAGTCTTTCTTTCACAAAGCCAAGACTATCAACATATCGCAAAACAATAGCCATTTGTTCCTTTTTTGAGACATCGCTAGATTCATCAACCAATAAAGCGCATACATCTTGACCAATCTCTTGACGTATACTCAAAAGTACTTCTTGTGCAAAACATTGCACAAGTTCTGTTTGGATTTTAGGGCAAATAAGTTGATTGTTCTTAGGAGCATTTTCTAAAGTATTGTTGAAAGTATCTTCACTAGTCTCTCAAATGGCTTTTGACACTTCAATGTAAAGCCCTCTATTTTCCGAGTTAATTGACTCGTCATTACCACGAAACGGTAAACCGGTCTTCAATTAAAGTCTAACAACAATAATAGAAACACGTAATCGCGCTTTATATTTATGGCCCTGCGCTTTGGTTTGCCTCCTCAAGACTATATTAATAGCTTGTTTTTCTCTCAATAAAAAGTCACACTTTTCTCTTGCTTTGTTGTGAAAACTATCAACATTACCCACATGAGTCCGAAATGCATTTTTTTTTTTATTCCAAGTATCAAAACCTTAGGAAACAAATGCATCTCTCCCTCATTTTTGTCCCATGAGGTCTCCACATACATAACAATATAAACAATATGCTTTTTTATTTTTCACACTATATTCCAACCAATCAAAATCGTTAAGCCATGAAGGAACGAAGCTTCTTAATCTATCACCTATTTTCTTTTTTGGAAACTTATGTAGCCTTATTTGACAAGGTCCTTGAAGCAAATATGCCCTTCTTACATCATCTCTTATATTTGAGGCATAACTTGTAATCATTGGCCTATCCGTCGGGTCCTTTGGAAGATCTTTCAAATCAACACCATCATTAGTTTCATTAGAGCATGGTGTTTGTGGAATTGCATTAGACACCGAATGAATTGATTGGTTGTTGATTGGTGTTTGGAAAGATCCTTCACCACTTTCATTAATATTAGGTCTTGGTCTTTTGGTTAGAGAACCACCAAGGGTAACCTACAATTCAACATTAAGCTAAATAACTAATAATTTCACCAAATCATCCAATAACTTCAATCAAAAGTCAAAACATAGATATTACACCAAATCAAAATTGAATTTCAATAAAGACAATATGACATAGCAATTTTATTTCACCAAATCAATCAATAAGTCAATAACATCAATGAAAATATAGCAATTTCATCAATTCAAGATAAAAACATAGCAATTTCAACCTAAACAAATTGGTAAAATTTCACCAAATCAATCAATAAGTCAATAACATCAATAAAAACATAGCAATTTCACCAATTCAAGATAAAAACATAGCAATTTCAACCTAAACAAATTGGTAAAATTTCACCAAATCAATCAATAAGTCAATAACATCAATGAAAGCATAGCAATTTCACAAATTCAAGATAAAAACATAGCAATTTCACAAATTCAAGATAAAAACATAGCAATTTCAACCTAAACAAATTGGTAAAATTTCAATTTTCAAACACTTACTTGTTTCATTCTTAGCTAGGGCTTGGTCACTTGGAGTCGAATTGAACAATTGGGAATCGATTTTTGCTACTCAATCAACAAGATACTCAAGAAATTAAAAGGAATTAGCAATGGAAGCATCAAGTACCAAGCAAGTCTTCGTGAGGGCTGAGGTGTGCGTTACAGTCGAAGTCTCGAAGTCGACTTCACTGTGTCGATGACTTTTTTTTCTTTTTTTTTTTTGCTTTCTGTTTTGCTACTCATCGGCCGCAAGTTTTTTTGCCGTTCTCCCAATTGGATCAAAAGATCCAATTATCCAAATGAGCTTTGGGCTACACTACTTTTTTTTGGGCTAAAATTAATAGGTTTTTTGGACTACTAATTGATAAGTCTAAGTTATAAATATATTTTTGGGCTTAGTTGATCCAATTGGGTGGCAAATTTTTTTTCGTAGTTGCCAATATATAAAAAAAAAAATTTGAAAAAATTTACACTGCATATACGAAAACTAGGTGTTGTCGGTGCTATACCGGGCACCACTACAAAACCTTCCCTGTTCATCGTCATATATATATATATATATATATATATATATATATATATATATATATATATATATATATATATATATATATATATATATATATATATATATATGGGTGTGTGGGGCCGTGGTGGCTGGAATATGTTCAAGAAAAGGGAATGGCCGGTGGCATGTGTACAGTGTAGAGGTGATATTGGTCAAGAACGGTGGCTGCAGTTGTAGGGTTATCTTTTGAAGGGTTTCTTCCGTAGACTCCCTTAGATGCTCACGTAAATAACAAATTATATAGAGCATAATTACACAATTTAAGCTTGAATTTTCAGCATGGTGCAACTTTAGTCCTCAACATTGCATTGATTTTTGGATTTTATTTCATTCAGCGAACTGACCTTCATTTCCACGCCGATTTTAAATTAAAAAACCGAATTTACAAAAACTCAAAGCACAAAACCTGTAGATAATTGTAGTTAATTTCCAGAATATCTTGAATCAGCTAAATCGGAGTCCCGATGATTCGGATCCGATGAAATCACCGATACATAGTCAATCTGTAAATATCTTTCTTGCACTTTTATTTGATCGTTTTGAATTTATCTTTTTTTGAATCTGCCAATTCCATCTCCAAACTATTTAGACATCATAATATGAGTCCAAGTCCTAATAAAACCCATAGAATAGACGGTGGATACCTAAGAAGCTTAGAGAATCTTGTATACACAACTTAAAATCTGTTATTTTCTTTGAGAGTTTTGAACTTCATAAAAGAAAACTCAACGCCCACCAAAAGCCGTAGACTATGTGGGGAACTCATGAAATACAAGTCATTTGCAATAACAAGTAAAATAAAACTGCCAATATAAAATGAGAAGCACAAGATACTATATGCTACATGGACGTGTTATGCAATATATATGAAAAATAAGAGCTGTAAGCGAAAACTTGATTACAGTTTGGCAACTTGCCTATGACTTGTCGGATGTAATGAATGTATAACTCGGTCCTAAAATGTTGGCAGATCAATGTCCATCTTAAATAAAGGGGTTGGCTAAAAAAACATTACATATTGTAATATGAACACCCTAATTAATTTTTTAAATATTTTAATTGGAAATCACACCACCTATTGAAATCATTAATAATAAACTCAATTAAAAAAAATATTAAAATGTAATGATAGTATATACAATGATAGATTAACTCGATCGTGTCCACTTTTCAAAACTATTTGAATATTTTTTAGAGTAAATTACATAAATGGTCCTTGTGCTTTGGTTTGATTTTCATTTTTCTTTTCTAATTTAAAAATTAATAGCTTCCATCTTTATAGTCTATGAATATTATACTTTTAGTCTTCGTTTCTTATAAAAACATTAACTTATTCTTTCTTTTTCATTTTTATTTTCTTTTAACTATTTATTCTTATTATTATTATTATATAACAATTTATTTGTTCTTTATTCTAACAGAGTTTGTATAGATTTCATATTATATTTTTTATTTTTCCAAATATTATATATATATATATATATATATATATATATATATATATATATATATATATATATATATATATATAAAGAGAGAGAGAGGTTCAGGTTATATAAAAAACAAAAAACTCTAAAAACCCCCTAAATATCATAAAAATACATAAAAAAAATACTTAGAGATCACAAATATTTTTTTTAACTTTATATTCTTTAAAACCACACATTTTTATATAAATTTGTTGAAATTTTTTTGAAAAAAAAAACATATAAAATAAAAATAAATAAAAATTAATAATAAAATAATAAATAAAAATCGATTTTTTAATTTTTTTCAGCTAATTTATAAAAAAAGTGTGATTTTTAAGAATATAAAGTCAAAAAAAAAAAGATTTGTGATCTCTAAAACTTTTTTATGCATTTTTATTATTTTTAGGGTTTTTTTTTTTGTTTTCTATTTAACCTTTCCTCTCTCTCTCTCTCTCTCTCTCTATATATATATATATATATATATATATATATATATATACACACACACACACACACATTAGAAAAATGGTCCTTATGATTTGTCAAAAGTCACAAAGTCACTCCTAGATAATTTTTTTGATGAATATAGTGTATGTGGTTTCCGAAACTTGCATGAATAACCCTTTTTGCTAATGTTGTATTATACATAATTTGATTTTAATTAATAATTTTCATTCGTTAACCTTAAAAAACTATTTTTACATGTTTATTTTTATATATTTGTTGTTATAATTCAAGGTGGTTAACATTTTCTTTCGTAATTTTTTTTGTTAATTACATGGTTTTTTTTATAAACTTTTCGGTTTACATTCGAGTTTGTTTACGTTTCGAACAATATAAAAATAACGATCACAAACAATTAAACGAACAATAAAAAATATAATATGATATGTTTTCACAATTATAACAAATAAAATTATTATTTTCTTTTACCACCGTTTTGTCAAACACTATCTTATTTTAATTTTATTAATTATCAGAGACATCAACTACATGAATATATTCAATTATTATGTGGTGCATTCGGTGGAATATATGTATTAAGTTGAGCATTCCTTATGGTCTTATTAAGTTAATTAAATGTATAATTAAATGATTCCATAAAGTTTTGGTTTACATTTAACCACCTAGTATTTTAAAAGTATAAAATACACCCTTATACTATATGTAACATTAAAAGTCTAATATTATATATATGTATGAGTAATGAGTCAATCTTACCGTTAGTAGGCCTCATTCACGAAGCTGGTCTATAAGGGGTGTTTAAGGAAATTACCTATAAAATGGCGATTGAATGGGTATCCACTCTTATCCACCGCACTCTTGACTAGTGGAGGGTCGTTAGCCAAATAGGTAGGATAGGACACAACCTTCTATTATAAGTATAATGAAGAAAAAGTAATTTAATGCCTTGACAAATTCCCAAATCATAGTTACTTTAGGCAAAATGTGAAATTGTATGCTAATCCAAGGAATTACACTTCATACCCTTGTCAAACGTTAGTGGAGAGTACGTGTTTAACCGGTACACTAATTTGGGGTTAACATTGGTAGTGAAGGGTGACTCGATGTTTATCATAGATCAATGGAGTGTGTGTGGCTAACCGACACATTGATTAGGTGATAGTAACATTGAGTGCACCATGTTGATTCGCATGGTTATTCACACCTTGTTTGTGATCCTCGGCATCCCAGTCCCAAACTTGAAAGACATAATCGAGATTAAACATGCCATTGAAAAGTTCAATGAATCTCAAAAGATCTAGGAGTTTTAATTCATTTAGAACTTAAACTTCATTTTCGTTTTTCATGGTGGAAATTGGTAAATCGTCATTTACCTACCTTCAAATATTCTGCAACTAGATTACGACATCCCTCTTCTAGGTTGTAGAGTATTGTGTTGGATCCTAGCCTTGATGTTTCATTTGGGTGTTACATCAAGGATTCTTATCAACTGACTTGAATTTTCTTCCGTTTTGTAGATGTCTAACAACTATGGTCTTCCTGAACCCTTTGAAGATGATGTTCCACGATACGATCGAGGAACAAGAGATCATGCTTCACTTCCTCCACCTCCTCCAATTGTTCTCCCTGACCCACAAGTTCAAAGGCTTGAAAAGTTCAAGCTCACTCAATCCCTATTGGCAAGTAAGCACGAAGATGGAAAGTCTGTGTGTGCACACGTCTTAGAGATGAAGTCACAAATTGACAGGTTGGGTATGATGGGTGTTGTTGTTAGATATAGTGTCTAAGTCCATAACTTTATTTGGTATGAACTTGACCCGACCCGGCATGGTCCATTTGGTTTGCATGGCATTGCAATACTTGGATAGACTAAATGAGAGAATAAGGCACTTATGATTATTAATATATTATAAGTTCTAATATATTAATAATAGTATTATTTAATTAGTATTTGATCAAGTATTAATCTAGTATTAATTTGGTGATCAAAGTGAGACATCAATTCCTTTATGGTGGATTAATGATCCATGGTTTATAGGTTATGGATGTAACCACTTGGAGCTCCATGGATAGTCCATGGGAGTTACAAACCCATGGGTCATGAGAAATGAAGAGTCATGACAATTATGGGTCTTCATAATGAAACCCTAATTGTGACACCACTATAAAAGGGACCCTTTGGCCAGCAAAATGGGCACCTAGTGTTACTAGAGAGGGCATAACCGATTTTGAGTGCTAGAAGTATTCTCTCAAGTTATTCCTAGTTTTGTGGTGTTGTGTGAAGCATTTGAGGCACAAAATTTGGGGTGCTAAGCTCACAAAGTCTTGAAGGAATCCAAGCAACAACAAGGTATGTATTTCTACTAGTTTTTATGTTTCATGTATTCCCCATGCCATGCTAGTTAGGAAATAACTGTAACACCCCAGATTCCTAGGTATTATTTTATTCTTTTATTTTGGGTATTTGTGAGGAGACTCGGTGAGTTGGAGTCCAAACTCGCCGAGTAGGATCGTGGTTTTGTGCGCAGGTTCGCGACTGGACTCGGCGAGTCCAAAAGTGGACTCGACGAGTCCATGCTGTTTAATGAAACCCTAATTTCAAGGGTTTGAGATCTATTTAAAGGGGCTTATGGCCGTCATTTGCGGCCACCAACCCTAGAGAGAACCCTAAAGAGATTTTAAGCGTTTTAAGAGAGAGAGAGGAGGCCATTTTTGACCTTTGAAGCTTTGTTTGGAAAGGCAAAGAAGATTCTAGCTAAGAGGAGGCAAGGGAGGTGGACATCCTTCGATTTTGAAGCTCAGAGCATCATTTTGGAGGTATATTTTGGCTCCCTTTTCTGTTGTTATGATGAACATGGGGGTTTAGGGTTTCTTGACCCCTTTGTTGGTTAGATTTGATGTCGATTTCGTCCCTATTTGTGATGAGGCTTGAGATGAGATCCATAGAGGTCCAGAGAAGCTTTATTCCTTAAGCTTTATGAGGATTCATGGGAGTTTTGACCTAGAGTTATGAGATATGGGGCTAAAACATCATTTAGGAGCAAATAGTTGTTGTTTGAGCACCAAGGTTTGGACTTTACGTGATTATCATGCTTGGGGAGGCCAGATCTATGATTGTGTGGAACAGATCTGACCTCAGAAGTGAGTTTGAGTTTATGCATGGCATGGACTCGCCGAGTCTGAAGAACAGAGTCGCCGAGTAGCATGAAGTTTTCCCGTAAACACTCAGCGAGTGGTCTTGTCGAGTTGAGGGGTCGACTCAGTGAGTCAGGGAGAGTCAAGGGGGGACTGAGTCAAGCCGGAACTCGCCGAGTTGTTCTTGAGACTCGGCGAGTTGAGTCGTGGTGGCCCCGCGATTCATGACAGGTGGAACTCGTCGAGTTAGGGAGGTACTCGACGTGTCAAGAGAGGGTCTAAGGGAGTCAGTGGACACGTATAGACTCGCCGAGTTGCCCTAATGCACTCGCCGAGTCCAGTCAAAGTTGACCGTTGACCTTTAGGGTTGAGTTCAGATGTATTTATGAGTGTATTACTTTGTGTGATTAGGCGGAGGCTAGATCACACTTATTCCGAGTCAGATATTTACCGAGATACGCGAGGTGAGTCTTCTCACTATACTTTACCTTGAGTAGGTAACCAGAGTTATGTGACAGAGTATTTGTATGCTATGTATGTTATGTGTTGTACTGCATTATTTCTATGTGATTTATGCTGTGCATGTTTATAGAGTTATAACCGGAAGGTTCCAGAGTTAGAACCGGAAGGTTCACAGAGTTAGAACCAGAGGGTTCACAGAGTAGGGTCCACGGACCCACAGAGTTATAGCCTTGAGTGGCTAATATGTGTTATGTGTGGTATTTTGGGGAACTCACTAAGCTTTGTGCTTACAGTGTTTGGTGTTATTTGTTTCAGGTACTAGTGAGGATCGCGGGAAGGCGCTGGCCTGATCAGTACACACACGGGATTTTTATGTATGAGATCTTGGGATTGCTATATGCTATGAATTTGAGTTTTAGACAATGATGTTTTTATGAATAATAAATGAATTATGTTTTTATAAAATGCGAAAAATTGTTTTGAAATTTACGGTGTTACAAGTTGGTATCAGAGCCTTGGTTTGAGGGATTCGAGTACATCTTCGGGCGTATTTGAACTCAAACTGAGGATTTGAAAAATATTTTCAAAAGAGAAACAAGTTTTCTAAAAGGAGTAAAAGATTTTTAGAAAACTCAAAGCAGAGTTGTGTGTACGATCAGTAAGCGCCCGAACGGTGATTTCCCAAAATACCCTTATGTTGTATGTTTATGAGATTGATTTGATGTATTCTTGTGATAGAGTGGGCTAGGTATTCCTATTAGGACTAGAGAGGCCTGATTTGTGATGCCTTAGCCTAGGGGTGAGCTGCTATGAGATGCTTGAGAGTGAGTAGATAGAAGTGAGGAGCTTATGATAGATCTGTTAGAGAAAGGATTATGCATAATAGAGTACTTGGGACTTGGGATCCTAGGAGGAGGACTTGGGGTTTATACTGATACGATGTGGATAGTAGTATTGGGCCCGTACTACTAGAAACACCGGGGCGGTGTACAGTCTAAGTAAGAATCTTCAGGATGCCATGGATCAAGGATGGATGAGTTATCGAGTGCGAGTATGCTCGAATGAGTTTCTAATATATATCATATGTTGTATTTCAGAGGTAGATCATGGTGAGGACACGTCATATGCCAGAGAGCAGTGGGGCTAGTGATGAGGAGATCCGCCGGATCATCCATGAGGAGGTGGCTGCGACCATCAGGGCAGAGATACCAGAGATGTTCGGGTCTATTAAGACCACGTTGATTGAGACTTTTGATGAGCGTTATGCTGCTCTTTCTGAGGCTGTTGTTGCAGCGGCCACCGCAGCTGTTGCTGCTGCGAGGTCGTAGGGTGGTGATGCGTTGCTGTTCCGAGAGTTCAGCAACACAAAACCACCGGAGTTTGACGGGACCCAGGACCCGATTGCGGCTATAAGATGGATTTCAGACATAGAGGGGTGTTTCTTTACTTGCTCATCTCCTGAGCATTTGAGAGTCCGGTTCGCGCTGAACCAGCTTCGCTTGGGAGCGAAGGACTAGTGGAAGTTTGTGATGGCACACTATATGCCTGCTGAGCTTGCGGCAGTGACTTGTGATAGGTTCACTGCCATGTTCCGAGATGAGTACGTTCCCCAGGTGGAGAGGGAGCGTTTGGCCCAGGAGTTTTTGACCCTCAAGCAGGGTACTGAGTCTGTTACGGTGATTACGAGGATGTTTCATGAGCGGGCGATGTTCTGCCCAGAGCACGTGTCCTCCGAGCAGGCACGTATGAGTCGATATTTGAGGATTCTGAGGAGGGATATACGTGAGTTCGTGACGAACTCGACGTACCGAACATTTGTCGAGCTTCAGGAGAATGCCCGGAAGAGGGAGATAGAGCTGGAGTCTCAGGCTAGGAAGGAGGCTGAGTGTCAGGGGAGGGATCAGCGACCGGTGCAGTCTCAGCCAGTAGCCAAGCGGGCCAAGCCCGCTGATTCGAGATTAGGGAGCCAGAGGGGCCGCACTTGTGGCAAGTGCGGCAAGAGCCACGACGGAGTGTGCAGAGCGGGGTCTTGCTACAAATGTGGCAAGGAGGGGCATATGGCCAAGGACTGCCCCAAGGGGTTTACAATATGTTTTCACTGCAACCAGACCGGACACCGGAAGGCAGAGTGTCCGCAGTTGCGGGGATCAGCACAGGGAGCACCACATGGATCCGCCTCTGCCGCCATTAGAGCTACCGAGAGTCGGCCAGTGAAGGCCGAGGCACCGAGGGCACGAGGGAGAGCTTTCTAGTTGACTGCGGAGGAGATCCGCGCAGCGCCCGATGTCGTGGCTAGTATGTATTCTTTCATATATTTATTTTGATGTTGAGATTTTGTGCTTATATTATGTTATGCGTAGGTACTTTTCTTGTGAGTTTTGTACCTGCCTTGGTGTTATTTGACTCGGGTGCGAGTCAGTCTTTCGTATCTTTGGCTTTTAGTCAGCATATCAGTGTTAGTCGTGAGGCGTTGAGTCGACCTCTAAGGGTTTCCATAGCTGAAGAGAGGGTGATATATGCCACAGAGGTGATCTGAGGGTGTGTGTTCGAGATTTTCGATGTTGAGTTCCCGATTGATTTGATTCCTATTGCGATGGGTGATGTCTGTGTCATTGTGGGCATGGACTGGTTGAGCAGATTCGGAGCGGTTATCGACTGCGAGAGACAGCTGGTGACCATACGAGACCCTAGTGGGGGAGTTCTTACGGTGTACGGCGAGGGTACACATTTTGGGTCAGCATTTTGTTCAGCCACTAGAGTGAGGCAGTGTCTACGGCAGGGCTGTAAGGGCTTTGTGGCGTATGTGATGGATACGCGGGTTGATTCAGAGATACCGAGGTCAGTTGAGGAGGTCCCAATAGTTCGTGAGTTCCCAGACGTATTTCTAGAGGAGTTTCCGGGTGTGCCTCCCGTGAGGCAAGTGGAGTTCAGTATCGATTTGGTTCCAGGGGCCGCGCCTATCGCCAAGGTGCCCTATCGCCTTGCACCTCCAGAGATACAAGAGTTATCCTCGCAGCTTCAGGAGCTGCTGGGAAAGGGGTTTATTCGGCCGAGCAGCTCGCCGTGGGGAACGCCTATCCTTTTTGTCAAGAAGAAGGATGGTTCACACCGGATGTGCATGGATTACCGGGAGTTGAACAAGCTAACGGTCAAGAACCGTTACCCGTTGCCGAGGATCGACGATTTGTTCGATCAGTTACAGGGAGCATCTTGGTTCTCCAAGATCGATTTGAGGTCTGGATATAATCAGGTAAGGGTGCAAGATGAAGACATCCAGAAGACAGCGTTCAAGACGCGTTATGGGCATTACGAGTTTGTGGTGATGCCTTTCGGGCTCACCAATGCCCCGACAGTGTTCATGGACCTCATGAACTGAGTGTGCAGGTTGATGTTGGATCGGTCGGTGATTGTATTCATCGACGACATTTCGGTATATTCGAGATCTAGAGAGCAGCATGAGGAGCATTTGAGGGAGATCCTTGGAGTTCTGAGATCGGAGAGGCTTTATGCCAAATTCTCCAAGAGTGATTTCTGGTTGCGAGAGGTCCAGTTCCTAGGGCATCTCGTTAATCAGAAAGGGATATTGGTCGACTCGGCCAAAGTTGAGGCAGTGATGAGTTGGGAAGTGCCGATGTCACCCTACGAGATCAGGAGTTTCTTAGGGTTGGCAGGCTATTATCGGAGATTTATCAGGGATTTCTCCAAGCTCGCAGTGCCGCTCACCAGGTTGACCCGGAAGGGTGTCGCTTTTTCATGGGGCCCTGAGCAGCACGCCTCCTTTGAGACACTTCGCCATAGGTTATGCGAAGCCCCGGTGTTAGCCCTCCCGGAGGGAATGGAGGACTTTGTGGTATATTGTGATGCGTCGATCTTGGGGTTGGGAGCAGTGCTGATGCAGAGAGGGCATGTTATAGCATACGCATCTAGGCAGCTGAAGCCTCATGAGACGAGGTATCCCACCCATGATCTAGAGTTGGGGGCAGTGGTGTTCGCCCTCAAAATTTGGCGTCATTATCTGTATGGGGTTTGGCGTACGATATACACGGACCATAAGAGCCTGAAGTATTTGATGGATCATCCTAACCTAAATATGTGGCAGAGGAGGTGGTTGGATGTGGTCAAGGATTATGATTGTGAGATCCTGTACCATCCGGGCAAGGCTAATGTTGTAACCGATGCATTGAGCCGCAGGGCGGAGAGCGCCCCATTACAAGATGTATGTTTGCGATTGACCGTGATGTCTCCGGTGGTGGACACCATTCGTGGGGCATAGGCTGAGGCTGTGAGATCAGAGAACCAGAAGAGAGAGCGAGTTGTCGGGATGGTGTCGGAGTTCGTTACCGACAATCGAGGGCTTATTTCATTTCAGGGTCGTATTTGGGTACCGTTCGTGGGCGGGGCGCGTACCATTTTGATGGAAGAGGATCATCGATCAAAGTTCTCGATCCATCCTGGGGCCACTAAGATGTATTTAGATCTGAAGAGAGAGTATTGGTGGCCCTGTATGAAGAGGGATGTCGTGTGGTTTGTTGAGAGGTGCTTGACCTGTCGTAGGGTTAAGGCCGAGCACCAGAGGCCGCATGGTAAGTTGTAGCCGTTGGAGGTTCCCGAATGGAAGTGGGAACAGATTACCATGGATTTTATCACCAAATTGCCAAGGACTGCAAGGGGAGTCAATGCAATTTGGGTGATTGTGGACAGGTTGACAAAGAGCGCCCACTTCCTTGCTATCAGCGAGAACTCTTCTGCAGAGAAGTTGGCCGAGGTGTACGTGAGGGAGGTGGTATCGCGTCATGGGGTGCCGATCTCGATTGTCTCAGACCGAGATGTGCGTTTCACTTCCAGATTATGGAAGAAATTTCATGAGGAATTGGGTACTAGGCTGCATTTTAGTACCGCATACCACCCCCAGACTGACGGACAGAGCGAGCGGACGATTCAGACGCTCGAGGATATGCTCCGCGCATGTGTGTTGGATTTCGGTGGGAGTTGGGACACGTATTTGCCCTTGGCAGAGTTTTCTTACAACAACAACCATCATTTGAGCATTGGCATGCCGCCCTTTGAGCTGTTGTATGGGAGGAGGTGTCGGACCCCTATCTATTGGGGAGAAGTAGAGTAGCGTGTGATGGGTAGTACCAAGATCGTGCTTCAGACGACAGAGTAGATCCAGCAGGTCAGACAGAGGTTGTTGACCCTCAGAGTCGTCAGAAGAGTTATGCGGACAGATGCTGGTCCGAGCTTGAGTTTCAGGTCGGCGACTTTGTGCTCCTGAAGGTCTCTCCTTGGAAAGGAGTGATTCGATTCAGGAAGAGGGGCAAGTTGGGTCCCTGATATATTGGTCCCTTCAGGGTGGTCGCGAGGGTAAGCAGGGTAGCCTATCGTTTGGAGTTGCCAGCAGAGTTAGGTCAGATTCACGACACTTTCCACGTATCGCAGTTGTGAAAGTGCGTAGCCGACGAGTCAGCAGTAGTGCCACTAGAGGATATTCAGGTGGATGCGAGCCTGAATTATGCTGAGAGACCAGTGGCGATCAGAGATCGAAAGATTAAGGTCCTGAGGAATAAAGAGGTGCCACTGGTGCAGGTCCAGTAGCAGCATCGGAAAGGATCAGAGTTAACTTGGGAGCCGGAGCGTGAGATGCGTGAGCAGCATCCGGAGTTATTTGTAGAGTGAGACTTCGAGGGCAAAGTCTAATTCTAGTGGGGGAGAATTGTAACACCCCGGATTCCCAGGTATTATTTTATTCTTTTATTTTGGGTATTTGTGAGGAGACACGGCGAGTTGGAGTCCAAACTCGCCGAGTAGGATCGCGGTTTTGTGCGCGGGTTCGCGTCTGGACTCGACGAGTCCAAAAGTGGACTCGATGAGTCCACGCTGTTTAATGAAACCCTAATTTCCAGGGTTTGAGACCTATTTAAAGGGGCTTATGGCCGTCATTTGCGGCCACCAACCCCAGAGAGAACCCTAAAGAGATTTTGAGCGTTTTGAGAGAGAGAGAGGAGGCCATTGTTGACCTTTGAAGCTTTGTTTGGCAAGGCAAAGAAGATTCTAGCTAAGAGGAGGCAAGGGAGGTGGGCATCCTTCGATTTTGGAGCTCAGAGCATCATTTTGGAGGTATATTTTGGCTCCCTTTTCTGTTTTTATGATGAACATGGGGGTTTAGGGTTTCTTGACCCCTTTGTTGGTTAGATTTGATGTCGATTTCGTCCCTATTTATGATGAGGCTTGAGATGAGATCCATAGAGGTCCAGAGAAGCTTTATTCCTTAAGCTTTATGAGGATTCATGGGAGTTTTGACCTAGAGTTATGAGATATGGGGCTAAAACATCATTTAGGAGCAAATAGTTGTTGTTTGAGCACCAAGGTTTGGACTTTACATGATTATCATGCCTGGGGAGGCCAGATCTATGATTGTGTGGAACAGATCTGACCTCAGAAGTGAGTTTGAGTTTATGCATGGCATGGACTCGCCGAGTCTGAAGAACAGAGTCGCCGAGTAGCATGAAGTTTTCCCGTAAACACTCAGCGAGTGGTCTTGTCGAGTTGAGGGGTCGACTCAGTGAGTCAGGGAGAGTCAAGGGGGGACTGAGTCAAGCCGGAACTCGCCGAGTTGTTCTTGAGACTCGGCGAGTTGAGTTGTGGTGGCCCCGCGATTCATGACAGGTGGAACTCGTCGAGTTAGGGAGGTACTCGACGTGTCAAGAGAGGATCCAAGGGAGTCAGTGGACACATATAGACTCGCCGAGTCGCCCTAGTGCACTCGCCGAGTCCGGTCAAAGTTGACCGTTGACCTTGTTGACCTTTAGGGTTGAGTTCAGATGAGTGTATTACTTTGTGTGATTAGGCAAAGGCTAGATCACATTTATTCCGAGTCAGATATTTACCGAGATACGCGAGGTGAGTCTTCTCACTATACTTTACCTTGAGTAGGTAACCAGAGTTATGTGACAGAGTATTTGTATGCTATGTATGTTATGTGTTGTACTGCATTATTTCTATGTGATTTATGCTGTGCATGTTTATAGAGTTAGAACCGGAAGGTTCCAGAGTTAGAACCGGAAGGTTCACAGAGTTAGAACCAGAGGGTTCACAGAGTAGGGTCCACGGACCCACAGAGTTATAGCCTCGAGTGGCTAATATGTGTTATGTGTGGTATTTTGGGGAACTCACTAAGCTTTGTGCTTACAGTGTTTGGTGTTATTTGTTTCAGGTACTAGTGAGGATCGCGGGAAGGCGCCGGCCTGATCAGTACACACACGAGATTTTTATGCATGAGATCTTGGGATTGTTATATGCTATGAATTTGAGTTTCAGACAATGATGTTTTTATGAATAATCAATGAATTATGTTTTTATAAAATGCGAAAAATTGTTTTGAAATTTACGGTGTTACAATAACCTTGAAAAAGAAATTTGCATGTATATAGAGAAAACATAGATTCAAGGTTATTAGGGTTGCATGTAACACTTAGGAAGTGTTAGAATGCTCAAAACCCATCAGTGGTATCAGAGCCAGGTTTGTTTTCTGTATACTTGATGCAAAACTGCTTGAAAATCGAAAAAACTGCTCACTGGCGACTGGAGTCGCTGAGTTCATGGGGAGGACTCGCCGAGTCCATCAACAAATTCATCCTACTCATCGAGTAGGATAATGCACTCGACGAGTAAGAGCGAGTTGGGCAGATTTTCGTGTTTTGTTGCTGGAAATGGATTAAAATCATTATCCCAATCTGTTTTGGACTTGTAAAATCTGTTTTTCAAAATGATAATGATTATGTTAACCCATTTTACATGGCTTTTATCAATTTTCAAGTATTGTATATGTTTATATGATTTCTTGAAATTTCTTGACATGAATTTGTGTTCTAATGAGTTTTTAGAAGATCATAGGAATTATGTGTAACCTCCATGTGTGTTTAATTCATGATCTTAATGCCAATGATGGTGTCCATAACTTGTCCTCAAGTTATGGATAACCAAAAGTCACTTCTTTAAATTGTGATTAAAGAACTAAAGAGGTTCATAAAATGAAGAGTCTTCATTTTTATGAACCATTAAAACCCATAAGTTACAAATTGAAGAGACTTTGAATAGTTTCAATTCTTGCCCTCAAGTTTTGGAATTTGAAAAGTCTTACACTTTAATTCCAAATTAAACCTTAGATTTTTAAAAAAGTTTAAAAATCAACACTTATACTATTATTATAATTTTATTATATAGATATGTATAAGAATATGTGTTGGGTCAATATTTTGGTTTATACTTTGTTTTTCTAGGAAATTGTATTTTTCTGTAATGTTTATGAGTTTACAGTCAGGTTTACGGCCCAATGTGTGTTTACGGCCGTAAACAATTTTATGGCCATAAACCCATTTATGGCCCATGTTCACCAAGTCCATATTCTCCAACTATAAATATTGGTGTTAGGGTGAGGAGTAAGGATGGATGAACCCTAGAGAGTTTACGGCCAGAGCGACAGAAGAACTATTGTGTGTTAGTGTGTGTGTGAATATCTTGTATCCGGATCATCATTCTATTCATTAATATATTGAGATTCATCTTATTCCTCTTCTTCTTCTTCTCTTCTATTTTATCTGACATCATCCGTTTGATTGGGATTCCGCACCATCAAACGGATCTGATTGATACACAAGCAAATTAGGGACTTACAATTGGTATCAGAGCCAATTTGTATCAGTCAATTTTGTCAGATTTGGGGCATTATTTGATCTTATTTTTGAAATATTTTCGCGTTTTTGGATAGATCTCGCAAAAATAAAGGGGGTTTCTTCTTCGTGTTTTTCATAAAAAATGGTTTTTGATCGAGTTTTGGAGCTTCAAAGTTGAAAAATCAGTGTTTTTGGTCGGAGTTTGCGGCCAACGGCTAGGGTTTCAGTGTTTTTGGCCGGAGTTTACGGCCGGAAACAGTTCACGGCCGTAGTTTACGGCTGGCGTTTAAGGGTCGGCTCGGAATTCGGCTCGGCGGCTTGATGGCTAGGCGACAGCTCGGCTCAGCAGAAGCACGCTTCAGCGCTTCAATAAAAAGGAAGCAAAGGTGCAGAGTCGGGTTTCGAACCCGAGACCTCCAAAACAACAAGCCTGCGCCTTATCCAACTCAACTAGCTGATTCCTTGTTCCTTTCCTTTGAAATTTAAACTATAACCCGTCTTTTTCGTAGCAAATTTCGAATTTTGACACTTTTAACCCAAAAACTCAATTTCTTTTAACTTTAAATTCCTTTTCATCCAAAATTAAAATAATAATAATAATAATAATAATAATAATAATAATAATAATAATTAAAAATAATAATAATAAATAAATAAAATATAAATTAAATTAAAATTAATAAATAACATTATATTTTAATTTTTTTTCTTTTATTTTTAACTTTTGACCTTAAATTTTGACTTTGACTTCCAAGTTTGACCTTTGACTTTAAACTTTGACTTTTTCGTTTAATTTTTTTCAAATTTTCAAATTTAACTTTTCGGTTTGACTTTCAAGTTTGTTTTTTTTAGTTTGACTTTTTCAAGGTTGATTTTTTTGGTTGACTTTGTCGGTTTGACTTTTCAAGTTTGACTTTTGAGTTTTACTTTTTAAATTTGATTTTTAAGGTTGACTTTTGAGGTCTATAATCAAAGGGTTTGACTTTTAAGTTTGATTTTGGGTCTTAGTTGTGCTTTTTAATTGATTTTAAGGTCTACGAGGGAATTAAAAACATGAAAGAGAGTCGTCAGGAGATGTTAAGACAAAATTTCAACATGTTCGATTATGTCCCTGGAGAAACCCTGGAAGCTCAGTTGCAGCGATTTACTACACTTACTACTGAAATGAATATAGACGGGATCTTATTGACTAAGTCCGAGATAAACAAAAAGCTGCTAAATTCACTTCCAAAATCGTGGGATATGAATGTAGCTGTCATGAAGAAGACAAAAGATCTCAATAATCTTAGTATTGCTGAAGTAATTGAAGAGCTTGACGCTTTAAAGAGTTCTGTAAACCTTCCGGTCAATGAAGTGTCATGTTCTCATTCATGTGAAGTTTCATGTTCTCAATCATGTGAAGATACGATTTAATTTCTTCGGGATCAAATTGATTTATTTAAAAGAGAAGTTGAGGACCTGAGATATGAAGGATATCAACTCAGGAAAGGACAGAAACCCCTGAAGGCTGAGTTAGAAGCAAAAACCAAGGACTTTAGGAAACTTCAGGAAGAGTATAGCAACAAGTGTGAAAATTATGATTATGTTAAAAGACAACTTGCTGCTGTAACTGAAGAACTTGACGCTTTAAAAATTAAGTGTGGAAAAACTGATGTCAGTTTCAAAAATTATACTGCATCAAGTCAGATAGTCGAGTCCTTATATGAAACCCAATTAAAATTCAAAGAAAATCAAAACAAGGGTCTAGGGTATGATAGTGTACGTCCTCCTTATAATAATAACTACACATCCATCCTTATGACACAGGACGAAACTGACAGGGAGCCACATCTTCGATATGGCAAACGAGCTGGATTTGTGTCAGGAGGAGTTATTAATGTTGAAAATACTGATGTTTCTGTTACATGTGCAGGTAAAGTAGCAGAGGATGAGAACAAGGAGAGCTCTTCTAAACAAACCAATGACTCCTTGAACTCTAAATTTGTTGCTTCGAACTCAACTGCTTCTAATCAACCTGCCGTTGGTAAATACATGCCACCATTTCAAGCTAAACAGAGTGCCTGTTACAACTGTGCGTGTGGGAAAAATCAGAGACAATGCAAGGATACGCCACCAGGGGCAGGAAGAAACAACTTCACAGTGAAGAAAAAGACATGTTTTCACTGTGGAACACCTGGTCACATTGCCCGAAATTGTCCAAATCGCGCATACGCTCCTTACTATGAGCAAGGCTGGCAGAACGCGCCAAGAGGGAGATACTCCAAAAGAAATCCCTCAAGGTCACGTTCAGACAATAGCGACTGGAACGTGCAAAAGGCGAAGAATCAAACCTACAAGGCCAAGCATCCAACTCCCAAGAACAAGAAGGGAATGTTGGCCAAGAAGACAAATCTAAGAGATGCTTCAGTGAAACAAAGACCGGCTAAGTCAAAGTCATCTCAATGGCCGGCATCAAGTTCCAAAGCAAGTGCCGAGGCACCCATCGGATCGAACAAGAAATGGGTTAAACCCGAATATAGATGGGTACCAAAGGTGAAAACTCCCAAATCTCCTAATGCTTCTAATATTTCTACATCTTCTGTTTGTGATAAGCAGAACATGTCATGGGAGAGAGTACCATACAAGGATGACAAAGGTCGACCCAGTTTCAAAATGGACTGGGTTCCAAAGACCAACTAATCTCGCTCTGTGTCGGAGCAGCTATGGAGGCATATCATCAGACTTCGGTTTGTTGGTAGTGGCAGTTCCAGGCACTTGATAGGGGACATCTCTCAACTGTACAACATTCAGACATTTGTTTGAGAGAATGTGTCCTTTGCGGGAAGGGAAGAAAAGAAGTGATCACTCACGGGGTTTGTGCTTAATGACATGAAGAATTTTCGGATCTGTTCTGAGTTTACGTGTGCTGTTCTCAGACCTTCTGGATGCAAATTAAATTGGTGACTTACGGTTTGCGTTTTCTTCTCTATACTCCTGAGCTTTTCTTAAGCTGATTCGCTTTAAAGACTAATTTTTGTTTTAGGATAGTTTAAATTTTCGCATTTATTTTCGTTTCTCTCCTATGCACAAATTTAGGGGGAGAAAGAAAAACAAAACAAAAATTAGAAAATTTAAATATATATATATATATATATATATATATATATATATATATATATATATATATATATATATATATATATATATGGTGTAAATGAAATGTGCTTGAGGGAGATGTTTTGGGAAGTGATATTATCAAGTGATAACAGGAAACCTGAGTCTGCGTAACGTACCCAAAGTTGAAGGGTCTATGCTCTGGTTTGATGCGTCGGTAGGCACGAAAGATTCTAAATGGACTTGACTAGGTAGAGTTAAACTTAAGAATTTCTTAGTCTTGGGAAATCTTGACCTAGTTAGATCCGTTCAGCCTGACAATACGACGCTCGGATAGGTTGAGCAGGGAGATATATATGGGAATCCACTCGTCACATTAAATGAACCCGTACTTGGAACTATGGTTTAACTTTTCCTCGATGTGCGGATTCTGTCCTTAATTCCAGTTGGATGGGGCGACTGGTAAATTCCGATAAATTAGGTCTGTAGAAAATCGTTTTCTTTCTTTCTGTCTGTTAGTCATATGTTGTTTCCTTTGCGTGACTTCCAATCCGACCTGGTACACAACATATGCAACTCTATTTCTCTGCATGTTATATATGAAATTCTTCTTATCTGTTAGTCATATGTTGTCTCCTTTGCGTGACTTCCAATCCGACCTGGTACACAGCATATGCAACCTTCTACTTCTCAACCCCTTTGAAACAATAAGTAATAGCAATCTGAATTTGTTCTCTCTGAATGATTGTCTGCTGACCCGGTGTAAGGAGTACTCTGGAAGTTCTTGATGGCTGGGGCATATCAGGAAGCGGGAAACACGTTCCAGTACACTTAAAATTGAACTAATACAGATTGTCTATAAATCTCGTTGCTCAATTTAGGTGGACAACAATATCCCTGGTCGTCGTCAGCTGAATGGTCCTTAAGATATAGTATCTAAGGAATTAGGATCAGATAAAATTTCTAGGAACTTAGGATCACTTTGTCTTACAATTACTAGTATGTCCTAAAATGGTCACAATTTTTTGTGTTTAAGTGGATCACAATACCGACGATCGACCAGACAAAGATGTGAATATGAAAGGTACCGACAAGTGGATAAAGATTGTCTAAAAACTTTGATCCCAAATCATTCTTAAAGTTAGATATCATTTTATTTTTGTTAAATTTGTTCATACTTTCTTCTAATTTAAATATTAGGGGAGATTTAAAAATTTTAAAACCAAACAAAAATCAGAAAATTTAAAAAAATCCAAAAATAGTGTTATTTATGTTTTATTTCTTGTTCAAGAAAATTAAAAAAATCCAAAAATATTTTTGTTTCTGTGCTAAGTTTTCTTTTAGTTTTGTTTTGTCTTGAAAAGTGACTTCAGATATAGATAAGACTCATGGAGTTTGTGTTGAAGATTTCTGAGCCAATGCTTCGTCCGTGAGCATCGAAGAATTCACATTCGAAGGACCAAGAAATGAAGATTATTCTTTCAACATTCAATCCTTCAACCCCAGAAGCAAGGTGAAGCTGAAATTGAAGAATATGTGACGGATTGCATTGAAGCCTCCTCAATCAGTCTGCTGCTGTCTATGAACCTGCTGAAGTGATCCAGAAGATTTGTTCTCCCTGATGTTCTCTCTGAAGATTCTGAAGCTGAAAGCGCTATCTTTCAAGAATCAGTACATCAAGCCTCCTCACCCGACGTGCGTTCAAAGCCAAATTCTGAAGAAAAGGCCAACTGCTCAAGACGAAGTCATTCATTGAAGATTCATCAAGTTCATCTTGAAGATTGTGAAGAATTTGAAGATTAATGCTGAAGCCAAGCTCCCAATGAAGATTAACAAGAAGAGCCAGCTACCTTTTAGGGGGAGCTTGTTGAGTCATTTAAGAAAAAGAAAGGAAAGCTATAAACCAAGGGGGAGATTGTTGGGTCAATATTTTGGTTTATACTTTGCTTTTCTAGGAAATTGTATTTTTCTGTAATGTTTATGAGTTTACGGTCAGGTTTACGGCCCAATGGGTGTTTACGGCCGTAAACCCATTTACGGCCCATGTTCACCAAGCCCATATTCTCCAAGTATAATAGGTGTTAGGGTGAGGAGTAAGGATGGATGAACCCTAGAGAGTTTACGGCCAGAGAGACAGAAGAACTATTATGTGTTAGTGTGTGTGTGAATCTCTTGTATCCGGATCATCATTCTATTCATTAATACATTGAGATTCATCTTATTCCTCTTCTTCTTCTCTTCTATTTTATCTGACATCATCCGTTTGATTGGGATTCCGCACCATCAAACAGATCTGATTGATACACAGGCAAATTAGGGACTTACAATATGTCATTCTTACCGTTAGTAGGTCTCATTCACGAAGCTGGTCTATAAGGGGGGGGGTATAAGGTTGTTGCCTATAAAATGGTGACTTAATGGGTGTCCACTCTCACCCACCGCTTCCTTGATCGGTGGAAGGTCGTTAGCCGAACGGGTAGGATACGACTTTAAATTCTCATTTAAAGTATAATGAATTATAAAGTAACTATACATTATAAATTCCCAATCTTAGTTACTTTAGGAAAATTTGAAATTGGTGCTAGCCCATAAAATTACACTTTGTACCTTACCAAGTCGTTAGTGGAGCGTGTGTGGTTAACCGACACACTAACATGGACTAGTAAGAGTGGCAAAGGGTAACTTGACTTTATTATAGATCGGTGGAGCGTGTGTGGTTAACCGACACATCAATTAGGTAATATTGTTGAGGGTACCAAGTCAATTTGTATGGTTATTCACACCTTGTTTGTGATCCTTGGCATCCCAGTCACAAACTTGAGAGGGCACATTCGAGATTCAAACATGCCATTGAAAAGTTCAATGTATCTCAAAAGATCTAGGAGTTTCAAAACCAATAAAACCTAATAATAAAATATTTCGTTCTTATGGTGGAAATTGGTAAATCGTCATTTACCTACCTTCAAATATTTTATAGTGTGGATTACAGCATCCCTCTTCCACCTATAAATAGTTTGTTGGATCCTAGCCTTAATATTTCATTTGGGTGACTTATTAAGGATTCTTAATCTAATGAAACTTATCTTCCTTTTATTCCAGATGTCTTCCAATAACACTGCTAGCTCAAACCCTACAGGCTCCTTTTCCCTAATGAACTTGTGCGGTAAGGTCATCTTTGATGGATCCAACTTTAATGAGTGGATCAGAAACATCAGGATGATTACCCGCTATGAGGACATAGAATATATCCTTGACAGGGAGCTTAAGGTTGTTAATGAAGCCACTGCTACTCCTGAATAGTTTGCAGAGTTCATTGCACATGAGAAGGATGCCACCAAGGTGTCCTGCATCATGATGGCCATAATGACTCCGGAACTCCAAAAATCTTATGAAGGTTTCTACCCCTATGAGATGCACCTGGATCTGATGGAAAGGTACCATCAGAGCGTGCATCAAGAGAGGTATGAAATCATTTCCTCCATGATAACCGCAAGGATGAAGGATGGTGAATCCATCACCGGTCACTTGCGGAAGATGTAGAGGTCCGTTGACCGGTTGCTAAAGCTCAATGTTGACTTCCTTGAGGAATTGGCGATTGACATCATTCTCCATTCCTTACCTTTAAGTTATGATTAGTTTCGTATGACTTATCATATGAATAAGGAGGAAGTCACACTTATCAAACTTTAAGGACTCTTAAGGACAGCTGAAAATGGCCTTAAGGGTAAAGCGGTTGCTACTTCTACTCCTTTAACAGCCCCTGTTCTTGCAATTGGGCAAGGGAAGGGTAAGAAGAGGAAAAGCCCTTCGAAGGCTACCAAGGGTAAGACTCTTGATGGTTCCTCTTCAAGTGGGACAAAGAAAGGTCCCATTACTCCTTCTTCAAACCTAAAGGAAGCATAGTGCTTCTATTGCCAGGATAAGGGACACTTCAAGCGAAGCTGCACCAAATATCTGCAAGATATAAAGGATGGGAAGGTTAAACCCACCCATGCAGGTATTTACACAATATTGTCTAACAACTCATCTAATGCTAATTCTTGGGTGCTTGATACAGGGTGTGGTATTCACATTTGTACTGATTCGCAGGCACTAAGAAGAAGTGAGCAAGTGGAGCACGAGAAGATAAACTTAGTCATGGGCAACAGGAAAGCATCACCTGGAACCAAGATAGGAGTTTATTCTTTGTTGCTTAATAATGGGTTAATGTTAGATTTCAATAAGTGTTGTTACTCGCCCGAAATGGCGAGAAATATTATTTCTTTTCATGGCTTGTACAAACAAGGTTTTACATTTTCATTTGATAATAAAGATGATGCTATTAATGTTTAGTACAATGATGTATTTTACTTTAAAGCAATACCTTGTGATGGTGTATATGAAGCCGTGAATGTTGTAGACAATCTAGGAAATAATGTGTTGTATATTGATTCTTCCGATAGCTTGGATAAAGCATCCTTGTGGCATTGTCGTCTTGGACATGTTAACAAGAAGCGCATAGGCCAACTCCAAAAGGCTGGAGTCTTGGAATCATTTGACATCAAGTCAGATGATAGTTGCGAGTCTTGTTTACTTGGAAAAATGACAAAGTCACCCTTCACAGGTACTTGCGAGTCGTTATTATGTGACTTTTACTGATGATTATAGTAGATATGGATATATTTACTTAATCAAGCATAAGTCAGAAACCTTTGAAAAATTCAAAGAGTTTAAGCAGGAAGTTGAGAATCAATTGGGCAGGAACATCAAGATGCTCTGATCCGATCGGGGAGGAGAGTATCTTAGCATTGAGTTCCTTGACTATCTTAAGGAATGTGGGATTGTCTCACAATTGATACATCCCAGGACACCACAGTTGAATGGTGTGGCTGAGAGGTGCAATCAAACCTTGTTGGACATGGTTCGTTCCATGATGAGTCGAGCTTCGTTACCAATCTATTTCTGGGGGTACGACTTAGAGACTGCCGCCCATATCCTTAATCTAGTCCTTACTAAAAAGGTTGCCAAAACACCTCATGAGATGTGGATTGGGAAAGTGCCCAATTTGGACCACATCAAGATTTGGGGCTGTGAAGCTTTTGTGAGGAGTGAGACTCATGACAAGCTTGAACCCCGAAGAGAGAGGTGTATTTTCATCGGCTACCCACATAGATCCTTTGGTTACCTCTTCTACAGACCCAGTGATAATGTGGTCTTTGTAGCAAGAAGAGGAGTCTTTCGTGAGAGAGAATTCATAAGCCAAGGGGACAGTGGGAGGCAAATTGACCTTGAAGAGATTCAAGAGTCAAGTGGTGAAGGAACCTCAAATGCTGTCAGCCAACCTGAGGAGGAAACTCTTGTTGAGCCGATAGATGAGTCTGTACCTCCAAGACGTTCCACTAGGGTGAGGAACACACCTGATTTTTATTATGGTTATCACATCACCACTGAAGGTGATACATTTATCAGTGATAGTACGCTGATAGATTTGGATGAACCTAATAATTATAAGGAAGCCATGGCATGCCCTGAGTCTGCGAAATGGAAGGAGGCTATGGACAGCGAGATTCAGTCCATGTATGACAATCAAGTTTGGAACTTGGTTGACAATGTACCAGGTCGTAAGATAGTTGGGTGCAAATGGATCTTCAAGAAGAAGACCAACATGGATGGGAAAGTACACACTTATAAAGTGCGACTGGTTGCAAAGGGCTTTACTCAAACTCTGGGAGTTGACTATGATGAGACCTTCTCACCAGTAGCTAAGATTAAGTCTATTAGAGTGTTATTAGCCATAAATGCATTTCATGATTATGAAATATGGCAAATGGATGTCAAAACGGCTTTCCTTAATGGGAAGTTGGCTAAGGATGTTTACATGGCTCAGCCAGAGGGTTTTTTCGATCCAAAATACCCTAATAGAGTGTGTAAGCTTGAAAAATCCATTTATGGATTGAAACAAACATCTTGTAGGTGGAATCTTTGCTTTGATGAGAAAATCAAAGAGTTTGGCTTTTCTAGGAGTGAGGATGAGTCTTGTGTATATGTCAGGGCTAGTGGGAGCATAGTTAGCTTCTTGGTGTTGTATGTGGATGACATACTTCTCATAGGAAACAACATCCCAACTTTGCAGGAGGTTAAGGCCTGGCTTAGGAAGTGTTTTGCTATGAAGGACCTTGGGGAAGCTGCCTATATCCTAGGGATAAGGATATTGAGAGATAGGAGTAAGAGACTAATTGGACTTAGTCAAAGTACTTATGTGGATAAGGTACTGAAGAGGTTCAGTATGCAAGATTCCAAGAAAGGAGAATTACCAATCCAGAGTAATGCCAAGCTAAGTAAGAGTCAGAGTCCGAGCACAGAGGCTGAGATAGCTGAAATGAGTCAGATACCATATGCTTCCGCTGTGGGCTCAATCATGTATGCTATGACTTGTACTCTCCCTGATGTGGCCTTTGCTTTGATCATGGTTAGTAGATATCAAGGGAACCCTGGCAAGGCACACTGGACAATGGTAAAGAACATTCTCAAGTATTTGCGGAGGACTAAGGACTGGGTCCTTACCCTCGGAGGCAGTGATGACTTGAGAGTGGAAGGATATAGTGATGCTAGCTTTCAAGCTGATAGGGATAATTTTCGCTCTCAGTCAGGCTGGGTCTTTATCCTGAATGGAGGAGCAATTACTTGGAAAAGTTCCAAGCAGGAGACAGTAGCTGATTCAACTTGTAAATCAGAGTACATAGTAGCAAGCGAGGCAGCAAAAGAGTCGATATGGCTAAAGAACTTCATCGGAGACCTTGGAGTTGTACCAGCTATAAAAGAGCCAATGGAAATTTTCTGTGAAAGTGAAAGTGCGGTTGCTTTGGCTAAAGAACCAAGAGATCACAGGAGATCTAGGAACATTGAAAGAAAATACCATTTCATCAGACATAGAATAGAAGAAGGACTCCTCGTGGCAAAGAGGGTATCATCAGATGAGAACCTGGCAGATCCCCTCACGAAGGGACTGAGCAGGGTTAAGCATTTACAGCATGCGAGGCGCATTGGGCTGAAGGATGATATTAGTTTCAATAATTAGATTCCTGAAACCTGTAAAATGTAATTGAAATTTGATGATAAATAAAAGTTGTTATTTATTTATGAGTAAGGTGTTACTATCTTGTGTTGATTGTTTACTATGTTTCAATTTTGCATGTTTTTATTTCCAGAATAATCATGTTATTATTCAAACCATCCACAGTCAGTCAAACTTTGGAAGTAAGTATTGATTTAAGACTGTCATGAATTTGGCTTGTATGATTTGTCTAAGGCGCTTTAGACAATGCAATGGTTGCTACAACATTCATGAGTACTCATAAGGGCTGAGTATTGGATTCAACCCACGCTCACTTGCATCACTTCATGGAATTTATCTTGAGTGATCGTGAGACGGTAATATCATATAAATCTTCAAACCTAGAGATATGAGTTGTTGACTATGAGTTGGTTATTCATTAATTGTACGAAAACGCATTGGTAACTCGATGTTATAAAACGTGCCTTTGTGAATAATTCAACAAGTATTTAGTACAAGCATATCAGTCGAAGTTTATCTGTTCCTTCTAGAAATAGAAGCGATATCTGGGCCCCTCGATGATTTGGTTTTGACCTATGTATCGGGCTTGGTCAGAACCTAATTGATGTGTTCAATTTAGTTCTATGTCGAAACAAATCGGAGATCGAGAAACAAATGCTGGACAATAAGTAAGACCATGTTCCATGTGTTTGTCCGGCTGATATCATGAGAGCAGAGGATTATATGATCACTTATCTTAAATGGCGTATCATCATCATCATAGTTCCGAGAGACTTTGAAAGAGCTACGATTTCTAGTCGGGTTTTGAAGTCATATTTGCAAATATAGTTATTAGACTTATCCAAGTGGGAGACTGTTGGATATAGTGTCTAAGTCCATAACTTTATTTGGTATGAACTTGACCCGACCCGGCATGGTCCATTTAGGTTGCATGGCATTGCAATACTTGGATAGACTAAATGAGAGAATAAGGCACTTATGATTATTAATATATTATAAGTTCTAATATATTAATAATAGTATTATTTAATTAGTATTTGATCAAGTATTAATCTAGTATTAATTTGGTGATCAAAGTGAGACTAATTAAATATATAGGGTTGATTATGACAATCATCAATTCCTTTATGGTGGATTAATGATCCATGGTTTATGGGTTATGGATGTAACCACTTGGAGCTCCATGGATAGTCCATGGGAGTTACAAACCCATGGGTCATGAGAAATGAAGAGTCATGACAATTATGGGTCTTCATAATGAAACCCTAATTGTGACACCACTATAAAAGGGACCCTTTGGCCAGCAAAATGGGCACCTAGTGTTACTAGAGAGGGCATAACCGATTTTGAGTGCTAGAAGTATTCTCTCAAGTTATTCCTAGTTTTGTGGTGTTGTGTGAAGCATTTGAGGCACAACATTTGGGGTGCTAAGCTCACAAAGTCTTGAAGGAATCCAAGCAACAACAAGGTATGCATTTCTACTAGTTTTTATGTTTCATGTATTCCCCATGCCATGCTAGTTAGGAAATAACCTTGAAAAAGAAATTTGCATGTATATAGAGAAAACATAGATTCAAGGTTATTAGGGTAGCATGTACACTTAGGAAGTGTTAGAATGCTCAAAACCCATCAGTTGTCATCCCCAAGGAGCTGGCTATAGACTGGGTTCTTAAATCACTTCCTGGATCATATAGTGAGTTCGTTAGAGAGTACTATATGATGGACCATGACGTAACCCTCTTCGATCTCACCTATTTGCTTATTGCTGCTGAATCAGCAATGATTTGGCGCACCAGAGGAGCAAAGCTGATTGGTAGATCTGCCTTCCAAACCTCCATGAAAATAGGCAATGGAAACGAATGGCATGCCATGGTCAAAAGGTTTGACCATAAGAGAAAAGGCGAGGTCTAAAGTAGTGTCGTGTGCTGTTCCAAAAGGATCAATTTGCTTTTATTGCCATGAGAAGGGGCATTGGAGACAAAGCTGCCCTATTTACCTGAGAGATCTAAGAGATTGAAGAGTCAAGACGTATGGCTCTACCCTAGGTAAAATCCATTAACTAACTCTATAAGTTCCTATTTTTGATTCTTAATACATGATGTGATAAGATTACATTTTGATGTTTTGAAGGATTGAAGAAAAGAAAGGAAGCTTAAGGAAGAAGCGTGCTGAATCTGTTCATAAAGAAATGGATTTCGATCGCATGGATTTGAAGATCAGATTATGAGCTGCTACTTTAGAGTTAGGATAGATTGCTAAAAATATGTAATAACATAGTTTTCTTTGATTTGCATTGTAAGGACAAGTTTTTCCGCATTAAAATAAATTTTGGTTTTATCTTATTTACGTTTCCTTGCAATGAAATTATGAAAAATTGGTGCTTGTTGATATTATTAGCAATAATGAAATGGATGTGATTCTTGATTAGGTTATTTGTGGAAATGTCAAGAATTTACCAAATAGGGAGAGTTTCTCATCGCCCAAGTTTCAATTGGACAGAAACTTGGAATCATGCAACCTGCATTGTGTGATGAATGGAAACTTTCATGTTTGGAAATTAGACTAATTCCTTGACAAAGAGTCAAGTGAAGGACTAGGGATCAGGTACACTTGGTTGTGCGATGGTCAAGTCCACCACAAGGAGAGATAAAATATTCGTCATGATTCACTAAAGTTGAGTAAATATGATTATACTTATAGGAATAAGTGTAATTCTGAGTTGATTGAAAAGGTTTCAATAAATGGCAGAATGAATAAGAAGAATCAAGAAGGCAGAAAGATAAAAGTTTCTCTATTCTAAGAAGAAGGGAGAGTACCTTTTATTGTGTTTTATAATTAGTCTTCATGATTAAGAAACATTCCTCAATTGATCCTCTAAGTGAGTCTTAGTGCATTTGTATGCCTAGAAAAAGAATCGAGAATTATGGAAATGGTTAAATCAAGAAGTCAATTATACTTTGTTCCAATATCAAGTCTTAGAGTTATACTCCAAGATTGTGAATTGAGTGACATGTTTTTAGTAGGTTTATAACACTTATCAAATGTGGAGTTTGAAAGTTTCTTATCCCTGTACATTTGAAATTGGTAAGTTGATATGTCTCGGATAAGACAAAGACCAACTAGAACCAATTATGTAAAGTGTTTTGTCTTGATAAGAACTACACTAACTCTTGAATATTAGTTTTGTCAAGGAATTTTTCTTGACAAGAGAATCTTATATATCAAGAGGTTAGTGGGAGTTTTAATGATCTTGAAAAGCGTTTCAAGAACAAATCAAGAATAAACCTTATCAATCATCACTAGCATATAACTTTAGGTTTACAACCTATCGTGTTGACACAAGTTTGTTCTCTATACCATTCCAGTTTAAGTCATCTATGCATATGATTTCTATTAGTTCTCAATTGGATTGCATAGAGACAAGGAATCCTGATCAATGAAAGTACATTGATAGGTAAGGGTGAGCTTCTTGACAACCTAGAAGCAATGGTGGGCATTCATGATACCATGAGGCAAGAAATAAAGATTGAACAAGTTCAGTCCATATGAGTTTGGATTTGTTGCAAACCTTGGTTTTGGCAAATTCACATGGATAGGAACACATACACCATAAAATCTAAGTGTCATAAGGTTTCTCTCCGTCATGAAAATGATTGTGAGGAAATGCTTTCACTAAGAGAAATTTTAAGAAGATATCAATTATGAAAATTGTATTCTCAAATTTGAATATGATTACGACATCCCTCTTCATAGTTCGAATTGTGAGATTTGGCAATTAGTTTGACCATTTTGTGACTTAGTAACATGAGTTCTAGAATTGTTTAGATGCACATATAAGCTATCTAAGGAAAGGTGTATGAGTTTAAGAAGCTTAGATAAAGGATTATCAAAGCATCTAGTATTAGAAATATGAATTTTAAGGAATTCCATAAGCATTGTTTTCTGGAAGTTCAACTATTTTCTAAATACATGTCAAAGCTAGTGGGAGCATAAGTGTTATGCCCATAAGGAAATAATCATCATGTTAGTGGGAGCATGATTATTATGGTAGGTATTGCAAGTTCGCAATATTAATTATATAAAACAAGAGTTATACTTTGCAAAGTCCCAAGGGTTGAAAAATTGTTTTGTTATAATTAAGGGAGAGAATATTATACTTCGTTTCAAAATCTAAAGCTTAGATTGAGAAATTTTAATAAATTTAGTCAAGGATACATAGTGCATTCTCAAAATTCGATTATGATTACAGCATCCCTCTTCATAGTTCGAATTGTGAAAACATGGCATATAAAATATTATCGCAGAAGGATGATAAAGTATCATATGCCTTTATGTGAAACATTATGCATCGTGTACAATACGCTTCGGGTATAGGATTGATTGCATATGCTGTAATATTTGACCATTCTAAAATTTTTCCAAATGCCTAGTGCATTTAGAGGGAAAAGGGACTAGAATCGATTTTGACTAAAATAATTAAACAACTATCAAAGGATGATCCAAAGTTCGATGAGGATTGGTCGCTTGTGAGTAGTTGGAAGTATAGTACTGGATGGACCATATCGACATTATTATGAATATATAAGATTCTATTTAGAATGAGTTGTCATATGGCAAATATGGAAATGTTTCCATATTAGGAGTTGGAAATTAAGAATTTTATGTCTAGATTAGAAAATTTTATGCAAAAAGGATGTTCAAAGGAATGTACTTTAAGTGAGAAACATCACTTTTATGGAATTGTTTTGTAACAATGTCTGATAGATCACTTTGTAATTTCATTGGCTGAGTCTTGGTGACTTTTGTACGGTGACATTACGAAAGGATAGTTGCATAAAATGTTAGAATCTAACATATTCTGGTAGTGGCAAGAATTTGGTATTCTTACACTTGTAATACGGATTAGGAATTGTGAAATGAGCATCATTGGAAAAGTTTTTCAATTGATCTATTTCACAAAGTGGGGACCATAGGAAACATAGTGTGTATGCTGATGGGTTTTGAGCATTCTAACACTTCCTAAGTGTACATGCAACCCTAATAACCTTGGATCTATGTTTGTCTAATTATCATGCAAAGTTGATTTCCAAGGCTATGATGCTATCTAGCATACATGGGGAACAATTTTAACTTGAATAAAAGAAAGAACTACATACCTTGTTGTTGATTTTGATCCTTGAGACCTTGTGAGCCTAGCACCCCAAGTGTGATGCCTCAAATGCTTCACACAACACCAAATGCTATGGAGTAAACTTGGAGAGAAAGTATAACACTCTAAAATCGGCTCTAGCCCTCTTGTTTCTTAGTGTAACCGATTTTGGGGAGAAACACATTTCTTATATAGTGTGTTGACACATCTAGGGTTACACCATGTAAACCCTAATGTGTCATGACTCTTCATTTCCATGACCCATGGGTTTGTAACTCCCATGGAGCCTCCATGGACCATCCAATGGGTTTAACCAAACTTGATTATCCATGGAGCCTCTTAGCCCACTATACAAGATATGGATGATTTACATAATCAACCCATATATTTAATTAGTTATTTTTTGATCACGTAATTAATTCTAAATTAATTCTTGATCAAACTAATTAAATAATATTATTAATATATTGGAACTTATAATATATTAATAAACCACGAGTGTTATTTCTCTAATTTAGTCTATCCAATTGCATGGTGCTATGCAACCCAAATGGACCATGCCGGGTTGGGTCAAGTACATACCAGAAATAGTTTTGGACTTAGACACCTTATCCAACAGTCTCCCACTTGGATAAGTCTAATAACTATAACTGCAAGTATGACTTCAGGAACCGATCGACAATCGTAGCTCTGTTCAAGGTTTCTCGGAACTGAGAAGATGATGGTACGCCATTTCAGATAAGGGATCATATAATCCTCTGTTCTTAGATATCAGCCGGACAAACACATGGAACATGGTCTTGCTTATTGTCCAGTAGTTTGTTTCCCAATTTCGGATTTGTTTGACATAGAACTTAATTGAACACATCAACTTAGTTCTGACCGGGCCCGGTATATAGGTCAAAACAAAATCATCGAGGGGCCCAGATATCAGCTTCTAATCCAAGAAGGAACAGATAAACTTCGACCCATATGCTTGTTCTACTATTTGTTAAATTAGACACAAACGCACGTTTTATAACATCGAGTTACCAATGCGGTTTCGCACGTTCAATGCATAACTAACTCATAGTTAACAAGTCATATCTCTAGGTTTGAAGACTTATATGATATAACCGTCTCGCGATCACTCGAGATAAATTCCATGAAGTGATACCAGCGAGCGTGGGTTGAATCCAATACTCAGAACTTATGAGCACTTATGAGTGTTGAGGCCATGTCCAACATCTTAGACCTCTACAACCAACTCATGACAGTCTTACTTCATATCTACTTCCAACATATGACTGACTGTGGATAATTTGAATAATATGTAAAACAACATAAATATTCTGGAAGTCAAAACATGCAAAAGAAATAATAGTAAACGATCGACAAGAGATTGCAACACTTTACTCATAAATAAACACAACTTTTATTCATCATCAAATGTCAATTACATTTTACAAATTTCAAAATTATCTAACTACCAAGACTAATATCATCCTTCAGCCCTATGCTCCTAGCATGCTGGAGATGCTTAACCCTACCCAGTCCCTTCGTGAGGGGATCTGCCGGGTTCTCATCCAATGATACCCTCTTTGCCACGAAAAGTCCTTCTTCTATACGATGTCTGATGAAATGATATTTTCTGTCAATGTGACTGGATCTCCCATGATCCCTTGCTTCCTTTGCTAAGGCAACTGCACTTTCACTATCATAGAAAATCTCTATAGGCTTCGATATAGCTGGTACAACTCCAAGGTCTCCAATGAAGTTCTTTAGCCACATAGCCTCTTTTTCCGCCTCGCTTGCCGCTATATACTCTGATTCGCAAGTTGAATCAGCCACTGTCTCCTGCTTGGAACTTTTCCAAGAGATTGCTCCTCCGTTTAAGGTAAAGACCCAGCCCGACTGAGAGCAGAAATTATCCCTATCAGTCTGGAAGCTAGCATCACTATACCCTACGACTCTCAAGTCATCACTCCCACCGAGGGTAAGGACCCATTCCTTAGTCCTCCGTAGGTACTTGAGAATGTTCTTTTACCGCTGTGCAGTGAGCCTTACCAGGATTCCCCTGATACATGCTAACCATGCTTAAAGTAAAGGCTACACCAGGACGAGTAGAAGTCATAGCATATATGATCGAGCCTACTGCCGAAGCATAAGGTACATGACTCATTTATGCTATCTCATCCTCAGTACTCGGGCTCTGAGTCTTACTCAGTCTAGTGTTACTCTGTGTGACATCCCTAAAATCTCGGCCAGAAAAGACCGATTTTCATTTATGCTTTTAAATATTTTCAGAGTAAATCCTTTTGATTTGAAAGAGTTGCGGAATTCGTTCCCAAAAACAAAACATGATAAAACAATTTTTACCGAAGCATTTCATAAAAGAAATGTATTTTCATTATAATCAAAACTCGGGGTGTCATGTTCCGATACAGACCAATAAGCATAAACGAATACATTACAAGTCATATAACAAATATAAACATATGCAGACTTGTAAACAAAACAAATTGATGGATCATCCATCTCATGCCCTTCCGCCACTTCTTGTAATACAATTTAAAACTGAGTGGGTCAGGCTTGGGAGCCTGGTGAGCATATAGGGTTTTCAACCCACAATAAATATCATATTTAATTTTCACCAACCAACAATAACCCAATTACCCATTCCCGTTATTCTCACTTTAATGTCCCTAATTCAACTAACATAAGGGACCTAGTCTAAGAATATTTCATCGGGGCGACAACACATGCTTCGGGGGTACCTCAGCAATATAAGTCAAATAAGGCAACCATGAGGGGGATATAGTACAGCGAATGAACACCCAAGTTCATTAACACCTACAGGTGGCGAACCTGCTAATGTTTCCACAAGACTGTCTAGAATAGCCAGTGGTCGTCATCCAAACTCCGCTAGATGACTCAATCAAACAACAACGAGGCCTCTCATCTGTTTATTACACACCAACTATCTACCCATGTTCTACCCAACATATTAGTAGATAAAAATATACATTTGTATACATAGTTTAAAGAAAACCTGTATAGCATGCTTTAATCAACACATATATCACATAACAGATGAGGCACACACACACATAACACATATCTCATAAAGAAATAAGCAGATCTATAAGATAGAAGAGAGTGAATACACATTCACACATAACACAACCAAATATATTTGCATAGCACGTATTTTTTTTATATAAAATACTTCGTATTATTGTATTAGGAAGAAAATAACTACACACTCACTTGATCAGAAGATGATCCGACAGCACTACGGCTTATAGAAGTAGTATTCCTCAACAGATCTGGAAGATCTCCTCGAAAATCGAACTTCTCGCGGGCAGAGCTTCGACTCGGGAACCGCACTTCTCAGGATCTTCGGGGTCTCGGGACTTGCCTCAGGGCTAGAGTATGATACCGGGGCTTCGGGGTATTTCTGGCACGCAAAACGATGCAAAAGACTAGAGAGAAGAGAAGAAATGAACAAAACTCTCGGCTGCCTTCGGATCCCTTTTATAGAGGCTGGAGCCTCGGAGTACGCGGGGCGTACTGCAGTACGCAGCGTGTACTGGTTCCGAAATCGTCACTGCATGCGTCATCCGAAGTGTCGACACTATGCTGAGTACGCGGTAGCGTAACCTCGTACGCGGGGCGTACTCCGGATCACACCAGTGACTCGTCTTCGGATAAGGCTTCCGATTTTGATTTAAATTTAATTACAAAATGATTAATAAACTTCGGAAATTCATAACTTCTTCATACAAACTCCGTTTTTGACGTTCTTTATATCCACGGAAAGGTGAGACCACGCTCTACGACTTTCGTTTAGACTCCGTCGGCTAATTTTGACTTTATTTTTATTAATTATTTTTAATAGGCCGCGACAGAAACTTTCGTTATAAATTCATAACTTCTTCGTTTGACGTCCGTTCTCGCCTAACTTTTTATCGCTTCGATACCAACAATGAGATCTTCGATTCTCATTTAGATTGCTTCGGCTAAAAACCGCTCGATCTCAAATCGAGTATTTCAGGCTGCATGCGACTAAGCCGGAACTTCGATAAATCATAACTTCCTCATACGAAGTTAGATTTGGGTGTTCTATATATATTCGGAAACCTCGTTTCAACTACTA
Source organism: Lactuca serriola (assembly GCF_051521515.1). Taxonomy (NCBI): domain Eukaryota; kingdom Viridiplantae; phylum Streptophyta; class Magnoliopsida; order Asterales; family Asteraceae; genus Lactuca; species Lactuca serriola. The sequence continues at coordinate 26,550,403 of NC_136415.1, read as the reverse complement.
CAACATTAATCAAAGATATTAAGTTTATTTTACACTTAAATTTTGACGCTTATTTTTATTCTTAATTAATCAAACCACATAATTAAGCAATTAAGCACAAAACACATAATACTTAAATAATACAATCTTATTATTTCAAAACGGGTTACAAAGGTTAACCTAGACCATTATATTGCTAAAAATGGCAAGCCTGGAAACACAGGCGTTACACTCTGGATGGGTAACTATCCTTTCTTGGAATCTTGCATGCTGAATCTCTTCAGCACCTTATCCAAGTATGTACTCTGACTAAGTCCAATTAGTCTTTTACTCCGGTTTCTCAAAATCCTTATTCCTAGAATATAGGCAGCTTCTCCTAGGTCCTTCATAGCAAAACACTTCCCAAGCCAGGACTTAACTTTCTGCAGAGTTGGGATGTCATTTCCTATGAGTAGTATGTCATCCACATACAAAACCAAAAAAGCTAACTATACTCCTACTAGCCTTGACATATACACAAGATTCATCTTCACTCCTAGAAAAGCCAAACTCTTTGACCTTCTCATCAAAGCAAAGATTCCATCTGCGAGGTGCTTGCTTTAATCCATAGATTGATTTCTCAAGCTTACACACTCTTTTAGGGTACTCTGTGCTGACAAAACCCTCTGGCTGATTCATGTAAACATCCTCAGCCAACTTTCCATTAAGGAAAGCGGTTTTGACATCCATTTGCCATATTTCATAGTTATGAAATGCAGCTATGGCTAACAATACCCTAATAGACTTAATCTTGGCTACTGGCGAAAAGGTCTCATCATAATCAACTCCTGGAGTTTGAGAAAAGCCCTTTGCAACCAGTCGTGCCTTATAAGTGTGTACATTACCATCCATGTCGGTCTTCTTCTTGAAGATCCATTTGCACCCAACTGTCTTACGACCTGGCACATTGTCAACCAAGTCCCAGACCTGATTGTCAAACATGGATTGTATCTCGCTATCCATTGACTCTTTCCATTTAGCAGACTCAGGGCCTGCCATGGCTTCCACATAGTTGTTAGGTTCATCCAAACCTACTAGTGTCTCATCACTAATAAGTGTTTCACCTTCCGCAGTAATATGGAAACCATAGTAATGCTCAGGTACATTCCTAACCCTTGTGGAATGCCTCAGAGGTACAATTGGAGGTATAATTGGATCAACAGGAGGTTCCTCCTCAAGTTGACTGCTAGGGTTTGAGGTTCCTTCTCCACTTGACTCTTGAACTTCTTCAAGGTCAATTAGCCTCCCACTGTCTCCTTGGCTTATGAACTCTCTCTCTCTCTCTCTCTCTCTCTCTCTCTCTCGAAAGACATCCCTACTTGCTACAAAGACCACATTCTCACTAGGTCTATAGAAGAGGTAACCAAAGGATTTTTGTGGGTGGCCGATGAAAATACACCTCTCACTTCGAGGTTCGAGCTTGTCATGAGTCCCACGTCTCACGAACGCCTCGCAACCCCAAACCTTGATGTGGGCTAGACTAGGAACTTTTCCAGTCCACATCTCGTGAGGTGTTTTGGCAACCTTCTTGGTAGGGACTAGATTAAGGATATGGGTGGCAGTCTTTAAGGCATACCCCCAAAATGAGATTGGTAGGGTAGCTCGACTCATCATGGAATGAACCATGTCCAACAAGGTTCGATTACGCCTCTCAGCTACACCATTCAACTGTGGTGTCCTGGGAGGTGTCAATTGTGAGACAATCCCACATTCCCTTAGATAATAGAGGAACTCAGTGCTAAGATACTCACCACCAGGATTAGATCGAAGCATCTTAATGTTCCTGCCCAATTGATTCTCGACTTCTTGTTTAAACTCTTTAAACCTTTCAAAAGTCTCTGACTTATGCTTGATTAAGTAGACATATCCATATCTACTATAATCATCTGTAAAAGTCACAAAATAACGATTAACATCCCTTGTGGTAGTTTTGAAGGGTCCACATACATCAGTGTGTACAAGATCCAACAAACCTTCACCCCTCTCACAAGAACCTGTGAAGGGAGACTTTGTCATTTTTCCAAGTAAGCATGATTCGCAACTATCATCTGACTTTAGGTCAAATGACTCCAAGACTCCATCCTTTTGGAGTTGGCCTATGCGTTTCTTGCTTATATGTCCAAAACGACAATGCCATAATGATGCCTTATCCAAGTTATTATCATTAGTAGAATCAATACACAATACATTATTTCCTAAGTTATCTACAATAGACACAACTTCATAAACACATTATTAAAGAAAGCATTTATTCCACCAATTTCATTATCAAAAGGAAAGGTAAAACCTTGTTTATACAAAGCATGAAAGGAAATAACATTTCTTGCCATTTCTGGCGAATAACAACATTTATTCAAATCTAAAGTAAATCCACTACTAAGCAACAAAGTATAAACTCCAATCTTGGTGACAGGTGAAACTTTCCTATTCCCCATGATCAAGTTTATCTTTCCATGCTCCACATTCTCACTTCTTCTTAGTCCCTGCAATTCAGAACAAATATGAATACCGCAACCGGTATCAAGGACCCAATAGTTAGAATAGAGTGAATTATTAGATGAGATAGTGTAAATACCTGCATGGTTGGGTTTAAGTTTCCCATCCTTCAAATCTTGCTGGTACTTTGGACAGTTACGTTTCCAGTGCGCCTTTTCGTGATAGTATAAGCATTCAGCCTCTTTGGGATCAGAAGAAGGTGTAACGAAACCTTTCTTGGTTCCGCTAGAGGAGGAGCCATCAAGAGTCTTACCCTTAGTACCCTTCGAAGGGTTCTTTCTCTTCTTCCCTCCACCTTTCCCGATTGCTAGGACAGGTGCTGAGTTTGGAGTAGTAGCAGGAGTGGTCACAACCGACTTACCTTTAAGACCTGATTCTGCGGTCTTTAGGAGTCCCTGAAGTTTGCTAAGTGTAACTTCCTCCTTATTCATGTGGTATTTCATGCGGAATTGATCAAAACATGAAGGTAAGGAGTGCAAAATAATATATATTGCTAACTCCTCAGGGAAGTTCACATTCAACTTCATCAATCGATCCACATACCTTTGCATTTTCTACATGTGGCTTGTGATGGGTTCACCATCTTTCATTCGGGTTGTGATCATAGAGGAGATGATTTCATATCGCTCTTGACGAGCACTCTGATGGTAGCGGTCCATCAAATCCTGGTGCATCTCACAACGATAGTAGTCTTCATAGGACTTTTGGAGCTCGGCTGTCATGGTGGCCATAATGATGCATGCCACTTTCGTAGCATCTCTTTCATGTGCCTCATATTCAGCAAACTCCTCAGGAGTAGCAGTTGGCTCAGACACCTTGAGCTCATTGTCAAGAACATATTCCTTGTTCTCGTAACGAGTGACCATCCTGATGTTTCTTATCCAGTCATTAAAGTTGGATCCATCAAAGATGACTCTCCCACAAAGGTTCATGAGAGAGAAGGAGCCAGTAGGGTTTGAGCCAGGAGTAGCATTGTTGGAAGACATCTGAAAAGAAGAAAATAAGTTTAGTTTAGATATAGGGATAGTCCTTAATAAAACACCCAAATGTAATATTAAGGCTAGGATCCAATCACAATATATTATAACCTAGAAGAGGGATGCCGTAATCCAAGTTATAACATATTTGAAAGGTAGGTGAATGACGATTCACAAATTTCCACCATGAAAACGAAATATAAATTATTAGGTTTTATTTGGCTTTTAGAAATTCCTAGATTCTTTGAACTTTTCAATGGCATGTTTCAATCTCGAGAGTGCCCTTCATGTTTTGTGACTGGGATACCGAGGATCACAAAACAAGGTGTGAAGTAACCATGCAAATTACTTGGTACCCTTAATGTTTTTCACTTAATCATTGTGCCGGTAAACCACACGCGCTCCTTCCGACCTCATGAAAAACCTTAAGTCACCCTTTGCCTTCCTTGTTAAGTCCAAGTTAGTGTGCCGGTAAACCACACATGCTCCACCAACGACTTAAACAAGGTGCAGAGTGTAATTTCATGGATTAGCACCTTATTCACATTTTTCCTAAAGTAACTAAGAATGGGAATTTATAAAACATTTAGTTACTTTATAATAATCATTATACTTTTAATGAGAATTTTTAAGTCATTGCCCTACCCCTTCGGCTAACGACCCTCCACCAGTCAAGCAAGCGGTGGGTGAGAGTGGACACCCATTAAGTTGCCATTTTATAGGCAACAACCTTATACCCACCTTATAGACTGGCTTCATGAATGAGGCGTACTAGCGGTAAGACGACTTTGATCTTATATATATATATATATATATATATATATATATATATATATATATATATATATATATATATATATTATTAACTTATAACACTACTAGAAAAAAAGCCTTTTACGACGCGCAAAATACGACGCTCATTGATCTATGTTACGGAAAGGAGAGTGACATTAGAAAAATGTCATCTCTTCAAAAACTTTAAGGATAGAAGACACGCATTATTGAGCGCCCTTAAATTAGTGTCTAAAAAAACACGGAGGGCACCTATAATAAAATGCGCGTCGTCTAAGTATGTCGCTTTATAATTTTTAATGGAACGCGCGTTCCATCCTTTAACAGTAGGGGGAAATGAAATTCTGAAAAAATTAAAAATCCCGCCTTCCTTTTTTTTCTCCTTTCCCTCTTGCCCAAATTATGGACGCTCCTTCCTTCCCCCTCCCGACATTGACTGCTGCCTATTTCTTCCCTCACTTCTACCTACTGGAACCACCATATCTCCCACTCGATGTTGAAATTGTTAGAAAAAGCCCTAATTATACTCTCAAGTCTAAATACAGAAAAAATAGAAGATGGTGAAGAAGTAGCAGTAGAGGAAGTGGAGGATGAACAGTCGAAAATGGAAGGAATGGCATCAATAGCGTTGTTACTAGATGGGTCAATCTCGGGTCATTTTGTTTAGCTTCCCGAGTCCGTTTATTACCAGATGGGTCAATCTCGTCTTTTCTTCTCGACTTCATATCTCTCTGTAAATCAACCGACGACCCCCACACCACCATCTGCAAACCCTAAGCCATCGTTACTACCATTGAACCCTAAAAACTCATTCACACTCCACTAGATTGGGCTCTCATTAATTGGAAATCCGCGCTGAATTTCTTTCTACCCATAGACACGATTTTCAATAATGCGATAACAAAAACGATTACGAGCCATGAGAGAGCGTACACTAAGATTGATTTATCGTTTTGGACGACTTTGAGGTGGTAAACGATACTGTATTGGTATATGAAGAATCGGAGAGAAAGGAGGATTTCCGTCAGACGACCGACTGTACCGGTGGATCGGAGGTGGTCCTGTTCTTCCTCCCACCACGATTCCCAGCTTTTGTTCGCCGGAACACCGATTCCAAGAGAGAAGGTGAAGAAGACAGCGGAGAGCTGGAGGTTCATGATTATTAGGTCACCGAGTGTAGTTCTGAAGCCTTTTTCGAGTTTGATCTCCATAATCATCGGTAACGCCATTAAAAGACCAAGTTGAACTACAGATTGAGAAGCCATGGCTGCTTTCAAAGCTTTATCTCCTTGCATCTTTGCTGATTTAATAATCGCTTTTTCTAATCCACTTAAACAGAGATATAATCTCCCGTATAAGAACGCATACACAGTAAGCATCACCATCTGAAACATAAGATAATTTGTCATTTTCTTTAGACACTTACACTGTTAGACACATATACATACATATATATATATATATATATATATATATATATATATATATATATACAGATATTAATTAATTTACCATTGAGCTAACGTCGTCCTACTTCCTAGATGGTTTTTGTGTGTGCGCGACAAGACTGAACAGAAAATGGGAAAGAAAAGAAAAAACGAGCAAAAAGATAGAGAAGAGAAAGTGTTGATAGCTATGTTAATGAATGTGGAGTCTCCAAAGCTGTTGATATCATAGACATCATCATAAAGGATCCTTCAAGGGCACAATTGCTACAGTTTTTCATGTCTGATGGAGATCTTTCAAAAGAACTTGATGACAGATTTGGCTCTCAGTGTGGGGATATTTTGGTCTTTTTCGATGCATTGGATAATTGCAACTCTGAATCGGTTAATGTGAAGGTCCTTACTTTCTTTGTTGATCTTTTTTCTGGAGACACATGCCCTAATTTCAATCCAGATTTACAGAAGAAATTCCTTGACCTGGATTTGGTCCATAGAAGAAGGATTTCTTGAAATTCCTACGCCTACAGGGTTCAAGGTATGCTTTGTTACAATGCTATTTATGTTTTACTTTTTTTTGTTTGACTTGATGGGCTTTCTTGGTTAACCACTTAATCTGGACAGCTTAGTGTATCAAAACACCAACCCTTCCCCTACTTGCCCTTAATATTTTTTCCACCAACTTCTCTCATGTTAAAATTGATGATGATTATGAAATCTGTTTGTTGGGATGTAAGGGTAAAATGGTCATTTGGTCTTAGGGGCTGTTTTATAGTTGCTAACCATTCAGCCACTTTACCATACAAGACTTGATGGGAAAATAAAAGAAAAAAGAAACAGTCCATGAATTATTTGTATTGATTCATGATTGATACCTTGTGTTTTCCCATTCCAGGTAACAGTTTCCAATTCGAATCCAAACATAGTAATGGTTGGATTTCGTGTCCATGTGGGAAACACATTAGCAAACCATATACCCTCTGAGATAACAATTTTCCAAAGAGTTATAAAACTAGACGAAGGCATGAGGTCATGGTATGACATCCCATTTACAGTTGCAGAATCCCTTCTACCTGATGAAGAAATTACAATCTCCATAGGAACAACTTTCAACAGATCAACTTTACCAAGAATAGACACTTTAGAAATTTATGGTAGAGTAAAGGATGAATTTGGTTGGAAGGAGAAAATGGATGCAGTACTGGACATGGAGGCACGTGTGCTTGGTAGCAGTTCTTGGGTTTCAGGATCTGGGAAAAAACGTTGCATTGGTCAAGTTACTCCTATTGAAGAACAGGTTGTTTCAAGCCGTTTTGCCTAAATGAGAAATATATTATCAAGTACACAAGTCACTTCTTTACTTCAGTTTTTTATATTATGCTTTTACTAATTTACAATCACAGGGACAACAGATGCAAATGAGGAATCTTCACGATCACATGCCATTCTTCGTTTATAAATCTTGCAGGAAATGAAAGAGGTGCAGATACAACTGATAATGATAAGAAAACAAGGTGAAGGTTGGAATATAGAATGGAATGGAATGGAATGGAATGAGTCATTCCATTCCATTTCTTCCCTCTCTATTTCTCTCTCTCTCTTTTATTCTAATGATCAAAGTTCTTATTTTTAATATCAGTTTCCCTGTTCTCTTTTATACTTGATGCACCTTTTATTTGCAGGCTTGGCCTGTGCGTACTCCAAGGCCTGTTGCTTTCAAGCTTGTTGCTGATACCCCTCTTCTTACTGGACAGGTAAGTTTCAAATCTTTTTGTTGTAGATTTCTTATATTTTCTTTTTGTTGTGGATTTCTTATAGTTTACTTAGCTTCTTAAATCAAAGAGTATAAAGCTTTCCTAATGTGTTCTAATAATTAAGAAAACGGTGTTTTTTTGAAAAATACTGATGGACTTTGCTATTTTGTTGTATGATGTATTACCTTGGATATAATTTGTTTTTACAGTTTTCTCTTTTTATTTAATTTAAATTTGGATATAAGTTTGTAACACATGGGACTTATGATTGCAACAAACAATCTTTCTTTTCTTTCCAGACATGATTAAAGGCATGTTTTTGGCTGTAGTTATTGGACCACCTGTTGTGGTTGCCATCATTTTAATAGTACAGGTATTATTCTATCTCTGAGAAATTTCATTTGCCATGTCATCAAAAGCTGCCAGATGGACTATTATCTTTCATGTTTGAGTTGGTTCTCAACTTGTAGAAGAATAACATAAAATATTTTGGCATCTGAGTGTAAAAAATAATATTTGAACTCATAAGTTCCTTAATAATACTTTATTGTGTTACATGTACTTTATTACTTACTCATAATATATAATTCAATCTGATTATTGATTATATATTATGAGTAAGGAGAGCATTCTAAACATTCTGGAAACTTTAAAAGAAGAGGGAAATAGGGTCTTGTTCAATGCTTTAGCTGTGTTTTCTCTAAGGGAGATCAACTTATCACAAGTAAGTTACTGTTTCACCCTTTTATTTAATATTTTTGTGATTGAATGAAAGTCTTAATGAAAGTAATTGACAACCTTTCTCTGTAAATGATGTTGTGATTGTGGGAGAGGTGTTGTGTTTTTCTTTGTTGCTAGGTAACCTTCTCAACAACAACATTCTACTTAAGCAGGTGAGTAATCAAGATTAAGGGAGACTTGTAATCATGTTTGACATTCCTTTCCAGTAAGAAACAGAGTTGTATGATTATTTGTTAGTTTTATAGGAATGTATAACCCATGTTAGCAATGTTTTATTTTTGTTTAACATTTGAATGATTCTTTGTATGACATTACAATTTGTGTAATTTATTTTATTTTTTGAGTATGAAATTTTATTTTATATTATGCAATGGATTGTATTTTTTGTATATGGTATTTTATTTCTATTATGAGAAATTAAATGCAAATTTAATTTAAAAATTAATAAATATATAAATTTATTTTTTTTAAACATTTAAATTTACGATACGCAAAAATGTGTGTCATCTTCATTTATGACATGGCCTTTCTTGACAGGGGCTTTCTTGATACGCATTGCATGTCATTAACACGCGCGTCGTAAGGTTACGACACGCGAATGCATGTCATCTTCCTTTATGACAGGGCCTTCCTTGATATGCATTGCGTGTCGTAAATGAGCGTCGTAAATGCGCGTCGTAAATAAGCGTCGTAAATGCGCGTCGTTTATAGACGACGCACAAAAGCGCGTCGTCTCTCTTTATGGCAGGGCCTTCCTTGACACGCATTTGCGCGTCGTCTGAGCCTTTTACGACGCGCAATGAGCGTCGTAAAAGGCCTTTTTTCTAGTAGTGTAATATTATAAGTATAAAGGTTGAATTTTAACTTTTAAAATTCCAAGGGTTGGAACTAAAGTTTTAATCTAGACTTTGCTTGTTCCAAAACTTGAGGGCAAGTTTTGTAAACTTTCAAAACTTTTCATTTCTTGTAACTTATGAGTTAATTAGAGTATTAAAAATGAAGACTCTTCATTTTATAACCCATGTGTTCTTTTAATGGTTTTAAAAACAAAGTGACTTTTGGTTTTCCATAACTTGAGGACAAGTTATGGACTCCATTAAAACACATAATGATCATGAATTAATCTACCACATAGGTTACAAACAATTCCTATGATCATCTAAACATCATAAGAACAGGAACATGAATATGAACACTTTCAAGAATCAAAAATTACACTTAAAACTTTGTATTTTTTTTGATAATTATCATTGTAAATGGATTAGCATCAACATTACACCATCTAAGACAAGTTTTCAAGTACCAAAACAGTTTAGGGTAATGTTTCTAGTCCATTTCCAGCAACAAAAGTCAAAAATCTGCATTCTGAGGCTCCTACTCGTCGCGTGCACGAACCTACTCGGCGAGTAGGATGAATTTACATATGAACTCGGCAAGTCCCCCCATGGACTCGGCGAGTTCATCTGGCAGATTGCACAATATCGACTTTTTCCAACAATTTTGCACAAATAACAAACAAACAAGCCTAGGCTCTGATACCACTGATGGGTTTTGAGCATTCTAACACTTCCTAAGTGTACATGCAACCCTAATAACCTTGGATCTATGTTTGTCTAATTATCATGAAAAGTTGATTTCCAAGGCTATGATGCTATCTAGCATACATGGGGAACAATTTTAACTTGAATAAAAGAAAGAACTACATACCTTGTTGTTGATTTTGATCCTTGAAACCTTGTGAGCCTAGCACCCCAAGTGTGATGCCTCAAATGCTTCACACAACACCAAATGCTATGGAGTAAACTTGGAGAGAAAGTATAACACTCTAAAATCGGCTCTAGCCCTCTTGTTTCTTAGTGTAACCGATTTTGGGGAGAAACACATTTCTTAGATAGTGTGTTGACACATCTAGGGTTACACCATGTAAACCCTAATGTGTCATGACTCTTCATTTCCATGACCCATGGGTTTGTAACTCCTATGGAGCCTCCATGGACCATCCAATGGGTTTAACCCAACTTGATTATCCATGGAGCCTCTTAGCCCACTATACAAGATATGGATGATTTACATAATCAACCCATATATTTAATTAGTTATGTTTTTATCACTTAATTAATTCTTGATCAAACTAATTAAATAATATTATTAATATATTAGAACTTATAATATATTAATAAACCACAAGTGTTATTTCTCTCATTTAGTCTATCCAATTGCATGGTGCCATGCAACCCAAATGGACCATGCCGGGTCGGGTCAAGTACATACCATAAATAGTTATGGACTTATACACCTTATCCAACATATGCTTGGTGCATGGGAGAACTATTGTTATAATTCAAGTGTCAAGTTGATTATCCGAAACATTATACAATGAATAATGAGTAATCAATATGCTGACTAAATAAGAGGTGTTTTATTTATACTCAAAAGTTTTGGGGCCATATAGGCTTAAGTATTATTATTGTGTTTCACTATGCATGTTTTGACTTCCAGAATAACTTGGTTATTCGAACCTCCACAGTCGGTCATACGTCGGAAGTATGTATGAAGGAAGACTGCCATGAATCTGTCTGTAGATTGTCTAAAGTGTTTAGACATAGCACAAGTTTGCTGCAGAGTTCATAAGTGCTTTAATAAGATTAGAGTATTGGACTAAACCCACGCTCACTTGAATCACTTCATGGATTTTAACACGAGTGATTGTGAGACGATAATATTGTATATTCTTGAAACTGAGACGTGTGAGTTGTAATTACGATTCAGTTGCACATTGATAATATGTAAACGCACCAGTAACTTGGTGTTATAAAACATATTGTTGTGTGTGATTTGATGAGTAAGAGCAAGCGAGCATTTGAGTCGAACTTTATCCATTCATTTTACACAAAGTGGGATTAAAGCGATATATGTGGGCGCCTTGACGGTTTAGTGATGACACCCTAAGTGCTTGGCCAAGTCGGGACTAAGTTGATGTGTTCAATTGTAGTCTGTTGTCAGTCGTCATAAATCGGATGTCGGGAAACAATACATAGACAGAGAGAATGACTTAAATCCATGTCTCGTGTCTATACGATATCTTGTAGAATGGAGGAATATATGATCCCTTATCTAAAGGACACGCGTATTTGATAAGATCAGAGTTGACAGTAGCTTTTGAAAGCTAAGATTGCTGATCAGGTTCTGAAGTTATGCATAATAGTTATTAGACTTATCCAAGTGGGAGACTGTTGGATTAATGTCTAAGTCCATAACTATTTTGGTATGTACTTGACCCGATTATGAGCATGGTCCTTTTGGGTTGCCTTCACCATAGCAACTTGTAGGAAAAATTAAGGAGAGAAATGATTAATTATGATTTATTAATATATTATAAGAATAATATATTAAAGGAGAAATCATATTATCTAATTAATATTAGTCAAGAATTAATTAAGAATTAATTTTGTGGCTAAAAGAGATTAATTAAACTTAGGGGACTGAAGTTGTAATTATAAGATAATTACAATTGGGCTATGGATCACCTTAGAATATAGGTTGGACGAATTCTATGGGAAGCCCATAAGGAATTCGTCCAAGAGGTATTCTAAAGGAGTCTGTGGGCTGCTTAGGGCTTAAGCAGTCAGATTAGGGTTTCATATTTGTAAACCCTAATAGCCTACATATATAAAGGACCCATATGACCCCAAAAACGTGGGTAAGACTTCCTTTAGGGTTTCTAGACGTTTTTGGCTGCCTCCACTCTTCTCCTCTTCATCCCCGTTGCTGATCATTGAAAGACCTATTTTCCATTCTTTCTAAAATTACATTATATTTCTGAAATATCCAATCTTTCATATTTAACAATATTTTTACTCCAAAACATGCTAAATGCATATTTATAAAATGATAATTTACATTGATAGTTTATTTACATAGACTGGATACAAACCGACTATTAAGATTTTTATAAAGTTTTACACATATTACCTATTTTCCTAGGAATACAATACTAAAATTATAATATTATCTATTCTACATCTTCTACCAGTATAAAACTATAATGGATGCTTATCAAACATTGAGAGGGATAAGTTGGTGACGCTTAGTGAGTTCAATAACAGTTACAATATAACATTATGCCATATACATATCAATATGGCAGAAGCAAAGAGGGACAATGAACAAGATAAGCAAATGAGCATCATATGACATGCTTCCCACAACAACAAATAATCAAATTCAAAGATTTGAATTCAATGAGACATCATAATTTTCCAACAATTGATATATACGAATAAGATTTCAGCCCAAGTGGCGAAGAAAATAAAATTTCAGAATATCATTTAACTAGAATAAACAGGCTTTCAACACTGTCTTTGTATTCTGCTATGCCAAAGTGATGCTTATGTCATACACTTCATGGCCAAAGGCTACATACATGTACATAAGTGATGCTTATGTCATACACTTCGTGGCCTAAGGTATAGCTCATTATCATAATAACATGGGAAAGCATATTGAACATATAACACATAAGATACAATTGTCCCTATATTGAAACTCACCGTGAAATAACCGGGGTTTAAGTAATAATTTGGGCAACACTTCGATTCTAAATATGACTTTCTGCGATGAAACCGGGGATTTTAGTTGAAAACTGGCCTTACTCGGGCAGAGTTTCGGCTTGAAAATATCATTTTCTCGGGAACTTCGGAGTGTCGGAACTTGCTTTGGGTGTCGGGAATGATACCGGGGCTTCGGAGGGTTAAAAGTGGGCTAAAAGGATGAAAGGGGGTGTAAAAGTGCAATATTTGTAAACTAAAACCGGAGAGTCTCGCTTACTAGTTATAGTAGGCCGAAGCCTCGGAGTACGCTAGGCGTACGTGAGGTATCACCGGCTCGGAATTCGGGCTCGGACGTGGCTCCATGTGTCGATTAGGCGAAGGCGGGCTACGTGGCTGACTCCGGATCGGAAACGTGCGAGGTATGCTGGGCGTAACCTCGTGTACGCGGGCCGTATGGCTCCGGATAATATTTCGATTTTTAATTTATTTTTATTTGAAGAATTCAAAAATTCATATCTTTTGCGTACGAGCTCCGTTTTTGACGTTCTTTATATCAACATGCAGGTGATATTATTCTCTACAACTTTCGTTTAGATTCGGTCGACTAATTTTGACTTCATTTTTATTATTATATTTTTAATGGGCCGGGATAGGAAAAATTCGTTAAAAATTCATAACTTCTTCATCCGATATCCGTTTTCGTCAGTCTTTTTACCGTTGTACTACTACTGACGAGACCTTCGATTCTTGTTTAGGTTGTTTCGGCTGAATATCACTCGATCTTTATTTCGAGTTTTTAGCTATCTACTGCTATTCCGAAACTTTAGAAAAATTATAACTTCCTCATACGAAATCTGATTCAAATGTTCTTTATATGAAAGTTCATTAATTTCACGAGTTCTACAACTTTCATTTAGACCACTAAGGCTAAAAAGTAGTTTATCGAAAACTCACTTTTTACGCGAAATAGTGTTTGCCGGATTTGTCATGGATATTCGATTGGTCATAACTTCTTTGTTATAACTCGGATTTCGATGAGGTTTTCGCATAATCTTTTCTAACGATATTCTTTACAACTTTAAATAATAAAATTTTATTTATTTCAAATTTTATATTTTTGCTAAATTTCACTATATGGCATTTGATTGGAATCTCATAAGACTTCCAATATTTTCCGAGTGATTCTAAACATAGTTTTACTTCAATTCCAGTAAAAACTATCTGTTAGAACTCAACACTCAATATCATATAATATTTCGTAATATTATTCACTTTTATAATTACAATACATGATAACTAAATGTGTATGTTACACTCATGGTGTTTGTGACTCCATTAGAGGTGCAACACTTGAGGCACTAAGCTTTCTGAAGCCAATCAAAGGAAGGAATTGATTGTTATTGCTACATAACAAATGAAGGGAATTTCTAAACCCTAATTTAGTTCATATTGTGATAGATCTAGGGTTTGAGAGACTTGGATGAATTTCATGTACAATAGAGAAACCTAGATCCAAACATTAGGGTTTGTATGAGCACATAGGAAAGTTCTTATGCATAAAAACCATCAATGATGATGTAAAAAACTTTTCACTTGACCAAAGGAATAGTGATTCCCTTGAGAAAAGGCTCACCCCGATGATAACGAATCCTATGGATATAATGAACAATGCGAGACAAGTTGGGAGATAAGCTTTTTAGTGCTGAACAAGACATTGTTTCCTTTATTTGCCGAACTAACATACTGCTGCTGAAAATTCCGAGCTCCACACAGATAGAACCAACCAAAATACAATCACAAGAACCTAATCTATCATCAAAACGGAAACCATTCTTCAACCGTGAACCCCTCCACTGATACCTTTGGCGTACGTATTCCTTAATTCAATTTTACCGAATCAAAGACCTTGCACACCACACTCGCAATTACCAAATTGAGTTTACCCCAAGAACCAGCTCGTTAAATGATTCACAAATGGATATCTAAGGATCTACACTTTTATTCTTCCCGAAATCTTCTTCCCAAATCGAGTTTACCCCAAGAACCAGCTCGTTATATAAAGATCCCTAGTCATCGCTGATACTACCAGCCTCACACATGGCCCAGCCATCAGGTTCCTAAGAGACCCAAAAGAAAAGGCTACCATAGCCTAAGCATCCTTTTGCGCCACTCACTGCCCATATAACAATTCCTACTAAACCAAGATCCATTACTGCGACCCAACAGTCTGTATCAGGTCCCACCTGTATTGTCATATAAACAAGAGACTTGTCTACGTGTCCCACCCAAACTAGAGCTATATAGGATAGACTCCGCCTCGAATCGCAAGGGTCCTCACCCTAAAACAGAGAAACGATCTCCCATAATCCTGACCGGGGTGCCCAAGGCACGAACTGATCCCTCTTTATACTCACGACCACCTCAATAATTTTCTACCTCAAACTAGTGAATGCTATGATCCCTTCGTATTCTTACAACACTTCCAATCAGCCAAGGTTACCACCCATGTTCTTACTACACCTAAACGGTCACACCTTACTCACTTTGAGTCAAAACCGCATCGAACTGCATCTGATTAGATGTTTAGGTCATGCATCGAACCCCTAAAGCCTTCATTAAACCACAATAGACAGTGAGGATCCAACACAAACCTCAACTTGGATCCATCCACAAGCCTGCTATACATCAAAGCAGAAATGTTTGACCCACTGTTGGAAGTTTCTTGAAATCCCAACTTACACAACTTCAATCTAGACAACCACTTGTGTCCCTTCCCTTTTAACTAGGACGTGAAACTTACCCTAGTTCCATACTCGAGTCAGCTCCCGAAGATTTTGATTGATTCTTCCCCACTTGGATTCTCCAAAGCTCTCCCATCAGTTTGTTGGATTCCCAATCCATCTTATCCCTACGAACCGACTATGACCTACGCTTGCCCATAATTGCATTTTAATACTAGCTAATCTCGATGATTGCCCAACTCCTAAATCCCCGAAGATGACTCCCTGAAATCCTAGCAAGTCCGATAATCTCAATCACTTCTCATAATACCGCACCGAATTCTTAAGTCCTTTATGCTGGTGACTAAAACCACAACCTTTTTTCTGGACTGGCGAATCGTTACCCTAATTTTTAGTCCTCAAATGAATCTCTGAATTCTAACCATCTACAATCCATGGCACTTCCGATGACCAAACTACTCATGCAACCGACACCACCTTCTCCTTATCTATCGCTCCTTCCTTAGCTTAATAGTGGATGACCCACGATTCTATTTTCTCCTTGTTTTTCAAGTTCAACCATTGTATCAATTCAATAGAAAACCAAACTTATGCTTTGATACCACTGATGGGTATTAGGCAAAAACATATAAATCTTATGTTTACATGCAACAATAAAATATTGGTCTATATTTTCTCTAATTGAACTTACAACTTGGACAACAAAATAGAAAAACCGTAGCATACATGCATATTTTCGAAATACACAATTATGGTAAGGAGAATCATACCTTGATTGTTATATAGTAATAACAATGCAAATCCTTGAGTTATTGAAGCCTTGAGAGCAAGCGCCACAAATGTCATGCCTCTAATGGTTTACACCCAACACTAGAAAAGGAAGATAATTGAGAAGGATGAGAGAGGATAGAAAATTCGGCTAGGTCTCCCACAGAATGATTTGGCCAAAAATTCTAGTGTTGAGGCTCAATTTATAGTGCAATCAAGCAACCTTAGATAAACCCTAATCCAAGATTATCTTCAATTGGGTAATTATCCACTTTCTTGTTTATCCACTAACGATTATTCTAGAATCCCTTAGGCTACAAGAAACCGTCCATGCCTAATGGAGGGTTACAGATTACCTCTTGCTCAACTATTGAACAATTACATTTCAGTCCATACACTTTTAATTAATTCCTTTAATCCTAAAATAATTCAAATTAATTTCTAATTCAGTATTAATTAAATATTACTATTTCTAATTAATATATTATTTTCATAATATATTAACAAATTATTTATTCCAATTTATTAATCAAATAATAAATCAAAATCATCTCTTCAGTTGCTAGTTTTGAGGGCAATCAAAAAGGATTATGCTACTATTAATTCAAGTATATGCCAATTATAGTTAAGGGCTTAGACACATAATCCAACAAATAGGTGTTACAACTCTTCCCCACTTAGATTAGATTTAGTTCTCGAAATCTATCCTTACAACTTATTCTTAAAACACCCTCTAAAGCCACATGTAGTTTTCCAAGCCCATTCCTTTTCAACATAAGGATCTTCAGAACCAGGTGCATATGCTATACCGGATCGAAAATCCCAAATGTCGGTCTCTCAACCAAACAACACTGAGATTAACACCTTCAATAGATAATCACCTATGACGATTCAATCTATAGTAAGAAATATACGACCCCGATGAAGAAACAAACACCAACACATAACGAATAACAGACATCATGAAGAGCTAAATTCCTTACCCATAACTTGGAGACTCCAAGATCATATCTGACTTCTAGGTATACAAGGTCACCCTCATGCATCAACCATGCCGACCCAAAAATCAAAGATCTAATCCAACCAAGTCCTCCCTGACCTAACGCCATCCTAATGATATCTAAAGAATGGAATCCACAATCAACTGTTGAATTCGACCACCTCACACATGGACATACAATGAAAGTTCAAACAAGATCCCAACAAACATAGGTTAACCTAGTGTAATGTCCTAAATTCCAGTATAAAAATTTTCATTTTTAAAATAGAATAAACACCCATTTTTATATAGTCACATTAAGTCAAACCATTTGTTCAGAAACCATAAATCAAAATCAGAGTAATAATGAAAACAATGCAGAGTCATGAATCATAGTGTTGATGTGTGTGTGTGTAGTCCAACCTTCGCAATCCGATAATTACCTAAAACATTTAAATCCACAACTGTAAGCCAAAGCTTAGTGATTTACCCCAAATACCCCAAACAACAATACATATACAATGCATGCACATCGGGCCCACATCTTAAAACTGGATTGCCCCCGAGCCCACACCACATCATAAGACTGGATTGCTCCCAAGACCATATTTTATTATTGGATTGCCTTTGGGCCCATATCATAAGACTGGATTGCCATCAAGCCTACAACTTATGACAGGATTGAAATCGGGCGCATAATATAAGACCGGATTTCTCCCGATCCTACAACTTATAACCGGATTGCCTTCAGGTCTACAACATAAGACTGGATTGCTTCTTGGTTTGTTGGCTTAAAATACAAAGCAGTACCGCATCAACCTAAACACACTATATCGACATATACACCAAAGCAATAACTATAAGCATAGGTAATCATAGATACAATAACTGGCAGTACAGGTCACCTATTCAATAATAAGGGACCAAATCTCGAACTACAACCCAAAAACCCAAAATTTATCTAAAGTAAAACTTGGTCACAAGTCAACAATCAAATTCAAAGTCAATTATCAAAAGTTCTATAGTCGGCCCCCATGGCATGACCAAGCTTTTGTCACGTCGTTGTAGCCTCGAGAAAAAACAGTCACAGAGACTACCCTTTTTTCACATCGTGAAGGCCAATCCTTCGTGTCATGAGAATAACTCTAGGATTCTCAATGCATTAAGATATTAATCCTATAACTAACTCATCCATACTTTCCAAAAGGCTTTCATACAAACAAATACAACATAAATATCATTGCGTTATGGTCACGCATGTCTAATACATGTCCTTCCCAAACTAGGTCAAAAAGGGTAAGAAATGTGTAAAAATCCCATGCATGGCATCAAAACTAATTGTGAGTCTAGATCTGAATCACACAATGTTCTTGGGACCTTATAGAGTAATAAAGTTGTAAACTTTATTCCCAACTCTCACTCAAAAGTCATCAAAATGGACCACAACACCAAATACACATAGATCCAAAGATGAAATGCAATAAAGCTTGGAACTTTATAACTTAAAAATCGTCTAGAAGGTAGATGAAAGTTGAGACTTCAACTGCCAAGCTTCAAGGATCAATCTTGCATGAAAGCATTACACAAAAACCACCAAAAACTCCAAAAATCGATACGAGAGCAGTGGGAGGCTCAAAGTGGTGAAAGGGAGGCTAGGGTTGTTCTCAAAAGGCTTTAGATACGATGGATGATAGGAAAATACCCTATAACACCGAACCTCCCTTTAAATACTTGGAAAACCCTAAAAATTCATGGGCTTGGGTTGCCCTGCGCTTGCGCTTACCTCGTGATAGAGAGTTTACCACCCCTTGATAGACTCATCACGTGGTGAGGATATGCTCTTCACCTTGTGATGATAGGTTTTCAACCAGTTCCACTCCAACTTCAAACGATCATAAATTTTTCGTTTCAACTTCGTTTTCGGTGATCATTATATGAATGAAAAGGTATTGAAGAGCACCACAAACCTATCAAATTAATTTTGACTTAAAACATGTATAAATAAAATCAAAATCCATGCTAGAAGCCTAAAATGTTACTTTTCCCATTTTACCCTTTTTCTTCAAAGCACAATTCGAGGGCTTTAATCACTTAACCAACATTATCAACATCTGATAGGGTCTAAAATCTATTCTATTGAAGCCCAAAACCTCTACTTGATTCACTAACGACCCTCTATCCGAAAATTAGAAACATTATGAAACTAGGTGTTACAATTCTCCCCCACCTAATCTGGATTTCGTCCTCGAATTCCAACTTAGTTATAATTTCTAGATACTTTAATAACATAGTCCATATGATCCCTCCAAACAATTCTTATAATCAAGACATACATATCAAACTTGAGAGACCATCCAGATCCTAACTGATGCCAACAATCAACCCGGTCATTTGCAACACTTAATTGCAACAATTTCCTCCCTCAGAACTTTAAGACCCACGTCATATCGAAAATCACTTAAAATGGGAAATCCCAAAACTATAACTACTAACCATCTCCATCAATGTAATTCACAAACTAGGAACCCAACCATCTAAACTCTAGAGACATACATAATGGATGATTATTATCTACTCATCATACTAACCCCAGGTCCCTAACAAGGAACACTACTAAACTGAGCATAACAATACTCACGGTATTTTGATTAATAATTTCAACCCATCCCGAATTCAAAAATTGCCTAAGAGTTCTCAAATACACACTTGACTTCCTAACAAGTCATCACCATCCCACCACTCCTATGAGCATAACAGTGGTCAATCCGGAAGAAAATCTCAGGCAACATCCACACTTCCATACGCTCGAGGGTATAACCATCTAGCAAACTATCAGAGATTACTACAAATAAATTCGTCATTGGCAACTCAACTTACTCAAAACCGTCCTCACAACAACGAATAAAGGTCCACTAAGAAAACTCTATAAGGAGATGTCGATAAACAACCATGAATTTTCCAACAAGTCAAAATCCTAACAAAGCCTGACCCAAACCCGTCGTCTACTGAGCCGTCGATAGTATTTCCATACTGCTCAAAATACCTAACTGTACAAAAAGATCAAAGAAGCATAGATACGGGTCTCCACGACAAAATTGACAGCTGAACACATAAGTGAAATCCATGATGGCTCACAACATGTTGTGACACCATCCAACCAATTGAATGAGAAGCTCATGGTTCCTCATCGTTCTTGCCATCACCTAATCATAGACATGAAGGCTCTCGACCAACACTCGGTGGGCCTATATGCATGCGATCATCATCCCACTGACCTTCAGGAACCCAGTCGACATCCCACCTTACACTTACCAAAACTACATCAGCCATACCATTTTATAAAATGCGACCCTTCCATAGTCTAAGCTACTTACTACTGACGTATCATCGGATACAACATGCTCTCATGAAACTAGGAAATACGATAACTATTGAATGCTTGCCCCAACTCGAAAGCAATAAATCAAATAAGAACTATTCCATAAGGCCATGATGAGTGTGCTCAGTCTATTACACTTAACCCCCAACACTCCACAACACCTTATATGTTGGATTGCCAACAATTCACACTTCCTTAGTGAAAAACACAACCTTCCTCAGGCGGAATGTGCTCCTTCTTTAACATAACCTTACCCAGGGGTGAAGTACCAGCAGGTCAAATGAAACGAAAAACCTCAAGCATTATAAGAAACATTCCCCAAACAAAAAAAAGGAGATTCCACACCTTATATGAAGCTGAACAGATCCTTTCAATGCACCGTTGGCCGATATAACTTCCAAATTCAAGAATTCCAAATCACTGAGAAGTGTTGCCAACAACCTGGTTGAATCAATCCAATACCAACCCCATCGGTATGACCTGCCAAAACCGGACTTTGCATGAACCACAAACATGCCTAAAAACCGAACAACAATGCTCCGATGTTCGAACTCCCAATAAAGAAGGACAACTGCCAACTCAAACCTACTAAGAACAACAGTTCCACAACCAAATATTCGAGAGTCATACACTGAGATCAAGATATAAATCTTATAGAACTTGATGAAGGTTTGACGTATCAATAGCACCTTTAACTAGTATCACATGGAGGCCATCTGATAAATACTAGATGTTGACGAGGAAAGAAATGACTAATAGATCGAAAATGGATCGATAAATAAACCTAATGATTCCCTACAATGTTGAACAAATTCCATGCTAAAATACACATACCGAACTCAAAAGATTGTTGACAGATCTAATGGGTTTTAGCCATAAGAACATCCTATGTGCTCATGCAACCCTAATGCTTGGATCTAGGTTTCTCTATTGTACATGCTTTTCATCCAAGACTTTAAAACCCTAATTCTAGCATACAAGTAATCATATTAACATAAGAATAGGTTTAAGATCTTACCTTGATTGTTATGTAGCAATAACAATCACAAATCCTTCTTGTATTGACTTTAGAAAGCTTAGAGTCACAAATGTCACTCCTCTAATGGCTCACAAACACCAAGAGCAAGAGGATGAAGAAGAGAAGAGAAGGAGGCTGCCCTAAACGTGTGGAAACCCTAACCAACTAGTTCACCACGTTTTTGAGGCTTAAGGGTACTATTTATACATGTAGGCTATTAGGGTTTTCAACTAGGAAACCCTAATTTGGATGCTTAGGCCCTAAGCAACCCATGGATCCTTCCTTAACAAGCCTTTGGACGATTTCTAATGGGTTTCCCCATAGAATTCATCCAAACTTATATTATAAGGTAATCCATAGCCCAATTGCAATTATCTTATAATTACAATTCCAGTCCCTTAAGTTTAATTAATCCCTTTTAGTCACAAACTTAATTCTTATTAATTCTTGACTAATATTAATTAAACAATATGATTTCTCCTTTAATATATTATTCTCATAATATATTAATAAATCATAATTAATCCTTTCTCTCCATAATGCATCCTATCAAGTTGCTTTGGTGAAGGCAACCCAAAAGGACCATGCACCATCGGGTCAAGTACATACCAAAATAGTTATGGACTTAGACACTAATCCAACAGTCTCCCACTTGGATAAGTCTAATAACTATTTTGCGTATGACTTCAGATCCTGATCTGCAATCGTAGCTTTCTAAAGCCGCTGTCAACTCTGATCTTATCAGATACGCGTGTCCTTTAGATAAGGGATCATATATTCCTCCATTCTAGATATTATCGTATAGACTGAGACATGGATCTAAATCATTCTCTCTGTCTATGTGCTATTTCCCGAATTCAGATTTATGACGATTGACAACAGACTACAATTGAACACATCAATTTAGTCCCAGCTTGGCCAACCGCTTAGGTGCCATCACTAAATCATCGAGGGACCCATAGATATCGCTTTTATCCTACTTTGGATAAAAGGAACGGATAAACTTTGACTCAATGCTCGCTTGCACTCACTCACCAAATCACACACAACAATATGTTTTATAACACCAAGTTACTGGTGCGTTTACATATTATCAATGTGCAATCGCCTCTCAAGATACAACTCACACATCTCGGTTTCAAGAATATATGATATTATCGTCTCACCAATCACTCGTGACAAAATCCATGAAGTGATCCAAATGAGCGTAGGTTTAATCCAATGCTCAAATCATATTCATAAGCACTCATGAACGTTGCCGCAAACAATTGCTTATGTCTAATACATTTTAGACAATCTACACACCAATTCACGACAGTCTTCATTCATACCTACTTCCAACATATGAACAACTGTGGTTCGTTCGAATAATTTGACTGTTCGGAACCAATTAAATTATTCAAGAAGTTAAAACATGCAAGGTGAAACACAAGAATAATACTAATCCCATATGGTCTCAAACCTTTGAGTATAAATAAAACACCTTTTATTTATCACCATATCGATTACTCATTATTTATTGTTTCGGGTAATCAACTTCTTACTTGAATTATAGCTATACTTGTCCCATGCTCTTAGCATGCACACAATGTTTACCTATGGTTCTTACTTTGTGAAATAGATCAAATGAACACATTACCAATCATGCTCATTTCACAACTCCCAATCCTTTCTACAAGTGAAAGAATATCAAATTCTTGCCACTTATAGAATATGTTAGATTCTAACATTTTATGCAATGATCCTTTTGTAATGTCACTGCACTAAGGTCACAATGACTATTGCCAATGAATTACAAAGCTCTCTATCGAAAATTGTTACAAGACAATTCCATAGATGTGATGCCTCTCACTCAAAGTACATTTCTTTGAACATCCTTTTGCATAAAAGTTTCTAATCTTAGACATAGATTCTCAATATCTAACTCCCAATATGGAAACCTTTCCATACTTACCATATCACAACTCATTCTTAATAGAATCTTATCTATTCATAATAATGTTGATATGCTCCATCCAATATCATACTTCCAACTACTCACAAGCGACCAATCCTCGGCGAACTTTGGATTGTCCTTTGATAGTTGTTTAATTATTTTAGTCAAAACCGATTCTTGTCCTTTTTCCCTCTAAATGCGCTAGACATTTGGAAAATTTTAGAATGGTCAAATATTATATCATTCGCAATCGATCCTATACTCGAGGCGTATGGGACACGATGCATAATATCTTACATAAATATTTGATACTTTATCAATCTTCTGCCATAATATTTTACGTGCTACGTTCTCATAATTCGAAATATGAAGAAGGATGCCATAATCATAATCGAAATTTAAGAACGCACTATGTATCCTTTGACTAAATTTATTAAAATTTCTCAATCTAAGCTTTAGATTTTTTGAAACGAAGTACAATATTCTCTCCCTTAATTATAGCAAAACAACTATTCAACTTTTACGACTTTGCAAAGTATAACTCTTGTTTTCTATAATTAATATTGCTAACTTGCAATACTTGCCTTAATAATCATACAATCATAACATTTATGCTCCCACTATCATGATGATTATTATAAACATATCAGTTATGCTCCCACTAGCTTTGACATGTATTTAGAAATCATCTTAACTTCCAGAAAACAATACTTATTGAATTTCTTAAGTTCATGTTTCTAATACTTAATGCTTTGATAATCTTTTATCTAAGATTCTTAATCTCATACACCTTTATCTAAGACAGCTCATATGTGTGTCTTAAACAATTCAGACTAATTGCCAAATCTCACAATTCGGATCATGGAAAGGGATACCGTAACCATAATCGAATTTGAGAATACAATTTCACAATTACTATCTTCTTAAAATCTTTCTTAGTGAAATCATTTCCTCACAGTCATTTTCATGAAGGAGGGAATCTTATGACACTTAGATTTTAATGGTGTATGTGTTCCTATCCATGTGAATTTGAAAAACAAAGTTTACGACAAATTCAAACTCATATGGACCGAACTTTCTTAATCTTGATTTCTTGCCTTATGGTAACACGGCTGCCCACCATGTCTTAGCAGCTCACCCTTTCCTATCAATGTACTTTTCATTGATTAAGGTGCTTGCCTTTTTATGCGTTCAAATGAGAACTCATAGAACTTACATGAATAATTAACTCAATTGGAACGGCATAGAAACAAGATAGTGTCAACACGATAGGTGGTAAACCTCAAGTCGTGTGCTAGTGATGATCGATAAGGTTTATTCTTGATTAGTTCTTGAAACTTTTCAAGATCATTAAGACTCCCACTGTCTCTTTGACATATAAGATTCTTTTGTCAATAAAACATTTCTTGACAAACAAATATTCAAGAGTTAGTGTAGCTTTTATCAAGACAAAACATTTCATAAAATTGGTTCTAGTTGGTCTTTGTCTTATCCAAGACATCACAACTTTCCACATTTGATGAATGTTATCAACCTTCCTAATATTTGTCACTCAATGTCACAATATTAACTTTAAGACTTGTTTTGGAACGAAGTATGACTGGCTTCTTGATTTAACCATTTCTTCAATTCTCGATTCCTCTTCTTAGACATACAATTGCACTAAGACTCACTTAGAGGATTAATTGAGATATGGTTCTTAATCATTAAGACCTATCATAAAACATAATAAAAGGTACTCTCCCTTTTTCATAGAATGGAGAAACTTTTATCTTTCTTCCTACTTGATTCTTCTTATTCGTTCTGCTATTGATTTAAACTCTTTTAAATCAACTAAGAATTACACTTAATCTCATAAGTGTAATCATATTTACTTAACCTTAGTAAATCATGACGAATATATTTGTTACTTTTGTGGTGGACTTGATCAACACACAACCTTGTATACTTGATCTCCTAGTCCTTTACTTGACACTTTGTCAACGAATTAGTCTAACTTCCAAATGTGAAAATTTTTCATTCATCATACAATACTTGTTGCATGATTCCAAGTTTCTGTCCATTTGAAACTTGGTCGATGAGAAATTTTCCCTATTTGGTAAATTCTTGACCTTTCCACAAATAACATAATTGAGAATCACATCCATTCGTTGTAGAAATATGCAAACATCAATTTTTCATAACGATTTCATTGCAAGGAAATAAATAAATAAATAAATGAGTCAAACCAAAATTTATTTTATTTATAAAAGCAGCGGAAAACAATTTGTCCTTACAATGCAAAATCAATTGAAAAAACTATGTAATAAATATTCCTAACAACTCTATCATAACTTTCTAAGCTCAAAATCTAATCTTCGAATCCATGCGATCGAGATCCATTTCTTCGTGATTAGACTCATCTTGCTCTTTCATCAAGCTTCCTCTCTTTTCATTGATCCTTCAAGATATTGAAATGCAATCTTATCACATCATGTATAAAGAATCAACGAATAGGAACTTAATGGAGTTAGATAGTGGATTTTACCTGAAGCACAGCCATACTCTTTGACTCTCCCATCTTCTAGACTCTTCAGGCTCTTACGGCAGACTTGTATCCAACGCCCTTTCTCTTGGCAGCAAACGCAGGTCGGTTCTCCTAGAACGTCCTCGGAAGCATGGTCGGTTGACTTTCCCAACAAATACGCTCCATTGCTTTGCCAAATCATTTCTGATTCAGCAGCAATGAGCATGTAAGTTAGGTCAATGAGGTTTGCGTCATGATCCATTATATAATACTTTTTTTTGAACTCATTATATGATTCAGGGAGTGACTGTAGAACCCAACCTATAGCCAACTCATCAGGGAATGACACACCCAACATTATCAACCTATCGATGTGTGATTTCATTCCTAGAACGTGGGCACACACGGGTTTACCATCTTCATGTTTCATTTCCAATAGGGCTTTAGTGACATTGAAACTTTCAATTCTTCGATCTTGTGGGTTAGGGAGAACAACGGGAGGAGGAGGAGGAAGTGAAGCATGATTTCTTGTTCCTCGATCGAATCGTGGAATATCATCTTCATGTGGAATGCTTGTTCCACGCGATTTGGGAAGACCATAGTTGTCGTACTTTGACATCTACAAAACGGGAGAAAAAAAATTCAAGTTAGTTGATTTATTGAGTCCTTAGTAAATCACCCAAATGATACACTAAAGCTAGGACCCAGCACAATATTCTACAACTCGGGAGAGGGATGCCGTAACCCTAATTGCAGAACATTTGAAGGTAAGTGAATGACGATTCACTAATTTTCCACCATTAAAAACGAAAAAGAAATTTAAGTTTTAAATCTATGAAAACTCCTAGATCCTTTGAGATTCATTAAACATTTCAATAGCATGTTTAAATCTCGATATGCCCCTCTAGTTTGTGACTGGGATGCCAAGGATCACAAAGCGGGTGTGAATAACCATGCAAATCTACATGGTGCCCTCACATGTTACAGTCACCTATTCGATGTGCCGGTAAACCACACACACTCTACCGAACTATGAGAAACATTGAGTCACCCTTTGTTACCTTTGCTTAGAACCATTTAGTGTGCCGGTTAACCACACACGCTCCACTAACGTCTTCGCAAGGACACAAAGTGTAATTTCATGGAATTGCATCAATTCACTTTAGCCTAAAGTAACTAAGATTAGGAATTTTATGAAAACATTTAGTTACTTTTATACTTCATTATACTTATAATGGAAGGTTTCTGTCCTATCCTACCCATTCGGCTAACGACCCTCCACTAGTCAAGAGTGTGGTGGGTTAGAGTGGATACCCATTTAATCGCCATTTTATAGGCAATTTCCTTAAACACCCCTTATAGACCAGCTTCGTGAATGAGGCCTACTAACGGTAAGACTGACTTTTACTCATACATATATATATATATATATATATATATATATATATATATATATATATATATATATATATATATATATATATATATATATATATAATGTTAGACCTTTAATGTTATATATAGTATAGGGTGTATTTTACACTTTTAAAATACTAGGTGTTCTCCTTTAATTATACACCTTAATTAATTAATAAAACCATAAGGGTGTGATTTGAACTTTTCAAAACTATACTAGTGTTTTAGAATTTAACATTTGTAAATTAAACTTTTAATCAACTTTTAAATTCCAAAACTTGAGGGCAAGTTTTGAAACATTTCAAGACATTAGGGTTTAGAATTTGAATATTTCAAAATCAAACTTTTTAATCAAAATTTAAATTCCAAAACTTGAGGGCAAGTTTTTGAAAATTTTCAAAACATTAGGGTTTTAACTATTTAAATTTCAAAACAAAAACTATTAAGTTCAAATTTAAACTGTAAAACCTAAAGGGGAAAAATTGAAACTTTTCATAACACAAGGATCAAATAACAATTAATATAAATTAAACAATTAATTTCATAATTTATCTATATTTGACCTAATTTCAATTTCTTGCAAAATAAGTTACCCAATTAATACAAATAATCAACTATAATCATATAAGGAAGTTATTATCTAATCAATTGGTAATTATCTTTTGTTTAATCAAGGATATACCCATAAATATGTATAAAATCGGATTTCAATGATCTAAAACAGATAAGGCATGTATCCATGAATAAAACAGCAAGAAATTCCGAAATCCCCTCTTTCTGACGCTCGAACTCGCCGAGTACTCCTATGGACTTGCCGAGTAGGGGCCTACTCACCGAGTCCACAATGGGACTCGCCGAGTTCATCAGGCAGGAAGCTCAAAACTCGATTTTGCAACTTGAACAAACATACAAGGCATCAATACAATAGAAACCAACCAGGCTCTGATACCACTGATGGGTTTTAGCCATAAGAACATCCTATGTGCTCATGCAACCCTAATGCTTGGATCTAGGTTTCTCTATTGTACATGCTTTTCATCCAAGACTTTAAAACCCTAATTCTAGCATACAAGTAATCATATTAACATAAGAATAGGTTTAATATCTTACCTTGATTGTTATGTAGCAATAACAATCACAAATCCTTCTTGTATTGACTTTAGAAAGATTAGAGTCACAAATGTCACTCCTCTAATGGCTCACAAACACCAAGAGCAAGAGGATGAAGAAGAGAAGAGAAGGAGGCTGCCCTAAACGTGTGGAAACCCTAACCAATTAGTTCACCACGTTTTTGAGCCTTAAAGGTACTATTTATACATGTAGGCTATTAGGGTTTTCAACTAGGAACCCTAATTTGGATGCTTAGGCCCTAAGCAACCCATGGACCCTTCCTTAACAATCCTTTGGACGATTTCTAATGGGTTTCCCCATAGAATTCGTCCAACCTTATATTATAAGGTAATCCATAGCCCAATTGCAATTATCTTATAATTACAATTCCAGTCCCTTCAGTTTAATTAATCCCTTTTAGTCACAAACTTAATTCTTATTAATTCTTGACTAATATTAATTAAAAAATACGATTTCTCCTTTAATATATTATTCTCATAATATATTAATAAATCATAATTAATCCTTTCTCTCCATAATTCATCCTATCAAGTTGCTTTGGTGAAGGCAACCCAAAAGGACCATGCACCATCGGGTCAAGTACATACCAAAATAGTTATGGACTTAGACACTAATCCAACAAGATCAACAATTGTCCACTCATGGCCATAAATAAAAAACCCATATTATGAGCCAAGCTTGTTCTTTATATGTGAATCCTAACCTGAGCGACTCAAATGCTCCTTTCTCAAGAACCCTGGTGTTTCTAGAAGAAATTATCAACCATTATGACTTTCTTAACAATCAACTTTCTATTAGGAGGACAACACATGTGTGCTAGAGAACATAAAACTGACAGCAAGTTGCTCTGCACTCATAATCTGACAAATTCTTAAATTCTTTGCGGCCTTGGAGGAGTCTGACGGATCCCTGAGAAACACAACGAGAAACTTCCTAAGCACGAGCACTTTGATGGTAGCCCACTTTCCTTCTCTTATGCAGCAATAAACCTAGACTGAAATCTAGCACATCTGAACCATAGATTCCTTTGACCCCTTATGTTGAAACCGACCGATGGTCCTCCAAGCAAAACACCCAGCTTTCCCTCATTTAGTGTTCGGAATATCATCGAATGTCGACTATGACATTAAAACCTTTGGACCGGCTTAAACAGAAATATTCCAACCTTGACCTTCAGAATGCATAACGTGACATAATATGTTCCTTTGAATAATAATCAACCAATCTTAAGGAAACTTTGAATGTAAGATGGAGACCTCGGAAGCTTCCTCCCAGCATCGCCACCTTAATCTTAGTATAATCGATCAAAATACAATTAGATTGACGAGGCACCTTACGAATTGAACTTCACGCAACCAAGATTTGCATTTGAAGAATTTACTCGCATCCTTATCCTCCTCTGAAGCTTTAATAATTCCTTATAGATGCGCAAACCCTGAAAAACTCAACATATAATAAGACTCTCTTTTGTGAATTAGGAACATTTTAACCTCCTTGGATACACCTGATCTTCTCACAACTACATCACCTATCTGACTTGTGACATGGCCTTCATCTAGGCCATCAGTCCAAAAGAACAGTTGATTCGAGAATATTCTCTTATAATAAGACGAAACAATTCACCAAGAACCGAATAATATCACCTTGCTACAGAAACTGATGGGGAGAACATCCTCCTTTTCTTTCATCTATCGACTAACACACATCTGACCCCTTCTCCCTCAAACATGGGAGGATGTAAGAACAAAAACCCATTATAGAGAATGAAATTCCAACCATCGATCGATCACCCATCCTTTGACTGCAATCCTCGGGTCGACCTTTACATTTGCTTCTTACAAGAGTCACGCGACTCAAACTAGCACTAAGTCTAACAAGGTCTTGACACTTCAATATTAACTAACTCGTACAGATATGTACCCTTTAGGTCTAAACTGTCATGGCCACTTAGGTTCAAACAGGCACCAAATTCACCTTCATCTAAAGCAACCATAACCAAAAACCGACAACATGAGAATGTGCTATAACTAACCCAAGTGCTATACCATACTGAAATTAAAGAGAAACATGTCAAAAAAATCACGTTATACCCTAAAGCATCACTACTTAGCCACTCACCCATGGAACTCGTGACTTCCTTGATACACATAAAGGTCTTGTGTTTTCAATAGTATGGGTACATACTACCTTCCATAGCTACCCATATTTGTCTTGAATGATCGCCAATAATTACTTGGGCTACTAGGCCGAAAGCAACTACGGAACACATACTCCCTATACTTACTCTCTCAAGAAATCTTCACTAAGTCTGTAGTCACCTTGTGTATGCTAATCATACATAACACTGGATTTGATAGATGGTCGAATAATTGGTTCTACCCTAAGACCACAACCAAACAAAGAAACAAGAAATAAGGCTAAATCAACATTCTAAGGCTATAAAATATTAGTTATGTACAAACACGATGCATACACAAAGCAACTATAGTAATAATTTTAGTCTCAAGTAACACAAAGCAATCATTAGTAAAACAATCATTCTACTTGGTAATACCTAGGCTATAAGGCGTCTCAAATATTAGACAAATCTAACATGCAATTCCTGAAAAATCCTTAGACTATCCACTAGCATGTATATCCAACAATTCTCATATCAACATATATATACAATAAATATGGGCGTTTTGGGAACCACTTTCCAGTTCAAGCTCCGACTTACTGTACACACCGTATCTTCCCTATTAAAACTAGAGTTGACTTAGAGATCCATGTTCCCAATATCAGACCAAAAATCAGAGAAGAACATGACCAAAAACCGAGAAATACCTCCAACCCAACTATTTTCTTAAATCCTTTTTGAAAATGTTTGTGAAAATTCTTAGATCCTAGTTTGAGTTTGGACTTACACTAGTGTTCATCTCAACCCCTCAAACAGAGCTCTGATACCAACTTATAATGTTCCAAATTCTAGTATAATTTAAAAAAAAATAGAATAAACACCCATTTTAATAAATTCACATTAAGTCAAACAATTTGTTCAGAAACCATAATTCAAAATCAGAGTTATAATGAAAACAATGTGAAGTATCAAATCATAAAGTCGTTGATGTGCATGTGTCCAGTCCTGCCTTTGCAATCCAATAAGTACTTGAAAAACAATAAATTCCACAACTATAAGCCAAAGATTAGTGAGTTCCCCAAATTACCCCATATAACAATACATATATAATGCATGCACATTGGGCTGGATTGCCCTCGAGCCCACAACTTATGACTGGAATAGCCTCGGGCGTATAACATAAGTCAAGATTGCTTCCAAGACGACAACTTACAACTGGATTGCCCTTGGGTCCACAACATAAGACTTGATTTCTCCTGAGCCCATAACTTATGACTGGATTCCCCTCGGGCCCAAAATATTAGACTAGATTACTCCTGGGTTTGTTGCCTTACAACATAAAGTAGTACCACCACAACCCAACCACACTTTGTTGATATATACACCAAATTAATAAGAATAAGCACATGTAATCATAATAGATCTACCAATCTAACATAACACTATAATATAATAACATCCTACCACAAGGACACATACTGCAGTACAAAGTGTAATGAGTAAACTCACCTTGCAGTTTACCAGATAACAACACTGTTAACAGATCCTATAACTGGCACTACATGTCAGCTATACAACAGTAAGAGACCAATCTCAAACTACAACCCAAAACACCAAAATTAACCTAAAGTCAAACTTGGTTAAAAAGTCCATGGTCAAAGTCAAAGTCAACAATCAAAAGTCCTACAGCCGGCTGCCACATCGTGACCAAGCTTTTGTCACATTGTGGTGGCCTTGATACAAAAAAGTCACGAAGACTGCCCTTTTCTCATGTCATGAAGGATAATCCTTCACGTTGTGAGAACAACTCTAGCCTTCTTAATGCATTAAGTTCTTAATCCTTTAACCCATTCATCCATACTTTCTAGAAGGCTTTCATACACCCAAATGCAACATAAAAAAAATACTTGATTTATGGTCATGTATGTCCAATACATATCCTTCCTACAACTTGGTTAAAAAGGGGTAAGAAATGCATCAAAATACCATGCATGATATTAAAACTACCTGTGAGTCTAGATCTAAAACATACAATGTTCTTGGGACCTTAGAGAGTAATAAAGTTGCAAACTTCATTCCCAAATCTCACTCAAAACTAATCAAAATGGAAAAATCACCAAATACACATAGATCCAAAGATGAAATTCCATAAAGCTTGGAACTTTATAACTTACAAAGGTCTAGAAAGTAGATCAAAGTTGAGATATTCAATTCCGAAGCTTCAAGGATCAATATTCCATGAAAGCATTACTCCAAGACCACCAAAAACTCCAAAAATTGATGAGAAAGTAGAAGGAGGCTTAGGTTGGAGTAAGGGAGGCTAGGGTTTCGCTCAAAAGGATTTAGATATGATGGAGAATAGGAAAATACCGTAATAACACAAATCCAACCTTCAAATACTTGGAAAACCCTAAAAATTCAGGGTTTTGGGTTGTCCAGTGCTCACCATGTGACAAACTGCTTGTCGCCTCGTGACAGACACATCAATTCTTAAGGATATGCTCATTAACTCCTAACGATGAGTTTCACTCAATTCCAATCCAACGTTAAACGAGCATAAATTTTTCGTTTCAAATCCATTTTTGGAGATCTTTATATGAACATAAAGGTATTAATGAGCCCCACACCCCTATTTAACTACTTTTAACTTAATACATTTCGAACTAAAATGATAATCGAGGAAAGAATCCCAAAATATTACTTTTCCCATTTTACCCTTTTGCTTCAAAGCACAATTTGAGGGCTTTAATCACCTAACTAACATTATCAACATCCGATAGGGTCTAAAATCTATTCTCTAGAATCCTAAAACCTTTACTTGATTCATTGATGGCATGCTATCCCAAAATTAGAAACATTTCGAAACTAGGTATTACATCTAGCATACACATCAACGCGACTCTAATAGTCCTTACTCTAGATAGAGGAACGACCAATCAATAACAAAAAAACAGGTATATTTCAACCCAATTGAATGCTACCATAACATCTTGTGTTGAATCACTTTCATTTTGATCCTTATATTGAAATTTATTTGATTTTGGTCCTTATAATGTAAGACTTACGGGAGGGAAGGGCTATTATTGCCACTTTTGGATTTATGGGGCGGAGCCACGTATGCTAGGTATACTTTTTGTGTATGCAGGACGTATGGGGTGAAGTCCCAAACCCTAATATTTAGCTTTTGGACCCTGTTATTCTTCATTAAATCCCAACCTTGCTTCTTTTCTTTAGCTTACATCCCCTCAAAATGTCCTTGCAACCCTAATCCTCCCTGTGAAGCATTTATAAGCTTGAGTGTGTGTATTTTGTGCCTTTGAAGAAGAAAGAAGGAAGTAGAGACCATCTTGGAGGAGTGAAGCACTTTAGATCTATAATCACACTACCATTTGGCATCACTTGGAGGTATAAAGTTCAGAACTTGGTGAAGTTTTTCTTAGACCTTGTTTTGGACTTGATTTTAGTTCTTGAGCATAGCATGCTCTTGATGCAATATGTCGTCCTTTCAGACCTTAGGAGGGGTCTTAAGTCATAAAAATGTAGTATTGGGGGTTAGTTTCACTCCATGCATTCTTTAAAAGGTCTTTATGCATTAAGATGTTGTACTTTGGGATATTGGACACTTAATGGACATGCAAAGTCATAAAGTTGGAAACTTTATGACCCTTGAGGATATTTTAGCCTTGGATCTGTAATTAAAAGCGTTAGGTCGAAGTATTAAGGACTGAATGGGTTAAGAAGAGGGTAGCTACGTACGTTGGGCGTACCGCAGGGTTCATTGGGCGTATGTAGATATGGCCCCGATGCTTCACACACTTGTATGCCCCACATACCTCTGGAGTACACCCCACGTATGAGGCTAGAGTCAACTTAGATGTGTTAACTCATTGACTTTGACTTTGACCAAGTTTAACCAAGGGGTATTTTGGATGGTGTTTGAGAATTGGTCATTTGGATGGAAGGTGACAGTTAGAGCTGAGATTCGGAGTTGGGACCTCATCAGCTATTGATCAGATTGAGAGGTGAGTTTCATCACTATACTTATGGCTCGAAGACACCAAGGACGACCCATTGGATTTGATATCCTACTCTGTGATAGAATGTCGTTATGAGTGATCTGTAAGATCTGAGTCATGGTATATAGGATGTGAGTATATAGTAGTTATCTATAGATCTGTTGATAGTTTATTGGTAGGTTATATATTTATCTACTATATGTACACAAATTTTGGTTGGTATTTGAGGCTTTACTGCTATGTGCATGAGCCAATAGACTGGGGGCATTCCAACCCGATGGTTGATTGGGCCTGAAGGTACTCCATCCCAAGGATGATTTGACCCACTGTATAGTAGCATTCCAACTTGGGGTATTCCATCCCAATGATGACTCGACCTAGAGGTTGACTGGGCCTAGGGTATTCCAACCCAATGGTTGACTGGACCCGTCGTATGTTGGCATTCCAACCTGAGGTATTCCATCCCGAGGATGACTCTACCCAAATGTTGATTGGTCCTAGGGTATTCCAACCCGATAGTTGATTGGACCCAACATGCTTGATTATATAAGTTATATGTTTGTGTGGTGGTACTTTGGGGGAACTCACTAAGCTTCATGCTTACAGTTTCAGTTTGTTGTTTCAGGTACTTTATATGATTGTTGCCAGGTGAAGCCGTGACCATACACATCCTTGGTTTTTGGACTGATTGGATCTTGGGAGACTCTGATTTTAAATAATGTTTTAGAAATGATGGTTTTGTAAACACTTCTTTAGTAAATGGGATGTTTTAAAAAGCTTAAATTTGATGTTACTTTTGGGATGTTATAGATACAGGCGAAATCGTAGTCTTACATTACTCCTGACCTATTTCAGCCATGTGAATGTTGTGGTCCTTCCATAGTATTGCAATCATTTGCTGCTTATTTCAACCATGTGAATGCTACGGGACAAAATGTGGTCTAATATTACTTCTGCAGCTGCCATGACACAAACCCCTAGTCTAGTAGACCCCATCAGGTCCTTGGGCAATGCTTCAAACCCTAAAGCCTTAATCAGACATGAATAGGCAGAGAGGCCCACACATAACCCTCAACCTGGTCCTATACACTAAATCAAACTTGTGTCATTACTGGTGCTTCAAAACTGCAGACGAGATAACTTTGACTACTCAGCATTTTCTTTCCTAATTACCACTGACTACTAAACATCATTCCTTTCATAAGCTTGAATTCAGACAGCAACCAAAACCGACTATCCTTTTATCCATGAATATTTTTGGGTTAGCATGCGTTCTAAAATATTCCTTCTGAAAAGGCGATTCTCCCACAATTTGAATTGGCTAAACTCCAATGAGCGCATAACCATTAGAACCTCCAAGCCAACCTAATAACCTTACCTCATTTTTCCTAAAAACAACGCCTAACATGACTAAGCATTAGGGAATCCGAATTCTTTAAAAAAAACTCAAGAGCTCCAGCACATGACTACAAACCCTAACGACAAAATAAAAAGAGTTCTCACACACACTTAAAACCTTACAACAACAACAATTACACGATACATAATCATTCAAGATAGAACCAAAGCTGTTAATAAATCCTTTAAGATTACAAATGAAACATTGAAAACATAAAGTAGAAAGGAACTGATGACACAAATGAACGTTGCATCCGACCGTATTAAAGAACTGATAACTCAAACCCTGACCTTAAGGACTCCAGTTGTCCCATGTCGTCAATCTGGTAACTACCAAGTCAAAGGCTTCGGATCCAAAACGACACCATTTGATCTCATAGGACAGTAGGCCTTAACATAGCCTAACTAATTGCTAAAGAATCATACTCTTGAGTCTCTCTAACTGCAGTCCTGGATGTAGTGATCCTCTCGATCGCATCTAAAACATCCATAAACTGAAGCATGGTAAACTACCTAATGAGTCTGACCACACCTCCCGTAGAATCCATGAGTCTCTTGACCTCATGGTCGAATGGCCGACACCCGTGCCTTCTTGGATGTTGCTGCTGATGCATAAACTTGGTCCTACTTCCTCTTGCTTTGTTGGGTCTTAAACTCCAGCTCTCTTTCCTGGCAGCATCCATTAAATCGGAAAGAGTCTCATGACTCGAGATACTCACGTGCTCCCATATCTCCTTCCTCAATATGTCATAGTTTCAAGTCATCCTCATATCTTTTGAAGTAGCATAATAAGGGCTGAATAACACTCTCTCCCTGAAATTAGTAGTGATCTCCACCATTGACTTAGTAGTTTGCTCAAGTACTAAAAACTCACATGCCGAATGTTGAACCTTAGTTGCCAGCACAAACACTCTCTTGAATCTAGTGAAAAAAAATCCTCCCGTGACATGTACTAGATTGCATCTATTTCGAGGCCCTAGATAACCTCTCACCACCAATCCCTAGCTTTGTCGTGCAGAATACAAGTTGCTAATCTGACCTTGATCTTCGCCGGATAGAACCTGGCATGAAAGGAACTCACCATATCGACAACCAAACACATAATAATGATGGGCTCCCTACTACTAAAGAAACAAGGAGCTCCACAGGCATCAAATTCCTTGAAGGTGACTCTATAACCCCATGGCCAACCATCCTCTAACTTGGCCTGCAGAATCCTAAGGTGCTCATTCACCACTGCGATCAACTCTTCCATGACAATGCTGATCAATCTAGGAAAATCCTCTCTCATGAACCTCGAAATCTCTGTTGTCATGATGTTGTAGACATCCCTTTCACTCAGACTCACATCCCCAACACGGGAGGTTACCATCCAGAATCTGAAAGATAAAGGAAACATAAATATCTCATCTTTTTCCTATATCCATTGCTCTCTCTTAAATCTCGTTTTGTCATAGCACACTACTATTCTCATTTACTATTGTAACTCTAGTTGTGTTACTCATGCAATACACTACTTACTCTCTTCTAACATTTCTTATATCTCCATTGAATATAGATTAAGCTTGTATTTCTCTTACACTTAGACACTCATTGTGTCCCAAATTACTAATCCCTTTATCTATCTTTTTGGTAGTGATCGAATTTGATCAATATGGAAAATGGTCCCGACAATTTTAAATCGACACTTCTATCCTTGATTCTCAAATATGACAACATCCCTAAAAATGAACTCATTTACCACACTCTTGCTCAATTGGGTTATAAGAAGAGTAAATTAAATAATGGACAAACCATTACTAAAACTATCTCAAGTTTCTTTGTCGCCTCGTTAACTCCACTACCAATAATCACCACGATAGTTCTTTGATCAAGTATTTAACTGGAAAAGAGTCTAAATATCATTTTAAATATACACCTCAGTGGCTCTAGGTTAGTATTCATGTTCGTTCAATATATCTAACTTGAACATACATATCTCTTCTTGTGGTGGCTTTTACTTAAGCAACCAAAATTTTCATATCACATCCTCATAAGCACTTTTAAAACATGATCGTCAACTCTATTCAAGTATGCTAGATTCACCAATTATTCAGACTCTAGAAGAATTGTCTCATATACGTCTACTAGGTATCATGATAATATAACACCTAGCAAAAATTCATTGATAGGATTTAATCTATACAACCACACACATAGGACGTGTCGCTTATAATCCCCATGCGTGTCATATTTTGGCCTCATTCTGTTGTGACATTCTGCTTATAAACACGGTGAGTTTCATCTCTGTATGCACCACGTTTCCACAAAGTACGTTGCTATCATTTCTTACAATGCATCTCCTTCATCCAACTTACGACATAAACTGCAGTGGATTTAACATTTCATAATTTTTTTACTGCATTACTCTTTCCAATGCATCTTAATACATTTAGCAATTTAATGTCAATTTCAATCAACTTATAAGAATATAACAACATTAGCAACTTGGACTTAAATAGATTTTGGTAAAAAAAACTCACAACTTTCACAATATAACCAAAATATCCTCTTAAATAAAATATACATTTTGGTAATTGATTTCCAATCAAACCAACTTCATAAACTATAACAATAACATTAACCGAGTTTTCCAAAACAATTTTGGTTATAAATACAAAATTTTACAAAATGACGAAAATACCCTTATGGTGAACATAGATTTCCACAAAAAAAACCAAATATAATGATGAGTCCTTAATAGTGAAAAATAATTATTAATAAAAATATAATTTATTTTTATTATCATGTACGACCCACACGTATGGGTTTAATATATACATATTTTATCGACTATTGTATACTTAATATTATTATATTATTTACAGGAAATTAATATAAAAAAATTTAATCCAAAATTAATATAAAACATATAGTTATTTTTAATATATATATATATATATATATATATATATATATATATATATATATATATATATATATATATATATATATATATATATATCACCAAAATACATACAAGAAAACAATAACTAAATAACTAAATAAATAGAAAATATGAAACAATTTGGGTTGGAGTGATTTGCTAACACAAACAGGGAATAATTGGACTGCAGTCACTCAGGAAATAAGGCAAAGCCTCATCTTTTGCAGCATGAATTAATCGGTGCGTGAAAACTGCCCGGAAATCCTAGTTATTTCCAAAAAAAAGAAAATAATAATAGAAAATATGAGAGCCAAATTGATAGACTGATATAGACGACAGCGAATTATTTGTATAATATATGTGATCATTAAATCCCGATGGCGTGAGAGGTTGGGTGTAATATTTTATTTAAGTAAATAAACCAGTTATGGGCATATAAGAAGCGAAATATTGAGATGCAAATTCGGATCATCAAAGCCCTTTCTCTTGATTGAAGATGACTATGATTGGCAACCTGATAAGATTTAGTAGAAAGCAGCTTCACACAATTATCTCTAAAGAAATCATTTTGAATACACGAATCTAAATTTTAACGGGCTTTCTCTTGGATCCGATGAATGTGTTACAAAGAGTTTCATGTTCCCTAACGCAAAGATAAATGATTTTAAACTCAAAGTCAAAGCCATGAGTGAAGAATCTGGACAAACCATCACGAACCCTACTCGCATTGAAATTTTGACATGGCTGCTTTATAAGTCTGCAGTGGCAGCAGCTACCAAAAACAATTCAGGCTCTAATTTTCAACCCATCGGTGTTGGTTATCAAACAAACATAAGAGGCAGACTGATGGAACAGTTGCCTGAAAAGAGCATCGGAAATTTCCACTTAGCTATTGATATTGTAAGTGAAATGAAGCCGGAGTCATTCGTCGGTGAGTTCAAGAAGCAAAAGCTGAAATTTCATGACCACTTTTGGTTATCTTTTCGGAATTCCTTTAGAAGAAACACAAAGAAAATTCGATGGTGCGTATATCTTTACAAGCATGTGTGGGTATTCTACATATGAGATTGATTTTGGGTTGGGAAAGCCTGTAAAAGCAACCGTGGCCGGAGATCTAAGGAAGAATAGCTTTATTATGATGGATGCCCCAAACAAGAATGGCATTGAAGTTCTCATGTGCTTAGGAAAGAAGGATTTGGCTGTTGTTCAAAGTGACCCTGAGGCTTCTTGCCTTTTGTAATTAGTTTTCTTATGTGTTTTAGTATTACTTTTAGATGAGTGCATGAATTTCAAATTTAAGACAAAACTATGGTGTTGATAGCGTTTAAAAGTTTTTTACTTGCATAAAATGTCCAAAATTAAAAAATTATAGTAGTTTTAGTCCTTAAAAACTTGAAAAGACCATTTTTCCCTTTTAGTTTTATTTTATCATTTTCTATGTTTATTTTAGTATTTTTTAATTTAAACTTAAAAAAAAAAAAAAGAATTATGCACCCCACCTGTAACACTCCAAATCAGGTACATCGTTGAAACCCTTGAAAATGAATTAATTAGCAAAAATGATCCCTCTCATACGTTGGGCGTACCTAACGGTACGCTTAGTGTACTATGGGAGAAGGATCGCGAAGGAACCTTGCGTATGCAGGGCGTACGTAAGGGTACGCCGGGCGTATGCAACAGAGGGCCAAAACCCTAGATCTCGGACATGACCCCTTTTTAAACACCTTTTAGTCTCTTAGACCAAACCCTATGAGTCTCTTTAGCCTCATTTCGTCCACCTACAGTTGAGATATTGTGTGAGAGGGTTTTGAGATTAAGGAGTGGGTTTTGTAGTCATTTTAAAGTTCATTCAAGAAGAGGGAATTGCTAAGGAAGCTTGGGGTGGTTTGGTGCTTCAAGAATTTGCATCTAGGTCACTTTGCAAAGCTTTTAGAGGTATAAAACTATGACCTTGCCACCTTATTCATTTGATTTAGCTAGGGTTTTTTAGTTTTGTCCCTTTGGTTGATTTTGGACCTCCTCTTGTGAGTTAAGCAACTCTAGAAGATGGAAATGACGGATCTGAGGTCCCTTGGTCCTTTTGCAACATAAAAATGGAGTCTTGGTGGGTGTTATAACCTCATGCATGGGTTAAGAACCTTAGAAAGGTCTTAATGGGGGTGTTGAGAACATATGAGGCATGCAAAGGCATAAAGTTGCCAACTTTAGGCCCTAGGTCGTCTTAATAAGCGTAGATCTGACTTTTGGACGTAAAAGAATCGAGTATTAAGAACTTAATGGAAAAAGTGCTTAATTTGTTAGTACGTTGTGGGTAACCCAGTGTACGCTATGCGTAAGTCCCAGAGCCCCAGTACGCTGTGCGCACCAAGGTGGTATGCTAAGCGTACGCATCACGGATGGGCTTGGATCTGTTTTGGGCCTTTGAACTGTTGTGCCTCGTTTAGTTATTGGACTTGGTTGCATTATGAGAATAGTAGGTCATTTTATCTGTATTGGGTCATTAGTGTTATGGTAGGGTCTTAATGGGCCAAGAGGCCCATTAATGATTTTGGACAATGGACTTTGGGCCTATTAACAAAGAAAGGACAATTAGGCCTTTTTGGAAGGACTTGGGGTTGGGTTCCCTTTTTATTAAGTAAAGTCCTAACATTGATTAATATTATTATTTAGCACGTAAGGTTACGAACTGTTAGGAGAGCAGCTTTCACATTCAGCAGACAGAGGTGAGTCTTCTCACTATATCCATGGGTCTAAGGCCCCAAGGCCGACCCATTATGTGATTATGGTATATGTGTTGGTCATTTCTGTAATTTGATATGCTATGTAATTGTGTGTTATTTCATGGAAGACCCCAGGGGGAGCCCATGCCATTAGAAGTAAGACCATGTGGGGTAGCCCATGGCATTCCTAGGTAAAGACCATGTGGGGTAGCCCATGACATTGGATGTAAGACCATGTGGGGTAGCCCATGGAATTCCTAGGTAAATACCATATGGGGTAGCCCATGACATTGGATGTAAGACCATGTGGGGTAGCCCATGGCACGAAGGTGTAAGACCTTGGGGGAAGCCCATGGCATCCTTACTGGTTTATGTGTGCATGGTTGATGTGTTATATGTATCTTTTTTATCTAACATGATATGTTATATGTGTATTGTGTGTGTGGTATGCTCTGCAAAAGTCACTAAGCATTTACTTACAGGTTGTGGATTTGTTTTAGGTACTTCAGATCCCAAGGACAAAGGCAAGGCGTGATGACATGGCGTGCACTCTCTCCTAGATGTTTTTATGGACATATCTGATGTTTAGAATAAAAATTGTATTTGACATGTGTTTTGAAAACAATTATGATTGGATTTATTAAATTGTGGAAA
The DNA here is from genome assembly GCF_051521515.1 of Lactuca serriola. Classification (NCBI taxonomy): domain Eukaryota; kingdom Viridiplantae; phylum Streptophyta; class Magnoliopsida; order Asterales; family Asteraceae; genus Lactuca; species Lactuca serriola. The sequence goes on along the minus strand of NC_136415.1, from coordinate 26,507,926 downwards.
TGTATTTGACTATTCAAAAATGAAAATTTTCTCTGAAAAATTAGGACGTTACAAGTTGGTATCAGAGCCTTGGTTTGAGGGATTCGGGCACACCCTCGGGTGTGTCAGGACTCAAAATAAGGAAATGGTAAAAAATTATTTTAAAAAATAACATAAAAAGGGTCTTAAAAGAAATGAAAAGATGAGAGTGCAACACACATGATCAGCCGAGCCAAGTAAGTAGTTCGCCAATATGTTAGCCATGTTATACTGATATTTGAGCTTTGTTGATTGTATGGAACTTGCTATGTATATGATTTTAAAATTATATACGGTTAGGAGCTTATAGCCTCATAATGATTGATTTGGCCTTATTTCCCGTTCCTTGTCTGGTTGTGGTCCTAGGGTAGAATCTTTTATTCGAAAGTCTATTTGATCCTTTTCTGTGTATAATTTACATGCATAAAGGCAACCTGCCATGATTGGTTTGATTAATATGAGTAGAGTAAATCTTAGGACAGCCTGAGATTGATGTATACGGTAGTTGTGGAATATGGTTTAAATTTAGGATGAATTGGAGTTATCAGGTAGAGCATTGGGGAAAGGTACATGTAGGTGTGGAAGGCAGAATTGGGCCTATACTACTGAAAGCATAGGACCTGTACCCGAACCAATGTTAGATCTGACGACTTCAAGGAGGACCAGAGTGGGAAGATCCCTTATATGGAAATCCTAATCATTATGATTTATGACATTTCAGTTCAGCATGGTGGTTACACGATTTGGAGCAGGGGTATCAGGATCTGGATATGGATCCGGGGCAGGATCAGGCGACACTACCGATGTGATTGATAAGAGGTTGTTTGAGATTATTGCAGCTGAGGTTACCAAGGGAATCCTTAACGCTACCCTAGTCATTTTTGGGAGGGTTAAGGAGGGCATGATGTAGATCATGGTGGAGAGACTCAGGGCATTCAGGGATGAGATTGTTGCGGGTCAGGTTGGCACCCGAACTCCTTCATTCCGGGAGTTTAAGGCGTGTGGGGCGCCATAGTTTTTTGGGGCCAGGGACTCCATTATTAGCTAATGCTAGGTGGCGGATATGAAGAATGCCCAACGCACAAGTTCTTGCCCGGATGCGGAAAAAGTGGGATTTTCTTCTTGTATGCTGAGAGACAGGGCCCGAGATTGGTGGGGCGAGGTTACAAGTCAGGTGGGAGCAGCTGGTGTGGCTGAGATGACCTGGGACGAGTTTGTTCAGCAATTTGACTTGGATTTTGCACCATCCGTTGAGGTGCAACGACTTGTGAGGGAGTTTCATGACCTTCAACAGACCATCGAGACTGTGGCAGAGATCATCGCCAAGTTTTGGGAATGAGCTTTGTTGATCCCGTAGTATGCTACCGACAAGGACATGAGGAAGACGAGGTATTATTCCATGTTGAGGGATGATATCCGGGAGTTTGTGAGCTTCACAGGGTGCAAGACCCTGAACGAGATGGTGGCAAAGGCCCATGAACGGGAGATGAAGTTAGACTTCCGTACCAAGCGGAAGCCGGAGCAGACACAGGTAGCAGTGGGTCAGACTAAGAAGCCTAAGACTTAAGACACTTCCAGCATGGGCCAACAGGGTCGGGGCCGGTGTGCCAGGTGCGGTAGATTTCATAGTGAGGCTTGTCGGATAGTCGGGATATCAGGATGTTACTCTGGTGGTCAGCAGGGCCATTTGAGCAGGGATTGCCCCAAGAAGGGCTTGTTATGTTTCCACTGCAACTAGACTGGCCACAAAAAGGCCGACTGTCCAAGGTTGTAGGGAGGGGGAGGAGCTGTGGCGGTGCCTGCACCTGCTACACTGAGGATCACCGATGGCCACCATGCTAAGGCGGATGCCCCAACGGTGAAGAGCCATGCATTTCAGCTGACTACCGAGGAGGCTCGGGCAGCGCCAAACGTTGTAGATGGTACATGTCTATTAATCTATGTTCTTATTAATTTTATGACTTATGTGTACTATATGCTTGTATAGGGACCTTTTTGGTCAATGGTATGTCTGCTCATGTCTTGTTTAATTTTGGTGCTACCCGATTGTTCGTGTCACTTGAGCTTAGCAAGAAGTTTCGGGACGCGCCGGGAACTTTGGATTCCCTGCTCGAGGTGGAGATTACAGATGACCACACTGTGAGTGCTACGAGGGTGTATCAAGATTGTGTCCAGAATATGTTGGGCGAGAGGTTTCGCATGGATCTGGTTCTGATACCGTTGCGATGGCTAAAGGTGATTCTAGGGATGGATTAGTTGGGGGCCAATGGGGTCATGATTGATTGCGAGAGTCAGTTGATTAGGGTTGGAACCCCAAGTGGGGGAAAACTGGTTATCCATTGTGAGAGAGCCTTGCAGGAGCCAACTCTCTGTTCGGCTGTGAGGTCTAGGAGGTTTCTGCAGCAGGGTTGTACAAGATTTTTGGCTTATATCTCAGATACGAGGGTAGAGACCACGACAGATGTGGGCAGTGTTCCGGTTGTATAGGACTTTCAGGATGTTTTCCCCAAAGATTTACTGGGAGTCCCTATGGAGATGCAGGTGGAATTTCGTGTCGACTTGGTGTCTGGTTCCATTCCGATAGCAAAGGCACCATATCGGTTGGCACCACCTGAGATGTAGGAGTTATCTATGCAGCTTCACGACCTCTAGACCGAGGGTTCATACGTCCGATCCGTTCCCCGTGGGGAGCACCGATCCTTTTCGTGAAAAAGAATGATAGATCAAATAGGATGTGCATAGATTATAAGGAGCTGAACAAAGTAACGGTAAAAAACCGCTATCCATTGCCAAGGATCGATGATTTGTTTGATCAGCTGCAGGGTACGTCTTGGTTTTCCAAGATTGATCTTCGGTCAGGATACCATCAGATGAGGATATACCGAAGACGGCTTTGAGGACTCTGTATGGGCATTATGAGTTTGTGGTGATGTCGTTTAGGCTCAACAATGCCCCAACAACATTCATGGATCTTATGAACAGGGTGTGTTGACCGATGCTAGATCGGTTAGTGATTGTTTTTATTTATGATATCTTGGTCTATTCTAAGACCAAGGAGCAGCATGAGCAGCATTTGAGGGAGGTACTGGAGACCCTGCGGGAGGTACAATTTTTGGGGCATATCATTAATCAGGAGGGCATTTCGGTCGATTCAACCAAGGTCGAGGCTGTGATGAGGTGGGAAATACCGAAGAACGCATCAGAAATTCATAGCTTCTTGGGTTTAGCATGCTATTATCGGAGATTTATACAAGATTTCTCCAAGATTGTTGTGCCATTGACCAACTTTAACAAGAAGAATATGGCCTTTCAGTGGGACACGAATCAGCAGACGACTTTTGAGACCCTGAGACGGAGGTTGTGCGAGGCTCCGATCCTAGTACTACTCGAGGGGTTGGACGATTTGGTGGTGTACTCTGACGCATCGATTTTAGGGTTAGGTGTGGTATTGATGCAGAGGGGGCACGTGATAGCTTACACCTCGAGGCGGTTGAAGCCTCATGAGGCGAATTACCCCACTCACGACCTGGAACTCGGGGTAGTGGTGTTTTCCCTCAAGATTTGGAGGCACTATTTGTATGGGGTGTGGTGCGCCATTTATACCAATCACAAGAGTTTGAAGTATTTGATGGATGAGCAAAACCTCAATATGCGTCATAGGAGGTGGTTAGATGTGATGAAGAATTATGTTTATGAGATCTTATACCATCCAGGGAAGGCCAACGTGGTGGCCGATGCTTTGAGTAGCAAGACGGCAGGGTCCCCGATTGGGAACATTTGTATGAGGATGACGGTGATTTCTCCTTTGTTGGATATGATCAAAGAGGCCCAGGTTGAGGGAGTGAAGAAAGAGAATCGGAAGATAGAGAAAATACGGGTACATTATCATTTGTTTGTTAAGGATAGCCACGGCCTTTTGACGTAATGTGGTCGAGTGTCGGTACCAGTGATAGGGGGTGTGAGACAGAGCCTATTAGAGGACGTGCACAAGTGCAAGTTCTCTATATGTCCATGGGCCATGAAAATGTGTAGGGACCCGAGACTGAGTTATTCGTGGCCCTGCATGAAGCGGGAGATCGCTTGGTTCGTGGAGCGGTGCTTGACCTGTAGGAAGGTCAAGGCCGAGCATCAGTGGTCTCATGGCAAGGTACAGCCACTACACATTCCCATATGGAAGTGGGAAGAGATCACTGTGGACTTCATCACGAAGTTACTGAGGAAGGCTAGGGGCATGGATGCCATATGGGTGATCATATACAGACTGACAAGATTGCTCACTTTCTCCAGATGTCCGAGAGTATATCCACGGAGAAGTTGGCGGATATTTATGTACGAGAGGTGGTGGCTAGGCACGGGGTGCCAGTGTCGGTAGTCTCTGACAGAGATGTCCGGTTTACATCCAGGTTCTGAAAGAAGTTCCACGAGGAACTGGGTACTCAGCTACATTTTAGTACGGCGTATCACCCCAAGACTGATGGCTAGACCGAGAGGACGATTAAAACGTTGGAGGACATGCTTCGAGCATGCGTGTTGGATTTTGGAGGTAGTTGGGACATGCACCTCCCACTGGCAGAGTTTTTATACAATAACAATTACCATGCCAATATTCCCCAAGCTCCATTCGAGATGTTATATGGTCGGAGGTGACGAACCCCAGTTTGTTGGACGAGGTTGGGCACCGAGTCATGGGGAGCACTGAGATAGTGCTCAAGACTACCAAACTGATTCAGCAGGTGCGTGACCGGCTGAGGGTCATGCAGAGCCATCAAAAAAGTTATGCTGACTGACGATGATCGAATTTCAAGTTTTAGGTGGGGGATTTGTGTTGCTGAATGTGTCGACCTGGGAGTGGATTAACAGGTTCCGGAAGAGGGGAAAGCTGGGGCCTCAGTTCATAGGACCGTTAAAGATCACTGCCCAGGCGGGTAAGGTGGCATATCGCTTGGATCTGCCGGAGGAGCTTAGCCAGATTCACAACACCTTCCACGTATCTCAGCTTCGGAAGTGTGTCACTGATGAGTCCGTAATTATCTCGTTGGACGATATTTAGGTGGATGGGAGCCTAAACTACATCGAGAGGTCGGTTGCCATCTTAGATAGGAAGACGAAGGGTCTTCAGAACAAGGAGGTGAAGCTGGTAAAGGGGCAATGGCCAACACCGAAGAGGCTCCAAATGGAGTTGGGAGCCAGAAGAGTAGATACGGGAGCATTATCCCGATCTATTCGCAGCTACAGACTTCGAGGATGAAGTCTAGTTCAAGTGGGGGAGAGTTGTAACACTCCAAATCAGGTACACCTTTGAAACCTTTAAAATGAATTAATTGGCAAAAATGGTCCCTCTCATACACTATGCGTACCTAAGGGTACGCTTAGCGTACTATGGGAGAAGGATCGCGAAGGAACCTTGTGTACGCAGGGCGTATGTAAAGGTACGTCGGGCGTACGGAACAGAGGGCCAGAACCCTAAATCTAAGACTTGAACCCTATTTAAACACCTTTTAGCCTCTTAGACCAAACCCTGTGAGTCTCTTTAGCCTCATTTCGTCCACCTACAGCTGAGATATTGTTTGAGAGGGTTTTGAGCTTAAGGAGTGGGTTTTTTGTGGTCATTTTAGAGTTCATTCAAGAAGAGGGAATTGCTAAGCAAGCTTGTGGTGGTTTGGTGCTTCTAGAATCTGCATCTAGGTCACTTTGCAAAGCTTCTAAAGGTATAAAGCTATGACCTTGCCATCTTATTCGTTTGATTTTGCTAGGGTTTTCTAGTTTTGTCCCTTTGGTTGATTTTGAACCTCCTCTTGTGAGTTAAGCAACTCTAGAGGATGGAAATGACGGATTTGAGGTCCCTTGGTCCTTTTGCAACATCAAAATGGAGTCTTTGTGGGTGTTTTGACCTCATTAATAGGTTAACAACCTTGGAAAGGTCTTAATGGGGGTGTTGGGAACATGTGAGGCATGCCAAGGCATAAAGTTGCCAACTTTATGCCCTAGGTCATCTTATTAGGCGTAGATTTGACTTTTGGATGTAACCCAGTGTACGCTGCACCTAAGTCCTAGAGCCCCAGTACACTGCGCATACCAAGGTAGTACGATAAGTGTACACATGAGAAATGAGCATGGATCTGTTTTGGGCCTTTAAACTTTTGGGCCTCATTTGGTTATTGGACTTGGTTGTATTCTGAGAATAGTAGGCCATTTTATCTGTATTGGGCCATTAGTGTTATGTAGGAGTCTTAATGGGCCAAGAGGCCCATTAATGATTTTGAATAATGGACTTTGGGACCATTGACAAAGAAAGGATAATTAGGCCTTTTTGGAAGGACTTGGGGTTGGGTTCCCTTTTTATTAAGTAAAGTCCTAACATTGATTAATATTATTATTCATCACGGAAGGTTACAAACTGTTAGGAGAGCAGCTTTCGCATTCAGCAGACAGAGGTGAGTCTTCTCACCATACCCATGGGTCTAAGGCACCAAGGCCGACCCATTATGTGATTATGGTATATGTGTTAGTTATTTCTATGATTTGATATGTTATGTGATTGTGTGTTATTGCATGGAAGACCCCGGGGGACCCCGTGGAATTAGAAGTAAGACCATGTGGGGTAGCCCATGGTATTCCTATGTAAAGACCATGTGGGGTATCCCATGGCATTGGATGTAAGACCATGTGGGGTCACTACTAGAAAAAAAGCCTTTTACGATGCACAATGCGCGTCGTAAAACGCTCAGACGACGCGCAAATGCATGTCAAGGAAGGCCCTGTCATAACGATAGACGACGCTCTTTTGCGTGTTGTCTATAGACGATGCGCATTTACAACGCTCATTTATGACACGCTTTTACGACGCCAAGTTATGACACGCAATGCGTATCAAGGAAGGCCTTGTCATAAAGAAAGACGACACACATTTGTGTGTCGTAACCTTACAATGCGCATGTTTATGACATGCAATGTGTATCAAGGAAGCCCCTGTCATAAAGGAAGACAACACGCATTTGCATGTGATAATTTTATATGTTTTAAAAATATATATATTTTTGATATAATTTATAATTTTCAAATTAAACAACAGATTGAAATTAACATAATACAAAATAAAATACCATACATAAGAACGATAATTCATTTCAAAAAAATATCACATGTCAAACATGTTACCTAACATTACATGTCAAACAACACCACATGTTAACACTAATAACACTTAAAAACATGTTTTTTCCTGCATTTGGAGTACCCACTATTCCTATATTAGCAACTAACTTTAGGTCCAATTCCAACCACCTGTAAAAGAACAACATTAGAAGATCAACATTTGCTTGATTTGGTCATTCAACATTAGTTTCCCTTGGACCTATTCCTGTTAAACATATACATATGATAATATATATACTGTTGAATCTCAAATGTGATTTCTTTGATGTCTGTTGATAACTTTGCTAATGCTTCAGAGTCTTCATCCTACATGGCATTACATGAGTCGTATGTTAAGAGTGTTATTGTATGTTGTTAGTATTCAAAATTTATCCACTATTACCATTCAAAATTTCTCCCCATCTCTTGAAGCAATGTATGCATCATCAGTTTATTGTTTGGTGAAACAGAAAGAAGGCATTTGTTTGGTGAAACAGATAGAAGGCATCATCAGTTTATCGTTTGGTGAAACAGAAAGAGCCAACGGATTTCAATCACAATACTGCAATACCTGTTTTGCAAGCTCCTCATAACCTTCCATCAGACTTTTGGATCCAGAGGCATGTTGACTTAAAAGCTCTAATGATTCGTCATCATCCAGTAATTTCATTTGGTACTCTTCATATATCCATATCTTTTTCTGTTTCCAAATCTACAACAGATTCCAAATTCTAAAAACTTGAAGCCTTCTCCTTCTCCATCTCCAACACTGAGATCTGCATTACAAAATGAACAAGTGGTTCACAAGACATTGAGATCAAACCTTTTGAAAAAAAACTACTATTACAGACATTGCTATGATTGAGTAGTTTTTTGTATTTAATACCATGTTGAAAAAAAAAATGAAAGTGCAATGCTGTAGTAGAGAAGGAAATGAATGTAGGATGCTATAACGAGACAAAAACTACTAGTGAGAGAGAGAGAGAAAGAGGGAGAGAAGGAACCCCGGACAAAGGAGGATTTTCATGCTTTAACAATTTGTAATGTTTTTTGTTACTTTTGCTTGAAATGTTCTCTTCCCATGTCGATTATGGTACCATTCAAATACACATTCTGTTTATCTTGCAGACAACTTCGATTTCGGACCCCATTTGTTGATCGTTTTTGGGTTTATCGAGTGTGCAGAGAGAAGAAATAGGACTCGTGAAGGATTCGGTCAATAAAACTTCTCTGATCCCCTATGTGAGGTCCATGCTCATATGTTGTTCTGCCATTAGGATTATGCTGACGTGTCTACGGATTAGGGATTTAAGAACTGTGGGGCGTTGAAGATCTGTGTCAGATTTTAATACGGTGAGTAGATGCCTTCTAAAGTTTCCTATGATGCATTTTCTCATGTACTGTGTTTCATTTCATTATTAAATAATACAATATCAGTTTTGTTTTATGTCATTCAAAGTAAATACATTTATTTGGATTATCATTACCTCTCTCAAGACAAAGACATGATTTAGAACACAAATAGGCTCCATGTCTTTCAAAAATTGGCAAAGATTTGTTAACCTCTGCATTGAAGCTTCTAACCTATGATGACATAAATGATGTTTTTATTATGTTTGAGAACAGATAATAAATTTAACAAATTAATGTTGAGGAATCAGGAATGTTACATTTTAATGGAATTATTAATCCACCAAAAAACAAGAAACGTGAGAACCTTTTTTTTTTTTTTTTCCAAAACCCTATTTTTCTAATCTTTCTTTGTTAATTCTTGACAGGTTTACAATCTGAAAGATATTCGCTCCCGATCTCACCATTAACAAATCACAAAAGAAAAAACCCGACAATAAATCCAATTCAAATTCATTTACAAAAAGGAAAAAAATCACCAAAAATCATATAAATTGTCCAAATTCATATCTTCTATACAGTAAACTAAAAAAAATCATAAAATCTATTCATTTCGAGTGTATAGAGAAAAAAGAAAAACTAACCAAAAGGACAAAAATGCCCTCGGAGAAGAGGTTCAAAAAGCTCTATTTCATTTGCACCATTCTGACGCATGATCGGCTGGCGAGTGGGTCCTACTCCCACAGGGTCCAACCCGAGCCATTCCCAAAGCCAGCATATTTATCATGGCCTATTTTTATCGGTGGAATTTTTTCGTGTATCAAGTTGTTCAATTTGACTAGTCAACTCTTCAATTCTCTCCATCAATCGAGTAGCCAGTGTGTCTGCTAATTTTAATGATGTCTCAGCTATATCTCTTGTTGTCATTGCAACAACTACTGTTTCCTCTTTCAATTTTATCTTCTTCTTTGATTCCATCATAACTTGCTTTGCTTCTTCTAATTCTTTACGTATTCTAGATAACTATCGTTTTTTGTGTATATTCAGTTTATTGATTCATAAATCATAATGATATAATCAAATCAAGATTTTTTTAAGCATACATGTGATACATACTCATGTTCAACACCTTTCCCTGCTACAGCTTCTTGTTGTGCTGCTACTTTCCATCTAGAAATTTCCTCTTCAGCTGCAGCAATATCCATCATAAGCCCTGCAACCTACACCACAAAAAAATATCATCACCTTTTTTAAAATTTTGATCCTCAATCACACAATTATAGAAATATACTTGCATTTTCATTTTCTATTCTCTCCTTTTCTTCAAGTTCTTCCACCACTTGTTTCCTTTGCAAAAGCTCCTTCCTTTGAGCTTCAACATGTTCCTTAAGTAAACTTGACTCTGCCCTTAACTACAAATAACACACCAAAGTTATAGCTACAATCAGACATGATTTCACTATCAAAAATAAAAATAAAAAATACCTTAGTTCATCAACAGTATGCTGGAGTTCAATTATCTCAAGCTGAGATTGTTTTATGATGTTCTCAAGAGCACCAGCCTGTGTATACAAGATAATTATTTTAGCTAAAAAAAGATTTTTTTGAAATTAATGATGATGATGAGATACTAACCAAATTATATATTTCATCATCCTCTGTAATAGTTTCATTGTGGGTTTGATTATTGAACTTGTAATTAATCCTGGATTCTTTTAATCCGTTTTCTGTGACTTTAAACAACTCATTGGTTTTTGAAGAACTATTTGATGACATTCTTCTTGATAAAGCACTCTTTAGTAAGGACCTGGTATGCTCTTTCTCCTTTGATAACTGAGTAACTTTTTCGTTTAGAGTTTCCACTTTTCGGGTTCTTTCCACTACCAAATCCTTTGTTTTTTCCAAAAGAAGTGAACTTAATTCATTTATGGACTCCATTCCAGCTAAAGAGGCTCGTACATTCTCCTCTATGTCTGTTTCTTGTGGAAGAAACAAGGAGTCTGACAAATCTGATTGGCAAATGTCATTCAAAACTGTGACTCTTATTTCCTGCAATAAGAAAAAAAATGGCTATAAGCTGGTAGATTTATCAAAGTAAAATCTCTTAATAAGAAAAAATAAATGAAAAGTGCAGTGTTGTAAACTGTAATAAAAAGAAATAAAAGTAAAATGTTTTTACAATAAGCAAATATATAAAAGTATGTTGTTATTCCTTGTAAATTGTAATATACCTGGAAAGTGAATATGATCTGGATCCCCAATAGAGAAGTTAAAATTATTTCGTTGTCTATCAAAGATCAAGAAACCTTCATCTTTTGCCACATTCTCCAACATGATAAACTCAGGGATATTAATAAATGGAGGATCATTTCTTGGGTTGAAAATGACTGGAATATCCAAATCATGCTTCCGATGCTTGTTCATGGTGGTAACCCTAACAGTATCTTCACCACTCAAGTTCCTCTCCCTGATTTATAAATATCATATAATCGGTTAAAACTCAAAAGTAAAGGGAAATTAGTGAAAAAATTGGTTGAATTTTGAGTACCCGATGTATCTAGGGTTTGCTCACACAGTTGAACCACCTCTTTATGCTTCCCCAGTTGTGTAATAAGTAGGGGCAAATCAGTCAATTTCAATTATTAAACTAACAAAGATTATGAATCACATTCACATACCATGAGAAGAGCCTCCCCTTTCATAGTAAATAGTTTCTCAGAATAGGAGATTATTGACAAAGCATTGGTGATAGTTCCAAATGCATTGGTTGTTGACTCATGTGTTTTCTGTTCAAGAATCTCTACAGCCAGCTTTAGATAATTTGAGACTTTCTGCCAAGGGCAATTTGGGAAATTAGTTTCAAAGGCAAAACATGCATCAAAGCTACATGAAGCATGTAGTTAGTTACATGTGCCTTTTGCAGGCCTTCTGCAGCTTTAATTGTGATTCTCCTATCCAAGCAAACGATCTCCTCAGACTCCAAGCATTTGTTATAATAGTATGATGCATCATCTACCTCTCCTAGAAGTAAATGACAGCTGAAAATAGGATGAAAAAAGATATTTAGATTATGATTTTTCCTATCTCATAAGTAACTGACAGTAGAAATCTTACTTTGTAGATCTTAAGTTGACCTTCCTGAAATTGGGATCTAATGTAGCAGCCATTCCACAGTCGTTTAGACCTTCCCTCATTCTTCCAAGAGCCATGCGTATAGTTGCACAATTGCTATAACACAAAAGAAGAGGTTGTATACAAACACCAGGTGTCTCTGTATGTCGTATTGAACTAATACCCTTTGAATAACATACTTCGGCTTCTAATAAATCTCCACTCTTATAAGCCTCGTTTCCCCTACACAAATCAATTTATTTCAGAAATCAACAGCATATTAGGTTTATACAAATGTAAAATATCAAAAAAAAAAAGGGGGGGGGGGGGGGGGGGGGGGGCTAAAACAACACCTTTTTCGCCAACTGTCACATGTTTCTTGATCTGTAGCCTTTGTGTGCTCCCTATTACCAGGTTTATGAGAATGGGACACATTAACTCGGCCAATTCTCAGCTTATACTTCTTATGATGTGGTCGTTGTCTTACTTCCATGTCAGCACTAGCAAAAGATGTAACAGAAGGTGAAAAGTTTTAGCCCCAAACTTCTCTGTAGTATCAACAGCATCTTCATTTTGAACCTGAGAGGTTGTAGGGTTTGTAGAAGTCGAATTACTTCTATAACCATTTTCGATATTTACTAACTAAAACATCGTAAATATATACAAAACAATTATCAACTTTTTAGCATACTCATTTTAATCATCTGATTATTTTGATTCGTTATTATAATTCAAAGAAAAATTAATCCATTCCCAGTGTTCAATAGATTTACTTTGATTTGTATTCTTCTCAGTTGATCAAGAAGTGAAATACGAACAGAGAAGAAACATAAAGAATGTACCTTTTAGGATTGAACCAAGAAGGAGCAGGATCAGATGGGTATCTTTGACGTGCGGAGTGTGGGTCGGCGACGGTGGCGATGGGATAACGAACCCAAGAAGGCCATTACATTGAGCAGTCGCACATTTAGAGAGTGAAAGGTAGTGAAGTGGTGCATCGGTGGCTATTGCTTTAGCGATTCGGTGGGGGACTGTGGTGGTCCGATAGGAGTAGAGGCAAGAGCGGATGAACCTGGTTCAAAAGGATTATTAGGGTTTTTTGTTTGAAGATTTTAGAAGGAGAATAAGGAGATGAATCAGGAGAAGAAGGATTAATAGGGTTTTTTGTTAGAGGATTTTAGAAGGAGATGAATCAGGCGGCTGTTTAATTTTTTGGGATTTCATTTCCCACCCTAGATTATTAAAACAACAGAGAACGCGCGTTTCTAAAAAATATGAAACGACACATTTACACGATACGCTTTTTATGATAGGTGCCCTCTGTGTTTTTAATTTTATTTTGTTGGACACTGATTTTAGGGCGCGCAAAAATGCATGTCCTCTATCCTTCAAATTTTGGAAAAATGACATTATTTTTAGGGCACTTACAAATGCGCGTCTTCTATTAGTGCGTGTCATTAATTGCGCTTCGTAAAAGGCTGTTTTTCTAGTAGTGGGTAGCCCATGGCATTCCTAGGTAAAGACCATGTGGGGTAGCCCATGGCTTTGGATGTTAGACCATATGGGGTAGCCCATGGCATTTCTAGGTAAAGACCATGTGGGGTAGCCCATGATACGAAGGCTTATGACCCTAGGGGAGCCCATGGCATCCTTACATGTTTATGTATGCATGGCTTATGTGTTATATGTAGATTTTATAGGTAACATGAAATATGTATTCTGTATTGTGTGTGTGGTATGCTCTAGGAAACTCACTAAGCATTTAGCTTTTAGCTTATGGATTTGTTTCAGCTACTTTACATCCCAAAGGCAAAGTCATGGCGTGATGGCATGGCGTGCACTCTCTCCCAGGCATTTTTATGGACACTCTGATGTTTGGAATAAATATTTGACATGTGTTTTGAAAACAATTATGATTGGATTTCTTAAATTGTTGAAATGTATTTGACTATGCAAGAATCATCTCCTGAAACATGCTCAACCGCGAAACAACCACACTAACATACTTCCTAGGCTATCCTAGGAGTGACCACACCTCCTTTGCGAACAGCTACTGAAGAACCCCTACTAACGCCAGCTAACCACTTCACCAATACAATTACATGCAAACAGGCTTAAATAATCCTTCGGCTAAAGGACCCAGCCCTACAACGGTTGGACTCAAGCGAGAGCTGGACAGTAGGTCCAAGTCCTTTATCCTAAGACTATTTAACCCTCATAGAATGTAATCTTAATGTATTCAATTGATGGTTAGCTCTCATCAACATAGGTCCTACAAAGCACAAAGCAAGCAACATTCAAGCAGAGAAGCCGACTAGCATGAAGATGCAATAAAATCAGACATCTCCTCCTATGAAATCCTCCATCTCAGACTTCCAGCACCTTGTGCGCATCTTCGCCCTACCCTCACTCTCTCGAGACTGAATAATTCTTCCTCATGTCGACCTGCTATGAACTGTGTTCAACCAGGGAAAGCTACTGACCATCATCCAACAATGCGACTGGCCGATGGACACCACATGACTCACCATACCACTAATTGTCACACGACCCTCCATTGGTGCCAGATGACTATCGCATGAATACAATCAGGTACCCTACTGTTTAAACAATCTTAGTCTAAAAGATTCAATCCCACAACGGTCGAACTCAGACAAGAGCTACGCAGTAGGACCAAACCTCTCAGCCTAAGATCCTTTAAACTATATGGCATGTGACTTAGTGTATGCACTCAATAGCCAGTTCACACATGAAAGAGTCACAAATCATCCAAACAGAAAACTTTATAGGAACTAAGGCATCACGTAATCAGGCAATTCTACCATGCAATTCCTAAAGATCCCTAGCCTATTGCTAGCATGTTGTTCTAACATATCATAACATATCATAAGCTCAATTAACTGTGTGGTAATTTGGGGTCTAATTACTGGCTCCGACTTATCGTACACATCAAATCCTCTTTGATTATTTTCAAAACCATTTGAAAATTTGTTTTAAAAATCCTTTTTCCTTAGTTTGAGATTGGATTCACACAAGTGTTCCTTCAATTCACTCAAACCAAGGCTCTAATACCAACTTGTAACATCCAAAAAGTTTTAGTAAAATTTAAACTTTCCAAAACAATCCTTTTTCTATATAAGTGTTTACAAAAACCGTTGTTTCTAGAACATTTATTTAAAACCGGAATCATTTACACATAGTTTTCAAAACAGTCACATTATCAGAGTTTCTCAGAAACTATAAGTCTAAAACGCTAGGATGTGTACGGTCACGCCTTCGTTTTGCCAAAACATCTGAAGCACATGAAACAATAAATTGAAACCGTAAGCACAAAGCTTAATGAGTACCCCCAAAGTACCAACACACAAAAAGTATCACATATACAAATAAAAACATGCATATAGAGTCTTCAGCATGACTGGACCGCCTCACCGGGCCTTCAGCCTATCTGGACCACTCTCAGAGCCTTCAGCATGTCTGGACTACGTCACTGGGCCTTCAGCCTATCTGGGCTACTCTCAAAACCTTCAGCATGTCTGGTCCGCCTCGCTGGGCCTTCAACCTATCTGGACCATTCTCTGGGCCTTCGGCCTGACTGGTACGCTCCAATGGACCTTCAGTCTATCCGGGCTACCCTGGGTATGTTGGCCTTCAACAAAAAGCAGGCCCGCCTCAACCCAACCACACACACAAGCCATGTCGACATATAACAGATAAGCATACATATAATGTACCGATATAAACATTAACAGGTTTATTGACTAACACGCCAATCTAACGGGTCCCTAAGCATAACAACATCCTATCTACTAGGATATCAATCTAACAGATCTCTACAATCCTAAATCATAAGATAATTGGGATAACAATTCAAAGGGTCGACATTGGTGCCTTCAACTCTATTAGTACAGTGAGGAAAACTCACCTCACGCTGCCGAAACACGCAGACGATCCCTGACCGCTGACTGCTAGATCCCAAACCATTATCATCAAGACAACAATAGTTGATTCCATGAATAGTCTTTAACTACAGATCCGCTAGCAGATACCAAAAAGACAATCATCAACATCTAGTCACTAACTTATATAATGAGTCTAAATCAAGGTAAGAGACCTTTTTACCCTTCGTCAAACTTGGCCTAAATCCAAGGCACAACTAGATGACAAAAGTCCTAAATTAGTTCAAGGCCATATGGTCCAATTTTGCAAACTGGGCCCAACTCCTTATTGGACCTTATCCAAAGGAAAGATCCTTTAATTAGCCTAGAACACACTTATCCAGTTAGTCCATTAGGGCCCAAGTATTAAAGCCCAAAATATGGCCCAATACCCGAAGTCCAAATCTGAAATCCAAACAGAGGACGTACGCGGGGTGTACCCCTTCGGTATGATGGGCGTGGCTCGCCTCGCATTGACCACAAACGGGGTGCTTGACTCTGAACGCGGGGCGTATACAACCTTACATGGGGTGTACCCTCGCATGTCTTAAAACTACCATAAGTGCTTAATGAATTAAGCACTTGAGCTCAACCTTCACATCTATGATCCAATAGCACTCTATAACCATAAAGTCTCAAACTTTAAGACTTTGGTCAACGAAAAAGGGATTAATACATGGACTTTATCCATTAAGACCTCCTATATAGAACTAGGGGCCAAAATAGCTCAAGGGACCTCATTTTTATGCCTTAGGACCCATCCTAGGTCTGAAAGGACAATCCAACTCGACCAAAACAATGCATGCATCAAATGAAATTCTTGAGACAAGAAAGATACCAAAAAGCAACCCAATTAAGATCTAAAGCATCTAGGTGTAAAGGTAGAAGCTTTATACCTATTGAAGCTTCCCCTGAACATGAAAACCCCAGATCTACAAGCTTGGTTCCTTCCCTGACTCCTTTGATGCTCTTTCTTCTCATTCAACCACACCAACAACACACTTTAGGCTCCAAAATTCTCTCTTATGGACTAGGGTTTGCTAAGAATGGTTCAAATACTTGGAGCTTGAAAGAGTGAAGCAAAAATATCCATAATGGTGCTTAAATACCCTCCAAACCCTAAAAGTTAGGGTTTCACCCTGGCACACGTATGCCCAGCATACATATGTGTACGTCCAGCATACTAGGGTACGCCCTAGTACGCTTAGCATACTCACATGTATGCCCATCGTACTACTCAAGTCCCCAAAAACACCATTTTTCCACTAGGGCCTCCCTTTGCCACTTCTTTCCAAATCAAGGTCCAAAAATGACATAATTAAAATCCAAAAGATGAGATTGAAGTTACTTGAAATTTGGGATGTTACATGCATATGTTTTGTAAATGAAATCGTACATTGAAAAATTGGATAGAATGGGTGTCGTTTTCCCAAGGGAGCAAGTCATTGATTTGGTTCCCCTTTCGCTTCCTGGGTCAGATAGTCAGTTCATTGAGAATTTTATATGAGCCACCACAACATGACCCTAATTGATCTGACATATATGTTGATTGTTGCTGAAGCAGAAATACTTAATAGCACAAATGAAACAAAAGTGTTTGAAGGATCTGATTCCAAAGCTCCTGGACATTAAAAATGGTAACAATGGTGGTCTAGAAAAGATTTCTCTTCCCAATGGAAAGGGATTGGCCAACGTCAAACCATTTGATCATATGGTAAAGAGAAAGGCTAGTTCTGAGATAGTTCCATGTGCTAATCCTAAAAGGTCCATATGTTTCAATTGCCAATTAAATGGACATTGGTTACAATGCTGCCCAGACTACTTGAAAGATCTCAGAGATGGTAAAGTCAAATTTCGTTACTCTACTTCAGGTACATCCATTATCTAAATCCATTATTTTAATAAGTTCCCATTCATAGAATCTTAATGCATGATGTGATGATCACATTTTGATTGTATTGAAGGATCTAAGAGAAAGAAGGAAGCTTAAGAAGAGTGAGTTGAATATGATCGTGAAATATGGATTTCGATTGCATGGTTCGATGATCAGATTTTGGAAGCTACTACTTATGAGAGATATGATAATTTAATAAATATCTTAGGAAATGTCTAGAAACATTGTTTTCATTTATGCATTGTAAGGACAAGTTCCAAATTTTCGTTTATTATCATTAAAAGTGAATTTTTGGTTTATATAGTTGGTTTACTTTATATTTCCTTGCAATGTAATCTATGAAAGTGTTGGTTACATTTCTATTTTTAGCAATATTAATTGTGCATTTGATTCTTATTATTTCACTTGTGGTAAATGTCATAGTTGACTAAGTGATAAATAATTCTCATCGCCTAAGTTTCAATTGGATATAAACTTAGAATCATACAATTTGAATTGTGTGATATATAAGAATCTTGATCTTTGTAATATTGTGACTAATTTATTGATCACATGTTTTATGTGAATCAAAGTGAAGGACTAATGAGTCTAGTCCATTGATATGGATGATTCAAATCTGCCACAAAGGATGAAAATTCTATTCATCAAGATTTACTAAGTATTCACTAAATATGGTTGTGTTTATAAGATTAAGCATAATTCTGCTACTTTGAAAAGTTTCAAAGAGTAACAAAACGAATAATAAGAATCTGTTAGGTAGAAAGATAAAGGTTTCTCCAATCTGAAAGGGAATGGAAGTACTTTAGTATCGTGTTTTGTGATCAGTTTAATGATTGTGGAACTATGTCTCAATTGATCCTCGAAGAACATCTTAGTGTACTTGTTTGACTAAGAAGAGGAATTCGATATTATTGAAATGGTTCAGTCGAGAGATGAGTCATACTTCATTTATAATCAAGTTTTAGAGCCATGCTCTAGTTACTTTGAATCGTATCTTGAAACTTAATCCGTAATAAGTAGGTTTATAACACCTCATCAAATGTGGAGTAATAATGCTTTCTTAATCTAGCACATTTGTAATTGGAAGTTGTGATCTTTTGGTTAAAACAAAGGATAAACTAAGACAAATTCCCTGAAGTGTTTCTTGTGAAGAATCCACACCAACTTTTGAATATTTGTTTTCGCTCGTCAAGAAATGTTTCTTGAGAGAGAAACTTATATGTCAAGAAGTTAGTGGGAGAATTAATGATCTTGAAGAGTTTCATCAGTCAATCAAGAATAAACCTTTTAGTTATCACTAGCACACAACTTGAGGTCGATAACCTATCGTGTTAAGTTGACGCATTCTTGTTTCTGTGCACCTTCTAGGTGGGTTAGCAATGCTTATGAGTTCTATGGTTCTCATTTGACTGCAAAAGGCATATCACATTGGTTAGTGAAAGTACATTGATCAATATGGGTGAGCTGCTTAACAAACTGGAAGCAATGGTTGACCCTTGTACTACCAAAGGGAAATAAATTAAGAATAAGCAAAGTTCAGTCCATGAAAGGGAAGCTAAATTTGAGTTTGGTTTTGTCCTAAACCTTATCTTATGATTGTAGGTTGGAATGATAAATTCACATGGATGGTATCGTATACACCATAAAATCTAGGTGCCAAAGGGTTTCCCTCTAATTCATGAAAATGATTATGAGGAAACACTTCCGCTAATAGATTGTAAAGAACTGATAAATATCATTATGGTTATTAGTTGTGAAAATTACATTCTCAAATTTGCAATATGATTACAACATCCCTTTTCATAGTTCGAATTATGAGATTTGGCAAGGAATTGTTTGAACTTTTAGGACATATGGTTATAAGTTCTGAAAGGGTTTGTACGCACACATATACTATCTAATGAAAGGCCTATAAGATTAAGAAGTCTAGATAGATACTTATTGAAGCATCATGTATCATAAATTTGCATTTTAGTAAGAAAGTCTAGAGTACTGGTTTCTGGAAGTCCAATTGATTTCTGGATACATATTAAAGCTAATGGGAGCATAATTGTTATGCAAGTAAGAGCATAATTGTTATGCAAGTAGGAGCATAGTTGTTATGCTAAGTGTTGAAAGTTGACAATACTATTTGTAGGAAACAAAGCTTACAAATTTTCAAGTTGCAAAGTTTGGAAATTGCTTCACTATAGTTAGACATAAGGGAGAAGGCACTCATACTTCTTTTTGAATCTACAAGTTTAGATTGAAGGTTTTAAAAGAACCTAGTCATGGACATATATGAATATCATGTCAAAATGGTTCAACATAGAAAATTCAATATACGGAAATATTATAGCAAGAGACTAATCAAATATCAGGTCTTTATGTAAAACATTATGAATCAATCCAAGATGCTTTGGATATAGGAATGATTAAATATGCTATAATATTTACTTGTTCTGATTTTTTGAAATGCTTTGAGCATTGAGATGGAAAAGGACTAGACATTTGTATGACTAAAGGTTGTTAAACAACTGTCAAGAATATTCAGAGGTTTACTGAAGATTGGTTGTTTATGGATAGTTGGAAGTATAATATTGTTTGGAAGGAACATAGTGACATGTTTTAGATTGAGATGATTCTTGATCAGTATTGATGGCCATATGTAAATATGGAAAATTTTCCATAATGGGAGTTGAAATCTATATGTGAATTGGAAACTTTAATTCAAGGAAGGTGTTCAAGGAGTGTATCTTGAATTTGAGACTTCATTACCATGGAATTGTTCCAATGGAGCATTTTGTAATATCATTGGCTAAGTCTTGGTGAATTTGACGCCACGACATCACAAAAGGACAATGCATATAAGGTTGGAATTCTAACACTTTTAGTAGTGAAAAAACTTTGGAATTGTGAAATGAGCATCATTGGAATAATGTCCAGTCGATATCTTCACAAAGGAAGAACCATAGAGAGGCATAGTATGCATGTTCATAACATAGCATGACTAACGCTTAATTCAAGTGGTTAGTTGATTACTTGAAACATTATACTGAATAAAGTGTTAATTAATATGGGGATTAAATAATAAGAGTTTTATTTATATTCAATAGTTTTGAGACCATAGTTAATTACGTTATTATTGTGTTTAACTTTGCATATTTTATTTCCTGGATAATTTTATTATTCGAAATTCCACAGCCGCTCGTACTTTTGGAAGTAAGTAACGAACTAAGATTGTCGTGAATAGAATTGTAGATTGTCGATGGGGATTAGACATAGCAATACCTTTGTTGTAATGTTCATGAGTACTTAGAAAATAGGGATTTTAAGTATTGGATAAACCCACGCTCAGAGAATTACTTCATGAATTTTATCACGAGTAATTTTGAGATGATAATATCTTATATGCTTGAAATAGAGATATATGAGTTGTTGTTTACAAGTCAGTTGTGCATTGATAATGCGTAAACGTATCAGTAACTTGATGTTATAAAATATATTGTTGTGCATGATTTGATGAGCAAATAATGCATGCATATTAGTCAAAGTTTATTCGTTCCTTTTTCCCAAACAGGAAAAGCGATATCTTTAGGCCCCTCAATGATTTGATGTCGACATCTAGAGTGCTTGGCCAAACCTAGGCTAAATTTATGTGTTCAATTAGTAGTCTGAAATCAGTCGTCACAAATCAAAAATAGGGAAACAAAATGTAACAACCCAATTTTACCAAGAATTTTTTCATTATTAATTAAACAAACAAATCCCATAATCCATAGATTTCCAAACCATTTGTTTTCCAATTCACAATTATTACAATTTCGTTGTACTTTTTGAAAACATCAGAGAGTCCCAAACACACAAAAAGAGAGGTAGAGTGCACTCCACGTCATCATGCCATGCCTTTGCCCTTAGACTCTGAAGTACCTGAAACAATCAACAACCTGTAAGCGAAATGCTTAGTGAGTTTCCCAGAGCATACCACACACACAATCCACATATCACATATCCTATCAGCTATAAAAGCTACAAAAATATTGCATGAACCATGCATATATGAAACCTATGAGAATGCCATGAGCTACCCCACATAGTCTTCACCTAGGACTGCCATGGGCTCCCCTACATGGCCTTACATCCAATGCCATGGGCTACCCCACATGGTCTTCACCTAGGACTGCCATGGGCTACCCCACATAGTCTTACATCCAATGCCACGGGCTTCCCCCGGGGTCTTCATACAAAACATGCAATCACAAAAAAAAACACAGAATGTATAGAACATATATCATATTCACATAATGGGCCGGCCTTGGTGCCTTAGACCCATAGGTATGGTGAGAAAACTCACCTGTCATGCATGCTGAACCGACACTTTGCGACCAAATATACCCCACAAGCTGCTCCACTCAACTACCTAAAAAGTGACATATAATAACCAATCATTACCCTTCAAAGTCCGCCCTGGTCCACTTCAGTTATGATCAAGTCAATAGTCCATGTTGACCCTAACTCACCGAGAGCAACTAGCGACTCGCCGAGTTTCGGGGAAAATAGTCAACACGTCGAGTCACCTAGGTGACTCGTCGAGTTCACGAGGTTCGATTGGTAATCTAGGGCTACATGTCGAGCTTCCCCGTTTGCAACTCGACACGCCCATGAACATTCCACAGATGGGGGAAAAATCTCAATCGACTCGTCGAGTTGTTCCTTCAACTCGTCGAGTCTACGGCAATCTTTATCCGATTCGCCGAGTTATTCATCCAACTCGTCGAGTTTATGGCAGAATTCATCGGGCTCGCCGAGTTGTTCATCCAACTCGTCGAGTCCATGCCTTTCTTCATATGACTCGCCGAGTCACCCTATCCGAATCACCAAGTCCCTACAGATCTAAGACCATACAGACTCATTTGAACCATGCAAAGCTTCCAAATTACAGATCCAGGCTTCTAAGGTATGCTTCTCACGTAAAGTTGCAAACTTTACGTGCATGCAAGGCTTTTAAGTTCTCAAATAGCAATCTAAACTTAGAATGGAGTCATACACTTGAGGGGAGGCACATGCTAGGCTCAATTGATAACTTTATGCATGTAAAGGCCAAAAGGAGCCCAGATCTGAAGTTACAACTTCAGATCTTGGCTTAAACACAAAACCCCTTTCTTAGAATCCATGCACAAGAGAGTTTTGGGTGGAAATGAGGCAAGCAATAGCTTAATACCTTCAAGGAATGCTCCACAGAAGTAGATCTTGAATCCCTACGAGTCCTTTGCTTCCTCTAGCTTGTTTCCTCAAGTGTTTCCTTCACAAAATCCCTCCTTCAAGCTTAAAATCACCAAGAAACACACTCACACTCGAATCAGGGTTTTTGGGAGGTAAAGAGTTGTAAAGGGGAGGCTAGGGGAGGCTAATGACCCTTTAAATAGGGTGCAAGGCCCTGAAATATAGAGTTTCGTCTGCTAGCATCTACTCGTCGAGTCCCATAATGAACTCGGCGATTAGGTCATTAAACTTCACGGACAAACCCGCTACTACTCGTCGAGTAGGGAGGCCAACTCGCCGAGTAGGATCTTAAAATCCAAACCAAAATATCATTATTAATACCTGAGGATCAGGGTGTTACAACTCTCCCCCACTTAAATTAGGCTTCATCCTCGAAGCCTGCTGGTCTTAACAACTCCGGGTAGAAATCTCGCATTTCATCTTCCGATTCCCAGGTCCATTCAGAACCATTTCGGTGCTGCCATTGCACCTTTACCAACTTCACTTCTTCATTACGGAGCTTCTTCGTCTTCCTGTCTAGGATTGCAACTGGTCTCTCGACATAATTCAGGCTCCCATCCAATTGAATGTCGTCCAAGGATATGACTAAAGACTCGTCGGCAACACACTTCCGGAGCTGGGACACGTGGAAGGTGTTGTGAATCCGACTAAGCTCTCTCGGAGCTCTAAACGATATGCCACCTTGCCTACCCGGGCTATGATCCTGAACAAACCTATGAACCGAGGCCCCAATTTGCCCCTCTTGCGGAACCGGATAATCCCTTTCCAGGGTGACACCTTCTGTAAGACAAAGTCTCCTTCCTGAAATTCAAGGTCTGATCGTCGTCGGTCCGCATTACTCTTCTGACAACTCTGCACGACTCGCAATCGATCACGCACCTGCTGAATCAGTCTGGTAGTCTCGAGTACCACCTCCATGCTCCCCAAAACCCGATGCCCAACCTCATCCCAACACACTGGGGTTCCTGCACCTCCGTCCATATAACATCTCAAATGGTGCTCGGTCAATACTGGCATGATAACTGTTATTTTACGAAAACTCTGCCAGTGGGAGGTACATATCCCAACTCCCCCCGAAATCTAGCACACATGCCCGCAACATATCTTCCAGTGTCTGGATCATCCTCTCACTTTGGCCGTTGGTCTGGGGGTGATACGTCGTACTAAAATGCAGCTGGGTACCCTGTTCCTCATGGAACTTCTTCCAAAACCTGGATGTAAATCGAACATCCCTGTCTGAAACCACTGATACCGGCACTCCGTGCCTAGCCACCACCTCTCGAACATAAATGTCCGCCAACTTCTCGGAGATCGGGATGAAGTTGGCACTCTTCGTCAGTCTATCCACGATTACCCATATGGCATGTACTCCCCTCGCTGTCCGTGGTAGCTTCGTGTTGAAGTCCATAGTGATCTCTTCCCACTTCCACATGGGGATGGGTAATGGCTGAACCTTACCATGAGGTCGCTGGTGCTCGGCCTTGACCTTCCTGCAGGTCAAGCATCGCTCCACATACCCGGCGATCTCCCGCTTCATGCAGGGCCACCAATAGCTCAGCCTCAAATCCCTATACATTTTTGTTGCACCTGGGTGTATAGAAAATTTAGACTTATGCGCCTCCTCTAACAATCTCTGCCTCACTCCCCCGGACATCGGCACCCATACTCGGCCACACTGCGTCAATAAGCCACGATTATCCCTAACAAACAAAGGATACTGCCCCCAAATTCTTTCCAATTTCCAGTTCTCTTTCTTCGCCCCTCGACCTGAGCCTCTCGAATCATGTCTATCAAGGAAGGACTTACTGTCACCCTCAGACAAACACCCCTGATCAGCGATCCCATCGCCTTGCGACTCAATGCATCGGCCACCACATTGGCCTTCCCTGGATGGTATAGGATCTCGCAGTCATAGTCCTTTAGCACGTCCAACCATCTCCTCTGTCGCATATTCAGGTTCTGCTGGTCCATCAAATACTTCAAACTCTTGTGATCGGTATACACCATGAATTTCATCCCATACAAGTAATGCCTCCAAATCTTGAGGGCAAACACCACTGCCCCCAATTCCAGATCATCCGTGGGCTAATTAACCTTGTGAGGCTTCAACTGTCTTGAGGCATAAGCAATCACGTGCCCCCTCTGCATCGGTACTGCACCCAACCCTGAAAAAAAATGTATCACAATACACTACCATATCATCCAATCCCTCGAGCAGAACTAGAATCGGAGCCTCACATAACCTCCGCCTCAGGGTCTCGAAGGCCCTCTGCTGGTCCTCACCCCATCGAAAATTCACATTTTTCTTGGTCAAACGGGTCAATGGCACCGCAGTCTTGGAGAAATCCTGGATGAATCTCCGATAATAACCCGCTAAGCCCAAGAAGCTACAAATCTCGGAGGCATTCCTCAGTACCTCCCATCGCATCACCGCCTCCACCTTTGTTGGGTCAACCGAGATACCCTCTTGATTAATGACATGGCCCAGAAACTGCACTTCCTGCAACCAAAATTCACATTTAGAGAACTTCGCATACAACTACTCCGTCCTCAAGGTCTCTAGTACCTCTCTCAAATGTTGCTCATGATGTTCCCTGGTCTTAGAGTAGACCAGGATGTCGTCAATAAAAACAATTACCGACTGAGACAGCATCGGCCTGCACACTCGGTTCATGAGATCCATAAACGCGGTCAGAGCATTAGTGAGCCCAAATGGCATCACCACGAACTCATAATGCCCATAACGAGTCCTGAAGGCTGTCTTTGGTACATCCTCATCCGATTATACCCTGACCGAAGATCAATCTTAGAGAACCACGATGCCCCCTGGAGCTGGTCAAACAAGTCATCAATTCTGGGCAAGGGATAGCGGTTCTTCACCGTCAGCTTATTCAGCTCCCTATAATCGATGCACATCTTGTGTGACCCGTCCTTCTTCACGAAAAGGATCGGAGCTCCCCATGGAGAATTACTCGGACAGACGGACCCTCGGACTAGTAGCTCTTGGAGCTGTGCAGACAATTCCTACATCTCGGGTGGCGCCAACCGATATGGTGCCTTCGCTATCGGGGCGGCACCTGGTACCAAATCGATACGAAACTCCACCTGTCTTTACGGAGGAACTCCAGGTAACTCTTTAGGGAAAACGTCCTGAAAGTCCCTCACCACTGGCACACTATCGATATCCGTCACTGCCTCCACTCGCGTATCTGAAACATAGGCCAAAAATCCCATGCAGCCCTGCTGCAGAAACCTCCTCGCCCTTGCAGCTGAACAAAAGGTCGGGCCCTGCGAGGCCCTCTCGCCGTGGATAACCAATTCTCCCCCCCCCCCCCTTGGGTTCGAACCCAGACTAACTGCCGCTCACAATCGATCATGGCTCCATTGGCCCCCAGCCAGTCCATCCCAATAATCACCTTCAATCCTCGCAATGGTATGGGAACCAAATCAACGCGAAACCTTTCACCGTGCACATTCAGGACACAGTCCTGACACACCCTCGCAGCACTCACGATGCGATCATCTACAATCTCCACCTCGATCGGGGTATCCAGAGTCCCCGATGCATCTTGGAATTTCTTGCTAAGCGCAAGAGACACAAAAGATCGGGTAGCCCCCGAATCGAATAACACATGGGCCGTCATACCATTAACCAGAAAGGTCCTTATACTAAGCATAATAAGCATACATACAAACACTTAACATAAAAGAGATAGAGGATAATGAACACATACCAACCACGACGTCTGGCGCGGCCCGAGCCTCCTTGGTAGTCAACTGGAATGCACGACTCTTCACCGCTGGAGCTTCCGCCTTAGGGCGTCCCTCAGTAATCCTCATAGTGGCGAGCATGGGTGCCGCCACAGATCCTCCTCCTCCACCCTGTAACCTCAGACAATCGGCCTTTTTGTGACCTGTCTGGTTGCAGTGAAAACATATCAAGCTCTTCTTGGGGCAGTCCTTACTCAAGTGACCCTGTTGGCCACAAGAGTAGCATCCTGACATCCCGGCTGTCCGACAAGCCCAACTATGAAATCTCCCACACTTGGCACACCGACCCCGACCCTGTTGGCCCTTACTCGAAGAATCGGAGGTCTTAGGCTTCTTAGCCTGAGCCCCCGCTGCCTGCACCTGCTCAGTCTTCCGCTTCGTGCGGGACTCCAACTCCATCTCCCTCTCACGGGCCTTGTCAACCATCTCATTCAGGGTTTTGCACCCTGTAAAGCTCACAAATTCCCGAATGTCCTCTCTTAGCATAGAGTGATATTGGGTCCTCCTCATGTCCTCATCTGTCGCATACTGAGGGATCAACAAAGCTCGTTCTCGAAACTTGGCGGTGACCTCCGCCACAGTCTCTGTAGTCTGTTGTAGATCATGGAACTCCCTCACCATCCGTTGCACCTCAATAGGTGGTGCAAACTCCTAATCGAAACGTCGTACAAATTCAGCCCACGACATGTCAGCCACACCAGCTGCTCCCACCTGACTAGTAATCTCGCCCCACCAATCTCGGGCCCTGTCCCTCAGCATATAGAAAGCAAATCCAACCTTTTCCTCCTCCAGGCAAGAACTCGTGCGCTGGGCATTCTTACTGTCCGCCACCCAGCGTCTGCTCACAATGGGATCCCTGACCCCAGAAAACTCTGGAGCTCCGCATGCCTTGAACTCCCTAAATGAGGGGGTTCGAGCTCCACCCTGACCCGCAGAAATATCGGCCTTGAATGCTCTAAGTCTCTCCTCCATGATCTCCATCATGCCCTCCTTGACTGTCCCAAAGATGAGTGGGGTAGCATGAAGGATGCCCCTCGTAACCTCGGCCGTAATCAGCTCACGCAGCCTCTCATCGATACCGTCAGTAGGGCCACCTGACCCAGCCCCGGATCTCGATCTCGATCCCGATCCTAATCCCCCTGCTCCAAATTGCGTAACCACCATGCTGGTCTGTCATTTCACAAAACATAATGATCAAGATACCCATAACAAGGTTACTTCAATACTGTTTTCCTTTGGAATTTCCCAGATAGAACATGGGTTTGGGTACGGGTCCTGTGCTTCCAGTAATACGGGCCCAATACTACCTTCCACACCTACTCGTACCTTTCCCCGCTTTTTTACCTGGTACCTCCAAATCTATCCCCACACAAAACATGACTCACAACTCTCGCATGAATCAAACCCAGACACCCTATGGTTGTCCTACTCATAACAATCAAACCAATCACTACAGGTTGCTTTTAGGCATGCAAATTATACACAAAAAGGATCAAATAGGCTAAATCAATCATTATGAGGCTATCAGTTCCTAACCGTATATAATTTTAAAACATACACTTAGCAATTACATATATTCGACAAGGCTCGCTATCATTTAACATGGCTATTCGACTAGGGAAACTACCTACTTGGCTCGGCTGATCACGTGCGTGGCACTCTCCTCTTTTTGGCTTAAAAATCCTTTTTACTACTTCCTTAGTTTGAGTCCCGACACACCCGAGAATGTGTCTGAATCCCTCAAACCGAGGCTCTGATACCAACTTGTAACAACCCAATTTTACCAAGAAATTTTTCATTTTTAATTAAAAAAACAAATCCCATAATCTATAGATATCCAAAACATTTGTTTTCCAATTCACAATTATTACAATTTCGTTGTACTTTTTGAAAACATCAGAGAGTCCCAAACACACAAAAAGAGAGGTAGAGTGCACGCCATGTCATCACGCCTTGCCTTTGCCCTTAGGCTCTGAAGTACCTGAAACAATCAACAACCTGTAAGCGAAATGCTTAGTGAGTTTCCCAGAGCATACCACACACACAATCCACATATCACATATCCTGTTAACTATAAAAGCTACACACATATTGCATGAACCATGCATACATGAAACCTGTGAGAATGCCATGGGCTACCCCACATGGTCTTCACCTAGGACCGCCATGGGCTCCCCCACATGGCCTTACATCCAATGCCATGGGCTACCCCACATGGTCTTACATCCAATGCCACGGGCTTCCCCCGGGGTCTTCATAAAAAACATGCAATCACATAACAAAACATAGAATGTCTAGTACATATATCATATTCACATAATG
Source organism: Lactuca serriola (assembly GCF_051521515.1). Lineage (NCBI taxonomy): Eukaryota > Viridiplantae > Streptophyta > Magnoliopsida > Asterales > Asteraceae > Lactuca > Lactuca serriola. The sequence continues at coordinate 26,479,126 of NC_136415.1, read as the reverse complement.
GGCCGGCCTTGGTGCCTTAGACCCATAGGTATGGTGAGAAAACTCACCTGTCACGAATGTTGAACTGACACTTTGCGACCAAATATACCCCATGAGCTGCTCCACTCAACTTCCTAAAAAGTGACATATAATAACCAATCATTACCCTCAAAGTCCGCCCTGGTCCACTTCAGTTAAGATCAAGTCAACCGTCCATGTTGACCCTAACTTGCCGAGTGCAACTAGCGACTTGCCGAGTTTCAGGGAAAATAGTCAACACGTCGAGTCACCTAGGTGACTCGTCGAGTTCACGAGGTTCGATTGGTAATCTAGGGCTACATGTCGAGCTTCCCCGCTTGCAACTCGACACGCCCACGAACATTCCACAAATGGGGGAAAAATCTCAATCGACTCGTCGAGTTGTTCCTTCAACTCGTCGAGTCTACGACAATCTTTATCTGCCTCGCCGAGTTGTTCATCCAACTCGTCGAGTTTATGGAAGAATTCATCGGGCTCGCCGAGTTGTTCATCCAACTCGTCGAGTCCATGCCTCTCTTCATATGACTCGCCGAGTCACCCTATCCGACTCACCAAGTCCCTACAGATCTAAGACCATACAGACTCATTTGAGCCATGCAAATCTTCCAAATTACAGATCCTGGCTTCTAAGGTATGCTTCTCACGTAAAGTTGCAAACTTTACGTGCATGCAAGGCTTTTAAGCTCTCAAATAGCAATCTAAACTTAGAATGGAGTCATACACTTGAGGGGAGGCACATGCTAGGCTCAACTGATAACTTTATGCATCTAAAGGCCAAAAGGAGTCCAGATTTGAAGTTACAACTTCAGATCTTGTCTTAAACACAAAAGCCATTTCTTAGAATCCATGCACAAGAGGGTTTTGGGTGGAAATGAGCCAAGGAATAGCTTAATACCTTCAGGGAATGCTCCACAGAAGTAGATCTTGAATCCCCACAAGTCCTTTGCTTCCTCTAGCTTGTTTCCTCAAGTGTTTCCTTCACCAAATCCCTCCCTCAAGCTTAAAATCACCAAGAAACACACTCACACTCGAATCAGGGTTTTTGGGAGGTAAAGAGCTATAAAGGGGAGGCTAGGGGAGGCTAATGACCCTTTAAATAGGGTGCAAGGCCTCGAAATCTAGGGTTTCATCTGCCAACATCTACTCGTCGTGTCCCATAATGAACTAGGCGAGTAGGTCACTAAACTTCGCGGAAAAACCCGCTACTACTCGACGAGTAGGGAGGCCAACTCGCCGAGTAGGCTCTTAAAATCCAAATCAAAATATCATTATTAATACATGAGGATCAGGGTGTTACAAAAAACTTGGAGAATGAGATTGATCGTAATCCATGTCTCATTTCTATAAGATATCTTGTAGAATGGAGGAATATTTGATCACTTATCTTAGGACACGTAACTAACTGGGTCAGAGTTCGACAATGGCTTTTGAGAGCTGCAAATTGCTAATTAGTTTTAGAAGTTATACTGGAACCTATAGTTATTAGACTTATCCAAGAGGAATATTTTTGGATTAGGTGTCTAAGCTAATAACTATAATGGGTATATACTTGAATTAATAGTAGCACAGTCCTTTTTGGTTGCCCTCAAAACTAGCAACTGGATAGATGATTTTCGAAAAAGAGGTTGATTTATTATTTGATTAATAAATTGAAATGAATAATTTGTTAATATATTATGAAAATAATATATTAATTAGCAATAGTAATATTTAATCAATATTCAATTAGAAATTAACTGGAATTATTTTAAGATTAAAGGAATTAATTAAAAGTCCAGGGACTGAAGTGCAATTGTTCAATAGTTGAGCAAGAGGCAATCTAGAACCCCCCCATTAGGCTTGGGCAGTTTCTTGTAGCCTAAGGGATTCTAGAATAATCCCTGGTAGATAAATAGGAAAGTGGATAATTACCCGGTTTAAGATAATGTTGGATTAGGGCTTATCTAGGGTTTCTTAACTGCACTATAAATTGAGCCTACCCTATAATTTTCGGCCAAATCATTCTTTGGGATACCTAGACAAATTTTCTAGCCTCTCTCCTCCTTCTCAATCATCTTCCTTTGCTAGTGTTGGGTGTGAACCATCAGATGCATGACATTTGTGACACTTTCTCTCAAGGCTTCAACAACACAAGGATTTGCATTGTTATTAGTATATAAAAATCAAGGTAGTGTTCTCCTAATGTTAGGTCATAAATTGTGGTTTAAACTTTGCTTTTCTTAATCTATAAGAGTTCTTGGTCTAGGATAGAAAACACCATGTTTTAGTGTTGATTGGACCGAAATCGCATGTGATTTCGGTTAGGCCTTATATTGTTTTATTTGAGTTTTGGGCTTGGGATTGGTTATTAGGTCTAGGTATAATTAGTGTCATTTATGCCTTGTAAAGAGAGTTGGACATTCAAGGGGCTGCCATATTTCTTGGGACGTAAGTTGGAGCGATCTAGAGAGAAAATAGTGTGTAATCAGAATCTTATGTACCAGACGATTGATCAATACATTGTGTGCATTGAAGATTAATTATCTTATTCTTATTCATCTTATATCTTGATTCATTCACTTGATTGGGATTCCGCACCAGCAAAGTGAATCCAATTGATTTGTAAGAGAATCCGGGACCAACAAGTGGTATTAGATCTTGGATCAGTATCAATCGGGTCATTTGCAAACGTTTTTCTAAGAGTTTCTTGGTGTTTTTTGATTTATTTTTTATGAATTTTTGGCTATTGTTCTTCGTGTTCTTCATATTTTGGATTTTTGATCGAGTTTGCCTTTCAAGATTTGAAAATCCCGTGATTTTGGCAAGTTTTGGGCATTTTAGGTCAAGATTTGCAAAATCTAGGCGGCAAACCTCGGTCTCGGTTACACCCTAGAGCTTCTCGGAGGTCAGCGGAGAACGTCTTCGGCCAGCAACATTGTCTTTGATCGGCAGCGAGACTTCTCGTCGTTCTCGGTCTGCAGCGAGGGTTCACGATCTACACGACAGCAGCCTCGGAGTTCTCAGTCCGCTGCTTATAGGTGTTTGGTCTCGCGTGTTCGATCAGAAGTAGTTCTCGGTGCGAGACTTCTCAGCCTCGTGATTTCGGTTCGCATCTTCAGCTTCTCGATTCGGATTTTCAGCCTCGCATCCTCAGCTAAAAATTTTGGATTTTAGTATTTTGACTTATTTTTGGTCAAATTGCCATATTTCCGATCAAATAACTTTGTTTTCAATATTAAAGCTTCGTTTTTGGTCAAAAGGGATCATATTTGGTCAAACACTCTCGTTTTTGGTCAAATATTCTCAGTTTTGGTCTGGAAATTTTCGTTTTCGGTGTAGAAACTTTTGTTTTCGGTCAAGGTTATTCTTTTTGGACAAAGATCTTTGATTTTCACCTTTGACTTTCAGAATTGACTTTTGACTTTCAAGTTTGGCCTTTGACCTTTAATTTTAACTTTCTTGTTTAACTTTCAAGTTCTCACATTTGACCTTTAGAATTGACTTTTAAGTTTGACTTTTCAAATTTGACTTTTAAGTTTGACTTTCTAGGTTTCAAGTCAAATGACATTTTTTTTCTTGGTTTCACAATCAGCTCTAATTTTGGTAAATTGTTCTTTTTGGTGAATAATGAGTTCATCAATCACAAAAGAGGTAAGTGAAACTTCTTGTTCTCAAGCATGTAGTGATACAATTAAACTTTATCGTGAACAATATGATTTATTAATTAGGGAAATTATAGACCTTAAATATGAAGGATATACTCTCAGAAGGGCCTAAAAACCCTTAATACAACAATTAGAGGCCCAAACAAAAGATTTAAAAAGAATAAAGGAAGAATATAGTATTAAATGTGAACAATATAACTATGCTAAAGTAGAAATTGCCGAATTAACTCCCGAACTGGATGCATTAAAAGCTAAATATAAAGATGCTGAATTTAATTTTAAGAAATTTGATGTGTCAAGTGAGGTAGTTGTGTCCATGATAGAAAAACAATAAAAATTTAAAGATAATCAAAATAAGGGTCTAGGGTATCACAGTGTTCCACCTCCCTTCAATGATAATTATACCCCACCCCTTGAGACCAATGAGGTAGAGATACCTGCTCAGTATGGCCAAACCCTTAAACCAGTTTCAGTCGAGACTGAACAATCATGCCAAACTGAGAATATTGTGGTGAAAAATACTAATGTTTCTACCTCATGTGCAGAGCAGGTCAAAGTGCATGATGGGCATGAGTAGAAAACAAATAATTCTTGTTCTGCTGATAATTATTCAAAAGCTCATGATGAGGTGAACAATTCTAATGCTTCTACTTCATGTGTAGATAAAGAAGCAATGCAAGATGGGAGTGAGCATAAATCAATTAACTCTAAGTCTGCTGAAAGTGTTTCAAAAGCTTGTAATGATGACACCCCCAGTGTTGAAAAATCCCAGCCACAAAAAGTTGTCAAGCACTCTAACAAATGTTCTTCTACTTGTGTCACACCCCAAAACCAAGAACGGCGGAAACGTTCAGGGGTGGAGGACGTCATGTATAGTATCATAACAGTGTAAAGTAGTAAACAAGCAAAAACATCATCCATTGCATTAAAAGTAAAGTTTTAATACACATGTGTTCTTTCTTAGTAATTATACACCAAAATATATATAATCAAAATAAAATGCGAGTCTTGACTGTGCTTCGTCTTCTCAGAACCTGGTCATCGTACCTGTCTATTGGTGACCTGAGAATACAAGTTATTTTAAAAGTGAGAAGATCGACATAAAGCTGGTGAATTCATAAGTATTTTAGTGTCATTGATTTGGAAAGCTGTTATGAAAAACATACAATTGTTGATGAAACATTTGATATAAGTGTGAAAACCCTAGAAAATCTAATATTTCCTACTAGTATAAAAGTAGTCTTCTACCAAGACCCAACTGTTTTGAAGTTTGCATTTCTGTGCAAAAGAATGTTTTTCCCATGAATGACTATTATTATAAATATATAGTCTACCTCATAGTTTATGTGATTGTGTCAAAAAATAACAGTAATAGGGAAAATATATTCATTGAAGTAATATCCTTTGGTACTAGGATAAACACGGCGTGGAAACTCGCAGAAAATGTATTAACCGTAGACATCCGTCGATGTTCATTTTCCCTACTGTAGCTAAAAGTCTTGGGCGTAGAATGGTTAGTCCCGAACGTATATAATAGTATCTACTCATATAATATGTAATAGTATCTCATCATATTGTATCTATGTAAGTATAACCCTGTAAGTGTATCCCTTCATATAGGATTTAGTATAGACTCATGAATGAACTGACTCTAGTGTAATTCCTTGTAATAGGAATAGTGTTTTGTATCCCCTAATGTAACATACACGTTTTGAAATCGTGTTTTAAGTAAATAATATTATGAAATATTAAGTGAATTTGAATGTTGAGTTCTAACAGATAGTTTTTACTAGAAATGAAGTAAAACTATGTTTAGAATCACTCATAAAATGTTGGAAGTCTTATAAGATTCCAATTAAAAACCAAATAGTAAAATATAGTGAAAATATAAAATTTGGAATAAGTAAAATTTTATTATTGAAAGTATTAGATAATCTCGTTAGAAACATTTAGGCGAAAACCTCATCGAAATCCGAGTTATAACGAAGAAGTTATGACCAAACGAAGATCCGTGATAAATCCGGAAAATACCTTGTCGCGTAAAAATTTAATTTTCGATAAATTAATTTTTAGTCTTAGTGATGTAAATGAAAGTTGTAGAACTCGTGAAAATAATCAACTTTCATATAAAGACCGTTTGAATCTGATTTCGTATGAGAAAGTTATGATTTTTCGATGTTTCAGCTTAGCAGTAGACAGCTAAAAACACGAATTTTAGATCAAGTGATTTTTAGCCGACACAACCTAAACGAGAATTGAAGGTCTCGTCATTAGTAGTGCAACGGTAAAAAGTCTGACGAAAACGGACGTCGGATGAAGAAGTTATGAATTTTTAACGGATTTTCCTGTCCCGGTCTGTTAAAAATAATAATATTAAAATTAAATTCAAAATTAGCCGACGAAGTCTAAACGAAAGTTGTAGAGCATAATTTTAGCTTCGCGTGCATATAAAGAACGTCAAAAACGGAGCTCGTACGCGAAAGTTATGGATTTTACAAGATATGGCACATTTTTCGAGAAAATTCGCATGAATAGTACTGCCACGTCACCCTCGTATGTGAGGCTTCCACGTATCGGACAGGTGTTCGCTTCTGATTGGACCGCAGCCTTGCGTGTTGCCTTCTGATTGGACCAAGTGCGAGGACCACTAAGCTCAGAACACCTTCGCAAGAGACACCCCCTTGATCACCCTCGCATGCGCAACCCACGTGCGAGCCACCTGCGCACCGTCAGCGAGCCTGCTGTTCCGAGCCGAAAAGACCGAGCCGATGACGCGCCTGAAGCTGATGACTCCTCGCATCCGAGCCTCGCCGAAGCTGCCACCTGGTCCGAACCTCGCAGACGCGTGCCTCCTTCCCTTCGCTTCGGATCCGAAGCTGAGCCCTATATAAGGGGTGCGAGCCCTCTCGGCTAATTTTAGAAAATTTCCACTTTCACCCCCTTTTTAAATATTTTTACTATTCCGACTTCCCCCGAAGCCCCGGTACTGATTCCAAAGCCCGAAACACGCCCCGAGACTCCCGAGAAACCCGGAAAATTTATCTTTTCGGTTTCGAAGCTCTACCTTCGCAGAGCCCGGTTTTCAAGAAAACTTCCAGTTTTCAACGACGAAAGTCATATTTAGAGCCGAAGTACTGCCAAAATTAATATTTTAGCCCCCAGTTATTTCATAGTGAGTTTAATATATAGAAATAATTGTATGTTATGTGTTATATGTGCTACGTGCTTTTTAGTGTTATTATTCCGGGTTATTTTCCCGGGTTATTTTTAATTGCTATTTTTAATAGCAAAGAAATACCTTTGACCATGTGATCAGTGAAAGGACTTAGATTCATGTTGGTACTGGTATGTAGCCTCTGGCCATGTGGAACATGTCTCCGTAAGAGAATGAATTCTATTCTATGGTAGTGGCAGAAGGTTAGATAGGGCTATAAGCCTGAAATCTACCGAAATGTTAATCTGAAGTTGTATATCTTCTGTGCCGTTTGGGCCAAAGCTTTATTGATGTATATCAAGCATGGAAATTGTTATGTCTCATTGATTGTATATCTTTAAATCAAATCAATGATTGATATGGAATGTTTGTCACATGATTCACATATGCCCTTGTTGTTCCTTGTTCCTCTTTGCTTCTGCCCTATTAAAGTATATATATATATATATATATATATATATATATATATATATATATATATATATATATATATATATATATATATATATGACATAACGTTATATTGTATCTATTATTGAACTCACTAAGCGTCACCGCTTACCCTCTCGATGTTTAACAAATTGCAGGAGATAAACATCCAGTATAGTTATATACTGGTAGAAGATTTTTGAATAGTTTGAAACAATTGTATCGATAGAAGCTTATGAATAGTTTGAAATTATTGTATTTTGCACTCCCATATGTATAAAACTATAGAATCCTGGGAAGTAATGTAATATATAACACTTTAAAATAGTCGGTTTGTATTCATTAGTTTGTAATCTCTTTATCAATGTAAAATATTGTTTTTATGAATATGCAAGTAGCATGTTTTGGAGTAACTGTATTGTCGAGTATGAAAGTTTGGGTCTTTCATAAATACGAAAGTTAGGGTCTTTCACCTAAACTATCCCTATAATAGTTTACCGGAATGTAATAGATGTCCAAGAAGGTTTATACATCCCTGCTACTCAAGAGTGTGGGAACCGAATGAAGGATGAAAGCTTTCATATCAATACATATATACATGAACATAAGTGTATAAATATGGTTTTGATCAATAAGTTGAAAGAGATTTTGTAAAACATTTAAGAGTTTTGATCAATAAATAACAATGACTTGATGTCATTTTATAAAACATTTCAAAAGTAATTCATTTGATAACAAAGTACATCAGGACTGAAAACCCTTACGTGAATCACATTTTGAAGTATGTGAATCAGTCGGTTGAAAACACAATTATAAATCACATGTGATTGATACTATAACATACTGTTTTCTACTTGTATTCCCCCCCCCCCCCCCCCCAATTAAAGCATTTAAAATCATTTAAAAGATTGATTAAGGGGTATGAACTCACCTGCAGTGAGTGGTATGGATGAACTGATGAAACAGGATTGCTAGGTGTCAAGTGAAGACTTGAGCACACACAAGGATCCTAGTTACATATAATGACACAGATATGTATCCAATTATTCTTTAAACAACTAATCAACAAAGTTAAGACATCCTAGGACATGCTAAACCGTGACATCCCCAAAATTTCGGCCAGAAAAGACCGATTTTCATTTATGCTTTTAAAATAATTTCAGAGTAAATCCTTTTGATTTGGAAGAGTTGCGGAATTTGTTCCCAAAAACAAAACATGATAAAACAATGTTTACCAAAGCATTTCATAAAAGAAATGTATTTTCATTATATAATCAAAACTCGGGGTGTCATGTTCCGATACAGACCAATAAGCATAAACGATAACATTACAAGTCATTCAACAAATATATACATAAACAGACTTGTAAACAAAACAACTTGATGGTTCATCCATCTTATGCCCTTGCGCCACTTCCTGTAATGCAAATAAAACTGAGTGGGTCAGGCTTGGGAGCCTGGTGAGCATATAGGGTTTTCAACCCACAATAAATAATTATATTTAATATTCACCAACCAACAATAACCCAATTACTCATTCCCGTTATTCTCACTTTATGTCCCTAAGACAACTAACATAAGGGACCTAGTCTAAGAATATTTCATCAGGGCGACAACACATGCTTCGGGGGTTCCTCAGCAATATAAGTCAAATAAGGCAACCACGAGGGGGATGGAGTACAACGAATGAACACCCATGTTCATTAACACCTACAGGTGGCGAACCTGCTAGCGTTCCACAGGACTGTCTAGAAAAATCTGTGGTCGTCATCTAAACTCTGCTAGATGACTGAATCAAAACAACAACGAGGCCTCTCATCTGTTTATTACACACCACTTATCTACCCATGTTCTACCCAACATATTAGTAGATAAAAATATACATTTTTATACATAGTTTAAAAACTTGTATAGCATGCTTTAATCAATACATATTCCACATAACAGATGAGGCACACACACATAACACGTATTTCATAGAAAACAATTCAGATCCATGAGATAGAAGAGAGTGAATATACATTCACACATATAACACAAAATATACACATAACACGTATTTCGTATAAAATACTTTATAATTATGCGTTAGAAGAAAGTAACCACACACTCACACCTATAAACAACAATATACTTAATACACTCAAACCATACTTGTATTATTATCGTGTTTATGAAAGGTAGTATACACTCACTTGATCAGAAGATGATCGGACAACACTACGACTTGCAGAAGTAGTAATCCTCACCAGATCTGGAAGATCTTCACAAAAATCGAACTTCTCTCGGGCAGAGCTTCAGCTCGGTAATCGCACTTCTCGGGATCTTCGGGATCTCGAGACTTGCTTCGGGGCTCGAGAATATTACCGGGGCTTTGGGGTACTTCTGGCACGCAAATCGAGGTAATACGGGAGAGAAAAGAGAGAAAGATAGCAAAGGAGTCGGCTGCCTTCGGATCCTATTTATAGAGGCTGGAACCTCGGAGTACGCGGGGCGTACGAGGATACGCGGGGCGTACGCCTCGGATCGTCATGGCTTACGTATCCGAAATACTCGAGTGCGAATGTCGACATACCTCGGTGTACGCGGGGCGTAGGCTAGTATGCGGGGTGTACTTCGGATGAGTTCGATGACTCGTCTTCGGATAATACCGGGATTTAATAATTAAATTTAATTATTAATTATTTAATAAACTTCGAAAATTCATAACTTCTTCATACGAACTCCGTTTTCGACGTTCTTTATATCCACGCGAAGGTGAGATTACGCTCTACAACTTTCATTTAGACTCCATCGGCAAATTTTAACTTTATTTTTATTATTTATTTTTAATAGGCCGGTACAGAAAAACTTCGTTATAAATTCATAACTTCTTCGTTTGACGTCCGTTTTCGCCTAACTTTTTATCGCTTCGATACCAACAACAAGATCTTCGATTCTCGTTTAGATTGTTTCGGCTAAAAACCGCTCGATCTCAAATCGAGTATTTTAGGCTGCATACCGCTAAGCCGAAACTTCGATAAATCATAACTTCCTCATACGAAGTTAGATTTGGGCGTTCTATATATATTCGGAAACCTCGTTTCAACTACTACAACATTAACCAAAGATATCAAGTTTATTTTACACTTAAATTTTGACGCTTATTTTTATTCTTAATTAATCAATTAAGCACAAAACACATAATACTCAAATAATACACTCTTATTATTTCAAAACGGGTTACAAAGGTTAACCTAGACTATTACATTGCTAAAAATGGCAAGCTCGGAAACACAGGCATTACATAAACACTTTATATAAGTGTTATAAGTCCCAAGGATTGCATCTAAGTGTTGTAGGACATTGCTATTGAGTTTAGGGTTCAAGGAAACCCCTTTAAATAAGTTTATGGTTTTGCGACCATTAGTCATTGAGTTTACGGTCGTAAACTCATGCTCCTTTTACCATGTGTTGTTTTAAAGTTCTACAAGTCCTTAGAAGCATTTCTACTTGATGGTTAAGCCTTTGGAAGAGATTAGGGCACCATTTCCCTCCTTTGAGGAGTTTACGACCCTAAGACCATTTCCTTTTGGGTTTACTACCGTAAACCCTTATGGATTATGGTATCTTGATGTTTTCAAGTCCTAAAGATATAAAGGAATGAGTCTAGACTAGATTCCAAAGCTTGTGAAGGGACTAGGGTCACTTTGGCCTCTAAATTAGGGTTTACGGTCCAAGGTGTTCTTGGAACGTAAACACCTTTGATATTGGGTTTCAATGGTGTTTTCTTGATGTAAAGAAGTGTATCAAGCCTTAACATACTCTAGGATAGAACTACTTACAATATAGAAGCTTGAAAAAGGTCCAAAAGTCCAAGAACACTAGTGTGTGTTCTTGGTGTTCTTGGTGAAACTTGAAGAATCAACCTTTTGGAAAGATTTCATGGATAGAAGTGTGTTAAATCACTTGATTAAGTGATATACTAACTTAAAAGGGCTAGAAACACTTACTAGATGAAGACCATGAAGAATTCTTTGGATGATACTTGAGAGAGTTTGAGTTTTTGTTCTTGAAAGTTGGAGAAATGGTAAAAATAGCTAAGTGTCACCTTTATACCTCTTTCCTTTAGGGATTACGACTGTAAACTCCTTGTTTACGCCGTAAAATCTAAACTTTTGATGTGTGGGGACTTTATTGTTGCACAATAAACCCTAGGGCATCCTCTCTCCTGATATCTCCTAAGTTGTTAATCCTAAAATACTCAAACTTATTCCAAAAGCTTGAAAGTTTTCAGAAATTGTTTTGACTTCTATTGAATTGACATGTTGTACAGAATAGAAATTTCGGGTTGTCACATCATCCCCTCCTTAGAAGGAATTTCGTCCTGAAATTAGAGTTTAAGCAAATAAGTAGTTACAAATAACTAAGTAAAAAGACGAGGATATTTAGTTTCATCTGATCCTCTCACTCCCAAGTGAATTCAGGTCCTCGCTTGGCTTTCCAGCGAACCTTCACTATCAGGATGCGGATTTGTTTCGTTTGCTTGACCTCCCGGTCCATGATCTCTACTAGTTCTTCCACGAAGTTGAGGCTCTCGTTGATCTCGATCTCATCGAGTGGGATAACAAGAGTCTCGTCGGACAGACACTTTTTCAAATTCGAGACGTTGAAGGTAGAATGTACATTACTGAGTTCGCGTGGTAAGTTAAGTTTGTAAGCTACTGGGCCGATTCTTGCGAGAATCTCGAAAGGCCCTATGTACCTTGGATTTAGCTTTCCATGCTTTCCGAAGCGTATCAAGCCGTTCCAGGGTGAGACCTTCAATAGAACGCGGTCGTCCACCTGGAATTCCAACGGTTTCCTTCGCTTATCAGCGTAGCTTTACTGTCGGTCTCTAGAGGCTTTCAATTGTTCACGAATTTGAACGATCTTCTCTAACATTTCCCGAATGATCTCCGGACCTGTGAGAGTGCTTTTAGGAACTCGTCCTTTAGCTAACTGGGTATCACCCACCTCAACCCAACACTGAGGGGATCTGCACTTTCGGCCATAGAGGGCCTCGAATGGAGCTGCTTTTATGCTCGTGTGATAACTGTTGTTGTAAGAAAATTCGACAAGGGGTAAGTGAGTATCCCATGCTTTCCCAAAGTCAATCACACAGGCTCGTAACATATCTTCCAAGGTTTGGATAGTTCTCTCACTTTGTCCGTCGGTTTGTGGATGGTAGGCTGTACTCATGTCCAGCCTAGTTCCTAGGGAATTTTGTAGCGACTGCCAGAACCTTGAAGTGAATCTACTATCTATGTCTGAGATAATGGATATATGAACACCGTGCAGTCGTACAATCTCCCTAATGTAAGTTCTTGTAAGCTTCTCCATCTTGTCTGTTTCTTTGATCAGCAGGAAGTGTGTAGACTTGGTCAATCTATCGACAATGACCCATATGGTATCAAGTCCACCCGTTGTCTTGGGCAACTTGGTTATAAAGTCCATAGTGATCTGCTCCCACTTCCACTCCGGTATTTCCGGTTGTTGTAATAAACCGGAGGGTTTCTGGTATTCGACCTTGACCTTTGCGCAAGTGAGGCATTTACTCACAAAGGTAGCAATCTCTGCTTTTATGTTAGGCCACCAGTATAACTTTTTAAGATCCAGATACATCTTATCTGAACCTGGGTGGACGGAATAACGAGTGTTGTGCACCTCGTTCATGACCAAGTCTCTGAAACCACCGAGTTTCTGTTGGATTAGTGTCTAATTCCATAACTATTTTGGTATGTACTTGACCCGATGGTGCATGGTCCTTTTGGGTTGCCTTCACCAAAGCAACTTGATAGGATGAATTATGGAGAGAAAGGATTAAATATGATTTATTAATATATTATGGGAATAATATATTAAAGGAGAAATCATATTATTTAATTAATATTAGTCAAGAATTAATTAGTAATTAGTTTTGTGACTAAAAGAGATTAATTAAACTTAAGGGACTGGAATTGTAATTATAAGATAATTGCAATTTGGGCCATGGATTTCCTTGAATCAAGAGGTGGACAAATTCTTATGGGAAGCCCATAAGGAAATCGTCCAAGGGGCTTGATTAAAGGAGTCTATGGGTTGCTTAGGGCTTAAGCAACCAAATTAGGGTTTCCTTGTTAGATAACCCTAATAGCCTCACTATATATAGAACCCTTAAGGCTCAAAAACGTGGACAAGAAACCTTCTAGGGTTTTCACACGATTTTGGCAGCCTCTATCCTCTCTCCTCTTCATCCTCTTGCTTATGGTGTTTGTGAACCATTAGAGGAGTGACACTTGTGACTCTAAGCCTTCCAAAGTCAATTCAAGGAGGAATTGGGATTGTTATTACTACATAACAATCAAGGTAATAACATAAACCTAATTATATGTTAATATTGAATTCCATATGCTAGAATTAGGGTTTATAGTCTTGGATTCAAAGCATGTACAATAGAGAAACCTAGATCCAAGCATTAGGGTTTGTATGAGCACTTAGGATGTCTTATGACCAAAACCCTTCAGTGGTATTAGAGCCTAGCTTGGTTTCAATTGTATTGATGCATTGTATAACTGGAAAATTCGTTTTTTGGGTTTCTGGAGGCTGGACTCGCCGAGTCCATGCAGACTCGACGAGTCCAAGCCTGACTCGCCGAGTCAACTCGTCAGATGGAGGGTATTTCGGGATTTTTTGCTGTTTTTGCTTATGGATAGTTACCTTATCATGTTAAATCAATATTAATCCGATTATATGATATATATGACTATAATTTTGATCTAATTGAAGATATTTATCAATTAATAAGATAATTGTTTCCTTATGTGATAATTGATTAATTATTTTGAGTAAATTGATAAATTGTTTTGCAAGAAATCATTAAATAAATCAAATGTGGATAATTATGTGATTAAATGTTAATTTGAATTATTTTTTATTTGATCCTTATTGTTATGAAAAGTTTCATATTTTGCCCTTTAGGTTTTATAGTTTAAATTTGAACCCTAAAATTTTTGTTGTTTTGAAATTTAAATAGTTAAAACCCTAATGTTTTGAAAAAGGTTTCAAAACATGCCCTCAAATTTTGGAATTTAAATTTTGATTAAATGGTTTGATTTTGATGTATATTTAAATTCTAAACCCTAATGTGTTGAAATGTTTCAAAACTTGCCCTCAAGTTTTTGGAATTTAAAAGTTGATTAAAAGTTTAATTAGGAATGTTAAATTCTAAAACTCTAGTATATTTTGAAAAAGTTCAAATCACACCCTTATGGTTTTATTAATTAATTAAGGTGTATAATTAAAAGAGGTTTAATAAATCCATAAAAGTTTAGGTTTACAATTTAATTGAATTAAAAGTATAATTGTTAAATTAGACCACTTAGTATTTTAAAAGTATAAAATACACCCTATACTATATATATATATATATATATATATATATATATATATATATATATATATATATATATATATATATATAACATTAAAAGTCTAACATTATATATATGTATGAGTAAAGGTCAGTCTTACCGTTAGTAGGCCTCATTCACGAAGCTGGTCTATAAGGGGTGTTTAAGGAAATTGCCTATAAAATGGCGATTGAATGGGTATCCACTCTTACCCACCGCACTCTTGACTAGTGGAGGGTCGTTATCCGAACGGGTAGGATAGGACAAAACCTTCCATTATAAGTATAATGAAGTATTAAAGTAACTAAATGTTTTCATAAAATTCCCAATCTTAGTTACTTAGGCAAAAGTGAATTGATGCAATTCCATAAAATTACACTTTGTGCCC
The DNA here is from genome assembly GCF_051521515.1 of Lactuca serriola. NCBI lineage: Eukaryota > Viridiplantae > Streptophyta > Magnoliopsida > Asterales > Asteraceae > Lactuca > Lactuca serriola. Next base: position 26,464,024 of record NC_136415.1, on the reverse strand, counting down.
TTGCGAAGACGTTATTGGAGCGTGTGTGGTTTACCGGCACACTAAATGGTTCTAAGCAAAGGTAGCAAAGGGTGACTCAATGTTTGTCATAGTTCGGTGGAGCGTGTGTGGTTTACCGGCACATCGAATAGGTGACTGTAACATGTGAGGGCACCATGTAGTTTGCATGGTTATTCACACCCGCTTTGTGATCCTCGGCATCCCAGTCACAAACAAGAGGGGCATATCGAGATTTAAACATGCCATTGAAATGTTCAATGAATCTCAAAGGATCTAGGAGTTTTCATAGATTTAAAACTTAAATTTCTTTTTCTTTTTTCATGATGGAAATTAGTGAATCGTCATTCACTTACCTTCAAATGTTCTGCGATTTGGGTTACGGCATCCCTCTCCCGAGTTGTAGAATATTGTGTTGGGTCCTAGCCTTAGTATTTCATTTGGGTGATTTACTAAGGACTCAATCAATCAACTAACTTGAATTTGTTTTCTCCTGTTTTGTAGATGTCAAAGTTGACAACTATGGTCTTCTCAAATCCCGTGGAACAAGCATTCCACATGAAGATGATATTCCACGATTCGATCGAGGAACAAGAAATCATGCTTCTCTTCCTCCTCCTCCTCCAATTATTCTCCCTAACCCACAAGATTGTAAAATTGAAAGGTTCAATAATACTCAAGCCCTTTTGGCAAGTAAACATAAAGAAGGAAAGTCGGTGTGTGCACACGTCCTAGGGATGAAGTCACACATTGATAGACTAAGAATGATGGGATCTGTTGTCGGTGAGGAGATGGTTGTTGATTGGGTTCTTCAGTCACTTCCTAACTCGTATAGTGAGTTCGTAAGAGAGTACTATATGATGAACCACGACGTGACCCTTATAGATCTCACCTATATGCTTATTGCTGCTGAATCAGCAATGGTTTGGCGCAATAAAAAAAGCAAAGCTGATTGGTGAATCTGCCTTCAAGACCTCTATGGATATAGACAATGGCAACAAAAGACATGCTATGATCGAAAAGTTTGATCATAAGAGAAAGGCAATGTCTGAAGTAGTTCCATGTCATGTTCCAAAAGAGTCAATTTGCTTTTATTGCCAAGAGAAAGGGCATTGGAGACGAAGCTGCCCTATTTACCTAAGAGATCTAAGAGATGGGAGAGTCAAAACGTATGGCTCTGCTTTAGGTAAAGTCCATTGACTAACTCTTTTAAGCTTCATTCTAGATTCTTAATACATAATGTAATAAGATTACAATTGATGTTTTGTTGGATCGAAGAAAAGCAAGGAAGCTTAAGGGAAGAAGTGAGCAGAATCTAACTGTGAAGGAATGGATTTCGATCGCATTTCTCGAAGATTAGATTCTTGAGCTACTACTTAGAGTTAGAATTAGATTGCTAAGAAAGATGTATTAGCATAAGGTTTTCAATGAGTTGCATTGTAAGGACAAATTTTTCCGCAATAAAATAAATTTTGATTTTACATTTTATTTATTTATCCTTACAATGGCGTGTATGAAAAAATTGATGTTAAAATGTTTCTATTATTAGCAATAATGGAGTTGATTTTTAATAATGTTGTTTATGGAAATGTCGAGAATTTACCAAATATGGAGAGTTTCTCATCGCCCAAGTGACGGAAACTTGGAATCATGCAACTTAGTTGCATGATGAATGAGAAATTTCATATTTGGAAATTAGACTAATTAATTGACAAAGTGTCAAGTGAAGGACTAGGAGATCGAGTACACAAAGTTGTGTGTTGATCAAGTCCACCATAAAAGTAACAATGATATTCGTCATGATTTACTAAAGGTTTAGTAAATATGATTATACTTATAAGATTAAGTGTAATTCTGAATTGATTGAAAAGGAATAAGAAGAATCAAGTAGGCAGAAAGATAAAAGTTTCTCCATTCTAAGAAGGAGGGAGAGTACCTTTTATGCTTTATGATAGGTCTTAATGACTAAGAACCATATCTCAATTGATCCTCTAAGTGAGTCTTAGTACAATTGTATGTTTAAGAAGAGGAATCAAGGATTGAAGAAATGGTTAAATCAAGAAGTCAATCATACTTCGTTCCAATAACAAGTTTTAAAGTTAAGATTGTGACATTGAGTGAAAAGTATTAAGAAGGTTTATAACATTCATCAATTGTGGAAAGTTGTGATGTCTTGGATAGGACAAAGACCAACTAGGACCAAAGTTATGAAGTGTTTTGTCTTGATAAAAGCTACACTAACTCTTGAATATTTGTTTGTCAAGAAATGTTTATTGACAACAGAATCTTATATGTCAAGGAGTCAGTGGGAGTCTTAATGGTCTTGAAAGGTTTCAAGAACAAATCAAATAAACCTTATCGATCATCACTAGCACACGAGTTGAGGTTTAACACCTATCGTGTTGACATTATTTTGTTTCTGTGCCAATCCAATCAAGTTAATTATGCATGTGAGTTCTATGAGTTCTCAGTTTGAACGCATAAAAGGCAAAGCACCTTAATCAATGAAATACATTGATAGGAAAGGGTGAGCTGCTTAACTACTTGGAAGACATGGTGGGCAGCTGTGCTACCATAAGGCAAGAAATAAAAATTAAGAAAGTTCGGTCCATATGAGTTTGAATTTGTCGTAAACTTTAGTTTTTAACAAATTCACATGGATAGGAACACATACACCATTTAAATCTCAGTGTCATAAGATTTTCCCCTTTATGAAAAATGATTGTGAGGAAATGCTTTCACTAAGAGAGATTTTAAGAAGATAGTGATTGTAAAATTGCATTCTCGAATTCGATCATGGTTACGGTATCCCTTTCCATAATTTGAATTGTGAGGTTTGGCAATTAGTTTTAAGTGTTTAGACACACATATGAACTATCGAAGGCAAAGGTGTATAAGTTCAAGAAGCCTTGATAAAAGATTATCAAAGCACAAAATATTAGAAACATGAACTTAAGAAATTCAATAAGCATTGTTTTTCTGAAAGTTAAGATGTTTATGAATACATGTCGAAGCTAGTGGGAGCATAAGTGTTATGTTTTATAATAATCATCATGATAGTGGGAGCATAAATGTTATGATTGTATGATTATTAAGGCACGCATTGCAAGTTGGCAATATTAATTATAGAGAACAAGAGTTATACCTTGCAAAGTCGTAAGGGTTATAAAGTTGTTTTGCTATAATTAAGGGAGAGAATATTATGCTTCATTTAAAATCTAAAGGCTTAGGTTGAGAAATGTTAATAAACTTAGTCAAAGGTACATAGTGTGTTCTTAAAATTTCGATTATGATTACGGCATTCCTCTTCACAATTCGAATTTTGAGAACATAGCAAATAAAACATTATGCATCGTGTCCCATACGCTTCGGGTATAGGATCGATTGCAAATGCTTTAATGTTTGACCATTCTAAAATTTTCCAAATTTCTAGCGCATTTAGAGGGAAAAAGGACTAGAATTGGTTTTGACTAAAATAATTAAACAACTATCAAAGGACAATCCAAAGTTCGACGAGGATTGGTCGCTTGTGAGTAGTTGGAAGCATGGTATTGGATGGACCATATCGACATTATTATGAATAGAAAAGATTCTATTAAGAATGAGTTGTCATATGGAAATTATGGAAATGTTTCCATACCGGATGGACCATATTGACATCATTACGAACATATAAGATTCTATTAAGAATGAGTTGTCATATGGAAAATATGGAAGCGTGTCCATATTGGGAATTGAATATTGAAAATCTATGTCTAGATTAGAAACTTTTATGAAAAAGGATGTTCAAAGGAATGTACTTTGAGTGAGAGACATCATATCTAAGGAATTGTCTTGTAACAATCACCGATAGAAGACTTTGTAATATCATTGGCAATAGTCTTTGCGACTTTGGTGCATTGACATTACGAAATGATAAGTTGCATAGAATGTTAGAATCTAGCATATTCTATAAGTAACAAGAATTTGATATTCTTTAACTTATGAAAAATGGATTTGGAGTTTTGAAATGAGAAGGATTGGAAATGTGTTCAATGTGATCTATTTCACAAAGTAAGAACCATAGGTAAACATTGTGTGCATGCTAGGAGCATGGGACAAGTGTTGGAATTCAAGTAAGAAGTTGATTACCCGAAACGAAAAATAATGAGTAATCAATATGGTGATAAATAAAAGGCGTTTTATTTATACTCAAAGGTTTGAGGCCATATGGGATTAGTATTATTCTTGTGTTTCACATTTGCATGTTTAGACTTCCAGAATTATTGAGTTTATTAAGAATAATCGAATTATTCAAACGGGCCACAATCGTTCATATGTTGGAAGTAGATATGAATGAAGACTGTCGTGAATTGGTGTGTGGATTGTCTAGAAAAGTATTAGACATAAGCAAATGTTTGCTGCAACGTTCATGAGTGCTTATGAATGTGATTTGAGCATTGGATTAAACCCACGCTCACTTGGATCACTCCATGAATTGTATCACGAGTGATTGGTGAGACGATAACATCTTATATTCTTGAAACCAAGATGTGTGAGTTGTATCTTGCGAATCGGTTGCACATTGATAATATGTAAACGCACTAGTAACTTGGTGTTATAAAACATATTATTGTGTGTAATTTGGTGAGTAAGTGCAAAGGAGCATTGTATCAAATTTTATCTGTTCCTTTTATCCAAAGTAGGATAAAAGCGATATCTTTGGTCCCCTTGATGGTTTAGTGATGACAAACGTAAATGCTTGGCCGGGCTAGGGCTAATTTGATTTGTTCAATTAGTTTGTCGTCATAAATCAGAAATTGAGAAGTAGTACAAAGAGAATGATTTGAAATCATATCTCATATGATATCTAGAATGGAGGAATATATGATCCCTTATCTAAGGACACACGTATCTGATAGGATCAGAGTTGACAACGGCTTTGGAAAGCTACGACTGCAGATCAGGATCTGAAGTCATACACAGAATAGTTATTAGACTTATCCAAGTGGGAAACTGTTGGATTAGTGTCTAAGTCCATAACTATTTTGGTATGTACTTGACCCGATGGTGCATGGTCCTTTTGGGTTGCCTTCACCAAAGCAACTTGATAGGATGAATTATGGAGAGAAAGGATTAAATATGATTTATTAATATATTATGGGAATAATATATTAAAGGAGAAATCATATTATTTAATTAATATTAGTCAAGAATTAATTAGTAATTAGTTTTGTGACTAAAAGAGATTAATTAAACTTAAGGGACTGGAATTGTAATTATAAGATAATTGCAATTTGGGCCATGGATTGCCTTGAATCAAGAGGTGGACGAATTCTTATGGGAAGCCCATAAGGAAATCGTCCAAGGGGCTTGATTAAAGGAGTCTATGGGTTGCTTAGGGCTTAAGCAACCAAATTAGGGTTTCCATGTTAGATAACCCTAATAGCCTCACTATATATAGAACCCTTAAGGCTCAAAAACGTGGACAAGCAACCTTCTAGGGTTTTCACATGATTTGGGCAGCCTCTATCCTCTCTCCTCTTCATCCTCTTGCTTATGGTGTTTGTGAACCATTAGAGGAGTGACACTTGTGACTCTAAGCCTTCCAAAGTCAATTCAAGGAGGAATTGGGATTGTTATTCCTACATAACAATCAAGGTAATATCATAAACCTAATTATATGTTAATATTGAATTCCATATGCTAGAATTAGGGTTTATAGTCTTGGATTCAAAGCATGTACAATAAAGAAACCTAGATCCAAGCATTAGGGTTTGTATGAGCACATAGGATGTCTTATGACCAAAACCCTTCAATTTCGGGGTCCAGATCCAATCCATGAGATAATAAGTTCCACCACCTTTGACTTCCAAGTTCTTATCCATCCCTCGCAGGGATTCACTGGACACATTTTCAGGTTTCAAAGCGTCGAGCTGAGCCACCTGTATTTGTGTGGATAAGTGTGAATGGATAGTCATAGTCATTGATTTGACTCTATGACCAGAATATTCTTTCCTACTCAGGGCGTCAGCTACTACATTGTCCTTGCCGGGATGATAACGAATTTCGCATTCGTAATCACTAAGTAGCTCGACCCACCGTTGTTGTCTCATGTTGAGCTCCTTTTGGTCGAATATATGTTGTAGGCTCTTGTGGTCTGTAAAGATTATGCTTTTCGTATCGTACAAGTAGTGTCTCCAGATCTTCAGAGCGAATACTACTGCTCCTAGCTCAAGATCCTCGGTGGTGTAGTTAACCTCATGTGTTTTCAGCTGTCCTGAGGCATAGGCGATGACTTTACCTCGTTGCATCAGAACACATCCGAGTCCCTGATTTGAAGCATCACAAAAGACAACAAAGTCTTCTATCCCTTCGGGGAGGGATAGTATTGGTGCGGTACACAACGCTCGTTTGAGAGTTTGGAATGCTCTTTCCTACTTTTCTTCCCAGTCAAAGGATACGCCCTTCTGGGTAAGTGTTGTAAGAGGTTTCGCTATGCGGGAGAAGTTCTAAATGAATCTGCGATAGTAGCCAGCGAGGCCTAGAAATTGAGGAATTTTTGTAGGCGTCTTCGGTGCTGACCAGCTCTTAATGGCTTTAATTTTGGATGGGTCCATGTGTATTCCCTCTTCGCTAACCACGTGCCCTAAGAATTCAACTCTTCGGATCCAAAATTCGCATTTCGAGAACTTCGCATAAAGCTTCTCCGCGTGCAGGGTTTCTAAGACTTGTCGTAGATGCTTACTATGCTCCTCCTTACTACGAGAGTATATAAGTATATCATCGATTAAGACAATGACGGACTGATCCAAGTAAGGACGACACACCCTATTCATTAAATCCATCAATACAGCGGGTGCGTTTGTTAATCCGAACGGCATCACTACGAATTCGTAGTGCCCATAACGAGTTCGGAAGGCTGTCTTCGGAACATCCTCCCCTAGTACTCGTAGTTGGTGATATCCGGATCTCAAGTCGATTTTTGAAAAGAAATTCGCCCCTTGGAGTTGATCAACTAAATCGTCGATCCGAGGCAAAGGATAACGATTCTTGACGGTCAGTTTGTTGAGCTCCCTGTAGTCGATGCACATTCGAAATGACCCATCTTTCTTCTTGACGAACAAGACTGGAGCACCCTAGGGTGAGAAGATTGGTCTTATAAAGCCCTTTCTACGTAGTTCGTTAAGTTGACTGGACAGTTCTTGCATCTCTGCAGGTGCTAGACGATAGGGCGACTTGGCTACGGGGGTAGTCCCTAGAACTAAGTCGATTCAAAACTCGACTTAGCGTTGTGGAGGTAATCCTGGAAGTTCTTCTGGGAAAATGTCATGAAATTCGCGTACTACTGGAATGTTCTTGATGTCTTTCGCTTCTTGGCTCACATCGACCACATAAGCAAGGAATGCACGACATTCCTTTCGCAAAAATTTCTGAGCTTGAATGCTCGAGATGATATGAAGGTTCGTGTCGGGTTTGTCACCATAAACTACTAGGGTTTCGCCAGACAGCAGATTAAGGCGAACATCCTTTTCATAACACATGATGTCGGCATGATGAAAACTCAACCAATCCATGCCGATAATGATGTCGAAACTTTTAATTAAGACCGGCATGAGATCCATTGAAAATGGAGGGCTATCTAAAGTTAGGGTACAACCTACGTATATGCAGTTAGTACTTTCCATTTTCCCATTTGCCATTTCTACTGTGAATGATTTATCTAATGCACGTGGTTTTTGTTTAAGTAGGTGTGAAAATTTATGGCTTACGAAACTTTTCTCTGCTCCACTGTCGAAAAGTATGCAAGCATATGAGTTATCGAGGACAAACATACCAGTAACTATAGTTGGATCAGCTACGGCTTCCTCGTGGCCTATGGCCAGAACTCTTCCTACTCCGCCAGTCATCCGCGCCTTAAGGCATTTCCTCTTGTAGTGGACTACCTCGCTACAACCGTAGCAAGCTTGGCCCACACCAGCGTTAGGAACTTGGGCGGTCGGCCTTGTTGGTGTTTTGCAGAAACGGGCAGTACGCCCCTTTCTATTGCAGTTAGCGCACTACATCTCCCGACAAGGTCCGTGGTGATGGAAGGTGCATTTGTTGCACCTCGAAAGATTACCAGCATAAGCTTTTGCTGGAAAGGGGTTGGTAGGGACAACAGGGGTTACCATGGCAGCATTGATTGCCACTAGTTTTTGTCTCTTTGAGGATTCTTGCGTAGCCCCGCTTTTCCTCTTATTCCACTCCTTTTTCTTGTTGTTGTGGTTGTTTCCCTTTTGTGGCTCAGGTGTAGGGATTGTTGGGTTCAGGTGTTTTCCGTGATCTATAAGAGATTGTGCCAGCTCTTTGGTGCTGTCAAAAGTAATAGGCCTGGAAGCTAACACACTTGACTAGATCTGGGGTGACAGTCCCCAAAGATATCTCTCTATTTTTTTGCTCTCAAGAACAACCGTGTCAGGGCATAGAATTGCCAGATCACAGAACCTATTAATATAGGTTGATATGTCGGAACCAACCATTTCAAGACCCCAGAATTCCTGCTCGAGTTTTTCAATTTCACCTAGAGGACAGTACTCTCTCATCAGCATGGCCTTCAAATTTTCCCAGCTGATCGAACTTGTCACTATAAGAGTCAGAGATTTAACGTGGCCATTCCACCAAGTTAAAGCCCTGTCAGAAAAGGTACAAGTAGCAAACTTGACCTTATTGCCCTCCGGGCAGGCGTAGATTTTAAAGACCGCTTCTGTCTTTTCAATCCATTGCCTTAGGATCATAACCCCACCAGTTCCATTGAAGTTTTGGGGTTTGGCATTCGTAAAATCCTTGTAGGTGCATTCCCGAGGATGCCCACTGCTCTCGCCATGGTTGGAATGAGTTGCACCTGTTCCCGATCCACTAGGGACAGGAGTATTGATGTGTGACACGATAGCCGCTACAACCGCCGTCAAAGCCGCTTGGAACATAGCAGTGTCGAACTGAGGAGGTGGTTGAGGTGGTGGCATCGGTGTTTCGTTAACATTGTTATGCCTTGTACTTCTGCGAGGAGGCATCTTTTAACTATAAGTTTAGAAAGATGAAGATATTGATAAGAATTTAATAGGAAAGTTGATGATAATCACTCATGGACTAACTCTTCATAGCCCAACAATACTATTGAATATAGATTTAGAAATAACAGGTGATAGCATTTGGATAATAATTCCCCCAAGATTAGGTACCTGTCAATATTACTGGAATTACAGATGTAACATGTTCGGGAAAAATGACCAACAGAAGGAGGTCTTACCTCAACCAAAATGGGAAAAATTTTGACAGGACTACAGCCTAACCAAGACCTAACAGGTCTAAGATTTACAAAGATAGGAAATTAGACCAGAGTTTTACATAACTAGGTTATATCCAAAAGAGAAGTCGATGAGATTCTATCGGCGACAAGAACTACTAGCATGAGTTCTTGATCCCGACAGCAGGCGTTCTATGTCCCTCAAACGCATGTTAGATCTTACTTGCTGAGCTCGAAGTTCCCTGACTTCAGCTTGGGTTCCAGCAAGTTCTCTTTGTAGAGCTGCATTGTGGACCAGAGTCCTTTCATGAGCAGACTCTAGTTGGCGAATGCGGACTGTGTTTACGCTAGATTTGGCATCAATCTCCACGACTCAGTCGATAGTTGCTCGACCTTGTACGTCATTACGAGAAATCCTACGAACCATGATGGGCAGGACTCTGTCAGCTGAACCTCCCTCAATGAGTTTGCAGAAGCTTATGTCCCCATTGTAGGGGATGGGTTGACCATGTTCCTGGCTCCATCTATTAAATTTTGTGGCCTACAGAGGTGTGGGTCCTTGAAATGTTCGACAAGGGTTTGGGTTTTGAGCAGCTGGGGTAGGTTGTTGACTTCAGGCTCCAAGTCAGAACTATCAGCAAAGCCTTCATCATGGTAATCATCCAAAGGGATTGTGTAACATCCCGAAATTCAGAAGTAAAGTGGAAGGGCTAAAGGTGTAAATAAGAAGGTCGACTCGGCGAGTCGATGGATGGACTCGGCGAGTTGAGTCACGTTACGGGTCGCGTGTTAAGTGACCAAATCGGCGAGTCACATGGGTGGACTCGGCGAGTTGGTGTTGTGTGGAGAAAACCCTAATCCCGGGGGTGGAGCCCTATATAAAGAACATAATACCCTCTCCCCAGCCTCTTTACTCTCCTTTGAAGTCCAGAAACCCTAACATTCGTTTGTGAGAGAGTTAGAGAGCATTTGGATCTTGAAGGAGTGTTTGTTGAAGAGATCCTTGAAGATTAGGAGGCTTGGAACAAGGGGCTTTGCAAGGTTTTGGCTTATTCTTCTGTTGGAGTCTTCTCTTGAGGTAATGATTCATTGCTTGAGCTGTTATCCATCTAGATCTATCATTTGTGGGATATTTGGGAGTATATCTAGTGCTATCTTGAGTTTGGAGGTTGGATCTGAGGTTGCTACCTCAGATCTAGTGTAGTGATGATCCAAAGGAGCATAAAGTCCTTGTTGAAGAGTTGTTGATGAAGCCTTTTAGTCCCAAACCCTAGCCCTAGAGTATATTATGCTTAGATCTCCTTGGATTCATGTAAAGTTTGCCACTTTACATGATGGATGGCTTGTAGAAGAGTACATCTATGGATTTGAGACCCTGTATGGCTTGGAAAGCCTCTGTATGGGTTAAGAGCTAGTGGTACTCGGCGAGTCACATGGGTGTACTTGGCGAGTTGCTTGAAGATAGGCAGCAACTCGACGAGTTGGAAGAACAACTCGACGAGTTGGTTAAAGATAGCCTTAGACTCGGCGAATCTGGTCGTGAGGTCCTAACCTTTCCTGGTTGAGTTGTGAATCGGTGAGTCAAGGGACGACTTGGTGAGTTGAGCAGGAAGTGACTCAGAGTTCGTGGGACTCGGCGAGTCTTGGGGCGACTCGGCGAGTTCGGTCGCGATATGGGGGTTTTCAGGGTTGAGAGACTCGACGAGTCAGCGGGCTGACTCGGCGAGTAGGGTCAGTCAGGAAGTTTGACTTTGACTGAGGACTTTGACTTTGACCAAGAGTTGACCAGTTGACTTCCAGGGGTAATTTGGTAATTATTGGTATTTATTGAGTTCGGTCTTTTGGTATTGTCAGTGGTGGAGTTCGTGTCAGAGGTTGGAGCAGCGTGATCTTATCTTTTCAGTCAGCAGTTGCGAGGTGAGTTATCCTCACTATATCAATAGGGTCTAAGGCACCAAGGCCGGCCCTTTATCGAATTGTAATCCGGGTATCGTTGTTATGTTATTGCTTTGCTATGTTTGCATCCTGGTAGTTAGGATGGTATATATTAGAGACCTGGTTAAGGTCGGTATCTTGCTATATAGGATGATGCTATGCTAGTGACCGGTTAGGTCGATATCCTGGTTAGCGTGATGTTATGTTATGTGATCTACTAGATCGGTTTGATTGGATGCGAATTGTTATATGATTGTATGTCTATGTGCACATGGTTGATGTACTGGAGTTGGGTTGAGGCGGGTCCTGCTTTGTGCTGTAGGCCAACATACCCAGGGCGGACCAGTTAACCCGAAGGCCCAATGAGCGGTCCGGATAGGCTGTAGGCCCGCGGGGGCGGACCAGACGTGCCGAGGCTCGGATAGTGGACCATGCCGACTGAAGACCCGGTATGGGCGGACCAATCATACTGTAGACTCAGAGAGTGGACCCGGTGGGTTGAAGGCCCGATGCGGGCGGACCAACCACACTACAGACTCGATGGATATGGCTAGACTCGGAGGGTGGACCAGGTAGACTGAAGGCCCGGTAGGGTGGACCAGTCACGCAGTAGACCCGAAGTGCATGGTTGTTCTGTTCGGTTTTGATATGTTATGCGTGGTATATGTGGTTGGTATTTTGGGGGTATCTCACTAAGCTTTCGGGCTTACAGTTGTGGATTAATGTTTTTCAGGTACTTCAGGAGACCACGGCAAGGCGAAGGCGTGATCGTACTGCTCCTCATGTTTATGTTTTACGATATGGTTCTGGGAAGACTCTGATAATAATTGTATTGAAAACCTTTTTGTAATGACTTAACGAAACTGGGCTGTTTTTGAAAAGTTTAAATTAGCTTGAACTTTTTATAGTGTTACAGATTGGGTGATCATCTTCTGGTTCTTCCTCTAGCTATCCAGCATTGCCTTGGTTTGGGAAGTACGGGTCACCGTGGGGATGGAATCCAGCCATGATATCTACGCGAGAAAAGGGATGTAAGAAGAAATTAATAGACGAACTAACTAAGATAATTATAAGATGATCTTTATCAGTTACTTCAATACTTGTTTAGTGCATACTAGTTATATGTATTTAGAACAGGATAGACCTTCGAATAAGTGACTCTAACTCTAAGCCCCCAACCCAAAGAGGACAGGACATAAAGCAAAGATTCACAAATTCTAAGTCTATGACATCCTAGTACATATAACCTTTGTGTATCCACTAAACAACTATTGACATACAAAAAAAAATTATTTAGTTCTTAGCTAAGTAATTAAAGTAACACTAAATACCCCTATGGTATTTCATTGTAGTAGTGTTGGTAAGTTTTTAGACTTGTTGCCACATCACAACCATTCTTGTGCATATGCTAATCACTCCTCGGACCAGCATAGTTGATCAGGCTATGCCACTCCCAGGACTGACCATACATCCCCGAGCTTACTTGTGATATTCAACAATCGTAATACTTTTGTTCTTGTCATTGTGACACTGACTTTAGTATGAATGCAGGCACGTATACTTTATTAAATATTTTATTATTTAAAAGTATAAACTCTGGGTCAGAGTATTTTATTCCCATTGTATTTATAGTTTGCGTATCTTTTATGGGTTGATACACTCAATTCACTATAAACAAAGCTTTGATAACAATCTGTCACACCCCAAAACCAAGAACGGTAGAAACGTTCAGGGGTGGAGGACGTCATGTACAGTATCATAACAGTGTAAAGTAGTAAACAATCAAAAACATCATCCATTGCATTAAAAGTAAAGTTTTAATACACATGTCTTCTTTCGTAGTAATTAGACACCAAAATATATAATCAAAATAAAAGACGAGTCTTGACTGTGCTCCGTCTTTTCAAAACCTGGTCATCGTACCTGTCTATTGGTGACCTGAGAATACAAGTTATTTTGAAAGCAAGAAGATTAGCATAAAGCTGATGAATTCATAAGTATTTTAGTGTCATTGATTTGGAAAGCTGTTATGAAAAACATGTTATTGTTGATGAAACATTTGATCTAAGTGTGAAAACCCTAGAAAATCTCATATTTCCTACTAGTATAAAAGTAGTCTTCTACCAAGACCCAACTGTTTTGAAGTTTGCATTTCTGTGCAAAAGAGTGTTTTTCCCATGAATGACTATTATTATAAATATATAGTCTACCTCATGGTTTATGTGATTGTGTCACAAAATAACAGTAATAGGGAAAATATATTCATTGAAGTATTATCCTTTGGTACTAGGATAAACACGGCATGGAAACTCACCGAAAATGTATTAACTGTAGACATCCGTCGATGTTCATTTTCCCTACTGTAGCTAACAGTCTTGGGCGTAGAATGGTTAGTCCCGAACGTATATAATAGTATCTACTAATATAATATGTAATAGTATCTCATCATATAGTATCTATGTAAGTATAACCCTATAAGTGTGTCCCTTCATATCGCATTCAGTATAGACTCATGAATGAATTGACTCTGGTGTAATTCCTTGTAATAGGAACAGTCTTTTGTATCCCCTAAACTATCCCTATAATAGTTTACCGGAATGTAATAGATGTCCAAGAAGGTTTATACACCCCTGCTACTCAAGAGTGTGGGAACCGAATGAAGGATGAAAGCTTTCATATCAATACATATATACATGAACATAAGTGTATAGATATGGTTTTGATCAATAAGTTCAAAGAGATTTTGTAAAACATTTAACAGTTTTGAACTATAAATAACAATGACTTGATGTCATTTTATAAAACATTTCAAAAGTAATTCATTTGATAACAAAGTACATCAGGACTGAAAACCCTTACATGAATCACATTTTGAAGTATGTGAATCAGTCGGTTGAAAACATAGTTATAAATCACATGTGATTGATACTATAACATATTGTTTTCTACTTGTATTCCCCCCCCCCCCTCATTAAAGCATTTGAAATCATTTAAAATATTGATTAAGGGGTATGAACTCACCTGCAGTGAGTGGTATGGATGAACTGGTGAAACAGGATTGCTAGGTGTCAAGTGAAGACTTAAGCACACACAAGGATCCTAGTTATATATAATGACACATATATGTATCCAGTTAGTCTTTAAATAACTAATCAACAAAGTTAAGACATCCTAGGACATGCTAAACACTTTATAAAAGTGTTATAAGTCCCAAGGATTGCATCTAAGTGTTGTGGGACATTGCTATTGAGTTTAGGGTTCAAGGAAACCCCCTTAAATGAGTTTACGGTTTTGTGACCATTACTCATTGAGTTTACGGTCGTAAACTCATGTGTTTATGGTCGTCAACTCATGCTCCTTTTACCATGTGTTGTTTTAAAGTTCTATAAGTCCTTAGAAGCATTTCTACTTGATGGTTAAGCCTTTGGAAGAGATTAGGGCACCATTTCCCTCCTTTGAGGAGTTTACGACCCTAAGACCATTTCCTTTTGGGTTTACTACCGTAAACCCTTATGGATTATGGTATCTTGATGTTTTCAAGTCCTAAACATATAAAGGAATGAGTCTAGACTAGATTCCAAAGCTTGTAAAGGGACTAGGGTCACTTTGGCCCCTAAATTAGGGTTTACGGTCCAAGGTGTTCTTGGACCGTAAACACCTTTGATCTTGGGTTTCAATGGTGTTTTCTTGATGTAAAGAAGTGTATCAAGCCTTAACATACTCTAGGATAGAACTACTTACAATTTAGAAGCTTGAAAAAGGTCCAAAAGTCCAAGAACACTAGTGTGTGTTCTTGGTGTTCTTGGTGAAACTTGAAGAATCAACCTTTTGGAAAGATTTCAGGGATAGAAGTGTGTTAAATCACTTGATTAAGTGATATACTAACTTAAAAGGGATAGAAACACTTACTAGATGAAGACCTTGAAGAATTCTTTGGATGATACTTGAGAGAGTTTGAGGTTTTGTTCTTGAAAGTTGGAGAAATGGTAAAAATAACTAAGTGTCACCTTTATACCTCTTTCCTTTAGGGTTTACGACCGTAAACTCCTTGTTTAGGCCTTAAACTCTAAACTTTTGATGTGTTGGGACTTTATTGTTGCACAATAAACCCTAGGGCATCCTCTCTCCTGATATCTCCTAAGTTGTTAATCCTAAAATACTCAAACTTATTCCAAAAGCTTGAAAGTTTTCAGAAACTGTTTTGACTTCTATTGAATTGACATGTTGTACATAATAGAAATTTTGGTTTGTCACAGCTTGTGCTTGTGGAAGTTCTTCGAAACAATCTTTTGTTTGACAAGGACCAAGTCACAATCTGATTTATATGAAGAGTCAGACTTGCTTTAACTGTGGGACTCCCGGTCACATTACCATAAATTAAACACATTGTTCATATGTTCCTTACTATGGACAAGGCAGGTAGAACATGCCAAGAGGTAGATCCTCCAAAAGAAACCCTTTGAGGTTACAATCGCGCAATGGTCACTAAAATGCGAAAAAGGCCAAGAATCAAAATCCCAAAGACAAGAAGGGAATGTCATCCAAGAAGCCAAACTCAAGAGATGGTTTAGTTAAACAAAGATCAGTTAACTCAAAGTTATCTCGGCGGTCGGTTTCAAGTTCTAATGCAAGTGATAAGGAATCCATCCGATCAAAAAAGAAATGGGTTAAACCCGACTACAGATGGGTACCAAAGATGATAATGGTCAACCCAACTTCAAAATGGACTGGGTACCAAAGACCAACTAATCGCGCACTACATGCCGGGGCAACTACGGAGGAATATCATCAGCCTTTGGTATGTTGATAATAGCTGTTCCAGGCACATGATACGAGGCATCTCTCAACTACACAACATTCAAAATTTTAAGTGAGAGCACGTGTTCTTTGTGGGTAAGGAAGAAATAAGTGGATCACGAATGGGGATTGTGCTTAACATTGTGAAGAATTTTTTGATCTGTTACGGAATTCAAACACAACCAAGATTGAATGTGTTGTTGCATCTGCGTGATGTTCTCAGATCATCTAGATGAAACTTCAATTGTTGAATTACGGTTTGAGTTTTCTTCTCGATACTTTTAAGTTTTTCATAAAATAATTCATTTTGAAGACCAGATTTTTTAAAATTTACGCATTTATTTTATTTCCTTTCTTCCCCGTGCCATTAAGGGGGATAAATCAAGATACAAAAAATTCTAAAAATCAAAAATACAAAAATATATTTTCTTTCGTAAGTATTTTTGGTAAGTGATATGAAATTTACTAATAAAGGACAAGTTAAATTGTTTGACAACGTTGATCCCAAAAGTTATTGCTTTGTACGTTTTGTATTTTATTTCTTTTCTTTTGTTAAATTTTGTAACACCTAGAAATTTAGGTACATCTATTTAACCATTCTTCTTTACCAAGTTGTCAAGTTTAGCCCTTGAGTGGAAAATGTTGCAAATGAGTATGTTGGGCGTACTGAAGAGTACGTTGCGCGTATCCATGTGCTTATATTGGACGCGAACCCAATTAGGTACGCTGGACGTACCAAAGTTACGTTGGGCGTAACTGGCTCAGATGCAAAACCCTAAATGAGACTTGAGGAATATAAAAGGAATCATAAGGCCCTTACCCCCAGCCACCATATTACATTGATTGAAACCCTAAGAGAGCAAAAACCCGTTATAAGCTTGTGTGTGACAACCCAAGTTGTCCCGTTACATTTCCCCGTTACCGTTAACGGAATATTCCAGTTTATAAAAGTTCCGTTAATTAGAGGTCGTCAATTTAATAAACATTTCATTGGTTTATATTTAATATGCCGTGAAGTCGTGATAAAAGAGAAATAAAAACACATAACACATATTTCCATTTAATTGGAAAATGATAGTTTTTATTATTATGACCACTAAATCGGGTGCGACCAAAAGCCCCGTCTGACGGCAGTATCGGGTAGAATTCCACTGAGCTCCAACTCCCACCCATATATAAGGGGGAGTAAACTCCATTTGGAGCTTTTCCACCCTCTCTCTCTATACTCTCTCACTAGACCCGTTTTCGACCCGAATCCGCAACCAAACGCTTCCAAATCATAAGTCCGCTTACCCTAGCTTACTCTAAACATTATGATTCGTGTTTATAGCTTAAAATTGGACCATTTAAGCTGTTGAAAAGGAGTTCACGGCCTAAGCTCCTCCTTAGGCCGTAAACACCTTAAATGAGGCCAAAATGACCCCAAAATGTCCCTAAAGGCTTTGAAATAAATTAGGGATTTAGCCTAGGAGTGTTTAACATTTAAAACACATGGTTTTAGGGGGTAAAAGAGAGTTTACAGCCCAGGCATATGCCAAGGCCGTAAACACCTCTTAAACATGTCAAAAAGCCCCAAAAACACTCCCAAACCACCCTTGGACTTAATACATAAATTAGGGGCTTATCCTTTTGGGTTTAGATCAATTAAACTCAATAAAATAAAGGGGTAAAGGGAGTTTACGACCCAGACATGTGTCAAGGCCGTAAACACCCCTAAACATGCCAAAAAGGTAGTTTTAAATCCCCCAAATGGCCTCACACTTCATTATAAATTACTAGCAAGGTATTAGGGGCTTGAAACTTCAATAAACTCAAGGAATGAAAGTTTACGGCCGTAAACTCCCTTAGGAGTTGTCCGTGGGCCGTAAACTCCATTAAGATGCCCTTAAAGACCTTAAACCCACTCATGCATTTTGGAATTAGACCTAGAAAAATCCAACTATCAAGATTGAAGCCTTAAAACACACTAGAACCCTTCACCATGAGTTTACGGCCGTAAACTCATGATGAGTAGTCCCTGGGCCGTAAACAACATATTAAGGGTTTACTCTCGGAGAGTAAACTCCATTCCTAAGCCATACACACCTTTAGACGCTACCCGGGACACCCAAACACTTAACCAAAGTGTTTTCCGCTCCTTTGAGTGCGTATATTTGTTTAATTAGTATTAAATATACTAATTGTATGTGAACATATGTTATCATATGTTAAATAGGTCATTGAGTGTGTTCGAGTCTTTACGTGACACCGAACGCCCAAACGGCACCTTCGTCGGACCTACTTATACCAGGTGAGTTCATACCCCTGAATGAACCTTTTAAATGTTTTTACATGTTTTATAGGGGGGAATACAAGTTAAACATGCCATTTATCATATCAATCACACGTGATTGATAACCCGCATGCACAAGATTTTACCATTGTACACTGTTTTACCGAGTAGGACACTATAATGGTTTTCAAAGGGGTTTTCATTTGTTTCAAAACTCTTACTTATACTGTTTTATCTAAAATCATTTCAAACTTATTTTACAAAGAATACCAAATTGTGATTTTCCCGAGAATAAAGGTTTTTCATCAAAGTTCCCTTTCACGACGTATACTTTTACTTGTTAGATACCGTTGCTTCGCTTTCATGTATTTTAAATTCCTACTCGATAACGCTTTCACTTCGTGATGCGTTTACACCTGTTATTGTCTCTATATCACTTATACCTGTTATTGTCTCTATATCGCTTATACTTGGTACGCTTATATTTCACGACTCGATTTATTCCACACTGTATGAATTCACACCACAATGACACGTTTCCACTTAATACACACTCAGTAGTAGTTAGATGTATGTCTGTACTTGTATAGGTACATATAAATAATGATTGAAAGACTTAGGAAGGCTCGTCCGCCCTATTTCCTTTTCTTCGTTGAGATGTGGTCTGGTGGGATCGGATGGCCGTCTGAAGGTCGTTTGGTTCATTAGTTATATACTATGTATATGAGTATGGGCGTATAGGAATGCTCTAGTCAGTTCAGTTAAGAGTCTCTACCTCTAGTCTACACTTACATTAGAAACACACTACCCACTATTTGGAAGTCTCTACCTCTAGTTCAGCACTTACACACTACCCACTATTTGGAAGTCTCTACCCACTATTTGGGATGCATCTTCAGGACACGACCTTCTCCGTCGTCTAGTTGGTAACCAAAATATCCTGTAGGGAGAGCGGACATTGTGTGTATAGACCTATACGGGATTGACAACCCCGTACCCAGACTGCTAGCTACAGTCCCGGCCTACCAAGCCAACGGGTGACAAATGTCATATTTTAGACGCTTGTAGGGCGTCTGGTACTCTAGTCAGTATGGTTACGAGTATCCCGGGTTACCTTATAATTCATTGGCCTTAAGGTAACTGTATTTCACCGGCAATTTACACTGTATGCTGGTAACTCATTTTCAGAGTCGCACTGTTTTGACCTTACAAGACGTATCTTTCATTTGATACTGTTTGGGGTCTGTATTCACTGTTTTGACCTTACAAGGTGTATCTTTCATTTGATATTGTTTGGGGTCTGTATTCACTGTTTTGACCTTACAAGACGTATCTTTCATTTGATACTGTCTAGGGTCTGTATTCACTGTTTTGACCTTACAAGACGTATCTTTCATTTGATACTCTCTGGGGTCTGTATTCACTGTTTCAGACCTTACCAGCTGTACCTTTCATTTGGTACCTTCTGGGGTCTATGCCTCCATTTGTTAGATTGAACCAGGCGTGTCGTTCGTTCAATACTTTCCTGGAGTCTATGATTCCTTGCCTTAGTCAGCAGTCCTCACTGCTGAGGCATATGTTATTCTTTGATGTCGTTTGCTTTCCTCAATAATCAAATCCAGTATTTTGATAATGATATCAATTTAGGGAAAATGACTTTTTACCACATAACACTAACCAGTCTTGGTAGAAGGCTGCTTTATTAAAGAAAATATAGGATTTTCTGGAAAGAACTCTAATACACAGTAAATACTTAAACTACTACTTTATAAAGTTATTTGAATAAATGTGTCACACCCCAAAACCAAGAACGGCGGAAATGTTCTGGGGCGGAGGACGTCATGTATAATATCAACAACAATGTAAAGTAGTAAACAAGCAACAACATCATCCATTGCATTAATAATATAATTATTATACAAATGTGTTCTGTCAAATTTTGATAAACACTAAAGCATAAATCAAAATGAAAGATAAGTCTTGAACAAGCTCCATCTTCCTTTCTCCTTGCATCGGTACATGTCTATGATGACCTGAGGATACAAGTAATTTTGAAAGCGAGTATCAGCTATGAAGCTGGTGAGATCATAAGTATTTAGTGTCTTAATTTGTAAGTAAGTATTTGTATGTATGAATTGTAAGTATTGAAAGTGTATATGAACTATAAGTATGAAAATGTTTCTAAAACAACTGTAAACGTTTGAAAACCCCTAGAAATCCCTATGATTCCTACTAGTATAAGAAGGTGTCTTCTACCAAGACCTAACTGTTCTGAATGTAGCCTTCTACCAAGGCATCTAGTGTCTGGATGTGTGTCTCTTGTAAGAGTATGTATTTTCCCAAGTATAACTATCATTAACAAACATATAGTTTCTACATTACTGTGCGTCGTGTGAATGTTCACGAAGTGAATGAAATGGGAAAATGAAATAGTACTATGGTGTAGTGCTATAAGAACTAATGTCGTACTAACTACCTTAAACCGGATTTATATTAAGGCATTATGTGATAAATTGCACCATACTATTGATTGATAACAACAATATACGAATGGTCGTAATAACGGAATGACGTTTGGCACTCGCAGACCTATAGGTCTGGCTGTAGCTAGCAGCAAGGTGTAGGATTGTCAATCCAGTATAGATCTATACACAAACTCACGCTCTCCCTCCAAGAGACTCTTGCTACAACTCGGGTCATGACATTTAAGTCATGCTCCGATTTAAATCACAATAAATAACGTATTCTTGTCTATGTAATGTAATGAACTGTTCTAGCTGTAATGTACGTGCTCTCTACCTAGCAAGTATAGTAATGTAATCATTCTAGTATAGTTGTATATGTTCTCTTCCTAGTATAGTTGTATATGTTCTCTTCCTAGTATAGTTGTATATGTAATGTACTATAATGTTCTAGAAAGTATTGACTCATGAATGAACTGACTCATTGTATGATATCGCGTTCTAGTAATTGTTCTAGTATCTTCCTGAACTACCCATATGGTAGTTTACTAGTAATCTATCTGGTACGTATAGACATGGATGTATACCCTTGCTACCCAAGGGCATGGAATGAACTGGAAGGACCTTTTGTGACTATATATGTACACATGATATATAACTAATATTTAAACGACCTTCGGACGAGTACCCGATATCCCACCAGACCACATCTCAAGCGCGAAAAGGAAATAGGGTGGATAGCCTTCCTAAGTCTTTTAAATATTTCTTATATAACTATACATATAGAGGCATGCAATTTATAATATAAAAGCATAAATAAGTTTTGTAAAACATTTGAACATAAATATTATTTTCAGAAATGATCAACTTGATGTCAATCCATAAAACAGTTTGAAGGCATAAGTTTGACAAAACAGTTTAAGTGTAAAGAAACATTTGTTTGAAACACAATTGTAAATAAGTTTGAAATGTAATATACATAGTAAGATGTACTGTGTAATAAGGAGTTTAAAACATATAAAATGTTTATAAAAATCATTTGAAGGAAACTGTTTGGTAAAACGGTTAATGTGTAGCCAAATCGTTTGAATGTTGTATATTAATCACATGTGATTGATGTAATAACAAGCATAATTCTACTTATTAATCACATGTGATTGATATATTAACTAGCATGATTCTACTTGTATCCCCCCCCCCCCCATAAAACATTTAAAAACATTTTAAAACATTAGTTAAGGGGTATGAACTCACCTGCAGTAAGTGACTGGAATTGAACGGACTGTTATCGTACGGAAGGATCGGACAAGTGTTTGGTGTCAAGTGAAGACTTAGACACACACAATGATCCTAATTACATATGAAAACATATGTATATAAATAATTAGTGATTAAAACACTAATTATACAAGTATAAACATTTAAACGCGAGGAAAACACTTTTGGTCAAGTGCTAGGAGGCTAATGGGTTGCAACAAAGGAGTGCAATGCCCCTAATGGGAGTTTAAGGTCTAATGACCATATTCTTTGGAGTTTACAACCCATGGGAGTAAACTCCTGGCCGTAAACTCTCAACCAAGTCTCTAAATGAAGCTTAGAATTATTACAACTCATGTGGTGAATTGTTTCAAGGCTATAACAAGTGTTTGGGTGCCAAATTAACTCCTTTGGGGAGTTTACGGCCCAGAAACCATATTCCCTTGGAGTTTACAGCCGTAAACTCCCTTGGGAGGGTTTTTATGGTGTTTTCAAGTGCTAAATGATTTCTAGAATAAGCCTAGCTTGGTGGTTTAATCCTTTGGGTAGTTTAGGGCATAGATAATACTCCTTTGAGGAGTTTACGGCCAAAAGACCATATCCCTTAGAGTTTACGGCCGTAAACTCTCATGGGATGGGTGTTTTAATTCTTTCAAGTCCCAAACACAAGTAGGATAAATTCTATGCATTTGTTTAAGGCTAAGGGGGACCCTAGGCACACTTTGGTGCCCTTACTTGGTGTTTATGGCCCAAGAGTAATTCCTTGGCCGTAAACTCCCTTTAAGGGGTGTTCTTGATGTGTTAAAGTCTCCAAATTAGCTAGAAGTAATTAAGGGTTAAAGTCTAAAGCCTTTGGAAGTGATTAGGGCACATTTAAGCCCTTGAATTTGGTGTTCACGGTCCAAGAAGTTCTTGGGCCATGAACACCCTAAGCTAGGTGTTTTTGATTGTTTTCTAGTCTCAAATGATCATACATAATACCCTAAGCTAGTTACCTAACAAGGAAATGGGACTAGATGGCCTTTAAGCTTCATTTTGGAGTTTACTCCCCAAGAACGTTCTTGGGCGGTAAACTCCCGGATCTCATATATTTGACATACAATCTATGTTAATAAGCATAAAACAAGCATTATAACACAACTAGAGAAGTGTACTCACGATTTGGGATGAAAACCCGAAGATCCGTGAGAGAGAAAACGGCTTTTCTCTAGTTGGAAATGTGAATAATGAATGAATTTAGTTCAGAAATCTATTTATAGTCCTGAAATATTTTTGGCAGAAAATATTTTTATTCCGGAATTGGACTCTAACATTATGAAGTTTTGAAATGCTCAAGTTTCACAATCCCATGAGCATCCACTCTCCTGATATCTCCTTAAACGTAAACCCTAATGTACACAAACTTATTCGGAAAAGTATGAAATTCATTGAAACTGGACTAGCTTCTATTGGCTTCTAATGGTTGATTCAGAATGGAAATTTCGGGTTGTCACAAAATGTCACTAAATACTTATGAACTCACCAGCATTTGTAAAAATGCTGATACTCGCTTTTCAAATAACTTGTATTCTCAGGTCAGAAATTAGACAGGTACACCCCCGAAGCTGTTGATGAAGATGGCTTAGTACCTGGCTGTACTTACTATATTTGTTTGTATACTTTGATACATTGTAATGTAAACCATGTAAAACTATTTCTATTAAAGCAATGTTTTGTTGTACTTTGATTACTATAATGCATGTGTTGTGATACTTGACATGACGTCATCCACCCTAGAACGTTTCCGCCGTTCCGGTTTTGGGGTGTGACATTTTGTGTGTTCTTAAGCTTGAAAGTGCCATTTTGTGGTGGTAAAGGAGAATAGGAGGCCATTATGGGAGCTAGAAGTTGGAGGACAAGCTTAGATCTGAGTTCTACAGAGGTTGGAGCTTCATTTGGAGGTAAAAAGCTCAAAGCTTTCTTTTCCCTTGTTGATTTGTGCTTTATGGACCCATTTTTAGGGTTTTTGGTTCCAAGGTGGAGATTTTATGAGTAAAGGGTCTACATAAGCTTAGATCTACCCTATTCCAGTGTAATATGTGTTGTAGGTTCATAAAAATCCAATCTTGGAAGTGAATATTAAGTCCTGCATGAGATATGGGCTTAATGAGGAAAGAGGAAAGGCATTTAGAGTGATTGGAGACCTTTATAGCCATGCAAAGGCTTAAAGGTTTCGACTTTATGGATTCAGTGGTCTTAGAATAGTCAGATCTGGAATTTGAGCTTATTTCTTAACTGTTTAAGACCAAAAATCAATTAGAGCATGAAACTGAGACTTACGTTGGGCGTAAATCTCAAAATGCGCCACATAAGGGTTTGAGACCCCGATTCTGGATCATCGGAGTATGCCCCGCGTACAAGAGCTGGTACACGCCGCATACTGCCCTTTGTTGACTTTCGTTGACTTTAGGGTTTGGTCAACATTTGGACATTTGAACCATTGAAGGGGTAAAATGGTATTTTCCCCCTTTTGAGAGATTATAGAAAGGGTCTAGTCTAGCTTTTGAGAGTCGTTGTTAATTAGAGGTAAAATATTTTATGTGATTAGGCGGAGGCTAGATCAGTATTTCGAGCTGAAGACCTTCCAAGATTTCCCGAGATGAGTCTTCTCACTATACTTTACCTAGAGTGGTAATTAGAGTTATGTGACAGAGTATCTTGTATGCTTTTTGTATGATGTGACTTCTATGGGAGTTGTGCTATGTATGATTCAGAGTTTACAGAGTTAGGACCGGAAGGTCCACAGAGTTAGGACCAGAGGGTCCATAGAATTATGGGACTGGAGGGTCCCACTGAGACACATTGTCGAGAGGGTCATACAGAGTTATAGCCTCGAGTGGCTAATATGTGTTCTATGTGGTATTTTGGGAAACTCACTAAGCATTTATGCTTACAGCGTTATGTGATATGTGTTTTAGGTACATGTGAGGATCACGGGAAGGCGTCGGCATGATCCATACACACTGACAGAGGATTGTATTTTGTGATCTTGGGATATGTTTTATTATGATGAAATCTGTTGAACATGAGATTTGAGAATATTAAATGAGTTTTATATTGTTTGAAAAATGAAAAATTGTTTTAAATTTTCACATCGTTACAAGTTGGTATCAGAGCCTTGGTTTGAGAGATTCGGATGCGCTTTCGGGCGTGTTTGAACTCAAAATGAGGATTTGAGAAAGTTTTTCATAAAAAGGAACAAGTTTTCTAAAGAGTAAATGACTTTGATAAAAGCAAAAAGGAGCAGTGTGTGCGATCATCCAACCCCCGAACGGTGATTTCCCAAAATACCCTTACATTATGTGCTATGAGATTATGCAATATACTATGCACGCTAGAGTAGGATATGTATTCATATCTAGGACTAGAGTGGCCTAATTTGTGGTGCCTTAGCCTAGGAGATTATTGCTACAATGAGATACTTCGAGAGCGAGTAGGTAGCAGTGAGGAGCTTATGAGTGGCCTACTGGAGAGTAGCATGTATGTAGCGAGATATAGAGTACTTGTGATCTGGGATCCTAGGAAGAGGACTTGGGGTGAATGTTGATGCATTGTGAAAGGTAGTATAGGGCCCGTACTACTGGAAACATCAGATCAGTGAGCAGTCCAAGTAAGAATCCTTAGGGTACTAAGGAACAAGTAGGGTTGAGTGATCGAGTGCGAGGATACTCGAGCGAGTCTGATTTTTTTTTGTGTTGTGTTTCAGAGACATCATGGTGAGTATGCGCCACACTCCAGAGAGCAGCGGTGTCAGCGATGAGGAGATTCGCGGGATGATTCATGAGGAGGTGGTTGCGGCCATCCGAGCTGAGATACTGGAGATGTTTGGGTCTATCAAGACCACGTTGATTGAGACCTTTGATGAGCAGTACGATGCTCTTACTGATGCTACTATTGTTGCGGCCACCGCAGCCGTTGCCGCTGCCAGGCTGCAGGGGGGTGACTCGTTGCTGTACCGAGAGTTCAGCAACACGAATCCACCAGAGTTTGATGGGACTCAGGATCCGATAGCTGCAATGAGATGAATCTCTGATATTGAGGGTGCTTCTACAAGTGTTCATGTCCGGAGCATCTAAGGGTACGGTTCGCGCTGAACTAGCTTCGCTTGGGAGCGAAGGACTGGTGGAAGTTTGTAACGGCGGATTTCACCTCTGCAAAGCTTACCGCTTTGACTTAGGAGAGGTTCACCGCTATGTTTCGTGATGAGTACGTTCCCCCGGTGAAAAGGGAACGGTTGGTCGAGGAGTTCTTGACCCTCAAGCAGGGTACTGAGCCTGTTACTACGATTACCAGGATGTTTCACAAGAAGGCGATGTTTTGCCTTCAGCATGTGTCTTCTGAGTAGGCACGCATGAGTCGATATCTAAGCATATTGAGGAGGGACATTCGTGAGTTCATGGCGAACTCGATGTACCGGACGTTCGCCGAGCTCCAGGCGAATGCTCAGGAGAGGGGGATCGAGCTTGAGACTCAGGCAAGGGAGGAGGCGGAGTCTCAGGGGAGGGATCGACGATCGGCTCAGTCCCAGTCGGCAGCCAAGCGGGCAAAGCCCGCCGATTTGAGACTAGGGAACTAGAGGGGCCGTACTTCTGGTAAGTGTGGCAAGAGTCATGAGGGGATTTGTCGAGCAGGGTCTTGCTACTAATGTGGCAAGGAGGGACACATTGCTAAGGATTTCCCTAAGGGATTTGCTGTTTGCTTTCACTGCAACCAGACCGGCCACCAGAAGGCCGAATGTCCGCAGCTGCGGGGGTCGGTGCTGGGAGCACCACAGGTATCTGCCCCTGCTGTTGTACGAGCTACCGAGATTCGGCCATCGAAGGCCGAGGTACGGAAGGCTCGCGAGAGAGCCTTCTAGTTAACAGCGAAGGAGGTCCGCGTAGTGCCCGACGTCGTCCTGGTATGTCTTCTTTTATCTTTTATTGTTGAGTTTGAGATTTTGTGCTTATATTGTGGTGTTCTTAGGTACTTTTCTTGTGAATTCTATACCTGCTTTGCTGTTATTTGACTCGGGTGCAAGTCGATCTTTCGTGTCATTAGCGTTCAGTCAGCATATCAGTATCCGACGAGAGGCGTTCAGTCGACCTCTGCGAGTTTCCATAGCTGACAAGAGAGCGATATATGCTACTGATGTGATTCGAGGATGTATACTCGAGATCTTCGGTGTTGAGTTTCTGAGAGATCTGGTCCCGATCGCGATGGGGGACGTTTGTGTCATTGTGGGCATGGATTGGTTAAGCCGATTTGGAGTTGTTATAGACTGCGAGTGCCAGCTGGTAACAATACGAGACCCTAGTAGGGGAGTACTTATGGTGTATGGTGAGGGTACCCGATCGGGGTCAGCTTTTTTTTCGGCTGCCAGAGCGAGACAGAGTTTACAGCAGGGCTGTTAAGGATTCGTAGCCAATGTGATGGACACACAAGTGGTCGCAGAGAGGCCGATCTCGTCGATGATGTACTGATAGTGCGTGAGTTCCCGGATGTTTTCCCTGGGGAGTTGTCGGGAGTGCCTCCCGAGAGGCAGGTGGAGTTCCGCATTGATTTGGTTCTGGGGGCAACGCCTATCGCCAAGGCTCCCTATTGCCTTGTGCCACCAGAAATGCAGGAGTTGTCTTCACAGCTTCAGGAGCTGCTGGGGAAAGGATTTATCAGGCCGAGTATCTCACCATGGGGAGTGTCAATCCTTTTTTTCAAGAAAAAGGATGGTTCACATCGGATGTGCGTTGATTACCGGGAGTTGAATAAGTTGACGACCTGTTTGATCAGTTGCAGGGAGCATCTTGGTTCTCCAACATTGACTTGAGGTCTGGATATCATCAGATGAGAGTGCACGATGAGGATATCCAGAAGACGGCATTTGGGACTCGTTATGGGCATTACGAGTTCGTGGTGATGCCTTTTGGGCTCACCAATGCGCCAACAGCATTCATGGATCTCATGAACAGAGTATCCAGGCCGATGTTAGATCGATCGGTGATCGTGTTCATCGACGATATACTAGTGTACTCAAGATCCAGAGAGCAGCATGGGGAGCATTTGAGAGAGATTCTCGGAGTTTTAAGATTGGAGAGGCTTTACGCCAAATTCTCCAAGTGCGATTTCTGGTTATGAGAGGTCCAATTCTTAGGGCATCTCATCAACCAAAATGGGATATTGGTCAATCCGGCCAAGATTGAGGCTGTGATGAGATGAGAGGTGCCAAGATCCCCCACTGAGATCAAGAGTTTTCTGGGATTGGCCGACTACTATCGTAGATTTATCAGGGATTTCTCTAAAATTGTCGTTCCTCTCACCAGGTTGACCCGGAAGGGCGTGACTTTTAGTTGGGGTCCAGAGTAGCAGGCCTTATTTGAGGCGCTTCGCCAGAGATTATGTGAAGCCCCGGTGTTAGCCCTTTCAGAAGGGATGGAGGATTTTGTGGTGTATTATGACGCATCGATATCGGGGTTAGGTATGGTGCTTAAGCAAAGAGGGCACGGGATAGCATATGCATCAAGGTAGCTAAAGCCTCATGAAACAAGGTATCCCACCCATGATTTAGAGTTGGAAGCAGTGGTGTTTGCCCTCAAGATATGGCGTCATTATTTGTATGGGGTTCGGTGTACCATATACACGGACCACAAGAGTTTGAATTACTTGATGGATCAACCCAAACTGAAGATGCGCCAGAGGAGATGGTTGGATGTGGTAAAGGATTATGACTGCGAGATCCTGTACCACCCGGGCAAGGCTAACGTTGTAGCCGATGCCCTGAGCCGCAGGGCTGAGAGTTCCCCGATACGAGACATTTGTATGAGGATGACGGTGATGACTCCAGTGATGGATACCATACGAGAGGCCCAGGCAGAGGCTGTGAGACTGGAGAACCACAAGAGAGAGAGGGTGATTGGGCAGGTATCTGAGTTCATTACCGATAGCCGAGGGCTTTTGACCTTTCAGGGTCGTATTTGGGTGGCGTTTGTAGGCGGGGCACGTACCATACTGATGGAGGAGGTGCACAGATCGAGGTTCTCGATCCATCCCGAGGCCACTAAGATGTATTTGGACTTGAAAAGAGAGTATTGGTGGCCCTGTATGAAGAGGGATGTGGCGTGGTTTGTTGAGAGGTGCTTGACCTGTCGTAGGGTTAAGGTCGAGCACCAGCGTCCACATGGCAAGTTGCAGCTACTTGAGGTACCCCAGTGGAAGTAGGAATATATTTCTATGGATTTCATCACCAAATTGCCGAGGACCGCGATGGGTGTCGATGCAATTTGGGTGATCGTTGACCGGATGACCAAGAGCACTCAATTGTGTCAGATCGAGATGTACGTTTCACTTCCAGGTTCTGGAAGAAGTTCCATGAGGAGTTGGGTACAAGGTTGCACTTTAGCATCGCTTACCACCCACAGACGGATGGACAGAGTGAGCGGATGATTCAGACGCTCGAGGACATGCTTCGAGCATGTGTATTCGACTTCGGAGGAAGTTGGGACACATACCTACCGTTGGTTGAGTTTTCCTACAACAACAGCCACCATTCGAGCATTAGTATGCCTTCCTTTGAGCTTTTGTATGGGAGGAGATGTCGGACTCCCATCTGTTGGGGAGAGTTAAGGCAGCGAGTGATGGGTAGCACTGAGATAGTGTTTCAGATGACCGAGCAGATACAGCAGGTCAAGTAGAGATTGCTGATAGCTCAGAGTCGCCAGAAGAGTTATGCAGATAGGCGACGATCCTAGCTTGAGTTTCAGATTGGAGACTTCGTACTCCTGAAGGTATCTCCTTGGAAAGGAGTGATCCGATTCAGGAAGAGGGGGAAGCTAGGGCCCCGGTACATTGGTCCAATCAGGGTGACCGCGAGGGTGGGCAGGGTAGCGTATCGTTTAGAGCTACCCGCAGAATTGAGCCAGATACATGATACCTTCCACATGTCTCAGTTGAGGAAGTGTATAGCCGATGAGACGGCAGTAGTGCCGCTGGAGGATATTTAAATAGATGCGAACCTGAATTACTTTAAGAGGCCACTCGCGATTGTGGATCGGAGGATCAAGGTTCTGAGGAACAAGGAGGTCCCCTGGTTCAGGTCCAGTGGCAACATCGGAGAGGATCCGAGCTGACTTGGGAGCCAGAGTCGGAGATGCGGGAGCAGCATCAGGAGTTGTTTGCAGCATGAGACTTCGAGGGCGAAGTCTGGTTCTAGTGGGGGAGAATTGTAACATCTTGAAATTCAGGTACATCTATTTAACCCTTTTTCTTTACCAAGTTGTCAAGTTTATCCCTTGAGTGGAAAATGTTGCAAATGAGTACGTTGGGCGTATCGAAGAGTACGTTGCGTGTACTCATGTGCTTATATTGGACGCGGACTCAATTAGGTACGCTGGGCGTACCAAATTTACGATGGGCGTAACTGGCTCAGATGCAAGACCCTAAATGAGACTTGAGGACTATAAAAGGAATGATAAGGCCCTTACCCCAGCCACCATATTACAGTGAGTGAAACCCTAAGAGAGCAAAAACCCGTTATAAGCTTGTATGCGTGTTCTTAAGCTTGAAAGTGCCATTTTGTGGTGGTAAAGGAGAAGAGGAGGCCATTGTGGGAGCTAGAAGTTGGAGGACAAGCTTAGATCCGAGTTCTACAGAGTTTGGAGCTTCATTTGGAGGTAAAAAGCTCAAAGCTTTCCTTGCCATTGTTGATTTTTGCTTTATGGACCCATTTTTAGGGTTTTTGGTTCCAAGGTGGAGACTTTATGAGCAAAGGGTCTCCATAATCTTAGATCTGCCCTATTCCAGTGTAATATGTGTTGTAGGTTCATAAAAATCCAATCTTGGACGTGAATATTAAGTCATGCATGAGATACGGGCTTAATGAGGAAAGAGGAAAGGCGTTTAGAGTGATTGGAGACCTTTACAGCCATGCAAAGGCTTAAAGGTTTCGACTTTATGGATTCAGTGGCCTTAGAATAGTCAGATATGGAATTTGAGCTTATATCTTAACCGTTTAAGACCAAAAATCAATAAGAGCATGAAACTGAGATTTATGTTGGGCGTAAATCTCAGAATGCTCCGTGTAAGGGTTTGAGACCCCGATTCTAGATCGCTGGAGTACGCCCCGCGTACAAGAGGTGGTACGCGTCGTGTATTGCCCTCTGTTGACTTTCATTGACTCTTAGGGTTTGGTCAACATTTGGACATTTGGACCATTGACGGGGTAAAATGGTCTTTTCCCCCTTCCGATAGATTATAGAAAGGGTCTAGTCTAGCTTTTAAGAATCGTTGTTAATTAAAGGTAAAATACTTTGTGTGATTAGGCGGAGGCTAGATCTGTATTTCGAGTTCGAGAACTTCTGAGATTTCCCGAGGTGAGTCTTCTCACTATACTTTACCTAGAGTGGTAATTAGAGTTATGTGACAAAGTATCTTGTATGCTTTTTGTATGATGTGACTTCTATCTGAGTTGTGCTATGTATGATTCAGAGTTTAAAGAGTTAGGACCGGAAGGTCCACAGAGTTTGGACCAGAGGGTCAACAGAGTTATGGGACTGGAGGGTCCCACTAAGACACATTTACTAGAGGGTCATACAGAGTTATAGCCTCGAGTGGCTAATATGTGTTCTATGTGGTATTTTGGGGAACTCACTAAGCATTTATGCTTACAGTGTTATGTGTTATGTGTTTCAGGTACTAGCGAGGATCACGGGAAAGCACCAGCATGATCCGTACACACTGACAGAGGATTGTATTTTTTGATCATGGGATATGTTTTATTATGATGACATCTATTGAACATGAGATTTGAGAATATTAAATGAGCTTTATATTGTTTGAAAAATGAAAATTTGTTTTAAATTTTCACGTTGTTACAAATTTGTTCGTATTTTATTATATGCACAAATTTAGGGGGAGAACTAAAAAAATTGAAAAAATTAAAAAAAAAAAAAACAAAAATTACAAAAATATGTTTATTTATGTTTTTCATTTCTTCTTGAGAAAAAATCCAAAATCCAAAATTATCTTTATTGCTTTTGAGCGTATTTTAATTTTTATTTTTATTCTTAGTTGCTTTGTTTGTGTGCTAAGTTTAGTTTTATTTTGTTTTTATCTCAAAATTTTGTTTGTCTTGAAATGTGAATTCTTAAGAAGAGGAGTCTCAAGGAGATAGTATCGGAATATTCAGAGCAAGGAGAAGAGACTTGGAAAGGAATTGACGGAGGATTCAAATGTGAATGAAAGACTCTTTCATATTGAGACATATATCAGTCTTAATAGGAGTCTTCGCATCAAATGTTAATGATCAAAGGTCATTTTCACCATGACTAATGTGAAACACCCAACCAGCCTCTACCCATATCTAATATTTCTCCATTAAATCATTTCCACGTACCGGTACCTGTTGAGGTTTGACTATAAAACAACTCGGCTGATGGTTACCAAAAAGTTTGTGTTTGTGATCTTAGAGGTCATTGTCACCATGATTCTAAGTGAAACCCAAAATCTAAAACCCATTTATTTCTGAATTGACGGTGAACATCTTAATGTTCTAGATATTTTCACCCATGAAATTGACGGATAATGGTTCATACCTGGTCTGACAATGTATAAAATGTCAGTTAGGCAGTTTCTTTATAAGAATTTTAGTATTTAAGGAATTGAAAGTCCGAAACTATACAGATTTTCAAATTGGTTTTGTCAGCTTTCTTTACCTAAGAACTATCACGGCACTAGGGCGATTCACCCTACAGGGAAACAGATATCGATGAACGTCTCGCCAAGGGCCAAGTTAACTTGTTAACTTGAAAACTGTATTGAGATCTTTGATCTAGGATATACAGGGGCTAACATCAAAACTAGCCACGAGTAGTTCTCTGATACTCAACAAATCATAGTGTGTTCCTCCAAGTTCACTCAGATACTGCGAGTAGTCTCTTTCTGAGACAAGGTTACATCCTTGAACAACTGTGGTGATTAGGGTCTTTATGATTCTGTGATCCACAGGGACTTTTTAGTCGTTTGTTGCTTTTCAAGGCGCAATGGTGATCATTAAAGAATTCTCATTCGAAGGAACAAGTGAAGATTATTTTTCAACATTCAATTTTTCAACCCCAGAAGCAAGGTGAAGCTATTTTTGAAGATTATGTGAAAGATTGTATTGAAGCCTCCTCAATCAATTTGCTGCTATCTATGAACTTGCTGAAATGATCCAGAAGAATTGGTCTCTCTGTTATTTTCTCTGAAGATTCTCAAAGCTGCAAGTGTTGATTTTCAAGAACCTTTACAAGAAGTCTCGACACCCAATGTGCGTTCAAAGTAAAATTTTGAAGAAAAGTCCAACTACTAAAGATGAAGTTATTCATGAATATTCATATGTTCATCTTGAAGTTGTGAAGAAATCGAAGACAAAAGCTGAAGCTAAGAACAAAGCAAAGATTGAAAAGAAAAGAAAGCTACAATCTAAGGGGGAGTTTGTTAGGTCATAAGAAAAAAAAGCTATAAACCAAGGGGGAGATCTTTAGGTCATAAATTGTGGTTTATACTTTGCTTTTCTTAATCTATTAGAGTTCTTGGTCTCGGATAGAAAACACCATGTTTTAGTGTTGATTGGACCGAAATCATATGTGATTTCGGTTAGGCCTTATATTGTTTTGTTTGAGTTTTAGGCTTGGGCATGGTTAATAGTTCTAGGTATAAATAGTGTAATTTATGCCTTGTAAAGAGATTTGAACGTTCAAGGGGCTGCCATATTGCTTGGGACATGAGTTGGAGAGATGTAGAGAGAAAACAGTGTGTAATCGGAATCTTATATAACGGACGATTGATCAATACATCGTGTTCATTGAAGATTAATTATCTTGTTCTTATTCATCTTATATCTTGCATCATTCACTTGATTGAGATTCTGCACCATCAAAGTGAATCCTATTGATTTGTAGGAGAATTCAGGACCTACACCTAACCATAATTGGGTGTTTCGAAAATATGCCTGTATGCTAGGGTTTTTCTATTTTTTGTTCAAGTTGTATGCTCAATTAATGAAAACATAGATCAATATTAGGGTTGCATGCACGCATAGGATTTATATCTTTTGCATAATACCCATCACTATTTTCTAAAATGGATTGGTCCAAGACTTAATTGGATTAAAGATGAGGTTTTAGAGAAAACATTTGTGCCACGACATGGAATGGATTTTACGAAATGCGCACTTCTAGTGAGCACTACGATGTCTCAAGAGGGTTGTCATGATGTGGTGGCCGTTGCACCCCAAGCCCATTATTTTTAGGTTTCATTCGTATTTAAAGCCTCTAATCCCAAGATTAGGGCATCCTCTTCAGCCTCCAACCTTCCAAAATGAAACCCTAGCCTCCTTTGAGGATTCTTGATGTATTCTTTGTATTCTTGAAGTTTGAATCCTTAGTTTGCACTTTGGAAGAAGAAGAAGGTGTGCTTGCTAGATAAAAGAGTGTATTTACTTCAGATCTTGCATCTCATGCATCTCCTGCATCTTGTGGAGCTTGGTAATGTATAAAGCTTCCACCTTTATCATCATATTCTCTTATTTCATGCCATGAAGTCCCTTGAATAATTTTTCTTGGAGTTTTGGACAACTCCAGAACCTTATACTCTTTTGGTGACCTTTTTTGATCTTAGGTGATGGAAAAAATGTTAACTCTTGCTCCCTTTTTCTCCATGCACAAGTTGAGGTCTTATTAAGGGTTTTATGGACTTAGGGTTCTAGATTTTGTCTTGTAGTGAGATCCTAATGGTTAAAGTTAGAAACTTTATCCATTAAGTCGCAAAAAAGAACCAGATCTGGAAGTATGAGCTTTGATCTGTAAGGATTTAGCTCTTAATAGAGAATTGCGGTGTCTGTCAGAGACCACAAAGTGGCCAAGGAGTAACCATGACATGGTGGAGTCACGACTCGTGATTGGTTTCTCCGGACATGCCAATGATGTGGCGATACCCTATATGTCGTCTATTTTGTCCTGATATGTCCACGATGTGGCCAAGATGTCTCTATGTCATGGTGGTCGTTGACTTTTGTTGACCATTGACTTTTGACCAATTTGACTTGGGGTAAAACTTAGAGGATTTGGTTTATAAATTGAGGATTTATTCTTTTGGTGTTAGTTGGTTCACGAGATCGAGCGGCGTAAGGTTTTAGGGTGTTGTTGTGCTTATCTGGTTCTTCAGTCAGGTGAGTCTCTCACTATGCCATGTATCCCATTATATATCCTTTGCATGGTACGATAGAGGCACTGCTAGAGTACAGTTATGCTAGATGGGTAGGACAACTCCTTTGTTATGCTTATGCAGTTTAGGACACTTGGTGTTTTGGTAGGCTAGATCGATAGGGTCTTGCCTGCTGATTGTATGATATTGTTATGAGTTATGTTTGGTTAAGATAACTGGGGTAACCTAGTTATCAAGATTATGTATGACTGGCCAATGAAGGACTTAATTAAGAAGTGGGCAATGGTAGGATAACTAAGGAAGGCTAGTTGCTAAGGGTTTAGATATGTTAGCATCTGTTATGTGCTTATGTTACATGGTTAGGTCGTAATGATATTTTGGGTTTTATGTAGTTTAAGTTGGATAGCATGGGAGTTGTTGGTCTAATGCTTGATTATGATGTTCTTATTTTATTGTTCTCTCCTGGATGGGTCATCTGTTCGACTATATAGTTGATCCCTGACTACATATGACTTTATTTATTATATGGAAGACCAAGATCTAGATCCTGAGAAATATATGAAAGACCAAGATCTAACCCTTGGAAATTATATGTAAGACCAGGATCTGGCCCTAGATAGTTATATGAAAAACCAAGATATGGCCCTTGGCATTCGTATGGAAGACCAGGATCTGACCTATGGTAGTTGTATGTAAGACCGGGATTTAGACCTCAAAACTGCAAAGAAATACCATAATTTAGCCCATGGAAAGATGTGACTATAAGACTATGATTTGGCCCATAGAATTCACCTAGGATTGGAGTAGCCTGTTATTTCATATATCATTGTTATGTATGTTTATGTGGATATGAATGTGGTTGGTCAGCGCTAGATCTGAACACTTTGTGTGGATGCATTGTATGTATGATGGAATATGCGGTATACTGGGGAACTCACTATATTTTCTGCTTACAGTTGTGGATTAAACATTTTGTAGGTCGTTCGTGATAAGAGCTCGGAGAAACTACACATACACATCAAAAATGTTCGTTTCTGCAGTTTTGTAATTTTAACTCTGATAATGTATATTTTAATCAAACAAATGTCACTCAATGGTTTAATTGTTTATTTTATTTTAAAATTCAAAAATCTCTTTGTAATTTCCGTGACGTTACATATATCATATTCTATTTGTCAACTCATCATCATTGATCGAGTAACTGGATGTTGGAGACTGAAAATAAAATATATATTAACATACATATTAAAAACAACTTGCATAAACATATCCAATAATAAAACCAACCTCCTGAAACCTATCTATAAAAGCTATAATGACATTGCAACTAGTCTATAATAACAAGTTTGTATGAACTTGCTTCAGTTTCATCTTTCAGAGTTCTATATGCTTTCAATTTAAGCTTTAACATCCTTTCCGATTTATTTTTTAATTTTGTAGGTGCATATGCTGGTTTAATTTTTATTTTTATTTCTAAATCAACATCCTGGATTGATATATGCAAAAACAAAATTCCAACAACATTTTAATATATTATCATAAACCAACCTTGTAAATGAAATACAACTTCTTCGTCCGTAAAACCCATTTTTTTAACAACATCCACGCAAATTCATATTTGGACTAACATATGTTATTCAACAATGTCAGATACCAAAAAGAGTAATAATCAAATTTCATTCCGGCTTGGCATTCCGGAACATCATTCCGGATTAAGTTCTTCGTAATCCAGATTAAGTTTTTCATATTTTGGAATAAGTTCTTTGTATTCCTAACCTACCAAACCATTCCCGATTCTCTAGAAAACATAGTTTCAGACTAAAAAATGGTCATAAACACACTCTAAGATACTTACATGCACCTCATATATGTACCCAAAAAAATAATACAAAAGATGGACATTCCGGACTCGTTTATTGTTCTCCGGAGTGTCCAATGCATTCCGGAATACATATACTTATTTGAAAACTCAAATGCATGTAACTTAAATAGTAGAATTCATTTAGCTTGACGAATCCATATTGAAAACTAGGTCAGAAATGTAGGTAAAACAAGCTTCAGATTGTAAGAATTTGGAATGCGTATTCCATATTTGTGTGTGTGTGTGTATATATATATATATATATATATATATATATATATATATATATATATATATATATATATATATCATTGGGTACAACATTGGGCTTGAGCTGTTTATTCTACTCCGGAATGATCCATTCCGGACCAAGTGGTTAGTTTTTAAAAAAATGGAATTTTTTTATGTACATCTTAAATTATGGTTAGATTACTCAATTTCCCTTAATAAAATGTATTTACAACTTAATACAATCAATTTAATTTTTAATAAACAAAATCCATAACATAATACAAACGTTATTTCATAACATGCATCAAATCAAATAAACCATTTACATATTATTACACAATATTTGTAAGATCAAATAGGCTAGTGGCTGATTAGTTAGCTCTGGTCACATTTAACACCTTCAACGGGTAATCAAGTTAACATATTTCTGTTCAAAAAAACATATATGTTCTGTTTGACAGTTTGAGTTTGTTTCATCGGTGATTTTAACTGTTCAAGTTTGATTTTCAGTCGCAATATTTTTGGTAGGGGTGGCAAATCGGGTCATCATGTCATGTTTTTTCCTGACAAAACACGACAATGTTTTTTATAACACGAACACGACACGACATGATGTCGTGTTTTTTTCAACTAACACGAAAACGAACCGATTAAAAAACAACAAACACGACACGACAAATATGATATAATATAACAATTAATTTATTTAATTAATACATAATCATACCAAACATGACAAACAGGAAAAACACGACTGAAAAATGCTAAATCATGTCAATTTCGTGTCAAAATTTGAACACGAACATGATACGACACGACGTCGTGTTTTTAATACTTGACGCGAACATGACACGAACACAAATTTAAATTTCAGTTTCGTCCCAATTTTGTTTTATGTCGTGTATTTTTGTCGTATCGTGTCATCAATTGTCAACCTAATTTTTGGTAGTTTGGAGTGTCTCTCATTTTTTTTCTTATCCATTTTGTCGGATTGGTTTGAAGATTTTTCATCATAATCTTTGGACAAAACTGCAAATTTGGTCCTTGTGGTTTGCAAAAACCTTTGGATGGGGTCCAAAAAGTTTTCAGCTTGCACCGAAGGTCCAAAATCAAGGTTTTTCATTGTTTTTGGTCCAAAAAAACTTGAAAAGTCGATTTTACCCTTTTTCATTTTTTTTTTCAATTTTCTTTATTTATTTTGGTATTTGAATAATTAAAAAAAATAAAAAATAAAATCTTACCCTCTCTCTCTCTCTCTCTCTCTCTCTCTCTCTCTCTCTCTCTCTTTTCTAAATCTGAAACACAGATTGTAAAATGTCGATCTTAATAATCTTCAAAGGTTGCATCAAGATAAAAGCTTTACAATTCCCACCTCCAATTTTACACATGAACAAAAAGGTTACTATGCTTGAAGGTGGGTTTGTTCTTTCCAGATCTGAAAGGAAGATGGAGAAGGCAAGATCTGAAATGAAAACCACATACAAAACTCTATCCGAAGAACACTTACTGGGTTTGTTCTCTCTCTCTCTCTCTCTCTCTCTCTCTCTCTCTCTCTCTCTCTTTCTCTCCGTTTGTTAAAATTCAATAACAGGGTTCTTGAAGAACAGGTTTCTGTTTCACTATCGAGAATGCAAATCAGACTTATATATTGTAATGGATGAGTGGGAGGAGAACTGTGATGGTTTGCAAGTTAAATCTCAGTCCCAGGAAAATTATTCTGGAGGTGTAAAGCTGAAGTTAAAAGAAGGTTCTGAAAGTAGATGCACCGAAAGTGTATCTGTGAATCGATTGCCTTTAATTAAAGGGTTTAGGTCATTTTTGGTCACTTAACTTTTGGTTTTGTGCTCATTTGGTCACTTAACTCTTTTTAAGTTTTAAAAGATCATCCAACTTTTGACTTTGTGTTCATTTAGTCACTTAACTTTTGGTTTGGTCACTTAACTTTTAGATTTGTGCTCATTTAGTCAGCTAACTTTTAAAATTCTGTTCATTTAGTCACTAAACTTTTGAAAAAAATTAAAAGTTTAGTGACCAAATGATCACAATTTTAAAAGTTAGGTGACTAAATGTGACCAAACCAAAAGTTAAGTGACTAAATGAGAACAAAGCCAAAAGTTTGATGACATTTTAAAACTTAAAAAGAGTTAAGTGACTAAATGAGCTCGAAACCAAAAGTTAAGTGACCAAAAATGACCTAAACCCTTAATTAAACATTGTAATGCTTATTCTTTATCGAAATCATATGAATACATTGAAGATTTAGGTATAAATACGATTCCTAGCAAGACATCAGATTGTGAAGCTCTGTAAGTAAATCAGATGATTAATGTATACAAGAAGAAATCAATTGAAGGATTCAGAGCAGCAGGCTCTCTCTCTCTCCGGTGAGACCAAGCCTTCGTCACTTACCTTGCCTCTACCGACGACTCAGGAAGCTAAAGCTCGCGGCTTCCCTGATTTGATCTCCATTCCTGTAGTTAAATGGGTTTTTGGTTGCTGATCCTACCCCTCTTCGTGCAAATCAAAAACCCAGGAGAGGAGATGATGTGAACCGAAAGCCTGGAAGAAAATTTAACCATGGCGGGAGAAGATGAAGTGGGCGACTGAAGATGAAGCGGCCGGAAGTGTGTATGTGTGAGAGTGTGTGTTGTGGTGGCTGTAGAGAGAGAGAGAGAGAGGGTTGGTGAAATTTTATTTTTTATTGTTTATTTTTTATTTTTAATTATTTAAATATCAAAATAAATAAATAAAATAGAAAAAAGAAATGAAAAGGGCAAACTCGACTTTTCAAGTGTATTAAGGACTAAAACCCAGAAAAATTAGGCCTTCCATGCAAGTTGAAAACTTTTTGGACCTTATCCAAAGTTTTTTGAATACCATAGGTAGGGGTGTTCGTTTGAATGGATCGGTTTAATCCGATCCGATCAAGTGAATCCAAATTAACTTCGGTTTTCAAAACGTAGATCCAAATAGTCCAAACTAAATTCAAATCCGATCTGATCCAACCAAATTATAATTCGGTTAGATCGGTTTTTTACAATTCGGTTTTCAAGAATCAAGACAGTTCAACAAATATATAACTTTAGTAATAACTTACTCTATAATATAAACTAAAAAATATTGTTTAATTAGTTGTGAATTAAAACTTATAAATAACTATCAAGAAAAATATATTATAGTTTACTATTTTATAAACAATTTTTTTATGATAAGAAG
The DNA here is from genome assembly GCF_051521515.1 of Lactuca serriola. Classification (NCBI taxonomy): domain Eukaryota; kingdom Viridiplantae; phylum Streptophyta; class Magnoliopsida; order Asterales; family Asteraceae; genus Lactuca; species Lactuca serriola. The sequence continues at coordinate 26,423,519 of NC_136415.1, read as the reverse complement.
TACATATTAAAGTATTATAATAGATGAAAAATTTTAATATACTAAAAGAATAATTTAGTAAATTTATAAATTATTAAAGATATATATTACGAATAACAAAATAATAAATTACAATTCGGGTTTTTTGGACTATTCGGTTTTTATTTTATAAATCAAAACTAATCTAAAATCCAAAATAATAATTTGGTTTTGCTAAAAACCAATCCAAAAATCCGAATATTCGAACCAAATAGTCCGATCCAAATTGTCCAATTGGACAATTCGGTTTTATCCAAACAGTGACCAGTCCTAACCATAGGACCAAATTTACAATTTTGTCTAATCTTTGATATAAGTTTCAATTCTTGTATCGGTGGTCATTTTTGTTTTAACTTTGGGCTTTGTTATTCAGGTTTTATGTGTTTGGATTCTGTTGTCGTTTCAAAATTTTATTCTTGTAATTATTTTTTCTGTTAGCTTTTTATTAAAAATGCTTTTATTTACTAATTTTGTTTTGCTGTTAAAAAAAATCATGAACAGATGGCGAAACCCCGGATTCGTTCATGGCCACAATTTCCGATTCCTCCTTTTCCATGGCAAATAAACGTCAACCACCAATTGACCACAAAAAAATCAAATAGCACAAAGTAAATTACAAAACTACCCTCTCCTGCCACGTCATCGTATCAAATGGATTAACCTTCCACCTGGACCAATAACAAGCCAGTATCCCCCAACACCTAGCCAATAATAATCAGCATATGGATATCGCCCCTAAAAATCTCCTCCATATTTAGTCACCAGTCACCACCACCATCATTCATCCACAACCGCAACCACCACCACCACCACTAAAATCCTCCATTTCCATTTCCAGATTCATACATTCTTCTGGGAATGGCTTCCAATACATTAATGAGCTGCGGCATCCCCGCCGTGGGCCGCCCCTCGCTTCTCTCCTCTTCCAAATCAAGATTCGCGACTGCTGTGCCACTTTCCGGAGTTACCACCAACGCATCTCGGATTTGCATGTCCGCCGAGTGGATGCCCGGACAACCACGACCACCGTACCTTGACGGATCTGCACCTGGGTACGTTTTCTTCCGTCTGACGATTAATTAGTTTCACAAGAAACGATTTTTGAAGCTGATTTACTGATCTTGTGTGCGTTTCAGTGATTTTGGGTTTGACCCACTTGGTCTTGGTGAGGTCCCAGAGAACCTTGAAAGATTCAAAGAGTCGGAGCTCATTCACTGCAGATGGGCTATGCTTGCAGTAGTAAGTCATTCATTAACGAAAAAAAAAATAGCAATGATTAGTGTTATATGTTTGATATATCATATCATATATATACATATACAAGTTACACTTATTATTTATAACATGTTACAAATTTGCAGCCTGGGATTTTGTTACCTGAAGCATTAGGATTGGGCAATTGGGTAAAAGCACAAGAATGGGCAGCCCTGCCCGGCGGGCAAGCAACATACCTAGGGAACCCGGTGCCATGGGGTACCCTACCCACAATCTTGGCTATCGAATTCATCTCCATTGCATTCGTAGAACACCAAAGGAGTATGGAAAAAGACACAGAAAAGAAGAAGTACCCCGGTGGTGCTTTTGACCCATTAGGCTACTCAAAAGACCCTAAAACCTTCGCAGAGTACAAGGTCAAAGAGATCAAAAATGGTAAATAAAACATATAGTACTTATTACAAGACTTTATATATATATACATATACTTATATACCCTTTTGACCTTTTGACTTATGTATGTATTAAAATGAAATGTAGGACGTTTGGCTTTGTTGGCATTTGTGGGATTTTGTGTGCAACAATCGGCTTACCCTGGAACCGGACCCTTGGAGAACTTGGCAACTCATTTGGCTGACCCATGGCACAACAACATTGGAGATGTCATTATTCCTAAAGGAATTTTCCCAAATTAATGTGCAACATGCATGCTTGCTTTTGAGCTCCAAAATTCTCATATGTAAAGGCCTTGTAAAACTTCATCTTGTAATCAAATGAACTTATATTATATTAGTGTCAATTTCAAAGTTTGTGGTAACTTCTTAAAGATTTCATCAAATTTCGAAATTTTATTTCATCAGATTGTATACAATGAGTTATCCTAATCAAAATCATTTTATTTCTCGAAAAGATCTAGATTGCAATTTTCTGCATATTTTTGAGCCCATATTGAACAAAATTATATATCAACGGTTAAGCAACTTTAAACTTTTTTTTTTCGTAACTGAAAAAATTAATATAGTTTTTCAATTTCAAACCACATTACAATCTGTCTCATATCGGTTAGACACTCCTAGTCATGTAGGATTCATTCTAGTTGCATGAATCTCAATTTAGGATAATCAACAAGTAACACTTTTTGATTTAGGCACAAATAGAAGTCTGTTTTATGTTAACTCGTCACTTTTAAAAGGATGCTGGAACAACTTTCTTAAATGGTGCTCTTGAAGAGGAAGTGCCCAAATAATGCCATCAAAAATTCGATGAACTAATTTTGTTTAATGTTTTTTTCTTAAACCAATCTGAAAGGGAAAATGCAACGAGCATAATTAGACATTATACAATTAGTAACAAAGTCTGTCAAGTCTACACAAGGTGTCAAACCAATAGAGCTACAAAGTTTAGTGTATATATACATACATCTGACATACAAAATCTGCTTATTCCTATCGAGCATATGGTAGTGTTATCATGTATTCATCTGATGATTTAACATAGTGTTCAGGGTAGCTCTCTCCAGTAAAAAAAGCAGGTTGTTTAGGTTGAGGCAACACTCCCTCACTAATCAACATCAAAACCACTGACAACATGGTTGGCCTATCTTCTACATTATGTTGCACACACAATAACCCTACATGTATTGATCGCAATACTTCAGGCATAACACATGAATCCCTTAAAGATGCATTCATGAGTTCAATGGGCTTGTTTTTTTTGAAGAGTCTCCATGTCTGAATCAAATCATAACTCATTTAGTTTTGAGTATGCAAAAAATAATTACTCAACAGTATAAGGAAATCCAAAATTCACTTACATGTCCAAGAAGGTTGTCGCTATGATCTTTGTGAGAAAATCCTTGGTTTTTCCTTCCACTCACTATTTCCAACACTAAAACACCGAAACTAAATACATCTGACTTTGTAGAGAAACGCCCATGCATTGCATACTCTGGAGAAATGTAACCACTGAAGCAAGATTAAACGGATTAATAATTTTTTCCATTTTTTGCGGAGATGTGTAAATATATTTAAAGGAAAATGACCATTATATGATGTGACATTTAGCAACTTGATGATATTTGTTACCATATAGCACAAAATGACCATCAATTTCGTAATTTGTCATGTAAATTGCAAAATTGTTAGAAAATTACGAAAGTATTTTTTGGTTTTAGGAGTAAACAAGAGTAAATCACACACATAAAGACACAATATTTAATGTGGTTTGGTCGATATGACCTACATCCACAGGCAAGAGGTAGTATTTTATTTATCACCTTGAAAATCGATAGTACAATTTAAACCCCGGCTATCAGTTGTATTATATAAACAAAGTACAAAATGTAACCCTAACTAAAACATGTCAGACCCAGCTACACATATCAACGTAGGTCCGTATCGCGGGGGTAGCCAACTCCAAACACTTATCCCATCGATGTCAGATGTTGGGTTTCTTTTCTCGAGTAGATCGATACCCATTTGGATTGTCAATTCTCAAGCCACATTTAACATTTGGAATTGGGAGTTTGCCAGAAAAAGGAACAAGAGGAAATGAGTACATATATTAGTTTATTAGTAATTTCCCATTTGTTTTTTGAATTTAGCTACAAACTAATTGCAAAACTTGCCGTTATTTTGTGCTATTGGTAACAAATGCAGTCAACTTGTTTCACTTCATGTCGCTTCATATCTTGGTCAATTTTGTGATAAGAAATATTCTCATCTTTTCTTCCTACTTATCGTCCTACCCATGTAAATGGTGACAAGTGTCACATTTTGAAAAAATTAATAACATTTAAAGACATTTTCATTATTTCATATGGATGGAAGGGTAAGTAGGAATAAAATTAGGAGGGTATTTAATTTCTCCTTTGTGATTATCCTTGGATTTAAACTAATAAACTAATAGACCATTAGTTTAAAGATTCTTACTATGTTCCAACCACTTTCTTTGTCTTAGCAGAGGTATCAAATCCTACAAACTTTCTTGCAAGGCCAAAGTCGGATATTTTTGGATTCATGTCCTCATCCAGCAAAATATTACCTGCTTTGAGATCTCTATGAATGATTTGTAGGCGGGAATCTTGATGTAAATACAGAATACCTCGAGCCATTCCATGGATAATCCCAAAGCGATGAGGCCAGTCAAGCATTGAATGTTTGGTTTCATCTGCCCAAAGTAAAATATTTAGATTTTGTATGAATTTGGTAAGAAATTCGTCTATGTTACTTCATGATGTGTAATATATAATAAAAGTAAGGTACTAAAAAGTGTACTATTTATGCAGAGAGAGTCAAACCAAACAGAAATGAGTCCAGGCTTCCGTTAACCATGTATTCATAAATCAAAATCATTTCATTTCCATGAATGCAATATCCAAGAAGCTTCACAAGATTCCGATGTTGAAGTTTTGCAATATAAAAGACTTCGTTCTTGAACTCATCAACTCCTTGATGGGATGTTTTTGAGAGCCGTTTCACTGCTACTTCCTGTCCATCTTCCAACACACCCTAAGAGATTAAGAAGCATTAGTAAGTAAGATGTTATTTCTTTTTGACTTAATACAGAAAGAACGACTTAACACGTATAAAAGAGAAAGTCAAAGAAATAGGGAAATAAGTTTACCTTGTACACAGGACCAAAACCACCTTCTCCAATCTTATTGTTGATGCTGAAGCCATTAGTTGCCTTGGCTATGCTATTTAGGCTAAAAAACGGTAACTCATCAAGATCTTCCGTGCTAAAACCGGTACTATTTTTTTCAGAATCATACTCCCAGTTTCCTATAAAATGGCATTTTAAGAGTTTCATGGTTACATAAGTTTCCAATAATCATGATCTTTTATGCAGGCACATGCGGTTTAGTTTATAGAAGGAAAAAAGATTGACATATTTTTCATTACCTCGTTTTTTCATGTGAGGTCGTTTCTTTTTAATTGCACAGACGTACACTACTGCAGACAGAAGCAGCATACCTGAAGAAATCGATAGGATAATGATGAGTGCTCCTTTCTTCTTGTTGGTGCTCGAATTTAAGAACCCTTTCATTATAGAAAGATAACAGTCAGTAAGATTTGCAATACTGTAAATTAGTTTGGAAATAATGTCTCTTAAGGTGGACAACTTTGTAACACTATTTTTTATGAGAAGAATGAAAAGATCATTCACGTCTTGCCCAAGAGATAAAGAAAAATTCATTCTAGTATTAGTCACACTCCGGATCCAATACATGCTTAAGTCCTTAACACAATACAATTAAAATTTAGAATTTTCCAAAGGAAATTAAGATTCATACCTGCTAACTCAGAGGCAGCCATTTTTATGTAGATATCATGATCTTCATCATACTCTCTGATATCCATCAAATCACCAAACCACAACAAACACCCGCTTCCACCATTTCTAACATCTAGATTCGCATAAGCTGTACAATTACAATCCCTTTTGCACGTCATCTCACATTCTTCGAGCGTCATACTCTTATTATACCATGAACCCCGTGTGTCTGGAAATTTCAATCCTGCAACTTTCTTAAACCCATCATCACTCTTCCCACTCTCACAATCCAAAGGCTTTTTAAGTCGACACCCTCTCGACCAATCAGCTGCCTTCCAATCTTCTTGGACTGTGGGCCCAAAACCTTCCATACACCTGCAAGGTGGATACTCTTTCATTCTACAAACTCCATAAGGCCCACAAACTCCATAACGACCACAAGCATCAACAACCGCATCTCCAAAATGCACCCAATCTTGGATTCGATCTGTCCAATGAAGTTGCACAGTGTTGCCATCAGACATCAAAACTATTCTCTCGAAAACGGGACTTTTAAGTTTGAATTTGTAATATATTTCTGTCTCACTAATAACAAACTCAGACGAGTAAAACTGATTCGGATCTTCAATGGGTAACCCGTGAAACCTAACCCCGTTCCATGGTCCGATCCGGAAGTTTAAACTTGACCCGTGTTTCTGGAGCATTTGTGGGTACCCATTTGTGTCCAGTGAGTATACGTAATGACCCGGAGTAGGATCTTCCGGACCTTTCCATGATGTCAAGCATCTTTCTAATCCTGTCACCAAATCCTTCCCGATTTTCATTCCTGGAAGCAATGTGTCACCAGGGTAATCAAAGCTTTGCCAAATTAGCTTCCGATTGACACACACGATAAGATTTCCGGTATCCAGAAGATGTGCCACGGGATCAAGATTTGTGGAGGAGACCGTGTAATTGGATGACCAGATCACGGTGGTGCCGCCACTGTGAATCACCGGACCTCCGGAGCTTCTGAGTTTGAATTCGCCGGAGTTATCTGTAATTGGTGTCTCCCTGTTGGCGACCCATACAACTGTACCAGTTGATATCTTCTTGTACCATATCCCCAGGTACCGATTCTTTGAATTTCTGGGGCTAAAAAAGCCGAGTTCGAACATTTCACCATCTGAAACGATTGTGTTCCCATCTTTTATGGCTTCGTTTACTGATATGGTGTTCAGTGCAGCAGAATTTGACAGGAGAAAGAAGAAGGGAATGAAAAAGAATGGAAGTATGGGATGGATATGATCATCCATTGACGAGCTGTTGTGGGGTGCATGTTGGGTAAAGATTGTATATAAAATATTAAATATTTGGTCAATTGAAGTAAGTAAAGCTTGGTAAACAAGTTGGAAAAAGGTATCACGCCAATGTTGAAAATACATCATATTAATTCATAATTCAACATCTACCATGCTACGTAAGAAAGTCAATAGCTTCGTGATTGCAATAAATTGATCCAAGAACTTCTGTGGTGTAGACTGTACTAGAAACGATTGCCTCCATGGACCGCTTCAAATTCTTGAAAGAAAGCTCTCACACATGTTTATGTAAAATTGATTTGAATTTGATTTACGTACTTCGATTTATATAAAGGTTTTCAATTCCATCAGACCATGCATCTTCAATCCTATATCAAAATTTCACACAAAAATAGTAAAAAAGATGATGTAATAGCATTTCAATCACCATTTTACACCTAAAAGTATGTTCAGTGGCATAATTTTTTTTAACTTATACAGATTGTCAAAAGTTGTTTCCAACTTATTACCTTTTTATTTGTTTGTCTACATTTTTTTGCGTAAAAAATCTATAAAATATAATAAACCAAATTAATTATTTATATATTATTAATTCAAATTAAGTGTTATTTTTATTAAAATAACATCTTGTAAATAAAAAACTATATTTCAAACACATCTATTTTATATTTATGATTAATTAATATCAATATAGTATATAGCATAATATAATAATAAATAATTATTACATTTAGGATTTACTTATTTGCATATGATAAACTATCTACTCTGATAAATGAAGATTTTTTTACCATATGTCCTCTTCTCATTACATATGATATTTTCTACAATTTTTAAATTTTCTATTTTTCACTTGTTATTTTATTAAATTAAAATTTCACATATAATATGTAAGATAATATATATGTAAGGTATTTTTTAGAAAAGGTTTATATATATAATGTATTCAATATATTAAAGCCTTATTAATTTTAATAATTCAAAAAAATTCTTATTTTTCTTATAAATTTAAACTTTTCAAATTATTAAAATTTTATATTTATTTTTTTTTAAATAAATTCATGTAATACATGGTCTCACACTTAATAATAGAATATATAATAGAATAAAATGAAAGACAGACTAAATGATACACGAAAGTGTGATTTTAATGTAAAAGATTAGCATAATATCAAAATATATGTTGTATAATTCATTTACGCGAAAATGATGCATGAAATTGAGTGGACTTGGAGATGACTCACACCATTTTAATGTAAAAAATGGATTTTGGTATTGGGCTTTAAAATTTGTAAATCGTCACCCTTTGTTTTTGTCTTCTTCACAGTACATACAATTCTTTATTTTCTTCTAATCACCTCTACAGACGTATCACCATACATAAATCACCTTTAAAGGCTACTCTTCTCATCTCTATTTTAATCTACTCTAATAAATGAAGGTTTTTTTTGCCACATATGTTCTTTTCATTCATTTGGACACATGACATTTTGTAGAATTTTTAAATTTTCTATTTTCCATTTGTCATTTTATTGTATTTTTCATTTTATTAAATTAAAATTTCACATTTAATATGTAAGGTAATAGATATGTAAAGTATTTATTAAAAATAATGTATATATGTAATGTAGTCAATACATTAAAACCTCATTAATTTTAATAATTCAAAAATTTTCTTACTTTTCTTACAAATTCAAACTTTTCAAATAGTTAAAATTTCATATTTTTTTTAAATAAACTCATGTAATACATGGGTCTCACACCTAGTAAATGAATATGTTTAATATCATTTTGCCAAGTGTCATCCTAATATAACTTCTCATTAATCTTATATCATGTGTCATGTAGATATATTATGCAACTCATTTTAAAATTCAAATTTATATTTTCTAATTATATGTTAAATTTGAAGTTATAATAACTTTAAAATTTTGATATATCTCTTAATTAATAATTTATTTAAAATGACTTCTTTATAATAACTTATTAATAATTATAAAATTTTATTATAAAAAATCAATTAATTTTATAACCGTGGTTCCACGGGTTATAAACCAGTAAATACAAATAAAGATACACATTCAACTTTCTTGATTTATTCCCTAATCCATATCTTATTGGACGAGATATGGGTTTTCTTACTAGTTCTTTTTATTAGACTTCAAATCAGAAAACCCATCAGCCAATCACAACACCAGTTCTCGACTTGTATGCGTTTCCTCATGGGTTTTCTGTTGGCTATCCTATGGGTTAGTGCTTGTAGTGGTCACCAAATATTGGTGGATTTTCGAATTTGTGACCAGACATGCTGCGTTCGAATTGGATGTTATTTTCATGGGATTTATATTTTTGGGTTAGATCCATTTCCATGGACTTTGATTTTGAAACAAAAACAAGAATGATTTCCATAGGTTTTGATTTTCCATTTAAGCGGAAAGCAATGTGTTAATTAACCGATGGTTTGATTGAGAATTGAGAAGTGGTTTTGATTTTAGGGAAAAAACCCCAACATGGGATGTCGATTGGCAGCGTATCCTCTTCATTTTAAAAGAATTGTTTTACTTATGACCTTGAAATATTGCGACCTTGTTTGAACATAAAAAGAGTACAGTTGACCAGAGAGATCGAGAGACATGGGGGAAATGTGAGTGTATTTGTTTGTTTTTAATGTCAAACGAAGATGAATTCAGGATTAAGATGAAAATGGTTAGGGAGTTTTGAGATTGTTTTTTAAAACAACTTATTAATTTATTGGATTTCTAAAAAATCAATAAATAAATAAATAAGACAACGGTTAGACAGACAAAAAAGCATTTTTTTAAAATAGGTTTTCTATTTGTTAAAAAAAAGATCTTAAAATTCATGTAAATTTGAATTTTTGAATTTCTTTTTAGTTTTTTAACCACAATAACTTCAAAACTTAGATTTTAAGGAGATTTTAAATCAAATAGTTTTCAACTTTGCCACCACAAAACTAGTCTAAACTTTTTTTATCACCATCATAAGTTAATAAACATTTTTGCCCAAAATCACTTTTAGAGTTAAAGAAACAAATAACACCCCCACACCCCCTCTCCCCCCCCCCCCCCCCCGGTTTACCACATTGCAAATTTCAGAATACCAGTTTACCACCTTGCGAATTTTAGCTTTGTCACCATCATTGTTCTTTGCACAGTTACTCATTTGAATAATGAGGTTTGTATAATGAGATGTGGTGTATCTTTAAACATCACAAGCTTGAAACAAAAATTTCGTGTTTTTCCCAACAAACACGATGGCTTCAAACATATTTCCCCTCTTCATAGCTTTTCAAACTAGCTTGACTCTTAAAAATAGATTAGGGCATTGTGATCTGTTTTCCCATTGCCAAGGCTAATTCCGCATTTGTTAATGTAAGACAATCATAGTAATTGTCCATAAACAGCTTGATGTGAGCAAATTCGATTAAAAAATCTTCTTTGCTTGTTATCTGAAGCTTTGAGACATTAACTCCTTTCAAAATCTTTGCAACACAAATCAGATCATGAAGATTCATCATAGGGAAGTCTACAACCGAAAAATTGAATGATACATTGTTTGCTTGGACTGCATGAAAGCGATAATTCTGCAACACACCCTCGAACAAAACGTCTTTGGAAATGTTGAGAACTTGAACTATCTTGACTAAAGACCAAATCTCCTCCTCCCTTTTTACAAGAACTGCATGGAATCAAATCTTCAATTGTTTATATTCTTCTTTGTCCTCATACTTATCAACGATTTGATATTGTGCAGCCATGAACATCATTTTGTTGATTGGGAAATCCAACTGATTAAAATCGGTATTCTCAGTAACAAAGCTTTTCTTGGAACTTTTTCAAAATCATGCATCTCTTCACTTATAACCAGAGCTTCAATGTTTTCGTAACAATAATGTTTTCTTCGAAGGATCACCCTTATCAAGACTAGGAGGGTCACTTGCTCTTTGACGAAGAATGCTTTGAATATGCCTTTGCCTTTCCATTTCTTTTTCTAATGCAGCCTTTTTCTCTTCGGCGGTTGGTTTTGTAGAAACTCCCTTCCCTTTACTTTTCATTTCTTCTGTTGATGGAGGTGGCTTCGATGAACTTGATCCTCCAACATTAGAACCAATCACTATGTAATATCTCAAAATTCAAGGCCAAAAATATCATTTTAATTAAGTTAATATAAAAACCGATAGTATAAAAACATTCATAGTATCATCCCATATCAAAACTAACATGTCATAACGAAACAACATCAGAGTATAATCCCAAAGATCTCATATGTGGAATACATAGTGTGATGTGATGCGATCATGCTGACTCCTTTCCTTTTGAAGAAGTACCTGAAACCAAAACTAAAAACCGTAAGCACGAATCTTAGTGAGTTCCCCCATCATACCACATACCATACAATAAACATATTGTCATGCATATCTAGGTGCCCGTCCTACCCTGCTGAGCATATCTGGGTGCTCAACCTACCTATGTCAGGCATACCAAGGTGCCCGACCTACCCCTGTCAGACATATTTAGGTGTCCGACCTACCCTGTCAAGCATATCTTGGTGCTCGACCTACCATGCCAGGCATATTTGGGTGTCTGACCTACCCTCTGGTATATTTTAACCGGTTACGAGGATTATTTCACCCCTTACCACTACCACATAATAACATAGCATAACATACTGTCAGACATATATGGGTGCCCGACCTACCCTCCGGTTTATCTCAACCGGCTACGGGGTCAAACCTACCCCTCCTACCACTATCACATAATATCATAGCATACGAGCACATAAAGAATAACATATAGTGGCATACCAGACAATTATCACAAATACAATCATCTCAACTATAATCAATTACTAGTAGGCCGACATTGGTCCCTTCGACCCACTTCTACTGGAAGGTAACTCACCTCACACTGCTGAAGTCCCGCAGACAAAACTCTAGCTAGTGGATGACAGATGCCCGAACTATCAATGTCAAAATAACACCCAATTAATAATTAGGTTCCAACACATAACCATAAGTCCATGCTTAGGGTAAAAGACTACTTTCCCCCAACTTGGCTTGATTCAAGCCCAAGACCCAATCCAAAGGCCCAAAAGTCAAACAATGAACCAAAGCCAAACATATGGCCTAATTTTCCAAATTAGGCCCAAACCTCTCACATGGTCTTACCTTAAGGCCCAAACATTTTGTAACGCCCGCAGATCCAGGCTAGTCAATTGAGACACAATAAGCGTCGAAAACGAATTTTGGATAGAAGGTTATTATAATAAATAATCTTAACTAAGTTGTAGTATATGTCTCAAGGGTTCCATACATATAAAGAACGCCAAAATCTGAGTTATAACGAAGAAGTTATGACCTGTCAAAATCCGAGTTATAACGAAGAAGTTATTAACTAAGTTGTAGTATATGTCTCAAGGGTTCCATACAAAAGTCGTAGCATACGTTAAACCGAGAGTGTGCATATAAAGAACGTCCGAATTTGACTTTGTATGAGGAAGTTATGATTTTTCCAAGTTTCGGCACAACAATGTGCAGCCCGGAGTTCGAATTTTATATCGAGCGATTTTTAATCGACACAACTTAAATGAGAATTGAAGATCTCATTAATAGGATTTCAACGATAAAAAGACAGTCGAAAACAAAGTATGTATGTAGAAGTTATGAATTCTACACGGTCGTTTAGCAGTGTAATCTTCTCATACTATTAAATTTAAAATCAGCCAACAATTAGCCGGTGGAGTCTAAACAAAAGTTTTAGAACATGTTCCCACCTACGCGTGGATATAAAGAACGTCGAAAACGGAGCTCGTATGCAAAAGTTATGGGGTTTAGAAGTCAGAAGGGTGTTGCAGCGAAATGGGTGACGTGGCACAACCTAAGCCATTGCTTGCTCCGCACCAGATGACGAAACGTGGAACTAACTCGACGATTTTGACCAGCAACTTGACGAGTTGGGCCAGAAACTCGACAAGTGTCACACCTCAAAACCAGAACGGCGGAAACGTTCTGGGCCCAATGACGTCATGTTCAGTATCACAACACAGAAATATAGTAAACAAGCAAACAACATCATCCATTGCATTAATAATGTATTTTAATACAAGTGTGTTCTGTACAGTTTATAATACACCAAAAATATGAATCAAAATAAAAGATAAGTCTTGAAATATGCTCCATCTTCTTAAAAGCTGGCCTCGGTACGTGTCTATTGATGACCTGAGAATACAAGTTATTTTGAAAGAGTTTATCATCTTTAAAGCTGGTGAGTTCATAAGCATTTTAGTGTCATTGTTTGCATGAAAATGTTTGTAAGTGTTGAGTGTGTAAGTTTGTAAAAATGTTTGTAGTAATTGTTTGTAACTCTTAGAAAATCCTATATTTTTTATTAAAAGTAGCCTTCTACCAAGGCATCAAGCGTTGCATGTTTGTTCATTGTAAAAGTGAGTATTTCTCCCAAATGTGACTATCATTTAATAAAATATAGTTCTTACATTACTGTTTATGTGAGAAGATCACAAAGTAGATGTAATGGGAAAATAACAAAGTATTGTAGTATTATGATATAGTAACTACTGTTGTACTAATTACCTTAAACCAATTGTTAACTAAAGTATAATGTGATATAATTGTAACCGTACTAATTGACTAGGAAAATCACGACGCTGTAATACGTCGAACAGTAATGACATTTTTCACCCGAAGATCTGCAGATCCCACTGTAGCTAGCAGTAAGGTGTAGGATTGTCAATCCAGTATAGATCTATACACAAATTAACGCTCTCTCTCCAAGAGATTTTGGATACAAATCGAGCCATGGCAGGTGATGCCATGCCCCGAAACAGTGGTTTACATTTGTGTTATAGTATGTATGTATTGTATGTACTAGTGTAGTGTATGTCCTCCCTGATTCTCATCATAGTATGTTCTTTAGTATAGTATTTAGTGTGTATGAATAGTATGTACTAGTGTATGTTCTCTCTTTCTAGTGTGTAGTATGTTCTCTCTGATTCTCATTATGGTATGTTCAATTGTATAGTGTAGTGTATGTATTGATTACAGTATGTATTGAATCATGTATGAACTGACTCTTTGTATGTTTCATAGTATTAGAAATAGTAAGTAGTATACTTCTAAACTATACCTATTATAGTTTACTAGTAATGTTGTATAAATGACTTAGTATATACACCTTTTCTACCCAAAGTGTTGGAACTGAAGTAAAAGCGTTATATCTACACATATATACATGATATATAACTAAGGATCAAATGACACTCGGACAAACAACATAGTACTCTAAATCCACAACCAAACAAGGAACAAGAATAAAATGAGTTATCAGTCCTAAGTCCTTCAAACCTTACTTATATAACTATATATGCATTAGACATGATTTGGCAATATATAAGTTTAAAGAATTGAAAGTAAAGATTTAGTAACTAAGACTAAGTTTTATAAATCGTTTATCATGTAAAAGCGTTTGATAATCATTTTGAAGTAGTTTTGTTGACAAAGCAGTTAAAAGTATAGTAAATGCATTTGTTTGCAAGTTATAAATCACATGTGATTGATATTATAACTAGCTTGATTCAACTTGTATTCCCCCCCCTAAAAGCATTTAAAACATTTAAAAGGTTGATTAAGGGGGTATGAACTCACCTGTAGTGAGTGGTTTGGATGGAAGTGTTGGACAAGGTGCTAGATGTCAAGTGAAGACTTGAACACACACAATGATCCTATTTAACATATATATATATATATATATATATATATATATATATATATCTAATTAGTGATTATACACACCAATTAAGGAATTATAAATGCCCTAAAATGTGGAAAACACTTTGGTTTAAAGTGTTAGAGAGTCATAGGGTTGCATCAAAGGGGTGTAAGGCCTTGCTTTAGAGTTTACAGACCAAGGATCAACTCCCATGGAGTTTACGGCCTAGGGTTCACGGCCCTAGTGGGTTTACGGCTGTAAACCCATGGTAACTCATACCATTTCGCAGTTTGAGGTCCTTAGCTCATGTATGAATGGTTCTAGTGTTGGATTAGTGTCTAAGATAGTAACCATATTTGGTATATACTTGACCCGAGTGTGCATGGTCCTTTTGGGTTGCCTTCACCAAAGCAACTTGACAAGGTAATTTGATATGAGAGAGGAGATATTATGATTTATTTATATATTATAAGAATAATATATTAAAGGAGAAATCATATTTATTTAATTAGTATTAGTCATAAATTAATTAGGAATTAATTTGGTGACTAAAAGAGATTAATTAAATAAAAGGGTATAAACTGTCAACTGTGTGATAGTTGAGTTTTGGGCTAGGAAACCTAATGGACTAAGGGGGAACGAAATTATGATGAAGGATCATCATATTTTCGTCCAAGGCCTCATTCCATAAGGTTCCTTGGGCTGCTTGGTGGCTAAGCTGTCCATTAGGGTTTAGACTAAAACCCTAGCACCCTATAGTATAAATACATGCCCTATGCTTCAATTTAAGGCCACTTGATTCCAAGGGAACCCTAGGGCCGAAATTAGCATCATTCCCTCTTCTCTCTTAGTTGCCTTCTTGCTTCAAGGTGTTTGTGAGCCATTAGAGGCACTACAATTGTGGTGCTTGCTTTCAAGAGTTCAAGAGAGTTCAAGAGATCAAGGAAACTAGTTGTTATTGCTATATAACAACAAAGGTATGTCTACTACACTTCTATGTAATTTTCGAAAATTATAGAAGCATGTTAGGGTTTATTTTGTGTTCATAAAATTGTATGTCTTATAGTGAAAACATAGATCCAACTAGGGTTGCATACACACATAGGATTGTTTGTATTAAAAAACCTGTCAGTGGTATCAGAGCTATTGGTTTTTTGTTTTCAATTGGATTTGATACATATTATGAATTTGACAAATTAGGGTTTATGGCAAGTAAACCCTAAGGCATGGTGATTTTCGCAAATTAGGGTTGCAAAACCCTAGTTGGCGATTTTTGATAGGGTTCTTAAAACCTTTTTTTTGCCTAGCCTCCAAATTTCGAAATTAGGGTTAAGAAACCCTAGGGATTTCGAAAATCCCTTGCCCCCCAAGATAAGATCCCAAGATTTTAGGGATTTGGATATTGCTATCTTTGTGATTATCAATTTAATTGTTTAAACTAGATAATTGAAGATCTTGTATTATCCTTTCCATATATTTAAAAAAAATACAAAAATCTAGGGGATAATATCAGTTTTGATTTTATGATAAACCTTAAAGATTTAATAATTCAAATTAATTGTTTTATTTTGATAATTATTAAATCAAAGTTTTTGGTGTTTAAAATTTTAAATTAGATAGCCTTAATTTTCGAAAATTTTAAATACACATTAAGATACTAGTATTTTGAAATGCTTTAAAATACACCCTTATACAATTATGATATTATAAGATTAATTATTATATATGTATAAGAATAAGCTAGTCTTATCGCTAGTAGGCCTCATTCACGAAGCCAGTCTATAAGGTGGGTATAAGGTTGCTGCCTATAAAATGGCGCTTAATGGATGTACACTCACATCTACCGCTTGCTTGACTGGTGGAGGGTCGTTAGCCGAATGGATAGGATAGGGCACTTAATTCCTCATTAAAAGTATAATGGAAATATTAAAGTAACTACATTGTTTTACAAATTCCCACTCTTAGTTACTTTAGGGTAAAATGTGAAAATGATGCTAATCCATGGAATTACACTTCGTACCCTTGTCAAACGTTGATGGAGCGCGTGTGGTTAACCGGCACATCAATTTGGGGATGACATAGGTAGCGAAGGGTGACTCGATATTTGTCATAGATCAATGGAGCGTGTGTGGTTTACCAGCACATTGATTAGGTGATAGTGACATTGAGTGCACCACGTTAATTCGCATGGTTATTCACAAATTTGTTTGCGATCCTCGGCATCCCAGTCGCAAATGTGAAATGCATATCGAGATTTAAACATGTCATTGAAAAGTTCAATGAATCTCAAAGATCTAGGAGTTTCAATACATTTAAAACCTAAATTGCTTTTTGGTTTTTCATGGTGAGAATTAGTGAATCGTCATTCACTTACCTTCAAGTTATTTACTTTTAGAGTACGGCATCCCTTTCTAAGTTGTAAATAATGTTGTTGGATCCTAGCCCTAATTTCTCATTTGGGTGTTTAATTAGGGATTCATTTCTAATCAATCTTTGTCCCTTTCTTTTTCAGATGTCTACTAACAACAACAACAACGCTTCTGGGTCATTCTCGTTGATGAACTTGTGTCAGAAAGTGACATTTGATGGTTCAAACTTCAACGAGTGGATGAGGTACATTCGCATGATCACACGCTACGAGGACAAAGAATATGTCCTCGATGAAAAGCTTGAGAAGATCATCCCAGATGTTGCTACTCCTGAGGAACTGGCCGCCTTTGAGGCCCACGAGCGTGATGCCACGAAAGTTCACTGCATCATGCTGGCCACCATGAACCTCGAACTCCAAAAGTCCTATGAGGACATGTATCCATATGAAATGCATCAGGATTTGCTGGACAGGTATCACCAGAGCGCGAGGCAAGAGCGCTATGAGATCATTACTAGCATGATCACCGCTAAGATGGGGAGTGGAGAATCCCTAACCTCTCATTTGCAGAAAATGCAGAGGTATGTTGATCGTATTCTCAAACTTAATGTTAAGTTTGATGAGGATTTGGCTATTGACATAATCCTCCACTCCTTGCCCTCCTGCTACAATCAGTTTAGGATGACCTACCATATGAACAAAGAGGAGGTCTCCTTGAGCAAGCTCCAAGGACTCTTGAGGACTGCTGAGAGCAACCTCAAAGACAAATCCGTTGCACCGTCACCTGCTGTGGCCGCTCCTGTGATGGCGATAGGTCAAGGAAAGGGTAAAAAGAGGAAGGCTCCATGTAAGAGCCACCATAAGGGGAAACCCCGTGATGGTTCGTCCTCAAGTGGGACCAAAGCTGGCCCCGTTAAACCCTCTTCCGATCCTAAAGAAGCAGAGTGCTTCTATTGCCACCAAAAGGGCCACTGGAAGCGAAGCTGCCCACAATATCTATAGGACATAAGAGATGGGAAGATCAAGCCCACATTTGCAGGTATGTATTCTATTAAATCTAATAACTCATCATTTGCTACTTCATGGGTTCTTGATACAGGATGTGGTTACCACATTTGTTCTGATTTGCAGGGCCTAAAAAGAAGTAGGGAGATGGAGCATAGGAAGATGAACCTGATTATGGGAAACAGAAGATCTTCGCCTGTGACCAAAGTCGGTGTTTATTCTTAAGTGTTGAGTAATGGGTTAGGAATAGATTTAGAGAATTGCTGTTATTCGCCAAATATGGCAAGAAATATTATTTCTTTTCACGGGTTGTTTAGACAAGGTTTCAGATATTCTTTTGATAATAGTAATGGTTCTATTAATGTTTATTTGAATGGTGTCTTTTATTTCAATGCATTACCTTGTAATGGGATTTATGAATCAGTGATGATTGTTGATAATTTTGGAAATAATGTTTTGAATATTGATTCGTCTACTAGTCTAGACAAAGCATGCTTGTGGCATTGTCGCCTTGGCCATGTCAACAAGAAACGCATAGCCCAACTCCAAAAGGATGGAGTGTTGGAGTCATTCGACCTTAGGGACGATGACACGTGTGAGTCTTGTTTACTTGGGAAGATGACCAAGTCACCCTTTACTGGCACTTGTGAAAGGGGTGAGGGTTTATTGGATCTCATACACACCGACGTGTGTGGGCCCTTTAGATCCACCACAAGGGATGCTTGCCGCTTCTACGTGACTTTTACAGATGATTATAGCAGATATGGATATATCTACTTGATCAAGCAAAAGTCGGAAACCTTTGAAAAGTTCAAAGAGTTTAAGAATGAAGTGGAGAATCAGCTGGGCAGGAAAATCAAGATGCTTCGGTCAGACCGAGGAAGAGAGTACCTAAGTCTTGAGTTTCACGACTATCTAAAAGAATGTGGAATCGTTTCGCAATTGACGCCTCCGAGAACGCCACAATTGAATGGTGTGGCTGAGAGACGTAATCGGACCTTGTTGGACATGGTTCGTTCTATGATGAGTCGGACTTCGTTACCAATAGCTTTCTGGGGGTATGCCTTAGAGACTGCCGCCCATATACTTAACTTAGTTCCCACTAAGAAGGTTTCCAAGACTCCTCACGAGATGTGGACAGGGAAGGCTCCCTCGTTGGCACATATCAAGGTTTGGGGTTGTGAGGCTTTCGTAAGACGAGAGACTCACGACAAACTAGAACCTCGCAGTGAGAAGTGTTATTTCATCGGCTATCCGCAGAAGTCTTTTGGCTACCTTTTCTATAGACCGAGTGACAATGTTGTCTTCGTTGCTAGAAGAGGAGTTTTCCGAGAAAAGGAATTGATAGGCCAAGAAGACAATGGGAGGGAAATTGAACTTGAAGAAATTCAAGATCAAAGCGATGAAGGAACCTCTGACACTGGCACTCAACTTGAGGAGGAAACTCCTGTTGAACCTGTTGACGTGTCCTTACCTCTTCGACGTTCCACTAGGGCTAGTGTTCCACCCCAGTTTTATGGTTTTCATATTACTACTGAAGGGGATACATTTATTAGTGATAGTACACTAGTAAATTTGGATGAACCTAGCAGCTATAAGGAAGCCATGGCAGGCCCGGAGTCTGCAAAATGGAAAGAGGCTATGGACAGCGAGATTCAGTCCATGTACGACAACCAAGTTTGGAATTTGGTTGATAATGTACCGGGTCGTAAGACAGTCGGGTGCAAGTGGATCTTCAAGAAGAAGACGGACATGGATGGGAAAGTGCATACTTATAAAGCGCGATTGGTTGCGAAGGGCTTTACTCAAACTCCTGGAGTTGACTATAATGAGACCTTCTCACCAGTTGCGAAGATAAAGTCTATTAGGGTGATGCTTGCCATAGCTGCGTTTCATGATTATGAAATATGACAAATGGACGTGAAAACCGCTTTCCTTAATGGAAAGTTGGCTGAGGATGTCTACATGAATCAGCCAAAGGGTTTTTTCGATGTGAAGCATCCCAATAGAGTATGCAAGCTTGAGAAATCTATTTATGGATTGAAACAAGCATCTCGCAGATGGAATCTTTGTTTTGATGAGAAGGTTAAAGAGTTTGGCTTTCTGCGAAGCGAAGATGAATCTTGTGTGTATGTCAAAGCCAGTGGGAGTATAGTAAGCTTTCTCGTATTGTATGTCGACGACATACTACTCATAGGAAACGATGTCCCAACCTTGCAGGAAGTCAAGTCCTGGCTTGGGAAATGTTTCGCTATGAAGGACCTCGGAGAAGCCGCTTATATTCTGGGAATAAGAATAGTAAGAAACAGGGAAAAGAGACTGATAGGACTCAGTCAGGATACATACTTGGAAAAAGTGCTAAAGCGTTTTAGTATGGAAAATTCCAAGAAAGGGGAGTTGCCAATCCAAAGCAATACCAAGCTGAGTAAGACTCAGAGCCCGAGTACAGAGACAGAGATAGCAGATATGAGCCGGGTACCTTACGCTTCCGCAGTAGGCTCTATCATGTACGCTATTACTTGTACTCGCCCTGATGTGGCCTTCGCTTTAAGCATGGTCAGCAGATATCAAGGGAATCCTGGTAGAGCACATTGGATTGCAGTTAAGAATATTCTTAAGTACCTTCGGAGGACCAATGAATGGTTTCTAGTCCTCGGTGGGAGTGATGACTTAAGAGTACGAGGGTACAGTGATGCTAGTTTTCAGACGGATCGGGATAACTTCCGATCGCAGTCGGGCTGGGTCTTTACCCTAAATGGAGGAGCAGTGACTTGGAAAAGTTCCAAGCAAGAGACTGTAGCTGATTCAATGTGCGAATCAGAGTATATTGCGGCGAGCGAAGCGTCAAAGGAGGCTATATGGTTGAAGAACTTCATTGGAGACCTTGGAGTTGTGCCATCCATAAAGGAGCCCATGGAAATTTTCTGTGATAATGAAGGAGCGGTTGCCTTAACCAAGGAACCAAGGGATCATGGCAGATCTCGACATATCGACAGGAAATACCACTTTATTAGACATCAGGTAGAAGAGGGACTCCTCGTTGTGAAAAGGGTATCGTCAGAAGATAACCCAGCAGATCCCCTTACGAAGGGACTGAGTAGGGTCAAGCATTTGCAGCACGCTAGGAGCGTAGGGCTGAAGGACGATATTAGTTTAGATTAGATAGGTAGGAAACTTGTAATAGATAATGTCATATTCAACAAATGATGATTAAATAAAGGTGTGTTATTTATAAGAAAGTTTCTATCTTGTGTTGATTATTTATCTATTGTGTCAATTTTGCATGTTTTGACTTCCTGAATAATAAGATTATTCGAACAGTTCACAATCGCTCATATGTTGGAAGTAGATATGAAGGAAGATTGTCATAAATTTGTTTGCAGATTGTCTGAAAAGTTTTAGACATAGCAAAGGTTTGCTGCAAAGTTTATGAGTGCTTATGAAATTTGTATTGAGCATTGAAATAGACCCACACTTGCTGGTATTACTTCATGAATGTTATCACAAGTGATCGCAAGATGATAATATCATATAATCTTTAAACCTAGAGATATGGTTATTGTTTGCTAGTTGATTATACATTGATAATGCGAAACCGCATCAGTAACTTGATGTTATAAAACGTATTATTGTGTGTGGTTTAACTAGTAAATGATAAAGGCATATTAGTCGACGTTTTTCTGTTCTTTTTATTCTATGAGGATAAAAGCGATATCTTGGCCACTTGATGATTTGGTTTGACTTATGTGCCGGGCCCGGTCAGGATAAAGTTGATGTGTTCAACTGAGTTCTATGTCGAACAAATCAGAGATCAAGAAATAAAGTGCTAAACAATAAGTATTGTTAGCATGATATCTAGAACAGAGGATTATGTGATCCCTTATCTAAAGGACAGATTATTGGTCAGGGTTGACAGCGGCTATTGAAAGCTACGATTGCTATCGGGTACGGAAGTCATACGTGATATATAGTTACTAGACTTATCCAAGTGGGAGACTGTTGGATTAGTGTCTAAGTTAGTAACCATATTTGGTATATACTTGACCCGAGTGTGCATGGTCCTTTTGGGTTGCCTTCACCAAAGCAACTTGACAAGGTAATTTGATATGAGAGAGGAGATATTATGATTTATTTATATATTATAAGAATAATATATTAAAGGAGAAATCATATTTATTTAATTAGTATTAGTCATAAATTAATTAGGAATTAATTTGGTGACTAAAAGAGATTAATTAAATAAAAGGGTATAAATTGTCAAATGTGTGATAGTTGAGTTTTGGGCTAGGAAACCTAATGGACTAAGGGGGAACGAAATTATGATGAAGGATCATCATATTTTCGTCCAAGGCCTCATTCCATAAGGTTCCTTGGGCTGCTTGGTGGCTAAGCTGTCCATTAGGGTTTAGACTAAAACCCTAGCACCCTATAGTATAAATACATGCCCTATGCTTCAATTTAAGGCCACTTGATTCCAAGGGAACCCTAGGGCCGAAATTAGCATCATTCCCTCTTCTCTCTTAGTTGCCTTCTTGCTTCAAGGTGTTTGTGAGCCATTAGAGGCACTACAATTGTGGTGCTTGCTTTCAAGAGTTCAAGAGAGTTCAAGAGATCAAGGAAACTAGTTGTTATTGCTATATAACAACAAAGGTATGTCTACTACACTTCTATGTAATTTTCGAAAATTATAGAAGCATGTTAGGGTTTATTTTGTGTTCATAAAATTGTATGTCTTATAGTGAAAACATAGATCCAACTAGGGTTGCATACACACATAGGATTGTTTGTATTAAAAAACCTGTCAGTGGTATCAGAGCTATTGGTTTTTTGTTTTCAATTGGATTTGATACATATTATGAATTTGACAAATTAGGGTTTATGGCAAGTAAACCCTAAGGCATGGTGATTTTCGCAAATTAGGGTTGCAAAACCCTAGTTGGCGATTTTTGATAGGGTTCTTAAAACCTTTTTTTTGCCTAGCCTCCAAATTTCGAAATTAGGGTTAAGAAACCCTAGGGATTTCGAAAATCCCTTGCCCCCCAAGATAAGATCCCAAGATTTTAGGGATTTGGATATTGCTATCTTTGTGATTATCAATTTAATTGTTTAAACTAGATAATTGAAGATCTTGTATTATCCTTTCCATATATTTAAAAAAAATACAAAAATCTAGGGGATAATATCAGTTTTGATTTTATGATAAACCTTAAAGATTTAATAATTCAAATTAATTGTTTTATTTTGATAATTATTAAATCAAAGTTTTTGGTGTTTAAAATTTTAAATTAGATAGCCTTAATTTTCGAAAATTTTAAATACACATTAAGATACTAGTATTTTGAAATGCTTTAAAATACACCCTTATACAATTATGATATTATAAGATTAATTATTATATATGTATAAGAATAAGCTAGTCTTATCGCTAGTAGGCCTCATTCACGAAGCCAGTCTATAAGGTGGGTATAAGGTTGCTGCCTATAAAATGGCGCTTAATGGATGTACACTCACATCTACCGCTTGCTTGACTGGTGGAGGGTCGTTAGCCGAATGGATAGGATAGGGCACTTAATTCCTCATTAAAAGTATAATGGAAATATTAAAGTAACTACATTGTTTTACAAATTCCCACTCTTAGTTACTTTAGGGTAAAATGTGAAAATGATGCTAATCCATGGAATTACACTTCGTACCCTTGTCAAACGTTGATGGAGCGCGTGTGGTTAACCGGCACATCAATTTGGGGATGACATAGGTAGCGAAGGGTGACTCGATATTTGTCATAGATCAATGGAGCGTGTGTGGTTTACCGGCACATTGATTAGGTGATAGTGACATTGAGTGCACCACGTTAATTCGCATGGTTATTCACAAATTTGTTTGCGATCCTCGGCATCCCAGTCGCAAATGTGAAATGCATATCGAGATTTAAACATGTCATTGAAAAGTTCAATGAATCTCAAAGATCTAGGAGTTTCAATACATTTAAAACCTAAATTGCTTTTTGGTTTTTCATGGTGAGAATTAGTGAATCGTCATTCACTTACCTTCAAGTTATTTACTTTTAGAGTACGGCATCCCTTTCTAAGTTGTAAATAATGTTGTTGGATCCTAGCCCTAATTTCTCATTTGGGTGTTTAATTAGGGATTCATTTCTAATCAATCTTTGTCCCTTTCTTTTTCAGATGTCTACTAACAACAACAACAACGCTTCTGGGTCATTCTCGTTGATGAACTTGTGTCAGAAAGTGACATTTGATGGTTCAAACTTCAACGAGTGGATGAGGTACATTCGCATGATCACACGCTACGAGGACAAAGAATATGTCCTCGATGAAAAGCTTGAGAAGATCATCCCAGATGTTGCTACTCCTGAGGAACTGGCCGCCTTTGAGGCCCACGAGCGTGATGCCACGAAAGTTCACTGCATCATGCTGGCCACCATGAACCTCGAACTCCAAAAGTCCTATGAGGACATGTATCCATATGAAATGCATCAGGATTTGCTGGACAGGTATCACCAGAGCGCGAGGCAAGAGCGCTATGAGATCATTACTAGCATGATCACCGCTAAGATGGGGAGTGGAGAATCCCTAACCTCTCATTTGCAGAAAATGCAGAGGTATGTTGATCGTATTCTCAAACTTAATGTTAAGTTTGATGAGGATTTGGCTATTGACATAATCCTCCACTCCTTGCCCTCCTGCTACAATCAGTTTAGGATGACCTACCATATGAACAAAGAGGAGGTCTCCTTGAGCAAGCTCCAAGGACTCTTGAGGACTGCTGAGAGCAACCTCAAAGACAAATCCGTTGCACCGTCACCTGCTGTGGCCGCTCCTGTGATGGCGATAGGTCAAGGAAAGGGTAAAAAGAGGAAGGCTCCATGTAAGAGCCACCATAAGGGGAAACCCCGTGATGGTTCGTCCTCAAGTGGGACCAAAGCTGGCCCCGTTAAACCCTCTTCCGATCCTAAAGAAGCAGAGTGCTTCTATTGCCACCAAAAGGGCCACTGGAAGCGAAGCTGCCCACAATATCTGTAGGACATAAGAGATGGGAAGATCAAGCCCACATTTGCAGGTATGTATTCTATTAAATCTAATAACTCATCATTTGCTACTTCATGGGTTCTTGATACAGGATGTGGTTACCACATTTGTTCTGATTTGCAGGGCCTAAAAAGAAGTAGGGAGATGGAGCATAGGAAGATGAACCTGATTATGGGAAACAGAAGATCTTCGCCTGTGACCAAAGTCGGTGTTTATTCTTAAGTGTTGAGTAATGGGTTAGGAATAGATTTAGAGAATTGCTGTTATTCGCCAAATATGGCAAGAAATATTATTTCTTTTCACGGGTTGTTTAGACAAGGTTTCAGATATTCTTTTGATAATAGTAATGGTTCTATTAATGTTTATTTGAATGGTGTCTTTTATTTCAATGCATTACCTTGTAATGGGATTTATGAATCAGTGATGATTGTTGATAATTTTGGAAATAATGTTTTGAATATTGATTCGTCTACTAGTCTAGACAAAGCATGCTTGTGGCATTGTCGCCTTGGCCATGTCAACAAGAAACGCATAGCCCAACTCCAAAAGGATGGAGTGTTGGAGTCATTCGACCTTAGGGACGATGACACGTGTGAGTCTTGTTTACTTGGGAAGATGACCAAGTCACCCTTTACTGGCACTTGTGAAAGGGGTGAGGGTTTATTGGATCTCATACACACCGACGTGTGTGGGCCCTTTAGATCCACCACAAGGGATGCTTGCCGCTTCTACGTGACTTTTACAGATGATTATAGCAGATATGGATATATCTACTTGATCAAGCAAAAGTCGGAAACCTTTGAAAAGTTCAAAGAGTTTAAGAATGAAGTGGAGAATCAGCTGGGCAGGAAAATCAAGATGCTTCGGTCAGACCGAGGAAGAGAGTACCTAAGTCTTGAGTTTCACGACTATCTAAAAGAATGTGGAATCGTTTCGCAATTGACGCCTCCGAGAACGCCACAATTGAATGGTGTGGCTGAGAGACGTAATCGGACCTTGTTGGACATGGTTCGTTCTATGATGAGTCGGACTTCGTTACCAATAGCTTTCTGGGGGTATGCCTTAGAGACTGCCGCCCATATACTTAACTTAGTTCCCACTAAGAAGGTTTCCAAGACTCCTCACGAGATGTGGACAGGGAAGGCTCCCTCGTTGGCACATATCAAGGTTTGGGGTTGTGAGGCTTTCGTAAGACGAGAGACTCACGACAAACTAGAACCTCGCAGTGAGAAGTGTTATTTCATCGGCTATCCGCAGAAGTCTTTTGGCTACCTTTTCTATAGACTGAGTGACAATGTTGTCTTCGTTGCTAGAAGAGGAGTTTTCCGAGAAAAGGAATTGATAGGCCAAGAAGACAATGGGAGGGAAATTGAACTTGAAGAAATTCAAGATCAAAGCGATGAAGGAACCTCTGACACTGGCACTCAACTTGAGGAGGAAACTCCTGTTGAACCTGTTGACGTGTCCTTACCTCTTCGACGTTCCACTAGGGCTAGTGTTCCACCCCAGTTTTATGGTTTTCATATTACTACTGAAGGGGATACATTTATTAGTGATAGTACACTAGTAAATTTGGATGAACCTAGCAGCTATAAGGAAGCCATGGCAGGCCCGGAGTCTGCAAAATGGAAAGAGGCTATGGACAGCGAGATTCAGTCCATGTACGACAACCAAGTTTGGAATTTGGTTGATAATGTACCGGGTCGTAAGACAGTCGGGTGCAAGTGGATCTTCAAGAAGAAGACGGACATGGATGGGAAAGTGCATACTTATAAAGCGCGATTGGTTGCGAAGGGCTTTACTCAAACTCCTGGAGTTGACTATAATGAGACCTTCTCACCAGTTGCGAAGATAAAGTCTATTAGGGTGATGCTTGCCATAGCTGCGTTTCATGATTATGAAATATGACAAATGGACGTGAAAACCGCTTTCCTTAATGGAAAGTTGGCTGAGGATGTCTACATGAATCAGCCAAAGGGTTTTTTCGATGTGAAGCATCCCAATAGAGTATGCAAGCTTGAGAAATCTATTTATGGATTGAAACAAGCATCTCGCAGATGGAATCTTTGTTTTGATGAGAAGGTTAAAGAGTTTGGCTTTCTGCGAAGCGAAGATGAATCTTGTGTGTATGTCAAAGCCAGTGGGAGTATAGTAAGCTTTCTCGTATTGTATGTCGACGACATACTACTCATAGGAAAC
This sequence comes from Lactuca serriola, assembly GCF_051521515.1. Classification (NCBI taxonomy): domain Eukaryota; kingdom Viridiplantae; phylum Streptophyta; class Magnoliopsida; order Asterales; family Asteraceae; genus Lactuca; species Lactuca serriola. The sequence continues at coordinate 26,396,344 of NC_136415.1, read as the reverse complement.
GATGTCCCAACCTTGCAGGAAGTCAAGTCCTGGCTTGGGAAATGTTTCGCTATGAAGGACCTCGGAGAAGCCGCTTATATTCTGGGAATAAGAATAGTAAGAAACAGGGAAAAGAGACTGATAGGACTCAGTCAGGATACATACTTGGAAAAAGTGCTAAAGCGTTTTAGTATGGAAAATTCCAAGAAAGGGGAGTTGCCAATCCAAAGCAATACCAAGCTGAGTAAGACTCAGAGCCCGAGTACAGAGACAGAGATAGCAGATATGAGCCGGGTACCTTACGCTTCCGCAGTAGGCTCTATCATGTACGCTATTACTTGTACTCGCCCTGATGTGGCCTTCGCTTTAAGCATGGTCAGCAGATATCAAGGGAATCCTGGTAGAGCACATTGGATTGCAGTTAAGAATATTCTTAAGTACCTTCGGAGGACCAATGAATGGTTTCTAGTCCTCGGTGGGAGTGATGACTTAAGAGTACGAGGGTACAGTGATGCTAGTTTTCAGACGGATCGGGATAACTTCCGATCGCAGTCGGGCTGGGTCTTTACCCTAAATGGAGGAGCAGTGACTTGGAAAAGTTCCAAGCAAGAGACTGTAGCTGATTCAATGTGCGAATCAGAGTATATTGCGGCGAGCGAAGCGTCAAAGGAGGCTATATGGTTGAAGAACTTCATTGGAGACCTTGGAGTTGTGCCATCCATAAAGGAGCCCATGGAAATTTTCTGTGATAATGAAGGAGCGGTTGCCTTAACCAAGGAACCAAGGGATCATGGCAGATCTCGACATATCGACAGGAAATACCACTTTATTAGACATCAGGTAGAAGAGGGACTCCTCGTTGTGAAAAGGGTATCGTCAGAAGATAACCCAGCAGATCCCCTTACGAAGGGACTGAGTAGGGTCAAGCATTTGCAGCACGCTAGGAGCGTAGGGCTGAAGGACGATATTAGTTTAGATTAGATAGGTAGGAAACTTGTAATAGATAATGTCATATTCAACAAATGATGATTAAATAAAGGTGTGTTATTTATAAGAAAGTTTCTATCTTGTGTTGATTATTTATCTATTGTGTCAATTTTGCATGTTTTGACTTCCTGAATAATAAGATTATTCGAACAGTTCACAATCGCTCATATGTTGGAAGTAGATATGAAGGAAGATTGTCATAAATTTGTTTGCAGATTGTCTGAAAAGTTTTAGACATAGCAAAGGTTTGCTGCAAAGTTTATGAGTGCTTATGAAATTTGTATTGAGCATTGAAATAGACCCACACTTGCTGGTATTACTTCATGAATGTTATCACAAGTGATCGCAAGATGATAATATCATATAATCTTTAAACCTAGAGATATGGTTATTGTTTGCTAGTTGATTATACATTGATAATGCGAAACCGCATCAGTAACTTGATGTTATAAAACGTATTATTGTGTGTGGTTTAACTAGTAAATGATAAAGGCATATTAGTCGACGTTTTTCTGTTCTTTTTATTCTATGAGGATAAAAGCGATATCTTGGCCACTTGATGATTTGGTTTGACTTATGTGCCGGGCCCGGTCAGGATAAAGTTGATGTGTTCAACTGAGTTCTATGTCGAACAAATCAGAGATCAAGAAATAAAGTGCTAAACAATAAGTATTGTTAGCATGATATCTAGAACAGAGGATTATGTGATCCCTTATCTAAAGGACAGATTATTGGTCAGGGTTGACAGCGGCTATTGAAAGCTACGATTGCTATCGGGTACGGAAGTCATACGTGATATATAGTTACTAGACTTATCCAAGTGGGAGACTGTTGGATTAGTGTCTAAGTTAGTAACCATATTTGGTATATACTTGACCCGAGTGTGCATGGTCCTTTTGGGTTGCCTTCACCAAAGCAACTTGACAAGGTAATTTGATATGAGAGAGGAGATATTATGATTTATTTATATATTATAAGAATAATATATTAAAGGAGAAATCATATTTATTTAATTAGTATTAGTCATAAATTAATTAGGAATTAATTTGGTGACTAAAAGAGATTAATTAAATAAAAGGGTATAAATTGTCAAATGTGTGATAGTTGAGTTTTGGGCTAGGAAACCTAATGGACTAAGGGGGAACGAAATTATGATGAAGGATCATCATATTTTCGTCCAAGGCCTCATTCCATAAGGTTCCTTGGGCTGCTTGGTGGCTAAGCTGTCCATTAGGGTTTAGACTAAAACCCTAGCACCCTATAGTATAAATACATGCCCTATGCTTCAATTTAAGGCCACTTGATTCCAAGGGAACCCTAGGGCCGAAATTAGCATCATTCCCTCTTCTCTCTTAGTTGCCTTCTTGCTTCAAGGTGTTTGTGAGCCATTAGAGGCACTACAATTGTGGTGCTTGCTTTCAAGAGTTCAAGAGAGTTCAAGAGATCAAGGAAACTAGTTGTTATTGCTATATAACAACAAAGGTATGTCTACTACACTTCTATGTAATTTTCGAAAATTATAGAAGCATGTTAGGGTTTATTTTGTGTTCATAAAATTGTATGTCTTATAGTGAAAACATAGATCCAACTAGGGTTGCATACACACATAGGATTGTTTGTATTAAAAAACCTGTCATCTAGTCCAATATCCAATCCCTAGGAAGTAATGGTGGCACATATGCACCACCTAATGGTGTTTACGACCCAAGGAGATTGCCTTGGCCGTAAACCCATGTGTTCTTGGGCATTCTTGGCGTTTTTCGATGGTTTAACAAGTAATCTAAGCATGTAACTAGTTAAGAGGAGTGTACTTACTTATAGGGAGCTTGTAAGAGTGTTTATGGTCCAAGAACACTAGTATGTGTTCTTGGTGTTCTTGGTGAAATGAAGAACACTTGAACATCTATGAAAAAGAGAAGATTTCATGGATGAAATCCTGTATAACTACTAGATGAAGTGTTATAACAACAAATCAAGTGAAGAAACACTTACATTTTTGGAAGATTGGAAGGAAGATCTTATGATACTTGAGAGAGAATGTTGATGTTCTTGAACTTGGAAGTGAGAAATGAGGAAGGAAAGGAGTAAACTCATGCTTTAAGCATGAGTTCACGGCCAAATGGAGTTTACGGCCCAAACTCCTAAAGTTTAGCCATAAACACCATGTTATGGTGTTAAATTCTTGATTGTTACACCAAAATCTCTAGAAGGTACTTCCTTTCGTTATTTCTTTTAAGGAATTAAGATTAAAACACCCAAACGGTCTCTAAACCTAGCTAAAAATTAGCAGATATGAGTTTGACTTTTTATTGAAGTGTTTGACTATAGGGTTTGTATAAATAGAAATTTCGGGTTGTCACAACAAGTTTAGCACTTTTTTCAGCCTATAAATACCACTCGAGATTTCCTTCACATTTCATACCAAAATCCACTTCTTCTTCTCTCTACTCACTCTTTAAACCTCCCAAAACACCCCCAAAAGCCTAGGAAACTTCCCTAGCATTTGAAGAAAGCCTTGCAGCGCTGGAAGGCTCTGAGAAAAAGAGTTTTTCAGTTCGGAACTCTGCCCGCGCAGAACCCGGTTTTCAAGCAAACCTCCCGGTTTCGTCGAAGCGAAGCGCTGTCCAAGTTGGAATCACCACCTTATCAAGTGAGTGTATAGTCACTTTCATTTTACACATAGATATGAAGTATTTTATATAAATTACGTGATATGTGTATATATATATATACATATATATATATATATATATATATATATATATATATATATATATATATGTTATCTGTTTACCTGAGATGTATGTTGGATGAAAGATCTATACTTCTTTCTTTTCAGATCTGAACTTTATCTTTCAGATCTAAATCTTTCTTTCAGATCTGAAACTTTTTCCTTCAGATCTACACTTTCTCATCTCAGATCTAAACAATATATGTATTTTATACTTTGTGATCTAGGCTGGATGAAAGATTTAAACTTTTCAGATCTAAATTGTATATGTATTTTATACTTTGTGATTTAGGCTGGATGAAAGATTTAAACTTTTCAGATCTAAACTGTATATGTATTTTATACTTTGTGATCTGTGTTGGATGAAAGATTTAAACTTTATTTTTTTTAGATCTAAGTTGTATATGTATTTTGTACTTTGAGATCTATGTTGGATGAAAGATCTAAACTTCTTTCTTGTTAGATTTGAACTTTTTCTTCAGATCTAGACTGTATATGTATTTTATACTTTGAGATTTATGTTGGATGAGAGATCTAAACTTCTTTCTTTTCAGATCTGAATTGTATATGTATTTTATACTTTGTGATCTGTAATGGATGAAAGATTTAAACTTTATTTTTTCATATCTAAGTTGTATATGTATTTTATATCTTCAAATCTATCATGGATGAAAGATTTACACTTTATTTCAGATCTGAATTGTATTTTTTTATCTATGAATATGTTGGGTAGAACATGGGTAGATAAGTGATGAGGGATAAAAGATGATATAGATGAATATTGGCAGCTGCGCCACAACCTATAGATGATTTTGAAATGCGATGTACTCTAAACATCCTAGCAACTGTGCCTATAGGATAATATCGGTAGCTACGCCTAATAGAGAACATCATAATCCAGGCAGCTGCGCCTAATAGATGATATTGGCACTTGCGCCTAGTTGAGAACAACATAATCCTGGTAGCTGTGCCTAAAGGATAATATTGGTAGTTGTGCCTAATAGATGACATTAGTAGCAATGGACTTCATGCGTATTCTCTAGGATAAACCTTAGGAGTAAATGATTGAATGATAGCTGATTCTTAGGGTAGATCCTTAAGAATAAAGAAGATAACGGGGATGGGTAATTGGGTTGATTGTTTGATGATTAAACATAAAAAGTTATATTATTGTGGGTTGAAAAACCTATGTACTCACTAGGTTTCCCAACCTGACCCACTCAGTTTATTTATCACAGGTTTCGATACGAAGTCAAATTACACTGAGAGACTAGAGAAGATGCAAATCACTAGTGTAAATGAATGTAAGGTCTGTTTATGCTTATGTTTCTGTATTAACGATGACATCCCAATGTTTTAAAATGAATAAAAATACATTTCTTCAAAAATACTTTGATAATATATTTTTAATGTTTTCTGGGAACAATTTCCGTAGCATATTTCTTTAAAATATACTATGATTTTCAAAATAAAGCATAAATAAATCGGTATTTTCTGACCGTGAAAATGGGGATGTCACACATTTTTTCTAGTCCAAGCACTTGGCATTCCAATGGTCCAATATCTCCTAATCATCAAGGCCCAATTATGGCCCACCTATGGACTAATTTTCCAAATTGGGCTCAAACTCCTCACACGGGCCTTACTCTAAAGCCCATTAAAATTTTCTAGTCCATATACTTGCTATTGTATGGCCCATCAATAACCCAATCAGCAAAGCCCAAAAGAAAGGTCCAACTTAATGCCTAAGCAAAATTAGGTTTTTCACATAAAATGATGGTTAGGGTTAAGTGGTCTTACTTAACCCATTAAGGACTTAATCCATTAAGTCCATCCTTCTACTAGGTCAAACATACAATGTGGTCGGGATTAATTCATAATTCCAACCTAATGGTCCAAACATGTAACACCCACAGATTCGGGCTAGTCACTTTAGAGACAATAAGCGTCAAAAATTACTTTTTGATAGGAGATTATTTAGAATGAATAATCTTAACCAAGTTGTATTACATGTCACAAGGGTTTCGTACATATAAAGAATGTTGAAATCCGAGTTATAACAAAGAAATTATGACCCATCGAAGTTTTTTGGCAAAACCAGCACGACACCGGGAATCGTAAAAAGTAAATTTACGATAAAATACTTTCTAGCCTTAGCGATCTAAACAAAAGTCGTAGTATACGTTAAACCGAGAGTGTGCATAAAAAGAACATCAAAATCTGACTTCGTATGAGGAAGTTTTGATTTTTCTAAGATTTGTCATAGTTACTTTCATCTTACACATAGATATGAAGTATTTTATATAAATTACGTGCTATGTGTGCATATAACCTGTATACTTGTTATCTATGCTGGATGAACGATTTTATACATGTTTTAAATAATTTAAGCTGTATATGTATTTTATATTTACGAATATGTTGGGTAAAACATGGGTAGATGAATGATGAGAGATGAAAGATGATATGAGTGAACATTGGCAGTTATAGACTTAGTGCCTAATAAATAACATCGGCAGCTATGGACTTAGTGCCTATTGGATAAACGTTGGTAGCTATAGACTTAGTACCTGTTAGATAAACGTTGGTAGCTATGGACTTAATACCTGTTAGATAAACGTTGCTAGCTATGAACTTAGTACCTGTTAGATAAACGTTGGTAGCTATGGACTTAGTACCTGTTAGATAAACGTTGGTAGCTATGGACTTAGTACCTGTTAGATAAACGTTGGTAGCTATGGACTTAGTACCTATTAGATGAAAACTGGTAGCTATGGATTTAGTACCTGATGAATGAACTTTAACAACTATGGAATTAGTGCTTTACGAACAAGCATTGGTAGCTATGGACTTAGTGCCTATCATATAAACCCTGGAAGCAATGGGCTTTGAAACGAATGAATGCAGGATAGATGATTCTTAGGGTAGATCATTAAGAGTAATGAAGATAATGGGGATGGGTAGTTGGGTTGATTGTTGATGTTTAAACATAATAATTATATTATTGTGGGTTGAACACCCTATGTACTCACCAGGTTTCTCAACATGACCCACTCAAACTTATTTATATCGCAGGTGTTGATATGAAGTCACATTACACTGAGAGATTAAGGAGATATAAATCACTAGTGATAATGAATGTAAGTTATGTTTATGCTTATGTTTCTGTATTGACGATGACATCCTAAATGTTTTAAAATGAATAAAAATACTTTTCTTCGAAAATTCTTTGATAACGTATTTATCATGTTTTACTGGGAACAAATTCCGCAACATTTCTATTAAAATAGGTACTCTGATTTTTATAAAGCATAAACAAAATCGGTCTTTTCTGGACGTGAAAATGGGGATGTCACAAAACATGCAGGTCCCGACAATTCCAAATAGGGTTTTCTAAACCCTAATTAGGGTTTCCAACCCAATCGCGATCCAATTAGTCCATTTGTTTAAGCTTTTAGGTTAATTAATTGTTAATTAAGTCGGGCACCACCCACTACCACCTCGGGTAGTGGTGGTCAATGGCGGCTCACGGTGGCGGCCACCACCTCGTGGTGGTGGTTATGATTCTAAACCAAAACATGTTCAAGCATCTAAACCAGCAATCCAATCACACAATGCACACTGCCACCCAACATGGCAGCTAATAGCGGCAGAAGGCGGCAGCCACCACCTCACGGTGGTAGTGGTGGGTTTTTCCTTGAATAATCCGGTCAAAGAAATACATTATATAACATAAATCTAAAAGAGAAACACACATAATATAACACACACACACACACACTCAGCCACCCTTGTGACGGCCGACGGTGGTCCAAGGTGACAGCCACCACCTCATGGTGGTGGTGGTGGCCTCTCTTTTGATTCACAATCACAAATCACACCAGCACACACACGCCTTGACTGAAAGATGGTCACAACCACCCACCTGGTGGTGTACAACAACAACAACACTAGCGGGTGGAACAGCCGTTGGAGCAGCGGCGACGGACGGCAGCGACTATGTCTTCAATGGGGACAACGCAACGGCAGAAGAATAGAGGAGAGTGAGAGACACCGACCCAACCACAACTACGGCAGCCTCGCAAATGTTGGTCTTCCGATCTCTATGACTAAATCACATCGGAGTAGCAACCCTTCTTCTTCGTCGGCAGCAAGACAACAATGGCGGCTTCTAGGTGGTTTTCCATCTCCAACATCGATGGTTGACTCTGGTGGTTGACAACGGGTGCTCCATCTTCAATAGGTAAGGAGGCGGTTGGAGGGAGTGGGGGGTATAAGGTGGTGGCAGCTGAATGTTGAGGTAGGGTTAGGGTTACGGGGGGTGACAAGTTATATACCCCGATTCCATTTGAAACTTCATCCCATGTTGACACAATTGGTCCCTCCCTTCTGAAATATTTTTGAATTAGCTCCAATATTTACCCATTATACCCCTACTTCCATAATTCCTTTCATAATAAGTCCAATAATTACCAATCATACCCTGACTTCTAAAATCCTTTTCAAATTCAATCCATAATTTACCAAACAGCCATCAACCTTCAAAATTCTTTACAAACTAGTCCATAAATTACACTTTTAACCCCCAACGTCCAAATTAAATCATTTAACTCCTTATGGCTAAAGCTGGTTACTAATTACGGATTTAGGGCTACTATTCATTTATTAATCTTTATCCATTTATTTATTTAATAAATGGGATGTTACATACTACACCTTTCGTCAATGGCTTTGTTGTTGTTGTTTTTGAAGCTGTTGTAGATGATGTCTTTGGCAATGAAGTGGGAATTTGAGTCGACATAACCTTTCTAAGCACTTTCGCATCACCATCACCTTTACCCGACCACTTCCCCCCAAACCAGTTTTTGAACTCATGCCAACACCACCCTTTTCTCCCCCTTACACCCTTGTGCGAACAGGTGGGGCATCAATTGGCATCAAACTTATGAACTTGAGCAATGGATCCATATCAGCTTTGATTGTTGACTCCAAAGACATAAATTTTTTAGATAAGGATTCCGGAGTGGATGATAAGGAAGACCCAAACTTCAAAATTAAGTCCTTGAGATTTCCCAACGTCTCTTCAATTTTTTCAAAACTGTGAGCATCAACCTTAGCTTTCTTATCAACTTTAGGAAGTAACAAATTATACCATTCAACTAATTTTGTGATAGCATCAGCAATTATGTCCACCTTTTTGTGAGGAAATGAATAATTGTGATTCAGAGCTGCAATCTCCTTCGCCATATCAACTCTGAGTTCCTCAATTTTCTTGTTAACATTTTCACGAACTGTCTTCACATCCTGGAAAAACAACACATGCCTTTCTTTCGCAACAATTCGCAACTCCTTTAATTAATTAGTAAAATAAGAAGACTAAAACTTCACCCTTAACTCATTATTCTTATCCACCAGATAAATTGCTTCTCGCAGTCTAAGCTCCTAAGCTTTAAGCATCACATCAACTTCGATACCAGAGACAGTATTTCGACCCCCCGTCATCATCTTGAATTGCAATAATGAGTTGTGCTTCCTGTTGAGAATCTTGAATTGTTTACCATACATTAACATATGATCTGGGATGTTCTCCTCCTTTGGATCAAATTGAATTTCGACAAAAGATCCCATAAAATCACCATCTTCTGTGGTATCATCCTTTGGAATAGATTCAGGGCCTTCCATGGATTGTGATGGAAATAAAGAAGTGATGGGTTGGTCCATAATGTTTTCAAAAGTGGGTGAATTTGTAGATTGTGGCAATGTAGTAGAAATTAATGAATGAAATGGTGGTAGAGAAGTAGTGGTATCAATGGTAGGTGTATCAAAAGAAGAAGAAATGATAATGGTAGAATTACCTTGGCCTTCGTTGTTCAACACTCCATCACCCATGTTAGACATTTGCGTCCATATCAGATATGTGCGCAGAAAAGCCTGAAGTTTGAACCTCCTCAAAAACTGATTCGACATTCGAAACTTCGGGTGGTGTGACTATAGTCTGCTCAGGAGTGGATTGTTTCGCATGATCACCTTGATTGATGGTTGTGTCCACAAAAGATGTTTCCACATTGCTACCAAGACTACCAATCTCCTCGAAATTCGACTTAACTGGTGAGCCCCTCGGAGGTGATTGAAATCCCATATCATCATGTCGAATAGGAGAGGGAGTAGCATCTTCTTCGAAATCCGTTTCCGCCACAACTTCATCAATAGACTCTTCGAGCTTCTTTTGCTTCTTATTAATCTTCTTTTACCAAGTCATGAGCCCTTATTTTCTTGGAATCCAGAGACATAGGCACAAGAATCTCACGAATATATACTCCCTTCTAATTTACTTGTGGCTTTTTGATCTTTTTAACCTTTGAAATAAAAGTCTCAGATGGGGATGAAAGAGACTTGTCAGGAATGTCACGATGAACTGGACCATGGTCTGGAGAATGATGACGTATGTGATCCATTTGCTTTATCTTTTTTTAGAACACCTGACTTCGAAGGAAAAACAACATTTCATGTTTGAGAAGGCTTAGGTTGAACAACTTCCTTTGGAATAGGAACCGGATCAGATTTTGAAACATGAGCCTTCGAAACTTTCTTTGGTGTAGACTCAGTAACAGGCTTCAATGGACTAGCCTTAGTATCTTTCTTCAAAGGTTTTCCCCTTTTTACTTTATCACCCTTTGCTAACAAAACTCCAGTCCCAATCGAAGGACTGATTGTTTGTAAATAAGCAACAAGAACTGTATTAGCAGGATCAACCTTTCGAAGCATAGCATCAGGGATTTGTGCAATCGATGGAAACACATCCAGATTATCCTCCATCGTTTTTGGATGCGGATACAGAGCAAATTCAGCCTTTTGTACATCATCAGGAACATCAATACCTTCCTTTTCATATGCAAACTTCAAAATTAGACTCCAGTAACGAGCACAAGAAATTCCATTGACCACATTCGTGTTCCTAATACTTTTTAAAATTCTTCCCACAATTTGGTTGCGTAATCAACCTATAAATCATAGTAAAGGCCTGCCACCATGTCATAAATTTCCAATTTTGCCTTATCTAAGCCAACGCTTCGACCCATAAGGCATCGAAGGAAATACCAAACAGAAAACTCCAGATGCAAGGCAAAGAATATTTCTTGAAATCACTTATCTTTGTTAGAAGTGGTTGATGACCCATTTCATTAAACATGTGAAGCACCTGTTCATTTGAGACTACATAGAAAGGTTCGACATTAGGGATATTCAATATTTGAGCAAACATCTTCTTGTTTAACTTGAACTTCTTCTCATTGGTTAACTGAAAGGTAACCACATTGATCGTTTTGTTGAACGCTGAAGTAGAACCAACAAGCAACAACCAGGTCATTGGTATAGAAAAAGAGGTCGACATTGTTGTAGACAAAACAGAGTGGTTCAAAGCGACAATGAGCATCTTCAGTTCTTTAGGATACTGTGTAACATCTGGTTGAACTTGGTAGTTATTGCTTTGAATCTTCATTAATGGTTGAGAAGTTTTGTCATCGGTGGTCTGAGAAGGATCAACAGTCACATTTGGAGCCGCCATTGTTAGGGTTTGAGAGTTTTTGAGAGAACAGAGCGTAAAGGGCAAGAAAATTTGGGAAAATATTGATCACATAAAGTTGTAAAGAGATGACCCAAAACCCTTTTATACATAAACCCCAATTTGAATTTGAAGCGGTTAAGCATTTAATGCAAGCCACGTGTCTCCTTGAAAACTGGACCAATAGCCGTAAAAGTAGCCACGTCTGAAAAGTGATTATCACTTTTTCCTTGAAAAGCGCATGGAAACCAAAACGTCACATCAATAAGTCTGTTCGCTTTCCCCAATAGGATAAGAACCGTCAAGTACCCTTCGACGTGGAGGCTAGACTATTTCGCTTTTGGGTTAAAAAACGAAGTCATACGCCAGACTTGCGAAATTATCAGCCTGAGTTGGTATTATACAGAACCTCAAGGATTTCATGAATGCATATGTGTGTCAAAGAATAAGATAAGAAACAAGCAAAATAAAATTTGATTATGTGATGCCAATGATAAATTGACATAAAAGCAGTTAGATCCCGGGCGAAGATCACTTCGTTCACATCAAGAGAGATGTGGAATAGCTTGTGTGGTTACCTTTGAATTACAATCAAATACTCATAGAGGAGTATCAAAGGGAATCTTTTACTAGGCTTTGTGGGTAGGCACAAATTTTGTTACATATCACAACTTAACATAAGTTTGATAAATTGTAAACATAATTAATTGTGTGACCAGTGTAGTCAGTGACAATTATGCTTTGGAAAATATATCAAGTAACGAAGGCTCGAATTTTTATTCAGACGAAAATCATATTCCAAGAAAAATAAGTGTTGGATCTTATTGTGCAAAAATATCTTTGGTTTAGAGCATTTTATCAAGACCACTCAAAACGAAAGAATATGATTTTGAATATCGAAATATGGTACTAAAACAAGTGTTTCATTGAAAGCTTGAACTAAAAGTTCACTGTTAATTCTTTATAGGTTTTGAAATTATGGGTCTCGCCTTCATCATGGTCTCATGAATCCAAATCCTAAACACATATTGTTGACATACTTATAACCTGGTTGGTTTTGACCAGAGATGTCTTAGGTATGTGTCATTGTGTGTGATCGTGAAAGAACTTTAGGGTGAAAAAGATTAGTTTGAGAATTAAAATGTACCTCTACTATAAGTGGACCAAGCAGGAAACCCTTAACTCAATTGAGAAGAGTAAGGTAGCTCAGTGACTAATGTGAATATAGCCTGATTGGGAAGGAGTCCTCGTGATGAGAAATCTATTAAGGCTTCGAAACACATTGAGTCGTGGAGGCTTGGGACAATATGTTGCAACATGCTTCTAGGGACACCTAACTAGTGCAAAATATCGAAATTATATCTTTCCCTAAAGCTGCAAAGCATGTACCACCAAAGGTCTTTACGAGCAAGCTACACAAAACAAGTTAACAAAACAAAACAAGAAAAATATTTTTGGCTTTTTGTTTTTGAAAAAAAATAACAGAAATAAGAAAATATTTTTGATATTTTTGATTTTTGAATTGAAATAACAAAAATAAGAAAATCTTTTTCATATTTTTGATTTTTGAATGAGAATGCTAAGAAAAAGAAAGAAAAACATACCAGACATGCGAAGTGTAAAATGTCTTATACAAGAAATGAAGGTACCGTTACAACACTTGGTTTAGAGTAGCGAAGTGTATATTGAATCGTTTAGAGGAATTTCGAAAGTGAAGCATGTCGAACGTTGAATGGTGAACAGTAACCTATGAATGGAGCAACAAGATGTCTACATCGCTTGGTTTTATAATGAATTTAGACCAAGAACAACATTTGCATCAAGCATTCCTAAGCCGGACAAAGTCCTTAGAAAAGTTTTCTCATCCAAAGGTTTGGTGAATATATAAGCAAGTTGATCTGTAGCCTTTACAAAGTAAAGTTCAATGTTGCCATCTTCAACATGAACTTTGAAAAAGTGATAACAAAGTGCAATGTGTTTAGTTTTTTTAATGTTGCAAAGGGTTATGGCAGATGTGAATAGCACTTTGTGAGTCACAATACAATGAAATTTTCTTTATGGTAATTGCATAATCACACAATTGAATTTGGTTCCATATGATTTGAGAAGTGCAAGCTACAGCAGCAACGTATTATGCTTCTGTTGTGGAAATCGAAACATAGGTTTGTTTCTTTGATTGCCAACTTACAAGCTTCCCATCCAAAAGTTAACATCTGCCACTTGTGCTTTTTCGATCAAGTTGACAACCACCCAACTCCACATCCGAAAATGCTTGAATGAAAACCCTGTTTTCGAAGGATACCACAATCCTAACGAAACTGTGCCTTTGAGATAACGAAAAATGTTCTTGATAGCTGTTAGATAAGGTTCCCTGGGATTCAATTGGTACCTAGCACAATTGCAAACAACAAACATTATATCTTTTCGGCTAGCTATTAGGTAGAGTAACGAACCAATCATGCTCCTGTATAATGTTAGATTGACAACTGGTTTATCTAAAGAAGGACCAAGTCTTATGCCAACTGCCATCGGAACTCGCAACTTGGAGCTATTCATCATCCCAAACTTCTCAATCAAATTTCGAGAGTACTTCTCTTGATTGATAAAGATACCTTCTCTACTTTGATGAATATTTAATCCTAGAAAATTGTTGATTTTGCCCATCATGCTCATCTCAAACTGGCTTTTCATCATATTTTCAAACTCCTTCGACATATTAGGATTAGTATAGCCAAAAATAATGTCATCAAAATAAATTTGAACAAGCATAAGATGATCCCCAAATTTCTTACGAAAGAGAGTGAGACCAACAGATCCTTGTTTAAATTCTGATGATTTTAATAAATTAGTAAGAGTGGCATACCAGGCACGTGGTGCTTGTTTAAGTCTATAAACAACTTTGTCTAAAACATAACAATGATCAGGGAATTGAGAATTTACAAAACCTGGTGGTTGTTCAACGTACACCGTTTCTTCCAAAACACCATTGAGAAAAGCACACTTCACATCTATTTGATATACATCGAAGTCCTTGTGTGCTGCATAGGCTAAAAATATTCGAACAACCTCGAGTCTTGCAATAAGGTCAAATGTTTCATCATAATCGATACCTTCTTGTTGCGAATAACCTTTTACAACTAACCTAGCCTTATTTCTCACTATATTTCCTTCTTTATCAATTTTATTTTTGAAAAATCCATTTGAGACCTATGATCGAAGTATCTTGAGGTTTCGGAACAAGCCTCCAAACCTTGTTTCGATCAAATTCAGCCAATTCGGATTGCATATAAACAATCCAATTAGGATCTACCATAGTAATCTTTACCGAATTTGGTTCTATTTTGGAAATAAACACATTAAACATACAAAATTCTTGATGAGCATTAAGTACCTCATTCTTCGCATGTCGCTGATCTCTATTCAATACTCCAACTTGAGGATCACCGAGAATTTGTTCTTGTGGATAACTTTGTGTCCATCTTTCCATCGGTGGATATAGGATCAAAATCTAACGGTGCATCTTCGAATGTTTCATCCATTTCTGAACTGTCACCTGAAATGGTCACATGATCAGTTGTATCATGAAAAACTTCATTTTGTATAGTCAGATTATTCGTTTGAGATTCAATTTGCTCCCCCTCAACAATTAGATCAGCATCAGGATGCTCCCCCTCAACATCAACACTCATTTGACCTTGATCCCCCTCGAAAGTATGCTCATCCTCATCCTCATTAGTCAAATTCAAGTGCTCCCCCTGAAATTGAGCATTACGTAATACTGGCATACTTTCATTATACATTGGAGAATTTGTTGATGAACTCAAATTAGATTTATCCTGGGTGATAGATGAATCATCAGAGTGCATTGATGCTTCAGGTACCTGATTATTATCAACATGAATTTCTGCATCGATATCTCTGTCAGGAACACCAAAAATTAAATCATAATCAAAATCTAATGAATTCAAACTTTGAGATTCATCATTTGATTCATTAATGATTGATTTTTGTTTAAAACATTTTTCAACCCTTTTAATATAGTAATCATCAAAGATAAGATTAAAAGTTTCTTCGATTTTCCTGGTTCGTTTGTTTAACACCCTGTATGCAACAAAATTGTGAGAATATCCCAAAAATATCCCTTCGTCAGCCTTGGACTGAAATTTCGAAAGGTTATCCTTGAGATTCATAATGAAGCACCTACAACCGAAAACATGGAAATTTTTGACATTTGGTTTCCTATTGCTAATGATTTAATAAGGGGTTATATTAAATTGACAATGAATGAAAGATCAATTTTGAGTGCAACAGGCCGTCGCAACTGCTTCAGCCTAGATATACTAAGGAAGATTCACATATGTAAGCATTGTTCTTGTTGCTTTGCAAAGAGATCGATTCCTCATTTCAACAAAACCATTTTGTTGAGGTGTGTAAGGAGAAGAAAAATTATGCGAAATTCCTTTGTCAGTTAAGAATGAATTAAGAACGTTGTTCTTCAACTCCGACCCATTGTCACTCTTGATCTTTCGAACCTTTTTCTTCAAACTAATTTCAATGTGCTTGATAAAGTCAATCATTGCTTGAGCTATTTCTGACTTAAGTCATAGAAAATATACCCAAGTAAACCGTCAAAAATCATCAACAATGACTAATATGTATCTCTTCTTGTTGAGAGTTTCAACAGTCGAAGGCCCACAAAGGTCAATGTGAAGAAGTTCCAAAGGTTCAATAATCTTCGTATCAATGACAATTGGATGACATTGCCTATGTTGATTTCCCTGTTCTCAAACTGCACATAAAGTATCATTATCAAATTTTAAGACTGGTAAACCATGAACAAGATCATTTACCACAAATTTGTTCAAACTTTTGAAATTTAAGTGAGAGAGTCGTTAATGCCATAGCCAACTGATATTTGATGAAGCTTTCAAAAGTAAACAAACTGAGGGAACTCCAACTATTGGTTTGATGTCAAGGGTAAACATATCGCCTTTTTCTTTTAGATTTGAGCAGAACTTCTTTTGTTTCTATATTCAAAATCATTCTTCATTAAAAACAACCTGATTTCCAATGCCCACAATAAGTTGTGAAACACTTATCAAGTTATGTTGAAGACCTTCGACATATGCAACTTTGTTAACAATGAACTTGCCATTCGTAACTTTGTCATATCCTTTAACTTTGCATTTGTTATTATTGCCAAATTTCACCACTCCAACATTTTCCAGACTTCGAAAATCTCTCAGTTTTTCCTTCTTTCCAGTCATGTGATGAGAGCATCCACTATCAATGTACCACTTTTCATCATATTGCTCGTCACACAAAACCTGCGAAGTCATGGGTGACTTATGAGCAGTGGTAGAAACGAAGCACCTACCTATGATCTTCTCCTCACCCTCTTCCTCAAAGCTTTTGAACATTGCTCCGTGAGTCGGGTTTCACATCTCCTCGTCATCTGATCCCGACGACCAGATTTGATATGTCCCCTCCTCATCATCCATACCCTTGTAACTAGAGACATTCCCTTAGTCTTCGCTCTGACCTCCTCAAGCCTCTTTACGTAGTAGGCTTTGTCCCTGACTCTATTCTTCTTTACATCCCTTTCCCTAAGCATGTGGTCACTTGCCATATGATTCGCCCCATTACAATAATGACAGTCGAATCCAGAATATCCCTTTAGCTTTTTCTCAGCCTTCGCATCCTCACTCTTCACTTCCTTCTTCTCTTTATTCACATTCTTCCCAGAAAAACTTCCTTTCACCTCACTAGTTCTCGAATTTGGATTAAATTGTTTTTTAAAGAATTTCTTCACATGATTATTCGAATAGAACGCCACCACTTCGTCATCAGAATTGACGATTAATCCTTCATCTTCCGAATTCACTTTCTCAGCATATTCTTTCTCAGCCTCTCTTCCAGCAACCTTCGACATCAATGCCAAAGGTCCACCCAGACTATTCCTTGTTTCCTCAACAATCTCATTAACTTCGTTTTCATGTGCCTTCAACACATTGTAGAGATCATTTAGAGAAAAGTAGTCGAAGCTTTGCTGAGTTTTATCATTAAGCCGACATTTCGCCATTCCTTGCGAAGTCCCATGATGAAAGTTAAATTGAACTCCATTGTAGGCCTTGTAACTCCATATCTGTTACATTTGTATATGAGTTCATTCAGACGGTCGTAATAAATCTCAATGGCTTCTCCTTCCTTCTGCTTAAACTCTCCCAACTCTAACAAAGATTGCTTAACTGAGCCTATCTTTGTTTTTTCGCTTCCTTGGTACTTCTCCTTCAATGTGTCCCAAATCTCCTTTGATGTCTTGCAACTACGCACATAGTTGTAAACCACTGGTGGAAGAGCTCCACAGAGTTCACGCAAGCATTTTTTTTCGTTTTTCTTCAGTTCCTCTGCTTTTTGAGCAACATCTTGATTGTTAGCAGAAGATTCACATTTTGCAACGCATTCAGAGAACGAACTCCATCAAAAATACATTTCCAGAGATATTTATTGATGTTATTCAGATAATCTTCCATACGATCAACCCATTGATTATAGAAATCTGGAATTAACATAGGAATTTTTGTGGATGAACCGAGAAGATGAGAATATGAGGTCATGGTGTTCATGTTAAAATTCTCCATTGATGTACGAAAATATTTTGTGAAAAGCTTCAGAAATTGAGATTTGAAGAACAAAACTTCCAGAAAACAGACACAAAACACTCGATCTAACAAACCGAAAGCATAATCGAATCAATACAGAAGATCTATATTGATTTTCGAGATCTAAAGTGCGGAATATTTTGAATCTAGAGCTAGAATCAAAAACTTTTGAAAACCTTAGAAAATCAGATCGCTACTGTATGAATCCTGCTCTGATACCAAATGTAGTTGTTATTAATCGAGTATATGAAACGAAATCAAAGTTTAGAATGAATTATGAACACACGATGTAAATATGATATGTATGGCTCAATTGCGCTTTAACAGGATACAAAGAAAAATAGAGAGTACAAGTCGAAAACTTCAAGAACTCCTCTAATTCTAGTACTTATCCCATATTTATAGGGATAACCAAAGCATACAAAAAATATAAGGGACTAAAACATTACAACTTCGACACAAACGCCGCCCTTATACAAAACATACAAACTAGCTTTCAACATTAAGACTGACCTAGACAAACTTCGACACCTCACAACTACATTCGAACTCAATAATATCAAATTATTTAAATTTAGGAAAAATGTCACTGTAGCACAATCAATTATTGTCAATTACCCGATTTGGTCTAATTTTTTTTTTTTTGCGCAATAAGTCATTAAACTTACAAGTTACTTGGCAATTAAGTCACTTCCGTTAATTTTAACGTATCCCGGTTACCGAGCTTACATGGAAGTGTGATGTTTCGAGGAATTTTAGTGACCTATTGTGTAAAAAAAATAGTTTAGTGACCAAATAAGGTAAATAACGATAGGTGATTGTGTTACAAAGAGATTTTTTCCTTTTATGTTTTATCTTTATAATAAAATTAATAGAACATGCCATAACCTTCTTTTCTTTCTCATGAACGAGGCCTTCAACATGAGTTGGACCAACACCACTTTATTGTTTTTTCGTCCATTCTTCTCTTCTAATAGGTGGCATACGAACGAATACGTCTTTCTCTCTCCTCCCTTCTCTAGCAGCACACTACCGCCCTTCACAGAAACCCTTATATGCATCGATTTCAGCTCTGATTCAACAACCATAAGGATGATTCAACTCTAACATCGTCTACGTCAAAGGTGTAAGCCAGAACTTGATTCCACTCAACGCGACAACACCGGTGTTCATGCCCCGATCCGATTATCGAACCTAGGTTCCGATTTGCGGACCTAGGTTTTGATTATCAAACGGGCAACAAGCCTCGCCGCTAGCTCTTTCTGGATAACAAAACTAATTCTTTTGAAAACAACATCTGTGGATCTAGGAGATATAACATTAGAATGCATGGCCTGTTCGACTATGTTGAGGAGCTCCACTGCCTCTGGCGCGAGAAATCCAAATGTATCAAATGCAAAAGGTACAAACACATGTTGATTTTCTATACATGCATTTTCGTGCTTTGCAACTTTGCACGTAATAGCTTTCAAAACAGCATGCCCTGTTGTGAAACCCTCGCTCCTCAAAACGACGAGATGAGAGACCCCAGTAAGATCCATACAAGCATGCTTCCCTCCTATCCATCCAAAGACCAAAATGTCAGTCGGCCTGAGTGTGGATCTTCCATCTTGCGGGACCATCAAAAAGTTCACTGACGCTTCTTTCTTCATAGAAATATCAGCACGCTGACAAGCATCAAAGAGAACATTTCTAACCACATCATGTCGGTACTTAAAACCAATGAGCTCTCTACAATGAACCACATGATCCCCAAAAGTGTCCAAGCATGCCTTGCGGCAAACTGGGTAGATCTCGTCAAGAAATAGAGAAATCATGAGGCGGTAACGAATGATAGTTCGGTACTCCACATGAGACATATGTTGGCCGATGCCATCAATAGAGATAGTTAGGAGAAAATCATGAGCATGAGATGCCCAAAGACACTCAAAAACTACTTTCTGTATAACAATCATGTCGAAGTCGACTTCCATATTTCCCGGAATCATATCGCGGAGACGAGTCAAAGCATATAGATAATCAGAAGTAATATCATATATACCACTCTCATGTAAGATGTAGTTTTATAATGTCTAAGATTGAACCCTCAAGGCTACAAATACCTAGCCCATACCACATATTGATTGTGTTGTATTACATTTTTTCTATAAATTTAATAGTTTATTTATTATGACTTATAATATTCTTTTTTGCATATATTGTTTATCAACAAATCGTTTGAAAAATTATCGTCGATAATACGGATAGTTATTAGAAAAAATCACCAGAAATATAATTTATTAATTTATAAGCTTGATAAAATTTAGTAGTTTACTCAGTGAAAAAAAGCTTTGATCAAAATAGTCAGTAAAAACTTTAAACAAGAAGGCCCGTCGACTGAGATCTCCTCCGCCGTACTCCGGTCGTCTCCTGTTTTCCGGTCATCCAGCAGACATTCTCAATTTCTTTTTATCACAAATTACTCAGAATTAAAGTATAACAAATCGAGCAATTGAGCCCTAAATCAAATCAACATTCTCAATTTACTCCCCTGTTGTCATGAGTTCTTCGGCAGTAAGCGCCTGTTTGCTGAGAATTTTGATTCGTGTTCATTCTTTTTTGTCCGATATCATATCTAGATCTATATAAATGTATCCATGTTCAAGTTTCTTCCAAAGAATTGAAAATACAACTGTAATTTCTTGATTGATTTTTGATAATGGTAATTGGAACAGGGTCCGAACGTGTTTGCAGGCTTTACAAAGCTTTGTAAAGGCCTAGTGTTTGTTCTTGTTTGTGTACACGTTTCTGTTCAGATCTTCCCTACATCCCTTACCTATGTTGCACTCATTCCTGCCAGGTATCGATTAACTTCCTTCCACCATAACACACTGTTTCGTTTTGATGTTTTCGTAATTTTAAATTCATGTTCATAATTTGCATCACAGGACAATTCCTTTCGGTTGGAATCTCTTAACAGCTGGTTATATTGAACAAAGCATACACGGGGTACGAACCTTTTTAGGGTTTATGTTTGTAGTTTCCATACATTTGAAGGAGAAAAACGAATCAATTATTGACAATGTATACAGACTGATCCATTACATTCGTTTTCCAGATTCTTATTAGCACAATCGGTCTTCTTTTCATTGGAAAGCTCCTTGAACCCATCTGGGGTTCTAGAGAGTTCTTGATATTCATCTTCGTTGTCAATCTCTTGACTTCTCTGTGTCTATTCATCATGGCGATCTCCTTGTATTACATAACAATGGAGGAAAATTATCTGTAAGTTATAACAATGGAGGAAATTTATCTTATAATTGCATGAACAGATATCAACATCTAACAATTCTAATCTATTGTAGTTACATGCCTATTTCTGGATTTGGTGGGGCCCTTTCAGGTCTGTTAGTTGGTGTCAAACAGATAGTTCCTGACCAAGAATTCTCTCCATTGAGAATTAAAGCAAAGGTATGAAACATATGAAAGTATTCATATTACACACAAATAAATTTACTTCCATATTTGATTATGTTTTTGGATTATGCAGTGGTTGCCATCTTTGGTGTTATTTGTGTCCATTGTTATGAGCTTCATTACAGAAGAGCCAGCAGAAACATGTTTTCCAATCTTGATATTTGGCACGTATATTGGTTGGATCTACCTCAGATACTTTCAAAGAAAACAAGAAACCAAAATCAAGGGTGACCCTAGTGATGAATTTGCTTTTTCTACTTTCTTTCCTGAATTTTTAAGGTATTCTAATGAAGATCTACATTCTACAGTACCCTTCTTTTCAAGGTTATATTATTTTAAAGGGGCATTCATGTAATTTAACTTGTTGATTTGCAGACCTTTGATTGATCCCATTGCTTCAGCTTTTCATCACATGATGTGTGGAAGGTCTGAAAGTTCCATTGAGACAAGGGGGTATACAGTAGGTAGTGCTGCATTACCTGGTTCTGACTCCATTGAGGCATCTAGAAGAAGGTATTTTTATTAAAAAAGAAAAAAAAACACTTTCACATCTTAAACTCCTTTAAATTCCAATTCCCTCTTATTGCAATTCCAATTCCAGGGAAAGGGGTGCAAGAGCATTGGAAGAAAGATTGGCTTCTGACAGATTTGCAGCTAAAGGAAGGACAATAGAGCCCAAAAGAGATGGAAGTGAAAAGGTTTAAAGATAAAAAAATGGGAAATTTCTCAATATGCAAGTATATTAGGTCTTAGATCCTTATGATTCTTTTGTTTTTTTGGGTGGGACGAAAAGTTAAATATTTTCTCTCATTCGCATTAGTTTTAGTTGGAGTCAGTTGCATGTCAAACACAGTACAAACTGTTATGATATGATCTGCATGTCAAACACAGTACAAACTTTTATGATATGATCTGTCTTAGTTACGCAACAAAGTGGCTATGAGATGTCTTGTTAGTTATGTCATAAATGCAATTGGCAAAATAGATGTGAAGGTTTTATCACTTTAAACATTTTTTATACTATGGATCAAATTACCATTTTATATTCAAGAATCGGGTTGATTCTAGAAAAAGTAAAGAGATTACCATGACTAAGAAGGATAACAAAACTTAATTACACATCAAAATGTGAAATTACAAAGAAACAAAAGTCCATTGCTATTACAAAGAAAGAAAAAGAAAAGAAATGAAACGTACATTATTATTACAAAGATAACGTCCAGGTCCTAAAGTGTTTATACCTTGAGGTACAAAGATAACATCTACATACAAATAAAAGAAATTATGTCTTTAGGCAATAGATGCTAATGATATTAATCTTATTTTGTTAATTTAACTAAATCAAAATAAATCTATTACAATGATATCATCCTATTTTCTTCCATTTTTCCAAACGAACTACTAATGAAAAATTAAGAGCTAATGAAAAATAAATCAAAATAAATCTATTACAATGATATCATCCTATTTTCTTCCATTTTTCCAAACGAAGTACTAATGAAAAATTAAGAGCTAACCTGTTAATAGAGCTGACAATGGGTCGACCTGCGTTGGGTTCGGGTTCAACCCTTTTATTAATTGGGTTGAAGTTTTCAACCCAATCCAACCTGTTTATTTAAATGGGTTGATATTTCCAACCCAACCCAACCTTTTAGATAAATGAGTTGTCACCGGGTTGACATGTTTATGTAGATCCCGACCCAACCTACTACATAAATTGGTTAAACTTGGGTTAACCCATTTAAAATAAAAAAATTAACTAAAGATTATATCACTTAAATTAGTTCCAAACGTAAATCTTTTTACTGGGAACTTCAAGCGCTAATCGTTTACATAGCAAGAGAAAGAGGAAGAAGGCGTTACCTGCAGAAGATATCGGAGGCAAAGTAGTCGGAGTCGGAGGCACTGTGTCACAACAGTCGGAGGTGGAGACAATTGCGATGCTGGCCAGAGAGGAACATAGCCGCAACAGATCGGGATGGAGGATGTGTGTGTGTGTGTCTCAATGAGAAGAAAAGATGTAATGTATAAGAGGCTACCAAATAATGCCTAACTAAGATATTTTATAACAGTTTATACGATAATAGCTTCCTACTTTCATTCCTAGTGAAAAGTCTTTATCCCTTCGTTTTTTACCACTTGATGCACCTCCATGATCTTAGAATTATTCCATTTTAGAGGAAAGTTTTTGACCCGAGATGCCTAAGTCTCGACCATGTATAGTTTGAACCACCTCACTTCTACTCCCTATAAAACACAAAACACAAGAAATACATGTCAAATACAAAGGACCTAATTTTACAATGTTTATGCATGGACATATGTTTGTCCATGAACATATGTTCATCTAGCAACATTGATTACAAATTTGATCAGAGTGTCTTAAAAACGACAACCATTTAGTCTCTGTTCATCAATACAAACACACCACTTTAATCCATATTAATTAATCTAAGCCATTAGCAAAATGGGCTTTAAATAGACTAATATTTTAATTTGGTTATCAATACTACTATGAAAGTTCATAAATATATATGTTTAGTTTTGAAGAAATATGTATGTGCAACTATGACATGTAAGTATGTTCACTACTAAACATATACATATGTTCACTGATGAACGTTTACTTATGCTCCCCAAATCATCTGCAAATGATTTATGTTTTCCTGATCACAGTTGATTTTATGTCATTTTAGATTTTCCAACTTTGATTTGGCTAGTAATATTTCAATTCCTTTGTGAATTGGATATACTTCGATTCTACAAAGCTTTTACTCCATTCAACAAGAAACAGAGAATCTACAACATTAAAAACGAAGATCAAAAGAGAGTTATAAAATCAGCAAACTAAACAGCCACAAACAATCCAAGGAAATCATGTAGATACAGCGAAAAATTAACACGATAATTGCTTATAAAAAGTTATCATGTCCAACAATCTTCCCTAATAAATGAAAATAATTTTGTCACATGTCAATCTCTAATGAATTTTAACACTTATCATTTTGGGATATTTTTTAAATAAATAATATCGACATGTAAATTTATGGTTTTTTTTTAATTTTTAAAATTAAAAAGCCATATAATCTTATACTTATATATGTAAATTATCAAATATAATAAATTGCAATTAATATGTTTTTTCATTTTTTATTTCAAAAATTTTATTTTAAAAAATACTTATTATTTACATTTTAATATATATATATATATATATATATATATATATATATATATATATATATATATATATATATTTAGACAACCCGTATAATATACGTGTTTTATACCTAGTTAATGATAAACATAAACCAAACAGTTAAATAAAAAAACCGAAAAAGACAACTAAACAAGAAACAAACATGCACAAATCAAGAATTAAATAAAAACATCATCAACAACTCATAGTGTAACTTTTCCTATTGTCTTAAAATTAGGTGTGTTACCCTTAACTTTTTGTTCTCGGTTCACTACTGTTATGAATATGATAATATTGTTTATGGATAGATCGCATAGAATGATGAACAATTCAAGTTGTTTACTCACGTGACAACTACAGCTTTATGACCCCAATTGATCAGTAACAATAAGTGAACACTATTCCGTCCACTTGTAGTTGATATTGTGCTACAAATTCACACATTGACGTATGCAATTAACTAAACATTGAACTTTGCTAGAAGAAAAAAGTTAAAGTAAGTTTTTCATAAAGGGTAAATATTTAATCTATAATTACACATGTCACAAAATGCAAAATTACATTCAACCCTAAAACAGAGTAGAAACATAATAATAATAATGTTAAACTATATTCTTACTCATCTTCGTACTTCACCTTCTATAACAAGATTAACTGTCGAGCTTAATCACGAAAATACAAAAGATTGTTGAAATTTACTTTTCAATAAAGCTGGTGTCTTCTGTCATGCCACCATCTCCACCTGCAAAAAGTCACAACAACAAAGTTATTTCTTCGAAGTAAAGAAAATATGTAATCTTTGTAAGCACACATGTCTTATATCTACCCTTTTTATTTTTAATGTCTTTTCAAAAAAACAGATATACCCTCTTGTAAAATTGATCTTTCATCCTTTCAAACGACAAAAAAAAGTACATTCGATTTCAGTGGTGAGAAGCATACCAAAAGAAATCCCATCTGGGTCGGATCTTGGACATTTGGTTTTCACCATATGGGTAATCTGTCTCCGACCTCCTTGTATTCCTAAATGCACAACAACCGATGCAATATATACCGATCAAAAGTAATGTCATGATGACATTGAGAACTGAGAGCTTGCGCCAATCTCTCCTCACATTCTCTAAAACCCCAGCTTTGCATGAATCACACTCGTAGCATAATGTGCTCGGATCATTGCTCCATTTGTAGCAATCTAAGTCCTGTGTCATCATCGTCATCCCATAGTTGCATTCACTTGGTGGCTTGCAACAACCCGACTGCATAAGTATGCAATCAAACACAATTGATATAAATAATTATTAAATGTTTGTATATAGTTCTAAACTTATTTGATATTACTTGTCTGTTTGGACCGAGATTGAAGCCTAGTGGTTGAGCTGCAAAATTTTATACAGACTGTCTAGAGTTAAACCGTGGAACACACAAATATTGTTAGTATTCTATGATTGACTCTCAAGTGACGGGCGATGTGGTCTGCTTAGATGGTGCAGTTTGTCATTTCTTATATGTTTGTTTGTAAAGAAGGATGATAAATATTATGGCTTTCAATGATTACTTTTTTTAATATATTAATAACTTCAAATAGTTATTAGATTCGAAGTACAAATCTTGAAACATAATTTAAAGGTTATTCTAATTCTTTTGTAAGGAAAGTATCGATACTTCAATAACATTTTTTTTTTCAATTTAAAATTTATTGAACTTCAATAACATTTTTCTCTCAATTGTATAGTTTAGCAAATATATTCAGCCATATATTTGTATACTCAAAACTATATCAACAATATTATATTCCTTTCCATTTTTATTAAAATTATTTTACTTCAATTATGAGTATGTTAGATACCATTAACACAATCTATATATGTCAAAATACTCATCACATATATGTTTGTCTTAAATTAACTTGATCCATCATTAGGAGCACCTACCATGATGTCTCATCTTTGATCCTTAATGAGAATTTTCTTCATTCGAATATACATAGAAGGTAAGCTTAATTTCTTAAACTTAATGGGTCAAAGATTGAACACTGTAGTTATATAACAATAAATTAAAAGAAATCAAATAGAATGAGAGAGTACCTGAATAGGAGACATATCCTTAGTCAAATAATCAACAGGAGACCACATGACAATATCCCTACAAGTCTTTGACCCCAAAATACAACTTCTGATTGTCATCCAATACTTTGGATCCTCAACTCTTTTCCGAAGCCATGGCGAATAATCCTCCAAGTGATACTCGTTGTATGCCCTGCCGGAAACATTCATTCCACCGCCTGCTCCTGTCACGATGAACCCAAAGATGGTGAAGGCCAGCAACGCTGCGATCAGGAGCAGCATCACCACCAGGTAGACCCAAAGTGCCCAGGCCAGGTGAAAGCATGCACCTATGAAACCGGTCAAAGATACAATCAAGACTACAAATCCGATGACCAGAAGTGGTGTTTGGAGGAAGCTTTCGCAGGTGGCGCTGCTTCTTGCTAGCCATAAGGCGCCACCTATTATCGGTATTGAAGCTAAGAGTGTGAATAGGTTCAACAGACCTATTACAGTGTTACTAAACCTTGACATGTTTCAGTTTTCTTGATACGCTAATGCTTTTTATTGCCAACTCTTTGTCTCTCACCTCTTCTCTCTCTTATATATATATATATATATATATATATATATATATATATATATATATATATATATATATATATATATATATATATATATACTCTCTCTCTCTCTCTCTCTCTCTCACACACACACACACACACAAACACACACACCAATATGTAAATCCTTGGCTTTTGTATATATCTCTCCTCTCTCTCTAAAATGAGGGACAGTAAAGGTGGATTCTTTGTGATGTTGTAAAAGCAGTGATGAACTCAAAGTTTATCCATACTTTGGTTCATATTACTTTCCACATGCATGCACAAGGGATGGAGGAATTTCGAGAAATATAAGTTTGCAAATGACCAAATTGCACTTCTTAACTGACTTTGTTTTCATTTTTCTTATAGGCATAATAACAAATATGCTAATTATACATCAACTTTTTGATAAATTCATAAACCTAAAGCGTGTAAAAATATGATAGGGTGAACTTAAGCATGATAAATTTCTTTCTTTTAACGTTATAAAATTGTATAATCTTTATGTATACCATTTTTATACACTTAAAAATATGATCACTAGAAAATGTTAGTGTATCAAACATCGGTGCAACGGGTTCCCTTATGTTTTTATATATGTTGGAGTTTTCATCTCTTCATAAGTAATGGTTTTTTGGAGAGTTAATATGAAAAATATAAAATTGTATAAACTTTATGTATACCATTGTTAGACACTTAAAAATATGATCACCAGTAAATGTTAATGTATCAAATATCGGTGCAACGGGTTCCCCACTACTAGAATACAGGTCTTTAATGACATGCGAACCATGACATGCAATGATTTATGATACGCAAATATGTGTGTCCTAAAATAATGTCATCTCCCCCAAAATTTAAAAGATTTAGGACACGCATTTTTGTGTGCCCTAAAATTAGTGTCTAAAAAAACACGGATGGCATCTATAATAAAATGTGTATCCTGTCTAAGGATGTTGTTTTTATAAATTTTAATAGAACGCGCGTTCCATCTTTTAATAGCTAGGGGGAAATGAAATCCCCAAAAATTAAAAACTTTGCTTTGTGCTGAAAACCCTCGTCTCATTTATATGGCTGAAAACCCCAGTCTCACCAGAGTTCCAGAGCTATCTTCCCATTTTTTCAAGATTGTTGTAAACTGCAACATTCTTAAACCAGGGGATTCAATTAAATACCATAACCCAAACCCTTTATGGTAATTAAGAGCCAATTAGGGCAAAACGCAACCCTCATACCACTTTTGCTCTCAAGAAACCTTAGGTACGTACACTTTTCCTCTTCCTCTTCCTCTTCTTCTCCATACACTTTCTACTCCCTTCCTCGTCGGTGGTCGTCGTTGTTGCCTACTTCAACCAGCCCTGCCCTTTCTTTTTCCCCAGCCCAAGAGCATCTGTCGACAACTTCTCCGCTTCATCCGCTCAACATATCTTTGATTACTACCTCTATGATACCATCAATCGCTTCAGAACTATGAACAACATGTCTAAATCTCGTGTCTACGCGAATGTCAACATTGTTTTCCCTAAGGAATACTGGGATTACAAAGCATTTACTGTTCAGTGGGGGTAACTTAACTAAACCCTAGATTTTAATTTAATTTCTGTGATTTATCTCATGATATTAATTAATAGACAGAATAATTTGATTTATGTGTAGCTACTTGGCTTAATTTGATTCGAATTCGTTTCAAATTGTGACTAGGGTTGAGATTTGCTTACAATTACAACTCTATTTTGCATTTTTTGGTTAATGGTGTTTTTTAAATAAAATTCAAAAGTTTTAATGGTTAAATCATAAAAAGATGATGCTTCAAGTGGTTAATTCCAAACTGGGTCAAAATTTAACCCTAGATATTATTATGTGGCTTCTCTCGGGAGTTCCTCTACTAATAGTTCATATTAATAGAGAAAGTCAAGGAAATGATGCTTTACCCATTATGTGACCATTTAATTTGACTTTTTTTGGTAATAAATAACCAGAACTTGCTGGCATTACAGGAAGTCTTGTGGGATGATCCTCCTACACCTAAAGCTGAAGCAAGTACTACATTATTTTACTCTATTTCATCAACTCAGGTGCATCATTATTTATTTCACATTTTGTTTTTCCATTGTATATATAAAAATTGTAGTGGTCCATTATAACATCTTCAAAAGAACAATATGAGTAAGACATCTTTAAATGACTAAATTGCCATTTGTTTGTCTTTCCTAATATTAGCTTAGTTTCTTTGCTGCCTAATGACAAAATCTTGCATTGAAAAGGTTATTAGAGTCGTATGGGATTTGTGAGGTTAGTATTAAAGTTTGATCCTTAACTATTCTTTTTTTTTTTTTAAATGAAAAAATCTTGTAGAAGATGTTAATAGTAATTTAGCCAAGTTTGTAATCAAAGAGCTCCTCTGGTTAATCAGGTCACTGGGGATCATGGGAAGATTGTTACTGTTTAGGGAAACTTAGCCAAATTTGGAATCAAAGAGCTTATAAGAACAGGGAAGGTGAGATGTGTCTTAAATGTCCTTTTTCATGCAACACACACACACACTAACTGTGTATGGTGCAAATTGTAGATTGTTTTAAAAAGAGAAAGATTGGGCAAAAGTGCTCCATTTTGGAACTTATGTGTAATTCCTTATCCATATCTAGAATCCCTAACTCCAATTCCTACTGCCTCAAGTACAACTCACACGGTTAATGAGAACTTGAGTGTGGTTTTAGGGGTATATTCTTTAATCTTTGCTGGTTTCTATTTGTGATAATTACTTATTTTATTATTATTATTATTAATTTTATTTATGATATATTTGTTTGAATGAAGGGAGATGTTTATCCTGTGGAGTACTACGATGGGTTCTCAATGAATCAAGTCCTTGACCCCCATTAGGGTGTGCTTTATGAAGAAGATGTAAGATATGCATCAATTTCTCATTTTTCATTAATGTCTTATCAACCATTATTTAGAAAATAGTTTATGGGGTATAACTGAGATTTGAAATTTTAATAAAACAGTCAACTGGTCATAAGTCTCACACTGTCAACATTCTTGTGAATAATGCTCCTGGAGTTCTCAACCTGGTCACCGGAGTTCTCAACATTCTTTCGAGCTAAACTTGTTGATGTTTATGATCACACTATCACATTAGAGGCCATTTTTCTTTTAACATAAAATAAAATTTCATAATTCGGTAATCCCGTTTTCTACTTTTCTTTATATTGATATTTTCTGGTTTTCATATTCCGGCTCATTGGAGATTTTAATAAGATGCTTGCACTGCAAAGGTTATTGGAGCCGTATGGGATTTGTGAGGTTAGTATTAAAGTTCGATCCTTAACTATTCTTTTTTTTTTAAATGACAAAATATTGTAGAAGATATACCACGAGCTGTGGTTCAACTCAAGGGACGTTTTAAAGTGAATGAAGCTGATTGTACCCCGAAGGTATATATTTATTTATTATTTATTAACCAACATTTGGATTCTATCTTTTTTTATTCAATGACTTTGTAAGCATTGAGTTTCAGGTGCCAGGTAACATGCCTAGTCCTCCAACTTTAATTGTACCATTTGCCTCTCTTCTTCCATCTTTACCAAGCATTTTGCAACATAATACATCACAAAGGGTAAATCATGTTTGACTCTGTCATCCCAAATTACAAATTTACCCTCTAGATTGTTGTCTTGAGAACTATTTGAAACAAACAGATGAAAGCATTAGCATGTTATTGTTGGATTTAGTGTTTAAGCCCATAACTATAATTAGTATGTGCTTGACCCTAGAGTAGCATGGTCCATTTGGGTTGCATGACACCGGAACATTCTAAACGATGGACTTTTGAGAAGAGAATATTTATGATTTATTAATATATTATAAGTTCTAATATATTAATATGAAATCATATTATTTAATTAGTATTGATCAATAATTAGCTTGGAATTAATTTTGTGATCAAAAGAGACTAATTAAATAAATGGGGATTGATTGTGTAAATCATTCATTCTTATATAGTGGGCTTATGATCCATAATCCTTTATGTTGGGCTAAACCCATCTGGTGACCTATGGATACTCCATGGAGGTTAAAACCCATGGAGCATGAGGAATGTGGAAAGTCATGCACATTAGGGTTTGTATGGTGTAACCCTAGTTGTGTCACACTATATAAAGGACCCCATAGCTACCAAAATCGGCACTTAAGTGAAAAGGAAAGAGGGCTAGCCAATTTAGAGTGCAAGTAAACTTTTCTCAAGTTCTTCCAATTGTTGGTGGTGTTGTGTGAAGCATTTGAGGCATCACACTTGGGGTGCTAGGCTCTTAAAGGCTTAAGGAATCAAGCAACAAGAAAAGGTACGTCATTTTACTAGATTTTTGTATTACATATACTTCGTAGTATGCTAGTTAGGATGAAACCTTGGAAAAATGAAAGGTTGCTTGTATAATAGAGAAAACATAGATCCAACGTTTCTAGGGTTGCATGTACACCTTAGGAGTGTTAGAATGCTCAAAACCCATTAGTGGTATCAAAGCCTAGGCTTGTTTTTAATTATACTTGATGCTACTTGTGTTAAAAGCTTGAAAAAAAATCGAATTTCTACTGTCTGGACAGTGGACTCGCCATTAGCATGATCATTACCACATCAAAAACAGGTTTATAAGTCCACTGACAGACTCGCCGAGTCATCCCTTTAAACTGACTAACTCACCCACCGCTTAGTAAAGTCACTTCTAAACCTGTTCCTTATAAAACTTGTCCAATTCAAAAGATAATTATCAAAGTTTCATGTTTTGTATTAGTTTATATGTTTAGGCTAATTACATGAAATTTGTTTGATTTGAATTGTCTTGTTCATATGAGTTTAAGTTAGATCATGGACATTACTTGACATGCTTGTTAGTTTAATTTATGATCTTAATGGCCTTTGATGTGCTCCATAACTTGTCCTCAAGTTATGGAAAATGTAAAGTCACTTCTTTAAGAGGCATTAAACACTCATAGGTTATGAACTTGAAAAGTTTTGACAAGATTCAAAACTTGTCCTCAAATTTTGGAATTTGTAAAGTCATTTTAGAATACTTTAATTTTAAACCCTAGAATTTTAAAAGTTTAAAATTCAACCCTTATACTTTATAGTATTATAAGTTAATAATATATATATATATATATATATATATATATATATATATATATATATATATATATATATATATATATATATGTATAAGATCAAGTCAGTCTTACCGTTAGTAGACCTCATTCACGAAGCCGGTCTATAAGGGGGTATAAGGTTACTTCCTATAAATTGGTGGTTTAATGGGTGTCCACTCTCACCCACCGCTTCCTTGACTGATGGAGGGTCGTTAGCCGAACGGGTAGGATAGGACTATAATTCTCATTAACTAAATGTTATTATTAAATTCCCAATCTTAGTTACTTTAGGAAAATGTGAAATTGATGCTAATCCATGAAAATTGCACTTTGCACCTTACCAAGTCGTTGATGGAGCATGTGTGGTTAACCAGCACATTGATTGGGTGATAGAGTCGAGAAGTACCAAGCACATTTTGCATGGTTATTCACACCTTGTTTGTGATCCTCGGTATCCCAGTCACAAACTTGAAGGGCATAATCGAGATTTAAACATGCCATTGAATTGTTTAATGAATCTCAAAGGATCTAGGAGTTTCAATCCAATTAAAACTTAATAACAATTTTGTTTTTAATGGTGGAAATTGGTAAATCATCATTTACCTACCTTCAAATATTTTGCAAGTTAGATTACGACATCCCTCTTCCAATTTTGTAAAATATTGTGTTGGGTCATAGCCTTAATATTTCATTTGGGTGTTTTATTAAGGACTCTTTATCTAATCTAAACTTGTTTTTCTTTCTTTTCAGATGTCTTCCAACACTGCTTCTGGCTCAAACCCTACTGGCTCCTTCTCTCTCATGAACCTTTGTGGGAGAGTCATCTTCGATGGTTCCAACTTCAATGATTGGATTAGGAACATCAGGATGGCCAGTCGCTATGAGGATAAGGAATATGTCCTAGACAAGGAGCTAAAGGAAATTGATGAGTCTTCTGATACTCCTGAGGAGATTTCTGAGTTTAGGGCACATGAGAAGGATGCCACCAAGGTTGCTTGTATCATGCTTGCCACTATGTCAGTTGAACTCTAAAAGTCCAATGAGGAATTTTACCCTTTTGAGATGCACCAGGAACTGATGGAAAGATACCATCAGTGTGCTCGTCAAGAGAGGTATGAAATCATCTCTTCCATGATAACAACCAGGATGAAGGATGGTGAACCCATCACAGGCCACTTGCAGCAAATGCAAAGGTTTGTGGACCAATTGCTAAAGTTGAATGTGAACTTCCCTAAGGAGCTGGCTATAGATATCATTCTACACTCCTTACCTCCATGTTTTGATCAGTTCCGAATGACCTATCATATAAACAAGGATGAGGTCACACTTAGCAAACTTCAAGGGCTTTTGAGGACTGTCGAAAGTGGTCTCAAAGGTAAATCGGCTGTTGATACTCCTACCACCGCCCCTATTCAGGCAATTGGACAAGGGAAAGGGAAGAAGAGGAATGCTACCTCAAAGAGCCGTAAAGGAAAGTCTCTTGATGGATCCTCTTCAAGTGGGACCAAGGTCGGTTCTGCTGCTCCCATTTCCATTCCTAAAGAAGCATAGTGTTTCTACTATCACGAAAAAAGGGCACTGGAAGCGTAGCTGCCCCAAATACTTGCAGGATGTTAAGGATGGGAAGGTTAAACCCACCCATGCATGTATTTATACTATTCTATCTAAAACCCATCACATTCTAACTCCTGAGTGCTTGACACGGGTTATGGATTTCACATTTGTTCTGATGTGCAGGGCCTAAAAGGAAGTAAGGATGTGAAGCATGGAAAGATAAACTTGATCATCGGGAATAGGAAGGTTTCACCTATCACCAAGATTGGAGTTTACTCTTTATTGCTTAGTAGTGGGTTAAGAATAGATTTGAATAATTGTTGCTACTTGTTTGATATAGCGAGAAATATTAATTCTTTTCATGGTTTGTACAAACAAGGTTTCACATTTTCGTTTGATAATGAAATTGGTGCAATAAATGCTTATTATAATGGTGTTTTTTATTTTAGGAAATGATGTGTTGCATATCGATTCTTCCAATGAATTGGATAAAGCATGTTTGTGGCATTGTTGTCTTGGACATGTTAGCAAGAAGCGCATATGCCAACTCCAAAAGGCTGGAGTTTTGGAGTCATTCGACTTAAGGTCGGATGACACTTACGAATCTTGCTTACTTAGAAAGATGACTAAATCACCATTCATTGGTACTTGTGAGAGGGGTAAGGGTTTGTTGGATCTCATACACACTAATGTGTGTGGGCCCTTCAGAACTGCCACAAGGGATGCTAACCGCTTTTATGTGACTTTTACTGATGATTACAGTAGATATGGCTATGTCTACTTAATCAAGCATAAGTCAGAAACCTTTGAGAAATTCAAAGAGTTTAAACAAGAAGTGGAGAATTAGTTAGGCAGGAAGATAAAGATGCTCTGATCCGATCGGGGTGGTGAGTATCTTAGTTTCGAGTTCCTTGACTATCTTAAGGAATGTGAAATTGTTTCACAGTTGACGCCACCGAGGAAACCACAGCTTAATGGTGTGGCTGAGAGGCACAACCGAACCTTGTTGGACATGGTTCGTTCCATGATGAGTCGAGCTTTGTTACCTATCTCATTCTGGGGGTATGCCTTGGAAACTGCCGCCCATATCCTTAATTTAGTCCCTACCAAAAAGGTTGCCAAAACACCTCACAAGATGTGGACTGGAAGGCTCCCACATTAGACCACATCAAGGTTTGGGGTTGTAAGGCTTTCGTGAGACGCGAGACTCATGACAAGCTCGAACCTCAGAGTGAGCGGTGTATTTTCATCGGCTACCCATATAAATCTTTTGGTTATCTCTTCTACAGACCGAATGACAATGTTGTCTTCATTGCCAGGAGATGAGTCTTTCGTGAGAGAGAGCTCATAGGCCAAGGAGACAGTGGGAGGTAAACTGACCTTGAAGAGCTTCAAGAGTCAAGCGGTGAAGGAACCTCAAACATTAGCGATCAACCTGAGGAGGAAACTCATGTTGAACCAATCAACAAGTCTGTACCTCTGAGGCGTTCTGGTAGAGTTAGTGTTCCACCTGAGTTTTTGTTGGAATAGTGTCTAAGGCTGCAACTATATTAGGCAAGTATTTGACCTGATTGTGCATGGTCCTTTTGGGTTGCCTTCACCATAGCAACTTGACAGGATGATTTATTATGAGAGAATAAATATTATTAATATATTATGAGAATAATATAAGGAATAATAATATTGTTAGTTGATTAATATAAGTCATAAAATTAATTAGAATTAATTTGGTGACTTAAAGAGATTAATTAAATAAGAGGGTATAAACTGTCAATTGTTTGATAGTTACACTTTGGGCTGTAAATCCTTCATGGATAGGGTTGGACGATTTCTAGGGCTTGGGATAAGCCACAAATCGTCCAAGGGCTTATCTTTGGAAAGGATTTGGATTGCTTTGAGTAAAATTTATCCAATTAGGGTTTAAGGGTGAAACCCTAGGAGCCTACAAGTATAAATAGACCCTTAGGGCAAGGGAAATCGACACCTCTGCAAAAGAAAAGAAACCCTGGCCGATTTCCTCCCTCTCCTCTCTCTCAAATCATCCTCTTGATAGTTGGTGTTTGTAAGCCATTAGAGGAGTGACATTTGTGACTCTAAAGCTCCAAGAACAAGAAGATCAAACAAGTGTTTCAAGGTAAGCTTCTATCTCTGATTTTATATTGTTCTTATACTCTATTATCTATTAGAAGTCTTGGATCCAATGCATGTTTAATTAGAGAAACCTAGATCCAAGCATTAGGGTTTGCATGTGCACATAGGAATGTTCATATGGCCAAAACCCATCAGTGATATCAGAGACTAGATTGGTTTCTATTAAATTGATGCATGATTGTTTGTTTCTTGCTAGCAAAAATTCGAATTTTGCGATTCTGAGTCATGGACTCGGCGAGTCCCATGGTGCACTCGACGAGTCCGAGCGTCAGGAAGAGACTAAAATCGGGATTTTTTGGTATTTATCTTATGGAAACTTGCCTTTATCATATTAGATCAACCCTAATCTGATTTTTTGATATATATGACTATAATCTTGATCTAATTAAAGATATTTATCAATTAATAAAATATTTAATTTCCTTATGTGATAATTAATTAATTATTTTGATTAAATTGGTAATTATCTTGCAAGAAATCATTAAATAAAAATATGGATAATTATGGAATTAATTGTTAATTAAGATTATTTGTTATTTGATCCTCTATGTTTTAAATGTTTAAAACTTGCCCTCAAGTTTTGAAATTTATGTTTTGTGATTAAAAGTTTTAATTTAGACAATTTAAATTTCAAACCCTAGAATTTTACAACTTTAAAATCCAACCCTATACTAATATAATATTACAAGATTAATATATATATATATATATATATATATATGTGTGTGTGTGTGTGTGTGTATGTATGTATGTATGTATAACTAAAAATGCTAGTCTTACCGTTAGTAGGACTCATTCACAAAGCCGATCTATAAGGTGGGTATAAGTTTGTTGCCTATAAAATGGCGCTTAATGGGTGTACACTCACACCTACCGCTTGCTTGATCGGTTGAGGGTCGTTAGCCGAACGTTTAGGATAGGGCAACCTCATCCTCTCATTAAAAGTATAATATGAAATACAAAGTAACTACATGTTTTTCAAAATTTCCCAATCTTAGTTACTTTAGGAAAAGTGAATTGATGCAATCCCATGAAATTACACTTTGCACCCTTGCTGAGAAGTTAGTGGAGCGTGTGTGGTTTACCGACACACTAATTGGTTCTAAGCAAAGGTGGCAAAGGGTGGTTCATTGTTTATCATAGTTCGATGGAGCGTGTGTGGTTTACCGGAACATCGAATAGGTGATTGTTACAATGAAGGCACCATGTAAATGTGCATGGTAATTCACACCCGCTTTGTGATCCTCGGTATCCCAGTCACAAACAAGAGGGGCATATCGAGATTTAAACATGTCATTGAAGAGTTTCAATGAATCTCATCCAAACCTAGGAATTCTCAATACATTTAGGACTTAAAGTTATGTTTTTATGGTGGAGAATTAGTGAATCGTCATTCACTTACCTTCATATTATTTGCATGTTGGATTACGGCATCCCTTTTCTAATATGTAAATATTGTTGTTGGATCCTAGCCCTAATTCTTATTGGGTGATAATTAGGGATTCATTTTCTAATCTATCTTTGTCCTTTCTATTTGTAGATGTCGAACGCAAACAACGCTGCTGCCAGTTCTTTCACATTGATGAGCCTTTGTCAAAAGGTCACTTTCGATGGGACGAACTTTAGTGAATGGATAAGATACATTCGCACTATTGCTCGCTATGAGGACAAGGAGTATGTCCTCGATGAGAAGCTCGAGAAAATCAACCCTGAAATCGCTACTCCGGCTGAAATGACCGCTTTTGAAACTCACGAGCGAGATGCAACGAAGGTACATTGCATCATGATAGACACTATGAACTCCGAATTCCAAAAGTCCTATGAGGACATGTACACGTACGAGATGCACCAAGACTTGTTGGAGAGATACCACCAAAACGCGAGAAAAGAGCGTTATGATATTTTCACTAACATGATTTCTGCTAAGATGGGTCATGGAGAGTCTCTTACCGTGCACCTGCAAAAGATGCAAAGGTATGTCGACCGTCTTCGCAAGTTGAATGTTGACTTTGGGGAAGACTTGGCGATCGACATGGTGCTTCACTCTTTGCCTCCAAGTTACAATCAATTTAGGATGACCTACCACATGAACAAGGAAGAGGTCACCCTAAGCAAGCTTTAAGGTCTCTTGAGGGTCGCTGAGAGCAACTTCAAGGACAAGTCTGTTGCACCAACTCGCAATCCACCTGCTGCTCCTGTCTTGGCTATTGGACAAGGAAAGGGAAAGAAAAGGAAGGCTTCGTCTAAGAACCATCGCAAGGTTAAGCCTCGAGATGGTGCCTCTTCTAGTGGGACCAAAGTTGATCCTGCTAAACCCTGCCCTAACCCAAAGGAGGCAGAGTGCCACCACTGCCACAAGATAGGACATTGGAAGAGAAGTTGCCTAGAGTACCTGCAAGCCATCAAGGAAGGAAAGATCAAGCCATCTTTCGCAGGTATATACACAATTAAATCTAACGATTCATCTCATGATATTTCTTGGGTTCTTGATACCGGTTGTGGTTACCACATTTGTTCTAATGTGCAGGGACTAAGAAGAAATAGAGACGTGGAGCATGGAAGAATAAATCTAATCATGGGGAACAGAAGATCGTCGCGTGTGACCAAGATTGGAGTGTATTCTTTAGTGCTTAGGAATGGTTTATCTTTAGATTTGAACAATTGTTGCTATTCGCCAGAAATGGCTAGAAACATCATTTCATTTCATGGTTTGTATAGACAAGGTTTTAGATTTTCTTTTAATAATGAGAATGGTTCTATTTTAGCTTATCTAAATGATGTCTTTTATTTTGAAGCTATACCATGTAATGGAATTTATGAAACTGTTATGATTGTAGATAACTTAGGAAATGATGTTTTATGCATGGATTCTTCCAATGGTAAGGATAAAGCATCCTTGTGGCATTGTCGTCTTGGACATGTCAACAAGAAGCGCATAGCCCAACTCCAAAAGGATGGAGTGTTGGAGTCATTCGACCTTAGGGAAGATGAGACATGCGAATCTTGTTTACTTGGAAAGATGACTAAGTCACCCTTCACAAGTACGTGTGAAAGGGGTGACGGTCTATTGGACCTAATACATACCGATGTATGTGGACCGTTTAGATCAACCACGAAGGACGGGAACCGCTTCTATGTGACTTTTACCGATGACTATAGTAGATATGGGTATATCTACTTAATAAAGCAAAAGTCAGAAACTTTTGAAAAGTTCAAAGAGTTCAAGAATGAAGTGGAGAATCAATTAGGCAGGAAAATCAAGATGCTTCGATCCGATCAAGGAGGAGAGTACCTAAGTCTTGAATTCCACGATTATCTCAAGGAGTGTGGAATAGTTTCACAATTGACGCCACCTAGGACACCGCAGTTGAATGGTGTGGCAGAAAGGCGTAATCGAACCCTGTTGGACATGGTTCGCTCTATGATGAGTCGTGCTTCACTACCTATCTCTTTTTGGGGGTATGCCTTAGAGACTGACGCCTATATCCTTAACCGAGTCCCTACTAAGAAGGTTGCCAAAACACCTCACGAGATGTGGACAGGGAAAGCTCCCTCATTGGCACATATCAAGGTTTGGGGTTGCGAGGCTTTCGTAAGATGAGATACTCACGACAAGCTCGAACCTCATAGTGAGCGATGTATTTTCATCGTTGGATATCTCTTCTATAGACCAAAGGACAATGTTGTCTTCGTTGCATGGAGAGGAGTTTTTCGAGAACGAGAACTCATAAGCCAAGGAGACAGTGGGAGGCAAATCGAGCTTGAAGAGATTCAAGAGTCGATAGATGAAGGAACCTCTACCGCTGGCACTCAACCCGAGGAGGAAACTCCGGTTGAACCAATTGATGAATCCTTACCTCTTAGACGTTCCGAAAGAGTTAGAGTTCAACCCCAGTTTTATGGTTTTCATATTACTACCGAAGTAGACACGTATATTAGTGATGGTACACTAATAAATCTTGATGAACCTAATAGCTATAAGGAAGCCATGGCAGGCCCTTAGTCTGCGAAATGGAAAGAGGCAATGGATAGCGAGATCCAATCCATGTATGATAACCAAGTTTGGAATTTGGTTGATAATGTGCCCGGACGTAAGACCGTTGGGTGCAAATGGATCTTCAAGAAGAAGACCGACGTGGATGGAAACGTACACACATATAAGGCGCGATTGGTCGTGAAGGGCTTTACTCAAACTCCCGGAGTTGACTATGATGAGACCTTCTCACCGGTTGCGAAGATAAAATCTATTAGAGTGATGCTAGCGATTGTCGCATTTCATGATTATGAGATTTGGCAAATGGATGTCAAGACCGCTTTCCTTAATGGGAAGTTGGCTGAGGATGTTTACATGGCTCAGCCAGAGGGGTTTGTGGATCTGAAGCATCCGAATAGAGTGTGTAAGCTTGAGAAGTCCATTTATGGACTTAAGCAAGCATCTCCCAGATGGAATCTTTGCTTCGATGAGAAAGTCAAAGAGTTTGGATTTGTACGAAACAAAGATGAATCGTGTGTATATGTCAAAGCCAGTGGGAGCATAGTTAGCTTTCTCGTTTTGTATGTCGATGACATACTACTCATAGGAAACGACATCCCGACTCTGCAGGAGGTTAAGTCCTGGCTCAAGAAGTGCTTCGCTATGAAGGACCTCGGAGAGGCTTCCTATATTTTGGGAATAAGGATAGTAGGAGAGAGAAGTAAGAGACTAATAGGACTTAGTCAGAACACTTACTTAGATAAGGTACTAAAACGTTTTAGTATGGAAAACTCGAAGAAGGGAGAATTACCGATACAAAGTAATGCCAAGTTGAGTAAGACTCAAAGTCCGAGTACCGAAGATGAAAAAGCAGAAATGAGCCGAGTACCATACGCTTCCACAGTTGGCTCAATCATGTATGCTATGACTTGTACTCGCCCTGATGTAGCCTTTGCTTTGAGCATGGCTAGCAGATATCAAGGGAATCCTGGCAGAGCCCATTGGATTGCGGTGAAGAATATCCTTAAGTACCTTCGGAGGACGCAGGAATGGTTTTTAGTCCTCGGAGGGAGTGATGACGTGAAGGTGCGAGGGTATAGTGACGCCGGCTTTCAGACCGACAGGGACAACTACCGTTTGCAGTCGGGCTGGGTCTTTACCCTGAATGA
Organism: Lactuca serriola; assembly: GCF_051521515.1. Classification (NCBI taxonomy): domain Eukaryota; kingdom Viridiplantae; phylum Streptophyta; class Magnoliopsida; order Asterales; family Asteraceae; genus Lactuca; species Lactuca serriola. The sequence continues at coordinate 26,355,133 of NC_136415.1, read as the reverse complement.
AGGAGCAGTGACTTGGAAAAGTTCCAAGCAGGAAACCGTAGCTGATTCAACATGCGAATCAGAGTACATTGCGGTGAGCGAAGCGTCGAAGGAGGCAATATGGTTGAAGAACTTCATCGGTGATCTAGGAGTTGTACCCACCATAAAGGAGCCCATGGAGATTTTCTGTGATAATGAAGGAGCGGTTGCCTTGACCAAGGAACCGAGAGATCATGGTAGATCACGACATATCCACAGAAAATAACACTTTATTAGACATCATGTAGAAGAAGGACAACTCATAGTGAAGAGGATATCATCGGAGGATAACCCGGCAGATCCGCTTACGAAGGGACTGAGTAGGGTTAAGCACTTGCAGCATGCTAGGAGTATTGGGCTGAAGGATGATATTGGCATAGATTAGATAGTAGTAGAAACGTGTAATAGATAAATGTAATTAACATTTGATGAATAAATAAAAGAGTATTATTTATGAGTAATGTTACTGTCTTATGTTAATTGTTTAACTATTGTTTCATTTTGCATGTTTTGACTTCCAGAATAATTGAGTTTATTAAGAATAATCGAATTATTCAAATTGTCCACAATCGTTCATATGTTGGAAGTAGATATGAATGAAGATTGTCATGAATTGGTGTGTAGATTGTCTAAATGGTATTAGACATAGCAAAAGGTTGCTGCAACATTCATGAGTGCTTATGAACTAGTTTTGAGCATTGGAACAAACCCGCGCTTGCTGGAATCACCTTATGGAATATGATATAAAAGGGTGATCGCAAGACGATAATATCATATAGTCTTAAAACCTAGATATATGGTTTGTTATTTGTTAATTGGTTGTACATTAATAATGCGAAAACGCATCAGTAACTCGGTGTTATAAAATGCATTGTTGTGTATAGTTGATTAATGAATAAGTAAATGCATATAAGTCGAAGTTTATCTGTTACTTTTATCTCAAGAGGGTAAAAGCGATATCTCGACCGCTCGATGATTTGATTTGACTTATGTGCCGGGCCCGGTCAGAACTGAGTTGATGTGTTCGATTAAGTTCTATGTCAAATGAATCAGAGATCGAGAAACCAAATGCTAAGACAAATTATTCCATAGAATTGTCAGCATGATATCTAACAGAGGACTGTACGATCCCTTATCTAAAGGACAAGATTGATTAGATCAGAGTTTGACAGCGTCTTTGAGAGCTACGATTGCAAATCGAACTGTACTTGTGCATATAGTTACTAGACTTATCCAAGTGGGAGACTGTTGGAATAGTTGTTGGATTAATGTCTAAGTCCATAACTATAATTGGTAAGACTTGACCCGACCCGACATGGTCCATTTGGGTTGCATGGCATCATGCACTTGGATAGACTATAATGAGAGAAATAAGACACTTATGGTTATTAATATATTATAAGTTCTAGTATATTAATAATAAGAATAATAAGATTATTTAATTAGTATTGATCAAGAATTAATCTAGGATTAATTAAGTGATCAAAAGAAGACTAATTAAATATATGGGTTGATTGTGTAAATCATCCATACTTGTATAGTGGGCTAATGCTCCATGGATAATCAAGTTGGGCTAAAACCCATAGGATGGTCCATGGTGTATTTGAACCCATGGATCCAAGGAAATGAAAAGTCATGACAATTAGGTTTTACCCTAATTGTAACACTATATAAAGATCTTATTCTTGACAAAATCGGCCACTAGTGTGAGTAATGAAGGGCTAGCCGATTTCGTGAGTTGTAGATTTCTCTCAAGTTATTCCAAGTGTATTTGGTGTTGTGTGAACCATTTGAGGTGTCACACTTGGGGCACTTGGCACTCAAGCTTCATGAAGACTTTCTACATGAAAGAGGTATGTATTCTATCTTGTTATATTCATTATTTTATATGCTAGATTAGGATAATACCTTGGATGTTCTTATTTGCATGTATAATAGAGAAAACATAGATCCAAGGTATTTAGGGTTGCATGTACACTTAGGAGTGTTAGAATGCTCAAAACCCAATAGTGGTATCAGAGCCTAGGCTTGTTTTCTTGTTATACTTGCAAAAGAAGCTGGAAAATCGAGTTTTGATGTTGTCTACCCAGCAGACTCGCTGAGTCCATGAATGGTCTCGCCGAGTCCAAGGCAAAAAGCATCCAACTCGCCGAGTTGGTTCGTGCACTCGACGAGTTGGACCCCCAGACAGCATAAACTCGACTTTTTTGGCTGGAATTGGACTATGAACATTACCCTAAGATGTTTTTGAACTTATAAACTTGTTTTTGATGTGGTAATGTTCATGCTAATCCAATTTCAAAGATAATTGTCAATAGATTCATGTTTTGTATTAGTTTAAGGTTTAGACTAATTACATGAAAAAGTTTGATTTGAATTATCTTGTTCTTATGAGTTGCTTAGATTAATAGAAATTTGAGTGAAATAGTTGTTTTCAATCCAAATTAATCTAAGAGGTGATTCTAAAATGTGTTTTTGTAACTTGTCCTCAAGTTATATGAAAAGTCACATTTAAGTTTCATAAAACTCATTAAAGTTGGCAATGGTTACAAAAGATGAAGAGTCTTGTCCTTAAGTTATGGAGGTTCAAGAGTCACTTCATTAATAAATAAATAAATAAAGTGTAACCTTAATTAATTCCATAAGTTATAAAATAAAGAAAAGTAATTCTTTTATTAGTTTAAAGTCTTCCATAACTTGTCCTCAAGTTATGGAACTTGAAGAGTTTTTGGATTAAAACTACTTTAAACACATAAATCATGGAATTAATTAGTTTTGAATAGTTTCAAAACTTGCCCTCAAGTTTTGGAATTTGTAAAGTTTTCTCTTATGAATACTTTAATTCCAAGTTAGCCCTTAGAATTTTAAAAGTTAAAATTCAACCCTTATACTTTATAATATTATAAGTTAATAATATATATGTATAAGAGTAAGTCAGTCTTACCGCTAGTACGCCTCATTCACGAAGCCGGTCTATAAGGTGGGTATAAGGTTGTTGCCTATAAAATGGCAACTTAATGGGTGTCCACTCTCACCCACTGCTTGCTTGACTGGTGGAGGGTCGTTAGCCGAACGGGTTTGACAGGACTAGAATTCTCCCTTCATTAAAAGTATTAATGATAAATACTAAGTAACTAAACTCTTAATAATACCCAATCTTAGTTACTTAGGAAAATGTGAATAAGGTGCTAATCCATGAAATTACACTTTGCACTTTGTTTAAGTCGGTTAGTGGAGCGTGTGTGGTTAACCGGCACACTAACTCGTATTTAACAAGGTAGGCAAAGGGTAACTTAATGTTTATCTTAGTATCAATGGAGCGTGTGTGGTTAACCGGCACATTGATTGAGGGGTAAACACTTAAGGGTACCAAGTAATTTGCATGGTTACTTCACACCTTGTTTTGTGATCCTCGGCATCCCAGTCACAAAACCTGAAGGGCACACTCGAGATTGAAACATACCATTGAACAATTCAATGAATCTCAAAGATCTAGGAGTTTCAAAACCAATTAAAACCTAATAATACATTTTGTTTATCTTGGTGGAAATTGGTGAATCATCATTCACCTACCTTCAAATATTTTATAGCTTGGATTATGGCATCCCTCTTCTAAGTTATAAAATAGTTTGTTGGGTCCTAGCCTTAATATTTCATATTGGGTGTCATACTAAGGACTTTAGATCAACTATCTTGAATATCTCCCAAAACATGTCTGGTTTAGACATCTATGATCTTCCCAAATCTCTTGTAACGAGCTTTCCTAAATGAAGATGATGTCCCATGGAAATCATTCTTCTTCCACCTCCTCTAATTATTCTCCCTAACCCACAAGTTCTTGAAAAGTTTAAGGTCACTCAAGCCCTATTGGCAAGGCAAGGTCTAGGTGTGGTCACATCTTGGAGATGTAGTCACATATTGACAAGCCGGGAGAGTTGGGTGTCAAAGTCTTGAGAAAGTTGGTGGTTCAATCACTTTCTAAGTCACATAGTGAGTTCCTTTGGGACACCTATGACAAGACCCTTAATGATCTTATCTATTTGTTAAGATCAACTTCCTTAAAACTTGATGGACATTGACAATAGTGACACAGGAAATCCAGAAAAACATTCTCTTCTCAATGGAAAGGGATCGGCCATAGTCAACTCGGTTGACCAAATGGTAAAGAGAAAAGCTAAGTCTGTGATAGTCTCGTGTACCATTATCAAAGGTTCCATATGTTTATATTGCCAAAGAAAGGGGCATTGATTGCGAAGCTGCCAAATTTACCTAAGGATGTTAAAGTCAATAAATTTGACTCTACTTCAGGTAAAGTCCACTATCTAACTCTGCTAAGTTTCTATTCTGAGATTCTTGATACATGATGTGACTGGGTCACATGGTGATGTTTTAAGAATCAAAGAAAAAGTGAAGAAACTTAAAGAAAGAATATGCTGAATCTGATGGCGTAGATGGATTTCTATCGCATAGTTTGAAGATCGGATTCTTGAGCTACTTCTTAGGAGTTATGAGATATTGCTTAGGAATAGATAACAACAAGTTTTCATATGGATTGTAAGGATAAGTTTTCCGCAAAGTTTTTTAAAATAAAATGAAAATTTTGATTTTATTTATTTTAAAATATCCTTACAATGGCATCTGTGGAAATTTTTGTTGCTTATAAGATTCCATTAATAGCAAGAGTGGAAATATGAAATTGATTATTTCATTTGTGGTAATGTCTAAATTTACCAAATAAGGAAAGATTCTCATCACCCAAGTTTCAATTGGATAGAAACTAGGAATCATGTAGGTTGTATAGCATGATGAATGAGAACTTTTCAAATATTGGAAAAATTAAGACTAATTACTCAGTCACATGGATGTGTGAGTAATGTGAAGGACTAAGGGATTGAGTACACATTCTTGTGCACTGGTCAAGTCCACCACAAAAGATCGATAAGACTATTCGTCATAGTTTACTAAAGCTTAGTAAATATGATTATACATACAAGCTTAAGTGTAACTCTGAGACATTGGAAAAGGTTCCAATGTAAGGCAGAGCGAATAAGAAGAATCAACTTAGGCAGAAGGATAAAAGTTTCTCAAATCTGAAAAGATGGGAGAGTACTTTAGTATCAGTTTTGTGATCATCTTAATGATTAAGAAACCATATCAAAATTAGTTCTCTAAGGAAAATCTTAGTGCATTCTTATGACTAAGAAGAGGAACTTGAATTGTTGAAATGGTTAAATCAAGAAGATGAGTCATACTTCGTTCCAAAACAATTCTTAGAGTTATACTCTAAGATTGTAACTTGAGTGACATGTCTTAAAGAAGGTTTAAAACACTTGTTAAATGTAAGAGTAAAAGTTTTCTACTCTTGTACATTTGAAATTGGTAAGTTGTGATGTTTTGGATAAAACAAAGACCAACTAAGGCCAATTGTGTGAAGTGTTTGTCTTGGTTAGAATCCACACTATCTCTTGCATTTTTGACAAGGGAGTCTTATAGGTCAAGAGGACAGTGGGAGTCTTAAAGGTCTTGAAAGTCTCAAGAACTAATCAAGAATAAAACCTGAAGTTCTTCACTAGCACACGACTTGAAGTTTATAACCTATCGTGTTGACATATTCTGTGCCCATTCCAGTTAAAGTTGGCTTTGCATATGAGTAATTGGTTGCACAACTACTTGGAAGCAATGGCAGGCCCTTGAGCTGCCAGGTGGCTAGAAATTAAGATTAAGTTCAGTCCATATGAGTTTGGATTTGTCATTATCCTTGTCTTGCGACTATGGTTTTGATAATTCACATGGATAAGAACACATACGCCATTAAATCTAAGTGTCATAAGGTTTCTCTCCGATTCATGAAAATGATGGTGAGGAAACACTTTCACTAAGTAGATTTTAGCTAGATAGCAATTGTGATATTTGCATTCTCAAAGTCGTTAGTGGAGCGTGTGTGGTTTACCGGCACACTAACCTGGACTTGTGAGAAGTGGCAAAAAGGTCTAACCATTATGATTACGGCATCCCTCTTCATAATTGTTTAGACACACAAGTGTGCTATCTAAGGGAAGGTGTATGATTTTGATAAAGTCTTATCAAAACAATCTAGTATCAGAAATCTGAACTTTGGTAAGAAAGTCAATGAAGTATTGATTTCTAGAAGTCTAGCTGATTTCTGAGTACATGTCAAAGCTAGTGGGAGCATAAGTGTTATGCTAATAATCAACATGCTAGTGGGAGCATGATAATTATGATAAGTATTGCAAGCTAGCAATGTTAATTATAGAAAACAAAAGTTTCAATTGGGAAAGAGTTGTTTTGCTATAATTAAGGGAGAGGAAATTATACTTCATCTCAAATCTAAAAGCTTAGATTGAGGTTTTAATCATTTAGTCAAGGATATATATATGAATTTCATGTTGGAATGGCTCAACATAAGGAAATTATGTATATGGGTCCATTATTTGCGTTCTAAAATTCGATTGTGATTACGGCATCCCTTTTCATAATCTGAATTATGAGAACTTGGCAAATTGAAATGGACATATTATAGCAAAAGACTTGTTTAGTCTTTATGTGAGACATCATGAATCGTGTCCCATATGCTTCGGATAAGGTGTTGAAAAGATTCAGCATGCATGATTCCAAGAAAGGTGACTTACCGATGCAAAGCAACGCTAAACTGAGTAAAGCACAGAGTCCGAGTATGGAGGCTGAGATAGCTAAGATGATTCGAATACCATATGATTCCGTTGTTGGCTCAATCATGTATGTTATGGCTTATACTCGCCCTGATGTGGCCTTTGCTTTGAGCATGGTCAGTATATATCAAGGAAATCCGGGTAAGGCTCACTGGACTGTGGTAAAGAACATTCTCAAGTACATGTGGAGGACTAGGGACTCGGTCCTTACTCTCGGTAGGAGTGATGACTTGAGAGTGGTGGGATATAGTGACACCAACTTTCAGGCCGACAGGAATAATTTCCGCTCTCAGTCGGGCTGGGTCTTTTCCCTAAATGGAGGAGCAATAACTTGGAAAAGTTCCAAGTAGGAGACAGTAGTTGATTCAACTTGCAAATCAGAGTACATAGCAATAAGCAAGGCGGCGAAGGAGACAATATGGATAAAGAACTTCATTGGAGATCTTGGAGTTGTACCAGCTATAAAGGAGCCTATGGAGATTTTTTTGTGAGAGCAAGAGTGTAGTTTCCTTAGCCAAGGAACCAAGGGATCATGGAAGATCCATGCACATCGACAGAAAATACCACTTCATTAGACATTGAATAGAATAAGGACTCCTCGTGGCAAAGAGTCTATCATCAGATGAGAACCCGGCAGATCCCCTCACGAAGGGACTGAGTAGGGTTAAACATGTACAGCATGCGAGGCGCATTGGGCTGATGAATGATGTTAGTTTTAATGATTAGATACCTTATGAAACTTGTAATAGTTGAAATGTATTTGACATTTGATGTTTAAATAAAAGGTGTTTTTTATTTACTAGTATGGTACTGTCTTGTGTCAATCATTTACTATTGTTTCACTTTGCATGTTTTGACTTCCAAAATAATTATATTATTCAAACTACCCACATTCGATCATGCGTTGGAAGTAGGTATTGAATCAAGACTGTCATGAATTTGGTTTGTAGATTTTTCTGAATGGTATTAGACATAGCAAAGTTTGTTGCAACATTCATGAGTGCTCATAAGGTCTGAGTATTGGATTCACCCCGCACTCACTTGTATCACTTCATGGAATTTATCTTGAGTGATCGTGAGACGATAATATCATATAAGTCTTCAAACCTAGATGTATGAGTTGTTAACTATGAATTGGTTGTACATTGATAGTACGAAAACGCATCGGTAACTCGATGTTATAAAACGTGTTGTTATGTATGATTCAATGAATAGTTAGTACAAGCATCTACTGTTGAAGTTTATATGTTCCTTTTAGTCCTTGGAGGATTAAAAGCGGTATCTTAGGCCCCTCGATGATGTTTTTTTTTACTTATGTACCGGGCCCGGTCAGAACTAAATTGATGTGTTTGATTAAGTTCTATGTCAAACAAATTGGAAGTCAGGAAACAAACTGTTAGACAATAAGTATGACGTTGTTCCATGGATTTGTCTGGCTGATATCTTGAATAGAGGATTATATGATCACTTATCTAAGACGGAGCGTCTCGTTTCGACAGAGGCTTTTAAGACCTGCGATTGCTAGTCGGTGTTTTAAGTCGTACTTGCAGTTATAGTTATTAGACTTATCCAAGTGGGAGACTGTTGGATTTAGTGTCTAAGCCCATAACTATAATTGGTATGTACTTGACCCGAGAGTATCATGGTCCATTTGGGTTGCATGACACCGGAACAATCTAAAGGATGGACTTTTGAGAAGAGGATATTATGTTTTATTAATATATTATAAGTTCTGATTTATTAATATGAAATCATATTATTTAATTAGTATTAATCAAGAATTAGTTTGGAATTAATTTTGTGATCAAAAGAGACTAATTAAATAAATGGGGATTGATTGTGTACATCATTCATTCTTATATAGTGGGCTTATGATCCATAATCATTTATGTTGGGTTAAACCCATGTGGTGACCCATGGATACTCCATGGAAGTTAAAACCCATGGAGCATGAGGAATGTGGAAAATCATGCACATTAGGGTTTGCATGGTGTAACCGTAGTTGTGTCACACTATATAAAGGACCCCATAACTACCAAAATAGGCACTTAAGTGAAAAGGAAAGAGGGCTAGCTGATTTAGAGTGCAAGTAAACTTTTCTCAAGTTCTTCCAATTGTTGGTGGTGTTGTGTGAAGCATTTGAGACATCACACTTGGGGTGCTAGGCTCTTAAAGGCTTAAGGAATCAAGCAACAAGAAAAGGTATGTCATTTTACTAGATTTTTGTATTACATATACTTCATAGTAAGCTAGTTAGGATGAAACCTTGGAAAAATGAAAGCTTGCATGTAAAGATATCGGGCTTATCTCGCACTTTAATTTTGACGCTTATTTTTATTCTTTATTAATTATACATTTATAATTAAGTTATAAGCACAGAAATACACATAATTCACATAGTATTCAAATATTTCATCTTTATTACTTCAAAGTTACAATAGTTGACCTAGACTATTACATTATCTAAAATGCATAGCCCCGAAACCCGGGTGTTATAATTCTCTCCCCCTTAGGATGATTCCGTCCCGGAATCATGCATCAGCAAATAGATGTGGGTAGCGACTCATCATGTCACTTTCTGTTTCCCAAGTGAGATTCGGCCCATTTGAATGTTTCCATTGGACTAGCACTAAGTCGACCATCTTGCATTGTAACTTCTTAGTCTTACGGTCAACAATTGCCTTGGGCTCTTCGATTAGCCCCTTATTTTCATCCATTCTTAACTCTGAGATTGGAATTATGTTGGGAACTTCTCCTGTGAACTTTCTCAGATAACACACATGGAAGGTGCCATGAATACCATCTAGTTCTTCGAGCAATTCGAGCTTGTAAGCTTGGTTCCCAATCTTCTGAAGAACTTTGAATGGTCCAATAAACCTTGGACTCAGCTTTCCTCGTTTCCCAAATCTTATAAGTCCCTTCCATGGTAAGACTTTAAGAAAAACCGAATCTTCAACTTCAAAGGTCATCAATCGTCTTTTCTTATTAGCATAACTCTTCTGACAATCCTGAGATGCTAACATTCTTTCCCTAATTACCTTCAGCTTCTCAGCATTCTCATGGACTATCTCGGGGCCCATAAACTGCTTCTTTCCGGCCTCAAGCCAACAAGACGGTGTACGACACTTATGTGTGACAAAGCTTGGTAGGGCGCAATCTTGATGCTCGAGTGGAAACTATTGTTGTAGGAAAATTCTACTAGAGGTAAGTTCTCATCCCAGTTTCCTTGGAACTTCAGGGTACATGCTCTCAGCATATCTTCCAATGTTTGTATCGCTCTTTCCCTCTGACCATCAGTCTACGGATAGTAAGCTGTACTCAGACACAACTTCGTACCAAATTCCTCTTGTGGACTCCTCCAAAACCTCAACGTGAAACGCCTATCACGATCGGATACAATTGTTAGAGGAACACTGTGAAGTCTTACAATTTACTTTGTGTAAGCATTTACGAGCTTATCCATAGACCACTTCTCGTTGGCTGCTATGAAGTGTGCACTCTTAGTGAAACGATCCACGACTACCCAAATCATGTCGTGACCGTTCTTCGTCCTGGGCAGTTTAGTCACAAAATCCATGGTGATGTCTTCCCATTTACCCATGGGTACAGTTAAAGGTTCTAAACTCCCATATGGTTTCTGATGTTGTGCCTTAACCCTTGCACATGTCACACATTTGGCCACATACTTCACAACATCGAGCTTCATCGTCGGCCACCAGTAGTAGGGTTTTAGGTCCCTATACATTTTTGTGCTACCGGGATGAATCGAGTACATGGTCTTGTGCGCTTCTTCCATCAGAAGTTCTCTTATTCCTCCTGCCTTAGGTACCCAAATCCGATCTTAGAATACCTTCAGTCCTCGACTGTTTGTACCGAACACCAAAGTTTTTCCCAAACGTTCTTCTTTTCGGTCATTCTTCTCTGAAGCTTCTTCTTGAGCTTTCCTGATGCTTTCCACAATCGTTGAGACGACTTCAATTCTCAACGCTTTTAGCCTTTTCCTTTCAAGATTGACTTTTCGACTGAGAGCAACAACGACAATGTTTGCTTTACCGGGGTGGTAAAGTATCTCACAGTCGTATTCCTTGAGTAACTCTAGCCAGCATCGTTGTCTCATGTTCAATTCCTTCTGATTAAAGAGATACTGGAGACTCTTATGATAAGTGAAAAGCATGTATTTCTTGTCATAGAGGTAATACCTCCATATCTTTAGAGCAAAAACTACCGCTGCCAACTCCAAATCATGAGTGGAGTAGTTCTTTTCATGCTCTTTCAATTGTCGAGAGGAATATGCTATCACCTTTTCTCTTTGGGTAAGAACACAACCCAACCCGACTCCTGACGCATCACTATGCACCGCGAAGTCTTCAACTCCATCGGGTAGAGAAAGAATCGGTGCTTCACATAACTTTTTCTTTAGCTTCTCAAATGCTTCTTCGTTCTTCTCACTCCATGTATAAGTAGGTCCTTTGTGGGTCAAAGCTGTTAATGGAGCAGCTACCGAAGAAAAGCCTTGGATAAATCGTCGGTAATATCCGGCTAATTCTAGAAAGCTTCGAATATTTGTGGGACTCTTTCGATGTTCCCACTTCATTACAGCTTTGATTTTTGCGGGGTCAACCATTATTCCCTCCTGGTTAACCACATGACCCATGAATTGGACTTCTCGAATCCAAAAGTCAAACTTGGAGAACTTTGCATACAGCTTCTGCTTCTTCAGAACTTTTAATACTTCCCGTAGATGCTTGCCATGCTCCTCTTGGCTTTTCGAGTAGATTAGAATGTCGTCGATGAACACTATCACAAATTTATCGAGGAATGGTTTACGAACCCTGTTCATCAAATCCATGAATGTTGTTGGAGCATTGGTTAGTCCAAATGACATAACCAAGAACTCATAGTGTCCATATCTCGTTCTAAATGATGTATTCTTAGTATCCTGATCTCTCACCTTCAGCTGATGATATCCTGACCTAAGATCGATCTTTGAGAAATAGCTCGACCCTTGCAGCTGATCGAATATGTCATCAATCCTTGACAATGGGTACTTGCTCTTTACCGTTGCCTTGTTCAGCTCTTTGTAGTCTATGCACATCCTCATGCTTCACTCTTTCTTCTTCGCAAATAACACCAGATCTCCCCAGGGTGATGATCTAGGTCTAATGAAACCGTTGTCCAACAACTCCTGAAGTTGCGTCATAAGCTCCTTCATCTCTGTCAGTGCTAATCGGTATGGTGCCTTTGCTATCGGTGTCGTTCCTGGTAACAAGTCTATACGAAACTCCACTTGTCTATCAGGTGGTAATCCGGGAAGATCTTCGGGAAAGACTTCCGGATAATCACATACGACAGGTATATTCTGCACCTCCTTCTTTTCTTTCTTAGCGTCGATCCCAAATGCCAAACATGATGCACATCCTTTGGATAAACATTTTCTGGATTTCATCAGGGAGATGATTCCAAAATTCACTCTGCGTTTGTCCCTGTACATCATAAATGACTCCTTTCCAGAGGGATTTACCCTAACTATCTTCTTTCGACATAATATCTCGGCATCGTTGGCGCTAAGCCAATCCATTCCCAGAACGATGTAGAAACCGTTCAAATCTATGGGCAACAACTCTTCATGTAATTTGTTTCTGTTTAAGTCGATGACTATGTTCTTAATACGATTACTAACAGGTGCGAACTTGCCACTGGCAACTTCTACAATCAGGGCATTATCAAGTTTTTCTACAGGTAATGCTAGTTTCCCACCAAATTTACACGACACAAAGGAATAGTTGGCTCCCAAATCAAATAGTATATTGGCAGGAAAACCATTTACAAGAAAGGTACCTAAAGCAACGTCTGCTGCCTCCTTCGCATCCTCGAGCGTCATCTGAAAGGCTCTCACCTTCAGCTTTGGTAGAACGTTGGGCCTTCCCGCATCTTTCTTCTTTGGCCAATCCTTAGCAATATGCCCTTCTTCACGGCACTCGTAGCACACCCTCTTGTTGATGGTGCACTTATTGGCATAGTTCCCCATTTTCCCACACTTTTAGCAGGTTACTTCCTCGCTACATTTTCCCGAGTGCTTCTTCTTGCACTTCTCGCACCATTTCGATTCGTTTCCTCCTTCCCTGAACTTCTTTGAACTGAACCTTCTCTTCTTTTTGTTGGGTTTAGCAAACCCTTCAACTTTCCTCTTCTCTCTAACCTCAACCTTGCTGGCAGCTCTTCCCTTAATCATATCCTCCACAGACTTGGCAGCCCAGATAGTTGCCTCCATAGTAGGTGCCTGGCGTACTGACATCGCGTACTCCCACGGGAGTCCCTTGGTGTACTTTTCGATCTTCTTCAGCTCATCTCGGACAAGACGCAAGGTAAACTCCATCTTCTCTGTGAAGTTGTTTGTGTATTCATCGATTGACATGCTTCCCTTCTTCAGGGTCAGCAACTGGTTCTCTAGCTCAATCAAGTTTTGAGCTGAGCAGTACTTTTGTTTGAACTGTACTAAAAACTCTGCCCATGTCAATTGTAGGGGCTCATTAGGGCTCAGAGTCTTCCCCAGGGTATTCCACCAATGCACTGCTCCTCCACGGAACTGACGTACAGAAAATGTGGTTTGTAGTTTGCCTCTTCAACCACACGTCATGAAAGCTAACTCCATCTCCGAGATCCAATCCATGACTTCGATCAGATCTTCCTTTCCGGTGAAAGTCAATGGCTTGCAAGTCAGAAAATCCTTGTACTTGCATCCATTCCTCTCGACTCCGTCATCCTGGTTGTTTTTTCGAACTATTGGTGGGTTGACTTGATCAATGGTCCCACTATAGTTCCCCTCCTCAGACTGCCCTTCGTTCAACTCGGGTTGTTCGATCGGTATGGTAGCTTCCTTTCGATTCTGTTGGAGCAAATGTCTGGTTTCCTCCATTTGATGATCCAACATCATCTGGATCATTGCTTGCACTTTGGCCATCGTGATTGGCTCGGGAGCGGCTACCTCAACTGGTATTTGCTCAATCACTGGAGGTTGGTTTCTGTTTCCATTTGCATTCCCGGCTCCACTGCGGGTTCTCGCCTTTTTGATCTATACACCAAATAAGGTTAATTTAGATCTTTATTTAGGATAGTCGTTTAAATCATCCTTATCCCTCCGAAACGTTTAAATGCTAGTTCAAATATCGTAGTCGTACGTTTAGAATCCTAAACACATAAGGTTTTCAGATCCGGTCGGCAACAGACCATAGATCCGAACCAATAACAACATATCAGTCACAAAGCATTTAGTACATAAAAGCATTTTAGGCATAATTCCTAAAATAAGCTAGTGCTCACAGCTCACAATCATCGCTTAGCATCCTAAGTTTAAGTTTAGAAATCCTACAAATTCCTAGTTTGCTTATACTAATGCTCTGATACCAATTGTGACATCCCCATTTTCTCGGCCAGAGAAGACCGATTTTGTTTATGCTTTGTTTGAAAATCAGAGTAACATTTTAAATAAAAGTGTTGCGGAATTTGTCCAAAAACAAAATATGATAAAGAATTATCAAAAGAATTTCCAAAGAAATGTATTTCATTAAAAGACTCGGGATGTCATGTTCGATATAGATCAAAAGCATAAACAACACAACATAAGCCTTACTACATTATTTCGTATTTACAGGCCTATAAGCCCTTATCTCTCATCCAAACATCTATGCTCATGCGTCACTACCTGTTATACAAGAAACTGAGTGGGTCAGGCTTGGGAGCCTGGTGAGCACATAGGGTTTTCAACCCACAATAAATAAGTTTATTAACTTTATCAAACCAAACAAGCCCGATTACCTATTCCCGTTATCCTCATTTTATGTCCTTAAAACATCTAAGACAAGGGACCTATTCTAAGGACTTTCATCGGGGTGACAACACATCCTTCAGGGATTCCTCATCAATTCATGTCAAATAAGACAACCATGTGGGGGATGGAGTATTGCTCATAAACACACAGTTCAAATAAACACCTACAGGTTGCGAGCCTGCTAGCGTTCCATTAGACTATCTAGAATAGTCTATGGTCGTCATCTATACTCCGTTAGATGACTGGATCATCAATAACATCTATAACGAGGCCTCTCGTTATTTTATTTTGTCACACAACAACTATTACATCTACCCATGTTTTACCCAACACATTTTGTAGATATGAAATACATATACAGTTTAAAACATGTATAAAATCGTTCATCCAGCATAGATAGCAAGTATACAGATAATATGCACACACAACACGTAATTTATATAAAATACTTCATATCTATATGTAATTTGAAAGTGACTATGCACTCACCTGAAAGGTGGTGACTCTACACTCGAACAGCGCTTCGTTATCTCAAAATAGTTATCCCTCGACAAAACCTAGTATCAATATCACTAGGGTTTAGTCTAACGTTAACCGCAACTAATTAATAGTCTGACTATTATTACTATTATATAAGCATGACACAATACTTTTCACTCACTATATACAGACGAGGCCAGACATGGAACACCGGTGGGCAGGATCGTTTTGGCATATAAGCACTTCAGAATCCAGCAACCCTAGCGGCCCTCCAAACCGGAACCTCCGTACCGCGAGTGGTTAAAAAGATATTATAACGGCATTATATAACTCATAATAATAGTCCAATTAAATATTCTAAGGACCTAATAACATTACTATAATTATTTAAAAGCTATATTAAAAATTTCATAGGCGTAGCTCACTTACAGCGGGTTTTAAAGGAAACCGGGCTTTGCTCAGAGCAGCATTTCTAAACCGAAAGACCCCTTTTCTCGGGACTCCGGGAGCCTCGAGGCTTGCTTCGAGTGCTAGGGTTTTCACCTAGGCTTTATGGAGGTTTAGGAACCTTTGATAGAGAAAGTAGTGAGTCAAAGAATGAAGAAATGAGTGAAGAAGAATGGAAGCCTCGCACTCCTATTTATAATGCTGGAACTTCAGACTACGTTGGGCGTAGCCTTCGGTTACGTTGGGCGTAACTCGGATAAGGTTGCCACCTCGCATCCAGCTGTCTCGCATGTGGCTCGGAAGGGATAAGGTCGAGGTACGTTCGGCATACCCAGCCTCCGACGCAGGGCGTAGAGCGAAGGCGACGTGTCTTCATCCGGTGCGAGGCCTGATCAGCGATGAACGACCTTGATGCTGCCACGTCATTAATCTCGCAACAGGCTTCGCAAATTTGAGTTCCAACTTCAAAAAATCGTATCTTCCTCATACGAGCTCCATTTTCGACGTTGTTTATATCCACGCGTACGCGGGAACGAACTCTATAATTTTTTCAGACTCTGTCGGCTAATTTTGACTTTATTTTAAAAGTTATATTATTAACAGGCCAGGAGAGGATTGGTCCGTTAAAAATTCATAACTTCTTCATCCGACGTCCGTTTTTGTCTGTCTTTTATCGTTACGCTACTATTAACGAGATCTTTGATTCTCGTTTAGGTTGTGTCGGCTAAAAACCGTTCGATCTAATATTCGAACTTCGGGTTGTACACTGCTAAGCCGAAACTTTGAAAAATCATAACTTCCTCATACAACGTCAGATTTGGGCGTTCTTTTTATGGACACTCTTGGTTTAACTTATTCTACTACTTTCGTTTAGATCACTAACGCTAAAAATCGTTTTATCGTAAATTCACTATTTATGCTTCCGGTATCGTGCCGGTTCTGTCGCGAAACTTCGACGGGTCATAACCTCTTCGTTATAACTCGGATTTCGGCGTTCTTTATATCCCAGGAATCCTTGTTTCGATCACTACAACTTTATTAAAAGATGTCGGGCTTATCTGGCACATTAATTTTGACGCTTATTTTTATTTTTTATTAATTATACCTTTATAATTAAGTTATAAGGACACAAATACACATAATTCTCATAGTATTCAAATATTTCATCTTTATTACTTCAAAAAGAATTACAATAGTTGACCTAGACTATTACATCATCTAAAATGCTTAGCCCCGAAACCCGGGCTTTACAACATGTCAGTTTTGATAACATGGCATGCTGACATGACATGCTGAAGTGTCAAAATAAAAAATAAAAAAATCCACAAAAGAAACAAAGTTTTCATTTTTTTTGGTTTTGGCACTAAGTTTAATTTGTTTTTCAATTTTGACACTCCATTTTTTTGTTCCAAATCGAACATCATTTTTTCATTTTTTTTTTCAATGCTGACAATTTTCCATTTTAAACCATATGAATATTTTTTTAATACATTTTAAAGTGTATAAATATATATATTTTTTCATTTAAAAACCATACTTTTGTATAAATACAAGTTGTATTTTTTTACATTCAAACCATTGTGTTATGTATAAATATTGATTAGTTATATAAAAACATTATTTTATATTAAATACGTAACTTTAAAATGAGTTTGAAGGTTTGAAGATGTGTAAACGTTCAAGGCCTAAATGACAGGTTTGCAACCCATGAAATTTTTACATCTCAGATCATATTCATAATATTATTAGGAATATCTTGAATCTCATGGTGTGACTCCCAAATGCTATAATGACTTAATCTTGAATGACCATTGAAATGTTGAATGAGAATTTAATTATTTTGGACGTATGTTAATCACTATGTCCATATAAAAAGGCTTAGCATCGCAACTTGTCACCCGTTTGCCTTCACATTCATTGTACGATGATTACTAAGATATATTAATTTGTTGATTAAAATAAGATCATTTTATTAAAAAAAATATCGTCATTATTACATCTATTTAGTATTATCATTAAATTTTGGTATTTTTTTTTCTATATTTTTCACATGTTCTTCAATGCTTCAAACGAACGTTAGATGCGATATCAATATATACCTAATAGAATTATTTAATTGTAAATAAAAATGTGTAAAATCTACAACAAAAAATAAAATAAATAATATTTCACAAGTGATAATTGATAAAATTTTCTTATTATTATCTGAAACTTATGGTTAGTTTCGTTCTCATAATATAACTATGTAACACCCGGATTCCCAGGTATGATGTTTTGTTCTTTTATTTTTGGGTGTTGAGGGGAGACTCTGCGAGTTGGCGTCTAGCCTCGCCGAGTATGGTCGCGGATTTGTATGCGAGTTCACAAATGGACTCGGCGAGTTCATGAGTGGACTCGGCGAGTTCATGAGTGGACTCGGCGAGTCCACGCTGTTTAATGAAACCCTAATTTCCAGGGTTTGAGACCTATTTAAAAGGGCTTATGGCCGTCATTTGCCGCCACCAACCCCCCAGAGAGGCTGAAGGAGGTGCGAGTTTGGTGGTTTTTAAGCTCATAGAGATTGTATTGAGGTATTATTCTCGGACCTTCTTCAGTTTTTGGTGTTGATTCTTAGTGTTAGGGTTTTCTAACCCTTTTAGAGGTTGATTAAGTGGAGTATTTGGTCCCTTCTCGAGTTTGTGTTCTGGATCTGGACCCAAAGAGGTCCAGAGACCTTAACCCTTGGAGCTTTATGAGTCATTTTAGGAGTCATGAGCTTGGAATGTCATTTTTGGGGCTAAATAACCATTTTGGACCATTTAGATGTTATATGTGTGTCAAGGTCCGAACTTTACGTGATTATTATGCTTGGGGAGGCCAGATCTATGATTGTATGGAACAGATCTGACCTCAAAAGTTGTTTTGAGTTTGTGCATGGCATGAACTCGCCGAGTCCGAAGAACAGACTCGGCGAGTAGTATGAAGGTTGCCCGTTAATCACTCAGTGGGTGGACTTGTCGAGTTGGGGGAATGACTCGGTGAGTCAGGGAGAGTCAGGGGTCTGAGCTCAAGTTGGAACTTGCCGAGTTGTTCTTGAGACTCGGCGAGTTGAGTCGGGGTAGCCCCGCGATTCATGCCAGGTGGAACTCGTCGAGTCAAGGGAAATACTCGACGTGCCAAGAGAGGGTCTAAGAGAGTCAGTGGACACGTGTAGACTCGCTGAGTCGCCCTAGTGTACTCAACGAGTCGGGTCAAAGTTTGACCGTTGACTTTGTTGACTTTTAAGGTTGAGTACAGTTATATTTATGAGAGTATTACTTTATGTGATTAGGCGAAGGCTAGATCACACTTCTTCCGAGTCATATATTTACCGAGACATTGAGGTGAGTCTTCTCACTATACGTTACCTGGAGTGGTACTATGCGATGAACAGGGGGTCTTATGTGTTATGTATGAGATTATGTGCTATGTGATATTTGTATGTTGTATGATGATATAGACCGGACCGGAGGGTACAACGAGCTAAGTCCGGACCAGAGGGTTTAACGAGCTATGAGACTGGAGGGTCCCGCTGAGACACATCGACCGGAGGGTCGTATTATAGCCTCGAGTGGCGTATGTGTTGTATGTGGTATTTTGGGGAACTCACTAAGCATTTATGCTTACAGTTGTTGTGTTATGTGTTTCAGGTACTAGTGATGAGCGCGGGAAGGCGCCGACATGATTCGTACACACACGCATTGGAGTTTTTGTAGAGATTCTGGGGAGATGTTTTGTGACAATAACATTTGATACAATGTGTTTGACATTATTTTATGAATGAATGAATGTTTTAAAAATGAAAAATTATTTTGAAAATTTACGTTGTTACAAGTTGGTATCAGAGCCTTGGTTTGAGGGATTCAGATGCATCTTCGGGCATATTTGAACTCAAACTGAGGATTTGAGGAAAAATCTTGATAATGAAGTAAAACTTTTGAAAAGAGTAAAAAGAGTTTTGAGACAAACAGAGTAGAGCCGTGTGTACGATCAGCCAGTTCCCGAACGGTGAATCCCCGGAAGTACCCTTACATTATGTGTTATGAGATATGTTATGTTATGCATGCTAGAGTAGGCTAGGTATACATATTAGGACTAGAGTGGCCTGATTTGTGATGCCTTAGCCTAGGAGATTTCTGCTATTGAGATGCTTTGAGAGCGAGTAGATAGAAGTTAGGAGCTCATGAGAGTAGAGTACTTGTAATCCAAGATCCAAGGAGGAGGACTTGGAGTGAATACTGATGCAGTGTGGTCAGTAGTATTGGGCCCGTACTACTGGAGACACCGGATCAGTGGGCATTCCAAGTAAGAATCTTTTTGACAATGGAGGACAAGTAGGGTTGCCTCATCGAGTATGTGTATGCTCGATCGAGTCTCTGATAAATTTTGTTGTATTTCAGAAGCATCATGGTTGGGACTCGACACACACCTGAGAGCAGTGGTGTCAGCGACGAGGAGATCCGTCGATTGATTCATGAGGAGGTTACTGCTGCCATCCGGGATGAGATTCCTGAGATGTTTGGGGAAATCAAGACCACGTTGAATGAGACTTTTGATGAGCGGTACGCAGCATTGACTAAGGCTGCTGCAGCTGCAGCTACTGCTGTTGTTGCTGCTGCCAGACCTCAGGGAGGTGACTCGTTGTTGTTCCGGGAGTTCAGCAACACGAAGCCACCAGAGTTCGACGGGACGCAGGACCCGATTGCCGCTATGAGGTGGATCTCTAACATCGAGGGATGTTTCTATACGTGTTCTTCTCCAGAGCACTTGAGGGTTCGGTTCGCCTTGAACCAGCTCCGCCTGGGACCGAAGGATTGGTGGAAGTTCGTGACGGCGAACTTCACTTTGGCTGAGATTTCTGAGGTGACCTGGGAGAGGTTCACCACTATGTTCAGAGAGGAGTATGTTCCCCGGTGGAGAGCGAACGGTTGATTCAGGAGTTCTTGACCCTCAAGCGGGGTACTGATTCTGTGGCAGTCATCACCAGGAAGTTTCATGAGAAGGCGATGTTTTGCCTTGAGCAGGTGTCGTCTGAGCAGGCTTGTATGAGCCGTTATCTGAGTGTGCTGAGGAGAGATATTCGGGAGTTCGTGGCAAACTCGACTTACCGGACATTTGCTGAGCTCCAGGAAAAAGCACGGAAGAGGGAGATCGAGTTAGAGACTCATGCCAGGGAGGAGGCCGAGTCTCAGAGGATGGATCGGCGGTCGGATCAATCTCAGCCGGCAGCCAAGCGGGCTAGACCCACTGATTTGAGATCTGGGGGCGCGAAGGGCCGCACTTGTGGGAAGTGCGGTAAGAGTCACGAGGGTTCGTGCAGGGCTGGGGTGTGCTACAAGTGTGGGAAAGAGGGGCATATTGCGAGGGATTGCCCCAAGGGATTTTTGGTTTGCTTTCATTGCAACCAGACCGGCCATCGGAAGGCCGAGTGCCCGCAGCTTCTTCAGGGATCAGCACAGGGATCTGCGTATGTTGCTACGGCTACCGCGGTTCAGCCGGTGAAGGCCGAGGCCCCGAAGGCTCGTGGGAGAGCATTTTAGTTGACCACGGAGGAGGTCCGCGCAACGCCCGATGTTGTGGCTGGTATGTATTCTCTTTTCATCTTTTATTCGAGTTTAGTTTTTATGCTTATATGATTATATGCGTAGGTACTTTTATTGTGAGTTATGTGCCTGCATTGGTATTATTTGACTCGGGTGCGAGTCGGTCGTTTGTTTCCGTAGCATTTAGTTAGTATATTAGTGTCCGTCGAGAGGCGTTGGATCGGCATCTGCGAGTTTCCATAGCTGATGAGCGAGCAGTGTATGCTTCGGATGTGATTCGAGGATGTGTCCTTGAGATATTCGGTGTGGAGTTCCCGATAGATCTGGTTCCGATCGCGATGGGGGACGTGTGTGTTATAGTGGGTATGGATTGGATGAGTCGATATGGAGCTGTGATAGACTGCGAGCGTCAATTGGTGACGATTCGAGACCCTAGTGGGGGAGTTCTTACGGTGTACGGCGAGGGTACACGTACGGGGTCAGCATTTTGTTCGGCTGCCAGAGCGAGACAAAGTCTACAGCAGGGCTGTAGGGGATTTGTGGCATATGTGATGGATGCGAGGGTTGATTCAGAGAGACCGAAGTCAGTTGATGAGGTTCCGATAGTGTGTCAGTTCCCGGATGTGTTTCCAGAGGAGTTGTCGGGTGTGCCTCCGGAGAGGCAGGTAGAGTTCGGTATTGAATTTGTTCCGGGAGTTGCGCCTATCGCCAAGGCGCCTTATCGCCTTACGCCTCCGAAGATGCAGGAGTTATCCTCGTAGCTCCAGGAG
This sequence comes from Lactuca serriola, assembly GCF_051521515.1. Classification (NCBI taxonomy): domain Eukaryota; kingdom Viridiplantae; phylum Streptophyta; class Magnoliopsida; order Asterales; family Asteraceae; genus Lactuca; species Lactuca serriola. The sequence continues at coordinate 26,333,340 of NC_136415.1, read as the reverse complement.
CTGCTGGGGAAGGGATTTATCAGGCCGAGCAGTTCGCCATGGGGGGCGCCTATTCTTTTTGTCAAGAAGAAGGATGGTTCGCACCGGATGTGCATTGATTATCGTGAGTTGAATAAGCTAACGGTCAAGAACCGTTACCCTTTGCCGAGGATCGATGATTTGTTCGATCAATTGCAGGGAGCATCTTCGTTCTCCAAGATCAATTTGAGGTCTGGTTATCATCAGGTGAGGGTGCGGGAGGAGGACGTCCAGAAGACAGCATTCCGGACTCGTTATGGGCATTACGAGTTCGTGGTAATGCCTTTCGGACTCACCAACGCACCGGCGGTGTTCATGGATCTCATGAACAGGGTGTGCAGACCGATGTTGGATCGCTTAGTGATCGTGTTCATCGACGACATATTAATGTATTCGAGATCCCCGAGAGCAGCATGAGGAGCATTTCAAGAAGATCCTCGGAGTTCTGAGATCGGAGAGGCTTTATGCCAAGTTCTCCAAGTGTGAGTTCTGGCTACAAGAGGTTCAGTTTCTGGGGCACCTCATTAACCAGAACGGGATATTGGTCGATCCGGCCAAGATCGAGGAGGTCATGAGGTGGGAGGTGTCGAGATCACCCACCGAGATCAGGAGTTTTCTGGGTTTGGCCGGCTATTATCGGAGATTTATTAAGGATTTCTCCAAGATCGCCGTGCCACTCACCAAGTTGACCCGGAAGGGTGTTTCGTTTTCTTGGGGTCCGGAGAAGCAGATCTCGTTCGAGACACTTCGTCAGAGATTATGCGAAGCCCGAGTGTTAGCCCTTCCGGAAGGGATGGAAGATTTTGTGATATATTGTGATGCATCGAGATCTGGATTGGGAGCGGTGCTTATGCAGAGAGGGAATGTGATTGCATATGCATCGAGGCAACTTAAGCCTCATGATTCGAGATATCCCACTCATGATTTGGAGTGGGGAGCGGTAGTGTTCGCTCTCAAGATCTGGCGACATTATCTGTATGGGTTTCGGTGTACAATATACACGGACCACAAGAGCTTGAAGTATTTGATGGACCAGCCCAACCTGAATATGCTCCAGAGGAGGTGGTTGGACGTGGTCAAGGATTATGATTGTGCGATCCTGTACCACCTGGGCAAGGCTAATGTTGTAGCCGATGCATTGAGTCGTAGGGCGGAGGGCGCCCCATTTCAAGATGTCTGTTTGAGATTGACAGTGATGACCCCGGTGTTGAATGTTATTCGTGGGGCCCAGGTTGAGGCTATGAAGCCAGAAAGCCTGAAGAGAGAGCGAGTTGTCGGGTTAGTATCGAAATTAGTTACCGATAGCCGGGGACTTATGACATTTCAGGGTCAGATTTGGGTACCGTCCGTGGGCGGCATGCGTACTATTTTGATGGAAGAGGCTCATCGATTGAAATTCTCGATCCATCCCGAGGCCACTAAGATGTATTTGGACCTGAAAAAGGATTATTGGTGGCCCTGTATGAAGAGGTATGTCGCATGGTTTGTAGAGAGGTGCTTGACCTGTCGCAGGGTGAAGGCCGAGCACCAGCGTCCACATGGTAAGCTGCAGCCATTAGAGATTCCCGAATGGAAATGGGAACAGATTACCATGGATTTCATCACCAAATTGCCAAGGACCGCGAGAGGCGTCGATGCAGTTTGGATGATTGTGGACAGATTGACGAAGAGTGCTCACTTCCTGGCCATCAGTGAGAGCTCTTCCGCGGAGAAGTTGGTAGAGATGTACGTGAGAGAGGTGGTATCGCGGCATGGAGTGCTGATCTCGATCGTCTCAGATTGAGATGTACGTTTCACTTCCAGATTCTGGAAGAAGTTTCATGAGGAATTGGGTACGAAACTGCATTTTAGTACCGTATACCACCCACAGACTGATGGACAGAGTGAGCGGATGATTCAGACGCTCGAGGACATGCTCCGGACATGTGTGTTGGATTTCGGTGGGAGTTGGGACACGTATTGCCCTTGGCGGAGTTTTCTTATAACAACAACCATCATTCGAGCATTGGTATGCCACCCTTTGATATGTTGTATGGGAGGAGGTGTCGCACCCCTATTTGCTGGGGAGAAGTAGCGCAGCATGTGATGGGCAGCACCGAGATTGTGCTTCAGACGACAGAGCAGATCCAGCAGGTCAGACAGAGATTGTTGACCGCTCAGAGTCGTCTGAAGAGTTATGCGGACAGACGCCGGTCCAAGCTCGAGTTTCAGGTCGGCGACTTCGTGCTCCTGAAGGTCTCTCCTTGGAAAGGAGTGATCCGATTCAGGAAGAGGGACAAGTTGGGGCCCCGATATATTGGTCCTTTTAGGGTGATTGCGAGGGTAGGCAGGGTAGCCTATCGTTTGGAGTTGCCAACAGAGTTGGGTCAGATTCATGACACTTTCCACGTGTCGCAGTTGCAAAAGTGTATAGCCGACGAATCGGCAGTGGTGCCATTAGAAGATATTCAGGTGGATGCGAGCCTGAATTATGCTGAGAGACTGGTGGCGATCAGGGATCGGAAGATCAAGGTTTTGAGGAACAAGGAAGTGCCTCTGGTGCAGGTCCAGTGGCAGCATCGGAAAGGGTAAGAGTTGACTTGGGAACTGGAGCGTGAGATGCGGGAGCAGCATCCGGAGTTGTTTGCAGAGTGAGACTTCAAGGGCGAAGTCTGATTCTAGTGGTGGAGAATTATAACACTCGGATTCCCAGGTATGATGTTTTGTTCTTTTATTTTTGGGTGTTGAGGGGAGACTCGGCGAGTTGGCATCTAGACTCGCCGAGTATAGTCGCGGATTTGTATGCGAGTTCACAACTGGACTCGGCGAGTTCATGAGTGGACTCGGCGAGTCAACGTTGTTTAATGAAACCCTAATTTCCCGGGTTTGAGACCTATTTAAAAGGGCTTATGGCCGTCATTTGCGGCCACCAACCCCCCAGAGATAAACCCTAAAGAGATCTAGAGTGTTTGTGAGGAAGGAGAGGCCAATCTTGAACTTTTTGTGGGTGTTTTTGCAAGAAGGAAGTGTTCAAGGCAAGAGGAGGCTGAAGGAGGTGTGAGTTTGGTGGTTTTTGAGCTCATAGAGATTGTATTGAGGTATTATTCTCGGACCTTCTTCAGTTTTTGGTGTTGATTCTTAGTGTTAGGGTTTTCTAACCCTTTTAGTGGTTGATTAAGTGGAGTATTTGGTCCCTTCTCGAGTTTGTGTTCTGGATCTGGACCCAAAGAGGTCCAAAGACCTTAACCTTTGGAGCTTTATGAGTCATTTTAGGAGTCATGAGCTTGGAATGTCATTTTTGGGGCTAAATCACCATTTTGGACCATTTAGATGTTATATGTGTGTCAAGGTCCGAACTTTACGTGATTATTATGCTTGGGGAGGCCAGATCTATGATTGTATGGAACAGATCTGACCTCAGAAGTTGTTTTGAGTTTGTGCATGGCATGAACTCGCCGAGTCCGAAGAACAGACTCGGCGAGTAGTATGAAGGTTGCCCGTTAATCACTCAGTGGGTGGACTTGTCGAGTTGGGGGAATGACTCGGTGAGTCAAGGAGAGTCAGGGGTCTGAGTTCAAGTTGGAACTCGCCGAGTTGTTCTTGAGACTCGGCGAGTTGAGTTGGGGTGGCCCCGCAATTCATGCCAGGTGGAACTCGTCGAGTCAAGGGAAATACTCGACGTGCCAAGAGAGGGTCTAAGAGAGTCAGTGGACACGTGTAGACTCGCCGAGTCGCCCTAGTGTACTCGACGAGTCGGGTCAAAGTTTTACCGTTGACCTTGTTGACTTTTAGGGTTGAGTATAGTTGTATTTATTGTTGGAATAGTGCCTAAGGCTGTAACTATATTTGGCAAGTATTTGACCCGATTGAGCTTGGTCCTTTTAGGTTGCTTTCACCATAGCAACTTGACAAGATGATTTACAATGAGAGAAGAAATATTATTAATATATTATGAGAATAATATAAAGAATAATAATATTGTTATTTGATTAATATAAGTCATAAATTAATTAGGAATTAATTTGGTGACTTAAAGAGGTTAATCGAATAAAAAGGCATAAACTGTCAAATGTGTGATAGTTGTATTTTGGGCTATGAATCTCTATAGATAAGAGGGTAGACGATTTTAGGGTTTGGAGAAACCTAGAAATCGTCCAAGGCCTAGTCCTTAGGGATTATTGGATTGCTTAGGGCCTAAGTTATTCAATTAGGGTTTAAGGTGTAACCCTAGTAGCCAATAGTATATATATATATAGACCCTTAGGGTGGAGGAAATTAGCACTCTTGCATCTCAAGAAACCCTAGAGCCGATTTTCTTACCCTCCTCTCTCTCTATAATCATCCTCTTGCTAGTTGGTGTTTGTAAGCCATTAGCGGAGTGACAATTGTGACTCTAAGTTTCAAAGACAAGAAGATTCAAGCAAACAATTCAAGGTATTCCTTTAGATCTGATTTTATATGTTATGATTTGAATGTTTACACTAGATCTATCAATATAAGTCTTGGATACATTACATGTTCAATTAGAGAAACGTAGATTCAAGCATTAGGGTTTGCATGTGCACACAGGAAAGTTCTTATGGCTCAAACCCATCAGTGGTATCAGAGCCTTGATTGGTTTCTATTGAATTGATGCATTAGTTGATTGCATGTTGAGTGCAAAATTCGATTTTTGTCCCTCTGCCTGATGAACTCGGCGAGTTCCATAGTGGACTCGGCGAGTAGGTCCATTGTGGTACTCGGCGAGTTCGAGCGTCAGAAGGAGCTAGTTTCGGGATTTCTTGCTGTTTTTCTTATGGAAACTTGCCTTAATCTTTATGGGTCAATAAAATTCGAATTTTAACATATATGTGAGTATATTCTTGACCTAACAAAAGATATTTACCAATTAGTTGAATAATAATTTCGTTATATGATATTAATTGATTATTTTAATTAAATTGGTAAATTGTTTTGCAAGAAACATTTAAATAAATCAAAAATGGATAATTATGTAATTAAATGGTTAATTTAAATTATTTGTTATTTGATCCCTTATGTTTTGAAAAGTTTAAAACTTGTCCTCAAGTTTTGAAATTTATGTTTTGTGATTAAAAGTTTAATTTAGACAATTTAAATTTCAAACCCTAGAATTTTACAAGTTTAAAATTCAACCCTATACTACTATATGATTACAAGCTTAATATATATGTATAATTAAAATGCTAGTCTTATCGTTAGTAGGCCTCATTCACGAAGTCGGTCTATAAGGTGGGTATAAGGTTGCTGCCTATAAAATGGCGCTTAATGGGTGTACACTCACACCCACCGCTTGCTTGATCAGTGGAGGGTCGTTATCCGAACGGGTAGGATAGGGCAACCCTAATTTCCTCATTAAAAGTATAATGTTAAAATACAAAGTAACTACATACTTTTCAAATTCCCAATCCTAGTTACTTTAGGAAAAGTGAATTGATGCAAACCCATGAAATTACACTTTGCACCCTTGCTAAGAAGTTAGTGGAGCGTGTGTGGTTTACCGGCACACTAATTGGTTCTAAGCATAGGTGGCAAAGGGTGATTCATTGTTTATCATAGTTTGGTGGAGCGTGTGTGGTTTACCGGCACATCGAATAGGTGATTGTGACAATGAAGGCACCGTGTAGATTTTCATGGTTATTCACACCCACTTTGTGATCCTCGGCATCCCAGTCACAAACGAGATGGGCATATCGAGATTTAAACATGCCATTGAAAATTTCAATGAATCTCATCGAAATCTAGGAATTCTAAATGCATTTAAAACTTAAGGTTAAGTTTTGTGATGGAGAATTAGTGAATCGTCATTCACTTACCTTCAAATTGTTTGCATGTTGGATTACGGCATCCCTTTTCTAATATGTAAATAATGTTGTTGGATCCTAGCCCTAATTTTTCATATTGGGTGATAATTAGGGATTCAATTCCAATCAAACTTTGTCATTTTCTTCTTGTAGATGTCGAACGCAAACAACGCTGCTGCTAGCTCGTTCACATTAATGAGCCTTTGCCAAAAGGTGACTTTCGATTGAACGAACTTTAGCGAATGGATAAGATACATTCGCACGATTGCTCGCTACGAGGACAAGGAGTATGTCCTTGACGAGAAGCTCGAAAAGATCAATCCAGAAATCGCTACTCCGGCTGAAATGACTACTTTTGAGACTCATGAGCGTGATGCAACGAAGGTTCATTGCATCATGATAGCCACAATGAACGCAAAATTCCAAAAGTCCTATGAGGACATGTATCCGTACGAGATGCATCAAGACTTATTGGAGAGATACCATCAAAACGCGAGGCAGGAACGTTACGAGATCTTCACTAACATGATCACTACTAAAATGGGTAATGGAGAATCTCTAACCGTTCACTAGCAAAAGATGCAAAGGTATGTCGATCGTCTTTGCAAGTTGAATGTTGACCTTGGGGAAGACTTGGCTATCGACATGGTCCTTCACTCCTTGCCTCCGTGTTACAACCAATTTAGGATGACCTACCACATTGTTGGATTAATGTCTAAGTCCATAACTATAATTGGTAAGACTTGACCCGACCCGGCATGGTCCATTTGGGTTGCATACCATCATGCACCTGGATGAGAGAAATAAGACACTTATGGTTATTAATATATTATAAGTTCTAGTATATTAATAATAAGAATAATAAGATTATTTAATTAGTATTGATCAAGAATTAATCTAGGATTAATTAAGTGATCAAAAGAAGACTAATTAAATATATGGGTTGATTGTGTAAATCATCCATACTTGTATAGTGGGCTAATGCTCCATGGATAATCAAGTTGGGCTAAAACCCATAGGATGGTTCATGGATGCTCCATGGTGTATTTGAACCCATGGATCCAAGGAAATGGAAAGTCATGACAATTAGGGTTTGCCCTAATTGTAACACTATATAAAGATATTATTCTTGGCAAAATCGACAACTAGAATCACACTAGTGTGTGTGAAGAAAGGGCTAGCCGATTTTGATGAGTGTAGAATTCTCTCAAGTCATTCCAAGTGTTTTGATGATTGTGATTCCATTTGAGGTGTCACACTTGGGGCACTAGACACTCAAGCTTCATGAAGACTTTCTTCTCCAAAGAGGTATGTATTCTATCTTGCTATAGTCATTGTGTTTGTATGCTAGATTAGGATAATACCTTGGATATTCTTATTTGCATGTATAATAGAGAAAACATAGATCCAAGGTATTTAGGGTTGCATGTACACTTAGGAGTGTTAGAATGCTCAAAACCCAACACACATGAACAAGGAAGAGGTCACCCTAAGCAAGCTCCAAGGGCTCCTAAGGGTTGTTGAGAGCAACCTTAAGGACAAGTCTATTGCACAAGCTCCCAATCCATCCGCTGCTCCCGTTTTGGCTATAGGGCAGGGAAGGGGCAAAAAGAGGAAGGCTCTGTCAAAGAGCCACCACAAGGGAAAGTCCCGAGATGGTTCCTCTTCTAGTGGGACCAAGGTTGATCCTGCTAAACCCAACCCTAACCCGAAGGAGGCAGAGTGCCACCATTGCCACAAAATAGGGCATTGGAAGAGAAGCTGCCAAGAATATCTGCAAGCCATCAAGGATGGAAAGATCAAGCCGTCTTTCGCAGGTATTTACACAATTAAATCTAATGATTCATCTCATGCTATTTCTTGGGTTCTTGATATCGGGTGTGGTTACCACATTTGTTCTGAATTGCAGGGACTAAGAAGAAATAGGGATGTGGAGTATGGAAGAATAAATCTAATCATGGGAAACAGAAGATCGTCGCCTGTTACCAACATTGGAGTGTATTCTTTAGTGCTTAGTAATGGATTAAGTTTAGATTTAAATAATTGTTGTTACTCGCCAGATATGGAAAGAAACATCATTTCATTTCATGGTTTGTTTAGACAAGGATTTAGATATTCGTTTAATAATGAGAATGGTTCGATTTATGCTTATCTAAATGGTGTTTTATATTTTGAAGCAATGCCTTGTAATGGAATTTATGAGACTGTTATGATTGTAGATAACTTAGGAAATGATGTTTTATGCATGGATTCTTCCAATGGTTTGGATAAAGCATGTTTGTGGCATTGTCGTCTTGGACATGTCAACAAGAAGCGCATAGCCCAACTCCAAAAGGATGGAGTGTTGGAGTCATTCGACCTTAGGGAAGATGACACGTGTGAATCTTGTTTGCTTGGAAAGATGACCAAGTCACCCTTCACTGGTACTTGTGAGAGGGGTGAGGGTTTATTGGATCTCATACATACCGATGTATGTGGACCCTTTAGATCCACCACAAAGGATGCAAACCGCTTCTATGTGACTTTCACCAATGATTATAGTAGATATGGGTATATTTACTTAATCAAGCACAAGTCAGAAACGTTTGAAAAGTTCAAAGAATTCAAACATGAAGTGGAGAATCAATTGGGCAGGAAAATCAAGATGCTTCAGTCTGATCGAGGAGGAGAGTACCTAAGTCTTGAATTCCACGACTATCTCAAAGAATGCGGAATAATTTGGCAATTGAGGCCACCTAGGACACCGCAGTTGAATGGTGTGGCAAAAAGGCGTAATCGAACCTTGTTAGACATGGTTCGTTCTATGATGAGTTGTGCTTCACTACCTATCTCATTCTGGGGGTATGCCTTAGAGACTGCCGCCCATATCCTTAACCGAGTCCCTACTAAGAAGGTTGCCAAAACACCTCACGAGATGTGGATAGGGAAAGCTCCCGTGTTAGCACATATCAAGGTTTGGGGTTGCGAGGCTTTCGTAAGACGAGATACTCACGACAAGCTCGAACCTCATAGTGAGTGATGTATTTTCATCGGCTACCCGCAGAAATCCTTTGGATATCTCTTCTATAGACCGAATGACAATGTTGTCTTCGTTGTGAGGAGAGGGGTTTTCCGAGAGAGAGAACTCATAAGCCAAGGAGACAGTGGGAGGCAGATCGAGCTTGAAGAGATTCAAGAATCGAGTGATGAAGGAACCTCTACTGCTGGCGCTCAACCCGAGGAGGAAACTCCGGTTGAACCAATTGACGAGTCCTTACCTCTTAGACGTTTCGAAAGAGTTAGAGTTCAACCCCAGTTTTATGGTTTTCATATTACTACAGAAGGGGACACATATATTAGTGATGGTACACTAATAAATCTAGATGAACCTAATAGCTATATGGAAGCCATGGCAGGCCCGGAGTCTGCTAAATGGAAAGAGGCAATGGACAGCGAGATTCAATCCATGTATGACAACCAAGTTTGGAATTTGGTTGATAATGTGCCCGGACGTAAGACCATTGGGTGCAAATGGATCTTCAAGAAGAAGACCGACATGGATGGGGATGTACACACATATAAGGCGCGATTGGTTGCGAAGGGCTTTACTCAAACTCCCGGAGTTGACTATGATGAGACCTTCTCACCAGTTGCGAAAATAAAGTCTATTAGGGTGATGCTAGCCATAGCCGCTTTTCATGATTATAAGATATGGCAAATGGATGTCAAGACCGCTTTCCTTAATGGGAAGTTGGCTGAGGATGTTTACATGGCTCAGCCAGAGGGTTTTGTCAATACAAAGCATCCAAATAGAGTGTGCAAGCTTGAGAAGTCCATTTATGGGCTTAAGCAAGCGTCTCGCAGATGGAATCTTTGCTTCGATGAGAAAGTCAAAGAGTTTGGATTTATACGAAGCGAACATGAATCATGTGTATATGTCAAAGCCAGTGGGAGTATAGTCAGCTTCCTCGTTTTGTATGTTGATGACATACTACTCATAGGAAACGACGTCCCGATATTGCAGGAGGTTAAGTCCTGGCTCGGGAAGTGCTTCGCTGTGAAGGACCTCGAAGAGGCTTCCTATATCTTACGAATAAGGATAGTGAGAGAACGAAGTAAGAGACTAATAGGACTTAGTCAGAACACTTACTTAGATAAAGTACTAAAACGTTTTAGTTTGGAGAATTCGAAGAAGGGAGAATTACCGATACAAAGTAATGCCAAATTGAGTAAGACTCAAAGTTCGAGTACTGAAGCCGAGATAGCAGAAATGAGCCGAGTACCTTACGCTTCCGCAGTTGGCTCAATCATGTATGTTATGACTTGTACTCGCCCTGATGTAGCCTTTGCTTTGAGCATGGTCATTAGATATCAAGGGAACCCTGGCAGAGCCCATTGGATTGCGGTCAAGAATATCCTTAAGTACCTTCGGAGGACCAAGGAATGGTTTTTAGTCCTCGGAGGGAGTGATGACTTAAAAGTGTGAGGGTATAGTGACGCCAGCTTTCAGACCAACAGGAACAACTACCGTTCGCAGTCGGGCTGGGTCTTTACTCTGAATGGAGGAGCAGTAACTTGGAAAAGTTCCAAGCAGGAAACTGTAGCTGATTCAACGTGCGAATCAGAGTACATTGCAGCAAGCGAAGCATCGAATGAGGCAATATGGTTGAAGAACTTCATTGGTGATCTTGGAGTTGTACCTGCCATAAAGGAGCCTATGGAAATTTTCTGTGATAATGAAGGAGCGGTCGCCTTGACCAAGGAACCGAGGGATCATGGTAGATCTCGTTATATCGACAGAAAATATCACTTTATTAAACATCGAGTAGAAGAAGGACATCTCGTGGTTAAGAGGATATCATCAGAAGATAACCCAACAGATCCGCTTACGAAGGGACTGAGTAGGGTTAAGCACATGCAACATGCTAGGAGTATTGGGCTGAAGGATGATATTAGTTTAGATTAGATAGTTTTAGAAACTTATAATAGATAAATTTAATTGACATTTGATGATTAAATAAAGGAGTATTATTTATGAGTAAAGCTACTGTCTTATGTTAATTGTTTAACTATTGTTTCATTTTGCATGTTTTGACTTCCTGAATAATTAAGTTATTAAGAATAATCGAATTATTCGAATGGTCCACAATCATTTATATGTTGGAAGTAGATATGAAAGAAGATTGTCATGAATTGGTATGTAGATTGTCTAAATGGTATTAGACATAGCAAGAGGTTGCTACAACGTTCATGAGTGCTTATGAACTAGTTTTGAGCATTGGAACAAACCCGTGTTTGCTGGAATCACTTTAAGGTATATATATATATATATATATATATATATATATATATATATATATATATATATATATATATATATTGTAAGTGATCGCAAGATGATAATATCATATGGCTTAAAACCTAGATATATGGTTTATTATTTGTTAATTGGTTGTACATTGATGATGCGAAACCGCATCAGTAAATTGATGTTATAAAACGCATTGTTGTGTATGATTGATTGGCGAATAAGTAAATGCATATAAGTCGAAGTTTATCTGTTACTTTTATCCTAAGAGGGTAAAAGCGATATCTCGGCCACTCGATGATTTGATTTGACTTATGTGTCGGGCCCGGTCAGAACTGAATTGATGTGTTCGATTAAGTTCTATGTCGAATAAATCTAAGATCGAGAAACTAAATGTTGGACTATGATTATGTCCGCATGATATCTGAACAGAGGACTGTACGATCCCTTATCTAAAGGACAGGACTGATAAGATCAGAGTTTGACAGCGTCATTGAGAGCTACGATTGCTAATCGGATTGTGCTTGTGTATATAGTTACCGGACTTATCCAAGTGAGAGACTGTTGGAATAGTGTCTAAGGCTGTAACTATATTTGGCAAGTATTTGACCCGGTTGAGCATGGTCCTTTTGGATTGCCTTCACCATAGCAACTTGACAGGATGATTTATAATGAGAGAAGAAATATTATTAATATATTATGAGAATAATATAAAGAATAATAATATTGTTATTTGATTAATATAAGTCATAAATTAATTAGGAATTAATTTGGTGATTTAAAGAGGTTAATTGAATAAAAAGGCATAAACTGTCAGATGTGTGATAGTTGTATTTTAGGCTATGAATCTCTATGGATAAGAGGGTGGACGATTTTAGGGTTTGGAAAAACCTAGAAATCGTCCAAGGCCTAGTCCTTAGGGATTATTGGATTGCTTAGGGCCTAAGTTCTTCAATTAGGGTTTAAGGTGTAACCCTAGTAGCCAATAGTATATATAGACCCTTAGGGTGGAGGAAATCGGCACTCTTGCATCTCAAGAAACCCTAGAGCCGATTTTCTTACCCTCCTCTCTCTCTCTCTATAATCATCCTCTTGCTAGTTGGTGTTTGTAAGCCATTAGAGGAGTGACAATTGTGACTCTAAGCTTCAAAGACAAGAAGATTCAAGCAAGCAATTCAAGGTATTCCTTTAGATCTGATTTCATATGTTACTATTTGAATGTTTACACTAGATCTATCAATATAAGTCTTGGATACATTACATGTTCAATTAGAGAAACCTAGATCCAAGCATTAGGGGTTGCATGTGCACATAGGAAAGTTCTTATGGCTCAAACCCATCATTTATGAGAGTATTACTTTATGTGATTAGGCGAAGGCTAGATCACACTTCTTCCGAGTCATATATTTACCGAGACATTGAGGTGAGTCTTCTCACTATACGTTACCTGGAGTGGTACTATGCGATGAACAGGGGGTCTTATGTGTTATGTATGAGATTATGTGCTATGTGATATTTGTATGTTGTATGATGATATAGACCGGACCGGAGGGTACAACGAGCTATGTCCGGACCAGAGGGTTTAACGAGCTATGAGACTGGAGGGTCCCGCTGAGACACATCGACCGGAGGGTCGTATTATAGCCTCGAGTGGCGTATGTGTTGTATGTGGTATTTTGGGGAACTCACTAAGCATTTATGCTTACAGTTGTTGTGTTATGTGTTTCAGGTACTAGTGATGAGCACGGGAAGGCGCCTGCATGATTCGTACACACACGCATTGGAGTTTTTGTAGAGATTCTGGGGAGATGTTTTGTGACAATAACATTTGATACAATGTGTTTGACATTATTTTATGAATGAATGAATGTTTTAAAAATGAAAAATTATTTTGAAAATTTACGTTGTTACAAGTTGGTATCAGAGCCTTGGTTTGAGGGATTCAGATGCATCTTCGGGCATATTTGAACTCAAACTGAGGATTTGAGGAAAAATCTTGATAATGAAGTAAAACTTTTGAAAAGAGTAAAAAGAGTTTTGAGACAAACAGAGCAGAGTCGTGTGTACGATCAGCCAGTTCCCGAACGGTGAATCCCCGGAAGTACCCTTACATTATGTGTTATAAGATATGTTATGTTATGCATGCTAGAGTAGGCTAGGTATACATATTAGGACTAGAGTGGCCTGATTTGTGATGCCTTAGCCTAGGAGATTTCTGCTATTGAGATGCTTTGAGAGCGAGTAGATAGAAGTTAGGAGCTCATGAGAGTAGAGTACTTGTAATCCAAGATCCAAGGAGGAGGACTTGGAGTGAATACTGATGCAGTGTGGTCAGTAGTATTGGGCTCGTACTACTGGAGACACCGGATCAGTGGGCATTCCAAGTAAGAATCTTTTGGACAATGGAGGACAAGTAGGGTTGCCTCATCGAGTATGTGTATGCTCGATCGAGTCTCTGATAAATTTTGTTGTATTTCAGAAGCATCATGGTTGGGACTCGACACACACCTGAGAGCAGTGGTGTCAGCGACGAGGAGACCCGTCGATTGATTCATGAGGAGGTTACTGCTGCCATCCGGGATGAGATTCCTGAGATGTTTGGGGAAATCAAGACCACGTTGAATGAGACTTTTGATGAGCGGTACGCAGCATTGACTAAGGCTGCTGCAGCTGCAGCTACTGCTGTTGTTGCTGCTGCCAGACCTCAGGGAGGTGCCTCGTTGTTGTTCCGGGAGTTCAGCAACACGAAGCCACCAGAGTTCGACGGGACGCAGGACCCGATTGCCGCTATGAGGTGGATCTCTAACATCGAGGGATGTTTCTATACGTGTTCTTCTCCAGAGCACTTGAGGGTTCGGTTCGCCTTGAACCAGCTCCGCCTGGGACCGAAGGATTGGTGGAAGTTCGTGACGGCGAACTTCACTTTGGCTGAGATTTCTGAGGTGACCTGGGAGAGGTTCACCACTATGTTCAGAGAGGAGTATGTTCCCCCGGTGGAGAGCGAACGGTTGATTCAGGAGTTCTTGACCCTCAAGCGGGGTACTGATTCTGTGGCAGTCATCACCAGGAAGTTTCATGAGAAGGCGATGTTTTGCCTTGAGCATGTGTCGTCTGAGCAGGCTTGTATGAGCCGTTATCTGAGTGTGCTGAGGAGAGATATTCGGGAGTTCGTGGCAAACTCGACTTACCGGACATTTGCTGAGCTCCAGGCAAATGCACGGAAGAGGGAGATCGAGTTAGAGACTCATGCCAGGGAGGAGGCCGAGTCTCAGAGGATGGATCGGCGGTCGGATCAATCTCAGCCGGCAGCCAAGCGGGCTAGACCCACTGATTTGAGATCTGGGGGCGCGAAGGGCCGCACTTGTGGGAAGTGCGGTAAGAGTCACGAGGGTTCGTGCAGGGCTGGGGTGTGCTACAAGTGTGGGAAAGAGGGGCATATTGCGAGGGATTGCCCCAAGGGATTTTTGGTTTGCTTTCATTGCAACCAGACCGGCCATCGGAAGGCCGAGTGCCCGCAGCTTCTTCAGGGATCAGCACAGGGATCTGCGTATGTTGCTACGGCTACCGCGGTTCAGCCGGTGAAGGCCGAGGCCCCGAAGGCTCGTGGGAGAGCATTTTAGTTGACCACGAAGGAGGTCCGCGCAACGCCCGATGTTGTGGCTGGTATGTATTCTCTTTTCATCTTTTATTCGAGTTGAGTGAATGAATGTTTGACATTATTTTATGAATGAATGAATGTTTTAAAAATGAAAATTTATTTTGAAAATTTACGTTGTTACAAACTAATACATATTTATACATAAGATTATGCTTTGAATTAAAAAATATTGTATTTATATAAAAATATGGTTTTTAAATGAGAAAAATGTATTTATACAGTTTAAAATGTAATAAAAAAATTATACGGTTTCAAATGAAAAATAGTCAACATTGAACAAAATTGGAAAAAATGATGTTTAATTTGGAATAAAAAAAATAGAATGTCAAAATTGAAAAAACTAATAATAAATAAACCTAGTGTCAACATTACAAAAATTGAAAACTAACTGTCTTCTGTAAGAAAAAAAAAATCGATTTTGACACGTCAGAATGTAATGTCAGGATGTCACGTCATCAAAATTGACACGTCATCATGTCACGTCAGCAGGTAACCCGGTTAAGTGGTCAAAATTATAACAACTTTAAAAATATAGTGTCAAATTTGAGACAAAAAAACGTAATGTTAAATAAAAATTTTAGTGTAAACTTAATATCTTTTGTGCTAGATTTACTTAAATGGAAAAACATACGAAACAAATAATAAAAAGATAGAACCTTAATCGTTAAGTTACTCATATTATTCAATATAATGGTATATGCTTTAAAAGGATTCAATTATACCAACGATAATGCATAGGATATCATTAGAAGTCTTATAAGTATAACTTAAATGTCACGGTAGGAAGAAATGAACACTTAAATCAATGGTTTTCAAGACGTTGGGCGAGGGAGAGGTATCCTATGAATTTATCAATTTATTTTAATCTTTCAACTCCCAAGAAGAATCAAAAGATATATAGAAAGATCATCTAAAGTGATGCCTGAATTCTAATATTCCATTTTATATGCTAATGATACTAAGGGAAATATTCTTAATTTCCACCTTATTCCTCATATCATTAGAAGTCTTATATAATTTGTTTCGTTTATTTATTTTTTATTTTTTTTTCATTTCGTTTTTTATTTTTTTAAATGTTTTTAATACATATTAGAAGCTACTTGTTTTTTTTAATTTTTTTTATTTAAATGTCGTTTCGAATTTTTAATATTTAACAATTATAAAAGTTTCGAATCATAAAAATATTAAGCATTATAATATTTTCGATCATATTTTTTGTGGATCATAAAATTTTGAATCATTTCATTTTCATTCATAATATATTAGATCATATCATTTTTATAATAATAAGATTTTGAATCATACTATATTCGGTTAAATAAATTTTTTGTTTATAACAAATTTTGGATCATTATATTTTTTGAATCATAAAAAATATACTATTAAAGATCATAAAATATTTGAATCAAAATATTTTTAGATCATAAAAAATTAGGAAACATAAACATATTGAATTATACAGAATCATCTCATTTTAAATCATATTATTTTCAATGTTAATTTTTTAAATTTGTAACCTTTTAAAATAAAATTTGGTAACTAAACTATTTTCTTTCAAAAAGTCCATAATTAATATATATATATATATATATATATATATATATATATATATATATATATATATATATATATATATTACTGTTCAACTTGAAGAAATTAAATTCATTAAATTTTGGTTTTTTTTAGTTATTTTACAGAGATAAAAATAAATTATGACAAAAAAAACTAAGTATATAAAAAGAAACCTATCAGCTAATAAGGATTGGACACTTGGCAGAAAAGGATGGGTCTTGGATGGGACATGTGGGTGAATTTCTTTATTATTTTTTCTTTTTTTCTTATTTTTAACCTATGCAACAAATTACGGAAATCTCATAAAATTTTACAATTATTAAATCAATATATATATATATATATATATATATATATATATATATATATATATATATATATATATATATATATATATGGGTAAAGTTGTTAGGTGCATTTCATGTACCCATTTTGTAGCTTTATTTTATAAAAGTACATTGCATATAGGCTTAAACTCATGCATTTTGCATGTTTTCGGGATTTTTCATGAGGCAACTTCATTCAAATACTTTTGTGATATTTCAGGGACTTTTGGAGGAAGGATATTGTTGGAGGAGGTAAATAAAAGTTGCGGATAAAATTTCAGGACTTGCGGAGCACCGAGGAGCAAGATATCAAAGAAATGAAGATCTTGGCTTTACAAACGTTTACACGGCCGTGTAAATGGAAGCCTTGCGTTTATGCGGGCCGTGTAAACATAGATTTCTGCACAGTATATTTTTGCGTTTACGCGGGCCGTGTAAATGACAGTGTTAATTTACACGGGCCGTGTAAACGTAAATGCGGGTTTTAAAGCAGTTTTTCACCATTCTTAAAAGGGGGAACCGATTTTTTCTTGAGGGGGTCGACTTTTGGAGTAGAGAAGGCGAATTTATTGAGGATTTTGAAGTTGATTAACACTTGGGAACATTTGATTTCATTTTGTAAGAACTTTAATTTCATTTTCTAGATTTGTGATCTTGTTCTAGTCATGAGTGACTAGAACCCTAGTTTCTCCAACTTCATGTCTTGACTTTTTAGTTGTGATTTCAATCATGTGATTTGATGTTTGCTTCTAATTCCTACCTAGTGAATTTGATTTTGTTTCAATTTAATGTTTGATTCTAATTGTGATTCTTATTGGCCATTTAAATTAGGGTTAGGTCATTCAAGTTATCAAATTGCAAAATCTGTAATTGTTTTGTGAATTGAACTAAGTAACAAACACTAAATTGATTTCCATTGAATGAATTTAGTGTAAATCTTATTCACATACTTTTACGCTCCCGAGCTTGTGAGGAGTATTGAGTGTTGTTGGGAACATTCACATAAAGCTTAAAGCAACCTTTCAATCCAATTCTAAGAGCTTGTTTAGATTAGGTTAGTAAGGTTAGGATTAATCAAAGAGCTTGTTTTGGTTAATTATTGTGGTGAATAGAAAGTGTTAGAGCTTGTTAACACTTTCAAGTACCAACTTAGGTGGAATTAAGTAGATATCATTTCATCCTTGGAATCACATTGTTAAATTGTCTTGCATAGAGTTGGAGTTCTCACAAATCCTGAATTTGTTTCATTTAATTGATCATTTAGTTATTGCTTTATCCTCTTGTTTAAATCCTTGCATACCAACCCCCCATTTATGTGACCATTATTTTACCTTCCGCAAAAAGGTATAAACATTTGTTCCGTGTCTCTGTGGATCGACCCTACTTACCTTGTATTACATTTCTAGTACAAAGTAGTAGTGTTTAAGGAGTCATTAGTACCCTTTATTTGTTGGGTTTGACACGCCCTAACAAAAGTGAATATACCTAACAACCTTATATAAGCTTAGGTACCTAACTCCATAATACTACATCGGTTTGTATCATATTTACATTGTAATTTTAAACTTCAACCCCATAACTTGATTACTTCAAAAATCTTTGGACTTTCACCAATATCTTTCTTTTACATCACGTCTTTCTATCGAATACCACCTGATGGGCTTCATATCATACCACTACAAATGGAAGGATGTAGGAGATATATAATTATGAATTTCCAAACTTTTTTGAAGTAAATCAAGTTTAGGGATGAAGTTTAAGAACCTTGGATGATTGCAATGAAAATTTAATGCAAAATGACGTAGTTTGATGAGGTTAGGTACCTAAGCTTATATAAGGTTGTTAGGTATATTCACTTTACCCTATATATATATATATATATATATATATATATATATATATATATATATATATATATATATATATATATATATATATATTGTAAAATTTTATTGTTTGATTTCATCCATCTATATATAGCTATATATAGCAAGTTTGGTTAGATGCCAATGGTACATCATCACACGCCGCACATACCCAAGTCGCTAGTTGTCAACAAGCCAAAAACTAAGGGTATAAGTTCAAAGTTGAATGCCTCAAGAAAGGAATATATTGAGGGGCAATTTGATGAAGTTATCAAATAGTTGTTCATTGTTTAATATGAACTATTTTGCTTTATCACTAAGATTTGATTTTGACTTCTGACATTACATAACTAGACTTATTGTAGATGTAAGAACTTATGCAAAATAATATAAAGGTATGGGTTAATTGGAACTTAAAACTTCAAAATTTAATTATCAGTATTGTATCAACAAAAGAACGACTTTCCTCGTATGAATTTGTTATATTCAATTATGATTTTTAAGTCTTACTAACAAGTGTATATGAATATAAAAGCAAGAATAACAAGTGTTTAAGAATGAATATAAAAGCAAGAAGTTGGTAGATTATGGAAGTACGTGTTATTCTTATGGAATATAATGTGTGTATAGCATTTTCCTTATCTGCTTTCCTTTTGTTGGTGCTCTTTGGCTCCGATAGTTTTGCTTTTGGAGGGAATCAATACATTTGATTCTCCTTCATCAATATGTGTTTATTCTATTCTATAATTCTCCTTTATATGCAATAAAAGAATACATAAAATGGTAAACGTGCATCGCAGAATCATTTAGATAAAACATTTTTTAAAAACATAATTTTGATTAAAAGGTAGCTAGAAACTAGCAAAAAAAAAAAGGAACAATGACAAATTTAGGGCCATAATTCGATTTCGTAACCACGAAACCAAATTCAATTTAACCTTAGCGTTTATATGGCAAGACCAAATAAAATTAAGAGAATGCTATAATGAATTCAAAAGTTTCTCCTTTCAATACTTATTGGTACCAAAGAAAACTTTATTACGGTAACCCCACAACACAAATAACCTTCATGCACATTGTGATCATCCCACTTTTCAAATGACTTAAATTTTATGGATCAGCCCTCATAAACAAATTAGAGATAGAGGCAAATAAAAGGCACGCCCTAAACAAATTAAAACAACCGATGCCTCTACAATCACAATGCGATTGATGCCTCTTCGCAAATGAGATCGGCGCCTCTTCACAAATGAAATCAAGCATGTTCATCGTAGTCATCTTCTCCTCTCCACAATTGAAATCGAAGCTAGTGTGTTGTTTGTTTTTTGTAAAAACATATTCAGACCTCTTATTGTTGCGCGGCGCAGCACATGCGCAACACCTTTAATCTCGCAACTATTTGTTTTTTAGAATTTTACAGAGTAAAAAACATATGTGCGTGTTCTGTTTGGCGCAGTACTTGTATTGTCTCTTCCAACTTCTTCTTTTTTCTTGCTGAAAATTTTATTATATATTGCTAAAATCTTATTTTACCTATTTTTTGCTTTTTTTTTTCTTTATTCTTGTTGAATTTTTTTTCGTTTTTTTTTATATTGAATAATGATAATTTCTTGATGAATATCATTATTTTATGCTAAAATATCTTTTTTTTGTTGAAATATTATGATTTGTTGTTGAAATATCATAAATTATTGGTGAAATGTCATACATTATTAAATTTTCGGTATTAAAAAACTATTTTCGGTTTATAAAATTAGTTTATTTTAATTTTTTAATATCTGCAGCAACATGCAGATGTTTAAAAAAAACACGCTTCTTATTACGGTCTACAGTCGTTTGGTCCACTTCTTCTACTATAACGGGTTACAGAGGTGGTCCGTAGACTTCATGAATTTTTGTTTCAAAAAAACAAACAGCACCTAACTCACAATTCAAATCGTTGATGCCCTGCAAAACTGCCATTGACACCTTCACGCCTCTGCAATGACATTTAATTCGACAATTCTTCAGTGAAATTGAAGGTTCTTCAGTTCCATCTATAATCTCATTGTCACCTTTGCGCTACCACCCCATCGCCATCTTTGAAGATTACCTATAATAATAGTAGTCAAACCAGTTCCATTGATACCTTCAGTGACATCTTTAGCTGTTGAAGAAGCCAAAAACCAAGATGCCCCTTTTCTCCTAAAAATCCACATGTTTTTGCTCTTCCTAAAGATCACACTAAATCGAAGGTTGAAAAACACAATTTTTTTGTTTGATATTTTATTTTGTGTGTTTTATCAGCAAATGGGTTTATTGTTTATGGTTTGCAAATGATCGGTTTCAAGCAAGCCTCCTACAAGTGAAATCAGATGCCAACTTCATTGTCAACAAGTGTTCGATAAAATGTCAATGTGAAATTTTCAAATACTACAACCATATTTTTAACTCTATTCAAGATGTTTTATTTTACATCTCACGCAAAGCCATGGCTTTTATTATACAAAGTTCTTTAAGGCTATTTATCCCCCAGATTTGGAATCAAGATTTATAGTGAGCCCATCACGCGTGCTTTCAAGGAAATGTAGAGTTTCTTCCCAATAATTTCTTCATTTGGTGCACGCCAACTTTTGGTTGCAATGTTTCCATCTTAGGGTTTCAGTATTTTCTTTAGAATTCAGCTCGAGGCTTAATTTGCTTATCTATTATTTTCATGGCTTCTTCTTCTACTTCTTCGATCGGTACTTGGCCATGTCCTTTTCGGGAGTTTCATTCTTGCCCGGATGATCAGGTGGGGTTTAAGGGGATTTCTCGTTTGATATCTCATATTAAGAGGTTACACCTTGCTTCTGATGAGCGTAAAAATGTGTTGCGGGAGACTATTTATGGGGACCATGGATTGTATATGGATGTAGAAGAAACATTAAAAGCGGTTGGTTAATGGATATGCGCTAATTGTATGAATATTCATGCATTCAGTCGCTTTTGCCACCACCCTAATGCTCTTGTACAATTTACTGGTGGGGTCGACGGCATGAGTGGACATATTAATGGCATTTCAAATCTGACTTCCATAGGGCATGAAAACGTAGTGCTTGAAGGGATGGCTTTAGATGCTGAGCTGCGTGATTGTGTTTTAAAGGCACCTATCACGACCGTCAAAAGTATCCCTCATAGTTGTCGTATGGCTTTCTCTCAAGTGTTGCAAACAACTCTTAACAAGTTGGACGCTCACCCCAAGTCTGTTGAATCATGGGCAGGGGCGGATTTAGGGGGGTTCCGGAGTGGCACCGGCAACCCCTAACTTTTCCGGCCGCAGTGGAAAAAATTTTGAAATTTTTAAAAAAATTTATTTTTTCTACTATCGTGCAACCCTTATCTTTCCCGTGCAACCCCTACAATGAAATCCTGCGTCCGCCCCTGATCATGGGTAAGGCTATTGCTTCTTCCTCGATGTACTTTGCAGGTGTTCAGGCCTAAGAACAAACAAGAAAGTAGATATGGGAACAAGAAATCGTTACAAAATCGTTGTATATTGAACTCTTTAGCTACATGGGGGAAAGGGATGGTATTGTCACATTAGTTGAAAATATGTTCGAAAATGTAGGTCTTGGCTCATCGGTCCAAAGAGTAGATCACTTTCCGGAGGGAAGAACAAAGGGCAACACCAACGTCAGACAATGTCTTCGTAAGGTTGCTGATGAGCATTTTACAACAACAGTGAAAGTGTTGTGCTCCTCGGGTGTTGCTTCACACGACAATGACACTATCAAAGCTTTAAAGGCTAAGCATCCATACAAGTCATCCCATCCATGTCGAGCACCATTTATTCTGAGCCTCTCCTTATAGTAGATAATGATAATGTCCTTGGTTGTATTAAATTGTTTCCTAAAGGAACTTTTTGTGGGAGAGACAGCTTGAGAGCTTAACACATTTTGGATGCTCTATGCGGGGAGGGGTCCACTATAGCCACAGATCTCTTACATGCCATCACCGCAGTGATTAATCTATGGCTAGGAGGAAGATGTCTGTCATGTCTGGAAGAATTTGTAGCGTTTGTACGTCTTACTATGCTTCTAAAACCTGACAATGGAATTGTCCTATTGTTGTAGGCACTATATGGAGGTGTTTTGTTTCAAAGGTTGGTATGAAAGGAGTTGGTAAAGAAATGACACAATACCTTAATGACTTTCAGTTTTGAGTAGGTGTGTTGGATGGCGTTGAAGCTATACTTCATAGTGTCAATAAGGTGTTGAGTGCACGTCATGATGATGGATCTCTTGCAATGCTTACTGTGAATTTCTCGAATGCCATTAATTTAATGGATAGATCTTCCTTACTTCATGAGGTCAGGATGAGGTGCCCTTCCATTTTCTTATGGGTCGAATTCTTATATGAACATGCAGCAAGGTTGTATTTGGGAGATAAGCATACTTGGTCCACTATTGGAGTCCAACAAGGGGACCCTTTGAGACCACTTTTTTTTGCTCTTGTATTACACCCACTTATACATAAAATTAGATACAATTGCAAGTTTCTTTTTCATGCTTGGTATCTTGATGATGGGACCGTCATTGGAGATTTAGAGGAGTTGGCCAGAGTATTGGACATCATTAGGATGGCAGGCCTGGGATTTAGGCTTGAGCTAAATATCAAGAAAACTGAGCTATTTTGGCCTTCATGCGATGGTAGGAAGCTTCATACAAGTTTATTCCCTGCTGACATTGGGCGACTGTTATTGGGGGTGAAGCTTCTTGGGGGAGCTGCTAGGTAGAGATGCGAGTTTGATTAGTGGGTTAGCCATGAAGAGGGATGCCAAGGTTGTTGATTTGATGTGCCTTCTACCACAGTTACGTGACCCTTAGAGTGAGCTCTTTTTGCTTCGATCTTGCATGGGCATCGCCAAACTTTTCTTTGGCATGAGGACATGCCAACCCGTTCACATGGAAGAGGTTGCTTTGTGTTTTGATAAAGGGTTACGTGGATCGATTGAGGAAATTATGGTTTGTGGGGGTCTGTTCTTTAGGAACCTTCAATGGTGACTAGTTTCATTACCAATTAGGTTTGGTGGTTTAGGGGTTTACTCAGCAGTAGAGGCTTCCTCCTATGCTTTTGTGGCCTCATGAGCTCAATCGTGGGTGTTACAAGACAACATCTCATGATATAGTGGCATATGTGGTATGGATTCAGATTATGTTTGTGCTTTGTCCTGTCTTCGTGATACGATTCTGGGCTTTGACTTCACCGGTTTCACTAATAAGGACACTGCCCCTCCAAAAGCCTAACATTCATTGGCAAGTGCCATTTTTAGTAAAATAGTCCAAGACATGGAAGTGCACTTCAACATGATGATTAAGCATAAAGCAATTTTTGAGTGTCTAAGGTCCCCACATGCTCAGGATTTTCTTATGGCTATTCTTATTGACGATCTTGGCCAGCATATGTCGCCAGTGGAGTATCGTGTCATCTTCAAGTATCGCTTTATGATCCCTTTATTTCCGACTGGCTGACCCATTGGAAGGAAGATCAACACTTACACCAATTGATGCTTTAGTATTTGGATGGGTTGGAGGGAAGCATGCTTGCGTGGATCTAACAGGGGTTTCCCCTCTTGTGGACTTAGGGAGTGGGGTTTTCACTGTGGGGCAAGCTACTTTAAAAACTGCATCATTCAAAGTGGCAAAACATCAGAAAGTGTGCATGGAAAATCGACACACGTTTATACCTTTTTCATTTGATACTTTCGGTTTCCTTTCGCCAAAAGCTGTGGAGCTACTTAATAAAGTCCAACATGTCATGCATAGTAATGTTATGACCCCAAGATCTATAGATGTTGTTTTTAAAAAAGAATTAGTTTTGTCATCTAAAAAGAGTTTGCGACACAGCTTGTTGCTCGTTTACCCGCTACGTCTATGTAAAACTTTCTTCTTTAACAAAAATAATATAAAAAAATAGAAGCAAAATCTAAAGAAGTCAAATCCCTCCAACACTGCAAAAATAAACAATCGACATCTTCCATATGTTCTCGATAGCATATATATAAAGTCGAGTCCAAATCAGTACCTTTATCTCCAAATTGGTTATAGTAGGAACCTAATTGAAAAGAACTTTGCAAAACAAAATATTGATCTTTATAGGAACAAACATGTTCCATCAAGTAAAGACATTAAATATAGGCAACACACCTTGGTTAATATTGTTCTTAGAAGAGCTAACCTAGAAACACTTGAAGGATCTCACTGCTAAATCTATTTGCCAACATTACCAAAAAGATAGTGATAACATACCCCTTGGCGCAAACCAAGGGCCACGTCCCAGCCATACCAAGGGTCTTGGTCGGCCGCTAACGCAGCTGGGGACTCCCGACAATAGCCATGTCAGAGGGTCTTACGCACGCAACCGTCTGCCCAGCAGAAGGAGCTCACGTAGGACAAGACTCCATAACATATACGGAAAATCTAACGGCTCTAAGAGACAAAGGGAAAGCTCAGAGCATTACCACCTGGGCCAATTGCAAGCTATCACACGATGAAGAGCACGATTACCCAATTAGCGCGCCCGATCCTATCTGGTCCAACGCCCTTGTTTGTCGTATGGACTGATAGGGAGATCTCAATATAAAAGGTATCCTCTATCCGCCGGAAAAGGGAGGACCCTTCACTGTCACTCTCAATTATCACATTAAACTCGACACCTCAAACCACTTACTTGACCGTCAGAGCGCTCTTCCGGGATCACCTCCCAGAAAATGGTTGATGGCTCTTTTTCTGTTGTGATCTTACCAGGTCTCCGTTACTGCAATCATCTCAAGCTTCCGGAGTTGGAGAAATCAGTCACACCATTTGGCATCGTCCGGTGTGTGACAAGCAATATGAAAAACCACACATCACTTGAACATGAATATGTTGAATGAAAACACCAGCGAAATTAGCAAAATACCGATAAGCCCAGTGCGGCCGATGGCGTCATTGGAACCAGTTCTCACATCCGTGACATCGTTGGCCTTAACCACTACAAATACGAGAAACCTACCTGTAATGTCCCAACAATGCCAATAAAAAATTTTCATTTTAAACATCGAGTCATACAACCAATTGTTCCAAAACCAAATAAAGTAAAAGTGTAATTTTCAAATATTAGAGTATCTCAAAAATAACCAATGCAGAAAAAGCATTCAGGGGATGTGGTGCAGTCAAGCCGGGTCCTTCCTTTTAAAACTGGAAGTACCTGAAAAATGTTATATCACAAACCATAAGCACAAAGTTTAGTTAGTTCCCCAAAATACCACATACTAGACACACATTGTCATGGGCTACCCCCATGGTATTGCATACAAGTGACATAGGTTACCCCCATGGTCTTTTATACCATTGCCATGGGCTGTCCCAATGGTCTTCCCTTGCAGTACCTTGGCTGCCCCAAGGTCTTAGACACAAGCTCCATGGGCTACCCTCATGGTTTTTCATACAAATGTCACGGGATACCCCCAGGGTCTTCCATGCAAGTATAACAAAGACAACTAGCATCCTACATAACACAAGCTAGTGGGCCGACATTGGTGTCTTCGACCCACGAGTATAGTGAGAAGACACACCTCTACCTTGAAGACAAGATATACCATCCACTTTAGCCGACGATATTAAGTCTCCCCTTAAACCCTAACTTTGGCCCCAAGATTCCTCAACTATATAATGTCATCCCTAGTCCCATATTTCGTACACTCCTCTCTTCCCCTAAGGCTTGGACGAAAATTGTTACTTTCCCCTCCCTCTTCTCTCTCTTAAGTCATCCTCTTGCTAGCTTGGGTGTGAACCATTAGAGGCACGACACTTGTGGTGCTTTCTTCCAAGAGATCTATAAGAATGAATCATTCTTATTTACTACAATAAAAATTAATGCATGTAATCCTAGACCCTAATTTGTGTTTTTCAAAAATTACCTAGGGATCTTAAGGTTTCTTATTTGATGTTCTTAGTTATAGGTTCAATAGAGAAAACATAAATCATATTTAGGTTGCATGCAAAATTAAGGGTTTTTAAGTTTATTTGTTTTACCTAAATCCTATCACTTATGACCCACCTGGTTGTAGTGAAAACAAATCGACAAAGATCCCTCAGGACAATCCCTGTTGAAATGACTAGTTTGGCCGCAATTGAAGCAACCCACTTTCTTTTCACGATAGCTCCTCTCGTGAGACCTCCCATACTTGGCATAACGGTCCCGGCCCTGCCATCCGCTAACATGTGAATTGAAAGCCTTGGGCTTCTTAGTTGAGCCCTCTTCTAACATGTATTGTGGACCCAAGCAAGATCTCTCCCTAAAATGGGTTGTGAACTCATCCCATGACATAGTCTCCAACTCAGTAATCGTAATAGACCGCGCAATCAAATCCCAACACGCCCCAATCCAATGTTCAGGCGGAGATGTGGCGGCCAACATTATCTTTTTCCAAAGCTCCACTGTCAAATTTCTTGCTACACCCTCCTAAACCAAAGAAGATCCTTAGAACTGTAACCCCACTGGTGGTTATGACCATGAGTATCCAAAATTTATCACCTCCGATCGCCAACTAAAAACCATTCACACCGCCAAACCTATTTCCTTCACCATACCAACAAATGATGTTGTCGTTAGCAATCCATATGCCCACCTTCTCTTTCTAACAGCCAAACCAACAGCAAACGCTATACAATCCAATACAAACAAACCTCTCAATATACAATGTCATGTCCATACAACCATATATGACATCACAACAACCACAACCTAATTATAACCAGCAAATTCCAAACCAAGACTGCCTCTAAAGAAGTGTTACATCTCCCTTCGCGAAAGAGCTACTCGAACTATCCCACCTGAAGACCTAAAACGACACCATAGACCCCGATCGCCATATTGACACGTACCAATAAACCATAACTTCACTAAAGCTCAATAAGCATTATTGGCGCACATGCTTCTAGACGACCCTAGATGGCAACGCAGGCACGTGGCTGAAGATGATGCGAGCACGGAGCATATATGACTTTGGGTGGTTAAAATACCTCTTCCTAATGAATGTAATGCAACTAAGAAAATACAAGGGAGACTTTAACTCCATCATAGGATGTAAAAAAAGGGAGTCTGTCAAATATTACCTCACAGGGTTCACAAACACCACCTTGGATGTTCCAGGGCATGATGAAGGCCTGGTTGCAGGAGCCTTCACGTGGGGACTCTTGCCAGAATCCCTATATCAAAAGCTAATAGGGAAGAAACCCCAAACATGCGTTGAGCTCAAAGAAAAATTGGAACTCTACCTATGACAAGAAGAAGGAGAAGCCTAAAAAATGACATATATGAACGCGATGTCAGCCACACACACATAACAACACCACCAACCTAGTGCCTACCAAGAAGGCCATAGTTAAAGTAGGTAATATGGACAAGGAGGACGACCACCAAGGAGGCTTAGACCATTCCATAAGGAAGAACGGAGGGGGAATACATTTGGATATATACACTATGACATACAAACCCACCGGGAAGAACGCAAGCTCAAAGACGAGATATTGTGAATACCACAAGAACAGATCTCACACACTACCAACTGATCCATGTTGAAGCGAGAAATGGAGGAGAAGCAACTAAAAGGAAACCTAGTAGGAATCACACGGAGCTTACACACCAAGTTCAAAGCAGAAAACCCCAAAGAGGGCGAAAAACCGTGCAACTGGGCTCAAGAAATCTTAACCATACACGGCCGCAGACGACAACCAGACAACCATGATGGCATCAATAGCATTTCAAGATGCGTGCAAGGCCTATCGTTCTCACATACAGACCCACGGCTCCCGGGATGGAGGGTCGACGATCCACCGATCATCTAAGGCTTGATACAGAACATCATAATACATTGTGTATACATCAACACAAGTGGCTCCGTAGATATTATTTATGAACACTGTTTCTGCCTCCTCCGAATATGTAGAAGGAGGGCCTCAAACCCAACGCGGGACAACTAAAAGGATTCATCGGACATAGCCAGAGGCCTCTAAGAACAATTCACCTACTGTTCATGCTAAGCAACCACGACAAGAAAAAAAGACAGTGCTCCTAGACTTCGTAGTGATTCGAAACCCTATCGAACACAAAATGATACTAGGGCGAACGACCCTATTAAAAATTGGGATGGTATCATCCACCATACATGGTGTCCTAAAATTTTGCACAAAAAATAGGCTAGGAACAGTTCAATCAATCCATGTAGAGAACTACAATGTCATTAAATCATCCAACCGGCAGACATCACCAAAGGAACCAAGAGGCCATCATCAGAGAAAACAAATAAGATAGAGGTCTTGAACACGAAATATCCAGACCAGTCCATATGAATTGGAGTTAACCTCCCACCGACCATGAGAGAAGCACTGTTGGAACTCCTCAAGAAGTACAAACATGTATTCGCATGGAAACCCACAAATATGGTAGGGTGGGTAGAAGGATAATAGAGCACAACTTGAACATTAAACCAGGAACAAAGGATCTCTGACAAAAGGAATGGGTTCAAGGGGGAGACAGGAACAAAGCAATCAATGTAGAGGTCGCCAAACTTGCCAAAGCATGGATTCTTAGAAAGCCAATCTTCCCAACATGGATCGCAAACTTGGTCATTGTGAAGAAGCATGATAGAACGTGGCGAATGTGTGTTGATTACTCGAACTTAAACAAATATTTCCTTAAGTACAGCTACCCACTCCCAGAGATTGACCAGAAGGTAGATCCCCTTCACAAATTCAAATGGAAATGTTTCATGGACGCCTACAAGGGTTACCATTAGATACTCATAAGTAAAGAAGAATAAGAGAAAACGGCCTTCTTCATGAATCACGGATCGTTCTACTATAGTAAAATGCCATTCAGCCTAAAGAATGGAGGAGCGACCTACTAAAGGCCGATGGACTCCATCTTTGCCAAGCAGATCGTACGTAATGTAGAAGTATACATTGACAACATGGTCATCAAGAGTCCTAATGAGACAACCCTTATTAAAGACATCGAGGAAACCTTCAAGACCTTGGAGATGGTCCAAATGAAAATAAAACCATGAAAGTGAACATTCAATGTGGAATAAGGACAATTCTTAGGAACATAAATTACGAGCAAAGACATCCAACCAAGCCCAACCAATGTAGAAGTGTTGCTAGGAACATAATCTCCACATACCCTAAGGGACATGCAGGAACTGAACAGAAAACTGACTGCGCTGATTCGTTTCATATCTAAGTCGGCAGAGAAAGTCATACCACTCTTCCCGCCACTTAGTTGCATAAAAAATAACAACTTTTATTGGACAGCAGAAGCTGTAGCGGCGCTAAAACAATTGAAGGAAGCCTTGTACAAGCTCCCAACTTTGGCCAGCCCCATACTAGGAGAAACACTCCTGGTATACTTATCATCATCTAATAAGGCAATATCCTCAGTCGAGAGGGAGGGAAGAAAATGTTGGATTAGATGTCTAAGCCCATAACTATTATTGGTATGTACTTGACCCGAGAGTAGCATGGTCCATTTGGGTTGCATATCATCAGGACAATTTGTGAGGATGGACTTTTGAGAGAAGGTTATTTATGGTTTATTAATATATTATAAGTTATAATATATTAATATGAAATCATATGTTTTAATTAGTATCGATCAAGAATTAATGTGGAATTAATTTAGTGATCAAAAGAGACTAATTAAATCTATGGGGACTAATTATGATAATTAGTTATATTTATATGTGTTGGGCTTATGATCCATGTTGGACCAAGTTTATGTATGGATACATAAAGAGTTGGGCCACATGAACCATGGATCATAAAACCCATGGGTATGGATTATGGGTTATACCCATGACCCTTGGAATCCTACATATAAATAGGTTACTCCATAGCCGAAATTACCACTTCTTTTCTTAGAGAAATATGGAGGTGTTTTGGTGCATGGAATTCTCTCTCAAGAGCCACCTTTGTCCTAGGTGTGTTCTGATTCAATTTGAGGCATTTCATACTATTGGTGCTAAGCTCTTAAGGCCAAATACATCAAGACTTCAAGCCACATAAAAGGTATGTTTCCCTAACTAGTATATTATATGATTTATGTCAAATGCATGCTAGCCATAGGTTTAATGCCTTGGAAACCATTTGCATGTATAATTAGTGAAAACATAGATCCAAGGTATTTAGGGTTGTATGTGCACCATATGATGTTGTATTATACCAAAACCCAACAGTGGTATCAGAGTCATGGGTTGTTTTCTACTATATTTGATGCAAATGTATTTTTTTCAAGTTGATGGAAAAAAAAGAAAAAAAAAAAGAAAAAAAACATGAAGTTTGTCAAATTTTATGATAATTACTTGATTTTATGAAAAACTAATTATTTGTAACATTTGAGTCACTTTACTACAAGAGTTGAATTAGCTCAATTTATTAAAAGATAGAATGATATGATTATTTTATTTGTTTTAAAAGTTTGATCTAAGTGGTTTTAAGGAGTTACAAATTTTGTCATAAAATTTAGGAACTCAAAAGTTTTTTTAAAGTTATGATCTTAAGAGTTTTGAAAGGTTTCAAAACTTGTCCTCAAGTTTTGGAATTTGTAAAGTTACCCCCATGTCTACTTTAATTCCAAACTAGACCTTAGAATTTTAAAAGTTAAAATTCAACCCTTATACTTTATAATATTATAAGTTAATAATATTTATATATATGTATAAGAGTAAAGTCAGTCTTACCGTTAGTAGGCCTCATTCACGAAGCCAATCTATAAAGGGGTATAAGGTTACTGCCTATAAAATGGCAGTTTAATGGGTGTCCACTCTCACCCACCGCTTCCTTGACCGGTGGAGGGTCGTTAGCCGAACGGGTAGGACAAGGACTATAATTCCCCCTTCATTAAAAGTATTAATGATAAATACTAAGTAACTAAACCTTTTATAAATACCCAATCTTAGTTACTTAGGAAAATGTGAATAAGGTGCTAATCCATGAAATTACACTTTGCACTTTGTTTAAGTTGGTTAATGGAGCGTGAGTGGTTAACCGACACACTAACTCGTATTTAACAAGGTAGGCAAAGGGTAACTTAATGTTTATCATAGTATCGATGGAGCGTGTGTGGTTAACAGGCACATCAATTGAGGGGTAAACACTTACGGGTACAAAGTAATTTGCATGGTTACTTCACACCTTGTTTTGTGATCCTCGGCATCCCAGTCACAAAACCTGAAGGGTACACTCGAGATTGAAACATGCCATTGAAAAGTTCAATGAATCTCAAAAGATCTAGTTTCAAATCCAATTAAAACCTAATAAATTATTTCGTTTTTCATGGTGGAAATTGGTGAATCGTCATTCACCTACCTTCAATATTTTATAGCTTGGATTACGGCATCCCTCTTCCAAGTTATAAAATAGTTTGTTGGGTCCTAGCCTTAATATTTCATATTGGGTGTTATATTAAGGAATTTAAATCAACTATCTTGAATATCTCCCAAAAGATGTCTAGTTCAGACATCTATGATCTTCCCAAATATCTTGGAACTTCACTTCCTCCACCTCCTCCAATTATTCTCCCCAACCCACAAGTTCAAGGTCACTCAAGCCCTATTGGCAAGGCAAGGTCTAGGTGTGATCACATCTTGGAGATGAAGTCACATACTGACAAGCCAGGAAAGTTGGGTGTCAAAGTCTTAAGAAAGTTAGTGGTTCAATCACTTTCTAAGTCACATAGTGAGTTCCTTAGGACTCCTATGAAACAGACTGTGACAAGACCCTTAATGATCTTATCTATTTGCTTTGTGCTGCTAAATCAGAAATGATTTAGTGTACTAGTAAATCAAATTTCATTAGGAGATCAACTTCCCAAAACTTTATGGACAGGGACAATAGTGACACAGGAAATCCACAAAAGCATTCTCTTCCCAATGGAAAGGGATCGGCCATAGTCAACTCGGTTGACCAAATGGTAAAGAGAAAGGCTAAGTCTGAGATAGTCCCATGTACTATTACCTAAGGGTCCATATGGTCCTATTGCCAAAAGGAAAGGGCATTGGTTGCGAAGCTGTCAATTTTACCTGAAAGATCATAAGGCTAGTAAAGTCAACAAGTTTGACTCTATTTCAGGTAAGGTCCACTATCTAACTCGGTTAAGTTTCTATTCTGAGATTCTTATTACAAGATGTGACTGGGTCACATGTTGATGTTTAAGAATCAAAGGAAAAGTGAAGGAAACTTAAAGAAATAGTATATTGAATCTGATCGCGAAGATGGATTTCTATTGCTTGATTGAAGACTGGATTCTTGAGCTACTCTTAGGAGTTATGATAGATTGCTAGGAAACAAGTAATAACATAGTTTTCATTTCAAGTTACATTGTAAGGAAAAAGTTTTTTCCGCATTTTAAAATAAATAAAAGTTTGTTTTACTTTATTTTTATCCCTTACAATGGCATTCATGAAAACTTGATGTTTGTATGTTTATAGCAATATTGGAAATATGAATTTGATTCGTTCATTTGTGGTAGTGTCTAAATTTACCAAATAAGGAAAGATTCTCATCACCCAAGTTTCAATTGGACCAAAACTTGGAATCATGCAAGTTGTATAGTATGATGAATGAGAACTTTCGAGCATTGGAAAAATTAAGACCAACTACTTGTTCACATGGATGTGTGAGTCAAGAGAAGGACTAAGGGATCAAGTACACTTTCTTGTGCACTTATCAAAGTCCACCACAAAATATGGATAAGACTATTCGTCATGATTTACTAAGGTTTAGTAAATATGATTATACTTACAAGCTTAAGTATAATTCTGAAACATTGGAAAATTTTCAATGTATGACAGAACGAATAAGAAAAATCAAATTAGGCAGAAGGATAAAAGTTTCTCAAATCTGAAAAGATGGGAGAGTACTTTAGTATCATGTTTTAAGGTCATCTTAATGATTTTGAGACCTTATCACAATTCATCCTCTAAGTACATTCTGCTAGTTAAGAAGAGGAATTATGAATTGTTGAAGTGGTTAAATCAAGAAGATGATTCATACTTCATTCCAAAACAATTCATAGAGTTATACTCTAAGATTGTAACTTGAGTGACATGTCTTAAAGAAGGTTTAAAACACTTGTCAAAGGTAAGAGTAAAAGTTTTCTACTCTTGTACATTTGAAATTGGTAAGTTGTGATGTTTTGGATAAAACAAAGACCAACTAAGGCTAATTGTGTTAAGTGTCTATCTTGATTAGAATCCACACTAACTCTTGAATATTTGGCAAGAAAGTCGTATAGGTCAAGGAGACAGTGGGAGTCTAAAAGATCCTGAAAAAGGTTTCAATAAGTAATCAAGAATAAAACTTGTATTTCATCGCTAGCACACAAGTAGAGGTTTATAAACTATCGTGCTGACATTTCTGTGCCCATTCCAGTTAAGTTGGCTATACATTTGAGTTCTACATGTTCTCAATTGTTTGCATAACTACTTGGAAGCAATGGCAGGCCCTTGAGCTGCCAGGTGGCAAGAAGTTAAGATTGCACAAGTTCAGTCCATATGAGTTTGGATTTGTCATTATCCTTGTCTTGTAACTATGGTTTTGACAATTCACATGGATAAGAACACATACACCATTAAATCTAAGTGTCATAAGGTTTCTCTTCAATTCATGAAAATGATGGTAAGGAAACTCTTTCACTAAGTAGATTTTGAGTAGATAGCAATTATGGGAATGACAAAAGGTCTAAACATTATGATTACGGCATCCCTCTTCATAATTGTTTAGACACACATGTAAGCTATCTAAGAGAGGTGTATGATATTTATAAAGTTTTATCAAGGAAGTCTAGTATCAGAAATCTGAACTTTGGTAAGAAAGTCAATAAAGTATTGATTTCTAGAAATTTAGTTCATTTCTGGGTACATGTCAAAGCTAGTGGGAGCATAAGTGTTATGCTAATAATCATCATGTTAGTGGGAGCATGATAATTATGATAAGTATTGCAAGTTAGCAATGTTAATTATAGAAAACAAAAGTTTCAATTCATGAGGTTGCAGGGGTTGAAAAAGTTGTTTTGCTATAATTAAGGGAGAGGAAATTATACTTCATCTCAAATCTAAAAGCTTAGATTGAGGTCTTAATCGTATTTAGTCAAGAATATATATGAATTTCATGTTGGGATGGCTCAACATAAGGAAATTCTATATATGGGTTCATTATTTGCGTTCTAAAATTCGATTATGATTACGGTATCCCTTTTCATAATCTGAATTATGAGAACTTGGCAAATAGAAATGGAAATATTATAGCAAAAGACTGGTTTAGTCTTTATGTGAGACATCATGAATCATGTCCCATATGCTTCGGATATAGGATCGATTACATGTGCTATATTCACTCTTTTTAAGTTTTTCCAAACTGGGGCATGAAAAAGGGAAAAAGGTCTAGAAATTGATATGACTAAAATGATTAAGCAATTGTTGAGGACAATCTAAGGTTTACCAAAGATTGGTTGCTCAAGGACAGTTGGAAGTATAGTATTAATTCTGGAAGGACCATATTAACATAATCTGTAAGGAGGCAACTCTTGTTTAGAAGTGATAGTCAAAATGGAATATGGAAATGCTTCAAAGTTAGAAAGTATTCAACCTGTATGATTAGGAAACTTAATGCAAGAAGGATGTTTCCAAGGAGTTGATCTCCTTTGGAATACTCTGTAATGATTGTTGCCAAGTATTTGTGAATTTGTGCATAATCATTACAAGAGGATCAATGCATATAAGTTTAGAATCTAACAGATTTAAGTAAATGGCATGAATTTGGAATTCTTGCATTTGTAGTAAGATTTGGTACTGTGAAATGAGAATCATTGGAGTTATGTTCAATTGATCTATTTCACAAAGTAAAGATCATAGACAAACATAATATGCATACTTGGTGTGTGACATGACTAGTGTTTTGAAAAACATAGTGTACATGCTTGGAGCATGGGACAACTATTGTTTTAATTCAAGAATAAAGTTGATAGCTGAAACAGTATACAATGAATAATGTGTAATCATATGGTGATAAATAAAAGGTGTTTTATTTATATTCATAAGTTCTGAGACCATATTGGATTTTATTATTATTGTGTTTCACTTTGCATGTTTTGACTTCCAGAATAACTAGGTCATTGTTCTGATTGACTAAGTTATTCAAACCATCCACAGTCGGTCATATGTTGGAAGTAGATATGAATCAAGACTGTCATGGGTTGGGTTTGTAGAGGTCTAAGATGTTGGACAAGGTGGTGCTAAAACACTCATGATTACTCATAAGTTCTGAGTATTGGATTCAACCCGCGCTCATTGGAATCACTTCATGGATTTTATCACGAGTGATCATGAGACGATAATATCTTATATTCTTCAAACCTAGAGATATGAGTTGTTACTATGAGTTGGTTATACATTGATTGCACGAAAACGCATTGGTAACTCGATGTTATAAAATGTGCCTTTGTATATGATTCAACAAGTAGTAGAACAAGCCATATGAGTCGAAGTTTATCCATTCCTTTTACCTTCGGGATAAAAGCGATATCTGTGGGCCCCTCGATGATTTGATGATGACAAATGGAAGTGCTCGGCCGGGCCAGGACTGATTTGATTTGTTCAATTAGTCAATCGTCATAAATCGGAAATCGGGAAACAACAAATGGACAGAGAGAATGATGATAATCCATGTCTCAGTCCATATGATATCTAGAATGGACGAATATATGATCCCTTATCTAATGAACGCGTCATTGATTTGTTCAGAGTTCGACAGTGGCTTTAAGAGCTACGATTGCTAGTCGGGTTATGAAGTCGTACTTGCAATAATAGTTTTAGACTTATCCAAGTGGGAGACTGTTGGATTAGATGTCTAAGCCCATAACTATTATTGGTATGTACTTGACCCGAGAGTAGCATGGTCCATTTGGGTTGCATATCATCAGGACAATTTGTTAGGATGGACTTTTGAGAGAAGGTTATTTATGGTTTATTAATATATTACAAGTTATAATATATTAATATGAAATTATATGTTTTAATTAGTATCGATCAAGAATTAATTTGGAATTAATTTAGTGATCAAAAGAGACTAATTAAATCTATGGGGACTAATTATGATAATTAGTTATATTTATATGTGTTGGGCTTATGATCCATGTTGGACCAAGTTTATGTATGGATACATAAAGAGTTGGGCCACATGAACCATGGATCATAAAACCCATGGGTATGGATTATGGGTTATACCCATGACCCTTGGAATCCTACATATAAATAGGTTACTCCATAGCCGAAATCACCACTTCTTTTCTTAGAGAAATATGGAGGTGTTTTGGTGCATGGAATTCTAAGAGCCACCTTTGTCCTAGGTGTGTTGTGATTCAATTTGAGGCATTTCATACTATTGGTGCTAAGCTCTTAAGGCCAAATACATCAAGACTTCAAGCCACATAAAAGGTATGTTTCCTTAACTAGTATATTATATGGTTTATGTCAAATGCATGCTAGCCATAGGTTTAATGCCTTGGAAACCATTTGCATGTATAATTAGTGAAAACATAGATCCAAGGTATTTAGGGTTGTATGTGCACAATATGATGATGTATTATACCAAAACCCAACAGAAAACTCCCAACCTACATTGTCAGTCGAGCTCTGTAGGGACCTAAAATCAATGACCCTATTTTGGAGAAGTTGATACTAGCCCTCATCCACACAGCTCGGCATCTAAGACATTATTTCTAGGCACATCAAATAGAAGTCCTAACTAACTTCCTAATTAAACAAATCCTCCTTAAACCATAAATGTCATGACGACTAGCAAAGTGGGCAATAGAACTAGGGGAACATGACATCAACTATCACCCTCGGACGAGCATCAAGGAGCAGGCTTTGGCAAACTTCCTACTAAAGATACCAGGTAACCCAGAAACACAAGACCAAGCCAAGATTCTAGGTGAAACGGCAGTAACAGACTGAGAGAAGGCATGAGTATGGACGCTATTCACTGACAAGGCGTCAAGTAAAGAAGGATTTCGAGCGGGACTGATACTAAAAATCCCAGATGGGGAAGAAGTCACCTATGCACTTTGTTTTAACTTCAACACGTCAAACAACAAACTTGATTATGAAGATCTACTAGCCAGACTAAGAGAAGATGGGGCCAGAAAGAGTAACAACCATGAGAGATTCAATGCTAGCAGCAAACCAAATCAACTGAGAATTTGGAACGAAGGATAAACGAATGGAGAAATATGTGAGGATAGTAAAAAATCTAACAAGCTCCTTCAAAAGTTTTTCGATAAATCAAATATCGAGGGGAAGCAACAGGAGGGCGGATGACCTCAACAAACTAGCATTGACATGCTTCGCTCATCTATCCAAGAAGGTGTCGATAGAATTATTGGAAGAAAAAAGCATCAAAAAGCGCCAGGTTGTAACATCTCGAGATTTGCAAGTATTTTTGAATCCTCTCTTTTATTATTATTTTGTCATTTGTAGTCCTTGGGGTTGGAAGAGTCGAGCCATGAGAAGCCTAAGGGCTAAAGTTGCAACTTTGAGAACAAGACGAGTACGCTAAGCATACTAGGCACGCCCTAGTACGCTGGGCGTGCACTTGTGTACACTAGACGTACTCACGACAGATGGAAACCCTAACATTTAGGGTTTGGATGCTATATAAACATCCATATGAGCTCAAAACCCTCCATCATCTCAACATCCATAGTTTTAAGCTGTTTTCCCCAAACCCTAACCCCTTTCTTGAGTGTATGAGCTAAAAGTGTATGTTTTGAGTAGTTGGAGAAGAAGGTGTTGCATCAAGAAGTTGGAAAAGGAAGACAAGCTTGTAGATCTGAGGTTTTGTGACATCCCCATTTTCACAGCGAGAAAAGACCGATTTTGTTTATGCTTTATAAAAATCAGAGTACCTCTTTTAATAAAAATGTTATAGAATTTGTTCCCAGAAAAACATGATAATTGCGTTATCAAACATTTCTAAAGAAATGTATTTTTTATTCACTTTTAAAACATTTGGGATGTCATCGTCAATACAGAAACATAAGCATAAACAGAACTTACATTCGTTTATACTAGTGATCTACATCTCTTTTAAATCTCTCAGTGTAATGTAACTTCATATCGACACATGTGATATAAATAAACTGAGTGGGTCAGGTTGGGAAACCTGGTGAGGACATAGGGTTTTCAACCCACAATAATATAATTATTATATTTAAACATCAAACAATCAACCCAATTACCCATTCCCATTATCTTCTTAAGGATTTACCTAAGGATTAGCTAACCCTTGTTCATTCATTCCTAAGGATCATCCTAAGGAAACAACATGAAGTCCATTGTTGCCAATGACACAGTGGTCAAGCGCAGCTGCTAATATTATCGCGTAGGCGCAGCTGCCAGAATTGGGACATTTTCTATGAGGAACTTCTGTCGGTATTGACCTTTAAACGCTACTGTCATGGTCATAAGGCTCTCTATTAGGCGCAACTTCCGATACTGTCCTTAGAGCGCAACTGTTAGGACGTTTACCGTAGATCTAAAACATCTATGGGTTGTGGCGCAGCTGCCAGTGCTCATCTATAGGATGCTAGGTCCATTACTGCCAGTGTTTACCTATAGGGCACCAGGTCCATACTACAATGTTCCTCTATTTCAGCTTTTATCCCTCATCATTCATCTACCCATGTTTTACCTAACATATTTTGTAGATATAAAATACTTTATACAACTTACATCATTTAAAACATGTATAAAAATCTTTCACCAGCATAGACAACAAGTATTCAGATAATATGCACACATAACACGTAATTTATATTAAAATACTTCATATCTATGTGTAAGATGAAATGAACTATGCACTCACCTGATTAGGTGGTGACTCTGTACTCGGACATCGCTTCGTTATCTCAAAACAATTTTCCCTCGACAAAACAGCGGGTTTTCTTGGAAACCGGGCTCCGCCAGAGCAGAGTTTCTATGCCGAAGGCTCCTCTTTTTGGAGCCGTCAGGCGCTCCGGGGCTTCCGCCTCGTGCTAGGGGGTTCCCTAGGCTTTTTGGGGGGTTTTGGGAGGCTTAGAGAGAGTTTCTAGAGAGAGAAAGAAGGGGTGAAGGTGTGAGGTTGAAGGATGCCCCAACACCTCTATTTATAGTGCTCCTGGAGCGTCACCACGTCGTGGTGTTGCGTAGGCTCCAAGTTTTCACCTGGTGCTGACACGTGGCATTACACACAGGGTGGAAATCAGCCGATTTTCAAAAATTTATAACTTTCGCATACGAACTCTGTTTTCGATGTTCTTTATATCCAGGCGTAGGTAAAAATAGGATCTACAACGCTCATTTAGACTTTGTCGGCTAATTCTCGACCGATCTTAAATTTAACAGTAGGAGGAGATTATACTGTTAAATGTCCGCGTAAAATTCATAACTTCTACATACGGACTCCATTTTCGTCTATGTTTTTACCGTTGAGCTCCTATTGATGAGATATTCAACTCTCATTAAGGTTGCATAAGCCAAAAACCGCTCGAACTAAAATTCGAGTTTCGGGTTGTACATTGCTAAGCCGAATCTTAGAAAAATCATAACTTCCTCATACGAAGTCAGATGTGGGCGTTCTTTTTATGGATGTTCTCGGTTTAATGTATACTACAACTTTGGTTTAGATCACTAAGGCTAAAAATTCATCCATCGTAAATTCACTATTTACGTCTCCCGGTGATGTGTTGGTTTTGCCGTAAAACTTCGACGAGCCATAACTTCTTTGTTATAACTCGGATTTCGGCGTTCTTTATATGTAGGAAACCCTTGAGACATATTATACAACTTGGGTAAGATTATTTATTCTAAATAATCTTTTGTCGAAAAGTCATTTTCGACCCCTATTATCTCTAAATTG
Organism: Lactuca serriola; assembly: GCF_051521515.1. Taxonomy (NCBI): domain Eukaryota; kingdom Viridiplantae; phylum Streptophyta; class Magnoliopsida; order Asterales; family Asteraceae; genus Lactuca; species Lactuca serriola. Next base: position 26,292,854 of record NC_136415.1, on the reverse strand, counting down.
AGTAGCCCGAATCTACGGGCGTTAAAATTATCTCCCCCTTAGGATGATTACGTCCCGGAATCATCAACGAAACAAGGCTCACATGATGACTCCATACATTACCTCTTCATCATAAGTAATAATCATAACTTTGATGTTTCTTCGAACGAGTATCTAACTCTAAGACTTCCTGACTGCAGGCGGTGCTCGATCTTGCACTTGCTCCCTATCTCACGTTAGACTCCAAATTATGACCTTCAAGTCACAATCTTGATCCTCACTGGATATGAACTTAACATAAGTTCTTTTATTACTATCATGGACCGATGTGTTATATTCTAATGACCTCTCATCGTATGTTGCAACGCTCAGACTCAGGTCTCTTAGAGTCAAATTCTAGAACAGAATATACCTTCCTTCATGTTCTAATGTGATACAATCACATTTCAATATGTAGCATTTCTAGCTACAAGCTTCTTACTTTAACGGCGATTCGCGATACTCCTATTGGTTGCTTCGATTATCTTTTATTTCAATCTTCCGGCTTAAGTCAGATGTTATATCAAACTTGGTTCTCTGAACCACGTAGCATATTCATCTCAGTCGGACTAGATTTGATATGACCACTAGGGTCGGAATAACAATCATCTTCTTAGTCATTACCGAAATGATGATAACGACATACTTGAATAAAATGGAATCAATTACTAGCTCCTTGGTAACCTTTTGACTTTCCCTGATCCAAGTGTGAGTCTTGTGCTTCCAGTAGTATAGGCCTCTGCTATCATTCACACCTACTCATACCCGTCCCAAGTATTGTCTTGCAGTTTTCCAAGTCACCATACAAGAATAATCACATAATAGCTTAACAAACCAGATAACAAAACGAGGGTTTTATATTATTCTTTGAAATGATTACATAGGTGTTCAAGTTCACCCTAGACTATGCCTCTAACAGGCTACATCACGAGGTACTATCTACACGACTACTTCATAACTCGATCTTTGGATGTCAAGCCTTCACTCCTGAATCCTCGCATTGTCATCTGCTTCATCAAGGATCATTTGAAATGCTCTCGCCTTTGGCTTTGGCGGTACATTTGGCTTTGTATCCCCCTCTCTCTTTGGTCAGTCTTGCTTGAAGTGCCCTTCCTCGTTACATCCGTAGCACACCCTTTTGTTGAATGTACACTCGTTGGCATAGTGCCCATGCTTCCCACACTTGAAACAAGTCACCTCCTCACTGCATTTTCCAGTGTGTTTCTTTTTTCACTTTTTGCACCATCTTTCTTCACTTCCCCCTCCTCTAAACTTCCTCGTATTGGAATTTCTCTTCTCAACGGGCCTTGCCGATCCTTCAGATTTCCTCTTTTCGCCAACCTCAACCTTGCTGGCAGCTCTTCCCTTAATCATATCCTCCACAGATTTGGCAGCCCAGATAGATGCTTCCAGAGTAGGTGCTTGACGTACTGGCACCGCGTACTCCCATGGAAGTCCTTTTGCGTACTTTTCGATTTTTGTCAGCTCATCCGTAACAAGCGCAAGGCGAACTCCATATTTTCTGTGAAGTTTTTGGTGTATTCATCAATAGACATGCTTCCTTTCTTTAAGGTAAGGAATTGGTTTTCTAACTCGAGTAGATTTTGGGCTGAGCAGTACTTACGTTTTAACTGCACCAAAAACTCTGCCCACGTCAGTTGCAGGGGCTCATTGGGGCTTAGAGTCTTCCCCAGAGTGTTCCACCAACAAACCGCGCCTCCTCTGAACTGGCGTACCGCAAACATGGTTTGTAGTTTGCCTCTGCATCCACACGTCATGAAAGCTAACTCCATCTCTGAGATCCAATCCATGACCCCGATCGAATCTTCCTTTCCAGTGAAATTCGATGGCTTGCAAGTCAGAAAATCCTTGTACTTGCATCCATTCCTCTCGACTCCGTCATCCTGGTTGTTTTGTCGAACTATTGGTGGGTTGGCTTGACCAACGGTCCCACTATAGTTCCCTCCTTCTGACTGCCGATCGTTCAATTCGGGCTGTTCAACTGGCATTGTAGGTTCGTCCCTATTTTCATGCAACATCTGCCTCATTTCTTTCCTTTGTTCAGCTAACATAGCCCACATCATGGCTTGTACTCCAGCTATGGTGATTGGCTCAGGTGCAACTTCTACTACGACTGTTATTTGCTGTATCACTGGGGGCTGATCTCGGTTCCCATTTGCATTCACGTTTCCGCTACGGGTCCTTGGCATCTTGATCTATACATCGAATAAGGTGAATCTAGATCTTTATTTAGGATTGACGTTTAAATCATCCTTATCACTCTGAAACGTTTATATGCTAGTTCTAATATCGTAGTTAAATGCTTAGAATCCTAAACACATAAGGTTTCCAGATCCGGTCGGCAATAGACCATAGATCCGAACAAATAACAGCATATCAGGCACAAGCATTAAGCACATAAAAGCATTTTAGGCACAATTCCTAAAATAAGCTAATGCTCACACCTCACAATCATCGCTTAGCATTCTAAGTTTAAGTCTTGAAATAATCCATATTCCTAGTTCGCTTAAACTAATGCTCTGATACCAACTGTGACATCCCCATTTTCACGACTAGAAAAGACCGATTTTGTTTATGCTTTATAAAAATCAGAGTACCTCTTTTAATAAAAATGTTGCGGAATTTGTTCCTAGAAAAACATGATAATTGCGTTATCAAAGCATTTCTAAAGAAATGTATTTTTTTTATTCACTTTTAAAACATTTGGGATGTCATCGTCAATACAAAAACATAAGCATAAATAGAACTTACATTCATTTACACTAGTGATCTACATCTCTTTTAAATCTCTCAGTGTAATGTAACTTCATATCGACACCTGTGATATAAATAAACTGAGTGGGTCAGGTTGAGAAACCTGGTGAGGACATAGGGTTTTCAACCCACAATAATATAATTATTATATTTAAACATTAAACAATCAAGCCAATTACCCAATCCTCATTATCTTCTTAAGGATTTACCCTAAGGATCAGCTAACCCTTGTTCATTCATTCCTAAGGATCATCCTAAGGAAACAACATGAAGTCCATTGCTGCCAATGACACAGTGGTCAAGCGCAACTGCTAATATTATCGCGTAGGCGCAGCTGCCAGAATTGGGATATTTTTTATGAGGCGCTTCTGTCGGTATTGACCTTTAAACGCTACTGTCATGGTCATAAGGCTCCCTATTAGGCGCAGTTTCCGATACTGTCCTTAGAGCGCAGCTGCTAGGACGTTTACCGTAGATCTAAAACATCTACGGGTTGTGGCGCAGCTGCCAGTGCTCATCTATAGGGTGCTAGGTCCATTGCTGCCAGTGTTTACCTATAGGTCACCAGGTCCATACTACAATGTTTCTCTATTTTAGCTTTGAGTTCCTATTAATGAGATCTTCAACTCTTATTAAGGTTGCGTAAGCAAAAAACCGCTCGAACTAAAATTCGAGTTTCGGGCTGTACACTAATAAGTCGAATCTTAGAAAAATCATAACTTCCTCATACAAAGTCAGATTTGGGCGTTCTTTTTATGGATGTTTTTGGTTTAATGTATACTACAAATTTGGTTTATATCACTAAGGCTAAAAAGTCCTCCATCGTAAATTCACTATTTACGTCTCCCGGTGTTGTGTCGGTTTTGTCGTAAAACTTCGACGGGCCATAACTTCTTTGTTATAACTCGGATTTCAGCGTTCTTTATATGTACGGAACCCTTGAGACATATTATACAACTTGGGTTTTATTAATCTTTTGTCGAAAAGTCATTTTCGACCCCTATTATCTCTAAATTGACTAGCCCGGATCTACGAGCGTTACAGGTTTCTTTGTGCTCTAGAAGCTCCAGGAGATAAAAAGCTCCAACCTTTATGCTTGTATGATGTAGATCTTGCTATGCTAGCTTTATGAAACCGTTTCTTGTCCAAAAAGTCCCAAGTTGGTGCAAGTTATGTTTTGATCGAAATAAGTTGTCCTTTCAGACCTTAGAAAGGGTCCTAAGTGATAAAAATGATGTCCCAATAGCTAAAAGTGTCCCATGCATGTAGTAAAAAGGTATTAATGCGTTAACACCATGTATTAAGAACTTTCTGGACGTGCAAAGTCTTAAAGTTCAAGACTTTATGGTTCTAAGGCACATTTGGTCGATGGATCAGGAGTTTGGGCTTAAGTACTTAACCCATTAAGCACTTATTAGGGTTTTGGTGAAATTTGTGCACGTCACGCGTAATTTCGGTACACCCAGCATACTGAGTCAACCACCCCGATGGTGGTCAACGTAAAGCAAAGTACGTCCCGCGTACGCCCTCTGTTGGGCTTTTGGCGATTTGGGCTTCAGGATTGGGCTCCTTTTTAGGCCAGTTTGACATGGGACTTGATGGGCTTGCTAGGCTTTCTGAATAGATGTGCTTTCGGCTGGTAGTGGTAATAGATCTTAAAATGAGGCCAGATTAGGGAGTTGGGGCCCAATTGGGAAGATTGGGCCAATGATGGGCCTTATGTATATGGACTTTTGGATAGTGAATTTGATAGTGGGCCGTGGCCCAAATTAGAGAAAAGGAAAATGGACTATGTGGACCCTTAGTCAAGATTGATATCCCATGTGTTGACTTAGTATTCGTTATTTTGGATAGTTCATGATTTTCAGTGAGACGGCGGTCTGAGACTTTCAGTCTAATTCAACACTACTTGCGAGGTAAGTTCTTTTCATTATACTCAAGGGTCGAAGGCACCAAGGCTGGACCTTTGGATTGTTATCTTGCTTTATTGTTAGTGTGATCTGTTAGATCGGTATCCTAGTAGATAGGATGTATGTGGTTATGATCATTTAGATCGGTATCCTGGTAGATAGGATGTTGTCATGCTTAGTGATTTGTAGATCGGTTTGTCTGTCTGTAGACTGTTACGTGATTATCTGATATATGTGCACATGATTGATTGGTGGTTGAGGCTTATCTGCTTTGTGCGAGAGCTAACAGACCGAGATGGTTATGGGTCGAGAGTATTCCATCCCGATGATGATTTGACTGATAGTATGTGGGCATTCTAACCTGATGGTTGTGGGCCGAGGGTATACCATCCTGAGGATGATTGGACCCTTAGTATGGTGGCATTCCAACTCGATGGTTGAGGGCCTGGGGCATTCCAACCCGATGGTTGATTGGGCCTATAGTATGTTGTTATTATATGTGTGTTATTTATTGTGCAGGTATTTTGGGGAAACTCACTAAGCGTCGGGCTTACAGTTTTGGATTTTGTTTCAGGTACTTCAGATGATAGCGGGAATTTGATTTATAGGATACTCTGACATAAACTATTTGGAAAACACTTTGTAATAAGTAATTATTTTCGAATGGTTGAAAAGCTTTAAATTGGCTTGAATTTTATGGATGTTACACAGGTATGCACGCTTTCATCCGAACAACCAAACTGGATGACACCCTTCTTGGACTATCTCCAACATGGGATACTCCTTGAAAACTACGAGGAAGTACTCCGATTAAGTTCTTGGCATTTGGGGTTGACCATTCTCCTAGGAAAATCGCATCGTCCGCATATTGAAAATAAGACACGATTGGTTCGTTATTTGGAAGGGAAACACCTTTGAATATGCATTGACTCGTATCTTCTTCCATTGCGATATTGAGTCCCTCATCAGCCATAATAAATAAGAAGGGAGATAGTGAGTCCCCCTTCTAAATTCCTCTCTCTAGGGAGAATTCTTTGGTTGCTAAACCGTTGACTATTATTGAGACCCCGATAGAAATGAGACAGCTCTAAATCCAATTGCGTCATTTTATCCCAAAGTCCATATTTGCCATTATAGAATCCAAGTACTTTCATTTTACACAATCAAAAGCCTTTTCAAAGTCTACTTTGAAGAGGAAGACCTTGATTTTGGATTTCTTAACCCATGAGATGATTTCACTTACAACCAACGGGTCGTCGAGCATGCTACGGTTCTTTATGAAAGTTGTTTGGGTTAGGCTAATGAATTTGGCTATCACAACTTTTAACCTTTCGACTAGTACCTTCAAGATAATCTTATAAAGACAACCGATTAAGCTAATCGGTCTGAATTCATCCAAAGTGTTTGGATCTATAATCTTCGGCACTAAAATGATAAAGAGGAGTTAAATCCTCTATCAATTTTTCTGGTTTTCTTGAATTCTTGGATAGCTAAGAATATATCACATATGATTATATCCCATTGTTTCTTGATGAATGAAAACATAAATCCATTGGGACCTGGAGCCTTGTCGGCCCCACATTTTCACACCGCAAACTTTACTTCTTCGAGGGTAATAGCTGCTTCAAGAATGGATCGGTCGTTGATCGATAACTTTTTGAATCTGGTACTAAAGAAATGAGGCATGTTTTGGTTAATTTCCTTGAACTTGTTGTAAAAGTGGTTGTAAACCTCTGAGTTACTTTTGTAATTTGTTTATTGTCTTTAGAGTATAATTAAGAATTTTGTAAAACAATTCAAGTAGAGTTAAAAAAATAATTTTACAAGAGTTTAAAAATTAAAACATCGACAATTTTCATTTTGATGGTATATATTTCGTATTAATTTTCTTGATTAAAATTTAGATGAGTCATAACTTTGAGTAATATTAAATTTGTTTATACGATTTTGGTTTGAAGTTTTGGATTCGGCCACCCTAGTCTTAGCGTGGGTGTTCCAACTCCCCCCCCTCCTTGTCATGACCTCATAATTAGAGGTCATCCTCTTATTTCATGCTTGCAGAACTAGGTTCGAGTTCTCTTTTTATCTGAATAGTTGATCAAGGTTAGTTTCATCTTATCCGCATCTTGCTAGTTATCAATAAAAATCGACATCGTTCAAGAAAAATCAAATCATCATAAACCAGAATCGCTATTGTATGAAAACATGTAACAAGTAAATGTAACAAATTAATAATACAAAATCCAAATGAGAAATATTGAAAACACTATTTTTGGATAAAATTTAAGAGAATTAATGAGCAGAAGATGGTAACGTAATGTTCTTCAAGAAATGAGCAAACAGTGTAAGAGCAAGCTTTGGGCGATCCATTGGAACTTCATGACCTGCCCCCTTCACTGTTAAATATGTCATCCCTTTATATACTTGGCTCCATCCGCCGACCTATGAATACACCACACTTATATAAGTATACTAGGTGTAAGACTCATGTGTTACATGGGTTCATTTTAAAGAAAAAAATATATGGAATTCTAAACATTTGAGAAGTTTGAATTTATAAGAAAAAAATAGAAATATATCGAATTATTAAAATTAAATTATTTGTTTTACTTTTAAATTAAACAAATAATTTAGATAAATAATCAAAGGGAACTAATGAAACTTTAATTTAAAAATTTTTAAATTAGAAGGAATTTCAATTAATGAAATTGATATGTATTTATTATTATATTTATTGCAATTATTACATTTAAATACTATGTGAAAATTAATAAAATGAAAAAAAACCATAAAATGCCATGCGGAGAAAAAATTAAATGAAAATAACCACAAAATGATATGTGGCCAAATCAATGAGAGTGTGACATTTGACAAAAAAAAGGTCTTTATTTATTAGGGGAGATATTTGCCCCCTCTAGAACAAAAAGGAGAAAATAATCTAAAAGCATTCATCCGTTATTCACTTATATATACGTTGTAAAGAAATTGTTCTAAAAATCATCCCTAATAAATCAAAATCTTTTTGTCACATGTCATCTTCTCTTTAATTTGGATACATGACATTTTTTTAGAATTTTAGAATTTTCTATTTTCCACTTGTCATTTTATTGTATTTTTCATTTTATTAAATTAAATTTCACATTTAATATGTAAGGTATTTATTAAAAATGTTTTATATATGTAATGTATTAAATGTTTTAAAGCTTCATTAATATTAATAATTCAAAAAAAAATCATTTTTCTTATAAATTCAAATTTCTCAAATTATTAAAATTTCATATTTAATTTTTTTTAAATAAACTTATATAATACATGGGTCTCACACCTAGTACAATATAAAGGAGATTAATGCAAGATACATATTCATCAAGATCGTTTTAATCTTGTTAAAGAGAGAAATGAAAATGATTGTACTTTTTAATAGGAGCTGATCCGTACACAACAATTTTTTTCCATACACAACAATTGGTGCTTTAAAATGTTGTATTGTACAATTATATAATTCATGAATTGTTGTGTATGACAAAAAATTGTTGTGTATGAATCCCTTCTCCTTTTTAATACATGCTCTATTCAAAAATAATATTATATATATGAGATTTAATACTGAATCATTATTAACAAAGAACCAATTGTTAGCATCGGAATTTAAAACGATCAACGGACAAATGAATGGATGTACACTTATACAGTGGGCGCATATATACTGAATTATACCATAAAACTCACATCTTTACCAAAAAAAATTTACCTCTTTTTTTCGTTTAAAATTTTTTTTTAAGCCATGTTTTTATCAGAAAAAAAATAGAATATACCGTTGTTCAATACTTTTCGTCTTCTTTCCATAGAAATTCATGTTGATATATAAAAAAACTAAAAAACTAGTTATACCAAAATCTCAATTTTTTGTCCTCTATTAATAAACATCATCAACGATTTATAAAAAAAAAAAAAAAAAAAAAAAAAAAAAAAAAAAAACTAGATTAATTTATGTTCATACTGTGAATCTAAACCATAATTCACAGTGTGAATCTGACTTACTATTATTTATATTGTGAATCTGTACTGAAATTTCATTTTTTATATCAATATAAATTTATATTTAAAAAGTATCAAAAAATATGAATTTTGATATATTTATAAATTTTTTCAATAAAAAGTAGGCCATAACTTTTTAAAAAACAAAGAAATGAAGTAGGTTTTTTTGGGAAAAAAATCATTTTTTGTATATCAATATGAATCGATGTGGAAAGAGAACGAAAAATCATATTCAATGGTATATTTGGTTTTTTTCGATAAAAAACATGGTCTAAAAAATTTAACGAAAAAAATAGGTTTTTTGTTATAATCCGGTATATGTACGCCAATTTTAAAAATCTAAAACCTTTTCTTTTGTCGTTGATAGCTTTAAATTCCGACACTTTATACCTTCATTAGTAATGGTTATCTATTTAAATTATGTGTATATATATATATATATATATATATATATATATATATATATATATATATATATATATATATATATATATATATATATATATATATATATATATATATATATCATTTTCAATTAGAACATGTGTGCTTACCTTTTCTTTGTCATACCAGGCATGCCACTCAATTAGGGTTTCCAATTTCAAAGCTTTGATAGAGTAACGGGTACCCGTCAATGGCAGAACAGCATCTGTGTCACCGCTGTTTTCATTTTTTCCATTTATTGTTACATAGAATTAGGTAAAATTTAAAGACTTGTTTACAATTCCTAACTTTAACTGTTGATTTCTTTACTACAATTTTGTTCATTGAAAACAAAAGAGAAGGCAAATTACCTAAATACCCATATCCGAATACCGGCCTTGATGAGCTCCTTGAAAATTGGAAGCATTGTCGTGGGCGAATCCGTCCAACTACCTCTAACGATGTCACTGTATGTTATTAATCAAAAGAGACCAATTCACAATTAACAATTTCACATTACACATATATAAATTATATACTAGATTAATGCATGTTTATGTTCATCATTTATTTGGTTTGAACGTTACCTGCACGTGATCCAAGAATAGGGCAATCGTGTAACATTAGCATGAAGAGCCTTTTGTACATCGGGGCGATTCATGTACGACTTTGTGTACTTTATGAGGCAATTATTGTTCCCTCTAAACATCCATGGCTGAAACCAAAATAAGAAAGCTTAAAATAATTAGTATATATGCATGCATGAATTTAGAAATGAGAAGATAATAAATACGTAAATTGTATTGTAAGAAAGAGTATATATATCACCAGAGGTAGCTTGGTGCCCAAATCATCACAAGGATCGTCATAAATGCCATAAAAGTTAATGTCACCGAATTCAGAGTAAGCTCGTAGCAAATATTTGTAGCAATCTCCACTTGGGAACAAGAAAGAGTCGTATGGACACGATTCGTTTAATATTTGATACGTCGTATCTGATATTAACCCGTGATTCCACCAGAACTCAAATGTACCGATGTTGTCATAGTAATCATCAAGCAACGGGTTTCCCAGCTAATCAAAAAAAAAAGTTAATTAATTTAAATTCTAAAATTGTTCTTTTAATTACTCTTTATAATTAAGCCATGCATGCATGGAGTGATTAGCACGTATCAATTAAAGATGATGATGATTTGCCTACCAAGAAACCTTTGAAGTTGATTTCTGGATTCTTGACGCCTTTATTCAATCTGACGATAATTTGAGATAGTTGGGGAACGTAGTGACCTGAAATTAAATACTTATCGAGATCAACGACAGCTATATATGGAATTCCGACTGCTTTCATGGGTAGGGTTAATTCAGTCTTTAATTAGAGATTTAACGATGGATTATGATTGGTTTCTTCTAGTCGACAAGATCGAACAAACCTGCATAACTTTCCCCGGCGATGTAAAACGGCCTATGCTTATATTGAGGAAATCTCAGAAACCAATTAACAAGAAATGCATGGGCATCTTTCGCTGCAACATTTCGAAATTCACAAGAATGTTAATCCAAGAATATATAAACATAAACCACATCCATTAATCTCATCAGATTATTCGTAAAAACGAGAAAAAAATAAACCTGTTCTCTCATCACCGGTGATTTGATCAAAGGAAGTATTCGTATATGAAAAACCAACTCCAGCAGGTGAATCAATGAAAAGCAAATTGGCCTCTGCATGCATTAATTTAACCATGATAAGTTAATTACACGTATATAGCTATGAATAGATTATAGGAAATTAGGAATTAATGAACGTTAGAAAGTAGAACACTTGCCTTTGTTCCAAGCATATGGACTTATGGAGAGAGTTTTCCCATCGGGGCCCACACGAAAGGGTCCCACTTCCTCAAACGCTCCATAAGCTATGGAGGAGCACCCTGGCCCACCGTTCAACCAGAGTACAAGAGGTTTTGACGATGCAGGGCCATTACTGGACGGAACTTCGATCAACCAGTAGAAAAGAGCTCGTCCCTGTTTCTTATCAACGGTGATGTAGCCGGAATACTGGTTAAAGTTGACACCAGGTGGTTGTCCGGGCAACTTGAGAATCTTGTCGTTGTATCGTTGGTAGCGGTGTTGACGGGCGGCAGCAGTGGGTGTAGCGGAGGTGGCTGGCCGGAGAAAGGTGGTGATGAAGGCCAACACTAAGATGATGATGAGGGAAGAAGATGAGTGCTGATGGCCTTTCATCACTGCTGAAAAGCCTCGAGTTTTGCATGTGTTTGGGATTTGTGAAATTATTATATGTTGATTGAATTACTAGAATTAGAGTATAGTCTAAGAAACAATCTGAGATTGGTTTTAATTAAATATAGCCATTTGATTTTTTTATTTAATAAAATTAAATAATCTTTCCCTATTTTTAAAAAGATGTAAAAAGTCGTATGAATTAATATTGGAGATGTTAATATTTTTTTTATCTCTTTAATTTTGTGTTTTTCATAATAGTTTTTGTACCAACAATTTTATCGAGAATAACAATGTACTAATATACCATCTAGTATGCATTTCCTAAATTTTATGTATTATTTATATATAAGTAACTTGTTTGATGATCATATATGTGAAAGTTAGAATGATTAAAATACAAGTCATTGGAGGAGATACCATCTTTCATTTTCCAAAGACAAAAATACAAAAATGGTCTTCATGGTATGTATTTTTGGGGTTTTAGTATAAATCATGACTTTTTTAGATTGGTGGTCATTTTGAGATAGTTTCGTTACGTTTTTGGTCCCTCGATAAACTGATATGACTGTAATGCCCTTGGGATATTTATTTTTTTTATTTTTCTTTCATTTTTTTAAATCTTATATTCATTCATTTATTTAAAAAAATAAAAAATATGTGGCCTCTCTCTCTCTCTCTCTCTCTCTCTCTCTCTCTCTCTCTCTCTCTCTCTCTCTCTCTCTCTCTCTCTCTCTCTCTCTCTCTCTCTCTCTCTCTCTCTCTCTCTCTCTCTCTCTCTCTCTCCACACAAACAAAATTCTTACCGGCGATACACAAACGCCAAACCTCTCCTTACCATTACCCCTACCTTTCTAAACTTTTCTTCTCCACTCCAAGAGGCTTATCTTCTACACAAGTTCAAACATATCGGAGATGATAATGTATGAAGCAATAAACGATAGTGGTAAGGGATTAATGGACGTGGAGGTCCTCATCCTTACCGGCTACACAGAACAGAAAAAACCTTAGTGGAGGTGGAGGTCTTCATCCCTACAACCGCTCTCCGGTAACTCCTACTTCCATCATCGATGCATCAGCTTTCTGATTTTTTCCCCTCCCGGTAACTCCTTATTCCATCATCGATGCCTAAAGGGTTTGCTATGATTGGTGTTTTGTGATGTTTAGCTTGAAATAGAATGGTAGAGAAGGAAGCCCTAGATTACGAAAACTTGGATTGATCTTGAATTTATTGTACCAAAGCTCACGGCGGCAATGATCAGAACATATATACATATATGACCTAAATTTCAAAACATTGGGACCTCCTGTTGGGGTGATTTGTTGGTTGTGATAGGTAGTGAAGACTTCCTAGTTTATTATAGTAGAACCCGATTTTGCTGTTGGGGTTCTGGGAGGAGTCAACAACCTGAAAGTTGGAGGAGAGGAGGATGGGGGCAGTGACTTTGAAGTCGTAGATGGTGGCGTCTTGGAGGACAAATCAAGTATTTGCTTGTTTTATTTTATGTTTCTTACCACTGTGGTGGTGACACTGTTTGACCGACAATGAAGATGGGATTTTTTTGACTTTTTCTTTACTATATGAGAGGAAGGGAGGGAGGCCCTTTTTATTTTTCTTAATTATTAAAATAAATAAATTAGTATTAGATTTAAAAAGAAATAAATGAAAAATGAAAAATAAATACCCCAAGGGTATTATAGTCATTTTATTATTCAGAGGAACCAAAAATGCAACAAGACTGACTCAAAAGGACCATAAATCCAAAAAAATGAGGTTTTGACTAAACCTCAAAAAAATGCATACCACAGGGACCATTTTTGCAATTTTATCTTTTCCAAATAATCATTATATGTTATATCTTTTATCAACTGAAACATGTATTCAGTAAATTTAATATGAAACATGTATTCAGTAAATTTAATAAAATTTAACCCTGTAAAGAAAAATAAAGGTAAAATTCCTTAAAAATTCATTGCATTTTGGTTTTCTTTTTATCCTCTTAAATTTAAAAATAAAAATAAAAAATCTGATTTACAATTAAGAGTTTATTTCTCAAAAAAATCACTACATAAAACTTTGAATTTCATAAAAGCAACTATATTTTAGAATTTTTTTTTCGATTTAAACAATAGTACCGTTAAAATTTTATTTAAAAAAAAAAAGAAAACATCATTGAGCAAAAAAAATCTTATTCGGAATTCTTTGTTAGGCAAAACAAAATTTTATGAAATTTGGCTAAAAATAATAATAATAAAACATTAGAATATTATAGAAAATGGATCTCGAGAAGAAGATGAACACTAGACCCAGCTCAGGATCCCACCTTCTTTGACCATATACTTTTTAAGTGTGAACAAATAAATATTATATGTAGTTAATTAATTAATTTGTAAGTTCAAAATTTTAAACTTGTAGTAATCGTATTATATAGTGATAACATTTATTCTTCTTGTATTTATAAATAATATTAGTTAAGTTAAATTTTATATATACTGTTTTGATATTCCAAGACAAAATAGCATAAAACTACTTCGGTTCATCCGGTTTATTGATTACAATTATCCTTTTGTCAATTACTTTTAAATCATATCTAGTGAAACCTGTTATATTTATTAATATTTATGGTTTTTATCATGCTAATCACTAAAATTGTAACATTCATGTTAATTCATAATGTTTTATTAGCTTATTCATTAATAATATCAATAGTAAATGAGTATTTAATCATGAATGAAACATTTTTATAGGGATCTTGAGATACTATATTCACACTATGCATGCTTAACTTGTTCGATCCAGATTCAAAGAAACAAATAGAGGTCGAGCTCTAATCTTTGAACTCAAATAAATTCATAGAAAGTATAAACTCAGTCACACAAAAACTAGACATGATGTCAAAGAACTTTTGTATTTTCTCAACTAGGTGTGAGACTCATGTATTACATAGGTTTATTTATAAAAAAAAATTAAATATGAAATTTTAATAATTTGAGAAGTTTGAATTTATAAGAAAAATGAAAAAAAAAATTAATTATTAAAATTAATGAAACTTTAATACATTACATATATAAATCCTTTCTAATAAATGTCTTACATATGTATTACCTTACATATTAAATGTGAAATTTTAATTTAATAAAATGAAAATTACAATAAAATGACAAGTGGAAAATAGAAAATTCAAAATTTTTAGAAAATGTCATGTGTCCAAATGAAGGAGAAGATGACATGTGGCAACAAAAACCTTCATTTATTAAGGAGGATTACACGATTAAATGCAAGTTTATCAGTTACGTACATTACTATAATACTTCACAAATTATAGAAACCCCATCATTTCGTCATATTTTAATCAACGAAATCAAGAATAAGGATAATTTAATAGAGAAAATAATGCGCATTTCAACATTTATTGAGTATTTATGTTAGCTGATAATTTGACTAGAATTTGATTAAATGATATAGATATATACTTGAGATGATCAGGACTCCACTACTATATAAACTAATAAATATTTTTGTATGAGTGTATAACCGAGAAGCACAATAAAATATGATAACGTGTTTATTATCTTCAATGAAGTGTAATCGTTGTAAGAAATGTATTTTCTACTTTTTGTTAAAAGGAATTTTATTTGTTCACACTTCACACCCTTATTTATTTTTTGGCTACCAATGATTCAATGAATTTATTTGCAAGTCACAGGCCCAAAAATATAAGTAGCCCATGTGATCTTATTATTAGACCTTAGTTAATTCACCAAACAAATAAAAGTAATGTAAATGTAAACCACTAAAGACTAAGTCCAGTCTCATTCATATAAATTAGGGTACCCTATAAGTTATAACGGTTTAATTAATTATATTTGAAGTATTAACCATTTTAAGTTTGAATTCCGTATATGTTATTAATATTTTCGAATATGCATTCGTAAATGACTTCAAATTTATATAATTCATTTGAAAAAAAAAATATGATTTCATCAATCTTTAAATCAACTTAAATAAAAAAGAAAAGAATACCGCATATCATAGCTGAAGAAATAAAAGATATATGGAATTTTACGGTAATTTTTGCTTGAATTTGAAGATAAATAGTGCCATTTGACCCGCCCTAAATATGGGGCTAGACTTTGCGCACTACATTAATTAATATTGGAGTAGGTTCTAAAATATGTTTATCTATTATATAAGATAAGATTAAGAATAATACAAAGGTGCCTAGTTTAAGCTAAAGTAAAGTATAAATATAAGTCAATGTTTAGGGACAAAAATATTCTCAAAAATGCCTCAATTAATCCACCATGTATATTTTCAATTTTGAATTCCCATGTTGCATGCAAGGCATGTATATTTCACTAATTTAATTATCACTTTGATTTTTCTAACATGTGAATCTGGTTAAGGTAAGATTTCTCAAAAATAATACGTTTTTAAGAACAAGTTTTAAAAAAAAATTACAAGCCTAAACTTTTAGCTTTTATTATTTATTTATTTTAAATGTTTCTTATCTACTTATAGTGTTTTTGGAGCAGTAATGTTTTCAATGTTTTATAGAAAAACAAAATCCACAAATAGTATGTTACTGATAAATATCATTTTATGCATTTTTTAGGGTAGTTTTTATTATCATTTAACATCATATTTTGTACATTTGCATATCATCTGTTTAAATAATGTTCATCTCATGTCTTCTATTAAAATTCTCATACTGCTAGCATTTTTGTGTCAATTTCAGATAATTCGAGTGAAGTAGTACTTTGGGAGCAGTTGGATGCATATTTGGAGCCTAAATGGAGTGGAACTGAAGGAGGATGTTGATGAATGCTTGGAAGATGTTTTGGTCAAGAAATATTCGATCGAATTGATCATACGAAGATAGATTCCACAATCTGAAGCAAAAGGATGTTGCTGGCAGCTTTGATCCACTGTCAGACGACTTTCATATTTGTGAAAAAAGCTAAATCTACGATTACATGGGCCAAAAATGCGATCGCAAGTATGATCGCATGTTTTTCCTACTATCGCATGTTTGCCACGAAGCTTCCCAGTGTCAAAATAAGTCATCTGAAATGAAAAATCCAAACCTGCGATCGTATGTTGCCCAAAAAAAGCCCAGAACAACAATATACATCATTAAATCGGTCTGATACGCGTTTTTAAGGAAACATGTGATCGCATAGGGCCTACCTGTGATCGCATGTTATCAATTTCATTCTCCGGAAGTTTTCGTTTCGCCTATAAATACAACCCTCATTATCAGATACGAAAAAGAGACGATTCCAGACGACGAAAACCACTTCTAAAGGCGATTTCTGATATCTTTCAGTGACTTTTGAAGATCTGAAGATTATGAATCATCTCACACATTTAGTTTAGAAGATTTATCAGTAAATGTTTATTTTATCTAGTTTAGTTTCGTTTTTAGCCACGTCTGGTTAAACCTTAGTTTTCAATTATGTATAAACTAGTACTTTTCATGTGATTAGTTTTCAGATATGATTTTCGTTTTGTGTTTCTATCTAGGTTTTTTAGTTTTGAGTTTAATGAATGGTTGATTTTTAATTCTTTTTAGTCTAATCACCTAGCTAGGGTTTTATGATTTAGTTAATCAGTTAATAGAATTCGTAATTGTTCTTGTCAACTGATAAAAAATAACAAGTATCGGATTGGTTCTGTGTTTGGGATTTAACTCTGGTATAAACTGAAAAAATCATACAGTTATGAGCTTGTGAGAAGTATTAAATATTGTTGAGAGTTTTACACAGAACTTAAGGCAATTTTTTTATTTAATTAAAAGTTTATTTAATTTAACAGTAAAAAATTAAGATTAATTCAAAGAGCTTGTTTTAGTTAACTAATTTAAATAAAAAAGACTATACTAGAACTTGTTAGTTTTTCTCACAACCAACTTAGATAAAACACATTCTGAATAACCAAATCTAAATTGATTGCATTATTAGAAAAGTCACAGCATAACTGAAATCGTTTTTATTATTAATTTTCGTTTAATTTAATATCACTGCATTTTTTTAGTTTTTAGTTTAATTCAAAACCCCCCTTTTAGATTTTTTGTTTCTTGAGTAGAATGTGTCTGATGCAAAAAGGTCAACCACTAGGTTGTGTCCCTGAAGATTCGACCCTGCTTCCATGTGCTATATTTTTAGTGCAACTAGCAGTGACAATTTTATTAGTTTAAATCGGGTGCGACAACCGGTCTATAAGTTACTCATTTACAACATTAGCCCGTATGCATAATTCATGCACTCTTCAGCTTCTAGAAGATCAAGAACTAACATCATAATTAATAAATAAACTATTGTACATATTTTAAATATGAAAAGAAAATGTTATCACTCCTGATCTGTTGATTCACTTGATTCGTTAGCTAAGAAAACGGGTGGTAGTGGAGCTGTTATTTTACACAACTGCAAACAAACAGAATCTCTAAATCAAACTATTTAAACAAGCTACACAAATACATTAATTAAAGATTTAGATATAATAATCTTATAGAAATACTTATTGCATCATAATCATAATGAAAAATCTCATAACATGATACCTCATTTGTGATTGGATGACAAAGAATTAACTGATGAGCATGCAAGTAGTAACCACAGTCTCCAGGAACAGGATTTGCAGGCTTCTTATACCCTCTAAAAATACATTTTTTTTTTAAAAAAAATAATCTAAAATATTTATATAAATGAAGATGAAGATAAAATAAATATGTTTGTTACCCATCTTCAGCAAATGTTTCATCAACAGTTTCAGGAGCACAACACTTTGGTATCCCACCATTAACATAAAGTGGATCACCTGCCAATATTATTATGTGCTCACAATTTTTACTTCTTTTGAAACCTTTTTTCATTTTTTTTTATCTTTAAAAAAAATAAAAATGAAATTTACTTTTTTTAAATCAAATGATTTGTTTACCTAGCAAAGGATGTCCAATGAATGAAAGATGAATTCGGATCTGGTGGGGCCTACCAGATTGAATCTCCACCTACTCACATTCCCAAAAAAAACACAATCATGAAATTTAACATTTACATAAATAAATAAAGATTATTATGTTACATCATGAGCATAATTCATATACATCTTTAAATCTTAGAACCTGAACAACTGTGTGGTTATTTTTTACATCTCTTTTCAAAACATGAACTCTGCTCAATGCCGGTTTCCCTGTATAAAAAACAGGCATAATAAAAATTTTAAAAAAAAATTACATTAATAACCAGAGATATAAATTATAAAGTGAGAGAACCTGAAGAAGAAGCAACATATAACCCTTTAGCAACTCCAGGATATTTCAATGTTCCAATTGGTTCTTCAATGACAATCTGTAACACAATGTATTTATGTTGTAATAATACATTTCAAGATTTTAAAAAAATGATAATAATAATAATAATAATAATAATAATAATAATAATAATAATAATAATAATAATAATGTTACATGTCATAAAAAAGAACTATGTCCAAAGATTCACCTCATCATCATTTATAATTCCACAAACTAGTGCCCTGTATATCTTTGACATTTTGACTACCTTGTTGACCTCATTGTTGACTTTTCTGCCCATATAAAGATTAAATGAAATTATTATTTATTAATTTTCCAAAACATAAGATGTTTATTTGCTAACCTGTTACCAACAACCTGTGATGTTTTTTCAGCAAAAAGAGCTGCAAGCTTAGTTTTTGCAAGCTTTGTTTTTGCACAAAGTAATATTCCTGTAATAGAGAAGATTATAAAAGAAGAAATATTACACATTATCTAAATCATAAACAATTGTTCATTAAGAAGTGTTACCTGAAGTTCCTCTTCCAAGCCTATGAACTGGAACAGGACATGATTCTTGATTCTTCATATGCCATTGAAGCTGTGTGAGAACAGTTCTTTGTTGAAATTGTCCACCAGGTAAAACTTGTAAACCAGAGGGTTTATTTAGAGCAATCTGAATACAATGAATAAACATCTAAGCCAATATTTAAATAAACAAATTTGAATGATTAACAAACACAAGTTTTTGATCAAAGTACCAAATGATCATCTTCAAACAGAACTTCAAGCAAGTGTGGTGCATATGGTTCTTTCCATGGATGTCTGTGATATACTAGTTCACTACCAATCCTAACAAATACAAAAATGTCAGAACTCAGAATAAGTGAATAAATAAATTTATTGGCTTAAATGAAACAAAATCTTGATAGGTGGAAGGGTAACCTTAGAACAGTCTTTGGATCAGTGATAACTGTACCATTAACTGTTATCTGCCCATTTTCGATTCTCTGCAACCAACTGTTGAATGTTTAGTACTATGAAGAAGTAAGACACACCTCGCGTTTGCCATTAAAACTGAATCTTATTGAGCGAAATCGTTAAAATCCTAGAGTAAAACCCTAATTTGAAACCAAAAAAAGACTGAAGAAATTATTCGCTCATCGAGTCTGAACTTTCTTACGCTAACAATTGAGGTTTTCTATTGTTATTAAACAAATTTGTTTAAATAAAGCACAGATTTACCTACATCTATGAAATGTAGCGATCTTATGACACTCGACAACAATCTAAGTAATGTTTTGATTTAATTATTCTTAACACAAGCTTACCCTAGTAAAGGAGCTGAACTCTGATGCTTGATAGAGTAAAAGTCAATCAGCGTCAAACCTGCACAATTAGAGGTTTGAGTTTTAAACCATCTTCACTCGTTTTCTGTGCAATTAGAGAATCGTGCGTATGAATATGTTTAGAAAGGGGGAGAAGGACCGGAATCAGGTGATCGGACAAGGTCACGATAGGTAAGGCCGTCGTTGAACTCTGGCCAAGGCTTTCCAAACGTCGCCGGAGATGGATTGTCGGGTGTATCTTCAGTGTTCGTAGACATTATGCCAAACAATCAAAACTTTCGTCTCAAAAACAAGCATTAATTGTTTAAGGGTAAATGTCACTTAGCCTAGACAACTTACGTGTTTTGGCTTAAAAGGTCCATTTTGTTATTTTTTTGCTCTATAAGGTATGGATTCATGTTTTTGGGTTCAAAAGGTTCCTTTGAGAAAATGAAGGGTCACCCGGTGAATCTCTTCCTAATCAGCAAATTATGCTAGTAACTATCACATCATCAGTTAATATCTCTCTCTCTCTCTCTCTCTCTCTCTCTCAACATATATTCTTTCTCTGTAATACCTGCAACTCAAAAGCATATGTACATCACACACATACTTCTGTGATTCCGATTCCAAGACCTAATTAACCTCGTTTAGATTTCGCCCAAATCCATATAGACCCATCGATTCCAATAACTGCAGAAACACACAGACACACACAAAGCTTCCATTTTTGCGACCCAAAATGTCGATAGAGATGGCGAACACCGATCCTGAAGGAATCGATGATGCTCGTATGGCCACACATAAAAGTCGAAGTCAGCAAGTGTGTCATCCCTTTCAGAGTGGTGGCAGGGCCTACCAGCATGAAGATACAACCAAGAAATCTAATCAATTAGAGATAATCATAACCCACCACCAAGTTTGAATCTGAGATCTATTTTTGTTTCACCTTGTTCATGGATTTTAAGAGTATAATACTCATTAAATGAACCTGGTATAAATGCAGATGAAGATATCATAGAAAGATCGGCGGGTCCGACAAACTCATGGAACTAAATCTGAGATCTATTTCTCTACGCCACCACCCAACTTGGTAGTGACCACAAAAGGAAATGATGTTCCGGTTATAGACGGAGAAGATGGGAACGTTTCTTCTTTTTTTCCAGATCACAAATTCAATCGGAATATCATAGGTTGAAGGATGTCTGGCAATTTGTTCTTTGAAGAGGAGGGTCGTGTTCCCCTTCGTTTCTTTGTACCGACATACCCCAAAAATTAAGAAAAAATCCACATGAATTTGTTTTAAATTTTGAACTTTAAAAAAAATATATAGAAAAGCCAAATATACCAATTGTAATCGGTAAACCGGAAACAAATATGGTGGTTCCCTTTTTAAACAGGTAAAATGAAAGTTTAGATACTTAGACCACCAAAAAAAAACATAAAGGACCTTTTAAACCAAAACACATAAGTTGGTTGGACTAGAATGACATTTACCGATCGTTTAAACGTAAGTTACAATTATAGTCCTTATAGTTTATACTCATCTGAAGTTTCAGTTTAACTTTGAAATGATTGAAATGGCTCAACTTAATGGTTACGTTCTAAGATGCTCCATTAGATATGTGGGAGATTAAGGTGATGTTTGTTTTTTTGAAGAAAAAATTCATAAAGTTTGCGGACTATCTTTGTAACCCTTTGCAGTAGAAGAGGTAGACCAAACAGCTGCAGACTATAATAAGAAGCATGTTTGTTTTTTTAACATCTGCATGCTGCTGCAGATATTAAAAAATTAAAATAAACTGATTTTATAATCCGAAAATAGTTTTTTAATACCGAAAATTTAATAATATATGACATTTCGGCAAAAATTTATGATATTTCAGCAAAAAATAATGATATTTTAACAAAAAATAAATATATTTTAGCATAAAATAATGATATTTCATCAACAAATTATTATTATTCAATATAAAAAAATTCAACAAGAATAAACAAAAAAAAGTGTAAAATGAGATTTAAGCAATATATAATCAATATTTTAGCAAGAAAAAAAGAAGAAAAGGAGGTTGGAAGAAGTAGGAAGATGTAAAACAAGTGTAGCGTCAAGAAGAACACACGCAGATGTTTTTTAATCTGAAGACTTCTGAAAAACAAACAGTTGCGATATGAAAAGTGTTGCACATGTGCTGCGCCGCAGCAGCAATAAGAGGTCTGAAGAGGTTTTTTTCAAAAAAACAAACAACACCTGAGAAAATTTCCCTCTTTTCGTATATATTATTTTGTCTTTCTTATTATGTTTAATTTACAAATTAACTCGGATTGTCCTTCGATTAGTTAAAAATTGCATATATTATCGCTCGTTAGTTGAAATTTGTACATTTCATCATTTGCGAGGCATGAAATGACTATTTTGCATTTTTTATTATTATTTGGATTTATTTTATCCTTCTATGATTATTTATAAAGTACAAAAAAAAAAAAAAAAAAAAAAAAAAAAAACCGTGTCCTGCACACCTTATCCTAACCCAATTTTCCCTAAGCAACCAAAAACCACCACCGGAGAAGACACTATCTCGCCAGAGAAGAGAGTCGTCAACCATCGACAAACCACAACCCACCTCTCTCTCTCTCTCAATATGAAACACACACAAAAAAATGAAATCTATAGACAAAAAACAAAGATCGGTCGAGAGTTTTCCGACGATTGAGGGATTTATAGGTGGCGGCAACAAAGAAGATGATCGGAGCAGAAGGGGCGATGAGTATCTTTCCAACAAAAGGAACCAGGTAAGTTAAACACATTTTCCATCGGCTAGGGTTTCGTCAAATGTGTGCCGCCATCGACTTCATTTAGGGTTTCAAAATCACTGCCTCTAAGATCTCCATCGAGCATGGTTTCAAACCGTCGAGGGTTTCGAATCAACGGTTTAAGATCATCAACTACATCGTCAAAGGGCATAGATCGTGAAAGCTACACTCACGAACTACTCTGCTTGACTGATCGTGAAAGCCATCGCTACCTAGGGTCTTAGATCTAAGATCGCCATCGCTAGGTTTCCAAATAACCTCCATACGTTTCAGATCGAGCTCCACTGTCAGATTTGAGAAATAGTGTATGGAAGAGAGGGTGGTGGCATAGTTTAGAGAGAGGATATAAAATAGAAAGAGCGAGATAGGGGGGATGGAAGGAGAAAAGCGGTGCTATCTGGTGGGTTCCAGTGGTGGTGGACTGTGGTTTCCGATGGTAGATGGTGGTTCTGGTGGTGCTGGTTTCAAAAAATGTAGAAGGAAAAAGGAAAGGGTAAACAAAAGGAGGAGGGTGGGTTGGGTGTGGGTGATGTGGTTTGTTTTCTTTTTTAATCTAAAAATGATAAATAACCAGAAAATTAAATGAAAAGGAAATAAAAAGGGCAATATAGTCATTTTATGTTTATAGGGACGAAGCGTGCACCTTTTTACGATATAAGGGACAGTCAACATTAATTTTTGAAAATATGTACCAAACGTGCGTTTTGGCACATGCACGAGCGACAATTGGTGTAATTTACCCTTTAATTAATAAACACATAGGTCCAACATATCTTACCCCACCTACATCCTAGAACTCTCCCTATGCAAACCATCGTCTCTAAACATATCCGTCAACCACCACCATTATCATTGTCTTCAGTAAGCTACCAACATCACCATAGTCTAGAAATGACCTATTAACAACGTGATGAGCAAATATTTGAGGTACGATGAACTAGGGCGGTAGATGGCAAGAAAAACCCAAGACTTCCCCTCATTATCTTTGTACCTGGCATCGGCATCAGAGAATAAGGATAGGTGTCATATGTTTAGTGGTGTTGGGCGGAGAAGGAAATGTGGTGGAGTTTTAATGGTGTAGTGGAGAAGGAGAGCAGTTGTCGGAGATACATTGAAGATGGAGATGCAACTGAAGATGTGGAAGGTTAGCGGCGGTGGTTGAAAGAGAAGGGGGTGTGTCCGAAGAGGATAGGCAAGGGAGTTTTAGTTGTAGTGTCCATTGATGGAGGCAATCTGGTTAACGGAGATGGATGAGAGGTGTCGGCGGGTCGATAAACGAAGAGGTCGGAATAGAAAATGAGATTATTCTAGGATACACATTTAGTACTTTTAGTTTTATTTTTCTAAATTTATATATGTATATGAGTGAATTATAAATTTGGCATAAAACATTATACATATAGTGATTTGTTTTCCATCCTAAACCATTTTAAATCAAGAAAAGAAATATATTATAAGTATATTTTCTGTTTTTAATTTTTTAGATTTTTCATGAATACATCTTTTATTTCCCGGTTTTTTAGAAAATTTTCTAAAATCTTTTTGCTACAATAAATTTAGGATTATATTGGTAAATAAATATAACAAAAAAACTAGTAATTCATATTTAAATAATTCAAATTAATTCTCATATTATAAAAAAAACATTTAATTATATAAAAAAAACTTATATTCATAACACACTAAATTAAAATAATACACATTTATTTATAGAAATAATTATTATATTTAAAATAAAACAAATTAAAAACTAACTCTATAAATTTAGTCTTGAAATGACCAAATATAAGAAGTGAAACTTCAACAATAAGTTGGATATAAATAAATAGTAAAACGATAATACTCCAAATATGGAATCATACCATTAATAACGTCATTCTTTTTAATAAAAATGATGTTGTATGCAAATGGTTTACATAATGTTTACACCAAAAATGACGTTGGTTTGGAGATGTTCTAACAATATGTAGTGTAAAATCTCATTAACAAGCTCTCAATCTCTCACGTCCTTTCGATACAAAGAAGTTAGTTTTCGTGTTTGTGATTTCATTTTCCATCGAAAAAAATCATTCTCCAAGATTAAGATATCAAGTCTTACGAAACAATGATTCATATCCATAGAACTGCAAGACATATCTTCGTAAAAATCTTTAAAATTCACAACAATAAATTTCATAAAAGAATTTGTGAATCTAAAATCACCTTAAATCAGAAAAAAGATAGTCAAGATTATACTAGATTGGAACACCCACAAAAATAAGTTTATAAAAAAAGATGCATTTCACAAAGAGATTATGAGGATGTCTAGGTATGCTTTTATTATCAAAAGTGTTTTTTTGACAAATGTTTATTGATTTATGGCTTTTCCTATAAGGAGTTTATATATATATATATATATATATATATATATATATATATATATATATATATATATATATATATATATTTGGATTAGCTTTTGTGTTGGCAAAAATCAAAAAATCAATAAGTTGTTTTTTAAAAAATATTTGGGTTAGCTTTTACATGTAAAATGAACAAAAATGACATGCTTATATATTTAGAAGCATTTACTACTTTACATATAATATTTTATACTTAACATGCATGTCTCTTAATAACGTCCACCTAGTTTTCCACACTCCAAAAAGTTCGTTCAATGATATTTCGCAATGATGAATGGCGATAGTTAAATTTTCTTTCGGTCACCGATGTGGGAAATCGTTGGAGAAGAACGAGAGAAGCTTGTTGTGACCGTTTCAAGAACGAGAAAGAAGAGGTTTTGTACTTATGGCGTGCGTTGATGTAAATTGGAGGAAATGTGTGCGTCGATGTGAGGAAGACCTTTTTTCTTTAAAGGGTTATTAATGGCACAAATGTAATTTGAATGCCAAAAAACCAAACACCCATTTAAAAAGTCACATGCCCTTGTTTTTCATTTTGAGCTTTATAACCATTTACAAAAAGCCATTTAAAAAACACTTTTACCCTTATCAAACATTTTTTTAACTTATTAGTTTTTCGGAAAAATCAATAAGCCAATAATCACTTCAAGAAGCACATCCAAACACCCTCTCGGTTCAAGCCCAAGTGGAGGTTTCGCCAATTGTAACTTCCCTTGTCTTTGGTAGTTTCTTGCGGTGTTCGTTTGGATGGATCGGTTCAATCCGATCGAATTAAGTAAATCCAAACTAATTTCGGTTTTCAAAATATGGATCCGAATTGTCCAAATTAAATTCAAATCCGATCCGATCCAATCCAATTACAATTCGGTTGGATCGGTTTTTGTAATTCGGTTTTCAACAGTCATAACATTTTAAAACAACATATAATTATAATATTATCCAATTTTTACTGAAAAAGCAAAAACAAATTATTTAGTTGTGATTTAAAATTTATAAACAAATCCTAAGAAGGTATATTATAATTTAATATTTAATTGATAAAAAGCTTTTGAGATTAAATGCATATTAAATTGTTTATTAAGTGAAACTTTTTGACCTTTTTTTTAAAAAAAAAAACAAATTATAAAATAATTAATAAATACTTACAGATATATTAAAAATAAATAAATAACAAATTGTTATTCGGTTTTTTGGACTATTTGGTTTTGATGAAATCCAATCCAAAAATCCGAATATCCGAACCAAATAATCCAATCCAAATTGTCCAATTGGACAATTCGGTTTTATCCAAATAATGAATATCTCTACTAACAGTTAGTAATTGATTTACCTCACAAGATAAGATGAGTGTTATACTGTTTTTGGGGTTTGGAATAAAATGTTAATATTACCTTTTATTGTAAAACAACTTAAATTAAAGTAAAATCAAACCTCTTACAATTAATCTTTCATTCAAAGACTCATTTTATTAGCTTAAATACAACTTAAGTCAATACAAAAAATGATAATTCCAATCACCTCCCATATTTAGTTTGCGTTAATAAACCCCCTCCAACACTTATAATACAATCTTACAAAAGACTAATATTTCCAACCCACTTAACAAAAAAAAATCCACTCATCCAATAAAGGATGACTCCAGTTGTCCAATACTGGAATTGGACAATTGGACTCAGGCTACTACTGCAGGTCCAGTGACCTGCAGAGTTGCAGGTTCCCACTCAATTGTCTCCCCACACCGCCCATCCCTACCGACTATCGTTTTCAGGCGATACCGTTCGGCCCTAGACCCGATCACCTGACCTAAAACAGAAGCCGCTATAGTAAAAGCCATGGCTGATTTAGGCATCAAAACCGACTTTCTAAGCATGGCAATAAATGGAACGGCTGCATGAACAGCTGCAAACCAAGAAGGTGAAAATTTCTTGGTATGTTCTCTCCATATCCCTAATGGAACATTAGCAGCCATGCCCATAACTCCAATCACCAGTACTTTTTCGGGCAGCGGTTGTGGCCGGAGGTTTTTTGCAAACGCAGTTTTAGCTAGAGCTGCCCGGGCTGCCACGATGACCGGCGGGCACCTGTAGTTTATGCCCGATGGTGGTTTAAGTGCCTTGGCCATGATTGGTAGGATGTTAATCACTGATCTATACGATTTTGCTATCGGGCAATTCCCATTTTGTAGCCATTCTTCACCCATTGCTTCATGATTCGAGTCTTTGTTCTGGAGAAGAAAAGATATCATAAGAAGGCAAGTTAGATCTTTTTAAGTTTATACATGTTTGAAAAAGTATGTTGTGTTTCTTTTTAGAAAAGTGAAAGTAGGTTGTTTATTGTTAGCTAATGTACCTTTGAAGACTTTTTCTTGTTGGATGGTTTATGTTTTCTTTGTTGACTTTTGAACATCTCGTTAAATGCATCAAAACCAAAGGCCCCACCAAACCCTGAGAGACTAATTGTAGCTGCTTTAGCCGCTAACGGGTTGAACCGTTGAGGACCCGGTTCGGACCCAAGTGATGATGGCTCAGAATCGGAAAGTGGAACCACACCATTTTGGCCATGGAAAACCCTAAATGCTCTATCAAAATTGGGACCATCTTCAAATATAGGACCTTTTGTTGCTCCCCTTCCTCGGGCCTAATCACAATAAAAGAAACTATGAGGACGGTTTTAACAACAAAAACAAACTTTCCAATTTTCCATATCAATACTTGTTTTTGGTAATGATTTAACCATTTTTTGATTCAATGCGAAATACAGAAAACACAATATGTATTACCACCATTTTATCGATTTGGTCATTGAATTATTGTTTTTTTAGCGATTTAGTCATTGAATTATATTAATAACAATTATAAGAAAAATATTTAATTACCGGTAATGGGATAGCCACGGAAGATGAAAATGAGAAATTAGTCGGTTCGTTAATGTTATGCAAAAATGGGCAACTAAGAGTGTCTCGTTGAGAAGTTGATGATTCCTCGGTCATATTCCTACCAAAAAAGTTCATTTTTTATGGCAATTTGATCTGCAAGAGAAAAAAGAAAATGTAAATAAACATCATAATGTTTTGAAATTGTTATACAAATGACAAATAACTATTATTCGTTTGAAATTTCATATGGATTAATGAATATGTTTCACTTTCTACCATAATAAAGATACAATAATTACTACAAACAGAAACTATTTGTGTTCAAATTGTGAAAAAATTACATCATGATCACAATTTTGGCAAATAGAATTTTGACCTTCGGAACCTAAAAAAATAATAGTGAATTAATTCTCAAATTCCTTAAAACGAACAGAAAATGCTTAATTCAAAAAAAAAAAAGATAGTTTTCAACAATACAGAGTTTAATCGACCCTAATAATTCTCAATTTGAGCAAAAACCCATCAACAATTCAATCTGAAACTTAAATTCAAACGAATCACACAATCAAAATCAAGCGTTCAAAAGGGAAAAATAAAAAGCGTAATTCCGTCATACCTTTAGAAGATGGTGATGCGGGAAGATGGATTGAGGGAAAAATCAACGAGTTGGAGTATGTGATGAAGAAAACAGATGAAAGAATCAAAAAATGTTGAAGGAGAGTAATGGAGGGAAGAAGATGCGTTGAATACAAAGGAGGGAAGGGGGGTAATATGCGTTCGACTTCCACTCTCGAAGACCCCCAAAACGACAGCGTGATGTACACACGCATTTGGTCAAAGCTTGGGGGCTGAATATGCATTAAGTAATTATATAAAACGACGACGAGACCCATTCTTTCTTTGTTGATTTAGTTGCTGCCTTCCTTTGACAATTTTCGACTGGAAACGCATTGTCAAAGTTGCAATCTTTAATGGCGTTCTGACTTCTGACTCGATATTTATTTATTTTTTATATGTTTTTGGTCGTAATATTTTAATCATAATATTAATATTTTAACTAACTATCTAGCGGGTTCAACTAAAGTTAGTTTGAAAAAGGTATTGATTATTAATAAATTTCTAAATTTTATACTAGCGTTTATTTTTGTATATTAACCTTTATTTACACATACTAAAATTTATTTATATATACTAACATCAAAATAGCCATTATTTTAAATTACATATAATAATTTAGCCATCTTTTTTTAAAATTGCCAATATAATTACCAACATTTTGGCAGTTAATTGTTTGCGAGTTCCATGATTGCTGGTGCCCCTATATAAAATGTGAAAAAACTTTCATAAATGGTATGCACAATATATAGTGTTCCCCTTGTGTATTTTGAAACTATAAAAAAACTATATCCAATAAGGTTATGAATTATTATTTTTACGAATGGATAGCACTGATAAGTAATCATTTTCTATGTAGTGAAAGTTTTTTGTTTATACAAACAAAAAACAAATTCTGAAACACATAGAACAAGTTTGAAACTATAAACATTTTTAATACATTATGTTGTCTCTAGTTTACGAAATTTAGTGATAGTATCTACTCTAATAAATGAAGATTTTTTTTTTGACATATGTCACATTCTCATTCAATTTGCTAAATTTTGTGGTTATTTTGAATTAATTTTTTTTCTACATGTCATTTTATAGGTTTTTCTATTTTAATACATTCCACATAATACTTTAATGTAATAATTACAATAAATATAGTAATAAATGAATATCAATTTCATTAATGGACTTACATTTTTATTTCTAAATTAAAAGCTCATTAGTTTATTTTGTTTATTTATTTAAATTGAAAAGATAAAAAAATTAATTTTAATAATTCATTATTTTTCTTATTTTCTTATAAATCCAAAGTTCTTAAATATTTAAATCTTTATATTTAACTTTTTCTATTAACTCATATAATACATGAGTCTTACACCTAGTTGGGTATGAATGTTAGGTTCTAAAACAACAAATAAAAAGAATAAAATAATTTTGGACATTACAATAAGCTTTAAGATTTTAAGAGGTGCACACAAAATAAATAATATAATGCGAGTAGGGTTTGTGTCCTAAAGGATAATGTGATATTGAATTTTGGCACGAAAGTGACAAATGTGGGTGTATGAAAAAAAAAGGCATATAATGAATATGTAAAAGGAAAGATAAATAGTGAAAACATCCAATGTTAAGTACATTTAATCTTGAATTGTGTATTAAACTTGGACTAAGACTTAATTTAGTATTAAAGGATGTTAACAAACTCTACTGCCCTTTTACTTGTCAAAATGTTTAACTAAAATAAACTATTTAATTAAACCTAATCTTACTTATTTAAATAAGCTCTTAAATTCAGCTGAAAGATAGTACTGTAAATAGCACAAAAGACACTAAATTTACACAAAAATCCTAATTTAACACTGTGTTTTCCAATTTTTTACAATTCTAACAACTTGATCGGTCAACTCAGTTACCTACTGATGTGGCATGATGACGTGTCAGTTTTGATGACGTGACATGCTGACATGACATGTTGATGTGTCAAAATTGAATTTTTTTTCCACAAAAGACACTAAGTTTTCACTTTTTATTTTTCGATTTTGACACTAAGTTTAATTTTTTTTTTCAATTTTGATACTCGATTTTTTGTTCCAAATCGAACATCATTTTTTCAATTTTGTTCAATTTTGATAATTTTCCATTTGAAACTGTGTAAATATTTTTTAATACTTTTTAAACCATATAAATATATTTTTTTCATTTAAAAACCATATTTTTGTATAAATACAATGATTTTTTTTCTTATTTTACATTCAAACCATAATTTTATGTATTAATATGTATTAGTTATATAAAAATTGTATTTTATATTAAATACGCAACTTTAAAATGACTTTGAATGTTTGGAGGCGTATAGTCGATCAAGGCCTAAATGGCACGTTTGCAACCCGTGAAATTTTTACATCTTATTCGAAGCTTATGATTAGTTCGGTTCTCATGATATATATATATATATATATATATATATATATATATATATATATATATAATGCATATTTATACATTATGCTTTGAATGTAAAAAGAACCACCTTGTATTTAAATTAAAATGTGGTTTTTATACGAAAAAATTGTATTTATAGGTTTAAAATGTAACAAAAAATATATTTATTAAGTTTCAAATGAAAAATGGTCAAAATTAAATAAAATTGGAAAAATGATGTTCGATTTTGAATAAAAAAACAGAGTGTCAAAATTGAAAGAAAAAATTAAACTTAATGTCAAAAAAAAAAGTGAAAACTTAGTATCTTTTGTGGAAAAAAAATTTCATTTTGATACGTTAGCATGGCACGCCATCAAAATTGACGCGTCATCATGCCACGTCAGCAAGTAACCGGGTTGACCGATCAAGTGGTCAGAATTGTAAAAAATTGAAAAACATAGTGTCAAATTTGAGACAAAAAAAGTGTCAAATTAGAATTTTAATATAAATTTAATGTCTTTTGTGCTATTTACCCAAGATAATATTACGTTTTTTTACAAGTATTTCCAACAATGTTTGATCTATTTCACAAGCAGGAAGGGCTACAACATGTATTGTATGTTTACAATTAAAACAAACCCTAACCAAGAATCAATCTATTGTTTGCTATTGAGTTAATTTAATTCCTATAACAATAAAGGATTTTAGAATTTAAATAATTTTACAAGAAAATTGCCTACTTTACGCGGCCAACAAGAATTAAGCAAAAATTCAAGATTTTTAATCCAAAAAAAAAACATAATAAGTGTTACCAATATTAATCCAAAGTAATGAAACACAACCAAAAAGTTCTACTACAATGAATGTTTGTTAAGTTTTTTGGTTTGTTGACGTGGCACCAAAACTCAACTAAATGAAAAGTAGTGGGAATTTAATATTTTCACAAGAACAATAAAATAGAGAGCTATTTTGAAGAAGGTTCTTGTTCCTCTGTGGTTCTCTTGTATTCTGGCTTTAGTTCATAAGTCCCTTGGTTTGATCCTTTGTTGTTATAGATGCACAAATCCTTAAGCATATCTTTCAAGAATTGCTGAACACAAAACAACACATTTTCATGATTTTCCATCATTTGTAAAATTAGCTTCCTTATTAAAATCTAATTTTGTAAAAAAAAAAGGAATAGGAAATTAAGTTAACAACATACTTCAGGTTGATCTGTTTCAGAAATAAGCTGCTTTAATGTCCAATTGGATTGTCTCTCAAATAATTTAAACATAATGTCCTCCATCTCTCCACGATCCCTTCTTGTTCTTTTTGTGTCTGATCCTTTCACTGGAGCTTTCTTCCTCTGCTGTAAAAATGGCAGAATAATACAGAAACTCAGTATAAACTATAAAATAGACTAAAAAGAAACAAGTCTTCTAAATACATGGTAATAATTAATTAAGACAGAGAAAAAGCAGCATTGATTACAGTTTGTGAGGGGGGTCTGAATGCAATAAGCCCTGGCATGGGTCTCATATGTGCTCCATTATCATTGTCAATAACCTGAAACAAGAAAGAAGAATGATATGAATGATTACAAGAAATATCTAAATTTTTGTTTTAATTTACATTTCATTTGAGAAAAGAAAAGAAAAGAGTAAAGAGACCTGTATTTGTCGAGTTTTAGTCATATACTTGTTTGTTCTTTCACGACAGAGCTTCCCATATTCCTCTATGTTCTCATTATGAGGTTTCATGTCAAATTTATGATATATTTTCCCTTCAACAGAAAGCCTTCCTGAAATCCACAAGTGTCACATTAGTCATTACCATTGCCATTGTTGTCCCAGATACAATGTCTTGATTGATAGTTGTAGTTGTAATTAATTTATACAAAAAGTTGAAGAATGCTAATGCTTTTACCTTGTTTGGATTCGGAAAATACAGACATTGGGATAAAATCTGTTGACATGTCCATGGAGTAACATTTGGGTATTCTCCCAGATTCAGTGCCAAGCAACTCCATGGTAAACTGACCATATCATGTAAGAATTGCATAAATTAGAAGGAAATGAAGTAACAAGCTCTGAAGCTCACGAGATCTTTGATTGATACGAGGCCCAAATTGCTATGAATCATCAAGAAGAATAAACGCATATAAGAACCCTTTGTAAAATTCAGATATCATTCAGCAACATTGAGGATTATAGATTAACATGAATTTATTGTTCTAGCACTGTCACCGCGCTTCATTTACACGTCGCATGCATACATAAATGCAAAATTGAACTTCTACTCATCTAAACGGAGATATGATCTAATGAAATCAATCGAAACCTAGATTTATTCACAATCGCGATCACAAAACTAAACAACATACGTTTGATACATATACAGGAGGAAAAATACAATTATAGGGTTGACATTTTCACAACGTGTAACAAAACGAAACGGCAATGTACCTGTGTAGATGAGAAATCGTTGTTAGGGAGGAGAGGATCAACGGTGACGACAACCTTTGCGCCGATTGGAGCTGAAGAAGCATCGAGAGGCGTCGATAATTGCGGTTGTTGTTGTTGCTGTTGTTGCGTAAGTGAACGAGACACAATTGGAGGGCATTTCATGAGCCATACGTGTCTCTCTGATTTGGTCGTCTCTAGCAATTGTTGTCCACCGCCGTTGTTAGCCTTCACGGCGCCGACGGTTTTGCTGGTGGCGATGATTTGGTCCTCCATTTTTGTAACGGCTTTTTGTGGGAGGGGAATGACAGAGGTTCTCGGGGATGATTGTATGCTCGTATATATGTAGCGCAGGCGTGTCAGAATTTTTCCCATAAATTACGTAAATTACCCCTTTACTTATACTCGAAGTACATTTATAGCTCCTAGTTAATGAAAATGTTTGTTTTAGTCGCCTTCTTGATTATTTTGTTCCATTTCCACTTTAGTCTCGTTGTAAGTGTTCATCCAAAAATCACTTTGTTCCTGTATTACTACTTGCAATGTTTTATTTGGTTTATCTTTGATGGCCAATTTGTATTATAACTCAAGATTGTTATCATCTTCGTCATTTTATTAATTTTAATTTTTAATAAAATGATATTTAAATGGTTGACCTTTTTTAATATATATATTTTTTAAAAAGTTAACTAATTTACCCCTATCTAAAATGTTATATAAAACTCTCATTTAATTAGTCATTTTTTAAATACATATCATACTTTAAATAACTAAAAAAATTACAATAAATTGTTTCAAAAAGACATATATTACAATATATTGTTCGGAAAAAATAATATGAAAACCTAATACATAATAATTATAAAAAAACCACCAATAAGGGGACCTAATGTATGGGTGAGCAAAAAACAATAGTACTAAACCGAACCATACCGTATAATTTCAAGCGATTTCATATTTGGTTCCACGAAACCATGAAATTTAGATCTCGAGACTTTCAACTTCGGTGTCACGAGGTTTGGGTAACAACCAGAATCGAATCAAATTTTCTACTCATGTTTGGACACTTATAACTCCCATATAAACTTGGATTGGATTGATTCTTTTTCTTGCATCTTCTTTCTCTTTCTTGGCTACATTTTAGTGATTTTACATTCAAGAATCAACTGGTTTTAATAAAAATAACCTAAATTACATAGTCCTTAACATGGTACATAAAATTTAAATTTTCTAGACTTTGGATTTTTTTTGAACAACTTAATTTTATTAAAAAAATATTAGCAAAAAGCTAATAAAAAATTACATAGGAATCGATAAAATAGGGTTTATTAACCAAGACCCTCTACTAAGACTTAGAGGGTGTTTGGAATTGCTTTTAAAATAACTTTTTGACTTTTAACTTTTTCAAAAAGTTAAAAAAATTCAAAAAATGTTTTGAAATTAAAAAATAACTTTTTGTCAAAAAGAAAAAAATGGTTTTTCAAAAATCATGAAATTGTATTGTTTTGTGACTTTTGGCCTTTTAAAAGGTAAAAAACATTTAAAAGTCAAGAAATATTATCCAAACATTTTTTAAAAACAACTTTTAACTTTACTTTTTAAAAGAACTTTTAAGAAAAAAACTTTTATTAAAAGAACTTTTGGGTTCAAAAAGTAATCTCAAACACTCCATTAATTTCCTATTTCTATTTACAAACCAATTATATGAATAATCAACTAATCTCTCGATTAAGGAATTTCTTCTAGTATTTTGACTATTAAATATTATAGAATTCCTAAAATTTCAAGGAAGCCACCACATTGTCATACTTCTTTCTTACCATAAATTTTCAACTTTAACACTTCTTTCTTACCATAAATTTTCAACTTTAACACGCATAACTCTCTCATATGAAGTCAAATTGGACGGATTCTTTTGGTGTGTGTTTTTTGTTGCCTTAGTTGTATCTCATAATAAAAACCTCATGTTTTGTGGTATTTAATCCCGAGTGTCATAGCCTCAAACATGAGATGTTGCACAAAGAACAAAGAAAATGAATACTAGAATAGGATTGGAAACGCAATTACACAATCTAGTCAACCTATCCGTTTTGTTGCATCTAAAGTGATGGTAGCTATAAGGATAGACTATTATATTAGCAATTGAAGAAACGCAATTACACATTTATCTTCATAGCCTTTCGATTACATTACATACAGTGAATCGATTTACCACTGAATTCAGATGAACAAAATTACACAACCCTTCGTGCTTAAAGCAGTTGCAACATGTAACAAATAGCATCATCAATGGAAAATGAATATGCAAATAGCCACAAATAAATAAAATAAAAAAAAAAAAAAGGTAGGGTCCAGTTCGCCATATGTACAAAACAGATACTACTTACGATTTACAAAGCTCTTTCTTGATAACCCAAAAACAAAAAACAAAAATACGAAGATTTGTGAAAAGAGGCCGATGATCAAACCTTCGATTTACAAAAACGATGAGAACCTATACCCACCCTACCTACCACCTACTTCTACTCCACTATCATCTATAAACCACACTTGTTTGTCTCACTTATAACTACATCTAAAGACTAAAGCATAATTATATTATAATAGGTTAAATAATAATAATAATAATAATTACTATTGTTATTATTATTATCATTATTATTACTTTTTGGTTTTAGTCGGCTGCTGCTACATCTTTTGTCCCATGATGGTTTCTTACAGTCCTAGGTTGCCGAGGAAATGTAAAAGGGTCGCCTCCAATTAACCCTAACCCTCCTCCTCTCCCATTACTCATCTGGCTAGATTCCGCTTTAACATCCAATGAACCTTCATTAATAAGATATAGTGACATATTTAGAAAAAAAGAAGATATATTAATTTTATTATATTTAAAAAAGGGTAAAAAAGTCATACCAGGTGGAACTACTACAGGATCTTCTGTAGCAGAAGCTATATCGCAGTTGTCTTCGTCGGAATCACTAAGAACAATCACACTTGGATCACCGATTGAAGATGAAGAACTTCTGTTTGTGATTCCGGATGTTTGGTTATAATTATTATTATATGGCATGGAATCCATCATCTCATTATTATCATCTTCTTTCATGTTATTATCAGAAGAACCACTACTCATTGATATTACTTCATGCCCATAAGGTGTAACACATTCTTCTAACTGATTTCCTTCATGTTCGCTTTTCACTTCAGAGGTTTCCATATTTGAATTTGAATTAATATTAAATTTAGATGTAGATAAAGATCCTTCCGGAAGATGCCATCTTTCAAGATCCATAAATGGACGACTCAGTCTCGTTCGCCATGATCCGTCGGATTTAACTTCAATCTCGGTTACGTCTTCATCGCAAGCTTGCATCTTTTATTTAAAAATACAAAAATTAAATTAGAATTTTGAATAAATTACATTTTTGGTCCCTGAGTGTAGCTGGTTTTTGCAATTTTGGTTCTTGTAGAGCTTTTGGTCCCTGTTCCAAGTAAAATGAATATTTTTGGTCCTTAGTAAGGAACAGGGACCAAAACTGCAAGGGAAAAACTTTTAGGATCAAACATGAAAGAATCAGTTATACTTGGGGAGCAAAAATCTAATTTGCTCTAGAATGTAACATAATTAAAAATAAATAAATAATACCATTTTCACGATACGATTTAAATAGGGATCGATGATGATGTCTTCTAAGGAATAGTTCTTCAGACAAATAGGGCATTGCCACTGCAAACAAAAACATATCATTTATGCAAATTACAGGTATACACCAATCGGAAAGGGAATGGACTAGATCATTCCATTCCATCATACAGATTGTAAAAATAATAACAGTTACCTTTCTAGATCTTTGGTTGATTTGGACAAGGGTATGAAGATCAAAACATCCAAGGTGTATGCATCCTTTAAATCTAGCAGCAGTTTTCATTCTACACCCACTCATCTGCCATTCATATAAAAAAAAACAACAAAAAAATATATTATAAAACCACCACATAAGCTTAAATTACTAAATTATGCAAATTAAATAATGGTTTTATCAGAATAGTTACAGGGCAACGAAGATTAATTGTGACATTATCTGCAATAACTTCCAAATCACTGTCACTATCATCATTTGCAGCAGCCATTCCTCCACCAATGCAACGACACACACGGGAAACAGCTTCAGTAAATGATTCACCTTCTTGTTCATTAGGAATCATGCTGATAACCTTCATTTAATATTATTATTATTATTAATTATTCAGATAAATTTTTATACTTTATAAAGAATGTACCTGTTGAATAGTACGTTGTTTTACTAATCTGACACCCAAGCAAAAAGGTCGACCATCAGAACCAGATAAAGATATTGTGTTGTGTCCCTCCACCAGGAACACCGAAATCTGAAAAGAAAATAAAATTAATTCCATTTTATTTTCATTTTCATAAACATTTTTAATTCCATTCCATTCCTCATTGTATTATGTTGTTAATTCCATTCATTCATTTGTGATTCCATTCCTTCATACAGAAGAATCAATCATAAAATAACTTACTGAAGGACCATCATCACGACCATTGGCTCCAAGTGTCTTTGATCCAGGCCTATTAATTGTCTTAACAGGAATTCCTGGAAAATCCACAACTTGGAATTTTAAATTTCAAATTATAAATTATAAATTATAAATACAAAGCATAAAAATCAAATAGTATAATGACAAAAGCTAACACACCATTGACTTTTAGATCAGGATACTGAGGCCATTGCATTCTGAATGGAACATTATCATTGAGTAAAATGCACCATGCCTGTTCAAGAAATGTGACACAAAATTTTTAATAAAATTAAAAAAAAAAATGATCCAATCTATTTGAAAATGTAATAAGATGATAAAAGAATCAAACCTGTACATCATATCCAGATTTCTCAAGTAAATGTACATTTGCTTTTGTAATTTGGAAACTTGTTTCCACATTCTGTAGTAACTGTGATTCACTAAGAAACACAAATATTGTATTACAATAAAACAGTTTAATTTTTCAAGATTTAAGCAAAATATGTAAAATCACTGTATTGAAGATAAAAAATATATATAACTTACCCATCATCCAGAACATTTGAGACACTGAGCTTTACAGGACATAAAGGGTGAGCCAAACTCTTCCAAAATCTGATCAAATAAAAATTCAAAACAAAACCCATTACATAAATATTAATATAATCAGAACCCATATAAAATACAGAAAAAAAATAACATAATCAGATTGATCAGATAAATAAGAGGGTAGATTAGATTATACATACGGATCACACCGATCGATTCTACAGATTTCACAATAATGTTGAGAAGAAACAGGTGGAGTTTCTTCAGTAGACTCTAATGGGATAATAACACATGGAATGTGTTGTAAAACATGACATTGTGGATCTGCACACTGAATCATGAACTCTGTTTTCAGAGAACTGCCACATGGACAACGAACTTTTTGATCCACAATCTCCTTTTTTTGTGTAATGCTACTACTATCAGAGACACAATGTCCACCTGTTATTGGTTCAGTTGCCCCTGTATGTGGCATTTTTCTGTAACAATAAAAACATATAAATAGGAAGTAGGAACAACTGATGTGGACTTATTTGAAAAAATTTTAAAAAAAAAAAAAACAAACTTACCTGTAAATGTCATCAATTATCTTTGTTACATCTTCCTTTCGGATAAGTTTATTCTTTTGTGGACCATGAATATCTAATAATAGAAACAAAATCAGGAGGAATGTGAGAAGAAGAAGAGAAAAAAAAAAGGTTAAAAAACAAGAGGTCCTAATCCTATACCTTCTTCATCAGAAAGCAAAGTCAGTATCCTATCCATGAGGTCCTATATTAAAGTAAACATGTCACAAATTTTTAAAAATATGTGGAGGAAATGGGAAAAATTATAGAAGGTATAATCAAATGAATATTATAAAATAATAAACAGGTATAAATTATAAATAATTAGATATACCTGCTTCCTCCCGGTTCTTGCAAGACCAAGTTGGCCAAGGACATCCTTGAGTTCTTGGATTCTAAAACGTGCCATTCTTTTCTAAAAAACGAAGAGTATATACAAAAGAAAAGAGTTAATGCTGTAAAAAGAAAAAAGAAAACACATGAACATAGAACAATCCAGAAAAAAAGTAATGTAAATAATAGTAGTAACACAAAAAGATAGATAAATAATAGAGTATCTAGGGAAATGCAGTTACTAATTTTGGAAACTTGTAAAATAATCACATCACTATGAAGATTGATTACAAAGACATACATGATAGCCCACTCAACATCCTACTACAGAACTTAGTCCCTGAAATTTTTACAGATAGCAGTATGGTTCGACCATTTGTTCAAACACTGGATGCTAAATTGATACTGATAGTCCACTGTGCTACAGTTATACATCTTGCATTATACTAGCAATGGAAGAATTAAGCAAAGCAAGGAAAATGTGCACCGATTGTTACCCACACTCAGACAGACATTTATACACCCATAGATACATACATAATATACAGTCACAGACACGTCCGTAGGGATTCAAGAGCACCGAGTCCGTAGGGATCCAAGAAAACCAACTTTTCTCTGCG
This sequence comes from Lactuca serriola, assembly GCF_051521515.1. NCBI lineage: Eukaryota > Viridiplantae > Streptophyta > Magnoliopsida > Asterales > Asteraceae > Lactuca > Lactuca serriola. Next base: position 26,252,657 of record NC_136415.1, on the reverse strand, counting down.
TGATTTCAGACAATATGGGCAAAAAACATAACAATATCCCCGATAGCTGTAATTTATTCGAAAATCAATCACAAGGGAAAATTCAACGGCATAACATTCACATTCCGCAGCAAATCAATCAAAATTAACCTCCGTAAACGTCAATTACGACTACACTGATCATAAAAACACCATAAACTTTTTAATCAAGTGAAAATTTACCTTGTATTCGGGCACGATATCACCCATCTCTATTCAATCTTCTGTTCCAAATGAGCGGCACAAGTTCAGGTAACTAACCGGATTAATCAAATAGCAATTTACTGTAATGGTGACTGAGACGGTGAATTTTAATTAATCGAGGATTAGGGATCCTGAAAAGTGCGTGCTCTTTTGGTGAATTAGCTTGTGTTTTTGGGAATGGGCGATTGTAGTTGTAGTAATTCGCGGTGATAGTCAGTAGAGAGTAGAAGATGAAGGAGACGTAGAAGGCGGAGGCGATTAGTGGCGAACTGGTAGCGGTGTGACAGCTCGGGGACCGGACGTCAAACGAGGGTTTTTCGGTAAGGGGATTTTTAGTTTCCTTGCTTTTATAGTGTCAATCGCATCAAGGCTTTCGTATTTAACTTCACATTCATCCATCATAGTTAAGAAATAATATATTTTGAACCCATATATAGTTAAATTTGTTAATAAAATCTGGAATCTTATACAAAGTTCGTCTAAGAAAGTTTGAATCTTATACAAATTTTATGAAATTATTCATTAAAATAATCATATTTTGTGCTAGCATGTTACCATAAAACAATAGTAAAAATATGAAAATGTAGCCGGCGGAAAACTTAGGCCTGATATAAAACATCATATAAAGTTCAGCAAGTTCAAATTTATTCTTCGTGAGAAATATTAATAACAGATTCACGGTTACTGTCTAATGACACTCGATATGATTCACAGATATTAATGTTTTGATATAAAGCATCGTATAAAGTTCAACAAGTTCGAATTTATTCTTCGTGAGAAATATTAATAATAGATTCATGGTCTCCGACTAATAAAACTCGATATGATTCCCGAGTATTAATGTTTTGTTGGTTCTCAACATACCATTCAATAATGCATACATGAATGTAATCATAATTTGTTATTGCTAAAGAGTCGTAATGGGACCTAATTTTATCTATTTTGAGGGTTTGAAGTTTATATCTTAAGATAAGTGTCTAGTATAGTAGTATTTGTCATGTGATTATTGACATTAGTCGAATGGTTGGTCCTTCATAATAATCTCAATTTGATTATGTTTCCATATAGAAATATATAAGTATGCGTTTCCAAATTGATATTGATATGATCTTGACTCGATTGCAATCCCTTAAACTCTATAGATATGTTCACTACAAACCCTCACAAGCCTTTACTCGTCCAGTGTAAATCAAGGTGTTTAAAAGGCTTATTGCACATGGTTATTACAATTGAGTATCCCAAAGAAAATAGAGGGCTAGTTAGTTTTTATTTTATTATTTTAATTTTAATTATTATATCTTTTATTTTTGATGCATAGAGGACGATGCAAAGCTTAAAGTTGGGACAAGGATCCTAAACATCAAAACCAATGATACAAGCTTAAAATGATTTTTTTTTTTTTGAAAATTTTATGTTTTAGAAGAAGGCGTCATTATGGCTTTAAGCCATGCTCGATGACTTCTTAGATTTGGTGTTTTAGATTAAAAAAAAAGTCTCTGTTTACCAAGAGGTTTAGTTTTGAGAGCATCCTTTACTCCTCCAGGTCATCCTCGACTTCTTCACGGTTTGATAGTTTTGGTTAGTAACTCAATTAGACAGAAAGTATGTTCTAAAGCATCTTCTACTTCTTGGATCCATACCCGATGGTTTGCTCATTAGTGCATTTTTTCAAAACATGAAATAAGGAAAAACATTTTTTTATTTGGGAATGTTCTCTAATTCTCCATGCCATCCTTGATGGTTTCCTGAATCTTCACTTTTCTATTTTTTTTTTTTTTTTTGAAAGTTTAATAAATAGGTGACTCTTACTCAGTTTGATGATCATTCCAAACATATAATATCTATCAACTACAAAGGACTACGACAATCGTTGCACACCTTGAGGTCGATCTTATTATGAACTAATAGATTGGGAGAAAATTTTCGGACGAGCAACAATACATTTGCAATGCCTCCCTTGTGAAACTCATCAGGAAATTAAAGTCTCACCTACAACTAGAACAAAAGATTTGTAATGGATTTGTAACCATTAGGATGACTATCCTAATCAACATCATTGTAGGCACACTACCATAAATAATATGTAAAAGGGAACAAAAGACTCTGAAACTAAGTGACATAAAGACATCTCAAAAATATAAGGAATAGCTCCATAGTGAACAATAGAAGGAGCAGTAAGAAACTTGATAATCACATTAACTACATAAGCTATAAGATAAACCAAACTACCGAATACGAATGAGTGATTGTAAGATAAACCAAATTACTGACAGTAGTACGATATAAGCATGAATCTAATAGCATAACACCATCAGTCGGGTAATATCAACCATATATCTTAAGAATCATATCAACGGTCCTATTGTCAGAAAAATATACACATTTAAAATATCATATATGTATTTCTCTAAGACATAATATAACCCTTCTAAGATTGAGAAACCTCAATACCTATGAAGTCATGTCTAACCCCAAGTCTATAGCAAAATAATGAGACGAATCATGTTTCAAAGACTTAATACCATCATAGTCATTAATGATCATAAGCATGTCATCTACATATAAGGATAATAGAATATGTCATGTGCCCATGCATCTAACAAACAACGTTAAACTGTGACTACTAGGAAGAAAACCAAGAGATGTAACCCTCATATGTGTAGTGTTTGTTGGTAGTGTTGGGGCGTGGGTTAGGATATTAATATAAATCACATAATCTAAAAATCAAACTATGGATAAAATAGTAATTTTAGATCAAATATATAATAAAATGAAAACATGTAACATCCAATTTCGGATGTTCTTGATTTCAAGATAGTGGACCGTAATTTGATCGAGTAAATGTCTTGGAATTCAAGGGAATAAAGTTTAGAGCTTATTGGATGTTGATAATGTTGGTTAAGTGATTTAAGCCCTTGAATTGTGAGTTGAAGCCAAAGGGGTAAAATGGGAAAAGTAATGTTATGCACTTTTGTGTGTATTAATAAATTAATTTATGTATGATTTAAGTCAAAAGTAAGTGGTGAGAGTTGTGGGGCCTTTCAATAACTTTGCACGCATATAAGAATCAATGAAAATGAAGTTAGAATGAAGAAGTTATGATTGTTTGAAGTTGAAGCTAAAAACCGGAAAATCAAGAATTTATCGGAAAGTGCAGAGGGCCCTTTAAAAGCGTGGGGCGCCCCCACCTAGTGGGATACATATTTTTTTTAGGGTTTTTGGAGTATTTAAAGGCCATTAACCTTAAGAGTTCATCATTTTCAGCCTCCACCTCCTCTAAAACACCTCTAATGAAACCCTATGTAACATCCCAAGTTTGTCATTTGAAGTCTCTGGGGATGGAAGGGTAAAGCCATGAAGAGCCTAAGGGCTAAATTGTAATTTTGGGACCAGGAGGAGTACGTTGCGCATACATAAGGGTACACTGAGCGTACTAAGGCGCGCCCCAGTACGCCGGGCGTACACTTGTGTACGTTGGGCGTACTCATAAAGGATGAAAATCCTAATATCTCGGGTTGGGGGCTATATAAACATCCTTTTGGCTCATTTTCTCTCTTCCTTCTCAGCCTCCATCCTCCAAAAACGTCCCAACCCCTAGTTCTTGTGTGAGAGTGTGAGTTAGTGGGTATCTTGAGCTCTTAGAGGTGGAGACATTGCACCAAGAAGTTGGAGAAGAAGATCGACTTGTAGATCTGAAGTTAGTTTGTGTCCTAGAAGCTCCAGAAAGTAAAAAAAAACTTCAAACTTTATGCTTGTATATCATAGATCTAGCCATTCTAGCATTTTGGAACCATTTTTAGTCCTAAAAGTTCCAAGATGATGTATGTTGTGGTTTGGACGAGATGATTTGTCCTTCTAGACTCTTGATGGGGTGTTAAGTGATAAAAATGAGGTCTCAATGGTCTAAGAGGTCCCATGCAAGTAGTATAAAGGTCTTAATAGATTAAGACTTTGGATTAAGAGCTTTCTGGACGTCCAAAGTGATAAAGTTCGAGACTTTATGAGTCCTAGGCACATTTGGTCAATGGATATGGAGTTTGGGCTTAAGTACTTAAGCCATTAAGCACTTATTAAGGTTTTGGTGAAACCATGCGTACGCCCAACGTAAGGTTCTATAGGCCCAACGTACTAAGTCAATGGCCCGTTTTCTAGTCAAGGCAAGACTCGCATACGCCCCACGTAGCTTTGGGGTATGCCCAACATACGTTTTTTGTGGACTTTTGGTGATTTGGCCTTGGGTTTGGGCTACTTTTTGTGCTAGTAAGGTTTGGGCCTTGCTGGACTTTCTGAGTAGATTGTGTTGGGCAGTTTTAGTGATAACGGATCATGGGGTTAAGCCCAATAAGGAGGTTGGGCCCAACTTAGTAAATTGGGCCAATAATGGGCCTTACATAAGGTCTATCAAGGTTATGGACTTAGAATTGGTCCTTGACCCAATATAAGGGAATGGACATGATGGATTGAGTGGACCCTCTTTGCCAAGTTTGTTATGTTGTATAATGACTTGGTATTTATTGTGTGATAGTTTGGGATTTCCAGTGAACTAGCGGTTCGGGAGTTCATTTCTTCATATCAGATCAGCGTTGCGAGGTGATTTATCCTCACTATATCAACAGGGTCTAAGGCACCAAGGTTGGCCCTTTATCGGATTTGTATCCTGGTGTTGTTTGATATGTTTATTGATCTGATAGATCTGCATCCTGGTAGTTAGGATGGTATTATGTTAGTGACCTAGTTTAGGTCGGTATCCTGGTATATAGGACGATGCTATGTTAGTGACATGGTTTAGGTCGGTACCCTGGTATATAGGATGATGTTATGTTAGTGACCGGTTAGGTCGGTATCTTGGTTAGGATGTTGCTATGCTATATGATCTGTTAGATAGGTTTTGATGGGTTTTGGTCCTAAGAACATCCTATGTGCTCATACAAACCCTAATGCTTGGATCTAGGTTTCTCTATTGTACATGCAAGTAGGGGTGCAAACGAGCCGAGCCGAGCCCGAGCCTGGCCAGGCTCGGCTCGGGCTCGTTTAAGTTATATAAGGCTCGAGCTCGAGCTCGGCTCGATTCGAGCTTCCTTGTACTGAGCTTGGCTTGAGCTCGTAAAGAATTATACAAGCTCGGCTCGAGCTCGGGCTCGACTCGTTTTTTATCTGATATATCTAAATAAGCTTAAGCTCGGCTCGAGCTCGTTAAGAAGCTCGTTTACTAATACTCTAAATCCATAATTCCCCTAATATGTTTTTATTTTAATATATATAAATAATATTAAATTATATTGTATAAAGGCTCGTTTAGGCTCGCGAGCCTAATCAAGCTTAATGACATAGGCTTGAGCTCGAGCTCGTTTAATAAACGAGCTTAATATTAAGCTCGAGCTCGGCTCGGGCTCGTTTAAAATCGATTTCGAGTCGAGATTTTAACGATCCGATCTCGAGTAGCTCGCGAGTAGCTTGGCTCGTTTGCACCCCTACATGCAAGTTATCCAAGACTATAAACCCTAATTCTAGCATTCAAGTAATCATATTAACATGAGAATAGGTTTAAGATGTTACCTTGATTGTTATGTAGCAATAAAAATCTCAAATTTCCTTGTATTGACTTTAGAAAGCTTAGAGTCACAAATGTCACTCCTCTAATGGCTCACAAACACCACAAGCAAGAGGATGAAGAGGAGAGAGGATGGAGGCTGCCCTAAAACATGTGAAACCCTAGAATGAAGCTTAGCCATGTTTTTGGTCCTTAAGGGGTCTATATATAGTGAGGCTATTAGGGTTATCTAACAAGGAAACCCTAATTTGGATGCTTAAGCCCTAAGCAACCCATGGACCCCTTTAATTAAGGCCTTGGACGATTTCCTTATGGGTTTCCCCATAGAATTCTTCCACTCCTTAATATAAGGCAATCCATGGCCCAAATTGCAATTATCTTATAATTACAATTCCAGTCCCTTAAGTTTAATTAATCTCTTTTAGTCACAAAACTAATTACCAATTAATTCTTGACTAATATTAATTAAACAATATGATTTCTCCTTTAATATATTATTCCCATAATATATTAATAAATCATATTTAATCCTTTCTCTCCATAATTCATCCTATCAAGTTGCTTTGGTGAAGGCAACCCAAAAGGACCATGCACCATCGGGTCAAGTACATACCAAAATAGTAATGGACTTAGACACTAATCCAACAGTCTCCCACTTGGATAAGTCTAATAACTACTATGCGTATGACTTCAGATCCTGATCTGCAATCGTAGCTTTCCAAAGCCGCTGTCAACTCTGATCCTATCAGATACGCGTGTCCTTAGATAAGGGATCATATATTCCTCCATTCTAGATATCGTATGAGACATGATTTCTAATAATTCTCTTTGTACTATTTCTCGATTCCCGATTTATGACGACTGACTAATTGAACAAATCAAATTAGCCCTATCCCGGCCGAGCATTTACGTTTGTCATCACAAAATCATTGAGGGGCCCAAAGATATCGCTTTTATCCAACTTTGGATAAAAGGAACGGATAAACTTTGATACAATGCTTGCTTGCACTTACTCACCGAATCACACACAACAATATGTTTTATAACACCAAGTTACTAGTGCGTTTACATATTATCAATGTGCAACCAATTTGCAAGATACAACTCACACATCTCGGTTTCAAGAATATAAGATGTTATCGTCTCACCAATCACTCGTGATAACAATCCATGGAGTGATCCAAGTGAGTGTGGGTTTAATCCAATGCTCAAATTCATATTCATAAGCACTCATGAATGTTGCAGCAAACATTTGCTTATGTCTAATACTCTTTTAGACATTCCACACACCAATTCATGATAGTCTTCATTCATACCTACTTCCAACATATGAACGACTGTGGCCCGTTCGAATAATTTGACTATTCTTAACCAATTAAATTATTCAGGAAGTCAAAACATGCAAAGTGAAACACAAGGATAATACTAATCCCATATGGCCTCAAACCTTTGAGTATAAATAAAACACCTTTTATTTATCACCATGTCGATTACTCATTATTTGTCGTTTCGGTTAGTCAACGTCTTACTTGAATTACAACACTTGTCCCATGCTCCTAGCATGCACACAATGTTTATCTATGGTTCTTACTTTGTGAAATAGATCAAATTGAACACATTTCCAATCATTCTCATTTCACAACTCCAAATCCTTTTCATAAGTATAAGAATATCAAATTCTTGTCACTTATAGAATATGCTAGATTCTAACATTTTATGCAACGATCCATTTGTAATATCACCGCACCAAAGTCACAAAGACTATTGTCAATGAAATTACAAATTCCTCTATCGTAGATTGTTACAATATAATTCCTTAGATATGATGTTTCTCATTCAAAGTACATTCCTTTGAACATCCTTTTGCGTAAAAGTTTCTAATCTAGACATAGATTTTCAATATTCAATTCCCAATATGGACACATTTCCATATTTTCCATATGACAACTTATTCTCGATAGAATCTTTTCTATTTTCATAATAATGTCGACATGGTCCATCCAATATCATACTTCCAACTACTCACAAGCGACCAATCTTAGGCGAACTTTGGATTGTCCTTAGATAATTGTTTAATTATCTTAGTCAAAACCGATTCTTGTCCTTTTCCCTCTAAATGCGCTAGACAATTGGAAAATTTTAGAATGGTCAAATATGATAGCATTTGCAATCGATCCTATACCCGAAGCATATGGGACACAATGCATAATGTCTTACATAAAGATTTGATACTTTATCAATCTTCCGCTATAATATTTCATTTGCTATGTTCTCAAAATTTGAATTGTGAAGAGGAATGTCGTAATCATAATCGAAATTTAAGAACACACTATGTACCTTTGACTAAATTTATTAACATTCCACAACCTAAGCCTTTAGATTTGAAATGAAGCATAATATTCTCTCCCTTAATTATAGCAAAACAACTATTCCATCCTTACAACTTTCCAAAGAATGACTCTTGTTTTCTATAATTAATATTGCCAACTTGCAATACTTTCCTTAATAATCATACAATCATAACATTTATGCTCCCACTATCATGATGATTATTATAAACATAACACTTATGCTCCCACTAGCTTTGACATGTATTCAGAAACAACTTAACTTTCAGAAAAACAATGCTTATTGAATTTCTTAAGTTCATGTTTCTAATACTTAGTGCTTTGATAATTTTTTATCAAGGGTTCTTGAACTTATACATCTTTGCCTTAGATAGTTCATATGTGTGTCTAAACAATTGCCAAACCTCACAATTCAAATTATGGAAAGGGATACCGTAACCATAATCGAATTCGAGAATGCAATTTTACAATCATTATCTTCTTAAAATCTTTCTTAGTGAAAGCATTTCCTCACAATCATTTTCATGAAGGAGGAAATCTTATGACACTTAGATTTAAACGGTGTATGTGTTCCTATCCATGTGAATTTGTTAAAACCAAAGTTTACGACAAATTCAAACTCATATGGATCGAACTTTCTTAATCTCGATTTCTTGCCTTATGGTAGCACAGCTGCCCACCATGTCTTCCAAGTAGTTAAGCAGCTCACTTTTTCCTATCAATGTACTTTTCATTGATCAAGGTCCTTGCCTTTTATGCATTCAAATGAGAACTCATAGAATTCACATGCATAATTGGAACGGAACAGAAACAAAATAATGTCAACACGATAGGTTGTAAACCTCAACTCGTGTGCTAGTGATGATCGATAAGGTTTATTTGATTTGTTCTTGAAACCTTCCAAGGCCATTAAGACTCCCACTGACTCCTTGACATATAAGATTCTCTTGTCAATAACCATTTCTTGACAAAACAAATATTCAAGAGTTAGTGTAGCTTTTATCAAAACACTTCATAAAATGGTCATAGTTGGTCTTTGTCTTATCCAAGACATCGCAACTTTCCACATTTGATGAATGTTATAAACCTTCTTAATACTTTTTACTCATTGTCACAATCTTAACTTTAAGACTTGTTATTGGAACGAAGTATGATAGACCTTTTGATTTAACCATTTCTTCAATTCTTGATTTCTCTTCTTATACATACAATTGTACTAAGACTCACTTAGAGTATCAATTGAGATATGGTTCTTAATCATTATGACTTATCATAAAGCATAAAAGGTACTCTCCCTTCTTCTTAGAATGGAGAAACTTTTATCTTTCTGCCTACTTGATTCTTCTTATTCGTTCTGCTATTGATTTAAAATTTTTCAATCTATTCAGAATTACACTTAATCTTATAAGTATAATCATATTTACTAAACTTTTAGTAAATCATGACGAATATTTTGTTACTCTTATGGTGGACTTGATCAACACGCAGCTTTGTGTGCTCGATCTCCTAGTCCTTCACTTGACACTTTGTCAATGAATTAGTCTAATTTCCAAATACGAAATTTCTCATTCATCGTGCAACCAAGTTGCATGATTCCAAGTTTCTGTCCAATTGAAGCTTGGGCGATGAGAAACTCTCTCTATTTGGTAAATTCTCGACATTTCTATAAATAACATAACAAGAACCAAATCCATTATTGCTAATAATAGAAACATTCAAATATCAATTTTTCATATACGCCAATGCAAGGATAAATAAATAATATAAAATCAAAATTTATTTTATTGCGGAAAAATTTGTCCTTACAATGCAATTCATTGAAAAACTATGCTAATACATCTTTCTTAGCAATCTAATTCTAACTCTAAGTAGTAGCTCAAGAATCTAATCTTCGAGAAATGCGATCGAAATCCATTCCTTCACGGTTAGATTCTGCTCACTTCTTCCCTTAAGCTTCCTTTCTTTTCTTCGATTCATCAATTGTAATCTTATCACATTATGTATTATGAATCTAGAATAGAAGCTTAAAAAAGTTAGTTAATGGATTTAACCTATATTAGAGCCATACGTTTCGACTCTCCCATCTCTTAGATCTCTTAGGTAAATGGGGCAGCTTCGTCTCCAATGCCTTTTTCTCTTGTAAATAAAAGCAAATTGACTCTTTTGGAACATGACAAGGAACTACTTTAGACATTGCCTTTCTCTTATGATCAAACTTTTCGATCATAACATGTCTTTCGTTGCCATTGTCTATATCCATAGAGGTCTTGAAGGCAGATTCACCAATCAACTTTGCTTTTCTATTGCGCCAAACCATTTCTGATTCAGCAACAATAAGCATATAGGTGAGATCTATAAGGGTCACGTCGGGGTTCATCATATAGTACTCTCTTACGAACTCACTATATGAGTTAGGAAGTGACTGAAGAACCCAACCAATAGCCATTTCCCCACAGACGACGGATCCCAACATTCTTAACCTATCAATGTGTGACTTCATCCCTAGGACGTGTGCACACACCGACTTTCCTTCTTTATGTTTACTTGCCAAAAGGGCTTGAGTGATCTTGAACTTTTCAAGCCTTTGAACTTGTGGGTTAGGGAGAATAATTGGAGGAGGTGGAGGAAGTGAAGTATGATTTCTTGTTCCTCGATCGAATCGTAGAATATCATCTTCATGTGGAATGCTCATTCGACGGGATTTGGGAAGACCATAGTTGTCGAACTTTGACATCTACAAAACGGGAGAAAACGAATTCAAGTTAGTTGTTTGATTGAGTCCTTAGTAAATCACCCAAATGAGATACTAAGGCTAGGACCCAACACAATATTCTACAACTCGGGAGAGGGATGCCGTAACCCAAATTACAGAACATTTGAAGGTAAGTGAATGACGATTCACTAACTTCCACCATGAAAAACGAAAAAGAAATTTAAGTTTTAAATCTATGAAAACTCCTAGATCCTTTGAGATTCATTGAACACTTCAATGGCATGTTTAAATCTCGATATGCCCTTATTGTTTGTGACTGGGATGCCGAGGATCACAAAGCGGGTGTGAATAACCATACAAACTTACATGGTGCCCTCACATGTTACAGTCACCTATTCGATGTGCCGGTAAACCACGCACGCTCCACCGAACTATGACAAACATTGAGTCACCCTTTGCTACCTTTGCTTAGAACCATTTAGTGTGCCGGTAAACCACACACGCTCCACTAACGTCTTTGCAAGGGCACAAAGTGTAATTTCATGGAATTGCATCAATTCACTTTTGCCTAAGTAACTAAGATTGGGAATTTTATGAAAACATTTAGTTACTTTTGTAATTCATTATACTTATAATGGAAGGTTTTCGTCCTATCCTACCCGTTCGGCTAACGACCCTCCACTAGTTGACATAAGGTTTATTCTTGATTAGTTCTTGAAACTTTTCAAGACCATTAAGACTCCCACTGACTCCTTGACATATAAGATTCTTTTGTCAATAACATTTATTGACAAACAAATATTCAAGAGTTAATGTAGCTTTTATCTAGACAAAAAAAAACTTCACAAAATTGGTCCTAGTTGGTCTTTGTCTTATCCAAGACATCACAACTTTCCAATTTCAAATGTACAAGAATATGAAAACCTTTTTTCAAATTCCACATTTGATGGATGTTATAAACCTTCTTGTCACTCATTGTCACAATCTTAACTTTAAGACTTGGTTTTGGAACGAAGTATGATTGACTTCTTGATTTAACCATTTATTCAATTCTTGATTCCTCTTCTCAGACATACAATTGTACTAAGACTCACTTAGAGGATCAATTGAGATATGGTTCTTAATCATTAAGACCTATCATAAAACATAATAAAAGGTACTCTCCCTTCTTCTTAGAATAGAGAAACTTTTATCTTTCTGCCTACTTGATTCTTCTTATTCGTTCTGCTATTGATTTAAACTCTTTCAATCAATTCAGAATTACACTTAATCTTATAAGTATAATCATATTTACTAAACTTTTAGTAAATCATAACGAATATCTTTGTTACCTTTGTGGTGGACTTGATCAACACATAACTTTGTGTACTCGATCTCCTAGTCCTTCACTTGACACTTTGTCAACGAATTAGTCTAATTTCCAAATATGAAATTTCTCATTCATCATGCAATACTCGTTGTATGATTCCAAGTTTCTATCCAATTGAAACTTGGGCGATGAGAAACTCTCCCTATATGGTAAATTCTCGACATTTCCACAAATAACATAATTAAGAATCAAAACCATTATTGTTAATCAATTTTTCATACACGCCATTGCAAGGATAAATAAATAAACAAAATTCAATTTTATTTTATTGCGGAAAAATTTGTCCTTACAATGCAATTCATTGAAAAACTATGTTAATACATATTTCTTAGCAATCTATTCTAACTCTAAGTAGTAACTCAAGATTCTAATCTTCAAGTAATGTGATCGAAATCCATTTCTTCATGATTAGATTCCGCTCACTTCTTCCCTTAAGTTTCCTCTCTTTTCTTCGATCCTACAAGACATCGAAATGTAATCTTATCACATCATGTACTAAGAATCTAGAATAGGAACTTGAAAGAGTTAGTTAATGGATTTTACCTAAAGCAGAACCATACGTTTTGACTATCCCATCTCTTAGATCTCTTAGGTAAATAGGGCAGCTTCGTCTCCAATGCCCCTTCTCTTGGCAATAAAAACAAATTGAATCTTTTGGAACAACAAACGGAACTACTTCTGACTTTGCCTCTCTCTCTTATGATCAAACTCTTCAATCATGGCATGTCTTTCGTTGCCATTGCCTATATCCATAGAGGTCTGGAAGGCAGATTCACCAATCAACTTTTCTTTTCAAGTGCGCCAAATCATTGCTGATTCAGCAGCAATAAGCATGTAGGTGAGATCTATAAGGGTCACGTCGTGGTTCATCATATAGTACTCTCTCACGAACTCACTATACGAGTTAGGAAGTGACTGAAGAACCCAGTCAACAGCCAGCTCCACACAAACAACAGATCCCAACATTCTTAACCTATCAATGTGTGACTTCATCTCTAGGATGTGTGCACACACCGACTTTCCTTCTTCATGTTTACTTGCCAAAAGGGCTTGAGTGAGCTTGAACTTTTCAAGCCTTCGAACTTGTGGGTTAGGGAGAATAATTGGAGGAGGTGGAGGAAGTGAAGCATGATTTCTTGTTCCTCAATCGAATCGTGGAATATCATCTTCATGTGGAAAGCTTGTTCCACGGGATTTGGGAATACCATAGTTGTCATACTTTGACATCAACAAAACGGGAGAAAACAAATTCAAGTTAGTTGATTGATTGAGTCCTTAATAAATCACCCAAATGAGATACTAAGGCTAGGACCCAACACAATATTCCACAACTTGGGAGAGGGATGCCGTAACCCAAATTGAAGAACATTTGAAGGTAAGTGAATGACGATTCACTAATTTTCCACCATGAAAAACGAAAAACAAATTAAGTTTTAAATGCTTTGAAAACTCCTAGATCCTTTGAGATTCATTGAACTTTTCAATGGCATGTTTAAATCTCGATATGCCCCTCGATTTGTGACTGAGATGCCGAGGATCACAAAACAGGGTGTGAATAACCATGCAAACTTACATGGTGCCCCCACATGTTACAGTCACCTATTCGTTGTGCTGGTTAACCACACACGCTCCACCGAACTATGACAAACATTGAGTCACCCTTTGCTACCTTTGCTTAGACCCATTTAGTGTGCCGGTTAACCACACACGCTCCACTAACGTCTTCGCTAGGGTACAAAGTGTAATTTCATAGAATTGCATCAATTCACTTTTGCCTAGAGTAACTAAGATTGGGAATTTGTAAAAAAAACATTTAGTTACTTTTGTACTTCATTATACTTATAATGGAAGGTTTCTATTCTATCCTACCCGTTTGGCTAACGACCCTCCACTAGTCAAGAGCGCGGTGGGTAAGAGTGGATACCCATTCAATCGCCATTTTATAGGCAATTTCCTTAAACACCCCTTATAGACCAGCTTCGTGAATGAGGCCTACTAACGATAAGACTGACTTTTACTCATACATATATATAATGTTAGACTTTTAATGTTATATATTGTATAGGGTGTATTTTACACTTTTAAAATATTAGGTGGTCAAATTTAATAATTATACTTTTAATTCAATTAAATTGTAAACCAAAACTTTTATGGATTTATTAAACCTCTTTTAATTATACACCTTAATTAATTAATAAAACCATAAGGGTGTAATTTGAACTTTTTCAAAACAATACTAGGGTTTTAGAATTTAACATTCCTAATTAAACTTTTAATCAACTTTTAAATTCCAAAACTTGAGGGCAAGTTTTGAAACATTTCAAAACATTAGGGTTTAGAATTTAAATATACATCAAAATTAAACTATTAATCAAAATTTAAATTCCAAAACTTGAGGGCAAGTTTTGAAACCTTTTTCAAAACATTAGGGTTTTAACTATTTAAATTTCAAAACAACAAAACTTTTGGGTTCAAATTTAAACTATAAAACCTAAAGGGGAAAATATGAAACTTTTCATAACACAAGGATCAAATAACAAATAATCTAAATTAACAAGTAATCACATAATTATCCATATTTGATTTATTTAATGATTTCTTGCAAAACAATTTATCAATTTAATCAAAATAATTAATCAATTATCACATAGGGAAACTAATATTTTATTAATTGATAAATATCTTCAATTAGATCAAGAATATAGTCAAATATATCATAAAATCAGATTTATATTGATCTAATATGATAAGGAAACTATCCTTAAGCAAAAACAGCAAAAAATCCCGGTTTTCCCTCCTTCTGACGAGCCGACTCGCCGAGTCAGGCATGGACT
This sequence comes from Lactuca serriola, assembly GCF_051521515.1. Classification (NCBI taxonomy): domain Eukaryota; kingdom Viridiplantae; phylum Streptophyta; class Magnoliopsida; order Asterales; family Asteraceae; genus Lactuca; species Lactuca serriola. The sequence goes on along the minus strand of NC_136415.1, from coordinate 26,237,620 downwards.
CGTCGAGTCAGCATGGACTCAGCGAGTTCATCTATGGACTCTGCGAGTCCAGCCTCCAGGACCACAAAAATCGAATTTTTCAATCATACAATGCATCAATACAATAGAAACCAGTCTAGGCTCTGATACCACTGATGGGTTTTGGTCCTAAGAACATCCTATGTGCTCATACAAACCCTAATGCTTGGATCTAGGTTTCTCTATTGTACATGCAAGTTATCCAAGACTATAAACCCTAATTCTAGCATTCAAGTAATCATATTAACATGATAATAGGTTTAAGATGTTACCTTGATTGTTATGTAGCAATAACAATCTCAAATTTCCTTGTATTGACTTTAGAAAGCTTAGAGTCACAAATGTCACTCCTCTAATGGCTCACAAACACCACAAGCAAGAGGATGAAGAGGAGAGAGGATGGAGGCTGCCCTAAAACATGTGAAACCCTAGAATGAAGCTTAGCCACGTTTTTGGTCCTTAAGGGGTTTATATATAGTGAGGCTATTAGGGTTATCTAACAAGGAAACCCAAATTTGGATGCTTAAGCCCTAAGCAACCCATGGACCCCTTTAATTAAGGCCTTGGACGATTTCCTTATGGGTTTCCCCATAGAATTCGTCCACTCCTTAATATAAGGCAATCCATGGCCCAAATTGCAATTATCTTATAATTACAATTCCAGTCCTTTAAGTTTAATTAATCTCTTTTAGTCACAAAACTAATTACCAATTAATTCTTGACTAATATTAATTAAACAATATGATTTCTCCTTTAATATATTATTCCCATAATATATTAATAAATCATATTTAATCCTTTCTCTCCATAATTCATCCTATCAAGTTGCTTTGGTGAAGGCAACCCAAAAGGACCATGCACCATCGGGTCAAGTACATACCAAAATAGTTATGGACTTAGACACTAATCCAACAGGTTTGTTGTCTATGGACTGTTATGTGATTATCTGTTATATGTGCACATGGTTGTTTGATTGGGGTTTGGGTTGAGGCGGGTCCTGCTTTGTGCAGTAGGCCAACATACCTAGGGCGGACCGAATAAACTGCAGACCCAGGAAGGCACCTAGTCAGGCCGAAGGCCCGACGAGCGGTCCGGATAGGCTGAAGGCCCCGAGAGGGCGGTCCAGATGTGTCGAGGCTCAGAGAGTGGGCCAAATAGACTGAAGGCCCGGTGCGGGCGTTCCAGTCATACTGTAGGCTCAAAGAGTGGATCAAGTGGACTGAAGGCCCAGTGCGGGCGGACCAGTCACACTGTAGACTCGAGATGCATGGCCGTTTTGTATTGGTTTATATGATATGTTATGATTATGGTTATATGAGGTTGGTATTTTGGGGGTAACTTACTAAGCCTTCGAGCCTACATTTATCGATTATTGTTTCAGGTGCAACGGAGGACTGCGGGAAGGCGAAGGTGTGACCGTACACTTCCTCGAACTATGACTATGATTTCTGGGAACTCTGATAGGAAACTATTTTGAAAACAAATTGTAATAACTTAATGGGTTTTAATTGGTTGAAAAAGTTTTAATGTGGTATGATTTTTATGGATTTTACACCCTAGCCTCCATTAAAGTTTTTGGAACTCATCCTCTCCCCTAAATCCATTTTGGTACTCTCTTAATGTCCATTTGGTGTTTTCTTTTGGTGGTATTGTGCTCTGGAAAAGGAAGAATAAAAATAAAGATTAGTCTTTGAAGCTATGTATTTGAAGTATTCAACCTCCATTCACCTTCTAGGCCTTTATAAGTTACAAAGTTCTATGCTTTATTGTGTTTTATCTTTATATCTATAAATATATGGATTTTTATTCCATTTTATTGAGTTTTGGTGCCTTGTTGGTTTTTTCCATATATTTTGTAAAGTTCTTGAGCATTTGATTGATTTTTGGGATGATATATGGTCATTTGGTGGATTAGAGGGTGCATGCAAGAGCTATCTTTACTTTAATCATAAAATAAAAAAGATGGATCTTTGGCCATTTCTCAACTTAGAATTTTAGATCTTGGAAGTTTGTGGACTTATAATGGATAAAGTTGGAAACTTTATCCATTTATACATCATGTTGATTCAAATATGAAAGTGGAAGACTTGGACTTATTAGATTAAGACAAGAAAGATGCGTTATTGGGATCTTTGGGACTTAAAGTCCAAATCTTGGTTGTTTAAACCATGGGAATGGATAAAGTTGGAAACTTGATCCATTAAGTCACTTAGAAGAATTAGATATAAGATTTGTGCCTTTGGACTTAAAGGATTAAGTCCTTAAAAGAAAAGACTATTAAGCGGAGAAACCGTGACATGGAGGGTCGTTGGCCACGGTGCAGTGGACGAGAGGCCCCACGTCTATTTTTTTTTATCTTGGCCACGACGTGGTAATCCTTTGACCTTTGACTATTGACTTTTTAACCAGCATGGATTTTGGTCAAACCTTGCTATAATTGAATGTTTGGCTAAGAAATGGTCTCGTTTTGGCATTAGGTAGCTTGGATTAGTTGTTTTGATGATAAGGTAGATGTTAAGCTTATGTTGAGTAGTCAGGTGAGTTTTCTCACTATACTATGTAGGACACTAGGTGTCTTGATATGCTAGATTGTCTTTGTGACTTTTGCAAGAAAGACCATGGTTGGATCATGCCAGGAAAGACTGTAGTTGGGTTGTAGCAACGAAAGTGATTGTAAGACTATGGTTGGATCATAGCATTCACAACATGTGTCATTGTATGTATGTTTGTCTTTGTGACTTGCATGAAAGACCATGACTGGATCATGGCAGGAAAGACTGCAACTAAGCTGTAGCAATGGAAGTAATTGTAAGATTATGGTTGGATCATTACATTCACATGGGTTGAAAATATACCCCTAGGATTGGGCCCACTGTATGTATGGTATGTGGTATTGTGGGAAACTCACTAAGCTTTGTGCTTACGACTTTATGTTTAAATTGTTTTAGGTTTGTTGTATATTAAAGGAAGGGTGTGTCTTGATTTCATCACACCCATTAGAGATCTTCGCACTTAATAACTCTTATGTATATACTCTGATAAATGTTTTGAATCAGTAGGTTTTTATTTAGATCTTTGAAGTTGTAACTAGAACAAATGCTTTTAATTTTAAATGAAAATTTTTGTTTAAATTTATTATGTTACAAGTTGGTATCAGAGCCTTAGTTTGAGGGATTATGGCGCACTTTACAATGTGTCTGAACTCAAACTGAGGACTATAGGATTTCATTTTACAAAAACATTTTCTGAAAAATTTTTACAAAAAAATAAGGAAGTGATATGTGCAATCATTCGGGGCTCAAGTAAGTGATTCCCAAAATACCCTTACATGTTGATACGTTATATGTGTTTGTAACATCCTAACTCCCAGGTATAAATTTTAAAGCTTCTATATTCATAATTATAGACCTACTCAATGAGTTAGCTGCCCCAACTCGTCGTGTAGAAACTGATAAAGTTGCATGGATTCTAGAACCTACTCGATGAGTTGGAGGACCCAACTCGACGAGTTAGAGGACCCAACTCGACGAGTTGAAATTGGACATGAAAACTCTAATTTTTAGGGTTTGCACCCTATTTAAAGGACCTTAAGTCCTCCCTCCAGCCTCCTTACCACCTTTCATGTCCAGGATCAAACCCTAATTGAGCTAACCTACTATTTGAGTGTGTGTGTGTGAGGCTAAAAGTGTGTGTTTGGTGCATTTGTTGAAGAGACTTGAAGGTTGAGAAGCTTGGAACAAGAAGGAACTTGTAGATCCAGCATCTACTTTGTTTTGGAATTCATTTGAAGGTAAAAAGTCATTACCTTGATCATTTTCTTGTTAGATCTCTTCATTCAAGAGTTTAGGGTCATTTCTAGATTATTCTTGAGACATATCTAGTATTGAGCACATCTTGAAGTGAGGAGTTCAAATATGGACTCCTCTAGGCCCTCATGGACATAAAGACTCAAGCTTTATCAAGCTTTGGCCCTTCTCCATGCCCTAAACCTCTTCCTAAGACTAGTTTTGAGTGTTTTAGCTTCTTGAAGCCTTGCATGGACGTAAAGTTGGCAACTTTACGTGGTAACTACACCCTAGGAGGCTAGATCTATAGTTTGGAGCCTTGGTTTAGCTTAAGATCGTCTGAATGAGAAAAGGGTTGAAGGAACTTGACGAGTTGCATAGTCAACTCGACGAGTTGGATGAGGGTTTCCCGTTTTCTGGATTTTGAGTGAACTTGGCGAGTTAGTGAGAGAAATCGACGAGTTGGTTAGGGTTTACCCGATTTTGTGGACACTACATTGACTCGACGAGTTGTCTGGTAACTCAGCGAGTTGACTGGGGTTTTCACGATTTTTTGAGTTCCGAAGGAACTCGACGAGTCTGTAAGTTGAACTCGACGAGTTAGGTCAACATGGACTGTTGACCTTAACCGTTGACTTTGACTTTGACAAAGGGTTGACCAAGATTGACTTCTGAGGGTATCTTGGTGATTTGGGAATTTATGGAATTAGATCAATGGTGGTTGTAGGTGTTGGTGTTTGGAGTCGTGTTTCGGGAGTTTGATCTTTTCAGTTTTGTTTGACATTTTGAGGTGAGTTTTCCTCACTATACTGATAGGGTCGAAGGCACCAATGTCGGCCCTTTTGGATTGTTATCCTGGTTATCGCATGATGATATGCTTAGTGATATGTTAGGTCGGTATCTTGGTATATAGGATGTTGTTATATTTAGTGACATGAAAGGTCGGTATCCTAGTTTATAGAATGATTCTATGATTAGTGATCTATTAGATCGGTCTGACTGTTTGTATATGCTAGCATTTGTTATCTATGTGTTGATTGTATGCTAAGGGGTGGGTTGAGGTGGACCTGCTTTGTGTTGTAGGCCAACATACCTAGGGAAGCCCGGATAGACTGCAGGCCCAATGGGACATACTAGTCAGGTAAAAGGCCCAGAGAACGGTCCAGACAGGCTGAAGGCCCGGTAGGGTGGACCAGACATGCTGGAGGTTCTGAGAGTGGGCCAGATAGACTAAAGGCCCGGTGAGGGTGGTCCAAGCATACTGCAGACTCTATATTCATGTTGTTTGTTATGATATGGTTATGGTTTGTATGACATTGGTATTTTGGGGAAGTCACTAAGCTTTGGGCTTACAGTTTTGGATTTTGTTTCAGGTACTTCATATGATCTCGGGAAGGCGAAGGCTTGATCGTGCACCTCCTCGCATTTTATGATTTTGATTTATGGGATACTCTGATATGAAACTATTTTGAAAACATTTTTTAATAAATAATGGTTTTTGAATGCTTGAAAAAGTTATAAATTTTCATGAATTTTATGGATGTTACAAGTTGGTATTAGAGCCTTAGTTTGAGTGAATTAGATGAACATTCGTATGAATCCAATCTCAAACTAAGGAAAATGTTTTCAAAATGATTTTCAAAATACTAAAGGAGGATGTAGAGTGTACGATCAGTCGGAGCCAGTAAGTAGACGCCAAAATACCATACAGATATTTGATAATAAAATATGTTTATTCATGTTGTGATGTATGTGGTATCTTGGGGAACTCACTAAGCTTCATGCTTAAAATTGTTAATTTATGTGTTTTAGGTACTTCTAAGGACCATCAGAAGACAAAGGTCTGATTGTACACACTCGCTGGGAGGATTGCTATTGGGACAGTTTGAGAAACTCTGACATTTTGTGATAATGGTTGTTTTGGATAATTTTGTGTTTGATAACTTGGTTGTGAAACTTTTTTTTGGTAAATTTTAAAACGAAAAATTTGGTCTATTATCTGAGGTGTTACAGGTTGAGGTTTTACTGCTCTGTGTTGTAAACCAACAAAACCGATATGATTGGGTTGAGGTCAAGGACCAACAAAGCATGTATGCATGCTTGTATTGTATATGTATTTGTTTGTATTGTGGGGTATTTTTGGAAGCTCGGTAAGCTTTGACTTACAGTTTGGATTTTAATGTTTCAAGTACTTCTGATGAGCGGGGAAAAAAAGAAGGCGTCATTGTACACATCATCTCACAATTTATGTTGATTAATACTCTGATTCAATATTTCGTCTTATTATGATCTGTAAACAATGCTTTGGTAACTTGTTGATTTATGGATTTTTATTTTAAAGTGAAAAAATTTACTCTAATTTTTAGGATGTTACATTAATTAATCAATGGAAAAAATTAAATCTTGAATGTCAGTTGCTCGATCTAGTATATATTGATCAGTGCAAAAGATTTGGACGATGATGGAGCAGTGGCGGACCTTAGTGGTGCCCCAGGGGTCGCAGACCATTGCTTCGACGCCGGCACGTAGTGTAAAAAAATTTTTTTTAATGTTTTTTCTATTGGGTGCACCAGCTTAAAACATGAGTGACACTACTAATATAGATTTATTTGGAAAACAAATTTATTGTCACCCCTACGAAAATGTTCTGCGTCCGCCACTGTGATGGAGTGAAATATACCTTGAGGAATGTAAGTCCATAAATGTTGTTGATTAAGCAATTAGTCCATTTTACTATATTTTTATGCCTTTTTAGTGTTTATGACTTTGATTTATCTACTTATACATGACACTCGCGATATATACATTTAAATGATTCATTCATTCATTATTTTTTAACATCTCTTTTAGATCTTTTCGAATATAAGACTGATGATAACCAAGATTTGACCAACTATTCTAATCATAACCACTATTATTGATTTTGATGTTTTTTTTATGTTAATCAGTACTCACTTATTTGCTTTAATCTCACATTGCAAACTTCTCGCTAGAACATTTTAAATCCCATGTTGCACGTTTTTTTAGTTTGATTGTACTGAAAATAAATGATATGGCTTATTTCATATCTTTATCATTTATATGTCACCTATAACATGCAACCATATGATGAGTACAACCCAAAGATACTCAAGTTACTCTCATCATCACAAATTAGAGACCACATTTATTACTAAAATTTATAAACAAAAACATTTAGATTTCAAATTGACGGTGACATCTCTAGATTTTTAGTCAAATTTATTGAACTGTAAATCAAGTTAAATAACTAGGGCTTGGGTTTTAGACAAAGGGGTTTCACCAACAACTCAATGACTGAAACTTTATGACATTCTAGGCCATCATAAGTCTAGATCTAGAGTAGCAACCTCAGATCTAAGCCTCTAACTCAAAATTAGCTCTCAATCATACCAAAAATGGCCCAAATCTCAAATGATAATAGATCTAGATACAAAAGAGCCCAAGCAACAGATTATTACCTCAAATATATGCTCCAACTGAAGTAGATCCTAGATCTATCCAAGCCCCTTGATATTAGCCTCTAATTTCTCAAGCTCCTTCCACCAAATTCCTCTTCCAAGCTCCAATCTCCTCAACAATGAAGTATCACACGAAAATTAGGGTTTCTGGAACTCTCAGGGGGATTAGGAGGCTGGGAGAAGGACATAAAGTCCTTTAAATAGGGTACAACCCTCGGGATTAGGGTTTTCTTTCTTCAGCACCAACTCATCGAGTCGAAGCCGCCGACTCGGTGAGTTGGCCACTTAAACCGCGACAGAATCCCGCTCCGACTCGCCGAGTAAGCAGACCTACTCGTCGAGTCCCTTTCCTAAATTTACACTTTGCACCCTCCAACTTCTTGCTTCTGAACTTGGGATGTTACGTTTTTACTTTGAATATGTAATGTAGTTGTCATTTCTTACAGATGCAAAGGTGGTTGGGAAGTTATCTCCAATGATGATTAAAAAAAATTGTTTCTCTTCACTAGTATTAGGAGACATCTTAATCATCTATTTGGAAATTTTAATTTTCGTGGTTGAGTTTACCTTATTTTTTCGGTTTTGGACTTCAGGGACATCAAGTTGTAAATTTGATTCTTATTTGAGATTTTTATAATGTTTTGTGTCCCAAAGTAATATAGTACAATCACAAAATAAAGATAAAAGAAAAAAAGAAATTTAAAAGATATTAAGAGCAGTAAAGTCATCTTACTTGGCCCATGGACCAACATAATTGCAAACACCAACAATCATGTACCAAAATTATAATTTACTCTATTTGATTTTGATAAATTTGCAGTTGGTTGTATGTTGGTCCACATGAGACTAGAGGTTCTTTTTCAATCGACTTCTCTATTTATTTGTGTTTCTGTCTTTGTTGTTTATGATTTAGTTTGGTAGATCTGAAAGAAAATATTTGTGTTTCTGTCTTTGTTGTTTATGATTTAGTTTGGTAGATCTGAAAGAAAATACAGTATATGTCAAATTCTTAATAATCATGATAATTAAATATAGGTTAATTAGTACTTTTCAAAGGTTACAAGATAGGCTTCGATTAATGATTAATTTATTTCCTGTTTATATTGAAAACGGTGAAGAAAGACGGTTTACTCTTATCCAGAGATAGCACTAAACAAAACTTTTATTTTCCACAGAAAAGTTCAGGATTTGCGGTTTTGTAGGCGTTGAGGTTTTTGTATGAAATCAAGATGATTTTGCTTGGTAGAAAGTTTGATTGGCTTTCAGCTAAGTTCATGAATAGTTTGATTATTTTTTAATAATGTACTTTATCTTTAAAAATTTTATTCAATTATTAATTTAGGACTTGTATATTGTTTTACTTTTTATGACATTGTACGTTGAAAAATTCCACTAATTATAACATTGTAGTTTTATTTTTTAGGTACTAGATGATCCTTCGTGGGCCGTGCTAAGCACGGCTTTAAAAACATACCTAATATATATATATATATATATATATATATATATATATATATATATATATATATATATATATATATATATATATATATATATATTCCACAAGATTGGGATTTTACCTATAAGTGGTTTTGTATTTTGCAAGATTATAAACCTCACCTATCTGAAATAATTATAATTTGAAACATATATATTTTTTTATATGTTACATGAAATTTGGAACATATTTTTAAGCTTAAAGCAATATATGAATCACTTTTCATTCGAATGTCGTCTAATCACATTCGGTAATTTGAAACATATATTATTGTTATCACTTTAACAAAATATAATTAATATTTATGACTTAATTTCAAAATTGACTAAATGTGAAAACAACATAAATAGGAATCAAAAATATTATTTAAAATTTACAATAATTTAATGACCATGTAACGACACAAAAATAATATTCAACATATTAAAAAACAAATGTCCCAGAAAAATACATATAACAAAACTACCTAGGATATAAAATGCAATACTCGTATTTGTATAGAATAATATAAAATACAATACTCATATAAACGGTCGACAAGTAGCAATTTGTATAAAGAAAAAGTCAACGTGTGTGTATCGTGTGTGCATTAATATATATGGCAAATGACCATATAAAATGTGAGTAAGAGGTAAAATAGATCATTAAAGGCTCAAAGCCCTCTCTTTCTCAGTGAAGATGACTATGATTGGCAACCTGATAAGATCTGGTAGAAGGCAGCTTCACACAATCATCTCTAAAGAAATCATTAAACCCTCTTCCCCGACCCCTTCACACCTCAAAACTCACAATCTCTCGTTCATCGATCAAGCCACCATAAGCACGTTTGTCCCGTTTGTTACATTCTACCCTAACACAGGAATTTATCCAAGTTCCCATGATAAAACAGTTGACCTGAAGAAGTCGCTATCTCAAACATTAACCAAGTACTACCCTTTTGCTGGTAGGTTCGCCAAGTTAGCACCATCCTTTGTAGATTGCAACGACCAAGGAGCTGAGTTTCTTGAAGCTTCCATTGATAGCTCGCTCTCTGATTTCCTTAAAACCTCGCAGCATCAAGATCTCGACCAATTCTTTCCACATGGTCTCGTAAATCAAAGATCCAATCGTCCAGATGATGATGATCTTCAAAGCAACGGAGTGATCCCGCTGGCTGTTCAGGTCAACCATTTTGAATGTGGAGGAGTAGCGGTGGCTATGTCGTTGTCCCACAAGATAGCAGATGGAAACAGTTTTGTTCATTTTTTAAGCGACTGGGCTAAAACGACACAATTGTTATCATCGAGAGAGCAGAAACATGGACTTCCCGACGACCCCCACTTTATTCCTTATGAATACATGAATCTAAATTATAATGGGTTTACACTTGGATCCGATGAATGTGTTACAAAGAGTTTCATTTTCCCTAAAGCAAAGATAAACGAGCTTAAACTCAAAGTCAAAGCCATGACCGCAGAAGCTGGACAACCCATCACAGACCCTACTCGCATTGAAGTTTTGAACTGGCTGCTTTATAATTCTGCAGTGACAGCAGCCACCAAAAATAATTCAGGGTGTTTCAAACCCACCGGTGTTGGTCAACTAACAAACATGAGAAGCAGATTTATGGAGAAGTTGCCTGAAAAGAGCATCGGAAATTACTTCATGATAATGGATACTCTAACACACAACGAAAGTGAACTGAAGCCGGAGTCCTTCTTCAGTGAGCTCCGGAAGCAAAAGAAGATGTTCCAAGGCATAAGAGATATCCAAACCGCGTTTGATATTCTTTCGGGAATTACTGTAAAAGAAGGTCAAAGAAGATTTGATAGTGTTTATCTTTCTACAAGCTTGTGTGGGTATTCTACATATGAGATTGATTTTGGGTGGGGAAAGCCTGTAAAAGCAACCATGGCCGGAGATCTAAGGAAGAATAGCTTTATTATGATGGATGCTCCAGACGGAGATGGCATTGAAGTACTCGTGTGTTTGGGAAAGCAAGATTTGGCCGTTGCTCAAAGTGATCCTGAGCTTCTTGCCTTTTCTAATTAGTTTTCTTATGTGTGAAGTTTTACATGAGTGCATGAATTCCAAATCTAAGTAGCTAATTAAGTTCTTTGTTCATACATGCATGTTTCATATCGTAATGACTCAAAACAGTGTACGTTGTAACTTTTTTATCAATAAGATCTTTTGATTTCCTTTCTATTTTTTTTATTTTATTAATATATAATAAGCTAGGTAGTTATTAATTTATCATGTTGCTTTGAATGGAAGAAGACTTTTTTTATGTGTTCGTGAAAGCTATTATGTGATTAATAAATACCTTATTATAAAGATTTTGTGATGGAAGAAGACTTTTGTGCGCCTTGATTATATCCCTGAAGCAACATGTTCTTATTAATCAACGGCTGTATAAAAGAAAAACAATAAGTTATTGTTATACTGATTGTGCCCCATAATAAGTATCTTATAACATGAAAGTTATACTTTATGTTAGCTGTATTTTATAATAGGATATTAGCGAAAATGACCATTATAAATATTAAATAAAGTATAAATAAAGTGATAATACGAAGTGACCAACTACTTTAACTTAAAAAAAAAAGATCATCATGTTTTATGATAGGTTATTTTAACTTAAAACTACGAATTAGATATGATATCAATGCTTTAATTTTAAAAAGGTTTATTGCAAATAAGGAAAAAAATACAAATTATATATACGTTTAATTTAGTATGGAATACATTGTTCCTAAGACAGTGATTGTTATGTAAAATAAAAAAGATAAAAAAAGATAAAATACATTAATTTTACAATATAATATCGTTATTTTTGTAAATATCCATTTTCTAATTCTTCTAAAATACAAAAAACAAGTCAACGAACATTTATTCAATAGTGAAGTAGCAAAAACAATTAAGATAGACATGAACCGGTCCACATTTTAGAACCTCTCTCTCTCTCTCTCTCTCTATATATATATATATATATATATATATATATATATATATATATATATATATAGCTGTCATGTATGTAATATTAGGTATAGAACTATTTAAATTTACTTTATTTTGATTAAAAAACAAAATTTTCTTTCACTGTTAGCTTTTTCCTATTACTTTTGAACTCATATTATTTTTTAAAAATAACATCATAAATGGTCCTTGTGGTTACCTAAAATCTGAAGTTTAGTCTCCGTGGTTTAAAAACCTCATAGATAGTCCCTGTGTTTTCAAAACTTTTGAAGTTTGGTCCTTTTTGCTGACTCCGTTAAGTTTTGTCCGTTAACTAAAGGACATTTTCGTCATTTCGCTACCATAAGGACAATTTATGATGTTTTTTATTATTTTTTTGAAAAAAAAAGAAAATGAAATTTAATATGCAAGGGGTCCCACCCCTCTCTCTCTCTCCATTAGCCCATCATCGTTCCTTCTTCCTCCACTCATTCCATCGTCTAAATGGAAAAGAATACCATCGAAGCAAACAACAATTTCTCCGATTACATATTCACAACTTAATCGGATCATTACTATGTTTCCCCAAAATCAGAATCAATATAGGAGGCGGAAGAATTATGACAAGGGTGGAGAGAACCCTGAAACGGACCCAATTAAGAATTAGTAATGAAAGCTCCAAAAATAGAGAGACCGTTTGAAAGTTCTAACCAGACGGAGAGTATGCTTGTTCCAATCAACTTTCATGTGATAAACTTGAAACGACCCAAAAATACGACTCGAAAATTTCATTTTTAATATAACCATAATCATAAAACGGAGTATATCATAATAAAACCATGCGTTGCAAATCTCAAAACCATACTAAAATACAAATGAGAAAACGGTGTCATGACTGTATTAAAACATATATAAGATAACTGATCAACTCCCATGATAAAAACTGTGGCTGTGGTGTGTGCGATGCCATCATCCCGAGCCCTTCCCTCTGCTTGCGGAAGTACCTGAAACCAAAACTGAAACTGTAAGCACGAAGCTTAGTGAGCTCCCCCAAACTACCACATACCACATAATAACTTATAAAGCACATACTGGGCCTTGCCCACTGCATCGGACCGAAGTCCGGCTAACCGGGGCCTTGCCCCATACATCGGACCGAAGTCCGAAGCTGGCTGAAACATCGGACCGAAGTCCGAAGCTGACTGGGACCTTCGTCCCCTACATCGAACCGAGTCCGAAGCTGACTAGGACATCGGACCGAAGTCCGAAGCTGACTGAGACATCAGACCGAAGTCCGAAGCTGACTGGGACCTACGTCCCCTACATCGGACCGGAGTCCGAAGCTGACATCGGTCCGAAGTCCGAAGCTGACTGGGACCTTGCCCCCTACATCGGATCGAAGTCCGAAGCTGACTGAACATAGCATAAACATATCATCTAGCATAAACACATAACCCTGTCTGAACCACGAAGGCATCAAACATACTAACTACTACATCGGACCGAGGTCCGAAGCTGACTGCTAGCTAAACGGACCAGCATTGTGGCCTTAGACCCGTTACTACTGGAAGGAACACTCACCTCGTGAACTGGCTGCTGTGTGAATGGCTCTGGAAGCTAACTGCTGCTGCTCCGGTATCTCCCCAGCTACAAGGCCATAAACACACTCAATCAAATACTAAACACTGCACTGGGGTAAAATGACTCTTTTACCCTTGGTCAAAGTCAACTCTCCCGGTCAAAGTCAACCCACAGTTGACCTGACTCGCCGAGTTGGGCCACCAACTCGCCGAGTCTCTAATCTCATTTCACAACCCCACTCGTAGCTACTCGTCGAGTATGGCATCGACTCGACTAGTACTCTCTCTATCCAAGAACTCAGACAATCTTCATCCGACTCGCCGAGTCATATGAACAACTCGACGAGTTGTTCTTGAGCTTAAGAAGATTGCCTTGGACTCGCCGAGTTGTATGAACAACTCGCCGAGTCCCTCCATTACTGAGTCTGCTCTCCGACTCACTGAATCCACTCTAATACTCACAGGCTTCCACTCGTCATCACTCAAAAGGGGAAAAACGGGGACTCGCGACTCGACTCGCCGAGTCGCTTGCATGCAACAACTCAAAACTCGATTATGCTTGAATCCAGTGTATAAAACTAATAGATCTGGACTCCCTTAACTCGATTAGCACGTAAAGATTCTATCTTTACGTGCCCATATGCATCCATGAAGCTAAAATGGCTCAAAAAGCATAATAAAGGCTAGATCTAGGGTTTTCATGCAAGGTAACTTCAAAAAGGCAATAGATCTGGGCTCTACAACTCCTAAATGAACAGATCTAAGGATATCTCGACATAATAGGGCATCCATACAATCATAAGGCTTGAGAGAAGCATCAAACTAGATCTAGAAGAGTTCTAATGGAGGTTAAAAGCATAAAACAGGAGGGAATCCGAAGAATACCTCAGAGAACTCTGATTTGCCCTTGGATCTTTGCTCTACACCTCTTCTCCTTGCTCCTTTCTTCTTCTCCTTCTTCAAGCCTTCAAAAATTTAACACAAGAACACTTAGATCACTCAAGGATGGATTAGGGTTTTCTCACAGCTTTCTGAGGGTGAAGGAGGCGAGATTGGGGGCTATAAGGTGGATTAAATAGTGAGCAACCCGGGGATTTAGGGTTTCTTCCAGGCAGGCAGACTCGCCGAGTCCCGAATATGGACTCGCCGAGTCGCCGACTAACGCGTGCTCGAAATCCCGTCCCTACTCGGCGAGTCAGGCTATGAACTCGCCGAGTCCCTCTTGCAAACTTCTAATTAAATACTATGGAATCATCATACCGGGGACGGGTCGTTACAATTCTCCCCCACTTGGCTCAGACTTCGTCCTCGAAGTCTGCTACGGCTGAATCTGCAAATATCTTCGGATAGTGCTCTCTCATCTCCTCCTCAGCCTCCCACGTCCACTCAGACCCCTTCCGGTGTTGCCACTGCACTTTCACTAACTGAATTTCCTTGTTCCTCAAGGTCTTTGTCTTCCGGTCCAGAATCGCGACCGGTCTCTCAATATAATTCAGGCTGCTATCAACCTGAATATCCTCTAGGGGAACGACTGCTGACTCATCCACCAAACACTTCCTCAAATGAGATACATGGAAAGTGTTGTGGATCTGACTAAGCTCCTCAGGAAGATCCAACCGATAAGCAACCCGACCCACCCGGGCCAAAACCCTGAAAGGACAAATAAACCTGGGACCCAACTTGCCCCTCTTCCGGAACCTGATAACACCCTTCCAAGGTGAGACCTTTAGAAGGACCATATCACCCACCCGGAACTCCAAGTCTGAACGCCTCCTATCGGCGTAACTCTTCTGCCGACTCTGCGCAGTCTGCAGTCTACTACGGACCTGTTGGATCAACTCGGTCGTCTTGAGCACCACCTCTGTGCTTCCAATGACTCGCTGACCTACCTCGCCCCAACAAATCGGGGTCCTGCACTTCCTCCCATAAAGCATCTCAAAGGGAGGTCGATCAATGCTCGCATGATAACTGTTGTTATACGAAAATTCCGCTAACGGAAGGTACGTATCCCAACTGCCACCGAAGTCTAGAACACATGCCCTGAGCATGTCCTCGAGAGTCTGAATCGTCCTCTCACTCTGCCCGTCCGTCTGAGGGTGGAAAGCGGTGCTAAAATGAAGACGAGTACCCATCTCGTCATGAAACCGCTTCCAGAATCTGGATGTAAAACGGACATCTCGGTCTGACACCACCGATACCGGCACTCCATGACGTGCAACGATCTCGTGCACATAGATATCGGCTAACTTTTCTGCCGATATACTCTCCTGGATCGGGATAAAATGAGCACTCTTCGTCAACCGATCCACTACTACCCATATCGAATCCACTCCTCGTGCGGTCCTGGGAAGCTTGGTGACAAAATCCATGGTGATGTCCTCCCATTTCCACACGGGAATGTCTAACGGCTGCATCTTGCCGTGAGGCCTCTGGTGCTCCACCTTGACCTTCCTGCAGGTCAGGCACCTCTCAACATACCAAGCGACATACCGCTTCATGCAGGGCCACCAATAATCGGGTCGAAGATCTCTATACATCTTCGTCGCCCCTGGGTGGATAGAAAATCGAGACTTATGAGCCTCATCCATCAACACCTGCCGTACTCCTCCCCAGTACGGTACCCACACTCTCCCATGAAGTGTCAGCAATCCCCGACTGTCATAATCAAACGAAGATGCTCGGCCCACTATCCTCTCACACTTCTGCCTCTCCTCCTTGAGGCCCTCGACCTGAGCCTCCCTGATCCGTTCCAACAACTGAGTAATCACTGTCATCCTCAAACACAAATCTCTGATAGGGGCTGCCGACACTTTGCGGCTTAGGGCATCGGCCACCACGTTGGCCTTCCCTGGATGGTAAAGGATCTCACAATCATAATCCTTCAGCACATCTAACCACCTCCTCTGCCTCATGTTCAGACTCGACTGATCCATAAGGTACCTCAAACTCTTGTGATCCGTGTAGATAGTACAACGGACCCCATAAAGATAATGCCTCCAAATCTTGAGGGCAAACACAACCGCCCCCAGCTCTAAATCACGGGTAGGATAGTTAGCCTCGTGAGGCTTCAACTGTCTCGAGGCGTAAGCTATCACATGGCCTCGCTGCATCAACACTGCTCCCATACCTGTGATTGAGGCATCACAGTAGACTACGAAGTCCTCTACTCCCTCTGGCAAGGTAAGGATCGGAGCCTCGCACAACCTCTGTCTGAGGGTCTCGAACGCTGCCTGCTGCTCAGGCCCCCAACGAAATACCACCGACTTCTTGGTCAGTCGGGTGAGCGGCACTGCTATCTTGGAGAAATCCTGAATGAATCTCCAGTAATACCCTGCCAACCCTAGGAAGCTCCGAATCTCAGATGGAGACTTCGGGACCTCCCACTGCATCACGGCCTCTATCTTGGCCGGATCCACCAGAATACCCTTCTGGTTGACGAGGTGACCAAGGAACTGCACCTCGCGCAACCAGAACTCACACTTGGAGAACTTTGCGAAAAGTCTCTCCCTCCTCAAAACTTCCAGCACCTCCCTCAGGTGCTCCTCGTGCTGCTCCCGCGTCTTGGAATATACCAAGATATCATCTATGAATACTATCACTGACCGATCCAGCATCGGCCTGCACACGCGGTTCATGAGATCCATGAACGCGGCTGGGGCATTGGTGAGCCCAAATGGCATCACCACAAACTCATAATGACCATACCTGGTCCTGAAAGCAGTCTTCTGCACATCCTCATCCCTAACCCGCATCTGATGATACCCGGAGCGTAGATCGATCTTGGAGAACCAAGACGCTCCCTGAAGCTGGTCAAACAAATCATCTATCCTCAGAAGTGGGTAACGGTTCTTCACCGTCACCTTATTCAATTCCCGATAATCTATACACATACGATGCGACCCATCCTTCTTCCTCACAAACAGGATAGGCGCTCCCCAAGGCGAACTGCTCGGCCGGATGAAACCCTTGTCTAGCAGCTCCTGCAGCTGCGTAGACAACTCCTGCATCTCAGGGGGAGCTAGGCGATACGGTGCCTTGGCTATCGGAGCCACACCAGGAATCAGGTCGATCCCAAACTCAACCTGCCTCTTAGGAGGTATCCCCGGTAAATCCTCGGGAAATACATCCGGGAAGTCTCGCACTATCGGAACATCATCAACTGTCGTCTTTCCCTTCTCCCGGGCATCCAAGACATAAGCTACATAACCAGCGCAACCCTGCTGAAAATAGCGCCTCGCCCTTGCGGCGGAACAAAAGGTCGGTCCACGTTGTGGCCTCTCGCCCTGAATCACTAACTCTCCCCCACTGGGAGTGCGAACCCTCACTAGCTGAAGCTCACAGTCAATCACCGCCCCATTGGGGCTTAGCCAATCCATGCCCACAATAACCTTATTCCCTCGCAGGGGAATAGGAACCAGGTCCACTGGGAACTGCTCATCAAACAACTGAAGAGAACACCCTCTATGCACTCTGTCGACCCTCACTGTCCTGGCATCTGCTATCTCAACCTCTAATGGACAATCCAGCTCCCTTGGAGCTCTGCTAAATCTCTTGCTAAGCGCAAGCGATACGAATGATCGGGTAGCCCCTGAATCGAATAATACCATAGCAGAAATGTCGTTCATAGAGAACGACCCTATATAAAACATACAATCATAAGCAATAATCAATCAATAAAATAAAGAGATGAAGGGAAGATACATACCCGTCACCACATCAGGAGTCGCTCGCGCCTCCTCTGCTGTCATCTGAAACGCTCTACTCTTCGCCACTGGCGCCTCAGCTCGGCCCTGCCGGCCATCTGTAATCCTCAAGGGAGCAGGGGCAGGTGCAACCACCTTCCCTACTGCAGCTAAACTCGGACACTGGGACTTTTTATGTCCCCTCTGATTGCACTGAAAGCAAATCAGATCTGATGCTGCAACAGCAGTAGCAGGGGCCGTACAATCCCTGCTCAAATGCCCAGTCCGACCGCACTTGAAACAGCCGGAACTCCCTGCCTTGCACACCCCATCGTGCATCTTCCCACACCTGCCACATCGGCTGTGGCTCGGCTGAGACCTGGATCTGTGATCTGAAACCTTGGGCTTTTTGCCCGAACCTCCTGAACCCGAAACCGCCTCCGGTTTCCTCTTCTTCTCCATCTCGAGATCAATCTCCCTCTCTCGAGCCCTAGCAATCATGTCGTCCAGCGTTTTACAGCTGGACCGGCTCACAAACTGGCGGATATCGCTCCGCAACATCTCATGATAACGGGCCTTCTTCATCTCCTCATCGGCTGCATACTGAGGAACAAGAAGAGCCCTCTCCCTGAACTTGGCGGTGATCTCCGCCACGGTCTCCGTAGTCTGGGTGAGGTCCTGAAACTCTCTGGCTAACTGCTGCACCTCAATAACTGGTGCAAACTCAGCCCTGAACCTGGTAGAGAAATCAGCCCAGGTCATGGCATCCAATGCTGCATCATCTCCCATAGTATGTCCGACCTCCTCCCACCAATCCCGTGCCCTGTCCTTCAGAAGACAGGACGCCAATCTGACCTTGTCCCCCTCGGGACACCTGCTAGTGCGGAATTTGTTGGCCACATCCGCCAACCATCTAGTACTCGCTATGGGGTCCCGTGCCCCATGATAGTCTGGAGCTCCACATGCCCTGAACTCCCTGAAAGTAAGTGTGCGCGACCCCATCATGGCCGCCACCTCGGCACGGAAGGTGCCCAATCTCTCATCCATCAGCTCTAGGATCCCCTCCTTGATCGAACCGAAGATCACAGGAGTCTGCTCTAAGATGATACGAGTAATCTCTGAAGAAAGAAACTCTCTGGTCTGCTCATCCATGTGCTCGTTCCCCGAGCCTGATCCTGATCCCTCCCCGGCACCTCCACTGTCGGCTGCTGTCCTCGGACATAAAACCACCATACTGAAACACATCATAGCAATATCAGAAAACTGAAATATCTCAAGGGATCATTGATACTACTACTAGCTTCCTGGTCTTGTCTCGACCTTCCTTGATTCGAGTACGGATCCTCTGCTTTCAATAGTACGGGCCCATACTACCTTCCACATCTATCCGTACTTTCCTCAAGAACCGCCTTGACTCCACCAAGTCACTTCTACTACTACTGATCTCTGCTACTCTCATCCTAGGCTTGCCCTAGGGAAATCGCTGACTCCACTCATACCAGTCCTCAGCTGCCGAAGGCCCTCTTGTAATGCTGATTAGCCACCACCTGAATACCATCACATACAATGAGGCTCAGATAATCCTTCGAGTAAAAGACTCGTCCCTACAACGGTTGGACTCAGACAAGAGCTGCGCAATAGGGCCAAATCCAGCACTCTGAGATTATTCAACCCTGATCACATGTGATGTGGCGTATTCACCTAATGGCTAACTCCCACCACTCAGAGTCCCACAAAGCACAAAGCAAGCAGCATTCGGACAAGGGAAACATACTCAGGCAAAACTATTCTCATAACGAGAAGCTACTCTAGCATACAATGCTAAGCTCGCGCTACCAGGCATAACCTAAACAGGCTATCCTACTGCTGTTTACTCAATACTAGCATGCAATTCTCATAAAGCTGTAACACATAAAGCAGGCACTTAAGGCATCATCCTAGATCCTTAGTCCTATACTAGCATGTTGTTCTATTGAAGCTGGAACAATTAATCATAATAATAAAACTTGTATTGGTAATTTGGGAGTACTTACTTGAGCTCGGCTGATCGCATGCACCACACCCTTATCTTGTTTAAAAATTCTTTTCTTTCTAAGTGCTTTTCAAAATCTCATTCGAAAACATTTTTCTTTTTGAAAATCTTTTTATCTTTCCCTTAGTTTGAGTTCAGATGCACCCGGAGGTGTATCCGAATCCCTCAAACCAGGGCTCTGATACCAACTTGAAATGACCCAAAAATACGACCCAAAAATTTCATTTTTAATATAACCATAATCATAAAACGGAGTATATCATAATAAAACCATGCTTTGCAAATCTCAAAACCATACTAAAATACAAATGAGAAAACGGTGTCATGACTGTATCAAAACATATATAAGATAACTGATCAACTCCCAGGATAAAAACTATGGCTGTGGTGTGTGCGATGCCATCATCCCGAGCCCTTCCCTCTGCATGCGGAAGTACCTCAAACCAAAACTGAAACTGTAAGCACGAAGCTTAGTGAGCTCCCCCAAACTACGACATACCACATAATAACATATAAAGCACATACTGGGCCTTGCCCACTGCATCAGACCGAAGTCCGGCTAACCGGGGCCTTGCCCCCTACATCAGACCGAAGTCCGAAGCTGGCTGAAACATCGGACCGAAGTCCGAAGCTGACTGGGACCTTCGTCCCCTACATCGAACCGAGTCCGAAGCTGACTAGGACATCGGACCGAAGTCCGAAGCTGACTGAGACATCGGACCGAAGTTCGAAGCTGACTGGGACCTACGTCCCCTACATCGGACCGGAGTCCGAAGCTGACATCGATCCAAAGTCCGAAGCTGACTGGGACCTTGCCC
Organism: Lactuca serriola; assembly: GCF_051521515.1. NCBI lineage: Eukaryota > Viridiplantae > Streptophyta > Magnoliopsida > Asterales > Asteraceae > Lactuca > Lactuca serriola. The sequence goes on along the minus strand of NC_136415.1, from coordinate 26,216,788 downwards.
CCTACATCGGATCGAAGTCCGAAGCTGACTGAACATAGCATAAACATATCATCTAGCATAAACACATAACCCTGTCTGAACCACGAAGGCATCAAACATACTAACTACTACATCGGACCGAGGTCCGAAGCTGACTGCTAGCTAAACGGGTCGGCATTGTGGCCTTAGACCCGTTACTACTGGAAGGAACACTCACCTCGTGAACTGGCTGCTGTGTGAATGGCTCTGGAAGCTAACTGTTGTTGCTCCGGTATCTCCCCGGCTACAAGGCCATAAACACACTCAATAAAATACTAAACACTGCACTGGGGTAAAATGACTCTTTTACCCTTGGTCAAAGTCAACTCTCCCGGTCAAAGTCAACCTACAGTTGACCTGACTCGCCGAGTTGGGCCACCAACTCGCCGAGTCTCTAATCTCATTTCACAACCCCACTCGTGGCTACTCGTCGAGTATGGCATCGACTCGACGAGTACTCTCTCTATCCAAGAACTCAGACAATCTTCATCCGACTCGCCGAGTCATATGAACAACTCGACGAGTTGTTCTTGAGCTTAAGAAGATTGCCTTGGACTCGCCGAGTTGTATGAAAAACTCGCCGAGTCCCTCCATTACTGAGTCTGCTCTCCGACTCACTGAGTCCACTCTAATACTCACAGGCTTCCACTCGTCATCACTCAAAAGGGGAAAAACGGGGACTCGCGACTCGACTCGCCGAGTCGCTTGCATGCAGCAACTCAAAACTCGATTATGCTTGAATCCAGTGTATAAAACTAATAGATCTGGACTCCCTTAATTCAATTAGCACGTAAAGATTCTATCTTTACGTGCCCATATGCATCCATGAAGCTAAAATGGCTCAAAAAGCATAATAAAGGCTAGATCTAGGGTTTTCATGCAAGGTAACTTCAAAAAGGCAATAGATCTGGGCTCTACAACTCCTAAATGAACAGATCTAAGGATATCTCGACATAATAGGGCATCCATACAATCATAAGGCTTGAGAGAAGCATCAAACTAAATCTAGAAGAGTTCTAATGGAGGTTAAAAGCATAAAACAGGAGGGAATCCGAAGAATACCTCAGAGAACTCTGATTTGCCCTTGGATCTTTGCTCTACACCTCTTCTCCTTGCTCCTTTCTTCTTCTCCTTCTTCAAGCCTTCAAAAATTTAACACAAGAACACTTAGATCACTCAAGGATGGATTAGGGTTTTCTCACAGCTTTCTGAGGGTGAAGGAGGCGAGATTGGGGGCTATAAGGTGGATTAAATAGTGAGCAACCCGGGGATTTAGGGTTTCTTCCAGGCAGGCAGACTCGCCGAGTCCCGAATATGGACTCGCCGAGTCCCGCATATGGACTCGCCGAGTCGCCGACTAACACGTGCTCGAAATCCCGTCCCTACTCGACGACTCATGCTATGAACTCGCCGAGTCCCTCTTGCAAACTTCTAATTAAATACTATGGAATCATCATACCGGGGACGGGTCGTTACAAAACTTCCATCAGATAGAATATCATGTTTGGCAACAATCCATAGATCGCCACTCTCTTAAATGCTTCATTCAATGCCCTCAAAACCAAAATTAAAACCCTAATTCCTCAGATAGAATTCGTGTACATGGTACATATAAGGATGGAAGAATTTGAGGATTTTGAAGTACCATTGATGAATGACATGATATGATCCAAGTGCCTTTTAGTGGGTCTCGATTCTCGATTTATCCACGAACTTAAATTGAAAAAACAAGTGAGGAACAAGAATCCCTCATCTCTATACTCCTTATGCTTGAATCGATCAAGCACTCATTCTGAATCAATCATCAACCTTGCAGTAACCTCACGAAAAAAACAAAGCACCCTCACCCCTTAATTCTGATTCACATAACCTCCAGGTTTCGATTCAAAGAACTGTAACATTCGATTTTAAAAAACACTTCCTTGAAGGTGGGTTTCGTTTACTTGAATGCTTGGGTTGGATTTCGATTTCATAAGTAATGAAACAGATGAAATCGATGGTACTTCATGATGTCGATGTGGATAAAGAAAAAAATGATTAAGGTAATACACCTTCCTTAATCAAAGAATCGATTTACTATGCATCTATCCTCCTTGTTCTTTCTACTTCTTAAGGTAGCGAATTAGAAAAGGAATTGAAGAAGACGATCTAGAGTAGATGGAGGTGTGGATTGAGTGAGAGAGGGTGAGACATTTTATATATTAAATAATAATTTTTAATTTAAAAAATAAGAGAAAATATCATAAACGGTCCCTGTGTTAGTGAAATGATGAAAATGCCCTTTAGTTAACATTCAAAACTTAACGGAGTCAGCAATAAGGACCAATCGTCAAAAGTTTTGAAAACACAGGGACCATCTATGAGGTTTTTAAACCACGGGGACTAAACTTCAGATTTGGGGAAACCACAGGGACCATTTATGATGTTTTTTCTATTTTTTATTTTGTAATTCATCTCTAACATCTACATATTTTAAATGTCTTTTTTATTAGACCTCTAGGAGAAGCTTCATAACTTTCTCTGATACCTACCTTATGTATACTTGCATTGTTTTTTTATGGATTATGGGAAAAGGTTGATTGGGTTTTAATGAACAATTTCAATCTTTTACTATAGTTTTCTATAATAAATTTCAATATACCGAACTACATGTAGTTGATAAAATATTCTTATACATGGTTTGTGGTGCAAAATTAAATTTATAAAACTCCATAAAAATATATATATATAAAAAGCCTAATATAAGCTCTAATAGAAGATACAAGAAATATGGTAGAGATATTTGATTGAATTTTGTTAAAATATGTATTTTTAATGGTTCTATACCTAATATTAGGTATATAACAACCATATATTCCCTAAGCATATATATATATATATATATATATATATATATATATATATATATATATATATATATATATAGGGTTAGGTTATTGTGTTCTAACTATCTATTGTGTGCATATATGATTGATTCTGTATATATATATATATATATATATATATATATATATATATATATATATATATATTTCAAATGTAGATGACAACTATTGTGAGGACGTATGAACAATTATATTCTGTGAGAATGACAAAGAAAATATGTTGTTTGATAATATGAATACGTTTAATCTTACATAACTATTGTTATTATCACACAATTTCACTAATTAAGTCGTCTAGAAGGTTATTATATACTTATTATTATTATTATTCTCATTTAGTAAGAATGTTTATTGACTCGTATTCTATAAGAATGAAAATGAGTGAAAAAACGATACGTGAGAACAAAAATGAATAAGAGTTAGTGAAAATGCATGAAAATGACGATAGTTGTGTCAAGTTGAACATATTCAAATTACAAAACAACATATTCTATATGTAATTCTCATAGAATAACATTGTCCATACGTCCGCACGATAGTTGTCAATCCACATTATAACCTAGCCTATATATATATATATATATATATATATATATATATATATATATATATATATATATATCATTTTATTCAAATATGTATATCAAAAATATTTATATAGTTCAATTGGCTTAAATTTTCAAACGATCTTTGGTCTAGTGGTAACGAGTCTTTTTTAATTGAGAAATCATAAGTTCAACTATCGTTAAAGAAGTAGCTAATAATTTAAGAATAGATTAGTTTGTAGAAAGATAAATCTTCATCCCTATGCTAATAAAAGAATAAGTTTATTCTCCTATTGACAAGTGTCATACTATTACAATTCTTCATTAATATTTGTAACGCCCGTAGATCCGGGCTAGTCAATTTAGAGATAATATGGGTCGAAAATGACTTTTCGACAAAAGATTATTTAGAATAAATAATTTGAACCAAGTTGTAGTATATGTCACAAGGTTTCTATACATATAAAGAACGCCGAAATTCGAGTTATAACGAAGAAGTTATGACCCGTCGAAGTTTCGTGACGAAACCGGCACGGCACCGGGAAGCGTAAATAGTGAATTTACGATAGAGTGAGTTTTAGCCTTAGCGATAAAAAGGAAATTCGTAGAGTATGTTAAATTAAGAACATCGATAAAAAGATCGCCCAAATTTGACTTCGTATGAAGAAGTTATGATTTTTCGAAGTTTCGGATTAGCGATGTACAGCCCGAAATTCGAATATTAGATCGGGTGATTTTTAGCCAACACGACCTAAACGAAAATCGAAGATCTCGTTAAGAGTAGCGTAACGAGAAAAAAGATGGGCGAAAACGGACGTCGGATGAAGAAGTTACGAGAATTTAACGGACCAATCTTGTCCCGGCCTGTTAATAATATAAATTTTAAAATATAATCAAAATTAGCCGACGGAGTCTAAACGAAAGTTGTAGAGTACGTTCCCGCCTTCGCATGGATATAAAGAACGTCGAAAACGGAGCTCTTATGTGAAAGTTACGAATCTTTAAAGTTGAGTGTGCAATTTGCGAAGCGTGGTGAGGAGCTGGTGACGTGGCAGCATCTGGGCCACCCATCGCTGATGAAGAAACGTGCTTTGGATTCAGACATATCTCCCTTCGCATTATGCCCTGCGTACGAAATCCGGTACGCCCAGCGTACCTTCGGCCCTATCCTTCCAAGATGAGTGCGAGACAACTGGCTTCGGCTGGCATCCATATATGAGGAGTACGCCCAGCGTAATCCGAGCAGCTCCAACAATATAAATACCATGTGAACCCCTCGGAAATCTCACACCTTTCTCCACACTTTCTCTCACTACTTTCTCTCTCTAAGGGTTTTAACCCTCCCTAAAGTCTAGGTGAACCCCTAGCACCCGAAGGAAGCCCCGAGGCTCCCGGAGTCCCGAGAAAAAAGGTCTTTCGGTTTCAAAACGCTGCTCCAGCGAAACCCGATTTTCGAGAAAACCCGTTGTAAGTGAGCTACGCCTACCCTATCTTTAGCATAACTTATGTTTCGATATGGTAATGTTATTAGGACCTTATAAGGAGTATTTGGGCTATTATTATGGGTTATATAAGTATTTTTTTTAACGCTTATATAATAGTAATAATAGCTAGACTATTAATTAGTCTCGTCAAACGTTAGACTAAACTCTAGTGGTAATGATACTAGGTTTCGTCAAGGGATAATTGTTTTAAGAGTAACGAAGTGCTGTCCAAGTGCCGACTCACCACCTTACCATGTGAGTGCATAGTTACTTTCATCTTACACATAGATATGAAGTATTTTATATAAATTATGTGCTATGTGTGCATATTATCTGAATACTTGCTGTCTATGCTGGATGAACGATTTTATACATGTTTTAAATGATTTAAACTGTATATGTATTTTATATCTATGATAATGTTGGGGTAAAACATGGGTAGATGTAATAGATGGAATATGAGTTGGATGATGAGTTGAGAGGTGCTATAGACCACGAGGTGAGGGTGAGAGGTGGACGATGTGAGAAGCCTTTTCCCAAACGATGGCCCCGTCATTCAGCAGAGTATGGATGACAACCACAGACTATCCTAGACAGTCTAGTGGAACACTAGCAGGCTCGCAACCTGTAGGTGTTGTGAACGATGTGTTCACCCGGTGTACTCTAAACCCTGGTGATCATGCAGACTTAATGCCTAAACCTTGGTGATCATGCAGACTTGATGCCTAAACCCTGGTGATCATGCAGACTTGATACCTAAACTTTGGTGATCATGCAGACTTGATGCCTAAACCCTGGCAACTATGCAGACTTAGTGCCCGTTGTGTAAACCGTGGCAACGATGGACTTTGTGCCGATTCCTTAGGATGATCCTTAGGAATGAGTGAATGAGAAATAAGCTGATTTTTAGGGTAGATCCTTAAGAATAAAGAAGATAATGGGGATGGGTAATTGGTTTGATTGCTTAATTGTTTAAACATAATAATTATATTATTGTGGGTTGAAAACCCTATGTACTCACCAGGTTTCCCAACCCGACCCACTCAGTTTATTTATATCACAGGTGTTGTTATGATGTCACATTACACTGAGAGTTTAAGAAGATGTAAATCACTAGTGATAATGAATGTAAGTTCTGTTTATGCTTATGTTTCTGTATTGACAATGAGATCCCAAATGTTTTAAAATGAATAAAAATACTTTTCTTCGGAAATGTTTTGATAACGTATTTATCATGTTTTACTGGGAACAAATTACGCAACATTTTTATTAAAAGAGGTACTCTGATTTATATAAAGCATAAACAAAATCGGTATTTTATGGCCGTGAAAATGGGGATGTCACAGTTGGTATCAGAGCATTAGTTTAAGCGAACTAGGAATTTGTAGGATTTCTGGACTTAAACTTAGAATGCTAAGCAATGATTGGGAGGTGTGAGAACTGGCTTGTTTTAGGAATGATGCCTAAATTGCTTTTATGTGCTAAATGATTTGTGATGCTTTATGCTATCGTTTGATCGGATCTATAGTCTGTTTCCGACCGGATCTGGAAATTTTATGTGTACAGATTTCTAAACGTTTAATTATGGTATTAGAACTGACATGTAACTTTTCGGCATAATAAGGAGATTTACACGTCAATCGTAAATAAAAATCTTTCCTATCTTAATTCTCGCCATTTCGCATCGAACATCTGATCTAGTGTATAGATCAAAGTGGATAGAACCCGAAGTGGAGTCGGGAACGCAAATGGAGATAGGAATCAACGGCCCCCAGTGGCTGAACAAATACATGTTGGCGAAGAAGTAGCACCTGAGCCAATCACGATGGTCGGAATGCAAGCGATGATCCAGATGATATTCGACCGAAAAATGGAGGAAACAATGTGTTTACTTCAACAGAACGAGAAGAACTTACGGTACCAATTGAGCAGCCTGAGCTGATTGATGGGCAGTCAGAAGGAGGAAACTACAGTGGGACTGTTGGTCAAGCCAACCCACTGATAGTTAGGCGAAACCATCAGGATGGAGGAAATGACGGACGTGGATGAAAATACAAGGATTTCATGGCATCCAAACCACCGAGTGTATCCGGGAGCCCGACGCCAGTGGAAGTCATGAACTGAATCTCCGAGATGGAGACGATGTTTGAGAGTTGCGAGTGTAGCAACAAGCAAAAGTCCGTTCTCGCGGTTACTCTGTTGAAATATGGAGTACTAAACTGGTGGAAGCTACTAGCTGATTCGATGCCCAAAGGAGAAGCGAGCAAGATGTCGTGGGAAGATTTTCTAGTGCAGTTAAAGATGCAATACTGCTCTGAGCAGGATCTTCTGGAGATCAACAATGAGTTCCAGAATCTAAAGAAGGGAAGGACGAGTGTCATCGAGTATTATGCAAGTTTTACGGAGAAAATGAAGCTTGTTCCTTACCTAGTTCCAACTGAGCTCTCCAAGGTCAACAAGTTTGCCCATGGATTACCAGCAGACTTTGGACCAATGGTCAAGCAAGCAACCACTTTGAAAGGAGTCATCTGGGCAGCCAGGAATGTTGAGACCCAGATTAGGGAAAAGGGTCTGGAGAGAGCTAAAGTTGGCGAGAAAAGGAAGCATGAAGGATCTTTAAAATCCAACAAAGAAAGGAAATTCTCAAAGACTAAAGAAGGAGGAGGAGGTGAAGCGAAGAGGTGCGAGAAGTGTAAAAAGAAGCACTTCGGGAGATGTAGCGAGGAGGTGACTTGCTACAAATATGGAAAGACAGGGCATTACGCCAGGAAGTGTGCGTCCAACAAGAAGGTGTGTTATGGATGTAACAAAGAAGGGCATATTTCTAGGGACTGCCCAAAGAAAAACGAGGCAGCAAGGCCACACACACCACCAAGGCCAAGGGCATTCCACATGATCCTCGACGAAGCAGAAAACCGTGCGAGGAATCAAGGATGAGGACTTCATATCCGAAGATCAAGTCATGTAGTAGCCATAGTATCGTATGATGTAGCCTATTAGAGGCATAGTCTAGGGTGAACTTGAACACCTATGTAATAGTTTCAAGAAATAACAAAACCTTTGTTTTGTTATCTGATGTGTTAAACTGTTATGTGATTTTCTTGTATGGTGACTTGGAAAACTGCGAGACAATACTTGGGACGAGTATGAGTAGGTGTGAAAAGTAGTAGATGCATATACTACCGGAAGCACAAGACTCACGCTTGGATCAGGGAAAGTCACAAGGTTACCAAGAAGCCAATAATTGATTCCGTTTTATTCAAGCATGTCGTTACCATCATTTCGATAATGACTAAGAAGATTGTTGTTATTCCGACCCTAGTGGTCATATCAAATTGAGTCTGACTACCATAAGTATGTTACGTGGTTCAGAGAACTAAGTTCGATGTAGCACCCGACTTAAGCCGGAAGGATTAATCAAAGCGGTCAGTAGAAGTATCGCGACGGTTGCTATAAATTCTACCTTTTAAGATGTGATTAGAACATGAAGGTAGGTATTGGACTCTAAAAGACCTGAGTCCAAGCAATACATCATACGATGAGAGGTCATTAGAACATGACCCATCGGTCTATTATGATAATCGAAGGAAGAAACTTATCTCAAGTTTGAAGGAGTCTCCAATAAAGATCGAGATCATGACATGAAGATCATGACTGAAAGTCTAACATGAGATAGAGAGCGCGTCTAATATCGGGCACCGCTTGCAGTCAGGAAGTCTTAGATTTAGATACTCGTTCGAAGAAACATCAAAGTTACGATTATTACTTAGGATGAAGAGATAACGTATGGAGTCATCACGTGAGCCCTGTTTCGTTGATGATTCTGGGACGTAATCATTCTAAGGGGGAGATAATTGTAACGCCCGTAGATCCGGGCTAGTCAATTTAGAGATAATAGGGGTCGAAAACGAATTTTCGACAAAAGAATATTTAGAATAAATAATTTGAACCAAGTTCTAGTATATGTCACAAGGTTTCCATACATATAAAGAACGTCGAAATCCGAGTTATAACGAAGAAGTTATGACCCGTCGAAGTTTCGCGACGAAACCGGCACGGAACCGGGAAGCGTAAATAGTGAATTTACGATAGAGCGAGTTTTAGCCTTAGTGATATAAACGAAAATCGTAGAGTATGTTAAACTAAGAACATCGATAAAAAGAACGCCCAAATCTGACTTCGTATGAAGAAGTTATGATTTTTCGAAGTTTCGGATTAGCGGTGTACAGCCCGAAATTCGAATATTAGATCGGGTGATTTTTAGCCTGATGGGTTTTGAGCATTCTAACACTTCCTAAGTGTACATGCAACCCTAATAACCTTGAATCTATGTTTTCTCTATATACATACAAATTTCTTTTTCAAGGTTATTTCCTAACTAGCATGGCATGGGGAATAAATAAAATATAAAACTAGTAGAAATACATACCTTGATGTTGCTTGGATTCCTTCAAGACTTTGTGATCCTAGCACCCCAAATGTTGTGCCTTAAATGCTTCACACAACACCACAAAACTTGGAATAACTTGAGAGAATACTTCTAGCACTCAAAATCGGTTATGCCCTCTCTAGTAACACTAGGTCATGATTTTGCTAGCCAAAGGGTTCCTTTTATAGTGGTGTCACAATTAGGGTTTCATTTAAGAAGACCCATAATTGTCATGAATCTTCATTTCTCATGACCCATGGGTTTGTAACTCCCATGGACTATCCATGGAGCTCCAAATGGTTACATCCATAACCCATAAACCATGGATCATTAATCCACCATAAAATAATTGATGATTGTCATAATCAACCCTATATATTTAATTAGTCTCACTTTGATCACCAAATTAATACTAGATTAATACTTGATCAATACTAATTAAATAACACTATTATTAATATATTAGAACTTATAATATATTAATAATCATAAGTGCCATATTCTCTCATTTAGTCTATCCAAGTATTGCAATGCCATGCAACCCAAATGGACCATGCCGGGTCGGGTCAAGTACATACCAAATAAAGTTATGGACTTAGACACTATATCCAACAGTCTCCCACTTGGATAAGTCTAATAACTATATTTGCAAATATGACTTCAAAATCCGACTAGCAATCGTAGCTCTTTCAAAGTCTCTCGGAATTGAGATGATGATGATATGCCATTTAAGATAAGTGATCATATAATCCTCTGCTCTCATGATATTAGCCGGACAAACACATGGAACATGGTCTTACTTATTTTCCAGCATTTGTTTCTCGATCTCCGATTTGTTTCGACATAGAACTAAATTGAACACATGAATTAGGTTCTGACCGGGCCCGGTACATAGGTCAAAACCAAATCATCGAGGGGCCCATATATCGCTTCTATTTCTAGAAGGAACAGATGAACTTCGACTGATATGCTTGTACTAACTACTTGTTGAATTATTCACAAAGGCACGTTTTATAACATCGAGTTACCAATGCGTTTTCGTACAATCAATGAATAACCAACTCATAGTCAACAACTCATATCTCTAGGTTTGAAGATTTATATGATATTACCGTCTCACGATCACTCGAGATAAATTCCATGAAGTAATGCAAGTGAGTGTGGGTTGAATCCAATACTTAGCCCTTATGAGTACTCATGAATGTTGTAGCAACCATTGCATTGTCTAAAGCACTTTAGACAAATCATACAAGCCAAATTCATGAAAGTCTTGATTCATATCTACTTCCAACATATGACTGACTGTGGATGGTTTGAATAATATGATATATACCATAACATAATTATTCTGGAAGTCAAAACATGCAAAGTGAAACACAAGAATAATATAAATCTTATATGGCCCCAACATTTTGAGTGTAAATAAAACACCTTTTATTTAAGCACCATATTGATTACTCATTATTTATGTTTCGATTAATCAACTTTATGCTTGAATTAAAACATTAGTTGTCCCATGCTCCAAGCATGTACACTATGGTTTTCCAAACAACAATTATGCCATACTCCAAGTATGCATACTATGTTTACATATGGTCCTCTCTTTGTGAAATAGATCAATTGACAATATTCCAATGATGCTCATCTCACAATTCCAATCCTTGTTGTAAATGCAAGAATACCAAACTCTTGCCATTTACTGTAATCTGTTTGATTCTAAACTTATATGCAATGATCCCCTTGTAATGACTATGCACAGAATTCACAAAGACTTGGCAACAGACATTACAAAGCATTCTAATGGAAAACAATTCCATGGAAATGAAGTCTCAAATTCAAAGTACATTCCTTTGAACATCCTTCTTAGCATTAAGTTCTTTAATCTTACACAGATTCAAAGAATAACTTCCACCTATGGAGACAATTCCATATTACCATTTTTACCATCACTTCTGAACAAGAGTTTCCGCTTTTCAAAATATGTCAATATGGTCCTTACTCTATACTTCTAATTGTCCATGAGCAACCAATCTTTGGTAAACCTCAGATTGTCCTCGACAATTTTGCTTAATCATTTTAGTCATTTCCAGTTCTATTCCTTTTTCCATCTTAATGCCCTAGACATTTGGAAAATTTAGAATGGATGAATATTATAGCACATTCAATTGATCCTATATCTGAAGCATATGGGACACGATTCATGCTATAAAATTTTTATTTGCCATGTTCTCACAATTCGAACTATGAAGAGGTATGTCGTAATCATAATCGAATTTTGAGAACGCAACATATATAGAATTTCCTTATGTGGAACCGTTCCAGCATAACATTCATATATATTCTTGACTAAAGTAGATTAAAATATCAATCTAAGCTTGTAGAATTGGAGTGAAGTATAAAATCCTCTCCCTTAATTATAGCAAAACAACTTTTCAAAGCAAATTGAAACTTTTGTTTTCTATAATTAACATTGCTAACTTGCAATACTTAACATAATCATCATGCTCCCACTAGCATAATGATTACCAGCATAACACTTTATGCTCCCACTAGCTTTGACATGTACTCAGAAATCAACTGGACTTCTAGAAATCAATACTTTATTGACTTTCTTACCAAAGTTCATATTTCTGATACCAGATTGCTTTGATAAGACTTTATTAAAAAACATACACATTTCCTTAGATAGCTCACATGTTTGTCTAGACCTTTGCAATTCTCACTAGTTAGTGTGTCGGTTAACCACACACGCTCCACTAACTATATGAGAATGCAAATATCACAACCACTATCTACTTAAAATCTTCTTAGTGGAAGCGTTTCCTTACCATCATTTTCATGAATCGAAGAGAAACCTTATGACACTTAAATTTTATGGTGTATGTGTTCTTTTCCATGTGAATTTTGTCAAAACCATAATCACAGGACTAAGTTAGTGACACTTCCAAATTCATATGGACTAAACTTGTGCAGTCTTAATTTCTTGCCACCCGATAGCACAAGGGCCTACCATTGCTTCCAGATTGTTATGCAAACAGTTGAGGACTCTCAGAACTCCAATGCAAAGCCAACCTTAACTGGGATGAGCACAGAATATGTCAACACGATAGGTTACAAACCTCAAGTCGTGGGCTAGTGATTAACAAAACTCTTGATTAGTTCTTGAAACTATTTCAGAATCTTTTAGACTCCCACTATCCTCTTGACATATAAGACTTCTCTTTGTCAAGAACCATTCCTTGACAATACAAATATTCAAGAGTTAGTGCGGATTCTTATCAAGTTAAACACTTCTCACTATTGGTCTTAGCTGGTCTTTGTTTTATCCAAAACATCACAACTTACCAATCTCAAATGTACAAGAATAGGAAACATCTTACTCTACATTTGACAAGTGTTATGAACTTTCTAAAGACTATGTCACTCAAGTTACAATCTTGGAGTATGACTCTAAGACTTGATTTTGATGTATGATTTATCTTTTGATTTAATCATTTCAACAACTCATGATTCCTCTCCTTAGCCAAACAAATGAACTAAGGTGTCCTTAGAGGATCAATTGTGATATGGTTTCATAATCACTAAGATAATCATAAAACAAAATACTCAAGTACTCTCCCATCTCTTCAGATTGGAGAAGTTTTTGTCTTTCTGCCTTATTTGATTCTTCTTACTCATTCTGTCTATCATTGAAACTCTTCAATGATCCAGAATTATACTTAAACTTGTAAGTATAAGCATATTTACAAAACTTTAGTAAATCATAATGAATAATCTTATCAACCTTTGTGGTGGACCTGACCAGCACACAACCAAGTGTACCCAATCTTTTAGTCCTTCACTTGACTCACATGTACATGTGAACAAGGAATTAGTCTTAATTTCCCAAAGATGAAAACTTCTCATTCATCACGCAATACAACTTGCATGATTCCAAGTTTCTATCCAACTGAAACTTGGGTGATGAGAATCTTTCCTTATTTGGTAAATTATGACACTACCACTAATGAAAGAATCAAATCCATTTACCCATATTGCTTATCAATGGAAACATATAAGCAACAACCCTTTTTCACAAATGCCATTGTAAGGATACTTAAAATAAACAAAATCAAAACCATTTTCTTTTATTTTAAAACTTTGCGGAAAACTTATCCTTACAATCCATATGGAAAACTTGTTGTTATCTATTCCTAAGCAATATATCTAACTCTTGAGTAACAACTCAAAATTCTGATCACCGAACCATCCGATCGAAATCCATCTTCACGATCAGAATCAGCATATACTTCCTTTAAGTTTCTTCACTCTTCTTTGATTCTTAAAACATCAACATGTGACCTAGTCACATCATGCAATAAGAATCTCAGAATAGAAACTTAATAGAGTTAGACAATGGACTTTACCTGAAGTAGAGTCAAACATTTGACTTTACTATCCTTATGGACTTTTTAGGTAAATTTGGCAGTTTCGCCACAAATGCCCTCCCTTTGGAAACAAAAACATATGGACTCTTTGGAAACGGTACACCGGATTATCACAGACTTAGCCTTTCTCTTTACCATTTTGTCAATCGAGTTGACTATGGCCAATCCCTTTCAATTGGGAAAAGAAAGTTTTTCTGGACTTCCAATGTTACCATTGTCAATGTCCATGGAAGTTTGGGAAGTTGATCTTCCAATCAAATTTTGCTTTACCAATGCTCCAAATCATTGCTGATTCAGCATCATCAAGCAAATAGGTAAGATCATTAAGGGTCATGTCGTGATCTGTCATCAGGGAGTGACCAAGTCAACGACCAACTACCTTGAGACTTCGACATCCGACTCTCCTGGCTTATCAATATGTGACTTAATCTCCAAGACCTAAGCACATATAGACTTTGTTTGCCAATAGGGATTGAGTGACTTAGAACTTATCAGGTCTTGAAACTTGTGGGATAGGGAGATTTATTGGAGTAGGTGAAGGAAGTGAAGTATGACTTTCAGTCCCACTAATGCACAACAAAGGGATTGATCTTTCACCTTGATTGCCATTCGGGATATCATCTTCATTAGGAAGCTTCTTCCTAAAGATCTGGGAAGACCATAGCTGTCTAAACTAGACATCTATAATGGGAGAAATTCAAGTTAGTTGATTTAAAGTCCTTAATATAACACCCAATATGAAATATTAAGGCTAGGACCCAATAACCTATTTATAACTGGAAGAGGGATGTCGTAATCCAAATTATAAAATAGTTAAAGGTAGGTAAATGACGATTTACCAATTTCCACCATGAAAAACAAAATATAATTAAGTTTTAATTGGATTTGAAACTCCTAGATCTTTTGAGTTATATTGAACTTTCAATGGCATGTTTGAATCTCGATTGTGCCCTCTCAAGTTTGTGACTGGGATGCCGAGGATCACAAACAAGGTGTGAATAACCATACAAATTGACTTGGAACCCTCAACAATATTACCTAATCGATGTGCCGATTAACCACACACGCTCCACCGATCTATAATAAAGTCAAGTTACCCTTTACCACTCTTACTAGTCCATGTTAGTGTGCCGGTTAACCACACACGCTCCACTAACGACTTGGTAAGGTACAAAGTGTAATTTTATGGGCTAGCACCAATTTCACATTTTCCTAAAGTAAGGAATTTATAATGTATAGTTACTTTATAATTCATTATACTTTTAATAAGCATTTAAAGTCGTATCTTACACGTTCGTTTAACGACCCTCCACCGATCAAGGAAGCGGTGGGTGAGAGTGGACACCCATTAAGTCACCATTTTATAGGCAACAACCTTATACCCCCCTTATAGACCGGCTTCGTGAATGAGGCCTACTAACGGTAAGAACGACATATTCTTATACATATCTATATAATAAAATTATAATAATAGTATAAGGGTGTATTTTAAACAATTAAAATACTTGGTGGTTTAATCTATTAATTAAACTATACTCTTAATTTAATTAAACTTAAACCATGTCTTTATGGAATTATTAACTCTTTTAATTAAACACTTTAATTAATTTAATGAAGTCCATAAAGTTTGAATTTTTTTTAACTTAAAAAAAATTGGAATTAAAGTGTAAGACTTTACAAATTCCAAAACTTGAGGGCAAGAATTGAAACTATTCGAAGTCTCTTCAATTTGTAACTTATGAGTTTTAATGGTTCATAAAGTTGAAGACTCTTCATTTTATGAAACCTACTATTCTTTAATTTCAACTTTTAAAGAAGTGACTTTTGGTTATCCATAACTTGAAGACAAGTTATGGACACCATCATTGCCACTAAGATCATGAATTAAACGCACATGGAGGTTACACATAATTCCTATGATCTTCTAAAAACTCATAAGAACACAAATTCATGTGAAGCAATTTCAAGAAATCATATAAACATATACAATACTTGAAAATTGATAAAAGCCATGTAAAATGGGTTAACATAATCATTATCATTTTGAAAAACATATTTTACAGGTCCAAAATAGATTAGGATAATGATTTTAATCCATTTCCAGCAACAAAACACGAAAAGCTGCCCATCACGCTCCTACTCGTCGAGTGCATTATCCTACTCGACGAGTAGGATGAATTTGTTCATGGACTCGGCGAGTCCTCCCCATGAACTCTGCGAGTCCAGTCGACAGTGAGCAAAATTTTCGATTTTCAAGCAGTTTTGCATCAAGTATACAGAAAACAATCCTAGGCTCTGATACCACTGATGGGTTTTGAGCATTTTAACACTTCCTAAGTGTACATGCAACCCTAATAACCTTGAATCTATGTTTTCTCTATATACATGCAAATTTCTTTTTCAAGGTTATTTCCTAACTAGCATGGCATGGGGA
Organism: Lactuca serriola; assembly: GCF_051521515.1. NCBI lineage: Eukaryota > Viridiplantae > Streptophyta > Magnoliopsida > Asterales > Asteraceae > Lactuca > Lactuca serriola. The sequence goes on along the minus strand of NC_136415.1, from coordinate 26,200,566 downwards.
ATAAATAAAATATAAAACTAGTAGAAATACATACCTTGATGTTGCTTGGATTCCTTCAAGACTTTGTGAGCCTAGCACCCCAAACGTTGTGCCTCAAATGCTTCACACAACACCACAAAACTTGGAATAACTTGAGAGAATACTTCTAGCACTCAAAATCGATTATGCCCTCTCTAGTAACACTAGGTCACGATTTTGCTAGCCAAAGGGTTCCTTTTATAGTGGTGTCACAATTAGGGTTTCATTTAAGAAGACCCGTAATTGTCATGACTCTTCATTTCTCATGACCCATGGGTTTGTAACTCCCATGGACAATCCATGGAGCTCCAAATGGTTACATCCATAACCCATAAACCATGGATCATTAATCCACCATAAAATAATTGATGATTGTCATAATCAACCCTATATATTTAATTAGTCTCACTTTGATCACCAAATTAATACTAGATTAATACTTGATCAATACTAATTAAATAACACTATTATTAATATATTAGAACTTATAATATATTAATAATCATAAGTGCCATATTCTCTCATTTAGTCTATCCAAGTATTGCAATGCCATGCAACCCAAATGGACTATGCCGGGTCTACTATGTGACTGATCCGCCGCACCGGCCAACAATCCACCTGGTCCACCCTCCGAGCCATATACCTCGAGTCTGCAGTGTGATTGGTCCGCCCGCTCCGGGCCTTCAATCCAACTGGTCCACTCTTTGAGTCTACAGTATGACTGGTCCGCCCGCACCGGGCCTTCAGTCGGCCTGGTCCACTCTCCGAGCCTCGGCACGTCTAGTCCGCCCTCTTGGGGCCTATAACCTATCCGGACCGCTCGCTGGGCCTTCGGGACAACCGGTCCGCCCTGGGTATCTTGGCCTACAACACAAAGCAGGACCCGCCTCAACCCAACCCCCGTCCAAACAACCATGTGCACATAAACATACAATCATATAACAAATCATAGTCAACAAGCCGATCTAGCAGATCTCATAACATATCATCATCCTAACCAGGATACCGACCTAACCGGCCACTAGCATAGCATCATCCTACATTACAGGATACCGACCTTAACCAGGTCTCTAACATATATCATCCTAGCTACCAGGATGCAAACATATCAAAGCAATAACATAACAACAAATACCCGGATCTCAATCCGATAAAGGGTCGGCCTTGGTGCCTTAGACCCTGTTGATATAGTGAGGATAACTCACCTTGCCACTGCCGAAACTCTGAACTGAAGAAGCAGATTCTCGAATCACCGACTCACCGAAAATCCCGAACTAGCCAACATAGCAAAATAATCATTAGGCTAAGCACAATACCCTTCCAAGGGTAAATTGACCAATTTACCCTGAACTCAATCCGGCCCAACATTGGATAAGCTCTCAAGCCCACTGATGGCCCAAAGACCAAAAGTCCAAAGCAAAGCCCACTATTGGCCCAATTTACTAAATTAGGCCCACCTCACCAAATGGGCCTAGACCCATGGTCCATAATAATTAATGAGTCCACAATACTCCATCCATAATGTCCAGTCACGGGCCAAAATCCAGCAGCCCAATAACAGCCCAATCCTTAAGGCCCACAATGAAAAGCCAATAGAGGGAGTACGCTGGGCGTAACCTCCTTGGTACGCCGGGCGTACACGCTGATTCGAAATGGGGATCAGGGCACTGACCCGCTACGTGGGGCGTACTCCTCTGTTACGCGGGGCGTAACTTCGCTGCTCATTAAGTCCACATAACTTCTTAATGGCTTAAGCTCTTAATCCCAAACTTCAGATCCTTAGGCCAAATATGCCTAAGATTCATAAAGTCTCAAACTTTATCACTTGGGACGTCCATAAAGCTCTTAATCCAAGGTCTTAATCCATTAAGACCTACTTATCTCACCCATGGAACAACCACAACCCTTGGGACCTCATTTTTCTCACTCAAGACCTCTCATAAGGTCTGAAAGGACAGATAATCTCGACCAACTCAAAACATGCATCAAGATGAGGACTTTTGGGACAAGAATGATGTCAAAACTTCACAACACTTAGATCTATGCAATATAAATGTCAAGCAAGAAGCTTTATACCTCAGATAGGCTCCAAAGGATGATATATTTCCAGATCTATAAGCTCCAGCCACTCAACTCCTTCGTTGACAACTTCCTCTTTCTTCTTCTAGCCTCTCTTTTACCAAAACAAGCTTTCCAAGGCCAAACACACCCAAAATTGGAGGTGGAACGGCTATCTAGGGTTTCTGAGGTTAAGAGAGAGCTTATGGAGGCTAGGGTATGAACCAACATGTTCCTTATATAGTGGCTGACCCTAATTTTAGGGTTTTAGAACTCTGAGAGTACGCTGGGCGTACTCAACCTTGCACCCGCGTCCACTTACTCACTTACGCTGGGCGTACCCGAGCCTACGCTGGGCGTACTCAGCGTGTCCCAAATTTTCATATTTGGCCTTGTTTTCCCACTTTCCAATAAAAGGACCAAAATACTCTTCCTCTTAAATCCCGGGGACTCATAAATAAGTACTTTTAGGAATGGGGCGTTACAATTCTCCCCCACTTAAATTAGGCTTCGCTCTCGAAGCCTGCGGCAACTCGACTCCAGAACTTCTCCCGCAACGCACCACCTGGCATTAACCAAACCAGGTTCCTTAAGTCACACCCTTCGAAATCCGAAACTCAACTTTCCCTTTGTTGCGGTGTTCTGACCACCGCCTCAAACCGGCCACCAGCTTCACCCTTTGATAACCACACTTATCAGATACTACACTCATCAACCGAGTACCATTCCATGGCACTTTTTTCGATCCTGACCACAACAATCACTTGACTCTTACGAGCTAGATATAACCCTGCACCACCGGGTTCCCGATCCGAGTCCAACTCTATCCATTCCATGCTGACAGAATGACACATTCTTCAGCCTCAGAGCAACTCCCAAGAGTTCTCCTCTTGCAATCGCATGCACATGCTGAACTAGCTCTAGCACCCTCGGGTTGGGAAAACCCGTCACACTGACGACACCTCCAAACATCCCCCAAGATGAATCACCACTACATACACAATTCCTTGATCGGACTCAAACTGGGAATCCAAGACTCCATCCCTGCATCCCTTCCGAGCCTCTTGGCTCTACCCCCGCGGAATTCCTTCCACAACCTCAGCAGACATCCCATCCGGATGTGATTCCATACCACTGCCGCAATCACGCTGCTCAATGACCATAATTGGATCACTCCAATCATAACTCTGCATTGCCGCTTTCACTACCGTGAATTTACACTCCCTCTCGGAGCTAGATTCCTATCTCTTTCCTTACCAAGGAAATCCACTTGGCCGCTTTGTCACTGCGACAAGTGCCACGGTGCTCGCCCAACGCTACACCACTCCCCTATAGCATAACCGCTATCCATGCAACACACATGCTCTGAATCTGCTCGCAAGGACTCTCGAGTCAATGCACTATCTCCATTAATCGAGATCAATACCCGGGGCCAGACCTTCTAACGCTATCACATCGCGACATACTCATTCCATATCCCCAAACAGATCTATCAACACATGCAGAGTCTTCAGCATGACTGGACCACCTTACCAGGCCTTCAGCCAATCTGGACCACTCACAGAACCTTCAGCAGATCTGGACCGCCCTCCAGGGCCTTCAGTCTGGCTGGACCGTCCTCCGAGCCTTCGACCTGACTGGTACGCCTACCGGCCTTTAGTCTATCCGGACCGCTCAACTAGCATTCATCATTCTGAGCTCGAAAGAAACTCAATCTGCAGCTAACCACTCCTCAGAATGCAGATGCTACCCGTCATTCAAACCAGACGCCAGATTTCCACTAATAACCCTCATGAATGATAACCAACGAAATTCCCAGTACTAAACCCATAACCATACCATAACCCTCAAAGAACAACGAATACCATACCGAAAACCACACAACGAGACTAGCAGATAAATAATACTTCACAATAATCACAAGATAACAAGATATCAAGAAAGAAACATACTCGCCGCTGCATTCGGCACTGCTTTGACCTCCTCTGTTGTAAGCTGAAAAGCACGACCTTGAGCCCTTGGAGGCTCCGCTCCACCCTGACCTCCGCCCATGATCCTCAAAGTGGCCGGTGCTGGAGCGTGCACCGGTCCTGCAGCAAGCTGTGGACAGTTGACCCTCAAGTGTCCAACCTGATGACAATGATAACAAATCCTCAAATCCCAAACCGGTGCTGACTGCTGACAATCCCTCGCATAGTGCCCCTCTTTTCCGTACTTGCGGCATGCACCACCGGACCTACAAACTCCGGTGTGACCCTTCCCACACTTCCCACAAGCGTGGTTGCTCTGATCTCCCACCCTAGAATCGACGGTCTTGGACCGTTTCGGCACCGGCTGCGACTGCACCGAAGCCTGCCTCAGCTCACACAACTGCAACTCAATCTCCAACGCACGCCGCCTGGCGGCCTCCTGCAACTCCAACAAAGTCTCGCACCTCTGCGTAGACACAAACTGTCTGATATCTCTCTTGAGCATACTCAGATATCGGGACATCTGAGCCTGCTCCGAAGCGAAATCAGGGCAAAACATCGCCCGTTTAGTGAACATCCTGGTGATCTCCGTCACCGACTCTGAATCCTGCTTCAGCTTAAGGAACTCCTGAGCCAATCTCTCCCTCTCAACCTGCGGAACATAACGAGTGCTGAACATTTCTCTGAACTGATCCCATGAAACCGTAGCCTTCTGCGCATCCGAATATGACCCCGTGGTCAATCTCCACCAATCCTTCGCCCCGAGCCTCAACAGGTTCAGAGCACACCTCAACCTCTGATCAGCAGGGCATGAACACGTGAAGAAACACCCCTCCACGTCCGACAACCATCTCATAGCAACGACCGGGTCCTGAACTCCATCAAAGGTAGGAGGCTTCGTATTATCGAAGTCCCGATACTAAAAACCTCGCCGGCTCCTCCCCCTGCCGCTGCTACAGCTGCTGTAGCCGGCGCAGCAGTCGTCTCTGTGAGAGCCGCATAGTGCTCATCAAAATACTCAACCATGCCGGTCTTGATTGACCCAAACAGTTCCGACAGCTCGGCCCGGAACAACGCAACAACCTCATCATGCAGGATCTCACGAATCCTAGCATTCAACTCGCCTGTGCTTATCTGACCCACAACCTCGGGCGGTACCGATCCACCCTGACTGCCCTCTCCGGCTCCTGATCCTGACCCGGATCCGCTCCCAGCATGCCTCATGACCACCATAATGAAAAACACCACAAAATCTCAGACACTTCCCACTATCCCGGGAACCAACTCTCAACCCAACCCTAGAGGTCATGGTTTCCCTGATACGCGTATGGGTCCTGTGCTTTCAGTAGTACGGGCCCATACTACCTTCCACACCTACCCATATTTGTATGAAGTACTACCACAACACCCTAGTGGAAAACATACATAACAAACGCTCAATCTTCACTCCTAGAGGAACACCGAAAATCTCCCACAGAGGACCCTAGGCTAGCAGGCATCATAAATCAGGCAACTGTTGGGTAGCGTAGGAATTATTTTGTATTGCGTCATTGGGCTCGGTTTATAGTCCAGTTTTGCACTCCGATTTGGGCCTGTCCAACCGTGAGCTTGTAGGGTTTACTATATAATAATGTGCTTGCATGCATATTAGGTTAACGATCTAGAATACGATTTACAGAATTACGATAGCTTTGCAGATTTCTTTATCGTTCTTGTAAACCTTTAATCCTCTACAGTTGTAGTTCTTCATCGAGCTCTTTTGAGGATTGTTTATAATCATTCGACATTGTTCGATTCATTCTTGAGTTGTTTACTGTTTTCGTGTTCTTGCTGTTTACTCTTTATTTTACCTATTTAAGATCTAATCGATCTTCAAGTTAGTTTTTAACTTATCAATTGGTATCAGAGCGGGAGGCTGTGTAATCGATACACTTATTTTCTGTGAAAAAGGTTTCGATTAGGGTTATTTCGCAATTACTGATATTTATTGAGCCGTCATCTCATTATTGACGTATCTCGATATTTATTGTTTTGCCCTAATTTGATTTATTACAAGTCTGATCTTTGAACAGGTTATTCGATCATTATGGACGAGTCGCAATCGAATCCCATCAATATTTCAAACATCATTGGATCAACAACGAAGATTCCCATTCTGTACACCCATGATTATGAAGTCTGGGCACATCACTTTGAAGATTATGTTATAGGATCTGAGGATAATGGATACCTCATCTGGGAAGCAATCATTAATGGACCGTTTTCTCATTGTGCAACTTCAAGGATTATTAAAACTCAAAAGGAGTATAATGATTTTCTGAAAGATGTTAAAGATATTGCGCAAGATGAAAAGGATAAATTTCAGTGCAATGTCAAGGCGTTAAGATTGATAAGATTCACCCTTCAGTCCGACACTTTCAGGCTGGTAAGTTCATGCACGACGGCAAAAGAAATATGGGACAGGTTACGTGAACTGTACTCTACAGACGAAGATCTAGAACATTCCATTCAAACATTACTCTTGTCTGAGTTTGGTGAATTCAGGAAAGGAACTGAAGAAACCGTGACCCAAACATTCGATCGCTTCAATCATCTTCTTAGCAAGATGATCAAACATGACATCGAAAGAAAGCTTATTGAGCAGAAGGTTACGTTCTTAAATGGTCTAAGATCAGAGTGGAGGGCAGTCGTGTCCACAGTTAAAGCCCACGAGCAATTTAAATCATATTCATTGGCGAAACTGGTGGGCATTCTCAAATCTCAGGAGAAGATTGTGTTGCAGGAGAAGAATGTGGTTTCAAGCCTAGGTTCGTTAGCCCTCCTGTCCAAAAGTAAAGCTGTGATGGAAGACGAAGACCTCAACTTGGAAGATTATGACCTCACGTCTGAGGATTATGCTATGATGGTGTCTAACCCCAAGAGGTTCATCAAGAAGAGATTTCCCTCCAACAAAAACCGAAACTGGCAGGGGAGTTATAGTTCTGAAAAGGTTAAAGATGAACCGAAGGTTGAAGAGTCTAAGAAGGAACCGAAGGCAGAAGGTGATTCTGGAGTAAGCTGTTATTATTGTGGTGGAAAGAAGCACTATGCAAAGGATTGTGTCCTTAAAAAGATGGCTGAAAAGGATGAGGAAGCTTTGCTGCAGAAAAAGCTTGATGAGATAAGGAAGAAGAAATCTACCGCTAACCCTTCTATGAACGCTCTAATTGTGCAGGGTTCGGTTGCTGATGACGAGTTCGGTGGCGTGGAGGTTTGGTCAACCGACTCTGAAGATGATGAAGTGAGGAAGCCTTCTCATGGAAAGGCTTGTGTGGCTAAAGAAGAAAGAAGTGGAGGGAGGTGCTTGATGGTGTCCGACGTATCTCAGATGAGGGGATACAACACTGATGGTGGGAGTAATGAACCGAAGGAGCAACAGGATATGTGCTTTACAGCTAAGCCACTCAGCGTGCAGTTCAACGAACTTGACGAACTGATCAAGAAGGTACAATCCATCTTTGTCTCATTTAAAGTCCCACAAAGCTCATATGAAAAAGAACTAAAAAGTGTTAATTCAAGAATCTCTCATCTAGATAGTAGTTTAACTCAAAATTGAGTCACCAATTCTAACCTAACTGACCAATTAAGCAGGGTGTCTTCGAAGAGTGAGGAACGGCGCATGTGGATCGAACTAAAGGAGTCGGAATTAATCAAAACAAAAGATGAAAACATTTATTTACAGAGAGACAATTTAAAGTTGTTGAAAAAGCGAAATGTTTTTTGTTTAATTGCCAAACGTCTTTACACTAATATTACTCAGCTTCATTTGGATTGTGAAATAGGACAAAAGATTCATCGCATGATTTTACCCTTCCTTGAATTTAAGGAGGATGAAATTGATGCTGAAGCGTATAATTGTGAGAGTGTTATTTCATCTGAGGACGTTAATCCGACGTACATGTATGGACTGGACAAAATAGAATCTTTCATTAAATCCAAGGACCATAAGGACATGCTTAAAAACCTTTTGGATGAAAATGATAAACTGAAACTAAGAACCAAAACCATACAAAAATTTGATTCTTTAAACGCCAACTTGAGCTCAGAAAATAAAATTGATGTTGAAAATGCATCTGAGCTTAATGAGGACGATAATATGAGTGAAATTTCTGTAGAGGACACGGTTGACTGCTCAGAATTTGTAAAAAGCGAACCCGAAAACCACAAGAATCTAATTTCAGAAAATTCAGTAGAGTTCGCTCGTTTGTCCCAACAAAAGTCCCCGATTCTTGCAGAGAAGGCCGTAGTATATCAAAAGGTTAGAACCACTCCAAATCAGGTATACAAGGTCACAGGCGTAACCGAACATCAGACTGCTGAACTCACAGCTATTGTAAACGAAGACAATGCTGATGGCTGCGATGAGTTCTTCTGGTCAGCTCCAATCAATAATGCTGATGAAACAGTAGGTTTGTCTGAAAGGACCTCATGGAAAAGCAAAGGGAGATACGTACCAGAACCCTTGAATAAACCTGATAACTTCGATGTGCCAAGCACAAGCGGTACGAAAGACATTCCTCAAGAAAAAGGAATTCCAGCAAAAGAAGTCACAACTTCAAGTGAAACTTCCTCAGTTCAGAGTGAACCAACCATAGAAAAACCGAAACCGAAAGCTAATATCCATCATCAACCGAAGCAGATGAGAAATCAGAAACGTCAAAGGAATCAGAGATACAGGAAGAATCTCTCTGAAAGAAAACAGTTCTGGCAATCCCAGAATGCTTATTTCTCTCATCAAGATAAGAACCTAAAGTCTGAGAAAAATCCTATCGAATCGCAAGAGAGACACAACAACCGAAAGCAGAGGTTCGGTTCGGAGAAAAACATCAACCGAAAGTAGAGGTTCGGTTCAGAAAATGATTTCAACCGAAAGCAGAAGTTCGGTTCAGAGAACTACACCAACCGAAAGCAAAGGTTCGGTTCAGAAATCAAAAGAGATTAAAGCTCTAAGGTTAGTCCCACCAATGATCAAAAGCAAAAGGGTCACCTAGAGTCTCCAACCAAGAAGTCATCTCAATCTAAGCTCTCTCATTCTATCTCATCTAATTCTGCTAATTCTTCCAACTCTTCTTCACCTCGTTCTAAATCCCATTCTGCTCTTTCTCAAAAATCTCAATCATCAGCAGAACAAAAGGGAAAACAGAAGGTTTCAACGTCTGAACCAAAGTCAAAACCGAAAGAACCAAATCCTAATAAAATTAAAGTTTTTACCATCAAAAAGAAAGATGAAACAACTCTAATTAAACGAACATATCTTGTTGACATCTCTCTTACTATTCCTGTTCCTGTGAAAGGCTCACGAGGACCCAAGAAACTTTGGGTTCCTAAATCTGCTTAATTTTTGCAGGTTATCAGTGACGAGCAGTTTGACGAAGAATGGTACATTGATGGTGGCTGCTCACGTCACATGACAGGAAGGAAGGAAGAGCTAAGGGAATACAGGTCTCTTTCAAATGGTGGAAACGTCAAATTTGGAAACAACTCCTTCGGCACCATAAAAGGATATGGAATGATTACTAACGGTGACTTCACGATAAGGAAGGTTGCATACGTGGAAGGGCTACAACACAACCTCATCAGTGTATCTCAGCTTGTTAGAGGTACCGGTCTCAAAGTCTCGTTCGATGATGAGGGTTCTGAAATAATTGAGAAGAAGACGAAAAGAGTTATTCTCAAATCTGAACGCAAAGGTGAAATGTTTCCTCTAAACCTCAAACCCATCAAAGGAAACCCAGCTATTTGCTTGTTATCAAAAGCGCAATCTGACGAAAGCTGGCTGTGGCACCAAAGGCTCTCTCATCTTAACTTTAAGGACATCAACAAACTTGTCACTGGAGGTCACGTTCGAGGTCTTCCACTGCTCAAGTTCGATAGAGACCATCTGTGTGCTGCATGTGAAATGGAGAAGCAGAGTCGTCAAAGTCACCCATCTATAATAAACACTAAAGTTGTTGAACCACTTGAATTACTTCATATTGATTTGTGTGGTCCTTCATCTATCGAAAGTATCGGTGGTAGCAAGTATATTCTTGTTATTGTTGATGACTTTTCGCGTTTTACATGGGTGTTCTTTCTGAAGCTTAAATCTGAAGCGACTCCTAAGCTAAAGGTGTTCATCAAGCAGATTGAAGTACAGCTGAAAAAGGTCGTTCGCAACATCAGGAGCGACAATGGTCTGGAATTCAAAAATAGAGAATTCGAAGAATTCCTGGCGGAAAAGGGAATTAGTCACAACTTCTCAGCTCCCTACACTCCTCAACAAAACGGGATTGTCGAAAGACGAAACCGATCTTTGTGTGAAGCCGCCCGAACCATGCTAAGTTTCGCTTCCTTACCTCTTTATTTTTGGGCTGATGCTATTTCTGCTGCTTGTTTTACACAGAACAGGTCATATCTCAACAAGCGATTCTCGCTCACTCCTTATGAGATTCTCAACAACAGGAAGCCCAATGTGAAGTTTTTCCATGTGTTCGGTTCTAGGTGTTTCATTTTCAATTCCAAAGAACACCGAAACAAGTTCGATGTCAAAGCCGACGAAGGGATATTTCTGGGATATTCTCTCACTTCTAAGGCGTACAGGGTATTAAACAAGCGTTCGAGGAAAATCGAAGAGACTTACTACGTGACTTTTGATGATAGCTATGTCAAAAAGCTAAAGGCCAATGAAGACACAGCTGGGGAAATCTTTCCTCAAACTGGCCAAGTCACAGTCTCGATCGTAATCTATTCGAGAAGTTCATGGAGCTCTTTGATGAACCAGAGAAAGCCACTCTATCAGAAGCAGGCGCAGCAGACAACAAGGTAGATCACATGAAGCAAGTTGTTGAAGACGCTGCAAGAAGAATGAATGAAGGAGAATCAAGTTCTGACGAACCTCCACCACATAATACTTCAGTCGAGGGGGAGGATCAACCATCGTCAACTCAGCCGACCTCACAAGTTGAGGGGGAGCCAAGCACTTTGACAACCGAAAGCACTTCACCAACCAAAAGTGCCACACCATCCAAAGGTGCATCAACGCCTGAAAGCTCCACACCTCAAGAAACCTCTGAAGCTCAAAACATTCCTGAAAGCTCATCTATCGAGGGGGAGCATGCTGATATGTCTTACGACTATGAAAGCCAGTCCGAACCAGAAGAAATGATTAACGCTGAATTAGATCCAACCTTTGATCCAAACTATCCTCCTCTCACCAAATGGACCAGAGATCATCCTATCTCTCAAGTTGTTGGTGATGTATCTGAAAAGGTTCTGACTCGATCACAACTCAAGGCAAAACAGACTTCCTTGTTTTCTAAAGTCGAATTCTGCATGTTTAACTCATTCGTATCAAAAGTTGAACCAAAGACAGTTAATACTGCTCTTGATCACTCCGATTGGGTTCAAGCTATGCAAGATGAACTGAACGAATTCGAGAGGAACAAAGTCTGGCGTCTTATTCCAACTCCTCCAGATGCCTCGGTTGTTGGTCTTAAATGGGTCTTTAGGAACAAAATGGACAAGGAAGGAAACGTAATTCGTAACAAAGCTCGTCTGGTCGTGAAAGGCTACTGTCAGGAGGAAGGGATTGATTATGAAGAAACGTTCGCTTCCGTAGCTAGGCTGGAATCTGTAAGAATATTTCTAGCCTATGCTGCCCACAAAAACTTTGAGGTTTACCAAATGGACGTCAAGTGTGCATTCCTCAATGGTGAACTCGAAGAAACTGTGTATGTGGAGCAACCTCCTGGCTTTGTAAATGAAAGGTATCCTAATCATTGTTATATTTTGGATAAAGCCGTGTATGAACTGAAACAAGCTCCGAGAGCCTGGTATGAAACGCTGACTAAATTTTTAAATATGTCCAAATTCAAGCAAGGTTCGGTTGACCCAACCTTCTTTCGCAAGAAGGAAGGTAACCACCTTATGATCGTTCAAATTTATGTCGATGATATCATCTTTGGCTCAACGAATCCTAGCCTCACAGCTGAATTCAGAAAGCTGATGGAGACTAAATTTGAAATGAGCTCAATGGGTCCTATTAATTTTTTCCTTGGTTTAAATATTAGACAGGGACCCGAAGTCATCTTTATCAATTAGGAAGCTTACACGAAGACTCTCCTAGCAAAGTTTGGCATGATGGGAGATTCCAAAGTCAAAGTTCCAATGGCGTTCGGCACCAAGCTCACCCCATCCCTGGACAAACCGGCTGTTGATATTACGCTTTATCGACAGATGATAGGCTCACTAATGTATCTCACTGCTAGCAAGCCTGACATAATGTTTTCTGTTTGTTACTGTGCTCGATTTCAGGCAAATCCACGCGAACCTCACTTGCTTGCAGTGAAGAACATTCTATGCTATCTCAAGCGAACCACCTCTCTAGGTCTATGGTATCCTTCCAACTCAGGCTTCTTCGTTCAATCCTATTCAGATGCGGACCTTGGAGGTTGTGGACTCGACAGAAAAAGCACAACTGGTGGCTGCCAATTCCTTGACGAAAAGTTGGTTAGCTGGCAGTCAAAGAAACAAACGTGTGTGTCTTTGTCCACTGCAGAAGCTGAATACATTGCAGCTGCATCCTGCACCTCTCAAGTGATTTGGATCCAGAGTCAACTCAGAGACTATGGACTCAATATGAAAAAGATCCCACTATATTGCGACTCTGAAAGTGCAATTAGGATCTATCATAACCCAGTGCAACACTCCAAAACCAAACACATAGCACTGAGGTATCACTTCATCAAAGATCATGTGGAAGATGGAAACGTTGAAGTACACTTTGTTAGAACCACTGATCAACTGGCTGATGTCTTTACCAAAGCTCTTCCTGAAGCCTCATTCAACAAAATTCTACAAGGGCTAGGTATGATGGAATCAGAATCAGTACCACAAACTACCTCTCGATCTCAAACGTAAGAAGCGAAATTGACCGAACGTTCAGGTTCGGTTGCATCATCTGCACTCGCTCATCATTTCAAAGGTAGTTTTCTTGGTTGTAAATTTCTTGTACAAAGTTGTTTATCTATTCGTCTAAAGTATTACCTACTTGAATGTCAAAATTCCTTGGTTTCTAAAATTTTTTCAAAACCGAAACCTACCGAAGGTTCGGGTTCGGTTTTTCAAAATTTTTCAAAACCGAAACCTACCGAAGGTTCGGGTTCGGTTTTCCAAAATTTTTCAAAACCGAAACCAACCGAACGCTCGGGTTCGGTTTTTCAAAATTTTTCAAAACCGAAACAAACCGAACGCTCGGGTTCGGTTTTCCAAAATTTTTCAAAACCGAAACCAACCGAACGATCGGGTTCGGTTTTTCAAAATTTTTCAAAACCGAAACCAACCGAACGCTCGGGTTCGGTTTTTCGGAATTTTTCTCAACCGAAACCAACCGAACGCCCGGGTTCGGTTTTCCAAATTTTTCCAAAGTTTTTTTAATTCTTTTTACTTTCTTTCTGAGTCTTATTTTTTTTACTTTGTTATTTTTAATTTTTTTATATATATTCAAAAACTTCAAAAATATTTTTTTTATTTACTTTTTGGTCTTTAATTTTTATATGTGTGTTCGTTCATTTATGGGGAATGTGTTCGAATAGTTAAGTGTCCCTAGAAGCATGCTGCTGTATGTGACCAAAGTCTCATCAGATTCTGAATAAAAGCCTTAATGACTTGGTATACACAAACCTTGTCTTCCCAATTAGGATATCACATTTATTCTAATCAAGAGCTACCTAATTCTCTTCTCACATGAGATAAGAGTTTTCTGCTTGGTCCTTCGTTTATAGCAGAGGTAATTTGATTTCTCACACTATCTCCATTACTTTCTCCATTACATTCGTTTCATCAATGTAACCCTTGAGACTCTCAGAAATGCCCACTGAGGTTTATGGTTACTCAAAATCTGTGTTTATGATCTTAGTTTCGTGCCACTACGAGCTGAGTGAAACCCAAAATTCAATACCAAATCTGAATTGACGGTGAACAATTAATTTGATCAAGTTTTCACTAATGAATTGACGGTCGTATCCTCATGAAATCTCAAGTTTTTCTTTTGTGTGATTCCTATGAAATTGTTACACACCATAACATTTCTTCCCTTGGGATCCAGTTTTAATTTTTTTGTTGAGATTTCTATTTACCAGTCACTTTAACATTATTTCATGCCTACTTGTTCAATAGACTACACCGGTCTCATAAGTACTTTGTTCACTTTCTATCTTATTTCAAGATTAGAACTGTTGAATCAAAGCTAAAGCCACCCTAAGGAGCCTAATTAAAAGAAGCCTTTCAACACTTCTTAATAAGTGTTTGATCGTTATTCAACGGGAAACCACACTAACACTTTAAGGTCTCTCTTGACTTTGAAGGAAGAGATTCGTGCCCGGGATCATTTTTTTCGTGTCATTATTGACATCACATTTATTCCTAAAAAGATTTGCTTTATTTCTTTTCTTTTTACACCCTTAGCACGAAAATCTATGATTTTCCAAATTCTGATACTAATAATTACAGGCTGTTTTACTGAATTGGTGGTTAATTAAAAGACGCGGTCAAAATTAATCCACGTGGGCGTATCATTCAAAAGATGCCGTTACAAGGATAAGATGAAGGGTTGCTGACTCAGGCGGGAGTCTAATGGATTGAATTTCAAACGGCGGTAAATCGGGGACGCATGCGAAATTGAAACGTCCATTCTTTAACTGCCACTGTGGACGCGTGTGCGAATTTGAAGCGATTCCACTCTGGCACATAAAGGCACGTGTGGATTTGAAACGGTTTCTTCAGAAACGGCGCTTGTTGGGCGGCGTGTTACAAGGAATTTGACATTCTCTCTCATGCGTGATCATCGCATTCCTTAACTGTCACGCATCAGTCAAATTTCGGGGAAAACCTTTCGTATTTCGATAGAAGATTTGAACAGATTTTTCTCTCTCCTGCAAACCACTATAAAAGGCGACCTCATCTCCC
Source organism: Lactuca serriola (assembly GCF_051521515.1). Classification (NCBI taxonomy): domain Eukaryota; kingdom Viridiplantae; phylum Streptophyta; class Magnoliopsida; order Asterales; family Asteraceae; genus Lactuca; species Lactuca serriola. Next base: position 26,185,537 of record NC_136415.1, on the reverse strand, counting down.
TTTTACCTCTTTACCGCATCCAAATTTCCAAGAGAGCAAAAATTCCCTGAAAACCTAACTGTTCATCATCTTCTTCCCCACTTCAACAATGGCAGAATCATCGTTAGTTCACGCTACTTCCCACATCCTTCCCATTCTCCCTCAACAGTGTTTGGTGATCGATTTAACCCCTCAGGCGTACGATTCCTACATGTTCCCGATTATCGAGTGCCTGAAGTATTCCCCTATCGCTCCTGCACTTTCACGGGTGGAAACAGTGCCCATGGAGATATTATCGCAGATATATGCGACTGCACATTATGACAAAGCAGTCGATAGAATCTTCTTCGAGGTTACTGATCACAAAGCCTCGATTTCCATGCAACGATTTGGCTCATTGCTTGGGTTTGCTGCCGACCCTTCTAGGGTTAATCCGGAGACGATTCCGATTGGGCACCTCTACAATATGTTCTACAATATGGGATACACGGAGGTGCTCACCTCCGTCGCGAAGTTTAAAAAGTCATGTTTGCCGCCATAGTGGAACGGTATGTTCACTGTCCTCTTCAAGGGTCTTTCAGAACGGAGCTCAGGTTCAGACGGCTCCAGTCGGCTCTTTCTCTCTGTCATGTACGGGGTTTACAACGGAGTCAATCTTGATTATGGGTTGGTTCTCTGGCAACAACTCATCCAGAGTTTATCCTCCTCTTCACGACATTCTGAGGTGTCGTATGCCAGGTTCTGGACCATCGTTACTAAATGGGCGATGGATAAGCACGATGTTCCCATTGCTGCTGGTGCATCGATGTCTTCGATTGGTACATTCCATACCACGAAGATTATCGTCTCAGATGCATCGAGGTTCTCTTTCATTGGCTCCATCCCGGAGACCATGTACGGTGATGTTCCAGGTGACAGCAGGATCATCCGGACTATTAAGGAGTTCAAGCAGTCTGGACCGAGGGAGCTCACACAGGAGATGCTCAAGTCTATACATGATGCCGATAAGCCTGTTTCAAGAGGCAAAAAGGCAGAAAAAGGAAAGCAAGTGGCGAAAGGGGCTAAAGGCCCTTCTCCCAAAAAGAGGAAGGCTACTAAACCTGCTCAGTCCCCCCAGCAGAAGAGGCGCAAGACTCAACCCAAGCGAAAGCTCATTATCGCTTCCTCTTCTGGTGAGTCGGAAGGTGAGAGTTCAGATTCGGACGGCTCTCAAAGAGGTGAAACCCCTCCAAGAGGCAATACCCCACCCAGATCACCTACCCCTGACATGGAAATCCATATCTCACCTATTCCCTCTCCCACTCAAACAGTTCCCACTTCCATTCCCACCATAACCCCCACTACCACTATTCCTCAAACCTCTTTCCCTATACCACCACCCATTTTCACTGATACAACAACAACAACCACTGCAAAGGTTACAACCAACGTATCTGATACGGGGGTTCATACCGATGCAACCGAACCACCACCAGTAACTGAAACCAGAAACACAACCGAAACTCAACAACCACCCGAACCTACCCACACTCAAACTCAACCTGAACCTCCCATACCACAACACCACCAGCTTCACCACCACCCCCATCTCCTGGTCATGCCTCTGACGGAGATAACCCTTTCCTTGGAGGGGAAAATATGACCTTCGATTCAGTCTACTACAGTCCGTTTCAGGTCCAAAGCGACGATGATGAAGAAGCTCCAGTAACGAAGAAACATCTTAAGGAGCTGCATGAGAAGGTTGACCTGCTTATTGCTTCATCCTCCAATTCTCAATCCTCTCTCTCTGAAGCTGCTCTTCAGAAGATCGTTGATGCCTTTTCCCGGGCTCAGCATGATTCCGTCGCTTCTGCCGCCATTGACGCCTCGACAAAAGCTTGTGAGGCTGCGACCGAAAAAGTCGATAAACTATTCTCTGACGCCTCTTCCCTGTTAAAGTCCTTACAGGAGAGCGCCGATGCCACAAAGACAACGTTGGAACCAATCGTTCAACAATTGGCCACGTTCGTCTCCACGAAGTTGAAGTCGTTCGCTACCCTTCGCCAATCAATTAGTGACGACAATTCGGCCCTTCGTGCCTCCATTGACGAGCGCCTCTCTAAAATCCAAGAGAATCTCGCTGCAGAAAACTCGTTGATGGACGTCCTTGCAAGCAAAACCACCACCCTCAAGGTCAAGAGCGCTCAACTTTCCAACTCTCAGCAACAAATTGACGCTCTTCGATCCGAACGGGAGGTTATCAAAACATGTGTTTCGGATGTACACTCTGCCCTCTCCAACATCCTGGAAGCACACGATCCGATTCTCAATCATTCGGTGAGGCGAACCCTTGCTGAAAAACTTGCTCCTGCCCTGGACCTCCTCAGTAAAATAGAAGGGATACCTAGTTTTGTGTCCACTCCGAAACAAGGGGGAGAAGTGAAGTCCGGATCGAAACCACCTCCTTCCTCAAAAGCTGCTCACACAACCGAACCTCCTCCTACTGGTCAAACTTCGGGTTCGGGTGTGAAGGATAAAGGAAAGAAGATAACTGAGGAAGAAGATGAAGATGATCAAGAAACCATTGCTGACTTGCTGAAACGCAAAAATAGTCGCAATGTTGATAATGACAACATTCGTGTGGCGCGAGAAGCTGAAGAAGCTGAACGCAAGAAGAAAGAAGCCCACGATCTCCTCGAGAGCAGGAAGACTCTTTTCCCTGCTTGGACTCGAGAGAGAATGATTAAGGAGGCTATCGATACTCCGAGCATCCTATGGCTCGAACTGGTGATCTCCTTCGACTGCTACAATTCTGTCGACTCGCAGTTCGACATGCCCTTAACCCGAAAGGCGTTTATCTTCCACGCCTTCGCCAATGTTTTTGAAGTCCCTCATCCTCATCCGGAGGTTGATCGGGAATTAATCGAATTCTATCTGAAGGCCGCTCAACCACAGTATCAAACATGGAGCGCTCAGAAGATCGTTAACGTTCGGGTTTTGAAGCCATATACCGAAGGTAGATTCATCAACGTTCGGTTCAGGGTGATCCGAGGGTCTGCAAGAACCGAACATCTCATATCTTTAGCAGATCTACCGAACCTCAACCCCCATGACTGGATTGTTTTGCACAACATCCTCTTGACGAATGAAGCCGAATATGGTCCGATCATAGACCATCTCAAAAGGATGTTGGTGTGCTATATCATGGAGGTAGCACTGATGGATCAGGAGATTGCCACTGTCTTCAAGAAGAAACCGAAGATCTCTCCTGTTGGCTCGGCCAGTGATCTGAACCAGATGAAGATGGGAAAGATTGAACCAAGGCGTAATTCGGTCATGTTCACTAGGGCTGAAGGACAGAAATGTCTCTTTGCCTTAGCGGATAAACATCTTTATACCACTGCTTGTCTAGAGCATGTGCTGGAGATCATCCATAGGTGTAAAGAGAATACAGCGGATGATATCAAATACTTCAACGATATGATTCAATGGTACATCCGATTCAGACAGACGATACTTGCTCTTATCTCTCGTCTGTTTTAGACTGTAAAGAAGAAGGTTCCTGCTGCTGCTGGCCCAAGCAAGAAGTAATGATCTCGCTCCAATTGACGCAAAGGGGGAGATTGTTGGGTAGCGTAGGAATTATTTTGTATTGCGTCATTGGGCTCGGTTTATAGTCCAGTTTTGCACTCCGGTTTGGGCCTGTCCAACCGTGAGCTTGTAGGGTTTACTATATAATAATGTGCTTGCATGCATATTAGGTTAACGATCTAGAATACGATTTACAGAATTACGATAACTTTGCAGATTTCTTTATCGTTCTTGTAAACCTTTAATCCTCTATAGTTGTAGTTCTTCATCGAGCTCTTCTGAGGATTGTTTATAATCATTCGACATTGTTCGATTCATTCTTGAGTTGTTTACTGTTTTCGTGTTCTTGCTGTTTACTCTTTATTTTACCTGTTTAAGATCTAATCGATCTTCAAGTTAGTTTTTAACTTATCAGCAACACTTATCATGAAACCTTGAAGATCTCTAGCCTAGTACTAGCATGCTGTTCTATCAAAGCTTAAAAACAAATATCATGTAATGTATTTTGGGGTTACTTACTGGCTCCGGCTGATCGTACCTCCGCATCCTCGTTTTACTCATTTTGAAAACCATTTTAAATTTTCTTTTAAAAACTCTCCCAGATTTGAGACTGGATTCACACGAATGTTCCTCCAATTCACTCAAACCAAGGCTCTGATACCAACTTGTAACGACCATAAAAATTCAACCTATTTCAACTTTTCAAAAACAACCCATTTTCTTAATGTTATTACAAAAAGGTTTTCAATACAATTATTATCAGAGTCTCCCCAGAATCACATCATAAAACATAATCATGAGGAGCGGTACGATCACGCCTTTGCCTTGCCACGGTCTCCTGAAGAACCTGAAAACATTAAACCAATACTGTAAGCCCGAAAGCTTAGTGAGATACCCCCAAAATACCAACCACATATACCATACTCGCATAACATGCCATATCATATCAGAACACAGAACAGCCATGCACTTCGGGTCTACTGTGTGACTGGTCCGCCGCACCGGCCAACAGTCCACTTGGTACACCCTCCGAGCCATATACCTCGAGTCTGCAGTGTGATTGGTTCGCCCGCTCTGGGCCTTCAATCCACCTAGTCCACTCTTTGAGTCTACAGTATGACTGGTCCGCCCGCACCGGGCCTTCAGTCGGCCTGGTCCACTCTCCGAGCCTCGGCACGTCTGGTCCGCCCTCCTGGGGCCTACAACATATACATACCGCTTGCTGGGCCTTCGGGACAACCGGTCTGCCCTGGGTATCTTGGCCTATAGCACAAAGCAGGACCCGCCTCAACCCAACCCTAGTCCAAACAACCATGTGCACATAAACATACAATCATATAACAAATCACAGTCACAAGCTGATCTAGCAGATCTCATAACATATCATCATCCTAACCAGGATACCGACCTAACCGGCCACTAGCATAGCATCATCCTACATTACAGGATACCGACCTTAACCAGGTCTCTAACATATACCATCCTAGCTACCAGGATGCAAGCATATCAAAGCAATAACATAACAACAAATACCCGGATCTCAATCTGATAAAGGGTCGGCCTTGGTGCCTTAGACCCTGTTGATATAGTGAGGATAACTCACCTTGCCACTGCCGAAACTCTGAACTGAAGAAGCAGATTCTCGAATCACTGACTCACCGAAAATCCCGAACTAGCTAACATAGCAAAATAATCATTAGGCTAAGCACAATACCCTTCCAAGGGTAAATTGACCAATTTACCCTTAACTCAATCCGGCCCAACACTGGATAAGCTCTCAAGCCCACTGATGGCCCAAAGACCAAAAGTCCGAAGCAAAGCCCACTATTGGCCCAATTTACTAAATTGGGCCCACCTCACCAAATGGGCCTAGACCTATGGTCCATAATAATTAATGGGTCCACAATACTCCATCCATAATGTCCAGTCATGGCCCAAAATCCAGCAGCCCAATAACAACCCAATCCCTAAGGCCCAAAATGAAAACCCAACAGAGGGAGTACGCTGGGCGTAACCTCCTTGGTACGCCGGGCGTACACACTGATTCGAAATTGGGTATCGGGGCACTGACCCGCTACGCGGGGCGTACTCCTCTGTTACGCGGGGCGTAACTTTGTTGCTCATTAAGTCCACATAACTTCTTAATGGCTTAAGCTCTTAAGCCTAAACTTCAGATCCTTAGGCCAAATATGCCTAAGATTCATAAAGTCTCAAACTTTATCACTTGGGATGTCTATAAAGCTCTTAATCCAAGGTCTTAATCCATTAAGACATACTTATCTCACCCATGGACCTCATTTTTCTCACTCAAGACCTCTCCTAAGGTCTGAAAGGACAGAGCTGCAGCCGATGGGACTCGACCCTACACCTGGCTTACGACTCGAGTCTAGCTAGGCGTACTTCGGTTACGATGGGCGTAACTTTGCGTCATGGCTTACGACTCGAGTCTAGCTAGGTGTAGAGCTGCAGCCGATGGGACTCGACCCTGCACCTGAGTACGCTGGGCGTACTCCTACATTACGCTGGGCATAATCCTAGCTTCCATCTTCTAAATTCCATAACTTTCGTGTACGGGCTCTGTTTTTCACGTTCTTTATATCCACGCTTAGGTGAGATTATGCTCTACAACTTTCATTTAGACTCCGTCGGCTAGTTTTGACTTTATTTTTAATGCTATGTTTTTAATAGGCCGGGACTGCTAAATTCCATTAAAAATTCATAGTTTCTTTATCCGACGTCAGTTTTTGTTTGTCTTTTTATCATTTTACTCCTATTGTGGAGACCTTCAACTTTCGCTTAGGTTGCATTAGCTAAATATCGCTCGATCTTCGATTCGAGTTTTTAGCCCTCTACTACTGTTACGAAACTTAGAAAATTCGTAACTTCTTCATACGAGGTCCAATTTGGGCGATCTTTTTATGTACGTTTACAGTTTAACGAACTCTACAACTTTTGTTTAGATACTTAAGTCTAAAATGCGTTTTATTGTAATTTCACTTTTTACGTTAAATAGTGTTTTACCGGGTGTGTCGTAAATATTTGAGTGGTTATAGTCTCTTTAATATAACCCGGTTTCGAATGTTCTTTATGTTTTTGGAAATCTTGGCACGACATCTAACATTTGATGCATCCCAATTTAGATATTTGAACCCTTTATTTTTTAGGTTAATTTCGTTGATTCCAAATAGTTTTCATTGTATTTGACTTTTGAGGGTTACATTTGCTTTTGGAAAAATATAGGGTTGTCACATCACCCCCCCGTTAGGGGAATTTCGTCCCGAAATTTAATCTAAGATTGAGTTTACGGGTTAGGGAAGAGATATGGGTACTTTTGTTTCATTTGATCCTCGCGTTCCGTGTATTCAGGTCCTCGCTTGGCGTTCCAGCGGACCTTTACAATAGGTATGCGACTTTGTTTAGTCCTTTTTATTTCCCGATCCATGATCTCTACTGGTTCTTCTACGAATCGGAGATTCTCATTTATTGCAATTTTGTCTAGAGGGATGACAATGGTCTCATCGGGCAAGCACTTCTTTAGGTTTGATACGTGAAAGGTAGGGTGTACATTGTGGAGTTCCTGAGGTAATCGAAGTTTGTAAGCCACCGGACCGATCCTGGCAAGGATCTCGAACGGTCCGATGTATCTTGGGTTCAGTTTCCCACGCTTTCCGAAACGTATTAATCCTTTCCAGGTAGGGATGGCAAAAATCCCCATACCCAATGGGGAACCCGAAATTCTCACCCGTTTTGACTGGGGAATCCCTAGTTTGACCGTCTTTCTTCTTCACGAATAGGACCGATGCTCCCCATGGTGAGAAGATCGGTCTGATGAAGCCCTTGCTCGGCAGTTCGTTTAATTGACTGGACAGTTCCTGCATCTCGGCTGGGGCTAAACGGTAAGGCGACCTTGCTACTGGAGTAGCTCCGGGGATTAAGTCGATTATGAACTCGACTTGGCGTTCTGGTGGGATTCCTGGGAGATCTTCTGGGAAGATGTCTGGGAAGTTGCAGACTTCCGGAATGTCTTTAATGTTCTCCGGTTCTTGTTTCTGGTCTATTACGTGAGCTAGAAAGGCATGATATTCCTTGCGAAGATATTTTCGTGCTTTAATACAGGAGATGATTTGTAAATTTGTACTAGGTTTGTCACCATAAATGACAAGAGTTTCGCCGTTTGGCAGATTGAGGCGAACGGCCCTTTCGTGACAAAGTATATCGGCATGGTGAAGACTTAACCAGTCCATACCGATGATGACATCAAAACTTCTTATCGAAATGGGCATAAGGTCAATTTGAAATAAGTGCTCGTTTAAATTTAATGTGCACCCTACGTACATATCGTTTGCGCTTTCCGTTTTACCGTTTGCCATTTCTACAGTGAATATTTTATTGAGTGGTTGGGGTTTTTGATTAAGTAGGTGTTTGAATTTATGACTCACAAAACTTCTCTCCGCACCGCAGTCAAAGAGTATGCATGCATAGATGTTGTCGAGGAGAAACGTACCCGAAACCACCGTGGGGTCAGCTATTGCTTCATTTTGACCTATCGCCAGCACTCTCCCAACACCGCCAACATTCTTCGCCTTGGGGCAATCCATCTTGAAGTGCCCAGTTTCTCCACACCCATAACATGCCTGGCTTATCCCAGTATCAGGAACTTGAGTGATTGGTCGTGTCGGTGCCTTACAGAAATGGGCAGTGTGCCCTTTCCTGTCGAAGTTTTTACAGTGCATTTTGCGGCAATTACCGTGGTGATGGTAGTTGCATTTGCTGCACTTTGGCAGGTTCCCAGCATATTGTTTGGCTGGCGCAGGGGGTAGCAGGAGTTGTAGTGGGAGCAGTAGCGACATGAACCGCCACCATTTGTTTCTTCGAAGGTTCTTGCGAAGTTTGCCCCTTTCTCTTGTTCCAGAATTTCTTCTTCTTGTTGTTGTTGGCATTGTTATCATTGTTGTTGTTCCCTTTGGTTGGTTCAACGATGATAGCCGTGACGCCTTGACAGACACCATGATCAATGAGAGATTGCACCAGTTCCTTGGCGCTATCGAAGGTCATGGGTTTGGAGGCTAACACACTCCCTCGAAGTTGGGGTGATAGTCCCCAGATGTACCTCTCCGCCTTTTGGCTTTCCAGGATCAACATCCCTGGGCAAAGTATTATCAAGTCACTGAATCTGTTGGTATAGCCTGCGATGTCCGAGCCTACCATCGTAAGGCCCCACAGTTCCTGTTCGAGCTTCTGAATCTCGCCTCTTGGGCAGTACTCTCGTAGGAGCATTCGTTTCAGGTTTTCCTAACCCATGGAGTTCGCCACCACTAGGGTTAGTGCCTTGACGTGGACGTTCCACCATGTTAGGGCTCATTCAGAGAAAGTAAAGGAAGCAAATTTTACTTTGCTTTCTTCAGGGCATGCACAAATTTCGAATACAGATTCCGTTTTCTCTATCCATTGGGATAGAGCCATCACTCCCCCAGTCCCATAAAAGGGAATAGGTTTTCCGTTGGTGAAGTCTTTGTAAGTACATACCCCGGAACGGCCTTGGCTTTGGCCATTTGTAAAGCTGTTTATTCCTCCTCCTGACCCGTTGTTACTCATTTGAGCCATCGCCGCGGTTACAACGGCTGTTACAGCAGTTTGGAACATAGCTGCATCCATAGTTGGAGGGGGCGGTGGAGGTGGTGTTGGAGCTGAGTTTCTGCGTGCTGATCTACGAGGAGGCATGTTCTAGTAGAGAAATAACAATGAACACTATAAGTTTCTAATGACTTGACAATCGTGTACTAGAGGGTTAGTTATATCTTGTAATTTGTTTTCACTTTAGTTTATGGTTTCAAAGTAGATATAACAATTTAGATAATCCCATAAGTTTCGAGAGGTATGTAAAGAAGTACTTCATATTTATATATATGTCACACATACGGTGCGTTACATTATGCTTCGTGTTTAGGAAAATTTGACCTATCTAGAGGTCTCCGATTACAAGTACAAAGGAAATAAGAAAAACTTTATCCGAGGTCCTATTCTATATCAAAATTTGTTGGAGTTGAACAAGTCCTACTTGCAGTGTGTTGCGCGTTTGGAGCTAGACTCAGCATCCGACTGCTTGACTCCCATTAGGCGCCTTTCAAGAACTGCTTGTTGTTCCTTCATCTCTCTTATTTCTGCCAGTGCTGTCCCCATTTGGTTCTGAAGCTTCCCTGTGTGGAGTTGGGTATTTTTGTGTAGTCCTTCCAGACGACGGATGTCTGCGGCGTTACCCTGTGTAGTAGCATTGATCTCAAGAACTTTGGCTGCTTGCTTGTCCGCATGGTAGTTCTGGGTAGCTATAGTGCCTACAATAACGGGAAGCACTCGATCAGCTGAGCCTCCCCCACTGACATTGTAAAAATCTCGACACATGCCGAAAGGAGGGTGTACACCTAGTTGGCGGCTCCAGTAGTAGAGATGGCTTTCCCAGATGGGAATGGGAGTTTGGCAAGCCCTTCGAACTTCGGTAAGATGAGGAGCGGGATGGTCGATTACTTCCGGCTCGGAGTCTGTCCCATCAGTAGCTTCTTCTTCCTCCTAGACCTCCTCATCGACTTCGAATTCCTCTCCGACTTCGACTTCGAATTCTTCTTCGACTTCCTCTTCGATTTCCTCCGGGTCTTCTTCTATCCATCCGTCGTTGCCTTGGTTTGGGTAGTAGGGATCTCCCGGTAAATGGAATCCGGCCATTTGTCTGTACTAGGATAGAGGTATGAGAATTTTATAAGAAAAGAAATTTGTATTTAACGACATCCTATTTTTAACTACATCTTATGGTGTGCAAGTTTGTCATTGTACTATTATTTTATAACAATACTCCTATAGTATTTCAAATTTTGCGAGTTTAAAAGAAAATTTCATTAAGTTTTTGACTTGTTGTCCACTATGACCATTCCTCGACGTATGTTGGTCAAATCCAGGAAAAATATAGTTGATCAGGCTATATTTATTCTCAATTTGATTACATACCTCGAGGCCCAATCGTAGTGTCGCAACTTGCCTTAATAATTTTTAGAAAACTTTGTCATAATAGGAGACTGATACATGCTAGTAAAAATGTATATTTTTAAAAGAAAATATATTGTTTATGAAAACGTTTTGTCAGAGGGTTTTTGGTCCCCTTTTGTATTTATAGTTTGTATATCTTATGTGGTTCAATATACTTAGTTCACTATAAACAATGCTCTGATACCAATCTGTCACACTCCCAAACCAGAATGGCGGAAACATTCGGGGGTGGATGACTTCACGTAGTACCATAACAATTGAATATTGTAAAGAAAGTAACACAACCATCATATATATATATATATATATATATATATATATATATATATATATATATATATATATATATATATATAATAAAAACGTACATTGTTGCGTTATACATGTTTCCAAAAGAATATTAAAATATGATGATGTAAAATGCTTAATAATAAACGTCCTTAGTGTTCCTTCTTCAAAAGCTGGTAGTTACCTGTATTACTGATTCCCTGAAAAATACAAGTGGTTTCGAAAAAGTGTCAACAATAAAGTTGGTGAGTTCATAAGTGTTTTGCATTGAAAAGTATGTCTTTTTGGTAGAAAATTTATGAACGTGGTTTTCAGAAAATCCAATATTTTCCGTATATCGTTTGAAAAGTTCCCAAAGTTGGAGGGCGTTAGTATTCTTCGTATTTGAATGACAAAGATAAGTTCGTATTCAAATAATGTAAATACTGAATGCATGTATAAATATCGTAAATCAAGCTTGTTATTATACTTTCGTGTGAGTCTTATAACCATACTATTGACACAGACTGCCTGTAACAACATTCTTCAGGTGTTGTAGTGTTATGACATTTGTCACCCCAGACCTGCCGATCTAACTGTAGCTAACAGTTTAGGTGCGGGGTTGTCAATCCCTTATAGATCTATACACAAGTATCACGCTCTCCCTCCAAGAGATTATGGTTTATAATACAGGACATGAAATGCATACATAAGAGTATGTTGAAGTTTGAATATCTCACATCACTTAGTATAATAGATTTACGATAAGAAAGACTTTATTTCATTTTTGTTGAAAGTATTTCGTTTTTCAAGATGTATACGTAAGAATGTATGAATAACTTGCTAACTATACCCATTATAGCTTTTCAGAAAGTATGTTCCATTTGGTGAAAATAACTTGATGATATACTAAACTTTATACGTAAAGTAAGATGTTGGTATCGATAAATAATAAGATAGATGTTGCATTTATGTTTATAAAACGATATGTTTACTTGTATTCCCCCATTAAAACATGAAAAGACTTGAAATCTAGGGGTATGAACTCACTTGTCCGGTTTGAAGAGAGTGGGACTAGAGTCGAGTAGAACTTGAACCGCGGAAAGCTGTGTCTTCGAGCTTCTCGAGGATCTCGGTAGCGTAGAACCTTCGTCGGGGCTCGGGTGCGGAAATCGAGGGTGTCGGGACGGCTTCTGGTGCTTGCAAGTGTGTGAGAGTGAGTGTGAGTTTGAGAATGTGTGCCAAAAATCCGGAGCTTATGTCTTCTATTTATAGGGCTGGAAAGGCGAGTACGCTGGGCGTACCACCGGAGTACGTTGGGCGTACTTCGGTTACGCTGGGCGTAACTTTGCGTCATGGCTTACGAATCGAGTCTAGCTAGGCGTAGAGCTGCAGCCGATGGGACTCGACCCTGCACCTGAGTACGCTGGGCGTACTCCTACATTACGCTGGGCGTAATCCTGGCTTCCATCTTCTAAATTCTGTAACTTTCGCGTACGGGCTCCGTTTTTCGCGTTCTTTATATCCACGCGTAGGTGAGATTATGCTCTACAACTTTAATTTAGACTCCGTCGGCTAGTTTTGACTTTATTTTTAATGCTATGTTTTTAATAGGCCGGGACTGCTAAAGTCCGTTAAAAATTCATAGTTTCTTTATTCGACGTCGGTTTTCTTTTGTCTTTTTATCATTTTACTCCTATTGTGGAGACCTTCAACTTTCGTTTAGGTTGTATTAGCTAAATATCGCTCGATCTTCGATTCGAGTTTTTAGCCCTCTACTACTGTTACGAAACTTAGAAAATTCATAACTTCTTCATATGAGGTCCAATTTGGGCGATCTTTTTATGTACGTTTACAGTTTAACGAACTCTACAACTTTTGTTTAGATAGTTAAGGCTAAAATGCGTTTTATTGTAATTTCACTTTTTACGTTAAATAGTGTTTTACCGGGTGTGTCGTAAATATTTGAGTGGTTATAGTCTCTTTAATATAACCCGGTTTCGAATGTTCTTTATATTTTTGGAAACCTTGGCACGATAACTAACATTTGATGCATCCCAATTTAGATATTTGAACCCTTTATTTTTGAGGTTAATTTCGTTGATTCCAAATAGTTTTCATTGTATTTGACTTTTGAGGGTTACATTTGCTTTTGGAAAAATATAGGGTTGTCACAGTTACTGTCATCTTACACATAGATATGAAGTATTTTATATAAATTACATGCTATGTGTGCATATTATCTGAATACTTGTTGTCTATGCTGGATGAACGATTTTATACATGTTTTAAATGATTTAAACTGTATATGTATTTTATATCTACGATAATGTTGGGGTAAAACATGGGTAGATGTAATAGATGGAATATGAGTTGGATGATGAGTTGAGAGGTGCTATAGACCAAGAGGTGAGGGTGAGAGGTGGACGATGTGAGAAGCCTTTTCCCAAACGATGGCCCCGTCATTCAGCAGAGTATGGATGACAACCACAGACTATCCTAGACAGTCTAGTGGAACACTAGCAGGCTCACAACCTGTAGGTGTTGTGAAAGATGTGTTCACCCGGTGTACTCTAAACCCTGGTGATCATGCAGACTTGATGCCTAAACCCTGGTGATCATGCAGACTTGATGCCTAAACCCTGGTGATCATGCAGACTTGATACCTAAACTTTGGTGATCATGCAGACTTGATGCCTAAACCCTGGCGACTATGCAGACTTAGTGCCCGTTGTGTAAACCGTGGCAACGATGGACTTTGTGCCGATTCCTTAGGATGATCCTTAGGAATGAGTGAATGAGAAATAAGCTGATTTTTAGGGTAAATCCTTAAGAATAAAGAAGATAATGGGGATGGGTAATTGGTTTGATTGCTTAATTGTTTAAACATAATAATTATATTATTGTGGGTTGAAAACCCTATGTACTCACCAGGTTTCCCAACCCGACCCACTCAGTTTATTTATATCACAGGTGTTGTTATGATGTCACATTACACTGAGGGTTTAAGAAGATGTAAATCACTAGTGATAATGAATGTAAGTTCTGTTTATGCTTATGTTTCTGTATTGAGAATGACATCCCAAATGTTTTAAAATGAATAAAAATACTTTTCTTCATAAATGTTTTGATAACGTATTTATCATGTTTTACTGGGAACAAATTCCACAACATTTTTATTAAAAGAGGTACTCTGATTTATATAAAGCATAAACAAAATCGGTCTTTTATGGCCGTGAAAATGGGGATGTCACAGTTGGTATCAGAGCATTAGTTTAAGCGAACTAGCAATTTGTAGAATTTTTGGACTTAAACTTAGAATGCTAAGCAATGATTGTGAGGTGTGAGCACTGGCTTGTTTTAGGAATGATGCCTAAATTGCTTTTATGTGCTAAATGATTTGTTATGCTTTATGCTATCGTTTGATCGGATCTATGGTCTGTTTCCGACCGGATCTGGAAATTTTATGTGTACAGATTTCTAAACGTTTAATTACGGTATTAGAACTGACATGTAACTTTTCGGCGTAATAAGGAGATTTGCACGTCAATCGTAAATAAAATCTTTCCTATCTTAATTCTCGCCATTTCGCATCGAACATCTGATCTAGTGTATAGATCAAAGTGGCTAGAACCCGAAGTGGAGTCGGGAACGCAAATGGAGATAGGAATCAATGGCCCCCAGTGGCTGAACAAATACATGTTGTCGAAGAAGTAGCACCTGAGCCAATCACGATGGCCGGAGTGCAAACGATGATCCAGATGATATTGGACCGCCAAATGGAGGAAACAATGCGTTTACTTCAACAGAACCGAGAAGAACTTATGGTACCAATTGAACAGCCCGAGCTGAATGATGGGCAGTCAGAAGGAGGAAACTACAGTGGGACTGTTGGTCAAGCTAACCCACTGATAGTTAGGCGAAACCACCAGGATGGAGGAAATGACGGACGTGGATGCAAATACAAGGATTTCATGGCATCCAAACCACCGAGTGTATCCGGGAGCCCGACGCCAGTGGAAGTCATGAACTGAATCTCCGAGATGGAGACAATGTTTGAGAGTTGCGAGTGTAGCAACAAGCAAAAGACCGCTCTCGCGGTTCCTCTGTTGAAATATGGAGTACTAAACTGGTGGAAGCTACTAGCTGATTCGATGCCCAAAGGAGAAGCGAGCAAGATGTCGTGGGAAGATTTTCTGGTGCAGTTAAAGATGCAGTACTGCTCTGAGCAGGATCTTCTGGAGATCAACAATGAGTTCCAGAATCTAAAGAAGGGAAGGACGAGTGTCATCGAGTATGCTACAAGTTTTACAGAGAAAATGAAGCTTGTTCCTTACCTAGTTCCAACTGAGCTCTCCAAGGTCAACAAGTTTGCCCATGGATTACCAGCAGACTTTGGACCAATCGTCAAGCAAGCAACCACTTTGAAAGGAGTCATCTGGGCAGCCAGGAATGTTGAGACCCAGATTAGGGAAAAGGGTCTGGAGAGAGCTGAAGTTGGCGAGAAAAGGAAGCATGAAGGATCTTCAAAATCCAACAAAGAAAGGAAATTCTCAAAGACTAAAGAAGGAGGAGGAGGTGAAGCGAAGAGGTGCGAGAAGTGTAAAAAGAAGCACTTCGGGAGATGTAGCGAGGAGTTGACTTGCTACAAATGTGGAAAGACAGGGCATTACGCCAGGAAGTGTGCGTCCAACAAGAAGGTGTGTTATGGATGTAACAAAGAAGGGCATATTTCTAGGGACTGCCCAAAGAAAAACGAGGCAGTAAGGCCACACACATCACCAAGGCCAAGGGCATTCCACATGATCCTCGACGAAGCAGAAAATCGTGCGAGGAATCAAGGATGAGGACTTCATATCCGAATATCAAGTCATGTAGTAGCCATAGTATCGTATGATGTAGCCTATTAGAGGCATAGTCTAGGGTGAACTTGAACACCTATGTAATAGTTTCAAGAAATAACAAAACCTTTGTTTTGTTATCTGATGTGTTAAACTGTTATGTGATTTTCTTGTATGGTGACTTGGAAAACTGCGAGACAATACTTGGGACGAGTATGAGTAAGTGTGAAAAGTAGTAGATGCATATACTACCGGAAGCACAGGACTCACGCTTGGATCAGGGAAAGTCACAAGGTTACCAAGAAGCCAATAATTGATTCCGTTTTATTCAAGCATGTCGTTACCATCGTTTCGATAATGACTAAGAAGATTGTTGTTATTCCGACCCTAGTGGTCATATCGAATGGAGTCCGACTACCATAAGTATGTTACATGGTTCAGAGAACTAAGTTCGATGTAGCACCCGACTTAAGCCGGAAGGATTAATCAAAGCGGTCAGTAGAAGTATCGCGATGGTTGCTATAAATTCTACCTTTTAAGATGTGATTAGAACATGAAGGTAGGTATTTGACTCTAAAAGACCTGAGTTCAAGCAATACATCATACGATGAGAGGTCATTAGAACATGACCCATCGGTCTATTATGATAATCGAAGGAAGAAAATTATCTCAAGTTTGAAGGAGTCTCCAATAAAGATCGAGATCATGACATGAAGATCATGACTGAAAGTCTAACATGAGATAGAGAGCGGGTCTAATATCGGGCACCGCCTGCAGTCAGGAAGTCTTAGATTTAGATACTCATTCGAAGAAACATCAAAGTTACGATTATTACTTAGGATGAAGAGATAACGTATGGAGTCATCACGTGAGCCCTGTTTCGTTGATGATTCTGGGACGTAATCATTCTAAGGGGGAGATAATTGTAACGCCCGTAGATCCGGGCTAGTCAATTTAGAGATAATAGGGGTCGAAAACGAATTTTCGACAAAAGAATATTTAGAATAAATAATTTGAACCAAGTTTTAGTATATGTCACAAGGTTTCCATACATATAAAGAACGTCGAAATCCGAGTTATAACGAAGAAGTTATGACCCGTCGAAGTTTCGCGACGAAACCGGCACGACACCGGGAAGCGTAAATAGTGAATTTACAATAGAGCGAGTTTTAGCCTCAGCAATATAAACGAAAATCGTAGAGTATGTTAAACTAAGAACATCGATAAAAAGAACGCCCAAATCTGACTTCGTATGAAGAAGTTATGATTTTTCGAAGTTTCGGATCAGCGGTGTACAGCCCGAAATTCGAATATTAGATCGGGTGATTTTTAGCCTGATGGGTTTTGAGCATTCTAACACTTCCTAAGTGTACATGCAACCCTAATAACCTTGAATCTATGTTTTCTCTATATACATGCAAATTTCTTTTTCAAGGTTATTTCCTAACTAGCATGGCATGGGGAATAAATAAAATATAAAACTAGTAGAAATACATACCTTGATGTTGCTTGGATTCCTTCAAGACTTTGTGAGCCTAGCACCCCAAATGTTGTGCCTCAAATGCTTCACACAACACCACAAAACTTAGAATAACTTGAGAGAATACTTCTAGCACTCAAAATCGGTTATGCCCTCTCTAGTAACACTAGGTCACGATTTTGCTAGCCAAAGGGTTCCTTTTATAGTGGTGTCACAATTAGGGTTTCATTTAAGAAGACCCATAATTGTCATGACTCTTCATTTCTCATGACCCATGGTTTTGTAACTCCCATGGACTATCCATGGAGCTCCAAATGGCTACATCCATAACCCATAAACCATGGATCATTAATCCACCATAAAATAATTGATGATTGTCATAATAAACCCTATATATTTAATTAGTCTCACTTTGATCACCAAATTAATACTAGATTAATACTTGATCAATACTAATTAAATAACACTATTATTAATATATTGGAACTTATAATATATTAATAATCATAAGTGCCATATTCTCTCATTTAGTCTATCCAAGTATTGCAATGCCATGCAACCCAAATGGACCATGCCGGGTCGGGTCAAGTACATACCAAATAAAGTTATGGACTTAGACACTATATCCAACAGTCTTCCACTTGGATAAGTCTAATAACTATATTTGCAAATATGACTTCAAAATCCGACTAGCAATCGTAGCTCTTTCAAAGTCTCTCGGAACTGAGATGATGATGATACGCCATTTAAGATAAGTGATGTTCTTAAGGATTCTCTTTCATGAGCAACCGTGAGAGAGAAAGAGAACATGTCTCCTTGTTTTTGTGTATGTATTATACATCGAAGGGAAACTAGTTTAACCCTTATTTGTATTTCAGTTACTTCCATCAAGTAACATTTAAGAAATATGGAGTACCTATCATGTCATATTGGCATAGTTACTATCATAATACGTAAATATAATAACAACTAAAATAATTTTACAGAATTGGTCCTAAGGCCACATATAAATGGAATATTCCAACATTCTCCCTCTAGGCAGAGTGACCATTTGTGATGAGTATTCATAAGTTTGGCCAAGGTTATACCCATCAAGTTTCACAGTGAAGCCATAACAAAAAGATACAATCATTCATATTATAATAAACAAGAGACCCCCGTCAATGATACTAAGACCTCAACACAAAATACTTAGAAAATTTAAACCAAGATGACGGAAAATATACAATAGTATATTGTATAAGTTTGTATACAAGTTAACTAAGTACATGCATTCATTATTATAGACAAAACAATTCAGACAATCGAGGAAACTTTATAATTACATTAATTATCCATAAGAGCACTATGTCATCATGTAAGGTCTCTAGTAAAACTCATCTTCGTTACTAGCTCTTGGTAAACTTTGGGCGGTAGACCTTTTGTTATTGGATCCGCAAGCATATCATGAGTGCTAATGTACTTGAGAAAAATATTATTTTACTTTAATCATTCATGTGCAAAAAAGAACTTTGTATCAGGGTATAATCCCGCACTGCTCGAACTGTTACTGTTCGAAAAACTAACTGCGTCAGAATTGTCACAGTAAATCTTCAACGTTCTTGATATGGAGTTCATGACTTTGAGTCCACCAATAAGGTTTCTCAATAACATATCATGGCAAGTTGCATTATAAACTGCAACATATTCTGCCATCATTGTCGAGGTTGTCGTTAGTTTTTGCTTATGACTCCTCCATGAGATAAGCTCGCCTGCTAACATAAAGATGTGCCCCGAAGTTGACCTTTTATCATCTTTGCATTTAGAAAATTCAGAATCATAAAAGCCAATCACTTTTAATTTGTTAGTTCTTCAATAAGTTAGTTTGTATTATTTTGTCCCTTGAAGACATCACAACACTTTCTTTGCTGCTTTCGAGTGATCTAGGCCCAGATTAGATTGATACTGGCCTAGCATTCCAACGGTGTAAGTGAAATCGGGAAAAGTATAAACTTGAGCATACATTAGGCTTCCAACTTCATAAGCATAAGGTATCAATCTCATGTGTTCCTTTTTTACCTCTGTTTTCGAGCATCAAAAAGAACTGAAAATGTCTCTTTTAACTACGGTAAAAACTGATGAGGAGCAATGTTGCATGTTATAACGTGCAAGAACACGTCCAATATAAGACTTCTAAGAAAATCTTAATGTCTCATTGGTCCAATCTCAGTGTATTTCGATTCCGATTACGTAAGAGGCTTCCCCAAAATCTTTCATATCAAAATGGCACGAAGGTAATCACTTTGACGCATGCAACAAATTAAGACTGTTACTTGCCAAAATAATTTCATCAACATAAAGGAAAAGTATAACAAAATTGCTCCTAGTAATTTTAAGGTAGGTATCCACTTGATTTTTGTAAAAGCCATTCTTTTTCATGACTTCATCAAATGTTAAGTACCACTGTTGTGATGCTTTTTTTTAACCTGTATATAGACTTCTTAAGTTTAAATACTAGGTCTTCTTTACCTTTAGGCTTAAATCCTTCCGGTTGATTCATGAACACATCTTCATTCAAATCACCATTAAGGAAAGTTGTTTTAACGTCCATTTGACGTACCTCCAGATCAAAATGAGCTACTAGGGCCATAACGATCCTTAGGGAATCCTTTCGTGAAACAGGAGAAAAAGTATCTTGATAATCGATTCCCTATTTTTGAGTGTAGCCTTTAACTACCAAATGTGATTTATATCGTTTGACGTTTCCATTTGGGTCTAGCTTAAATTCAAAAGACTTATATGCACCCTACATGTTTTACACATTGAAGGAGTTCAACAAGTTCCCATACGTTATTTTTACTCATGTAATCGAGCTCATCAATCATAACTTCATTCCATTGAGAGTATTGGTCACTAATAATGGCTTCTTTAAAAGATGTTGGATCATTTCACTTTCCTATATCCATATCAACTTCATTAAGGTAGGTTATGTAATCATCAAAGTTATTGCACTTGTACAAAACTGGTCTTTGGACACGCAAATAACTTGTCACTATTAACATTTTATGACAAGTTTTCTTTTAATTCGGTGTGAATGGAAAGGTCGCATCATTAGATGTAAGTTACAACGACGTTTAATTGTGATAACACCAACCCATAAAAATCATTATTATAGGTAAAAACCGTCACCATAGGGTATCAACTTTCGTAGTTTTTTAATCATTATTTGACAACTGTCGCCATAAGCTACTTTCCCTCACAAGTTGTTTTGTTTTCATGACTATTGTTGACTTTTAGTGACATGTAATATATTAAAACATAACCATAAACAAGTATTAGCCACATGTTTTTACATTTGTCATGACTATTATTGACTTTTAGTGACATATAATATATTAAACCGTGACTTGTAACACCCATAAAATTCAATCCAATTTAAAACTTTTCAAAACATTTAAAACCAACAGTTATTACATATTTGTTTTCAGAATAGTTTATATCAGAGTTTTCCCAGAAACATAAACAAAACATGAGGAGCTGTACGATCACGCCTTCGCCTTGCCGCGATCCCCTGATGTACCTGAAACAATAAACTGGAACTTTAAGCCCGATAGCTTAGTGAGTTCCCCCAAAATACCGATACATTACACATAACACATATACAAATAACATCATATACTGGGTCCATAGCTTTACAGAATGGATTACCCCCTGGTCCCATAATGTGAGTCAGGATTGTCTTCCGGGCCCACAGCTCACATCTGGATTGCCACCGAGCCCACAGTACGAGTCTCCCTTAGCTCGTATCTGGTACGCTCCCAGGTTTGTTGGTTACCGCACGGAGCAGTATCACCTCAACCCATCCCACATAACATGTCAACATATATCATAACTAGTGCACATACAAATAACCACATAACAACACAGGTAGTCCTACAGATCTACCAAACTGGCATAACAACTAGCATGCAAAACTAACTCATACTCGAAATAATAGCAACTGCTAGGATAACATATCCAATGGGCCGGCCTTGGTGCCTTAGACCCTTTAGTATAGTGAGGATAACTCACCTCACAACCGTCAACTCGAAAGATGAGCTCAAACTCTCGGATCACCGCAACAAACTCCACCACCTTCCAAATGATGCCAACTGAGGCAGATCTCTGATTCCCACACGTTCCTTGATTCTAGTCACTTGATCTCCAAGCTTTCCTCACCAAAAATCCTCTTCCAAAGCTGAGAATTGGGGCGTTACAATTCTCCCCCACTTGAACTAGACTTCGTCCACGAAGTCTGTTATGGTGAACAACTCCGGATAGTGCTCCCGTATCTCTGCCTCCGGCTCCTACATCCACTCGGACTCCCCTTCGGTTCT
Source organism: Lactuca serriola (assembly GCF_051521515.1). Lineage (NCBI taxonomy): Eukaryota > Viridiplantae > Streptophyta > Magnoliopsida > Asterales > Asteraceae > Lactuca > Lactuca serriola. The sequence goes on along the minus strand of NC_136415.1, from coordinate 26,164,010 downwards.
CCCATTATACCTTTACTAAAGGTATCTCCTTGTTCTGCAGAATCTTCACCTTCCTGTCCAGAATGGCCACAAGCCTCTCAACATAATTCAGGCGCTCATCGACCTGAATGTCATCCAATGATACCACCGCATCCTGATACATAATGCACTTTCGCAATTGCGAAATGTGAAAGGTGTTGTGGATCCGACTGAGCTCATCCGGTAGCTCTAACCTGTATGCCACCTTGACAACCCTGGTAACGATCCTGAACGGCCCAATGTATTGGGGACCCAATTTCCCCCTCTTCCTGAAGCGGATCACACCCTTCCAGGGCGAGACTTTTAGGAGTACCATGTCCCCAACCTAGAACTCTAACTCAGACCGGCGTTTGTCGGCATAACTCTTTTGCCGACTCTGAGCGGTCTACAGTTGCTACCTAATCTGCTGAATATTCTCGGTAGTCTACAAGACTACCTCCGTCTGTCCCATCACCCTATGTCCAACTTCACCCCAACAAACCAGGGTGCGACATCTCCTACCATACAACAGCTCGAAAGGCGGGGCGCCAATGCTGGAATTATAGCTATTGTTGTAGGCAAACTTCGCAAGGGGTAGTTGGGAATCCCAGCTCCCACCGAAGTCAATAACACATGCCCTCAACATGTCCTCGAGGGTCTGAATGGTCCGCTCGCTCTGACCATCGGTCTGCGGATGAAATGTTGTGCTAAAATGCAACCGCGTGCCCAATTCCTCGTGGAACTTCTGCCAGAAACGGGAGGTAAATCTAATATCCTGGTTGGAGACAATGGAGACCGGAACCCCATGGCGAGCAATGATCTCGTGAACGTACATTTCGGCCAACTTCTCGGCCAAAGAACTCTCCCGTATCGCCAAGAAATGGACACTCTTAGTCAGGCGATCTACGATGACCCATATAACAAGAAATCCCTTCGCCATCCTCGGCAACTTGGTAATGAAGTCCATCATGATCTGTTCCCATTTCCACATGGGAATCTCTAGAGGCTGCAGCATACCATGCGACCTTTGATGCTCGGCCTTGACCATCCTATAGGTCAAGCACCTCTCAACATACCAAGTGATTTCTCGCTTCATACATGGCCACCAGTAACTCAAACTCAGGTATCGGTACATCTTGGTGGCCCCCGGGTGAATAGAGAAGTGAGACTTATGAGCCTCCTCCATGAATTTCTGTCTGACCCCACCAAACATCGGAACCCATACCCAACCGCATTGGATCAATAATCCCCGGCTATCCTGCACAAACCGGGTGTTCTCGCTCTTGATCCTCTCCATCTTCGAATTCTCTGGTGACATTCCCTCAACCTGAGCATCCCTGATCAAGCTCACAAACGGAGAGTCCACTACTATCCTCATACATATCACTGGGGTGGAAGGTCTAGCTGAATTGCGGATCAAAGCATCTGCCACCATATTCGCTTTACCGGGGTGGTAAAGGATCTCGCAATCGTAGTCCTTGACTACATCCAGCGACCTGAGCTGTCTCATGTTCTTGTTCGGCTGATCCATGATGTGTCTCAAGCTCTTGTGATCCATGTATATGGTACAACGGACCCCATATAGGTAATGTCTCCATATCTTAAGATCGAACACCACCGCTCCCAGCTCTAAATCATGAGTAGGATATCTTGTCTCATGCGGCTTCAACTGCGACGATGCGTAAGCTATCACCCGTCATCACTGCATGAGGACTGCCCCTAAGCCTGTGATGGATGCATTACATAACACCACAAAATCCTCCACTCCCTCCGGGAGTGTCAAGACCGGAGCTTCATAAAACCGCTGACAGAGGGTCTCAAACGCCCTCTACTGCTCATGGCCCCACCGGAAATCCACCCCCTTCCTCGTCAGACGAGTGAGGGGTACTGCAATCGTAGAGAAATCCCGAATGAATCTCCGGTAGTACCCTGCTAGTCCCAAAAAACTCTTGATGTCCGAAGGAGACCTCGGAACCTCCCACTGCATGACTGCCTCGATTTTGGCCAGGTCGACCAAAATCCCCTCTTGGTTAACGAGATGTACGAGGAACTGGACCTCTCGCAACCAAAACTTACATTTCGAGAACTTGACATACAACCGTTCTCGTCTCATAACTCCCAACAACTCCTTCAGGTGCTCCTCGTGCTGCTCTCGAGTCTTGGAATACACCAAGATATCATCTATGAACACGATGACCGAGCGATCAAGCATCGGTCTGCAGACCCAATTCATCAGATCAATGAATACTGCTAGCGCGTTGGTGAGCCCAAATGGCATCACCACGAACTCGTAATGACCATAACGAGTCTGAAACACGGTCTTCTCCACGTCCTCCTCTCTGACTAATACCTGATGATACCCCGACCTCAAATCAATCTTAAAGAACCAAGATTCACCTTGTAACTGATCAAAGAGATCATTTATCCTTGGGAGTGGATAACGGTTCTTCACCGTCAACTTGTTCAACTCCCTATAATCAATGCACATCCGGCGTGAGCCGTCCTTCTTCCTAACAAAGAGGACCGGTGCTCCCCATGGAGAACTACTAGGTCGAATGAACTGCTTGCCCAGCAGTTCCTACAGCTGTGAAGACAGCTCCTGCATCTCGGATGGCGCCAACCGGTACGACGCCTTGTTGATAGGAGCCGCACCCGGCACCAGGTCGATCCGGAACTCGACCTGCCTCTCCGGAGGTATCCCTGGGAACTCCTTCGGGAACACGTCGGCAAACTCCCTAACCACTAGAACCTTTGAAACTGAAGTTTGATCTCTGACCCGTGTCTCCACCACATACGCTAGATAACCCGCACACCCGTGCTGAATATACTGTCGAGCCCTGGCAGCTGAACAAAACCATGATCCCACTCTGGTGCCCTCACCATATACAATCAGTTCTCCCCTACTTGGGGTTCGAACTACCATCCGATGGCCCTCACAATCTATCATGGCACCAAATCAACTAAGCCAATCCATCCCCACGATCACACACACCTCCCGTATGGGAATCGGTATCAAATCTATCGGAAAGGATACTCCGAATGTCTCCATATTGCATACTCAGTAGACCAAAGAAGTAGAAACTCCGTTTTCGTTAGCGATAGAGACTCGCAACGGACACTCTAGCTCACCTATTGGCACACCGAACTCTCTACTAAATGTCTGAGATACGAAAGATCGACTCGCTCCCAAGTCAAATAAAATCAATGCAGGCAATGAGTTCACTAAAAACGTACTAGCAACCACGTCCGGTGCTGCCCTAGCCTCCTCGGCTGTAAGTTGGAAGGCATGCCCCTGAGCCTTTGGAGGCTCTGCCTTAATTGGCCTCCCATCTGAAATCCTTAATGTAGCCGATGCGGGAACCTGCACCAGCTTAGCGGCAAGCAACAGATAGTTGGCCTTCAATTGGCCAACCCGATCACAGTGATAACATAACCTCATACTCGGAACTGGGGCGGCCTGGAGACAATCCTTCACATAATGCCCATCCTTGCCACACCTATGGCACCCACTACCAGCTCGACAAACCCCATAATGACCCTTTCCGCTCTTTTCACAAGTGCGGTTCTGCTAACCCCAAGTCCTAAATCAGCAGTCTTAGACCGCTTAGGTGCGAGCTGTGATTGTGTTGGGGCCTGCCGCCGCTCCCTCAACTGCAGCTCAATCTCCAACTCACGCCGTCTAGTGGCCTCCTGCAACTCCAGAAGAGTATCACATCGTTGTGTAGACACAAACTGATGGATGTCAGTCTTGAGCATGCTCAGATAATGGGTCATCTGAGCCTTCTCGGAAGCAAACTCTGGGCATAACATCTCCCTCTCTGTGAACATGCGGGTGTCTCAAACTCAAAACTCCTGTGACAATCGTTCCCGCTCAACCCGTGGAATGTATCAGGTGTGGAACATATCTATGAATTGCTCCCAAGTAACAATAGCTTTTTGATCATCAGTTTATGACCCAATCGTCAATCTCCACCAGTCCTTGGCCCCGAACCTTAGCGGGTTCAGAGCACACATGACCTTCTGGTGAGTAGGACACGAGAAAGTAAAGAAACACCCCTCCACATATGAAACCTAACTCATAGAATTGATGGGGTCCTAAGTCCCATCGAAAGTAGGGGGCTTCGTGTTATCGAAGTCCATATACTGGAAGCCCCGAGTGCCTCCTACTCCTCCCCCTGCTGCGGTTACAGCCGATGTAAGTGCAGCGACAGCCGTCTCTGCAAGCGCTACGTATCGTTCGTCGAAGTACTCGACCATGGCGGTCTTAATAGACCCAAACATCTCCGGTAGCTATGCCCGAAACAAAGTGGCAAACTTATCATGCAGGATCTCTCGAATCCTAGCGTCTAACTCATCTGTCCCCATCTGCACCACAGGCTCAGGTGCTGTTGGCGCCTCCTGGCCTCCGTCTCCTGATCCTGAACCTAAACCGGATCCAGTCACAAAGCGTCTCGTCATCACCATTCCGAAACATACCAAAAGATATCAGATAATCCACATAAATAACTGGGAACCAACTCCCGACTAAACCCTAGGGTGCAACACCCCGAGTTCAGAAGTGCAAGTTCAGGGTTCTTAATGTAAATAAGGAAGGCCGACTCAGCGAGTTGATGGATAGACTCGGCGAGTCGGGTCGCGATTCTAGTCACGCGTTAAGTGACCAACTCGGCGAGTCGGAGGTTGGACTCGGCGAGTTGGTGCTGGAATGAGAAAAACCCTAATCCGGAGTTTGTGCCATATATAAAGAACATAATACCCTCTCTTCAGCCTCTCTACATTCCCTTTGAGTCCCAGAAACCCTAATAGCCGTGAGTGAGAGCTTGAAGAGTGTTTGGAGCTTTGAGAAGTGAATTTGGTGGAGGAGACTTGAAGAGCAAGAGGCAACCATCAAGGATTTCGTGTGGTTTCAGAACCCACTCCAGTTTGGGACACATTTGTGAGGTATTAAGCTGCTACCTTGACCTTTTCTTCTAGAATCATTCTTATGTGGAGGCTAGGGTTTTCCTTGGTTAAAGGAATTGTTATAAAAGCTAGATCTGAAGCTGAAACTTCATATCAGAACCTCTTTTGAGTCCTAAGTTCATAAAGTTTCAGTCCTTGGATGATTGGTGAAGCCCCTTTTGTCTAAAACCCAAGCCCTAGTGTGTTTTGAGTTTATATCTCCTTGATATCACGTAAAGTTTGCAACTTTATGTGAGGGATAGCTTAAAGAAGGATAGATCTATGGATCTGAGCCCCAGCATGGCTTAGAAAGCCACTGCATGGGTTAAGAGCTAGAGATACTCGGCGAGTCGCATGGGTGGACTCGACGAGTTGGATGAAGATAGGCGGGAACTCAATGAGTTGGAAGAACAACTCGGCGAGTCTGTTGAATGTTGCCTTGGACTCGGAGAGTTTGTTCTTGGACTCGGCGAGTCTGGTCGAGGAGTCCTAACCTCTTCAGGTTGAACGGTGAATCGGCGAGTCGAGGGATGACTCAGTGAGTTGAGCGTGAAGGGATTCAGAGTTGTTGGACTCGGCGAGTCTTGGGGCGACTCGGCGAGTTGAGTCGCGATATGGGAGTTTCAAATCATGGGGACTCGACGAGTCAGCATGTTGACTCGGCGAGTAGAGTCAGTCAGGAAGCTTGACTTTGACTGAGGACTTTGACTTTGACCAAGAGTTGACCAGTTGACTTCCAGGGGTATTTTGGTAATTACTGGTATTTATTGAGTTCAGTCTTTTGGTATTGATCAGAAGTGGATTTCGTATCAGAGGTGGGAGCAGCGTGATCTTATCTTTTCAGTCAGCAGTTGCGAGGTGGGTTATCCTTACTATATCAACAAAGTCTAAGGCACCAAGGCCGGCCCTTTATCGGATGGGAATCCGGGTAGTTGTGTGTTATGTTATTGCTTTATTATGTTTTCATCCTGGTAGTTAGGATGGTATATGTTAGAGACCTGGTTAGGGTCGGTATCCTGGTTTATAGGATGATGCTATGCTAGTGACCGGTTAGGTCGGAATCCTGGTTAAGGTATGCTATGTATGTGATCTGCTAGATCGGTTGATTGGTGATTAATTGTTATATGATTACATGTTTATGTGCACATGGTTGGTTGACTGGGGTTGGGTTGAGGCGGGTCTTGCTTTGTGCTGTAGGCCAACAAACCCAGGGCGGACCGGATATTCCGAAGGCCCAGCGAGCGGTCCGGATAGGCTGTAGGCTCCAATAGGGCGGACCAGACGTGTCGAGGCTCGGAGAGTGGACCAAGTCGACTGAAGGCCCAGTGCAGGCGGACCAGTCATACTGTAGACTCAGAGAGTGGACCAGGTGGGTTGAAGGCCCGGTGCGGGCGGACCAACCACACTGCAGACTCGATGTATATGGCTAGACTCGGAGGGTGGACCAGGTGGACTGAAGGACCGGTGCGGCGGACCAGTCACACAGTAGACCCGAAGTGCATGACTGTTCTGTTATGTTATGATATGTTATGTGTATGGTATATGAGGTTGGTATTTTGGGGGTATCTCACTAAGCTTTCGGGCTTACAGTTGTGGTTTAATGTTTTGGGTACTTCAGGAGACCGTGGCAAGGCAAAGGCGTGATCGTACCGCTCCTCATGTTTTCTGTGTTTTATGACGTGGTTCTGGGAAAATACTCTGATAATAGATGTATTGAAAACCTTTTTGTAATAACTTAATGAAATTGGGTTGTTTTTGAAAAGTTTAAATTGGTTGAAAATTTTAGAGCGTTACATAGGGGTTGTGACTTCCTTGCTACGCGTATGAGTCCTGTGCTTTTAGTAGTACGGGCCCATACTACTTTCCACACCTACCCATATTTGTCTCAAGTATCACCACAACACCCTAACAATACACATGCACCTGGTGGTCGCTCAACCTCACCTATAGAGGAAGGCTAACTGTCTCACAACTGACCTACCGGCCTCACACAACCCACTCATTCATGAAACTTCCACCAACCCTGCAGCACTAGCGTATGCTGGCTATACATAACGCTGGAAGCTATAGACTTTTGAATATCTGATCCTACCTTAAGTCCCTAATCGACAATAATAGAACATAAGGCCAAATCAAGCATTCCCAGGCTATAAGATCTTAATTATGTACCACCGTGATACATACACAAGTAGCTAAAGTAATGATGTCAATTTCATATAAGAAAACCCTAGCCTAGCAGGCATCATGTAATCAGACAATTCTATCATGCAATTCCTGAAGATCCCTAGCCTAGTACTAGCATACTGTTCTAACATATCACAATGTCAAATAATCGTATGGTATTTTGGGGTCTACTTACTGGCTCCGGCTGATCGTACACCATGCATCCTCCTTTACTTATTTTGAAAACCATTTGAAAATCATTTTAAAAAAAAAATCTTTTCCTTGATTTGAGACTGGAGTCACACAAGTGTTCATCCAATTCACTCAAACCAAGGCTCTGATACAAACTTGTAACACCCATAAAATTCAAGCCAAATTTAAAACTTTTCAAAACATTTAAAACCAACAGTTATTACATATTTGTTTTCAAAATAGTCTATATCAGAGTTTTCCCAGAAACATAAATAAAACATAAGGAGTTGTATGATCACGCCTTCGCCTTGCCGTGATCCCCTGATGTACCTGAAACAATAAACTAAAATTGTAAGCCTGATAGCTTAGTGAGTTCCCCCAAAATACCGATACACTGCACATAACACATATACAAATAACATCATATATTGGGTCCACAACTTTACAGGCTGGATTATCCCCTAGGCCCACAGTGTGAGTCTGGATTGTCTTCCAGGCCCACGGATCACATCTAGATTGCCACCGAGCCCACAATACGAGTCTCCCTCAGCTCGTATCTGTAATACTCCCGGGTTTGTTGGTTACCGCACGGAGCAGTATCACCTCAACCCATCCCACATAACATGTTAACATATATCATAACAAGTGCACATACAAATAACCACATAAAAACACAGGTAGTCCTACAGATCTACCAAACTGGCATAACAACTAGCATGCAAAACTAACTCATACTTGACATAATACCAACTGCTAGGATAACATATCCAATGGGCCGACCTTGGTGCCTTAGAACCCTTAGTATAGTGAGGATAACTCACCTCACAATTGTCGACTCGAAAGATAAGCTCAAATTCTCGGATCACCGCCACAAGCTCCACCACCTTCCAAAGGACACCAAGTGAGGCAGATCTCTGATTTCCACACGTTCCTTGCTTCTAGTCACTTGATCTCCAAGCTTTCCTCACCAAAAATCCTCTTCCAAAGCTGAGAATCAGGGCGTTACATTTAGTCACATGTTTTGTTCGTTTTTCGTGACTATTATTGACTTTTAGTGACACCTAATATATTAAAACGTGACCATAAACTACTATTAGTCACATGTTTTCTCCTTTATCATGGCTATTGTTGACATTTAGTGACACATAATATATTAAAACATGAGTATAAACTATTATTAGTCACATATTTTTTTAGTTGTCATTGCTATTATTCACTTTTAGTGACACCTCCCAATTGGATTGCCCCGGGTTTGTTGACTGGCAGCACAAAGCATTACAGTCTCCACCCAACCACACTATATCAACATATGCATCAGATAAACATACAACCAGTCAGATCTACAGATCACTACCACATAACAACATCCTATATACCAGGATACAGATCTAACAGATCACTACAACATAACAACATCCTATATACCAAGATACATAGCCAAGTGGGCCGGCATTGGTGTCTTCGACCCACAAGTACAGTACGGAAAACTCACCCGAATTGAAAAGCTTTGAAACACTACAAAACGATCGTTTTTTCTGTACTGCTTGCATGCGTGAACCCACTAACACTAGGACCAGATAAAATCTCAATCAACAATCCAAAATCCTCAAGTTTGATCAAAAGTCAAATTTGGTCAAAAGTCAACGGTCAACAGAATTCAACAACAATCAAAGTCAAAGGCAACTGAGTACGCCCAACGTACGTGATTTAGGGCCAGTACATGCAACGTCAGGTACCCCCAACGTACATACGTCCAAGATATTTCCTTCCTTTAGTGCTTAATCCCTTATGACCTTTTGTCCAGAGCTCAGATCTAGACTCAAAACATCAACTTAAATCATAAAATTTCCACCTTTATGACTTTCCATGTCTAAAAAATGTCCAAAAGCAAAAACCCTAACTTATTTATCCATTAAGACATCTTAACTCTTTCATGGAAGGGATGGAAGGACCAAGATCACATTTTTATGGTTCTTAATAGCTCCATAATGGATAAAGTTGGAAACTTTATCCATTAGAATGGTCTAAGCAAACAACATCTAGTCTTTTAAGTTTCAAAGGGACCAAAATCGTATCTTTCTTACTTAATCTAGTAAGTCTAAGTTTCCAATCATTAGATATGAATCAAAATGATATTTACATGGATAAGGTTTCCAACTTTATCCATAACAAGGTCACAAACTTTCAAGATCTAAACTTTATGCACTAAAGTAACCCTAAACTCATAAATCCAAATCTATCTAGATCTAACAAATGCATCATCAAGATTCAATCTTTATACATCTAGAAGAAAGATCAAGGTGAACAAGGTCTAGATCTACAAGCTTCAATGCAACCAACACTTCTCCTATGAGTTCCTTCTTCTCCAAGACGCACCAAGAACACTCTAAAGCACTTAAAAACTCATGGATCTCACAAATTGGGATAAAGTTTTGATATTAGGGTTAGAGAGGATGGAGGCTGAAAAAAATAAGGGTTTAGGGAAGTTAAGGAGCTTAAATAGGGCTTAAAACCCAAAAAGTTGGGTTTGGGTTCTGATCGCGTACGCCCATCGTATATCTGGTACACCCAGCGTACCAGGTTGATCCTCCACGATCAGCCCTTGCCTAGTACGTCCAACGTAAACGATGTACGCCCAACATACTTGGCTTAACCCAAAACCTTCTTAACTTCTAACGGTCATAACTTCTTCGCTCCAACTCCATTTTCAATGATCTTTATATCCACATAAAGGTATTGAAGAGCCCCATAATATTATCTTGATATCTTGGACTAAAAAAATTCTCGAACAAAAATCCATATTTCATGCAAGAACCCAACCTATGACTTTTCCCTTTCTACGTTTCGGCCCAATATGTTGTTCAAGGGTTAAATCTCTTAACCATCATCACCTCCTTCCACAAGGACTAAACTTTACCTCCTTATGGACCAAAGCCTTTACATAATTGACTTTCAGCCTACGATCCTGAAAAAAGAAATGATAGGAAATTGGATGTTACAATTCTCCCCCACTTAAATTAGATTTCATCCTCGAAATCCGCTCTCGCTTCCACTTCATGATGCAATCCCTCACAACAACTGATCTGTCCGAAAACCCGCAAATTTCATCGACACAAAACCTTCTCGACATAATGTCGTCATGCTAATCCGCACATAAGTGCACCATCACAATGAAAACTAATTGTTTACATACTAAACTAGACCACATTCCTACTTTGCTCCGAAAGCCTAGCTCAACTATTCACTTACAGCACTCGGACTCACCTCCGATCCACTAACCAACCACAACACTCGGGCTTACCTCTGATCGACTATAACCCAAACGGCATCAAATCCTTTGTCGTCCAAGGTAACTTGGTGATGAAATCCATGCTACAAAGTGCATAAGGATGGTCGATCCAAGCATTCGCACGTTGCATCAAAATCCTTCATCAACTCTAGTGTACATCCACCTTAAAAATCACTCAATACATCTACAACGAACTTCATGAATTGAGATTTCAGAACCAACTCCTCACACTGGAAACCAAACTCCTAATAAACAACCCACAAGAAGACGGGGTCCACCATAGTTATCATTCATTAATTGATTTGCGATGCATAAATAATATATCAATCTAAATATGTTTTTCTGACCACATAATCCAAACCAGCTGGTCACTGAGTCTCCCGACTCCCAAAAACAACACACTGACATCCAACCATGCAAATAAGAGTAATGATCCGAGATCTAAAAGTGTCAACCAAACGACTACCAGGTCTCGCCCACAAGAATCATACAACCACAGGTTCATGATACATCGTGACACCTTCTAACCAGTAAAAGGTAAGCTCACGGTATTATGCCGATCTGGCCGTCGTTCCATTACTAGCATGAAGACTCACGACTAGCACCACCGAGTCTAAAGATACTCAATCATTAACCAAATGTCTTGCAGGAAACCCATTCAACTTCCCTTATGAATCTAACCAAACACAATCCAAACATACCTTTTTATCACGCACAATTCCCTTCAGAACGCAGGTTGATACCAATCCAAAATCAGATGAAAGCGTGGTTGCACTCAACTAGAGAATAAGATACGCAGTTGCACTCTTGTTCCAATTCAAAGGCTATAACCCAATTAAGAACCATGCTTATAACTAGAACCAAGTGCTCCATTTCTATCATGACCAGACCACATACGTCACACACTTTACAATAAATATCTAATGAACTTACCACCATACACATCGATAAGGAAACTCATAAACAACCCTAGATCTATTGTGTTTCCTTTTCCTCATATGGAAAGTTGAACAACACTGTCCCAAATTCTAGACTCCCAATAACCAAGGACATCATCCAACTTGAGTCGAACTTGACGATAAGTTGATGAATCCATTGAACTTCAGCTGATACAGCTCAAAACTTCTGAAGAATCTCAGATTGATGATGAATGAAATGACCAATTATCGAGAATGCATTGACAGCTAATCCAATGAACCAATACACTAATGAACTAAAACCCAGGCAGAGTTGAACATACCCATCTCTGAAATTGATTTACCGATCGACAACTTCCCAATCTCAACTATAAATAGCAATCCATACAACGAGTTGACAAATCCCTCAACAACCGATACTTAACCCGAGCGATCCTAGCGCCTCCTTGAACAACTACTTCCTACTACGAGACAACTCGTGTATTTCCTGAACACATACATCTGATAGCTACTTGCTCTACACCCTTGACTTGACCAAATCTTGAACCGAAGTCTCACATACCCGCATCGGAGATACCTACAAACCATTCTTTTGACACCATAAACTCGAACAGATCGAAGATCCTCCAAGCAGAATACCTAGTTCTCTCCCACTTAGGGTTCAAACTACCACCTACTGGTGTTGTAACCAAACCATATATCAAACCGGATCAACCAGGTACAAACCATCCCTAACTCTTGGAATGTATAACACACAAGATGATATTCCAGATAAGGACCAAGCAAACCCTAAGAGATTTTGAATCTTAGATGAAGGCCTCAGATATTTCCAATCATAACCACTTCTAACATTGAGAACCCCGGGCATATGCACAAGCAATAATTCTGACAGTCCATTCATAGCACCGATTTTCTATCCCGAAACCATTGGATTACCACTTACCTCGTCCACAATTCCCCAACCATCAATCCAGTAGCTGACATGCCTATATCTAAAGAAAACAGAACCTTGATTGCAAATCAAAGCAACCAATCCACAAAATTCTCTTATGCATTCCCACACTGCCATACTGCCATCAAAGACCATAGTCACAGAGCCCCATGCTAGGTCTACATCCTAACTCTGAAAATACATGTCTGCTCTCTCTCTCTCTCTCTCTCTCTCTCTCTCTCCTCTAAACATAGGAGGCTGGAAGAACAAGCCCCTACCGAAGTTAGTGTTATTCCACTCCATTTTCCAATCACTTAGCCTCTAGCTAAAATCCTCGAGCTGATAGTAACAATCGCTTCTTTCTTGAGTCCCGTGACTCAACTGGTACTACCATCGAAAAAGGCCCTCGAGACCTCAAATCAACTAACTCACCTAGGTCTGCACCATTCAAACCCAATCCTATATGGCCACTAAAGCCGGACCAATCACCAGACTCATCCTCAACCCGAACAACCATAACCAGAAGATCAATAGATACAGAAACCCTTCCGCGAGTCATGGTTATCTAACCATGCTATCTACCCTCAACCAACTCCTTAGAATCCTCATGACTTCCCTTTATTCGAGTATGGATCCTATGCTTACAGTAGTAAGGGCCCAATACTACCTTCCACACCTATCTATACTTTCCTCAAGAGTCAATCCCGTGTCCTCTAAGTCGCCTATTGATAATAGTACTCCCAATACCCGCTAAACAGGCCAACAACAACACTAAAGCACTTCCTAGGCTCTCCACCTCACCCTGCCATCAGCTGCTAAAAACCCCTATTAATGTCAACTAACCACTTCATGAATACAATTACAGGCAACAAAACTTAAATAATTGTTTGACTAAAAGACCCAACCTTACAACAGTTACTCAAAAGAGAGTTGCGCAATAGGGTCAAATCCATCATTATAAAGTTATTTAACCTTTGCATCGTGTAACTTAGCATATTCATTTACTAGTTAACTCACATCAGCATGAGTTCCAAAAAGCATAAAACAAACAACATTCGAGAAGTGAAACCGAATGACTATAAGATATCATAAAAATATCAGGTAGACCGTCATACGCAATTCCTGACCACTAGGTCCAAACATCTAGGATACATATACATCTTGCATATACTCTCTCAATAGTAGCTGTAGCACCTGGTTCTTGGTACGTAAATCTTATTTGAGTATTCTTTTTTTGTAGCCTTGGACTCGACGAGTCATAGGTCCGACTCGCCGAGTAGATACGGGACCCGGGACACGTTTAAGTTGGCGACTCAGCGAGTTCATATCCTGGACTCGGCGAGTCACCGCTGTTGGATGAAACCCTAAGTTTCAGGGGTTTGCACCCTATTTAAACGTCTTATCCGCCCCAGGCCAGCCCCCATTCACCCTCAGAGCTCCCAACCCTCGTTCTAAGCTTGTTCATTAAGAGTTTGAAGAAATTGTTGTGTGTTCTTGAAGGTTTTGAAACAAAAGGGGAGTAGATCAAGAGGAAGGAAAGGAATCCAGGCATCTTTGTGCTCTCTCAGCAGTTCCTTTGAGGTATAACCCGTTTTCCCCCTGTTTTTATGCTTATTACTTCATTTAAGTCATTCTTGAGCCAATCCCCAAGCTTGTATGTGCAAAATAAGTCGTAATAAGTTGATTGGCCTTTAGATCTAGGCAAGATTGAGCTCCAGGAGCTTAGATCTGTTACCTTTATGGACCCATGTTGCTTGTTCACCCTAGATCTACCCTTTTGAGGTATTTTGAGCCCTAAATCCCTCATTGGTGAGTATCTACACGTAAAGTTGGAAACTTTATGTGTCATTCATGCTCTAGGAACCCAGATCTGTAAATGGCATGGACTGGAATCGAGCAAAATCGCATATATAGTGAATGCATGGCGACGACTCGGTGAGTCGTTCATCAGACTCAGCGAGTCTGCTCGCGAGTCTCCGAGTTGTCCCCTTTTCGTTGTGCCGAGTGGGTGTAGTGAGTCACGGGGTGTGACTCAGTGAGTTGGAAGCCAAACTCATCCATGGAGGAACTCGGCGAGTCCATGCCCTGACTCGGCGAGTTCAAGGTAATCTCCTTATATCAAGAACAGACTCGGCGAGTTGTTCATACAACTCGGCGAGTCACAGCATAAAGTGTTCTTCGGATGAAGATGAACTCGGCGAGTTGTTCATACAACTCGGCGAGTAGGATGAAGGACTTGAACCTCAGTTAAGAAGAAGAACTCGTCGAGGCAACGCCTAACTCGACGAGTAGGGTCGGGATCCAGGACAGTCATTTGGTTAGGGACTCGGCGAGTTGGAGAGCCAACTCGGCGAGTCGGGTCAACTGAAAGTTGACTCTGACTTTGACTTATGACATGATCAGGGGTAAAATGGTCATTTTACCCAATGGGCAGTTAGCAGTGATTGACTGAGTATGTTGTGGGATTTGCAGCCGGAGGATTTCTGGAGCAGCAGTAGGCAGTCAGTTCTCGACCAGATTAGCAGCTAATTCGAGGTGAGTTTCCTTTTCAGTAGAAACGGTTCTAAGGCACCAAGGCCGACCCGTGTAGACGAGATGTTAGTACGAGAGTGTGGACCGAGCCCGTATCTCTGGGTTTAGTCGAGTATGATATATGTGTCAATATGATATAGTTGCTTCTACTTGTTGTCTGTGTGATACTTGTATATTATGGGTTAGCGGTTGAGTGTGGGCAGGGCCCGTATCTCTCTAAGTTTGGAGTGTGGGTTAGGCCCGTATCTTCCAGATAGTAGAGTGTGGGCGGGGCCCGTATCTCCCGGCTAGCAAAGTGTGGGCAGGGCCCGTATCTTCACAAGTGTGGGCGAGGCCCGTATCTCCCGGCTAGCGAAGTGGGGGCAGGGCCCGTATCTTCCCGAGTATGGGCGGGGCCCGTAACTCCTAGCTGAACGTTGTTTGTTATATGCTTGCATGGTATGAGGTATTATGGGGGGAATCACTAAGCTTCGTGCTTACGGTTTCCAGTTTTGGTTTCAGGTACCTCCTCAGCTAGGGGAAAGGAGTCGGCGCGGTAGCAGCATGTCACACACACTCTCTTGGTTCCGCAGTTACGAGTTTATTCTGGGATTGATACTCTGATATTTTGATCGATCGAATGTTGTGGTTTTAAATTTGGTTTTCGATGTGAAGTGGTTCAACTAAACAATGTTTTAATTGTTAACGTTTTCTATGTAATGTTTTATAAACGGAATTTTTGGACGTGAAATTTTGGGTCGTTACAGTAGCAAATCATCCCTCATGCTGACCTGCAATCACTTGTTGTGACAACCCAAGTTGTCCCGTTACATTTCCCCGTTACCGTTAACGGAATATTCCAGCTATAAAAGTTCCGTTAATTGGAGGTCGTCAATTAAATAAACATTACAATTGTTCATGTTTAATAGGCCATTAAGTCGTGATGAAAGGAAATAAAAACACATAACACACATTTCCATTTTGTTGGAAAATGTTAAGTTTTATTATTACGACCACTAAATCGGGTGCGACCAAAAGCCCCGTTTAACGGCAGTATCGGGTAAAATTCCACTGAGCCCCGACTCGGAACCCTATATAAGGGTGAGTGGAGTCCATTGGAGACTTTTTGCACTCTCTCTCTATACTCTTTCTCTAGACTCGTTTTCGCCCCGAATCCGCAACCAAACGCTTTCATATTGTAAGTCTGCTTACCCTAGCTTATTCTAAACATATTGATTCGTGTTTATAGCTTATAAATCAAACCTAGAAGCTGTTGAAAAGGAGTTTACGGCCTAAGCTCCTCCTTAGGCCGTAAACACCTAAAATGAGGCCAAAATGACCCCAAAATGTCCCTAAAGGCTTAGAAAAAAATTAAGGGATTTGCCTAGGAGTTTTTAAACATTAAATCACGTGATTTTAGGGGGTAAAAGAGAGTTTACGGCCCAAGCATATGCCAAGGCCGTAAACACCTCTTAAACATGTCATAAAGCCCCAAAAACACTCCCAAACCACCCTAGGACTTCATACATAATTTAGGGACTTAGTATTTGGGGTTTGGATCAATTAAACACATCAAAATGAAGGATAAAAAGGAGTTTACGGCCCAGGTCTATACCAAGGCCGTAAACTCCCCAAACCAAGCCAAAATGTTGGTTTTTGTCCCCCAAATGACCTTAGACTATTTCTATAAAATGCTAGGAAGTATTTAAGGACTTAAACACATGAAATGGAGGGGTAAAAAGGAGTTTATGGCCCAAGCAAGTGTCTAGGCCGTAAACTCCCTAAAACACATCCAAATGTTAGATTTATTCCCCCAAAATAGCATCACACTTCATTAGAAATTGCTAGAAAGGTAATAGGGGCTTGAAACTTCACAAAACAATAAGGGTGAGAGTTTACGGCCGTAAACTCCCTTAGGAGTGTCCCTAGGCCGTAAACTCCAAGTTAGTGCCCTTAGAAGCCTCAAATCCACTCATACCTTTTAGGAAAAGTGCTTAGAATAATTCCATGATGCAATAGAAGCCTTAAACACCCTAGAACCCATCACCATGAGTTTACGGCCGTAAACTCATGGTGAGATGTCCCTGGGCCTTAAACTATGTGATAGGGGTTTACTCTCGGATAGCAAGCTCCATTCCTTAGCCATACACACCCTTAAACGCTACCCGGGACACCCAAACACTTAGCCAAAGTGTTTTCCGCTCCTGTGAGCACGTATATGTGTTTAATTAGTATTATATATGCTAATTGTATGTGAACATATGTTACCATATGTTAAATAGGTCATTGTGTGTGTTCGAGACCTTGCGTGACACCGAACGCCCAAACGGCACCTTCGTCGGACCTACTTACACCAGGTGAGTTCATACCCCTGAATGAACCTTTTAAATGTTTTAACATGTTTATAGGGGGGAATACAAGTTAAACATGCCAGTTATCATATCAATCACATGTGATTGATAACCCGCATGCACAAGATTTTACCACTGTACACTGTTTTACCGAGTAGGACACTATAATGGTTTTCTAAAAGGTTTTCATTGTTTCAAAACACTTACTTATATTGTTTTGTCCTAATTCATTTTAAACTGGTTTAAGAAAGATTTCCAAAGGTTTACAAACATATTTTACAAAAGAATACAAATTACGAATTTTCCCCGAGCATAAGGTTTTACAAGATTTTAATCAAAGTTCTCTTTCACAACGTATACTTTTACTTGTTAGTTACTGCTGCTTCACTTATACCTATTTTTAAACTCCTACTCGATAACGCTTTCACTTTGTGATGCGTTTACACTTGGTATTGTCTCTATTTCGCTTATACTTGTAGTCGCTTATACTTGATAGACGCTCTTACTTCACTTATCGTCGTTTCCACTTCGTGATACACTTATACTTGGTACACTTATACTTCACGATTCGATTATCCCACTCTGTACGCTTATACTTCACGACTCGGATGTCTCACTGTACACTTATACTTCACGATATGATTCCACTTGTTACACACTCAAGCGTAGTTAGATGTATGTCTGTGCTTGTATAGATGCATATAAATAATGATTGAAGGACTTAGGAAGGCTTGTCCGCCCTATTTCCTTTTCTTCGTTGAGATGTGGTCTGGTGGGATCGGATGTCCATCCGAAGGTCGTTGATTCATTAGTTATATATTATGTACACAAGCATAGACATATGGGTTACTTCAGTCAGTTCAGTTATGAGTCTCTACCTCTAGTTCAACACTTGCATTAGAAACCCACTAGATGGAAGTCTCTACCCACTATTTGGGATGCATCTTCAGGACACGGCCTTCTTCGTCGTCTAGTTGGTAACCAAAGTCTCCTGTAGGGAGAGCGGACATTGTGTGTATAGATCTATACGGGATTGACACCCCTGCACCCTGACTGCTAGCTACAGTCCACGGCTCACCAAGCCAAGGGGTGACATATGTCACATTATATAGACGCTTGTAGGGCGTCTGGTACTCTAGTGTCGGTTAGTATGGTTACGAGTATCCCGGGTTACCTTATAATTCATGGCCTTAAGGTAACGGTATTTCGCCAACAATTTACACTGTATGCTGGTAAATCAATATCAGAGTCACACTGTTTTGACCTTACAAGACGTATCTTTCATTTGATACTGTTTGGGTTCTGTCTCCTCTGTTTTTACCTTACAAGACGTATCTCTCATTTGATGCTGTTTGGGGTATGTATCTACTGTATTCACAGTATCCACTGTATTCACTGTATTCATTGTATTCACTGTTTTAGACCTTGCTAGACATATCTTTCATTTGATATTGTCTGCGGTCTGTATTCACTGTTTTGGACCTTACAAGCTGTACCTTTCATTTGGTACCTTCGGGGGTCTGTGTCTCTATTTGTTAGACTGAGCCAGGCGTGTCGTTTGTTCGATACTCTCCTGGAGTCTATGATCCCTTTGCCTTAGTCAGCAGTCCTCACTGCTGAGGCATATGTTATTTCCCTGTTGTCTCTTGCTTTCTTTAATAATCAAATTCAGTATTTTGATAATGATAGCAATTAAGGTAAAACCACTTTTTATCACATAACACTGACCAGTCTAGGTAGAAGACTGCTTTGATAAAAGAAAATATAGGATTTTCTGGAAAGAACTCTAATACACAGTAAGCACTTAAACTACTACTTTATAAAGTTATTTGAATGAAA
This sequence comes from Lactuca serriola, assembly GCF_051521515.1. NCBI lineage: Eukaryota > Viridiplantae > Streptophyta > Magnoliopsida > Asterales > Asteraceae > Lactuca > Lactuca serriola. The sequence goes on along the minus strand of NC_136415.1, from coordinate 26,144,879 downwards.
ACGTCACTAAATGCTTATGAACTCACCAGCATTTGTAAAAATCCTGATACTCGCTTTTCAAATAACTTGTATTCTCAGGTTAGCATTAGACAGGTACATCTCGGAGCTGTTGATGAAGATAGCTTAGTACCGCGCTGTATTTATTCTATTACTTGTATTACTTTGAATTGATGTATTAATGTAACCATGTAAAATTATTACTATTAATGCAATGTCTTGTTGTACTTTGATTACTATAATGCATGTGTTGTGATACTTCACATGACGTCATCCACCCCAGAACGTTTCCGCCGTTCCGGTTTTGGGGTGTGACAGATTGGTATCAGAGCATTGTTTATAGCGAGCTAAGTATATCAATTCATAAAAGATATACAACCTATAAACACAATGGGATAAAACACTCTGACCAAGAATTATACTTTAAAATATAACCATATTTTACCAAAGTATAATAACATCCAGAATCAAAATACCCGAACAAAAGTATCACAAGAAGAACAATGATAAAAGTCTTCGGATGTTGAGCATTACCGTCAAACCTGGGCAGTTATGTAATCGTAAGCTGGGATAAATGTAACCTGATCAACTACATTTATCCGAGATGCGATGAATGTGTGCTTGGGAGTGATAGTGGTGTACAATAGGTCCGAAACTTACCAACTAGGAATGCTAGAGCCAAACATAAAGTTAAAATACTATAGGAGTATTTTAGAACGCTAAAAGATTCACACTAATCCCAGAATGATACTCAGAAGATAAGAACCAAACAATAATTAAAATACCATAAGGGTATTTTAGAATCCATAAGCAACCTTGCGTGAATAACTAAAAAGATCCTTATTGATATACCTACAACTACAGAGGGTATACTCCCAAGGTTATATATAATAAGGATCCCATAGGCTGAGAATGTGTGGTTGCGCTCTATTTCCTTTTCCTCGTTGGGATGTGATTCTAGAGTAGTATCACATATTCGAAGGCCTATCGGATCCAAGTTATATATGATTTGTATACCCTGGGTAATCGTAGCAGGACTCGATGTGGATCATACAGTGAAATGTTAATAATCTCTTAGTATTCTTTAGACATTTCCATTCTCGCGCGAACCCTGTAGAAAACCCTACCCACTTCAGTGCTTGATAGAAGAGTTGATTTCCGACCCCGAGGAGGTTCATTGAGAATATTTCCTATTCGGAAATAAATGAACTGGGTCGAGACTATTGAATTCACCATATGCCTATATTCTTTTACGGACATTGGTGAGGAATTCGCCTAAACTTCGGAGATTCCCAGTCATCCATCATGAAGTGATGACACCCAGAGTTGGAATCAGAAGGAAGGCGGAGTAGAAATTCAATATGTCTTCACCAGAAAAGAACCCTAGGTAACTACCCGAAGGAAACCAACGCCGATTCCAGTCAAAGATACGAGGCAGACCGAGGGAGCCAGTACATGGAACCCGGGAATTTTCTTTTCCTCGTGTTCTTCACGCTAATAAACCCTTAAAATAATACAATTTAGTGAGTTAGTGGTTACACTACTCACGCTATGTGTTAGGTAAATCGTCGTTTCCCGTTGCCAGATACACGATTAGGGTGAATCCCCGCACCTTTATTGAGAGTGCTTAGCCTTGAGCTTTCATGAGCCTCTCTTTCCGCAGTTTCGTTCTGAACCATTCTCAAATCTCTCCAGGCCGGAGAGTGAAACCTTTTCCAGTATAAAGGTAACTTAGTAGGAACGACTCGCAGTTTATGACCTTTTTCCGATACTCATACACCTACCTTGATTACCAGGACTACATCATAGGGATGTAGGTCGACACTTAGACGATCAGTACCCGAGGCACGGGAAATGTATGCCTAATACGTTCAGGACAGAAATGTCCAGGGTTAACCATCGTCTCTCATTACCCTGTATTCCTTTCCGTGTAGGAAAATCATGCCACCGAAGAAGCGTAACCAATCCACAAGCAAGAAACCTGCTCTCCTATTCGATGAAGCTACGTTCCAAGTTGCCGTCTCAGTAGCCGTAGCAGCTATCATGGCTCACCTGAATGCTAACACCGCAAATGTTAGCAAGGGCCCTATCGGGAATTCCGATCCTGGCAATGGACAGCAACAACCAACACTTTCATACCCAGTCATCCAAGAACCTCCACTGAACCCACTAAAGAGAAAACTCAAGATAGAGGAGGGAAGTACCTCGGCTCAAGGACCTTCCGAAGGGAAACGAGCTGAGGCGGTCTATACCCCTGTCAATCCTTCCCTCCCGACTCCAAGAAGACCATACCTAGGAGACCTTCCTCACTGCAGCAAGTGCAGCTACCATCATCATGGTGCCTGCCGGGAACTCTATTGTGCTAGGTGCCACATGCTGGGGCATACCGCTCGCGTCTGCAGAACCCTGGTTGAGTTCATTACATCAACCACCAATGTGGCGACCCGCACAGTTTGCCACCTATGTGGTAAAATGGGACACTTCAAGAAGGACTGCCCAACCGAAGAGAAAGACAAAGACACAGAAGGAGCCTAACTCTACTGCTTAGGGAGAAGCGGCAAGGAACTCGTTAGATTTTGGTACGTCTCTCGATCTCGGATAACTAAAAGGACAATAAAAGACTAATTCAAATGTAAATTCTTCCCAGTAAGGCGAAAGTCGCAGCACTGTTATAAAATTTAAAATTCATTAGGTAAAACTATAATGGCTAAACATATACGTTACGACCATGTATATTTAAGATGGACAGACCTAGAGTGAGCGAATGCCACCTCATTTCCTGTTCCTCGTTTGGTTGTGGATTTAGGGCGGGGTCGCTTAGTCAACAGTCCTCCCCACCTTAAATATACATGACTAGTATATGAAAGGCGATTATAGAAATGCCTTGTGAGAATCCATTCATGAAAAGGTACTCTATTCGGAAACAATTAGAACTCTCTATAGTTCCGCGTCGACTCTATCGGTCCAAGTATCCGCGGTAGTGATACATAGGACGAAACCCGAGATGCCTAGAACTTGTGTGCCTGTTCGGCACATGACTCTATCGATCTTCACTTTACTTCAGGTCGAAGTGTGCCAACTTCGACGACCCTATCGATCATGGTTTGACTTCGTTCAACCATGTGTTCACCTTTAGTGCTGTGTGAAAGAACTTTCTCCATAGCCATGTCGGCACATAAAGGTTCTTCCGAACCTGAACATAACACAAATAATCTAACCTAATGTGATCCGTCAATCGTCCCTCTTATCTCAAACCTTCCGAAGTACCCAAGAGAGGGTACCTTGTGCCGTTGACCGATCCCTCGTAGTCAGATGATCACCGAAGTGAACAACACTGTAGAAACTCCAGAAGACGACAACCAACTGAAGCATACTCCGTAGAATCCGCGGAAAGACCCTTCGCACCTCGCACGTCAGGTTCGTAAGCATAGAGATTAGAACTCATGAGACTGACCACTATAACTAGGTATATGCGTAAAGGTGGCATATAATTGAGATCAAAAAGATATAAGGTGTGTGTTTCCTCCCTATTCCCTGTTCCTCGTTGGGTTGTGGGTTTGGGGTGGAGTCTCACAGCTGAACATCCTGCCGACCTCAATTGTATACTGCTTGCATACACCAAGTACTGGTGGTTAAGCCAAGCATGAGCTCTACCACGAACCTCTTCGCGAAACGCTTTCATCCTATTCCATAAGATAGGAGCCGGAATCAAGAGAATCACTGCAGGTTGAGCTAGTAAGGTTACGAGTGATGAGACACTATACTTACTAGATTTGACCTAGACCGAGAAAACGCAAAACCTTCGGCGGAGTAGTTGCAGGATATGCTCGCACTACTCAGGCACTTCGTCCGCCCAGTTATAGACGAGCAGTGCCTATCATCCTCCACCCTCTCGTATGGAGGAAATCGTCGTCGCCCTGTAGACGATGAAATACACTTTCCAAAGTGAACACTAGGATACCGAGAACCACAGGATAACCTTCGCGGCCAAGAATACTTGATCAAAGAGCGAAAGTAGTTGCGTTAAGCCTCATGACCCTGCTCCCGAAGAGGTTATAGACTTGACACCAGTCTTGGTGTTAGTCGAAGGGTTATGCAGGAGCCTGCGCTTTCCACACTAGATCAAACCAAAGTCTTAGAGGTTAATTGGACTATTAGGTGTTACACGAATACTGTCTCACGCAGAGATAGTAGAACCACCTCCCGAGATAGTCCAACACTCGTCTGGTGAAACCCTATCTCCCCGACCCTCAGGGTTTCCGTATCTCAAGATTTGTTAGTGCAGGTCCATTTTGCACAAGCTTGAGATAGACACCCTTCAGCAAACTAATAACCATAGTCACGCAACCCACTCGACAATCTAAAAAGCCTCTATCGGCCAGTTGACAGAAAACACGAAACCAAAGACCACTCGAGATTCCTAAGAACCAACCTGAAGGACTACACACACAGTACGAGTGAGAACATTCGGAACTTCGGAATGGCGATCACGCCAATGATGATCTTGCCATAGAAGTACACTATGTTCTGAGTACTAAAAAGCTCTACCTTTTCGAGAGCTTAGGAACATATGAGCATCCCCATGGAGATTTGGTCCAACCCTATTCAGGCTGCTACTACCTTCGGATATACCCCAAGATTCACACTCGGTCGATCCACTTCTTAGACTTGATATGTGAATTCCCGACAACACTCTTCGTGCCTCACTCATCTTGATAGAATCCGTTGAGAACCCTAACCTTGTAGATACATCAATTGGAATCCACTAGCTACATGAGATGGAATCCGTACCCCGTACGTGAAGGTCTGTCGGAATGACAAACACAGACTAGAGTTCACTTGGGAATGCGAGGACAACCGTGTAGGAAGTACTCTCTTACCTCTACTTGGCCATTCATACCTACTTCCTTGCCTAGACCTGAATTTCGGGACGAAATTCCCTCTAACGGGGGGATGATGTGACAACCCAAGTTGTCCCGTTACATTTCCCCGTTACCGTTAACAGAATATTCCAGTTATAAAAGTTCTGTTAATTGGAGGTCGTCAATTAAATAAACATTACAATTGTTCATGTTTAATAGGCCATTAAGTCGTGATGAAAGGAAATAAAAACACATAACACACATTTCCATTTTGTTGGAAAATGTTAAGTTTTATTATTACGACCACTAAATCGGGTGCGACCAAAAGCCCCGTTTAACGGCAGTATCGGGTAAAATTCCACTGAGCCCCGACTCGGAACCCTATATAAGGGTGAGTGGAGTCCATTGGAGACTTTTTACACTCTCTCTCTATACTCTCTCTCTAGACTTGTTTTCGCCCCGAATCCGCAACCGAACGCTTTCAGATTGTAAGTCCGCTTACCCTAGCTTATTCTAAACATATTGATTCGTGTTTATAGCTTAGAAATCAAACCTAGAAGCTGTTGAAAAGGAGTTTACGGCCTAAGCTCCTCCTTAGGCCGTAAACACCTAAAATGAGGCCAAAATGACCCCTAAATGTTCCTAAAGGCTTAGAAATAAATTAAGGGATTTGCCTAGGAATGTTTAAACATTAAATCACGTGATTTTAGGGGGTAAAAGAGAGTTTACGGCCCAGGCATATGCCAAGGCCGTAAACACCTCTTAAACATGTCATAAAGCCGCAAAAACACTCCCAAACCACCCTAGGACTTCATACATAATTTAGGGACTTAGTATTTGGGGTTTGAATCAATTAAACACATCAAAATGAAGGATAAAAAGGAGTTTACGGCCCAGGTCTATACCAAGGCCGTAAACTCCCCAAACCAAGCCAAAATGTTGGTTTTTGTCCCCCAAATGACCTTAGACTATTTCTATAAAATTCTAGGAAGGATTTAAGGACTTAAACACATGAAATGGAGGGGTAAAAAGGAGTTTACGGCCCAAGCAAGTGTCTAGGCCGTAAACTCCCCAAAACACATCCAAATGTTAGATTTATTCCCCCAAAATAGCATCACACTTCATTAGAAATTGCTAGAAAGGTAATAGGGGCTTGAAACTTCACAAAACACTAAGGGTGAGAGTTTACGGCCATAAACTCCCTTAGGAGTGTCCCTAGGCCGTAAACTCCAAGTTAGTGCCCTTAGAAGCCTCAAATCCACTCATGCCTTTTAGGAAAAGTGCTTAGAATAATTCCATGATGCAAGTAGAAGCCTTAAACACCCTAGAACCCATCACCATGAGTTTACGGCCGTAAACTCATGGTGAGATGTCCCTGGGCCGTAAACTATGTGATAGGGGTTTACTCTCGAATAACAAGCTCCATTCCTTAGCCATACACACCCTTAAACGCTACCAGGGATAGCCAAACACTTAGCCAAAGTGTTTTCCGCTCCTGTGAGCGCGTATATGTGTTTAATTAGTATTATATATTCTAATTGTATGTGAACATATGTTACCATATGTTAAATAGGTCATTGTGTGTGTTCGAGACCTTGCGTGACACCGAACGCCCAAACGGCACCTTCATCGGACCTACTTACACCAGGTGAGTTCATACCCCTGAATGAACCTTTTAAATGTTTTAACATGTTTTATAGGGGGGGAATACAAGTTAAACATGCCAGTTATCATATCAATCACATGTGATTGATAACCCACATGCACAAGATTTTACCACTGTACACTGTTTTACCGAGTAGGACACTATAATGGTTTTCTAAAAGGTTTTCATTGTTTCAAAACTCTTACTTATACTGTTTTGTCCTAATTCATTTTAAACTGGTTTAAGAAAGATTTCCAAAGGTTTACAAACATATTTTACAAAAGAATACAAATTACGATTTTTCCCCGAGTATAAGGTTTTACAAGATTTTAATCAAAGTTCTCTTTCACAACGTATACTTTTACTTGTTAGTTACTGCTGCTTCACTTATACCTATTTTTAAACTCCTACTCGATAACGCTTTCACTTTGTGATGCGTTTACACTTGGTATTGTCTCTATTTCGCTTATACTTGTAGTCGCTTATACTTGATAGACGCTCTTACTTCACTTATCGTCGTTTCCACTTCGTAATACACTTATACTTGGTACACTTATACTTCACGATTCGATTATCCCACTCTGTACGCTTATACTTCACGACTCGGATGTCTCACTGTACACTTATACTTCACGATATGATTCCACTTGTTACACACTCAAGCGTAGTTAGATGTATGTACGTGCTTGTATAGATGCATATAAATAATGATTGAAGGACTTAGGAAGGCTTGTCCGCCCTATTTCCTTTTCTTCGTTGAGATGTGGTCTGGTGGGATCGGATGCCCATCCGAAGGTCGTTGATTCATTAGTTATATATTATGTACACAAGCATAGACATATGGGTTACTTCAGTCAGTTCAGTTATGAGTCTCTACCTCTAGTTCAGCACTTGCATTAGAAACCCACTAGTTGGAAGTCTCTACCCACTATTTGGGATGCATCTTCAGGACACGGCCTTCTTTGTCGTCTAGTTGGTAACCAAAGTCTCCTGTAGGGAGAGCGGACATTGTGTGTATAGATCTATACGGGATTGACACCCCCGCACCCTGACTGCTAGCTACAGTCCACGGCTCACCAAGCCAAGGGGTGACAAATGTCACATTATATAGACGCTTGTAGGGCGTCTGGTACTCTAGTGTCGGTTAGTATGGTTACGAGTATCCCGGGTTACCTTATAATTCATGGCCTTAAGGTAACGGTATGTCGCCAGCAATTTACACTGTATGCTGGTAAATCAATTTCAGATTCACACTTTTTTGACCTTACAAGACGTATCTTTCATTTGATACTGTTTGGGGTCTGTCTCCTCTGTTTTGACCTTACAAGACGTATCTCTCATTTGATGTTGTCTGGGGTCTATATCTACTGTATTCACTGTATTCATTGTATTCACTGTTTTTGTAACGACCCAATTTTCATGACCAAAAATTTCGTTTTAAAAACATTACTTTAGAAAATATTAAAAACTAAAAACATTGTCTGATCAAATCATAACCCAAGTGAAACATGTCTAAAAGCCAATTCATACATTCAATCAAAATACCAGAGTACAAATCCCAGTGAAGCTCGTAAATGCGGAAACCGGAGAGTGTGTGTGTGTGTGACATGCTGCTACCGCGCCGGCTCCTTTCCCCTAGCTGAGGAGGTACCTGAAACCAAAACTGAAAACTGTAAGCACAAAGCTTAGTGAGTTCCCCCGTCGTACCACATACCATACAAACACGTAACATACATACTGCCAGGCTATTCTGGGGTGCCTGACTACCCGGTACGGCCGTTCTGGGGTGCCGTCCTACCCGTGTCAAGCCATTCTGGGGTGCTGACTACCCGTCGGTCCTAACAACCGACCACAGGGACTGGTCCCCTCATACTACCTTTATCGCATATAACATAACAAGCCAGCATGCAAACATATCATCATATACTGTCAGACGTATCTGGGGTGTCTGACTACCCTTCGGTCCTAACAACCGAACTCGACTACTATCACATACAACGTATCATGCTAGCATATAACATATCAGGTAGTAGTAAACCTAGATGATATCACAAAGACAATCATCTACCATACGTCTCCTACTGGTGGGTCGGCGTTGTGGCCTTAGACCCACCGCTACTGGAAGGTAACTCGCCTCGAAGTAGCTGCTGATCTGATCGGAAACTGACTGCCTACTGCTGCTGCTGCTGCTCCGGAAATCCTCCGGCTGCAATTCCCACAATATACCCAATCAAACACTGCTCACTGACCTTTGGGTAAAATGACCATTTTACCCCTGACCATGCCCTAAGTCAAAGTCAGAGTCAACTTTCAGTTGACCCGACTCGTCGAGTTGGCTTTCCAACTCGCCGAGTCCCTATCCAAACGACTGCCCTGAATCCCGATCCTACCCGTCGAGTTAGGCGACGACTCGACGGGTTTACCTTCTTAACCAATATTCAAGTCCTTCATCCTACTCGCCGAGTTGTATGAACAACTCGTCGAGTTCATCTTCATCCGATGAACACTGATGCTAAGACTCGCCGAGTTGTATGAACAACTCGTCGAGTCCATCTTCATCCGAAGAACACTTATGCTGAGACTCGCCGAGTTGTATGAACAACTCGCCGAGTCTGTTCTTGATCTAAGGAGATTGCCTTGAACTCGCCGAGTCAGGGCATTGACTCGCCGAGTACCTCCATAGATGAGTTAAGCTTCCGACTCACTGAGTCACACCCCGTGACTCACTGCTCACTCGACACTACGAAAAGGGGACAAACTCGGAGACTCGCGAACAGACTCGCCGAGTCATATGAACGACTCGCCGAGTCGTTGCCATGCATCCACTAAATACACAGATTTGCTCGATTCCAGTCCATGCCATTCACAGATCTGGACTTCTAGGACACGAATCACACGTAAAGTTTCCAACTTTACGTGTGGATATTCACCAATATGGATTTTAGGGCTCAAAATGTCTCAAAAGGGTAGATCTAGGGTGAACAAGCAACATGGGGCCATAAAGCTAACAGATCTGAGCTCCTGGAGCTCAATCTTGCCTAGATCTAAGGGCCAATCAGCCTATTACGAAGTAATTTGCACATACAAACTTGGGGTTTGGCTCAAGAATGACTTACATGAAGTAATAAGCATAGAAACAGGGGAAAAACGGGTTATACCTCAAAGGAACTGCTGAAAGAGTGCAAAGATGCCTGGATTCCTTTCCTTCCTCTTGATCTACTTCCCCTTCTTCCTCAAAACCTTCAAGAACACACACAACAGCCTCAAACTCTCAAGGAACAAGCTTAGAACGAGGGTTTGGAGCTTCTGGGGAGAGAATGGGGGCTGGCCTGGGCGGATAAGTCCTTTAAATAGGGTGCAAACCCCTGAAACTTAGGGTTTCATCCAACAGCTGTGACTCGCCGAGTCCAGGATATGGACTCGCCGAGTCGCCAACTTAAACGTGTCCCGGGTCCCGCATCCACTCGGCGAGTCGGACCTATGACTCGCCGAGTCCAAGGCTAAAAGAAAGGAAATACTCAAATAACATTTACGTACCAGGAACCGGGTGCTACAAATCTCCCCCACTTATTTTAGACTTCGTCCTCGAAGTCTGCTGCTCGATCCTGAAACAGCTCGGGATAATGCTCCATCATCTCGTCCACCGACTCCCAAGTCCATTCCGAACCCTTGCGGTGCTGCCATTGCACCTTCACTAGCTCCACCTTCTTTTTCCTCAACTCCTTCGACTTCCTGTTGAGGATTGCGACTGGGCGCTCAATATAATTCAGGCTGTCATCAACCTGAATATCCTCCAAAGGTACTACTGCAGAATCGTCCACTAGGCACTTTCGCAACTGAGAAACATGGAAAGTGATGTGGATCTGGCTGAGCTCGGCTGGCAGATCCAACCTATACGCTACCTTGCCCACCCGGTCTACGACCCTGAACGGTCCGATGAATCGCGGGCCCAACTTGCCCCACTTCCTGAATCGAATGACGCCTTTCCAGGGCGACACCTTCAGGAGAACCATATCCCCGACTTGGAACTCCAAATCGGATCGACGCTTGTCGGCATAATTTCTCTGCCGACTCTGAGCAGTCTGAAGCCTACTCCGGACCTGCTGGATCCTCTCGGTCGTCTTGAGCACCACTTCGGTGCTCCCCATGACCCTCTGGCCAACTTCACCCCAGCATATCGGGGTCCTACACCTCCGTCCGTACAACATCTCGAAGGGAGGGCGGTCGATACTCGCGTGATAGCTGTTGTTGTAGGAGAACTCGGCCAGGGGAAGATAGGTATCCCAGCTACCACCGAAGTCTAGCACGCACGCCCGCAGCATATCCTCCAGAGTCTGGATGGTCTGCTCGCTCTGCCCATCCGTCTGCGGGTGAAAGGCGGTGCTAAAATGCATACGAGTGCCCAACTCGTCATGGAATCTCTTCCAAAACCTGGAAGTAAAACGCACATCCCTGTTCGAGATCACCGATACTGGCACCCCATGCCGTGCCACAATCTCCCTGATATAGATGTCGGCCAATTTCTCGGCCGATATGCTCTCCTGAATCGGAATAAAGTGAGCACTCTTGGTCAATCTATCCACGATGACCCAAATCGAATCCACTCCACGTGCGGTCCTAGGAAGCTTCGTGATAAAATCCATCGTGATATCTTCCCATTTCCACAGTGGAATATCCAACGGCTGCATCTTGCCATGTGGTCTCTGATGTTCGGCCTTGACCTTCCTGCAGGTCAAACATCGCTCAACATACCATGCCACATCCCGCTTCATGCAGGGCCACCAATAGTCTAGACGAAGATCCCTATACATCTCCGTCACCCCGGGATGAATAGAGAATCGGGACTTGTGCGCCTCCTCCATCAAAATCTGGCGCACGCCTCCGTGATACGGTACCCACACCCTACGGTGTAGTGTCAAAAGTCCTCGGCTATCATAATCAAAGGAGGAAACCTAACCCACCACACGCTCGCTCTTCCGATGCTCCTCCTTGATAGCCTCCTGTTGAGCCTCCCGAATCTGCTCCAACAGGGGAGTCACCACGGTCATCCTCATGCAAACGTCCCTGATCGGCGCCGCCTTGCGGCTAAGCGCATCGGCCACCACATTGGCCTTCCCCGGGTGGTAAAGGATCTCACAATCATAATCCTTCACCACGTCCAACCATCGACGCTGCCTCATGTTCAGATTCGGCTGATCCATGAGGTACCTCAAACTCTTGTGGTCCGTGTATATGGTACACCGAACCCCGTAGAGGTAATGCCGCCAAATCTTGAGGGCAAAGACCACCGCCCCCAACTCCAAATCGTGCGTCGGATAGTTCGCCTCGTGAGGCTTGAGCTGCCTCGAAGCGTAGGCAATGACATGCCCCCTCTGCATCAGTACCGCGCCCAACCCAGAAATGGACGCATCACAATAAACCACAAAATCCTCTACGCCCTCTGGCAGGGCTAAGATCGGCGCCTCACACAATCTCTGTCTCAGCGTCTCAAATGCAGCCTGCTGCTCGGGTCCCCACCGAAAGACCACGGCTTTCTTCGTCAGCCGCGTCAGGGGTACGACTATCTTGGAGAAATCCTGGATAAATCTCCGATAGTAGCCTGCCAATCCCAGGAAACTCCGAATCTCAGATGGAGACTTCGGAACCTCCCATCTCATCACGGCCTCGACCTTGGCCGGATCGACCAGAATCCCGTTCTGATTGGCGAGGTGTCCAAGAAATTGCACCTCGCGCAACCAAAACTCACAATTGGAGAACTTGGCATACAAGCTCTCCCTCCTCAGGGTCTCTAACACCTCTCTCAGATGCTCCTCATGTTCCTCCCGAGTCTTGGAATAAACCAAGATATCATCGATAAAGACTATCACAGACCGGTCCAGCATCGATCTGCATACGCGGTTCATGAGGTCCATGAACACGGCAGGAGCATTGGTGAGTCCAAACGGCATCACCACGAACTCATAATGGCCATAGCGCGTCCGAAACGTGGTCTTCTGCATATCCTCCTCCCTGACCCTCATCTGATGATAACCCGAACGCAAATCAATCTTGGAGAACCAAGATGCTCCCTGAAGCTGGTCAAAGAGGTCATCAATCCTCGGAAGCGGGTAACGGTTCTTCACTGTTACCTTGTTCAGCTCCCGATAATCTATACACATCCGATGCGACCCCGTCCTTCTTCTTCACAAACAGAATCGGGGCTCCCCAGGGCGAACTGCTCGGACGAATAAATCCCTTGTCTAGCAGCTCCTGCAGCTGCGTAGACAACTCCTACATCTCGGGAGGAGCCAACCGATACGGTGCCTTGGCTATCGGAGCCGCACCAGGAACAAGGTCAATCCTGAACTCCACCTGTCGCTCCGGAGGTATCCCAGGAAGCTCCTCTGGGAAAACATCTGCAAAGTCTCGGACCACCGGAACCTCGCTCACTGTCGACTTACCCGCCTCCCGGGTATCCATCACATACGCGACATATCCTGCGCATCCCTGCTGAAGGTAGCGCCTAGCCCTCGCTGCTGAACATACAGCGGGTCCACACTGGGGCCTCTCTCCATGAATCACTAACTCTCCCCCACTTGGGGTCCTGACCCGCACTAGCTGCTGCGCGCAATCTATCACAGCCCCATTAGGGCTCAGCCAATCCATGCCTATAATCACCTTGTTCCCACGCAACGGTATGGGAACCAAATCTACCAAATAGCGCTCCTCGAACAAACGCAGCACGCAATCTCGAAATACCATCGATGCTCGCACCGATCGATCATCAGCAATTTCCACCTCCAAAGGGCAATCTAACTCCCCTGATGGCTCATGAAACTTCTTGCTAAGCGCAAGGGAAACGAATGATCGGGACGCACCCGAATCAAATTACACCTGAACTGGGAGGCCGTTCACATGGAACGATCCTAATGCATAGGTATACATACAGAGCACATATCAATACCATAACATTATAAAAATAAGATAGAGGGAAAGAATCATACCCGTCACCACATCGGGTGCGGCGCGTGCCTCCTCGGTAGTCAGCTGAAATGCTCGGCTCCTCACCACTGGAGCCTCTGACTTGCCCTGGCGGCCATCCGTGATTCGCAGGGTCGCTGGAGCGGGCGCCTTCACCGGCGCTGAAACTATCAACTGGGGGCAATTGGCCTTCTTGTGGCCCCTCTGGTTGCAGTGAAAACACAGCAACTCTGATGTCTGAATAACTGCTGCCGGAGCAGTGCAATTCCTGCTAATGTGCCCGGACTTGCCGCACTTGTAGCAGCCTGATGATCCCATCCTGCACGCCCCCTCGTGCGGCCTGCCGCATTTCCTGCAGCGGCTCGGTCCTAACTGGCCTTTCGGCCTACCATCTGATCCCTTGGGCTTCTTCCCTGAAGCCCCTCCTGCCTGTCCCTCCTCCAATTTCCGTTTCCGGATGTGCTCCAAATCTATCTCCCTCTCCCTCGCCCTGGCAATCATAGAGTCCAAGGTAGGGCAAGCCGAAAAGCTAACATGCTCCCGGATGTCAGCTCGTAGCATATCATGGTAACGAGTCCTCCTCATGTCCTCGTCACCGGCATACTAGGGCACCAACAAAGCCCTCTCCCGGAACTTGGCGGTGATCTCCGCCACAGTCTCCGTCGTCTGTCTCATGTCAAGAAACTCCCTGGCCAGCTGCTGAAGCTCGACCATCGGCGCAAACTCTGCCCTGAACCTGGTCACAAAGTCCGACCAGGTCATAGCCTCGATAGCTGAGGCTCCCAACGAGTCACCCACTAACTCCCACCAATCTCGGGCTCGGTCCCGTAAACATCCTGCTGCATACCTCACCTTCGACCCCTCGGGGCAGAAGCTAGTCAACTGGGCAGACTCGATGTCTGCAATCCATCGCCTGGCAGCAATGGGGTCTTTCACCCCATGGAAATCCGGCGCACCACTGCCCCTGAAGTCCTTAAAGGACAGTGTGCGAGATCCCGACTGGCCAGATGCCATGTCGCTCCTGAACGCCCTGAGGCGATCCTCCATCAACTCGATGATCCCTTCCTTGATCGACCCAAAGATAATGGGAGTCGACTCAAGGATACCCCTGGTAATCTCTGACGCGATGAACTCGCGTAGTCCCTCATCAACCGGCTCGGAACCTGACCCCTCTCCTGAACCGCCATCTACCGGCCTCGATCGAAGTACCACCATTCTGTAATACATCACAACAATCATTAGTGATACTGATCTTCCTGAGGGATCACATCTACTTACAAGTTCCCTGGTCTTATCTTGGCCATCCTTGGTTCGGGTACGGATCCTCTGCTTTCAGTAGTACGGGCCCATACTACCTTCCACATCTATCCGTACCTTCTTCAAGGAATGCCTCGACTCCACCAGATCCCTTTCACTACTGCTGATTACTGCTATACTCATCCTAGGCTTGCCCTAGGGAAATCTCTAGTTCCACTCTAACCAGTCCTCAGCTGCTGCAGGCCTCCTTGCAATGCCAATTAGCCATTACCCGAATACCATCACATGTGACGAGGCTCAGATAATCCTTTGAGTACCCGACTCGTCCCTACAACGGTTGGACTCAAACAAGAGCTGCGCAGTAGGATCAAATCCGGCACTCTAAGATTATTCAACCCTGATCACATGTGACGTGACGCATTCGTCTAATGGCTAACTCCCATTATTCAGAGTCCCACGTAGCACGAAGCAAGCAGCATTCAGATAAGGGTAAAAATCTCAACTAACTCTACCTACCTTCGGAACTGAGCTAGTATAAAGTGCTAAGATCATACTACCAGGCATAACCTAATCAGGCTATCCTACTTACTGTCTACTCAATAACTAGCATGCAAGTTCTCATACAACTGAAACACATTAAACAGGCACATAAGGCATCACTCCTAGATCCTTAGTCCTATTCTAGCATGCTGTTCTACAAAAACTGATAAACATAACATAAACTTGTATGGGTACTTTGGGGATACTTACTTGAGCTCGGCCGGTCGCGCACATCACACACTTCGTTCTTTCTCAAAACTTTTTTTTCTCAATTTTAGAAAACATTTTTCCTTTAGAAAATCTTTTAATCCCGCGATTTGAGTTCAGACACTCCCGAGGGTGTGTCCGAATCCCTCAAATCAGGGCTCTGATACCAACTTGTAACGACCCAATTTTCATGACCAAAAATTTCGTTTTAAAAACACTACTTTAGAAAATATTAAAAACTAAAAACATTGTCTGATCAAATCATAACCCAAGTGAAACATGTCTAAAAGCCAATTCATACATTCAATCAAAATATCAGAGTACAAATCCCAGTAAAGCTCGTAAATGCGGAAACCGGAGAGTGTGTGTGTGACATGCTGCTACCGCGCCGGCTCCTTTCCCCTAGCTGAGGAGGTACCTTAAACCAAAACTGAAAACTGTAAGCACAAAGCTTAGTGAGTTCCCCCGTCGTACCACATACCATACAAACACGTAACATACATACTGTCAGGCTATTCTGGGGTGCCTGACTACCCGGTACGGCCGTTCTGGGGTGCCGTCCTACCCGTGTCAAGCCATTCTGGGGTGCTGACTACCCATGTCAAGCCATTCTGGGGTGCTGACTACCCGTCGGTCCTAACAACCGACCACAGGGACTGGTCCCCTCATACTACCTTTATCGCATATAACATAACAAGCCAGCATGCAAACATATCATCATATACTGTCAGACGTATCTGGGGTGTCTGACTACCCTTCGGTCCTAACAACCGAACTCGACTACTATCACATACAATGTATCATGCTAGCATATAACATATCAGGTAGTAGTAAACCTAGATGATATCACAAAGACAATCATCTACCATACGTCTCCTACTGGTGGGTCGGCGTTGTGGCCTTAGACCCACCGCTACTGGAAGGTAACTCGCCTCGAAGTAGCTGCTGATCTGATCGGAAACTGACTGCCTACTGCTGCTGCTGCTGCTCCGGAAATCCTCCGGCTGCAATTCCCACAATATACCCAATCAAACACTGCTCACTGACCTTTGGGTAAAATGACCATTTTACCCCTGACCATGCCCTAAGTCAAAGTCAGAGTCAACTTTCAGTTGACCCGACTCGTCGAGTTGGCTTTCCAACTCGCCGAGTCCCTATCCAAACGACTGCCCTGAATCCCGATCCTACCCGTCGAGTTAGGCGACGACTCGACGGGTTTACCTTCTTAACCAATATTCAAGTCCTTCATCCTACTCGCCGAGTTGTATGAACAACTCGTCGAGTTCATCTTCATCCGATGAACACTGATGCTAAGACTCGCCGAGTTGTATGAACAACTCGTCGAGTCCATCTTCATCCGAAGAACACTTATGCTGAGACTCGCCGAGTTGTATGAACAACTCGCCGAGTCTGTTCTTGATCTAAGGAGATTGCCTTGAACTCGCCGAGTCAGGGCATTGACTCGCCGAGTACCTCCATAGATGAGTTAAGCTTCCGACTCACTGAGTCACACCCCGTGACTCACTGCTCACTCGACACTACGAAAAGGGGACAAACTCGGAGACTCGCGAACAGACTCGCCGAGTCATATGAACGACTCGCCGAGTCGTTGCCATGCATCCACTAAATACACAGATTTGCTCGATTCCAGTCCATGCCATTCACAGATCTGGACTTCTAGGACACGAATCACACGTAAAGTTTCCAACTTTACGTGTGGATATTCACCAATATGGATTTTAGGGCTCAAAATGTCTCAAAAGGGTAGATCTAGGGTGAACAAGCAACATGGGGCCATAAAGCTAACAGATCTGAGCTCCTGGAGCTCAATCTTGCCTAGATCTAAGGGCCAATCAGCCTATTACGAAGTAATTTGCACATACAAACTTGGGGTTTGGCTCAAGAATGACTTACATGAAGTAATAAGCATAGAAACAGGGGAAAAACGGGTTATACCTCAAAGGAACTGCTGAAAGAGTGCAAAGATGCCTGGATTCCTTTCCTTCCTCTTGATCTACTTCCCCTTCTTCCTCAAAACCTTCAAGAACACACACAACAGCCTCAAACTCTCAAGGAACAAGCTTAGAACGAGGGTTTGGAGCTTCTGGGGAGAGAATGGGGGCTGGCCTGGGCGGATAAGTCCTTTAAATAGGGTGCAAACCCCTGAAACTTAGGGTTTCATCCAACAGCTGTGACTCGCCGAGTCTAGGATATGGACTCGCCGAGTCGCCAACTTAAACGTGTCCCGGGTCCCGCATCCACTCGGCGAGTCGGACCTATGACTCGCCGAGTCCAAGGCTAAAAGAAAGGAAATACTCAAATAACATTTACGTACCAGGAACCGGGTGCTACAAATCTCCCCCACTTATTTTAGACTTCGTCCTCGAAGTCTGCTGCTCGATCCTGAAACAGCTCGGGATAATGCTCCATCATCTCGTCCACCGACTCCCAAGTCCATTCCGAACCCTTGCGGTGCTGCCATTGCACCTTCACTAGCTCCACCTTCTTTTTCCTCAACTCCTTCGACTTCCTGTTGAGGATTGCGACTGGGCGCTCAATATAATTCAGGCTGTCATCAACCTGAATATCCTCCAAAGGTACTACTGCAGAATCGTCCACTAGGCACTTTCGCAACTGAGAAACATGGAAAGTGATGTGGATCTGGCTGAGCTCGGCTGGCAGATCCAACCTATACGCTACCTTGCCCACCCGGGCTACGACCCTGAACGGTCCGATGAATCGCGGGCCCAACTTGCCCCACTTCCTGAATCGAATGACGCCTTTCCAGGGCGACACCTTCAGGAGAACCATATCCCCGACTTGGAACTCCAAATCGGATCGACGCTTGTCGGCATAACTTCTCTGCCGACTCTGAGCAGTCTGAAGCCTACTCCGGACCTGCTGGATCCTCTCGGTCGTCTTGAGCACCACTTCGGTGCTCCCCATGACCCTCTGGCCAACTTCACCCCAGCATATCGGGGTCCTACACCTCCGTCCGTACAACATCTCGAAGGGAGGGCGGTCGATACTCGCGTGATAGCTGTTGTTGTAGGAGAACTCGGCCAGGGGAAGATAGGTATCCCAGCTACCACCGAAGTCTAGCACGCACGCCCGCAGCATATCCTCCAGAGTCTGGATGGTCCGCTCGCTCTGCCCATCCGTCTGCGGGTGAAAGTAACAATGTGGGTATCTTGGGATACACTTTCTTGCTCCGACTGAACATACACATCTCATCCTTCTTTGGTTACCTTTGAAAACAATTTTGAAACAATTTTAAAAACTTTTACAGATCCTTAGCTTGAGACTGGATTCACACGAATGCTCATCCAATTCACTCAAAAAATAGTTCTGACACCAACTTTTAACAACCCAAAATCACGGTAAAGTTTTTCTTATTTAAAATTAAGAGAAATCATCATTTTCCATAAAACCCATATCGAAACCAAGTATCAACTGCAAATATCGCAAGATCATTGTATCACAAAATCTTCTAGAAACATGTTATCGAAGGATGTGTACGATCACACATTTGCTTTCCCCCAATCATCTGAAGTAACTGAAACCAAAACAATCAAATTGTAAGCACGAAGCTTAGTGCGTTCCCCCAGAATACCCCCACACAAACATATAACATATACAATCACGCATGCTGGGTCCATTCAGTCATCGGACTGGAATACACTCGGGTCCACAACCGCCCGATTGGATTACCCCAGGCCCACAACCTTCCGGTTGGATTTCCCTGGCCCACAACTTCCCAGTTGGATTGCCATACATACTATATATTAGGTCCACAACCTCTCGGTCGGATTACCATACATACTACATACTGGGTCCACAACCTCCCGGTTGGATTACCATTGGCCCACAACCTTCTAGTTAGATTGCCCTGGCCTACAACCTCCCGGTTGGATTGCCCCATGTTTGTTGACTAGTAGCACAAAGCAGTACAGTCTCAACCCAACCATATTATATTAACATATGCATTATATAAATATATAACCATTCAACAGACAAACCGGGCAGATATACATATCACTACCGCATAAAAACATCCTATATACTAGGATACAGATCTAACAGATTACTATAACATAACAACATACTATATATCAGGATACATAACCTATTGGGGGTGACGTTGGTGCCTTCGACCCACAAGTATAGTGAGGAAAACTCACTTGAATCGAAGAAATCTGAAACACAGCAATACGATCCCTTTTTCTGCACTGCTTCCACCTGCAAAACACTAACACCAGAGCCAGATAAAATCTCAATCAACAGTCTAAAATCCTCAAGATCGACCATAAGTCAGACTTGGTCAAACATCAACGGTCAACAACAGTCAAAGTCCAAGGCAGTTGAGTACGCCCATCGTACTCCACTTACGCCCAACATATGTGATTCATGGCTAGTACGTGCAATGTATTCTCAGGTACACCTGTCGTACATACGTCCAAGATATTTCCTTCCTTTAATGCTTAATCCCTTATGACCTTTTGTCTAGAGCTCAGATCTAGACTCAAAACATCGACTTAAGTCATAAGGTTTCCACCTTTATGACTTTCCATGGCTAGAAAATTTCCAAAATCAAAAACCCAATCTTATTTATCCATTAAGACATCTTAACAACTGCATAGAAGGGATGTAAGGACCAATATCATATTTTTATGGTTCCTAATAGCTCCATAATGGATAAAGTTTCTAACTTTATCCATTAGAATGGTCCAAGCAACCAAGATCTAGTCTTTTAAGTTTCAAAGGGACCAAAAGCACATCTTTCTTACTTAATCCATTAAGTCCACATTTCTAACCTTTAGATCTAAATCTAAATGATATTTAGATGGATAAAGTTTCCAACTTTATCCATAGCAAGGTCACAAACTTTCAAGATCTAAACTTTATGCACTAAAGTGACCAAAAACTCATAACATCCAAATCTAGCTAGATCAAACAAATGCATCATCAAAATTCAAGCTTTATACCTCAAGAAGAAAGATCAAGGTGAGCAAGGTCTGGATCTTCAAACTCCAATGCAACCAATACCCCTCCTATGAGTTCCTTCTTCTCCAAGATACACCAAGAACACTCCAAAGCACTTAAAAAATCAAAGATCTCACAACTGGGGCTAGGGTTTCGACATTAGGGTTAGAGAGGATGGAGGCTGAAAGAAATAAGGGTTTGGGGAAGTTAAGGAGCTTAAATAGGGATCAAAACCCATAAATTAGGGTTTGGGTTCTGATCACGTATGTCCAACATACATCTGGTACGCCCAACGTACGAGGTTGATCCTCCATGATCAGACCTTGCCTAGAACGCCCAACATACTCGGCTTAACCCAAAACCTTCTTAACTTCTAACGGTCATAACTTCTTCATTCCAACTCTGTTTTCGATGATCTTTATATCCACAAAAAGGTATTGAAGTGCCCCACAATGTTATCTAGATATCTTGGATTAAAAACTTCTCAAACAAAAATCCATATTTCATGCAAGAACCCAACATATGACTTTTCCCTTTCTACCCAATACGCAATTCAAGGGTTAAATATCTTAACCGTCATTACCTCCTTCCACAAGGAGTAAACTTTACCTCCTTAAGGCCCAAAGCCTTTACACAATCAACTTTCGGCCCACGATCCTGAAATAAGAAATGACAGGAAACAGGATGTTATTATATTAAACCATAACCATAAACCACCTTTAGTCACATGGTTTTTTGCCGAGTTTTTTTAATAGAAAAAATATAATATATAAAAAACCAAATACTATTTCAACCACAGTGATAGTAAACATTAATATAAAAAAATATCCAATACAAGTTCAATAAAAATGATAACAACTATCTAATATAAGTACTTGTTCATAGTTTAGCCTCTTCATCACATGCACCAGCTCTAACTCGATAAGAGCAACTGTTGCTCTAACTGTCAAGCCATAACGTGTATAAATGCAACAATACCAATGGACTCACACTCATATACACCATCCCCATTAGTCCCTTTAATAAACGCATCTGCATGAACTCCAAAAAAAAATCACTTCATATGAGTGAACTGTGCAGGAATTCTGCTAGGTGATCAACTAGACCCTAGTGTCCCCATTGCCTCTAGCATATCATCACTACTAAGGCTTTGCCTCTCGTTCTTTCTACAATTATCACCCTCCCTGAACATTTTTCCGTATAATAAAGTGTTATAAAAGCATTTTGTCATAGATTAACAGAGAAGTTAATTTGTGGCTACTAAGCTCAAGTAATTCCAACTCACTATGCATATGTTTCATTGGAAAGCATGGAATCCTAAATTTATACCCCTGGAACATCAATTGGGTTAAGATTAAATGATACCGTCTGCAATATGCAAGGAATACCTATAGTAATACTTGAATATCTACAATTTCAACTATTTCAAAGTTGTATACCATCAAGTAATTTCCAAGATAGAACCATAGAAATGAAGTTATTATCTTTACACAACAAAGTAATTGAATATCCTTTTGAGACCAAACCCAAAACACAAAAGCGACATGTTATAATCAAATAGTTTACCCGATTGATCAAACTGAGGGTCGTTTCTTTCATATCGATGTTATGTTTCTATGAGATGAAGAAAAAATGTTGATTTCATTAAAGACTTTGTATGTATGTAGTTAAAAAGAAAAGATTTGACTCCTTACTTACTCAGATTTAATTTAAAAACCTCCAAAACAAAACCCTTGATTTTCGAACTTGTCGTTTTCAACTTCTGTGGTTCCGAACCTCTGAACATAAAAAGCGAAGTGAGAAACATACATCAGCATCAAAAAAGAATTCCCAAGATGTACAGTTCTTCAGCCGAAGCAAGAATTCAAAAATAAAACATATTCAAGATATGTAAGGTTTGTAATCGCGTTGAAGAAAAAAAGATGGAGCGCATCGAAGGTTTGGTGGACGACGACTGCAATAGAGAGAAGAAGGGATTAGGTCTTTTTTTTTTGTTAAGATAGAGAGAAATAAAAATATTTAACTTTTGGTATAGAAGAAATAAATAATAAAATTTTAATCAAGAGGGAAATTGAAATTTTATAGTCTTTTAGATGATGGAAAAAATTGAACTCCCTCCAAATATTGGTTTCACTTTTCAACAATGTCACCATATAACACTTATAGTGATATGTTTTTTTTTCTTTTTATTGTTACTCTTTTTTAAATTTAGATACAGATAAAAAATAAAACGTGACTATAAAATACTTTTACTTACATGTTTTATGTTTTTTTAAATGTCACAATAAAATAGTTACAGTCACTTGTTGTTATTCGTTTATATTAAAAATCATTAATTTTAGTCATACATATGAAACTAAATTGTTATCATAAAACACTTTTACTTACATGTTTTTTTAAATGTCATAATAAAATACATACAGTCATAATGATCTATCGTGACTATTGACTAGTATTTGTTACATTTTTTTTATGTAAAACAACAAAATGTGTGAAAATAGTTTGCAATGATGACACTTTTTACTAGTGTTGGTGACATTGTGTGATAACTTTTAGTTAACATATGACTAAAACACTACTAGAGTTTGATTAATGACCTTTAATGACGCAAATAACCAAAACCATGATCACCCTTTTTTAAAAACTGTTGCCATAGGTCCTTTTTGTACTAGTGTTGGGTCTTCTAGACCTTGATGACATCCTTAATGAAATTCCAGGTTCTTGAGGCTCAATGATAACTTCATGGATTTGCTCCTCTAAATGAGATGTGCCTTCATTCAATGGCACACTTGAAGCAATATTCTCCTTCAAAGAGGCACTAGTGTTGGATTATGGTGTATAAAGTCTTAACTAAATTGGTATACTGAGTGAATAATAGTAAAGTCATTTTTGGGTTTTCCTCTTAACCGGGAAGTAGCTTGGACTAATATTAAGAGAGAGATAAAAGATTTGTTAATAGGTTATTTGATTAATATATATTACTTATAAATCGTTAATAGTTAATTAAGAATTAATTGGAACTAATTTCGAGTTAATTAGAATTAAGAAAAGGTGCAAGGGTTGAATTGCAATTATTCAATAGTTGAACAAGGACGGCAATTCTAGAACCCTCCAACATATGGACAGTTTTGAGAGGCTTTAGAAGGGTTTTAGAAGCCTCCTAAATCAGATAAGGAAACAAGGTTTGAATAGGAATAAACTAGTATTATTTTATTATTCAAATCTAGAGTTTTAGGGTTATCTGGCAGCTATATAAAGGGTCCTAACCCTAAGCCCATGGCCGACTCAACCAGTTTGGAGACTCTAAGCGAACCAAAAAGTTGGGGGCCTTTGTCATTTACTATAATTAATGTTATCAACATTTTTGTATGTAGTTAAAGAATTTAAAAACGACACTTTTTGAGTCTATAAAAGCTTTAGTTGCGTTTTTCTTTTCCTTTTTAAAGCTCCTGATTTATATTTTCTCTTTGACATGATTATTAATTATTTGATTAATAATAACAATGAACAATCACCAAGACAACTACTATAAGTATAGAAGATATGGATTAGCCGATTAAGAATTTTGGATTATACCTGTTGCCTTGATATTTGATAATAGAACTTTAGAAGATAATGGAAAGCTCAAATTCTGAAATTCGTTCCAACCCGATTCGTATATTTTGTAATCTGTTGTAACCAATGAAGAATAGAATAAAAATCAGACAACAGAAAAAATAAAAACCAAAAAGTATTAATCCAAATCAGCTTTAACTAATAACTATTAACCCTAATTAGATAATCATATCTGATATCTCATATTATAAGTATGCCAATTCCAGAAACAATTTCAGCGACACACTGACACACCCTAATTAGATAATCGGTTTCTGAGATTCAGATGACAGATAATGGAAAAATAAAAGTGAAAAGTGAAAAAATTGCACATACCATTTTCAGTGAAAGCCTTGAATCATCAGAAATCTTTGAACAATGGACTGATGGAGTGGAGTTATCAGTTATGGAGAACATGAGAAGCCAAGATTGGAGAAGGAAGAAGAAGAACAGAAGGTAATGTACGTATTTCAGCGGATTAGAATTGTTAATCACAATCCGATTTTTGAGCCGCCCCCTAAGAAGAAGAAGATGAGAAGTGTGATTGTGGCTTATAGAAGAAGAACCGATGAATAGAATTTTTGAGGCGTATGCACACAGTAAGACAGCGATTCAGATAATATGGACACTTGGACATTGGATTATATTGGGCATTTGGATTAAATGGGGTCCTCTAGAAGTGGGGGCCTAAGCCCTAACTTTGTTCATCTACACATAGAGCCAGCTCTGCCTAAGCCAAAACCGGCCCATCCTCCTCACCTAGATAATTGTTATGTGAAATTCCTCAAGTACATAGAAGTAATCTATAAAACCCATCAACTAGGTTGGGTAGTTTCATCGATAGGAGATGCAATAGGATAAAGAGGTAAGGATGCCATTGGCCCATCTTCTTGCACTTCTTGTAAGTTAGCATCAAGATGTACATTGCTCCCATTAACATTAGAGTTCTCGAGGAACTTAGCTTAACAAGTTTCAACTATACAAATGGAATGGGAAGGGCAATAAAATCTAAATCCATTTGAACGTTCGTGATAATCTATAAAGAAACAACTGACGGTTTTCATGTCAAGCTTTCTTTGTTGAGGCTTATAGAGCTTAACTTCAACCGAGCAACCCCATGCTTTCAAATATATCAAACCCAATTTCCTTCCCGTCCAAATTTGATAAGGTGTCATAGGAACATATTTAAAAGGAACCCTATTGGGTATATGGATTGCCGTCTTTAATGCCTTAGTCCATAAGAATTGAGGTAAGATGGTATTTGCTAACATACTTTTAACCATGTCCATTAGGGTCCTATTTCTTCACTCAGCTATACCGTCCTGTTGAGGAGTACCTACAGAGGAGTACCTGACATAATAAATTGGTTCACAATTCCATGTTCCTTTCAAAAATCAAAGAAAGGACCAAGAGCCTGACCAATATCAGTATGCCTACCATAATATTCACCTCCTCTATATGATCCCACTACCTTTATCTTACGGTTGAGTTGATTTTCAACCTCGGCTTTAAAGGCTTTAAACATGTCATGTGATTCAGATTTTACACTAATCAAATACACATACATATATCGTGAATGGTCATCTATAAAGTGATAAACGACTTATGTCCAAATATTCCTGCAGGAAAAGGTACACAAATGTCAGTATGTATGAGTTCTAGTAAACTAGAACTCCTTGTGGCACCTCTTTTATTTCCTTTTTCCATTTTGCCATTAAGGCACTTCATACATGTCTCAAAATCATTGAAATCGAGAGTTTGTAATAATTCATCATTCATGAGTCTTAACATTCGTGAGATGTGGCCTAAGCATTGATGCCACAACATAGATGAGGTTTCCAAGTTTCGTTGCCTTTTATGAAACTTTTCATTTAAATTATATGACAACAACGATTTTTGAGAATTGGCGGTCATCCAGGTTCAAT
Source organism: Lactuca serriola (assembly GCF_051521515.1). Lineage (NCBI taxonomy): Eukaryota > Viridiplantae > Streptophyta > Magnoliopsida > Asterales > Asteraceae > Lactuca > Lactuca serriola. The sequence continues at coordinate 26,118,909 of NC_136415.1, read as the reverse complement.
TATAGATTTTTCCATCCAATTAACCACACCTAACAATGTTGGAATTTGAGCTAATAGTGACTTTGCCATTACCAAATGTTACATAATATCCATCTTTGTCTAACTTATGTACAAATAATAGATTCTTATTCATTATTGGTACATAAAGAGTTTCATACAAGTTAAGACAACTACCATGCACCTTTCATAACTAATTGCAAAGAACCTAAGGATTCAACATTTAGGTTGTCACCATTCCCGAATTTGATTGTCTTTTGCTTTCTTTTAAATGTATGGATAATGTGGAAACCCTATAAGGTATTTGCAACATGTACCATAGAACCAGATTCAACCCACCATGTGTTTACAGGAACATTGACATTAAAGGACTCGTAGACCATAAATAGATGATCGAATTTCTTTGCTAACCATTCCTTTATCTTCGGGCACCCTCATTTAAAATGCCTTTCCTTATGGAAAAAATTAAAAGGAGGACCCTTAAGAATAGTTGAGCTAAAGACTATATTTGTATTTGTTTATGGACATTTTGAATATGATCTTTCCTACTATTGATGCACTCGCTTATGCTTTTGTGAGGCTGGGTTAATGAGTGCAACAGGAGGATCATCCCTTACAGAATAGTTTGAGTTTATCATTCCAAGTGTTGGTTTGATAGCATTCCGTCATGATGCTAATTTAGTGCAACTCAAAGGTTCAATGCCATTCTTAGGATTTAAAGTGGTCAGTTTAAAGCATTGATATCTAGAAGAACATAAGTGAGCTAAAATATATTGAGTAATCACATAAAGCAAGAAAAGTTAGCATGTTGAAGATTAAGTCTATTATAACACCAAAATAATATACTAAACTAAGGTTCTCTTTGAATGTTGGCTTCGCGTTGTTTTGAACATACATAAAGAATAAATACGCCACATAAATATCACATATCACCTTTGGGAAAAAATGTAATATCTATCTACATTAGGCTAATATTTTATTATATGTACTATTAAACAACTAATCGTTAGGTTCATTGTTTAAAAATACATACAATTACATAAAATGGTATCATTTAAACTTCAATACCGACTCAAATGATATGTCATTAGGTCAATCATCTAAATTGTCATTCAAGTTACCATTTTATTTACCAGTCAAGAAAATGAAAATTAAACGACAATTGGTGCCAAAATAGAATATACAAATCAGTTTATGAACAATCATGAACATTTTCTTTAATTTCGTCAAATGCCAACCAAATAGTACAACACTTATCTCTTATGTGCAAAGTGCATAATACAATATCTTATATGTATACGACAACATATTCTTTTTCTTATTTATGCAAATGAAAAATTAATGGCATCAAAATTCAAAAGTAGGCAAACAGATGGGCCATCAGTTTTTGTATAATACACATTTTACGTTGGGCCAATGAAAATCAATAGATTAAATGGGTCTGCAAATAGAATTTTGGTCCAATAAAAATCAGGGCGTAAAATCGTAAATGGAAATCCATTATTTTCCAGTTCCCTTCACAACGACGTTCGTGCTCGTCCTTTCGATGCAACGAAGTGGATGAACACAGATTCCATGTCACAACGTTTGGACAAAATCAAAATGCAATCCCGACACCATTGATGAATAGCAACAATAACACCAAAGAAAAGGAACCAGTGGGTATTGCTAAATGGAGTCGCAGGGTGTTGATCGACATGTCGGGAAAAAGCAATTTCAGTAAAGTAATTTGAACACAGATTTCAATATAAACATAAGAGAATGAACATGCATTCTTGAATGATCCATCTTCAATGGAATGCTTGGAGAAGAAGATGAAGGCATTTGATTCCCGCTGTGATATCTTAATTGATGGAGATTTACGAAGGAGTATACATGATGTTCTTGAGGATCTCTTTTCATGAAGAACCGTGAGAAAGAAAGAGAATTTGTCTCCTTGTTTTTGTGTATGTATCAGCATCCAAGGGAAATCAGTTTAACACCTATTTATATTTCAGTTACTTACATTAAGTAACATTTAAAAAAAATGGGGTACTCATTATGTCCTATTGGCATAGTTACCATCATAAGACATAATATAGTAACAACTAAAAGAATTTTACAGAAATGGTCCTAAGGCCACATATCTACCCTAATAAATGAAGGTTTTTTTGTCAAATGTCATTTTCTCCTTAATTTGGACACATGTCATTTTGTCATAATTTTGAGATGTTCAATTGGCCACATGTCATTTTGTCATAATTTTGAGATATATTTATTTTCCACTTGTCATTTACTTCATTATTCATTTTCAATATATCATTAATTTAGTTTCCATAAATTAAACCTACCATAATGACAATTAATTTGAAATTTGAAATTTCAATTTCACTTTCAAGTAAATTTATACTTTAAACATTTGTATTTAACATTTTGTTATAATAATTCGTTTAGTATACGGGTCTGACAATTAAACACATAATTTTAATTTATTTATTTTTTGCATGTTTTTTTTCCTCATAATTTTCACTTACTTCATATTTCAAATTCAAATAAACTTCTCATTTAATCACTTCTATTTAACATTATGTTTTAATCAACCCGTATAATATACGGGTCTCACAACTAGTAAGTGGAATATTCCAACAAAAATGACATTTCCTCAAGTCTCTTTCCCATGTCCCACCCTACAAGTTCTCCAATGAAACTTCCCCTTCATGTTATGTTATACTTCCAATGAAAACTCCAACCATAACCCCTTTGTCGACTCTATACCAATTTTATCACTATGTCACCATGATTTCTTTCTCCATATCCTTCGACCCTAACCACTTTCATTGTTTTCAAGGTTGTAAAAGTTGTTAGGTGGTGTTCGGGCAGTCGACTGAGGTTAAGTGACTAATCAGTCAAGGCGAGGATTAGTCAACGCGTAGGCGGAGACCCTTAATTGTAATAAAATCTATTTTTTAAAAATTAAATATTACATATATCCTAAAAAAAATAAGTAAATAACCATAAAACTTTGGCATATTCAGTCATCTAAATATTTAAATCATCATAGATAATAATTTTTAGACTAATTGGAGATTTTTCTAACAATTTTAGACTAATTGGAGATTTTTTTTGAAAATTTTGACGGCCTAACTTTTTTACCGACTTAGACCACCTAGGACCGCCCAAGACCGCCTAGGAGCTAAAGCCACACATGATCGACTTCGCCTAACTCGACAAACTAGCATTAATCGTAGACAGTAAGAGGCCGCCTAGCGCGTAGGCACCGCCTAGGAGGCCGTCTAGGTCGATTTTACAACACTGATTGTTTCCTATATCAACAATGAAACCCAAAACTACATATGATATACATGAAACCCTATTCAACAACGAAAGAGCCATATCATACTTTTGCCACAATCTTCGTGAGTCTGCTTAATTTACAAAACCTATCAAAGATGTAGCCATTGATTTGTACACATGAGGAGTGATATTGGACGATGAAGGTGAAAGGATGGATATCGCTTTGACAAATTTCTCATATATTGTATTTGTTTCACCAATCTTGACACTTTATTTACAATTCTTACTATATAGACTCTATAGGTGAGGAATCGGAGTTATATATTGGAAATTTCTCTCATTGTGAGAGCATGATGGTTAGGGAGTGAATCTGGGCCGGTCCAATAATTTTTCACTCCTACAGCGAAAGGGGTTTACTAAAGCATTATTCTTGATATTATGATGTAGTTCATGAATTTTAGTCAGAGGTGGTGTTTATGGATTAGGACGTATCTTTATTTTTTTACATATTCAATATTATTAAATGGAACCCCTACCAAGGAACCATGACTACACCAAGCGTTAAGGCAAGGGGATCTATTATCTCCTTTTTGTTCATTTTGGCGATAAATGGCTTACATGTTGCCATTGAAGATGTTTTTACAATATATTTTTATTTGGATTGAGGTTTCGGGCTCATGAATTGTAAATTTCTCAGTTGTTATGTAGATGGTTTTTTGTTTTTTGGGTGAGTGGTCAAAAAGTAATATTGAAAAATTGGTAAGTATCTTTCAGTAAATACTTGCCTTCAGGGTTAAAAATGAATCTCTTGAAGCGTAATCCATATGGTTTTGGGGTGCCGGTTTCTTGAGGTTGTTTCATTGACGAGGTAGTTTAGTTTCAACCAGATAATGTCCATTTTACTCATCTTGGTCTTCCTGCTGATGATAATATAGCTAGAGTGAATGGGTGGAAAAGGTTATTAGAAAATTTTCACAAGAAATTGTCTAGATGGAAGGGGAAAACCCTTTCTATTAAGGGTATATCTATGTTATTAAATTCCATGTTGGGGGTATTGGATCTATTAAGCATTACGTTCTAAATTCGTTTGGGGTGGTGTTGTAACACCCAGTTCAGGTAATCATTTCGTCAATTCATTAAACTAAGTTTGACTTTAGGTCAAATGGAGTAATTTGAGTAGTAGATTGAGGCTTGGTCCATGTTTATTGTATAGGTGGCCTGTAGAGCTGGTATTTGGAGCAAGGATCAGTTCAATTATCTTTTGGACTTTGAGGTGAGTTTTTCTTACTGTACTTGTGGGTCGAAGGCACCAATGTCGACCCGCTAGGTTGTGTTATGTATTCTAGTATATAGGATGTTACTATGTTGTAGTGATCTGTTAGATTGGTAGATTTGTATGATTACATGTTCTTGCTGGTTATATGTTTATCTGTTGCATACGTCGACATAGTGTGGTTGGGTTGAGGTGATACTACTTTGTGTGGAAGCCAACAAACTCAGCAACAATCCAAATATAAGCTGAGGGCCGGGATGTCAAACACTATAGGCTTAGGAGCAACCCATACATAAGCTTTGGGCTGGGGGCAATCCAGACTTATGTTATGGGCTTAGGGGTAATCCAGTCTGATGCCTGTGGACCCAACATGCATGCTTGATTATGTTTAGTTGTGTGGGGCATTGTGGGGGAACTCACTAAGCTTTGGCTTACATTTTGATTTCATGGTTTTAGGTACATCGGATGATCGGAGCAAGGCGAATGCATGATTGTGCACACCATCCTTGGATATTTTATTGATAATAGATGATTTTGTGATACTCTGATTTGTGACTATGCCTTTGGAAACAACGTTTTTGTATGATTCATGGATTATTAAATGGTTGTAAAAATGAAAATTTTTCTATGATTTTTGGAATGTTATATGTAACACCCAGTTTATTTAATAAATAAATAAAATAAATTAATGAATGAATAGTAGCCCTAAAATCAATAATTATATAACATGGTGTTGGACTCGTAAATATTTATGAAGGCAGGGACTACTTGAAAAATTATGGGGTCTTATTTTGAAGAGATTTTGGAGATTAGGGGCTGAATGGTAACTGTGGGACTAGTTATGGAAGGAATAATGGGAGTAAGGGTGGGAAGAGTAAAATATGGACTTGGATTGTATAGGTTAGAGATGAGAGGGGCTGGAAGTGTCAATCCTCATGAAGTTTGTATGGGACACGGGTATTAAACCCGTTACCTTCTCCATGCCTAACCCTAAACCTAGTTGATATGTCTCAGCCGCCACCTTATCTTCTCCACCCCCAACCGTCTCCTCCTCGCCACCACTGAAGGATCATCAGAGCAGCCGCCATGTTCTGTTGTCGGCGAAGACAAAGAAGGCATGATGAGATCAGGAAATGTGGTTCGTGGGTGCTTTTGCGGTTCATGGGTGGGTTGCATACTCTCTCTTCACGTCTCTTCTGTTGCTGCCCCAGCCTACGCCGCCGCTATCACGTTGTTGTTACCTCTGGTTGTTGCTCGTCACCGAGAATGATGGTTGCGGTTTTGTTTTGTGTTTGGTGTGGACTGCCGAATCACTTATGTTCATGACAGGGTTGTGTGGGTTGATTCACGAATGGGAGTGTATTTCAGATTGTGTTTGCCTATGGATGCTCGACTAGGAATCAAGAGAACCGCCGCTACCACCTCACGGTGGCGATTGTCACCACAATCCGTCACTGATGCCGCCATGTGTGTATATTGGTGCATTTGTGTTCATTGCTGCTGTAAGAGCGTGTTGTGTGGATGTTTAGTTAGTCGGAAAAGCCACCACCACTACCGTGAGGTGGTGGCTGCCACCGTGTACTACTGGAGGGTAACTCACCTCGAAGTAGCTGCTGATCTGCGTGGGAACTGTCTATATGCTGCTGCTGCTGCTCCGGAAATCCTCCGGCTGTAATTCCCACAAAACAGTCCATCAAACACTGCTAACTGTCCTTAGGGTAACATGACTACTTTACCCCCAACCAAGTCAAAGTCAAAATCAACTACCAATTGACCTGACTCGCCGAGTTGGCTTGCCAACTCGCCGAGTCCCTATCCTTCCATTTGCTCCTACACTCATCTCTACTCGTCGAGTTAGGCGATGACTCGACGAGTTTTCCTTCTAATGGACATCAACTGAATCTTCATCCGACTCGCTGAGTTGTATGAACAACTCGTCGAGTTCATCTTCAATTGATAAAACAGGTCCTGGTCTTGACTCGCCGATTTGTATGAACAACTCGTCGAGTTCATCTTCAACTGATAAGCAGGTCCTGGTCTTGACTCGCCGAGTTATATGAACAACTCGTCAAGTTCATCTTCATCCACAAGAAGATTGCCTTGGACTCACCGAGTCTGCTCATGCACTCGCCGAGTCCAATCTTGACCAATTCCATACAGTCGATTTCAATGAGATCTAACACACCAAAAGCATAGATATGGCCTCATAATGTTCACTTTATACGTAAAGTTCAAACTTGATGCACATGCATGGGGTTTTTAGCTCAAAAATCCATATAAAGTGTCCTACAATGTGCATGGGGCTCTCATGGCCCTAAAGTTGGCACCTTTATGCCATGAGACCCCTCTTAAGGTCCAGATCTGAAGTCAAAACCCACTCAACACTTCCAAATCCGAACTATGACTTAGAAATCCAAAGAGATCCCAAGTTAAAGATGAATAAGCACATGGATGAGTCAAGACAAGGGCATTATACCTTGAAGCTGCTGAAAATGAAGTAAAATCCATGGATCTACTGGTCCCAACTCAAGTTCCAAGCTCCTTCCTTCCTTCCAAGCTTAACAACCACACAAGAACACCAAAAATGGCCTCAACAAAGCACAAACGGCTAGGGTTTCAATGAGAAGTGTTTTGGGGAGCATAAGGGACAATATGGCCGTCATAACATTGCTTAAATAGGGTGCAAACCCGCGGATTAGGGTTTTTGTCCGAACAGTACCTACTCGCCGAGTCCATCACTTAAGTCCCGCGTCTTATCCCGCTTCTACTAGGCGAGTTGGTCCTTCAACTCGTCGAGTCCAACGCCAAAAATGCAAATATTTAAAGAGTTAATTACAAAGAATACGTACCAAGAACCAGGTGCTACAAATCTCCCCCACTTATTTTAGACTTCGTCCTCGAAGTCTGCTGCTCGTTCCTGAAACAGCTCGGGGTAGTGCTCCATCATCTCTTCCATCGGCACCCAAGTCCACTCCGACCCATTTTGGTGCTGCCATTTCACCTTCACGAGTTCCACCCTCTTGTTCCTCAAATCCTTCGACTTCCGGTCGAGGATTGCCACTGGCCTCTCAATGTAGTTCAAGCTGTCATCAACCTGAATATCCTCTAGGGGTACCACCGCTGAGTCGTCCACCAGACACTTCCGTAGCTGGGAGACGTGGAAGGTGCTATGGATCTGACTGAGTTCGGCTGGCAGATCCAGCCCGTACGCTACTTTGCCCACCCGGGCTGCAACCCTGAATGGCCCAATGTACCTTGGGACCAACTTGCCCCGCTTCCTGAATCGGATGACGCCTTTCCAAGGTGACACCTTCAGGAGAACCATATCCCTGACTTGGAACTCCAGATCTGAACGGCGCTTGTCGACATAACTTTTCTGTTGGCTCTATGCAATCTGAAGCCTACTCTGAACCTGCTGAATCCTCTCGGTCGTCTTGAGCACCACTTCGGTGCTCCCCATGACCCTCTGGCCAACTTCACCCCAACATATCGGGGTCCTGCACCTCCTCCCGTATAACATCTCAAAGGGAGGACGGCCAATACTCGTGTGGTAGTTGTTGTTGTATGAGAACTCAGCCAAAGGGAGATAAGTATCCCAGCTACCACCGAAGTCCAACACGCACGCCCGCAACATATCCTCCAGAGTCTAGATGGTCCGCTCACTCTGACCATCTGTCTGTGGGTGAAAGGCGGTGCTAAAATGCAGACGAGTTCCCAACTCGTCATGGAACTTCTTCCAAAACCTGGAAGTAAACCGTACATCCCTGTCTGAAATCACGGATACTGGCACTCCGTGCCGCGCCACCACCTCTCGAATGTAGATATCAGCTAACTTCTTTGCCGAGATACTCTCCTGGATCGGTATGAAGTGGGCGCTCTTGGTCAACCGATCCACGATGACCCATATAGAATCCACTCCCCGTGCGGTCCTGGGAAGCTTGGTGATAAAATCCATCGTGATGTCTTCCCATTTCCATAGCAGGATATCCAACGGCTGCATCTTTCCGTGTGGCCTCTGGTGTTCGGCCTTGACCTTCCTGCAGGTCAAGCACCGCTCAATGTACCAAGCTACATCTCGTTTATGCAGGGCCACCAATAGTCTAGACAAAAATCTCTGTACATCTTCGTCGCCCCCGGGATGAATAGAAAATCAGGATTTGTGCGTCTCCTCCATCAGAACCTGGCGCACACCCCCGTGATATGGTACCCACACCCTGCGGTGTAGTGTCAATAACCCTAGGCTATCATAATCGAAGGAGGAAACCTGACCCACTATACGCTCGCTCTTCCGATGTTCCTCCTTTGTAGCCTCCTGCTGAGCCTCCCGAATCTGCTCTAGCAACGGAGTCACCACTGACATCCTCATGCACATGCCTCTGATTGGCGCTGCCTTGCGGCTAAGAGCATCGGCCACCACATTGGCCTTCCCCTGGGTGATAAAGGATCTCACAGTCATAATCCTTCACCACGTCCAACCACCGACGCTGCCTCATGTTCAGATTCGGCTGATCCATGAGGTACCTCAAACTCTTGTGGTCCGTGTAAATGGTACACCGGACTCCATAGAGGTAATGCCGCCAAATCTTGAGGGTGAAGACAACCACCCCCAACTCTAAATCGTGCGTCAGGTAGTTCACCTTGTGAGGCTTCAGTTGCCTCGAAGCGTAAGCAATGACATGCCATCTCTGCATCAGCACCGCGCCCAAACCTGAAATGGACGCGTCACAGTATACCACAAAATCCTCTACGCCCTATGGCAGGGCTAATATTGGCGCTTCACACAATTTCTGTCTCAAGGTCTCAAACGCTGCCTACTGCTCAGGCCCCCATCAAAAGACTACGATTTTCTTCGTCAGTCGCGTCATAGGTACAACTATCTTGGAGAAATCCTGAATGAATCTCCTATAGTAGCCTACTAATCCCAGGAAACTCCGAATCTCAGATGGAGACTTCGGAACTTCCCATCTCATCACGGCCTCAACCTTGGCCGGGTCCACTGAGATCCCGTTCTGGTTGACGAGATGTCCGAGGAACTGCACCTCGCGCAACCAGAACTCACACTTGGAGAACTTAGCATACAAGTTCTCCCTCCTCAAATTCTCCAAAACTTCACTCAGATGCTCCTCGTGCTCCTCCTGCGTCTTGGAGTAAACCAAGATGTCATCAATAAACACTATCACAGACCGATCTAACATCGGTCTACACACGCGGTTCATGAGGTCCATGAACACAGCAGGAGCATTGATGTGCCCAAAGGGCATCACCACAAACTCGTAATGGCCATAACGCGTCCAAAACGCGGTCTTCTGCACATCCTCCTCTCTGACCCTCATCTGTGATATCCTGAAAGTAGATCAATCTTGGAGAACCAAGATGCTCCCTGGAGCTGGTCAAAGAGGTCATCAATCCTCGGAAGTGGGTAACGGTTTTTCACCGTTACCTTGTTCAGCTCCCGATAATCTATACACATCCGATGCGACCCGTCCTTCTTCTTCACAAATAGAATCGGGGCTCCCTAGGGTGAACTACTCGGTCTAATGAATCCCTTTTCTAACAGTTCCTGCAGCTGTGTAGACAGCTCCTACATCTCAGGAGGAGCCAATCGATACGGTGCCTTGGCTATTGGAGCCGCACCAGCGACTAGGTCGATCCTGAACTCCACCAGTCGCTCCGGAGGTATCCCAGGAAGCTCCTCTGGGAACACGTCTGCGTAGTCCTGCACCACCGAGACGTCGCTCACCGTCACCTTACCCGCCTCCCGGGTAACCATAACATACGCGACATATCCCGCGCAACCCTGCTGAAGGTAGCGCCTAGCTCTCGCTGCCGAACATACTGTGGGTCCACGCTGTGGCCTCTCGTCGTGGACTACCAACTCTCCCCCACTTGGGGTCCTGATTCGCACCAGTTGTTGTGCGCAATCTATCACCGCCCCATTAGGGCTTAACCAATCCATGCCTATAATCACCTAGTTCCCACATAACAGAATGGGAACCAAATCCACCAAGTAGCGCTCCTCAAATAACCTCAGAACGCAATCTATGAACACTGCTGATGTTCATACTGATCGATCATCGGCAATCTCTACCTCTAAAGGGCAGTCCAACATGCCCGAAGACTCAATGAACTTCTTGCTAAGTGCAAGAGAAACAAACGATCGAATGGCACCCGAGTCAAACAACACCTGAACTGGGATACCATTCACATGGAACGATCCTAAACGCATATACACAGAGCACATATCAACATCATAACATCATATAAATAAAACAGAGGGAAAGAATCATACCCGTCACCATATCGGGTGCGGCACGTGCCTCCTCGGTAGTCAGCTGAAATGTCCGGCTCCTCACCGTTGAAGCCATTGCCTTTGTCGCACCCCCGAACCGGACGACGGAAACGTCTGAGGGCTCGCGTGACCTAAATTGAATATCATCACAATGAATATACATGAATCATAACATAAACGTCACCATGCATCAATATATTACAACTGGAATTGTTCACATCAAGTGCATTGTTTTAACATTTCACATTCATAACATAGATTGTTTGAGTGCTTCTAACAACATAACATCCTAACATTACTTCATATTACTCTTCCGCTTACCAGTTACCTGAGAATACAAGTTATTTTGGAAAAACGTCAACATACGAAATGTTAGCGAGTTCATAAGCAATGTTGTGATAAAATGATTTGTGTAGTTTGTAAAACCCAGAAAATCTGATATTTTCTGAAAAGACTTTTGTTTATCAAAGTGTGAAGATCCATAAGTTGATGCATGAATGATTTCAAAAACATATATATATATATATAAATATATATATATATATATATATATATATATATATATATATATATATATATATATATATATATGAAGGGTATTTTGTATTATAGTTATAAAATTTCGAGCGAGTAGTATTGAATTCCCCGGGAAAACCCGATGTTTTCCGATATTGAAATGTATTCGTGATTACTGATTTTTGTATTGTCTTAACAAATGAATATTGATTAATCCACATTGTATATTGTCCTAATTTTGTCTACTTTGATTTCTCGTAAGCCTTAGCGAACGAAGAGAAGGGGAGCATTATGTCCCACTACTATCGTAAGTACCTTAGGCTGTCGTGGATGCGAAAGACACGATGGTCCAACTCGCATTTGATTACTGTGACCTTACTAGCTTTTCTAACGGGACACTTTGGCCCACTAGCACATAAAAGCTATTGAAAGTCCTTTTATAAAATATTAGGTCATTGAAGGCCCAAAAACATATAAGCGTTATCCCTTTGGGCCCAAAGATCATGTTGGTGGGCTTGTAAGGCCCAACAAGCATGATTTGAAACTCATAAGCCCGAAGTTTGTAGGTTTATTCATTTTAGTCATCACATATCTATTGGAGAGTTTTGATTTAACGATTGTTGTTTTGTATTGATTCGAGACCGAATCAATTCGTTTATAACGATATTTGGTGTTGAATGTGTATTCGTTTTCCGTTTTGTCCGTAGTCGTGGATCTAGCATTTTGTCTTAATGAATTAATTTGTTTCAAAGTATGATTTTGACATTTTCACTATCTTTCTTTTAGAAAAATAACACTTTTAGTCCTTTATATAAAAGAATTTCATTTCTAGTCCTTAAAACATTTTCTTGACACTTTTGTATCATAAACTTGTTGAAAAGACAGTTTTAACCCAAAATTTATTTTGTTAACAGCTTTAGCCCTTTCATAATGGGGTTTCTCGGTTAGAACCCCATATTTCGCAACTTTTACAGTTTTGGCCCAAAATATAAAAAGTTTACATTTTTGATCCTTTTTGGAATTTAAAAGCATTTTTGACCTTTGAAATAGTCTTATTTCACTTCTTATCCCCTGTTTTGCATAATGTTACATTTCAGCCCCTTTAAACTTCAAATTTCGCAATTATGGGCTTATTGGGCCGAAAAGCCCAAATTTAGCCCATTAAGCTAAATTTTTGCATTTCAAGTCCTATGAAAATTCTAATATTCAGAAAAATGATTATAGAAACCGTTTTGACTCTTTTGACCCTCAAGAAACCATGAATTGATAGTTTTTAACCCAATTTTTGTATTTTTGACAATTTAAGCCCAAAAATGGGTTTTATGTTAGAATATGTTCCTCATAACCTTATAAGCTATTTTTCTTGACTTGTTTAGTGTAAAATAAATTAGATTATGTTTTTTTTCATTTCTCATGTCATAGATCTCGAGTTAACACCCCTTTTGGTTACATATTTATCACAAAAACACATAAATCACACACATACATGCATAAAATCACACATAGCATACACATACACATAGATCTACACATTTTCTTGTATTCTCCCCCATAAAACATATGAAAACCGAAAAGAGAGGGGTATGAAGCTCACCTTGAGTTTTTTTTTCGGTTTTTGAAGAGAGAAAAGAAGAAAATTTTGATCCTAACAAGTCTTCTTGGTAGATCTCGAGTTTAGTGACTTCTAAGGTGCAAGATCACAAGTTGGAATAGATTTAGAAGAGATTTTTTTGATGAAATGAAGTAGCTAGATTATGGATCCAAGCAATATCTTACCTTAGATGATGTATTTGTGGGATGATCTTCTTGAAAGCTCCCTTAATCTCGAAAATTTGATGAATGAGTGTAAGGATGTTCTAGTGAGAGTTTGAGAGAATGGAAATGAATTTTGTGAGTGTGTGTATGTTGTGTTCGGCCGAGAGAAGAAGAGAGGAGAGAAGAGAGAAGATTGATGAGATGGTTGCATGGAAATATGGGAGAATGCATGAAGAACCATTAAGTAAAAATGAGGTGGCACACTAAAAGTCAACTCCTCCTTCTTTGTGGGCTTGGGTCGAGAATGGAGAGGGGAAAAGAGAAGATGATTGGGCCTTGCATGCTTAAGCCCATATCATGACTTATTAGATGATTTTTGGTCCAAAATAAATCAAGGTATAATTTTTATGATTCATTAGGGCTAAATTAAACTGGTTGTGACCCATTAAGGCCCATTAAAGTTATCCTAGTGTATTTTGGGCTCATAAGGCCCAAAAGTATTAAGTTTCATGTATATGAGTCCAATTAGGGCCCATTAGAGAGATCTAGATTCAAGATGGATAATTTGGAAGTTTATTAGTCCATTAGGCCCAATAAGGAAATCCTAGTCCAAAATGGACTTAAATCAGGATTTCAAAGGTTTCCAATTCTTTGTTGACCATTTGTAGTGCTAGAATGAAGTATTTGATGAAGTTTTGTTGTAATAGAATAAGAATCATGCATGTTTTCTTGTTATTGATTCATAGTTGTTATAAGTGTTGTAGTTACAAGGCACCAAATTTCTAGTTGTGACAGCCTTGCCCTGCCGACCATCAGTAATCCGCAGGGTCGCTGGAGTTGGCGCCTTCACTGGCGCCGCTGCTGTCAACAGGGGGCAATTGGCCTTCTTGTGGCCCCTCTAGTTGCAGTGGAAACACAACAACTCCGATGTTTGTATCATAGGTGCAGGGGCGGTACAATCCCTGCTGAAGTGCCCCATTTTGCCGCACTTATAGCAGCCTGACGATCCCAACTTGCACGCTCCCTCGTGCGTCTTGTCGTATTTCCTGCAGCAGCCTCTCCCCTGTTGGCTTTTCAGCCCTACGTCTGGTCCCTTGGGCTTCTTACCCGAAGCCCTCGTAGCCTGCCCCTCCTCAACCTTCCTCTTCCGGATGTGCTCGAGGTCGATCTCCCTTTCCCTGGCCCTGACAATCATGGACTCCAGAGCAGGGCAAGCGAAAAAACTGACATGCTCCCGAATATTAGCTCGTAGCATGTCATGATAGCGTGTCCTTCTCATATCCTCATCACCCGCGTACTGGGGCACCAACAACGCCCTCTCCCAAAACTTGGTGGTGATCTCTGCCACAGTCTTCGTGGTCTGCCTCATATCCAAAAACTCCCTGGCCAGCTGCTGAAGCTCCACAGCTGGCGCAAACTCTGCTTGGAACCTGGTCACGAAGTCTGACCATGACATAGCCTCAACAGCCGAGGCTCCTAATGAGTCACCAACAGACTCCCACCAGTCTCTAGCTCTGTCTCTCAAACACCCTGCTGCAAACCTCACCTTCGACCCCTCGTGGCAGAAGCTAGTCAACTGTGCAGACTCGATGTCTGCAATCCATCGTCTGGCAGCTATGGGGTCCTTCGCCCCATGAAAATCCGGCGCACCACTGCCCCTGAAGTCCTTGAAGGACAGTGTGCGAGATCCTGACTGGAAAGATGTCAGGTCACTCCTGAACGCCTTGAGACGATCCTCCATCAACTCAACTATCCCTTCCTTGATCGACCCGAAGATGATGGGGGTCGACTCAAGGATACCTCTGGTGATCTCTGACGCTATGAACTCACGTAGCCCCTCATCTACTGGCTCGGAACCTGATCTCGAACCTGATCCCTCTCCTGAGCTACCAACTGCTGGCCTCGAACGTAGTACCACCATTCTGCAATACATAATAAAAACCGTTAGTGATACTGGTACCTCTTGAGGGATCACATCTACTACAAGTTCACTGGTCTTATCTCAGCCTTCCTTAGTTCGGGTACGGATCCTCTGCTTTCAGTAGTACGGGCCCATACTACCTTCCACATCTATCCGTACCTTCTTCAAAGACTGCCTTGACTCCACCAAATCCCCTTTTTTTACCACTGCTGATCACTGCTATCCTCATCCTAGGCTTACCCTAGGGAAAATCTCTAGCCCTACCCAAACCGGTCCTCAGCTGCTGAAGGCCTCCTTGTAATGCCAATTAGCCATCACCTGGATACCATCACATGTGATGAGGCTCAGATAATCCTTCGAGTAACAGACTCGTCCCTACAACGGTTAGACTCAGACAAGATCTGCGCAATAGGGCCAAATCCAGCACTCTGAGATTATTCAACCCTGACCACATGTGACGTGACGTATTCACCTAATGGCTAACTCCCATCACTCAAAGTCCCACAAAGCACAAAGCAAGCAGCATTCAGATGAATGTAAACTTAGCCCTATCAAAAATACCCGTTACCCGAATTACCCACCCGATTTTTCCGGGTAACGGGTAAATCGGTATTGGGTTAATTTTTTCGGGTAAGTGGGTAACCCGAATTTTTTTCGGGTCGGGTAAAGGGTAAGTTGTTTGGGTTTCGGGTATACCCGATTACCCGAAATATATATAAGAAATAATGTCCTTTTATGAGTTTATCTAACCCTCCCAATTCCCAAATCCCAATTTCCCTCGTTGAGGCTCATTCTATTTTCCCCACGTCAAAAAACCCTCGTACCTCGTCCGCTCTTTGTTGGTATTCGTCACCAATGGATGACTATATTGAAGTAGAAGATGAAACGATTAAAGTTGACAACCCAACCAATGATCAAGTTCCACAAGAAAGATAGAAAAAAAATAAAGAATTCAACCCAAGATCGAAAGTTTGGAAAAAATACTTGATATCTCAAATATTATTGAGTAAAACATCTCAATGTTCAAAGTTTAGCACGACATACTTATTTCATTACATTTATTTTTAGGTGTCATTAAAATATTAAAAAAAATTAAAAATGAGGTAATACCCGAATTACCCGAATTTAATTTGGGTAGGGTAACGGGTAAATTTTTTTATATGAAAAACCCGAATTACCCGAAACCCGAAAATTTTACCCGGTCAACACCCCTAGGTAAACTACTCAAGCAAGTATGTTCTTATAGAGAGAAATTGTACTAGCATACTGATAGTTTGTTTTATTTACTATTTTTTATAGTTTATTTTAGCACATTTCATTCGCATTTTAGTTAATTTTCATGCATATTTTCCCTTTTGTTATTTTTATGACCATTTCGGGGTACTTTCTAGTTTCTTGAGCATTATTGCAGATTTTCTTGGAGACTAGCTGAGCGGGACTTTTGCGAGGCGATTGGACTTAAAGAGCAATGGGGATTTCGTGCTTGATGGCTATGAAGGTGACTCATGGGGTAGACTTGTCAATTGCTTGAAGGCTTGGAAGAATTGAGCTTTAAATTTGAAAGACGCGGGAGAATTCTTGAGTGTGCAAGATCAATATTTGGGAGTTCGCAGAAGTTTAGAGTGATGTGGATGGACAAATTGGGCTTTAATTGAAGAAATATTGAAGAAAAATGTGCTAGGAGTTGATTGGATTCGAACTGGGCCAATGGATTAGCTGTGGGGGCCCAAAACTTGAAGAAGCCCAAAATTACCCGTCAGAGCCCGCGGCCCGCGTGGATTCCTGACAAGGACAATTTCGGGATTTTGCTAAGAGCTCTATTTTGGGGAAGTTTGGTGTGCCTTTTTAGCCTTATCTTGAAGGTCCGATTTTGAGACTTTCTCTTTGAAGTTTGGAGCACTTTTGGAGGCCAAGAACACTTGAAGAATATCTTCTTTTCATCTCTTGAATCTTGTCAAATGTTTGGTACAATCTCATCTAACTTTGTTCATTTGAGTTTAGCCATGCTTGGCTAAGCAAATCTTGGTTGACTTTTTGTTGAATCTTTTAAACTTTTGTTGGATGTTGAAGAATCCAAGAACTTGATCTTAAATCTTTATGGAATTGTTTTGTGTTTATCATATTATCACTACTAGTATGTTTTTATTCATGAGTTTAAATATGTTTGTGGTGATTAGTTGGCTAATTTCTTGATTAAGTAAATGATCCTCAAATTAGCAAGCAACAAATGATTTTTGTGTTGTTTTTGCTTCACACAATCATAAAAACATTTCCTCCAACATGGTGGTGAAAGCATTTGACCCCTCTTGGATTTGGTGACTTTTTGGTTCTTAATGCTAGTTGACTTTCACTAATTACATGCTATTTGGAATTAGTGACTTTGACTAAGGAAATTGTTATGAGCTTCTCTAGCCATTTCAACAATTAAGAAAAGTCTAGGTAATCTCAAGCTCCTTTGATTTCTATAGCCAAATTAAGGATTTAAATCAAAGTATTGCACCATTGGATTCTAATGATATGTTCATCAAAAGTCAAAGTGAGGAAACTTTAAGTCAACCATCTCTCCTTTATTGATTTTGCATCAAACTCTTATTTTTGTTGCATTTGTCTATTTAAATCATAGTTAACTCTAGTTTGTTTCAAGTATTTCAAAACACCAACCCCCCCCCCCCCCCCCATTTTATTTTTATTGTCATTTTACAAGTATTTTTACAAAGAGATTTTTCATAGAGTTATAAATTAAACCAATCTCCGTGGATTCGATCCCTTTACCACTATACACTATTTTAGTGTGTAATATTTAGGGTTATTATTTGTGTTGACCTCGACAACCACCACATACAATGCTAAGCTCATACTATCAGGCATAACCTAAACAAGCTATCCTACTGCTGTCTACTTAACACTAGCAGGCAATTCACATAAGTTGAAGCACATAAATCCGGCACATAAGGCATCACTCCTAGACCCTTAGTCCTGTACTAGCATGATGTTCTACTGAACTGATAAACATTGCATAACATTGTATGGGTACTTTGGGGAATACTTACTTGAGCTCGGCCGGTCGCGCACATCACACACTTCGTTCTTTCTTAAAACTCTTTACTTAATCTTTTAGAAAACTTTTTTCTTTTTCGAAATCCTTTAATCCCTTGATTTGAGTTCAGACACCCACGAAGGTGTGTCCGAATCCCTCAAACCAGGGCTCTGATACCAACTTGTAACGACCCAAATTTCACGCCCAAAAATTTCATTTTTTTAAAATCAATACTTTGGAAAACATTTGTAAATAAAACATTGTCTGATCAAGCCATTTCATAACATACATCGTGTCTGAAAACCAAAATATGAAAACAACCCAATATCAAAGTACAAATCCCAGAACAAGTTCGTAAAGCGGAAAACGGTGTGTGTGTGTGTATGACGTGCCGCTACCGCGCCAGCTCCTTCCTCTTCGATGAAGAGGTACATGAAACCAAACTGAAAACTATAAGCACGAAGCTTAGTGAGTTCCCACATCGTACCACATACCATACAACCGCATAACATACATATATTGTCATGCATATCTGGGTGCCCGACCTACCCCTTCGGTCCTCTCGACCGGATACTGGCTAGCGTATCTGGGTGTTGGCCTCCCCTTCGGTCCTCTCGACCGGATGCTGACTAGCATATCTGGGTGCTGGTCTCCCGTTCAGTCCTCTCGACCGGATACTGGGGACTATTTCACCCCTACTACCACCGCATAACACATATCACATAATCTATCTAGCATGGCTGGGCATGACTACCCCTTCAGCCCTATCGACCGGAAATCTGGGGACTATCTCCCCTACTGTCACTAGCACATAACATCATATCATACTAGCACGTAAACATATCAGGTAGTAGCAAACCTAGATGAATATCACATAGACAATCATCTAATCATACAACTCCTACTAATGGGCCGACATTGTGGCCGTAGACCCACCGCTACTAAAGGGTAACTCACCTCGAAGTAGCTGTTGATCTGCGCGGGAACTGTCTATCTGCTGCTGCTGCTCCGGAAATCCTCCGGCTGTAATTCCCACAAAATAGTCCATCAAACACTGCTAACTGTCCTTAGGGTAAAATGACTACTTTACCCCCGACCAAGTCAAAGTCAAAGTCAACTACCAGTTGACCTGACTCGCCGAGTTGGATTGCCAACTCGCCGAGTCCCTATCCTTCCATTTGCTCTTACACTCGTCTCTACTCGTCGAGTTAGGCGATGACTCGACGAGTTTTCCTTCTAATGTACATCGACTGAATCTTCATCCGACTCGCCAAGTTGTATGAACAACTCGTCGAGTTCATCTTCAACTGATAAACAGGTCCTGGTCTTGACTCGCCGAGTTGTATGAACAACTCGTCGAGTTCATCTTCAACTGATAAACAGGTCCTGGTCTTGACTCGCCGAGTTGTATGAACAACTCGTCGAGTTCATCTTCATCCGCAAGAAGATTGCCTTGGACTCACCGAGTCCAATCTTGACCAATTCCATACAGTCGATTTCAGTGAGATCTAACACACCAAAACCATAGATCTGGCCTCCTAATGTTCACTTTATACATAAAGTTCCAAACTTGATGCACATGCATGGGGTTTTTAGCTAAAAAATCCATATAAAGTGTCCGACAATGTGCATGGGGCTCTCATGGCCCTAAAGTTGGCACCTTTATGCCATGAGACCCCTCTTAAGGTCCAGATCTGAAGTCAAAACCCACTCAACACTTCCAAATCTGAACTATGACTTAGAAATCCAAAGAGATCCCAAGTTAAAGATGAATAAACACATGGATGAGTCAAGACTGGGGCATTATACCTTGAAGCTGCTGAAAATGAAGTAAAATCCCTGGATATACTGGTCCCAACTCAAGTTCCAAGCTCCTTCCTTCCTTCCAAACTTAACAACCACACAAGAACACCAAAAATGGCCTCAACAAAGCACAAACGGCTAGGGTTTCAATGAGAAGTGTTTTGGGGAGCATAAGGGACAATATGGTCGTCATAACATTGCTTAAATAGGATGCAAACCCGCGGATTAGGGTTTTTGTCCGAACAGTACCTACTCGCCGAGTCCGGGACCCGACTTGCCGAGTCCATCACTTAAGTCCCGTGTCTTATCTCGCTTCTACTCGGTGAGTTGGTCCTTCAACTCGCCGAGTCCAAGGCCAAAAATGCAAATATTTAAAGAGTTAATTATAAAGAATACGTATCAAGAATCAGGTGCTACAGATTCAGTTGGGATGCTTGAAACCCTAATGGGCCTAGTAGAATCATAATGGGCCTAATGAACCATAATTGGTCAAAGGACCTAGTTATTGGGCCTATTAGGCTAATATGGGTTTGAAACCCTAATTAGGGTTTGGAAAACCCTAATGCCATGAAACCCTAATTTGGGACATATCAGGACCGCATCAGAATTATTTAATGAACTTAAAATATTAATTATTAACCAATTGCAATTAACCTAAGGCCAGGTGGGACTTAATGGATTAAGTCCTTAAGGTGTTAAGTAGGGACGCTTAACCCTAATTGTCATTTTATGTGAAACCCTAATTTCACTTGGGTTTATTGTTGGGCCTTTTATTGGGCCTTGATGATTGGGTTATTAATGGGTCATCCAAGATCAAGCAAATGGACTAGAATAATTAATGGGCTTTGAGGTAAGGCCCATATGAGGAGTTGGGCCAAATTTGGAAAATTAGGCCATAGATGGGCCATAGTTTGAGCCTTTATGATTATGTGATATTGGGCCATTAGAATGTTGAATGTTGGACTGGACTAAATGGTTGGGCCTTATGGTAAGACCTTATAAAGGTTTGGGCCTAATTTGGAAAATTGGGCCATGTGTTGGGCTTTGACCCATAGTTGACTTTTGGGCCTTTGGATTGGGCCTTAGGCTTGGATCAAGCTAAGATTGGGGTAAAGTAGTCTTTTACCCCAAGCATGAACTTATGATTATGTATTGGAACCCAATTATTAATTGGGTGTTGTTTTGATGTTGACAGTTCAGGAACTTGTCATCCAGCAGCTAGGGTTGGGTCTGCGGGACTTCAGCAGTGTGAGGTGAGTTACCTTCCAGTAGAAGTGGGTCTAAGGCACCAAGGTCGGCCCACTAGTAGTTGATTATAGTTGAGATGATTGTCTTTGTGATAATTGTCTGGTTTGCTACTATCTGGTATGTTTATGTGTTAGCATGATATGTTATATGTGATAGTTGTAGTAGGAGGGGAATAGTCCCCAAGTTCGGTTGTTAGGACCGAAGGGTAGGTCGGACACCCCAGATATGCCTGACAATATGATTATGTTATGATATGTGTGGTAGTAGTAGTAGTAGGGGTGAAATAGTCCCCGAAGTTTGGTTGTTAGGACCAAAGGGTAGGTCAGCACCCCAGAATGGCTTGACACGGGTAGGTCAGCACCCCGGAATGGCTTGACATGGGTAGGTCAGCACCCCAGAATGGCCAGACCGGGTAGGTCGGGCACCCCAGGATTGCCCGACAGTATGTATACTATGTGATTGTATGGTATGTGGTATGATGGGAGAACTCACTAAGCTTCGTGCTTATGGTTTTCAGTTTTGGTTTCAGGTACTTCGTTTTCAAAGTAAAGGAGCCGGCTCGATTGCAGCGCATCACACCATGGTTTTCCGCTCATGAGATCTTTGGGATTACACTCTGATATTGTTTTATGATAACATGTTTTGATTATTTCTAATTTGGTTTTGACATGACATGATATTATGGATGTTTTCTTATACTATTGGTTTTATAATAACTTATTTAAAAATGAAATTTTTGGCCTGTATTTTTGGGATGTTACGTTATAGGTGTGGATGACAACAATAAGATGGTAGGTTGGATATTGGCAACTTGATGGGATTCAATTTAGCTCTTTTGCTTTAAGTGAAATGGAGTTTTGTTAATAACAATAATATGTTGTGTGTGTCTGTTATTAATGAAAATTAATGATTGAATGGTGGGTTCGAGAGTTGTGTTAGTCGGTGTTTAGGATCTTGTATGTAGGCTCGGTTTTTGGATGTTGGCTCTCGATTGGATGTGACAAGGCCAACTTTTATTCCTCAAAAGAGGGTAGGAATTAATCAATTAATCATTTTTGGCATGAATGTTTGATTAGTGGTCAGATTCTTTCAATTAGGCTTCCAAGACTTTTTTTTTATCTTGGAGTAGATAAATAGTGTTTTATTTTTGTAAAGATGGTCAGATAGATGGTGGAGTTTGCAATGGAATATGCCAGTTCATGGGGGAGAAGAGAAATCTCAGCTCTCGGCCTTGTTGATTCTCTCAGAAGACTTAGGTTTTAGTGATGAGGGTGATCATTAGATGTGAGATATAAATGTCATAAGGTGTGCACAGTTAGTTCTACTAGAAGATGGATTTATGACATGTCAGAATTCCTAAGTTTCGAGAAAAGTGGATATTATTATTTGGTGTGCTCTATTGAATCGTCTTCATAATAGGGCGAACTTGTAGTACAATGAGATTGATATTCCTTCTATGGCGTGTCGTTTATGCTCTTTAGACGTGGAACAATTAGACCATTTGTTTGTTAGATGTGAGGTAGCAGCTAGGATGTGGAATGATATCTTTTATTTGGTTGGATATATATCCTATGGGTTTCAACACAAGTATTTTTTTCATGGCTTGATGATGCTAGGATAACGGTAAAGATGAAAAAAGGATAATTGAAAGGGTGTTTTATTGGCACTATAAGGTTTCCTTTTGAAGATTCGAGACTGACATGATTTATGGCACAAAAAGTTTATAAATAGGTTACTGTAGATTCGATTCGTGAATTTTCCTTACTTTGGTTATCTAGTCGTAACAAAATATTGGTTATTAATTGGGTTACCTGCTTACAAAACTCATATAATGTCTTATAATTGCTTTCTACCTTTGGTAAGTCTTTATTTTATTGGAATGATAGTTGTTTTTAAAAAAACCCTATGTTCATGTTACCTATCTACTTCAAACCATTACAAGACATTAACTTAGAAAACAGCAATGTAGCATTTTTTTTTCAAAAATGAAACATATTTATACAAACTAAAAGATACAACCTTCACATAAAAGAATCTCTTCATACAATTATAAAGCAAAAATATCAATTATTCAATCATAATCGACATTATTTAAAATATATATCAAAGATTAGCCATCCAATCTTTCATGAGTCATGGTACTCCATGGATATGACTTCAACAACTTAAAACTTCGAAACACATCTTTCCACGACTGCTAAATTAAGAAGTACACAACAAAATATTATATGTTGGCAAACATTTGGAAACATATACATCTTTCAAACCTATAGAATAAATGGATGTCTAAGCAATAAGAGCCCCACTTTTCAAAGAAACCATAAACACTTGATTTTAATTTACCTCTTATAATAGCAAACAATAAACCATAAACAGTAAATCCTAATTTACATATACTGCCAATTTGGAAAATCTTACTTGACCATTTGTGTTTCTACAATTTACCTTTCACATGATAGCCTTTGTGCTGGTCTGGCATGAGATCGTCAATGGATTCTTTACTCCTTTTTAGATAAGGAAGTTTTAAATAAAAAACAATCTGGACTCCCTTTTATTTACTAGAACTTCAAGGCCAAGTCAAGTGCATTCGACTTCACCAACACATCAATCACTACATAATACAACATGGTACTAGAACTACGACATGGTTAAAACGCCTCCAATCAATTGTGTTATTTTTTTGTTTTTTATTTTTATTTTTATTATTATTATAATTATTATTTTGGCAAAAAGGGATTTATATTCGAGACCCAAAAACAAATTTTAAAAAATCAAATTATTCATAGTTTTTCTATTTCTGCAACACATTCACGGTGATTGTGATGTTTATTGTTTAATCTAGTTTTCTCATGTTTTAGGTTGTGATTTAACGACAAATACCAACATTTTTCTAAAGGTGATTATGCTAACTCACCGCCCTTGGATTACAGGGCCGACGGTGTCTCTTGGGTCGCCACAATCCATTGAATATTGAAGGAAGGGAATTATGATCGTTAGTGGGCTTTGATTTCATTAGAGTTAAGTCATGAATGATTTTGTACAGCAACAACAATAATTATGTGTCTCTATCAACTTATTTTTCTTTCACATTACATAGAGTTAACTAGTAAGGTAAAAAATTTGATGTGATTGTTTTATAAACAGATATAGGAAAAACAGATTCCATATCTTTGAAATTGGTTTTGTCTTGCAATGGAAGTATAGTTATATGCAACAAGAGAGAGAGACAGAGACAACGTTGGTCGAGTGCCCAACTCTTTCATTCTTAATGGTTGAGTCATAGGTGATCATTAGAGAAGCAACCTAGTTTATCGGATAGGATTTTTTTTCTCCTTTTATTATCAGGGGAGTAAGTAGAGTTAGAATCCAATTTAAATAATATATTATGCGATGATACATGTGTTATTTTATGATATATAGAGAAAACTAAAATAACACTACTTATATACGAACCTTATTAAGTAAATGATATGAATTTGATTACTATTTAATAAAGCATTCAAGATATCTTTCTTTGACATAAATCAAACTTTAATTTGGTGGAAGACAAACTAATTTTGGCAATTAGCTTGAAGTGGAGATCATAGGATGGTGAGGTGGTCCAATTTTGTTAGCGTGAAGTGGACATCATATATAATATAAATTATATATACCTTTTAAATACGAGGGAAAAAGATAGTTTTAATTTTGGTCTTTATATTTGTTATTATAATTTTTTATTTGTATCAATTATAACTAGTAAAAAAAATCGGGCTTCGCCCCAAGTCCTTTTTATCAATCAAGGCATTGTATTTCGAAAAGTTTTGCCTATGGACTGAACTACATTTCTTTTTAATGGATTAGAACTCACCCTAGTATGTGATGAACTTTCAATTTCTAGTCTATAAAAACATGCTCCTAACAGGCTAACACATAGGTGATTCTTTTATGCTTTGTATTTGCTGTTGCTGCCACTTGATTTCCAATGCATGCAAAACGTATTAAATATATGGTTGTTAAAGTTCATTGTTGTCTCCAAAAGAAAAAATATGATGCAGTAGTAGTATCTATATCGAGAAAAAACAAAACGAAAATTATTAACAAATAATATATATTAAAAAAAAAAAAAAAACCGGGTTGTCATGTTTTAACAAACAATTCCAATGAAGAATGAAATGCCCTAAATTTCAATCTAAAATTTTTGATTAAAACTTGAAGTATTTATTTAATTCACAACTGCAATATGCGATGCACTCGAGTTGTGTCTCTCCTTTAATACAAGAAAATCTGTAACATGTAAACCACAAATCGTACACACAAAGCTTAGTGAGTTCCCCAAAATATCACACACAACACATCACAAATAAACAATTATGAGTTATCAACAACCGTGGGACTATCAACAGTCCCAGTTGGCTAACAGAACGCCCGATGGGTTATCAACAACCCTGGAGACTATCAGCAGTCTCAGACACATATAAACAGAATAACACAATAATAACAAATAGACCCAACTGGTCATCATGGATATTGCTATTCTACCACATAGGCTCATACAAACATGCAAGAGTCACAAAGACAGCTAGCATCATAGATACATAATTTAGTGAGCTGACCATTCGTGCCTTTCACACACGAGCACCAGGAGAAGACTCACCTGAATCGAAGAACCCTGAAACATTACGACATGATTATTGGATTAGGTGTCTAATCCCATAACTATAATTGGTATGAACTTGAATTGATAGTAACACAGTCCTTTTGGGTTGCCCTCAAACCTAACAATTGGACATGATGATTTTTGGAGAAAGAGGTTGATTTATTATTTGATTAATAAATTAAAATAAATAATTTATTAATATATTATGAGAATAATATATTAATTAGAAATAATAATATTTAATTAATAACTAATCGGAATTAATTTTGGGATTAATTAAAAGTGCATGGTCCAAAGTGCAATTGTTCAATAGTTGAACAAAAAAGGCTCCAAAACCTTCCTAGTATAGCCATGGATAGTTTCAGAGGGGATATTATAGGGTTTCTAGAATATCCCATGTGGATAATTAGGAAGTAGATAATTACCAAATTTGAATTAATATTTTTTAATTCAAATTAGGGTTATCTAGGATTTCCTACTTGCACTATATAAAGGCTCCATAGCCTTCATATTTCGGCCATCTCTTCTCCTTCTAGGGTTGGCCGAAATTGTACTCACCTTTCCTTTCTATCTCCTCAATATCCTTCTTGCTAGCTTGGGTGTGAACCATTAGAGGCACGACGCTTGTGGTGGTTGCTTCAAAATCTTCAACAAACCAAGGATCATTGTTATTTTCTATAATAACAATAAGGTATCTAATCCTAAATCTTTTATGTGTTTTTCGAAAATTGCCTAGGGTTTCTCGGGTTTCCTTTTGATGTTCTTATTTATAGGTTCAATAGTGAAAACATATATCTTGTTTTGGGATTCCATGCACACTTAAGAGTTTTAAGTTTGCTTTGTTATGCCTAAAACCCATCAGTGATATCAGAGCATTAGGTTTGTTTTCAATTGAATTTGCTATAATTGTTGAATTTGATCAAATTAGGGTTTATGGCAATTAAACCCTATAAGGCCACAAATTTCAAAATTGGATTAGGGTTTCTTGCCCCCTAAGTTTCGAAATTAGGGTTAGGGTTTTGAAACCCTGACCCTCTTCCTCAAGAAATTCAAAATTAATGTAAGGATTTGAATCCCTTACCTTCCTCCCCAAGCTATTTTCAAAATTTGATAAGTAATTAGGGATATTTTAAATTTGGTAATTATCGTACTTAAAATTGGATAAATCCTATACCTAATTTTCGAAAATCTAGGGGTATAAGGATTATGATTAAATTAATTAATTAATTTAATTGGATAATCCTTATTTTATTTAATATAATTAATTAAATGTTAATTAATAGATAATTATTAAATCATTTGGTTTATTTTTAAATTTAAATTAATTATTTAATTTTCGAAATTTAAATATATACCTAATATTTTGAAATAGTTATTTAAAATACACCTTATATTATACTATATGTAAAATTAAAAGTTTAATAAGTCCTATATGTATAAGCCTAAGTCAGTCAAACCGCTAGTACGCCTCATTCACGAAGCCATACTATAAGGGGAGTTTAAGGAAGCGGCCTACAAAATGACTGCCAATTGGAATCCGTTCTTACCCACCACTCTCTTGTATGGCGGAGGGTCGTTAGCCGAAGGGGTTTTGTAACGACCCAAATTTCCAATAAATTTTTTCATTTTTAAGTAATGAAATCATTTCCTTAAAATATAAAATTCCAATCATATTTGTTTTCAAAATCCATAACATCAGACAATTTGTTATTAATATCATAGTGTCCCCAATAAAAACACCAGAGAGTGCATGGCGCGCCATCACACCAGACTCTTGCCCTTAGATCATGAAGTACCTGAAACAACCAACAAACTGTAAGCTAACGCTTAGTGGTTCTCTATAACATACCCCACACAATCCACATAATCACATAAACCATATCAGCCATATAAGCTACATAAGTCATGCATATAAACATAAAAGGATGCCATGTAAGCCCTCCAAGGTCTTACACTGGGTGCCACTGGAACCCCCACGCGATCTTAACCCACTGCCATGGGAACCCCCACATGGTCTTAACTACCTGCCATGGGAACCCCCACATGGTCTTCGTTAACTGCCATGGGAACCCCCCACATGATCTTCACTAACTGCCATGGGAACCTCTATATGGTCTTACGTAACCAAGGAAATATCGTACAAGCTAAACATGCGAACATACTAGGTTGCAATGGAAACCTTCTAAGGTCTTACACCGAATGCCATGGGAACCCCCGCAAGGTCTTAGTCCACTGCCATGGGAACCCCCACATGGTCTTCACATAATACCTAACACACTAATAGCACGTATGCAATAACATCCCAACTAAATAACATGGGGCGGCCTTAGTGCCTTCGACCCATTGGTATGGTGAGGAGACTCACATCAATTGCAAACTGTAGTTGAATAGATCTAAGCTCCGAGTATCAGCTTTGTCACTTACCTGATTATAAACAACTCCTTAAATACAAATCAACCCTTCAAACCCTCAAAAGTCAACCCTGGTCAAGGTCAAAGTCAAAGTCAACGCTCCAAGTTGATCTAACTCGTTGAGTTACCCTTTAACTCGTCGAGTCCACCCTAAGTTAAATACGCGATATTGTGATCCACTCCTTGAGTTCTTATATAACTCGTTGAGTTCTCCTGTTTTTCAACAGAATCGGGGTAACCCCAACGCAACTTGCCAAGTTCTTCAGTCTGTCAACCCACTTAATGCATTAAGCCATTTTTCTTGAATCCAAAGGTTCCAAACCTTAGATCCCCATTCATAGAGATGCCCAGAAGGGTAAAGTTTCCAACTTTACCCCCAATGATCATCTAATAAGCTCTAACCCGAACCCTAGTTCCTTTAAGGAAGGCCTTGACCCATTAAGCCCTTTAAACTCTCATCCCAACGTCCTAAAACACATATCTAATGTCCAAAGGTGGAAAAATGACGTAAAGTTTCTACCTTTACGTCCATGCATACTTGTAACACTTATTATTATTTAGACTATTATTATTATTATTATTATTATTATTATTAAATGTTTTACAAAATATTTATCACATATACCTTTATAAATACATAATATGTATAAATATGTTTTTCCATAAATAAGCTTTTGTATAAATAAGTTTTTTGTATGCATAAATATGTTTTTATGCATAAAAACGTTTAAAAATGTCTTTATAAATATAGAGATACTTAATAAAATAATTATATACATATAAAAAAAATTATATACACAAAACATATGTATACATTTAAAAATAATTTTTATACAAATTTGATACGTAAAAAGCATACCAAAGTAAGCAAAAATCAATATTAACATGTATAAATACATATAATATATGTATATAAACAATTATAAAATTATATATATATATATATATATATATATATATATATATATATATATATATAATTAAATACATATTTAAACGTATACTAATGACAATAATAATAATAATAATAATAATAATAATAATAATAATAATATCAGCAATAGACATTATATTAAATGCATGAGGGGCATATACACAAAACGAAACATTGTTCAGCCTAGTTGTATAAGGGGTGCGATGTTTGATTACACAGTCACGTGTAAGGATGAAAGTGGGTCCAAACCCGGATCGGATGGACCCGAACCCGGAAAACCCGGAACCGATTAACGGGATTTTGTAGAACCGAAAACCGGACCGGTATATAGGAACCGGTTCTGGTTCGGTTCCAGGTAAAGTGGGTCTAAAACCGGAAAACCCTGAAACATCAAAGTGGGTAGGTTGGAACCGGATAAAGTGGGTTTAGAATCGGAAAACCCGGAAAAACCGGAATTTTTTGGTAATTACTTACTACTTAGTGGGTTGAACTTTGAAAAATTTCATGTTTATATCCCGACTTTGGGTGATTGTAACTCATTGAATATGAAACCAAAATTAACAAAATTATGGTATAAAATCATGTACAAACTCTAAAATACACTCTGGAAATAACCGCATGTCAATCCGACTTTAAACGAATGAGATTTTCATGTGTTAACATTTTCACATAATACAAAGTACAAAAACAAATAGCTGAAAAGTTGAAAATTTTCATTTTTGATATCCCGACTTCGGAGGGCTGTAAATCATTGAATGTTAAACAAAAAATGACAAAATTATAATCTAAACTCATGTACAAACTGTAAACTACAAGTTGAAAAAAACCACATGTCAATCTGACTTCAAACGAATTAGATATGCATGTTTTAAAACTTTCACCGAATACAAAAAAACTGAAAAACTAAAAACTTTCAGCTTTGATATCTAGACTTTGGAGGACTGTAAGTCAACGAATATAATACTAAAAATACCAAATTTATAGCCTAAAATCATGTACAAATACATGTTGGAAAAAACCTCATGTTAATCGGAGTTGAAACGGATGAGATATGCATCTTTTAAACGTTTCACAAAAACCGGTTCAGACCCTAAAAATGGTTATGGTTCCAAACATCAGTTCCGGTTTTTAGACCCGGTTTACCCGGACCCGATAGACCCAAACCCGGATTACCCGGAAGGTCGGAACCCGGATAAAGCCAATTTTTAAAACAGGAACCAGTTCCGGTCCGGTTTTCCGATTCTAAATCTCATCCTTAGTCACGTGTTCGAAACCTACTTTTAGATTATCTTTGCGTCCCCTCTTTTTATTTCTGTATCCTTTTTAGTAAGGGTCCGTCACTTCAGCGCCAATGTGGCGCTTCATCATCCAACAAGAGTTTCTATGTGCCGCGCTACCTGTATAGTAACCGGTAATACAACCTAGTAACCTGTCAAAAGGTTAAAATTGCAAAATTTAGGTTTAGTGAACCTAAAAGTCACCAAAAGATAAAACCAAATATTTTTTGAAAACTGATGGACTTTTATGACATTAGTCCTAGTTTATTTTAAGTCTTAATTGGTCTAACCCATACATATGGTCGAAATGTAGCCGAAAGTGTTCTAAAAACTCCCAATATGATTATTATAACGAATAACTCTATATTTAATTCATATATAATAGTGTTTGTAAAATAAAACATGTTTTTTTTTTAATTTTGAGTTTTGCGTCAACTTAAATATGCATATATTAAAGTATTTGTAAGTAAAACATGTTTTTTTAGTTTTGAGTTTTGCGTGAACTTAAAGTTTCCTTGCTTCTTCCGGCTGGAAGACCATTCCATGATCGTTAATTATATACTCAATCAACTATACACCACCAAAGTTTCTAATCAATTTTCTAGAAGCCATATACAAACAAAATTAACCCACTAATCTCATGGAACGCAATTTGATGAAATTAAAAGTAAAACCCACCTTTCTTTAATAGTATATAAATATATATCTATATATACACACACATATCCGTAGATAAGGTTCAAATTTGTAAATTACAAACCCTCAAACAATCTCCTTTTGAAGTTTTCATAATCATGGCTCTTAAAGATCATCTGTATCTCGAGGAACCATTAGCAGATCAAAACCCGAACGCAACCATGCAAGATAATCTTGCTGATGAATCAGAAGAGACAGTTTCTCTATGTGATCTTCCTATTTATGGCTATGATACTAATAATTACAACGTTACTGATTCTGAAGACTCCATGATAGGCGATGAAAGCTTTGAGTTTTTCAGTGAAGAGTGGGTAAAGAAGGTTAAAGATTCGAATCCAAAGGAAAGCATCGTTTTCTGTGGAAATTTGATTCTTCCAAAACAACCCATCTCCAGAAACACCCAAGAATTCGATAAACGCAATCATGGAAGCACAAAACATGATTTAACTTCTGGTTCTGGCCGAAACATTGAATTTACCAAGATCAGACCCATGAACAAAGGGAGAAATCATGGCACCTATGGCGAACATGAAAGGAAAAGGGTGGCGTCAGGGTCAAAGAAGTCAAGGTGGTATTATTATGGGGTTGGATTGGCTGGGATTCCGGCGGAGATGGACTTAAGTGCCATTAAAAGCAGACAAAACAGGCGCCAGCAAAATAGTTCGGATAGGACAGAAGGCGGCTTTGAGAAGGAGGAGAGTGGTGGTTTCCGCCATGCAAAAGGGTTGGGCAGGTTGATTAGAGACTTTAGATGTAATGGTCAAACACAAGCAACTAAGATGGTGAAAGCTTCGCTTGTTTACATTCCAAGGGTTGAGTAGGTTGATAAGAATAGAGTTTTTCTCCGTTCTTCTGTTATTGCTGTAAAGTGCAAACTATAATGATTTTTTTTTTTTTTGAAAGGGCAAACTATAATGATACTAGCTAATTTTTATCCATTGTGTAGCATGCTTGAAAATCTACAAGAATTTTATTTATTCTTTAAATTGTAATTTAAATATACACATAGTGAAAAATTTCTTGCAATTATATATGTTGTTACAAATAAAAGGATGGCAAGAGAGAAAGAAAACATAATATTGGATCAAACCAAGATAATAACAAATCTGAGATCAAATTGTCGAATTGTAAAATGCGAGCATATCAACTTAATTAACTAGATGGTGCTCCGAAGTAGTAGACAATAACATCCCAAGCATGTGACATCTCAAGCGGCCTCCGTAAGTCATGTTTCATCGACTTGTCCAATCAGTTTACGCCGGTAGCTAGAGTTGTATAATCGTTTTCTAACCATAGAAACCAGAATTTTTTTGTCATTTTAATCCATGCTTCATATGTATGATTATAGATAGTAATATTTTGGAAATGTTGGTTTTCACTTGGGATATCAAACATTCCATATACTCTCAAGCAATGTTGTTTACTTTTTTTATTGTCGAATTGGTAGCGATATTTGGTTTTGGTTGAACGGTGTCCTTCGTCCAAGGTTGAGGGTCAAGTTTTATTGGAGCTAGACAAAATATGTAGTTTAGGATTAGATTGGTGTGTGTAAGTTGTTCTAAAAAAGATTACTTAAATATTTAAGTGGTGTTTGTTTTTTATTTGCATATCTTCTTGGTCTTGTTTGTGTGCACCGTACGGACCACATGCCGACATTAACTTTTGCACATTGTTTTTTTTTAAAAGACCACAAACCTAAAAGTTTGCATGTCTTCTTCTTGGTCTATATGTGGACTAAAGTACCTATTCAAACATTTTCTAGCTTAAAACACTCTTCCTATTTTAGTCATTTTAGATCAATGACATAATTATATTTGCGTTCAATTATATTATGTTGTATACCTAAAATCAAATTATAAATCGTAAACAATGATTAAAATAATTAATATTTTTTGTTTGAATGTCTCCTATGTTGTATACCTAAAATCAAATTATAAAGCGTTAACAATGATTAAATAATTAATATTTTTTGTTTGAATGCCTCCTATTTGTAATATTTCTTCATTTTAACTACAACGAAATACAATAAATATCAAATATTCTATTAATTCATATCATTTTACTTTATTTTATATATATATATATATATATATATATATATATATATATATATATATATATATTACGACACATTGTTTAAAAATGATACAATTATCATATTGTCATAAAATACAAAATACTTTAGATAGACACATTAATCATAATCTAATGTGACAATAAATAAATAAAATAGAAAAAATGGTTATGAAAAATGAAAGCCTTATACAATAATACATAAAATTTGATATAAATTTGTTAACTGTTTATAATAAATTCATAAAAAGTTCTAAGTTCAAAAGAAAATTATTATTGAAAATATTGATTAAAGATAAAATATGTGGTTTATCATTTTGTTGATCTCTATGAATAAGTAAGAAATGGTCCATATAATTTCAATATGGAACTATTAAATGAACTAAAATTGAAAGAAATTTGAATTTGATGAAACATTTTAGTGTTGTAAAAGTAGAACTATTTTAAATTTAAATATTGAAAAACCTTTTTAAATTAAAAAAAAAAACAATTTATTTTAACAGTATGCAAATGTTAAAAAAACAAACATTTTTCTTCCAACCGAAAACATTTTGTCTACCTCTTCTTACAAAAATCTAGCCATATTGCACGTCTCAATTTAAATCTTTGATTATCTTCTTGACAACTACTAGAGATTATTGTCTTATCTTTTTTTTAAGGGATTTGTCTTATCTTTCTTACAACTTGAACCCTTGTTTAAGTTAAGTCTTTATAAGGAGATGAGCAAATATGACTTTCAACTTTACAAATAGAATCAAGAGTAGATTACAAGAATGGTTGGTTTGAGCTAATTTATATGTTTGGTCTCTAATTTATATTTTTAACTCAGAAGGCCACTATAGTTTGTTTTTGTTGCGTGCTTGATCCTCGTCTTACATAAAAGGACTATTTTGCCCTTAATTTTTTTAATTTATTTAAATTAAGGTAAGGTGAAGTGGAAATGGGGTTGGAGGTGTGTTTATTTAAATAAATTAAAAAATCAAAGGAAAATAGTCTTTTTAGATAAGACAGAGACCAAACACTCAATAAAAACAAACAGTAAAAACCTTCCGAGTTAAAAGAATAAATTAAGGATCAAACGTAAAAATTACCCCTGAAAACCATTCATGTAATTTACTCTAGAATCTAACTTACAATTTTATCTTCTTAAGATATTGTCCTGGACTAATAGTCCATACAAACCGCTATTGAGACAATTTGCTTAGACTTTTAATAATTTCAGTCTGGCATGGGAAAAGTTTATAGCATGGTGTCATCGTCAAATCCGATAAATAAATAGGTAGATACAAAAATATTTCTCCAACGTGTTCATCACATTTAATAAATAAAGAATGTTTATAAAGAAAAAATATTATATTAAAAATCATTTTAAATGAATTTTAAAGGAAAATTTTGCAATCAAGATATACAACGACTTTTGTTGCTAAAGGGTTTATAATATTCCTGATAAACGGAAATTGGGAGGCAAAGATTCCCACCTACCCTAAAACCATGACATGTCGTCGTTAATAGTTAAGCTTTTCAACTTGTTTTAAAAATATATTTAACCAACTCATGTCATAGAGTGATAACTATGTGTTGTTTCTTGTGATCAGAGTTTAGTAGTTGATGATCGGAATTTTATATAGGAGATCGAGGATTATTATGAGAAAGACACACTCAAAGACACATCTAAAATATTGTTAATGTTCTGCGATTGACATAACACGTAGACTCTATGACAGATTGATATAGGTCGTTCAGATGATACAACTTACTATTTTTTATGTGTTGTTTCATACTGGACAACATTAAAAACCATTTCATCTTGTAGTAGTACGTTTATAATTTTCACATCTCGAACATGGAAGGTGAAGACTATCGTCTTAGCTCTCTTCTAGAGGAGATATACGTGGTCTCAATAACTTACTAGAAAATCATAACTTGATAGTGACTGATATACGTATTTTAATGAATCTCTAGAAGATAAAACAAATAGAGATCGATGGAAAGAGAAACTAGATTAGATTTCAATAATTGGGTGGTCATGTTACGTGACGTGTGATATTTTTCCATAAAAATGAAAAATCAATACAAATGTGTAATATATATATCAAATTAAAAACATTATATTATTGACGGACTTGCTAATTCATTGTAGTCATCGTATTCAAAATTTTAATTATAAAGTAATTATTGTTTGTTTTGTATAAATGCCGGAGAAAATTATATATTATGCTCGCAAAGGGAAGAAATGCGAACACACACGTTGTATAATACAAATTACAAATATCATATTCTTTAATAAGTTATTTACAGTGCTAAATTTTAAATACATTACAAAAAATTCTTTTGAGAAAGAAACTTTAAACAAGGAAACTAGCCCCGATGAGTCCATGTTGGTTGAAGAGTAAAAATCAGGGCTGTGCATGAGTCGGTTTGGGTCAGTTTTGACCTAAAACCGAACCCAAACCGAAAATAATCGGTTTTTGAAAATTCAAACCCAAACCAATGGGTTCGGTTTATCGGTTTTCGGTTTTAAACTTCGGTTTCACGGTTCGGTTTCGGTTTTATAATTCCAACCAAATCTAAAACTTATTTCTTAATCCCAACTCAACCATCAACTATATAATGGAGAGGTCAAGCGATATTTAGATATCCCAAGCGATGTGGGACTCAATCAAAGTTAGAGATAATAGAAAGAAAGAGGGTAGCGAGCTTATATAAAAGAGAATATTGGCTGAGTTTAGTAATGGGGGCGATGTGGGATGAAGTTAACTCAGTGCCAAAATAAAATCAAGAAAAACGACGCTGGAAAGATTCGAACCTGTGTCGTTTCAAACGATCACCGAACGCGTTAACCAGTGGGACAATGCTTCAGTTTGTGTTTATAACCCAAGAATTACATATATATATACACATATAACTCACAGAATACATATAACATATGAAATTCGGTTCGGTTCGGTTTCTTTCGGTTTTACCAAACCCAAAAACCGAACCCAAACCGAAAATTTCGGTTTTTGAAAATTCTAAACCCAAACCGTCGGTTTATGCTTCGGTTTCGGTTATCCGGTTTTCGGGTTCGATTTTGCTCACCCCTAGTAAAAATTCACACAAGAGGTCCAGGCTGAAACAATGGTATACCCAAAGTGTTGTTAGTATTCAACAATGAATTTCTTTTCTTTTAAAGAACAAGAAGAATCGAATGCAAAGATATTGTATTCATAAAATTTGTTAGAATGAAAACCGTTGTTGGACCGAAAACCAATCATACATACTTATAAAGCTAACATTTTTTCTTGAATCTCATGCATTTGAAACCCCCTTTCTTTTTTCCTTTCACCACATTCATTTGAAACTCCCATGACTTTTCAATTTCTTTATAATAATAATTATAATTTGGTAATTAGGTTAAATAAATATCAAATCAAAAGTGTATTCATATATAAACTAAATTTCAATATTAAAATAATATCTTTAATTCTACTTATAAAATTATGTTTTTTAACTTTTAACATATTATACTTAATTTATTAGTTTTAATATATTGTTGGATGTAAACCATTATCATTTTAAAGGTATAATTTTTGAACAATTTGTATAAAATACTTAAATTATTAATTAAAATATAACATTATAGGCTCAACTTAAATATAAATTTTATTTAACTTAAACAACCCAAAGATTATTTTACAAATAGTTAAAAGTGATAAATTGTAGTGTCTTTCTAATATTGATTGTAAGTTGGTTAATAAGGTTAAATAAATATCAAACCTAAAGTGTAATCATAAATAGACTAAATTTCAATTTTAAAATAATATATTTACTTCTATTTATAAAGTTATGTTTTTAAATTTTAACATATTATAATTAATTTATTATATTTAAAATGTTGTTGCATGTAAACCATTATCAGTTTAAAGCTACAATTTTTGAACAGTTTGGACAAAATACTTACATTGTTAATTTAAATATAACATTACAGTGTCAACTTAAAGATAAATTTCAGTTCCACTAAAAAAACAAATAATATTTTGTAAATAGTTAAAAGTGATAAATTATAGTGATAAATGCAAAAACTAAATTGTAATATCAGTTTAACTAAAATATTTCTTAAATATATTTATATAATCGTTAAAAATTTTCAAATAAGTAGCTTAAAATAACTTATAATAAAAATAGTTAAAAATAACTCTAGATAAATGATTATATTATTACCTTTAAAATCAAAAAATAATGTTTGATGTTTTAAATAATTATAATGATAGAAATTAAAACATTAAGCAAATAAATTTTATAAAATTAGTTAAAAATAACAACTATAAATAATATTAAACCATATACAATATTTAATTTTATTGATGTGTAACTCGCGAGTAGAAATCATTCAAACGATTGAGATCATGACGTTATAATAGATTTATATATTATCATATAATTCAAAATAATCAATATATTATATCAAATTAATATACAAATTATTATATCAAATTTAACAACAACATTAGTGTTATATTTTAAAAAATATATATTCGTAAAGACTTCAACTATATAGGTGTTTCTGCGCATTACAATGTCAACTCAAATATAAATTTCAGTTTCATTTAAAAAACTAAAGAATATTTTGTAAATAATTAAAAGTGATAAATTGTAGTGATAAAAGCAAAAACTAAATTTTAATTTCAATTTAAATAAAATATTTCTTAAATATATTTTTATAATCGTTAAAAGTTTCTAAATAGATAGCTTAAAATAACTTACAATAACAATAGTTAAAAACAACTTTATATAAATAATTATATTGTTACCTTTAAAATAAAAAAACAATGTTTGATGTTTTAAATAATTATAATGATAGAAATTAAAACATTAAGCAAATAAATTTTAAAAAATTAATTAACAATAAAACAACTATAAATAACATCAAATCATATATTATATTTAATTTTATTCATGTGTAACTCGCGGGTAGAAGTCATTCAAATGATTGAGATTATGAAGTTATAATAAATGTATATATTATCATATAATTCAAAATAATCAATATATTATATCAATTTAGTATATACAAATTATTATATCAAATCTAACAACAACGTTATTGTTATATTTAAAAAAATCATATATTTGTAAAGACTTCAACTATATAGGTGTTTCTGCGCAACGCGCGAGCATTCGCCTAGTTATATATATATATATATATATATATATATATATATATATATATATATATATATATATATATATATATATATATGGGAAAAGTGAGTATGTGGCTGTCATGTATGTAATATTAGGTATAGAACTATCAAAATTGACTTCATTTTGATTAAATAAACACAATTTTTGACATTGTTATTTTCTTCCTATTGCTTTTGAGATCATATTATTTATGATTTCATAATTTATCCCCAACATTTATGTATTTCGAATGTGTTTTTTATATTAGATATCTTGTAGGTTTCATAAATTTTCTTTAACACCAACCATATGTATACTTGCATGGTTCTTTTTGATGTGTTATTGGAAGAAGTTTATTGTGTTTTTAATGAATAATTTCAATCGTTCACTATAATTTTTATTTTAAATTTGAATATGAAGATTTATAGGTAGTTGATAATGTATTCTTATACATAGTTTGTGTTGCAAAATTAAAAATTTAAAACTCCATAAAAGTATGTACAAAGCCTATCATCTTGTCTAATAGAGAATACAAGAAAGATGGTAGAGAGATTTGGTCGTATTTTGTTAAAACTATGTAGTTTTTAATGGTTGTATACCTAATATTAGGTACATAACAGCCACATATTCTCTAAGTATATATATATATATATATATATATATATATATATATATATATATATATATATATATGAAATTTTTTGGAAAAGACTTGTATACTTTTAAATTTTCATTTGAAAAACTAATACTTAATTTTTTTTATTTCGAAAGACCGTCGACATTTATAAATGTTTTCAGAAAAAAAAAATCTTGACATGTTACACCATATTAGCAAATCATCATTAAATGTCAAAAAAAAAAAAAAAAAAAAAAATCTCGTAAACAACAAATTTGATATCTTGGTTTACTCGTTAGCATATAACATCAGATCGCTTGGAAAATCTAAAACATAAATTGTTGTCATTATTTGTGGCTTGATGTGTGATTAAGAACCAGAAAAAGAAAAAAGGTACACAAAAAGATTTAATTGGAAGATGGAGGATACAAGAGAAAAAGAGGGTAAATTGGATAATTCATGAGTAGATTACAAAGTAAATCCATTCTGTAAAGTTCACAAAAATCAACGAACGTATGAATATGTTTGATCTTGATTCTTTGTAATTTGAATTATAGAATTAGTGGGTGATACATCGTGTATATCTCCGACATTGGAGATGGTCATCGGGGATGGTGATCGATGAAGTTCTTAATATGGAAGGAAGGGGTATGGGTATCCAAATAATATTAAAATAACTAAGGTTAATTGTCTAAATAATAGAATAAAAATAAAAAGGAGGAAATAAGAAAAGAAAAAGATGTTGAGTAAAATGGTCTTTTTATATTGACCAAGTATGTTTAATGTAATTTCTTTAAATCATACGATGAGTTTTGTCGAAAGATTGGTACAAGATATAAATAATTTCGCTATTTATATTTTTTAGTTATTTAAAACTGTTTATTAGTTTATTTTTAGGACGTTGCTATACGATACCTTTCTTATTAACTGTATCCCAAAATCCCTAAGGCTTTGGGGAGTGGTCATATACATACTACCGAAAAAATGTTGCCACATATACGTCACACTCAACCCACCACCAACCTACTAAAGATTAGAAATGGTTACCACTTTAGAAATTTTTTTTTTTTGAACATTATATTAATTAAAAAGCATAATTTATAACATACATTAATTTTTTAAAACATAAAAAAATAAAAACACATTTCATTAATTAAAACATAGAAATTTAAAACTTAAATTTGTAAAATTAAAAATTACATTGTCTAAATAAAATAAAAATTAAAAAACATAGAAAAATTCTAATCGTAGTCATTGTCGTCATCGGTATCATCCACCTCGTCGTCGTCATCATCATCCTCCTCATTGTCACCATCGTCATCCTCGTCGTCTTTACCGTCATTTTGTCCTTGAAATTGTCGTTCCCATATGTATTCAGTCAAATCATGTCGTAGATTGTGATGTGTTTCATGGTTTTCTATTTCCAAAACCCTTGAAAAGTATGTCGGGCTGCCAACTTGTATTACTACAGGTGGATTAAGTATATCGTTTGTGGTATATGAGCAAATAGCCCTACCCTCTTCTTATATTATCATGTTATGTAAAATAACACAAGCAGTCAACACCGTCCTCAATTTTTCTCTGTTCCATGTTCGTGTCAGATGTTTGATTATGTGTCACTTTTGTTTGAGGACTCCAAACGCCCGTTCTATATCCTTCCTTGCAGATTCTTGTGCTAACTTGAACATTTTCCGTTTATCGTCGGCCGGAAATGTGTATGACTTGACAAATGTTGCGTATTCTGGATATATCTCATCACCTAGGTAATACTCATATTTGTATTCATTTCCATTGACAACATATGACATTTCTGGTGCTTTACCTTGTAAAATATCGTTAAATATCGGAGACGCTTGGAGCACATTCAAGTCATTGCTTGATCCCGACCATACCAAAGAATGCATGCCAAAACCATATATCATTTGAAACCACCGCCTCCAAAATAACAGTCGGCACCCCATGATCACCTCCCGTGAACTGGTCACGCCACGCGTTGGGACAATTTGCCCACTCCCAATATGTAAAATCAATGCTACCAAGCATCCCTGGAAAACCATGTTTTGCTTGATGCGCGACATACAACTGTTCGACATCGTTTTTAATCGGATGTCGCAAGTATATGCACGGTAAAGCTCTATGACATACTCACAAAATAAATATGTACACTCTCGACCCGCCCTTTCAGACATTTTCAGATACTCATCTGATGCGTCCGCGGTGATGCTGTATGCCAATTGTCTAAGAGCGGCCATACATTTTTGTATCGTACTAAAACCGCGTTTACCTATAGCATCCCATCGTAATTGAAAAAAAATTCATAATTACGTGCCAAATCTCTAGCTATACGTAAAAATAAATTTCTACTAATACGAAAACGTTCTTCGAATTTTGATAGATCATATAAACTATCAACGGCAAAATAATTATGTACCAAAAGTGATGGGTTTTAGCCATATGAACATTCATATGTGCACATACAAACCCTAATGTTTGGATCTAGGTTTCTCTAATTGAACATACATTGAATCCAAGACTTCTAATGACTATTAGAGTATAATAACATAAGAAATCAGATTTGAAAGATTACCTTGAATCACTTGCTTGAATCTTCTTGTCCTTGGAGCTTTAGAGTCACAATTGTCACTCCTCTAATGGCTTACAAACACCAACTAGCAAGAGGATGATTATAGAGAGAGGAGAGAGGAGCTAGAAATCAGCCAGGGTTCTTCCAAAGGCAAGAGTGTCGATTTCATCAACCCCTTGGGTCTATTTATACTTGTAAGGCTCCTAGGGTTTCACCCTTAAAACCCTAATTGGATAACTTAGGCCCTAAGCAATCAAATCCCCTAATGATAAGCCTTGGACGATTTTAAGGTCTATCCAAAGCCCTCAAAACCGTCCCCCTTTATCCTTAAGGGATTATAGCCCAAAATACAACTATCATTCAATTGACAGTTTATGCCCCTTTATTCAATTAATCTCTTTAAGTCACCAAATTAATTCCTAATTAATTTATGACTTATATTAATCAAATAATAATATTATTATTCCTTATATTATTCTC
Organism: Lactuca serriola; assembly: GCF_051521515.1. Lineage (NCBI taxonomy): Eukaryota > Viridiplantae > Streptophyta > Magnoliopsida > Asterales > Asteraceae > Lactuca > Lactuca serriola. The sequence goes on along the minus strand of NC_136415.1, from coordinate 26,076,924 downwards.
ATAATATATATATATATATATATATATATATATATATATATATATATATATATAGTATTTCTTCTCTCATTATAAATCATCCTGTCAAGTTGCTATGGTGAAGGCAACCCAAAAGGACCATGCACAACCGGGTCAAATACTTGCCTAATATAGTTTCAGCCTTAGACACTATTCCAACAGTCTCCCACTTGGATAAGTCTAGTAACTATATATACAAGTATAATCTGATTAACAATCGTAGCTTTCAAAGACGCTGTCAAACTCTGATCTAATCAATCTTGTCCTTTAGATAAGGGATCATATAGTCCTCTGTTTACATATCATGCAGACATTTACATGGTACCAATTGTCTAGCATTTGGTTTCTCGATCTCAGATTTATTTGACATAGAACTTAATTGAACATATCAATTCAGTTTTGACCGGGCCCGGCACATAAGTCAAATCAAATCATCGAGCGGTCGAGATATCGCTTTTACCCTCTTAGGATAAAAGTAACTGATAAACTTCGACTTATATGCATTTACTTATTCATTAATCAACTATACACAACAATGCGTTTTATAACATCAAGTTACTGATGCGATTTCGCATTATCAATGTACAACCAATCAACAAATAACAAACCATATATCTAGGTTTTAAGACCATATGATATTATCGTCTTGCGATCACCCTTTTTATCACATTCCATAAGGTGATTCCAGCAAGCGCGGGTTTGTTCCAATGCTCAAAACTAGTTCATAAGTACTCATGAACGTTGCAGCAAACTTTTGCTATGTCTAATACCATTTAGACAATCTACACACCAATTCATGACAATCTTCATTCATACCTACTTCCAACATATGAACGATTGTGGACGATTTGAATAATTCGATTATTCTTAATAAACTCAATTATTCTGGAAGTCAAAACATGCAAAGTGAAACAATAGTTAAACAATTAACATAAGACAGTAATATTACTCATAAATAATACTCTTTTATTTAATCATCAAATGTTAATTACATTTATCTATTACACGTTTCTAATACTATCTAATCTATACTAATATCATCCTTCAGTCCAATACTCCTAGTATGCTGCAAGTGCTTAACCCTGCTCAGTCCCTTCGTAAGCGGATCTGCTGGGTTATCTTCTGATGATATCCTCTTCACCACGAGTTGTCCTTCTTCTACTCGATGTCTAATAAAGTGATATTTTCTGTCGATATGTCTAGATCTACCATGATCCCTCGGTTCCTTGATCAAGGCAACCGTTCCTTCATTATCACAGAAAATCTCCATGGGCTCCTTTATGGCAGGTACAACTCCAAGATCACCGAGGAAGTTCTTCAACCATATTGCCTCTTTCGACGCTTCGCTCGCTGCAATGTACTCTGATTCGCACGTTGAATCAACTACGGTTTCCTACTTGGAACTTTTCCAAGTTACTGCTCCTCCATTCAGGGTAAAGACCCAGCCCGACTGTGAACGGTAGTTGTCCCTGTCGGTCTGAAAGCTGGCATCACTATACCCTCGCACCTTCAAGTCATCACTCCCTCCGAGGACTAAAAACCATTCTTTGGTCCTCCGAAGGTACTTAAGGATATTCTTGACCTCAATCCAATGGGCTCTGCCAGGGTTCCCTTGATATCTACTAACCATGTTCAAAGCAAAGGCTACATCAGGGCGAGTACAAGTCATAGCATACATGATTGAGCCAACTGCGGAAGCGTATGGTACTTGGCTCATTTATGCTATTTCAGCTTCGGTACTCGGACTTTGAGTCTTACTCAACTTGACATTACTTTGTATCGGCAATTCTCCCTTCTTTGAGTTTTCCATACTAAAACGTTTTAGTACTTTATCTAAGTAAGTGTTCTGACTAAGTCCTATTAGTCTCTTACTTCGTTCTCTCACTATCCTTATTCCCAGAATATAGGAAGCCTCTCCGAGGTCCTTCATAGCGAAGCACTTCCCGAGCCAGAAGTTAACCTCCTGCAGTGTCGGGACGTTGTTTCCTATGAGTAGTATGTCGTCGACATACAAAACGAGGAAGCTTACTATACTCCCACTGGCTTTGATATATACACATGATTCATCTTCGCTTCGTACAAATCCAAACTCTTTGACTTTCTCATCGAAGCAAAGATTCCATCTACGACATGCTTGCTTAAGTCCATAAATGGACTTTTCAAGCTTACACACTCTATTCGGATGCTTCGGATCAACAAACGCTCTGGCTGAGCCATGTAAACATCCTCAGCCAACTTTCCATTAAGGAAAGCGGTCTTGACATCCATTTTCCAAATCTCATAATCTTGAAATGCGGCAATTGCTAGCATCACTCTAATAGATTTTATCTTTGCAACTGGTGACAAGGTCTCATCATAGTCAACTCTGGGAGTTTGAGTAAAGCCCTTCGCAACCAATCGCGCCTTATATGTGTGTACATTTCCATCCACATCGGTCTTCTTCTTGAAGATCCACTTGCACCCAACGGTCTTACGTCCGGGCACATTATCAACCAAATTCCAAACTTGGTTGTCATACATGGACTGGATCTCGCTGTCCATTGCCTCTTTTCATTTTGCAGACTCCGGGCCTGCCATGGCTTCCTTATAGCTATTAGGTTCATCTAAATTTATTAGTGTACCATCACTAATATACGTATCCCCTTCGGTAGTAATATGAAAACCATAAAACTGGGGTTGAACTCTAACTCTTTCGGAACGTCTAAGAGGTAAGGACTCGTCAATTGGTTCAACCAGAGTTTCCTCCTCGGGTTGAGTGACAGCGGTAGAGGTTCCTTCATCAGTCGACTCTTGAATTTCTTCAAGCTCGATTTGCCTCCCACTGTCTCCTTGGCTTATGAGTTTTCGCTCTCGGAAAACTCCTCTCCTCGCAACTAAGACAACATTGTCCTTCGGTCTATAGAAGAGATATCCAAAGGATTTCTGCGAGTAGCCGATGAAAATACATCGCTCACTACGAGGTTCGAGTTTGTCGTGAGTATCTCGTCTTACGAAAGCCTCACAACCCCAAACCTTGATATGTGCTAACGAGGGAGCTTTCCCTGTCCACATCTCGTGAGGTGTTTTGGCAACCTTCTTAGTAGGGACTCGGTTAAGGATATGGGTGGCAGTCTCTAAGGCATACCCCCAGATTGAGATAGGTAGTGAAGCACGACTCATCATAGAGCGGACCATGTCTAACAAGGTTCAATTACGCCTTTCTGCCACACCATTCAACTGCGGTGTCCTAGGTGGCGTCAATTGTGAAACTATTCCACACTCCTTGAGATAGTCGTGGAATTCAAGACTTAGGTACTCTCCTCCTCGATCGGATCGAAGCATCTTGATTTTCCTGCCCAATTGATTCTCCACTTCATTTTTGAACTCTTTGAACTTTTCAAACATTTCTGACTTTTGCTTGATTAAGTAGATATACCCATATCTACTATAGTCATCGGTAAAAGTCACATAGAAGCGGTTCCCATCCTTTGTGGTTGATCTAAACGGTCCACATACATCGGTATGTATGAGGTCCAATAGACCTCACTCCTTTCACATGTACTAGTGAAGGGTGACTTGGTCATCTTTCCAAGCAAACAAGACTCGCATGTGTCATCTTCCCTTAGGTCGAATGACTCCAACACTCCATTCTTTTGGAGTTGGGCTATGCGTTTCTTGTTGACATGTCCAAGACGACAATGCCACAAGGATTATTTATCCATACCATTGGAAGAATCAATGCATAAAACATCATTTCCTAGGTTATCTACAATCATAACAGTTTCATAAATTCCATTACATGGTATTGCTTCAAAATATAAGACACCATTTAGATAAGCACAAATAGAACCATTCTCATTATTAAAAGAAAATCTAAATCCTTGTCTAAACAAACCATGAAATGAAATGATGTTTCTTGCCATCTCTGGTGAATAGCAACAATTGTTCAAATCTAAACATAAACCATTCCTAAGCACTAGAGAATACACTCCAATCTTGGTCACAGGCGACGATCTTCTGTTCCCCATGATTAGATTTATTCTTCCATGCTCCACATCCCTATTTCTTCTTAGTCCCTGCAATTCAGAACAAATGTGGTAACCACATCCGGTATCGAGGACCCAAGAAATAGCATGAGATGAATCATTAGATTTAATTGAATATATACCTGCAAAAGACGGTTTGATATTTCCTTCCCTGATGGCTTGCAGGTAGTCTAGGCAGCTTCTTTTCCAATGCCCTATCTTATGGCAGTGATGGCACTCTGCCTCCTTTGGGTTAGGGTTAGGCTTAGCGGGATCAACTTTGGTCCCACTAGAAGAGGAACCATCTCGGGACTTTCCCTTGCGGTGGCTCTTAGACGGAGCCTTCCTCTTCTTGCCTCTTCCTTGCCCAATGGCCAAAACAGGAGCAGCGGGTGGATTGGGAGTGGGTGCAACAAACTTGTCCTTGAGGTTGCTCTCAGCAACCCTAAGGAGACCTTGCAGCTTACTTAGGGTGACCTCTTCCTTGTTCATGTGGTAGGTCATCCTAAATTGATTGTAACACGGAGGCAAGGAGTGAAGCACCATGTCGATCGCCAAGTCTTCCCCAAAGTCAACATTCAACTTGCGAAGACGATCGACATACCTTTGCATCTTTTGCAGGTGCACGGCTAGAGATTCTCCATGACCCATTTTAGCGGAGATCAGGTTAGTGAAGATCTCGTAACGTTCCTGCCTCACATTTTGATGGTATCTCTCCAACAAGTCTTGGTGCATTTCGTATGGATACATGTCCTCATAGGACTTTTGGAATTCGGCGCTCATCGTGGTTATCATGATGCAATGAACCTTCGTCGCATCACGTTCATGAGTCTCAAAAGCTGTCATTTCAGCCGGAGTAACGATTTCTGGGTTGATTTTCTCGAGCTTCTCATCGAGGACATACTCCTTGTCCTCGTAGCGAGCAATTGTGCGAATGTATCTTATCCATTCGCTAAAGTTCATCCCATCGAAAGTCAGCTTTTGGCAAAGTCTCATTAATGTGAACGAGCTAGCAGCAGCGTTGTTCGCGTTCGACATCTACAAATAGAAAGGATAAATATAGATTAGAATTTGAATCCCTAATTATCACCCAATAAGAAAAATTAGGGCTAGGATCCAACAACAATATTTACATATTAGAAAAGGGATGCCGTAATCTAACATGCAAAGAATTTGAAGGTAAGTGAATGACGATTCACTAATTCTCCACCATGAAATCCTAACTTTAAGTTCTAAATGTATTGAGAATTCCTATGTTTTTTATGAGATTCATTGAAGTTTTCAATGGCATGTTTAAATGTCGATATGCCCCTCTTGTTTGTGACTGGGAGACCGAGGATCACAAAGTTGGTGTGAATTACCATGCAAATTCACACGGTGCCTTCATTGTAACAATCATCTATTCGATGTGCCGGTAAACCACACACGCTCCATCGAACTATGATAAACAATGAATCACCCTTTGCCACCTTTGCTTAGAACCAATTAGTGTGCCGGTAAACCACACACGCTCCACTAACTTCTTAGCAAGGGTGCAAAGTGTAATTTCATGGGATTGCATCAATTCACTTTTCCTAAAGTAACTAGTATTGGGAATTTTTTTTTGAAAAAAAAAACAGGTAGTTACTTTGTATTTCATATTATACTTTTAATGAGGAGATGATGTTGCCCTATCCTACCCGTTCGGCTAACGACCCTCCACCGATCAAGCAAGCGGTGGGTGTGAGTGTACACCCATTAAGTGCCATTTTATAGGCAGCAACCTTATACCCACCTTATAGATCGGCTTCGTGAATGAGGCCTACTAACGGTAAGACTAGCATTTTTTAATTATATATATATATATATATATATATATATATATATATATATATATATATATATATATATTAATCTTGTAATATTATATTAGTATAGGGTTGAATTTTAAACTTGTAAAATTCTAGGGTTTGAAATTTAAATTGTCTAAATTAAACTTTTAATCACAAAACATAAATTTCAAAACTTGAAGGCAAGTTTTAAACTTTTCAAAACATAGGGGATCAAATAACAAATAATCTAAATTAACATTCAATCACATAATTATCCATATTTGATTTATTTAATTATTTCTTGCAAAACAATTTACCAATTTAATTAAAATAATTAATCAATTATCATATAAGGAAATTAATATTTAATTAATTGATAAATATCTTCAATTTGGTCAAGAATATACTCAAATATATCATAAAATCGTATTTATATTGACCTATTAATATTATGGTAAGTATCCAAAAGATAAACAACAAGAAATCCCGAAATTAGCTCTTTCTGACGCTCGAACTCGCCGATTACCACAATGGACTCGCTGTGTTGAGCCTACTCCCCGAGTCCACTATGGGACTCGCCGAGTTCATCAGGCAGAATCACAAAATTCGAATTTTGCAAGCAACAATCAAGCAACCAATGCATCAATTCAATAGAAACCAATCTAGGCTCTGATACCACTGATGAGTTTTAGCCATATGAACTCCTATGTGCACATACAAACCCTAATGCTTGGATCTAGGTTTCTCTAACTGAACATACATTGAATCCAAGACTTCTAATGACTATTATAGTATAATAACATAAGAAATCAGATTTGAAAGATTACCTTGAATCACTTGCTTGAATCTTCTTGTCCTTGGAGCTTTAGAGTCACAATTGTCACTCCTCTAATGGCTTACAAACACCAACTAGCAAGAGGATGATTATAGAGAGAGGAGAGAGGAGCTAGAAATCGGTCAGGGTTCTTCCAAAGGCAAGAGTGTCGATTTCATCAACCCCTTGGGTCTATTTATACTTGTAAGGCTCCTAGGGTTTCACCCTTAAAACCCTAATTGGATAACTTAGGCCCTAAGCAATCCAATCCCCTAATGATAAGCCTTGGATGATTTTAAGGTCTATCCAAAGCCCTTAAAACCGTCCCCCTTTATCCTTATGGGATTATAGCTCAAAATACAACTATCATTCAATTGACAGTTTATGCCCCTTTATTCAATTAATCTCTTTAAGTCACCAAATTAATTCCTAATTAATTTATGACTTATATTAATCAAATAATAATATTATTATTCCTTATATTATTCTCATAATATATATATATATATATATATATATATATATATATATATATATATATAATATTTCTTCTCTCGTTATAAATCATCATGTCAAGTTGCTATGGTGAAGGCAACCCAAAAGGACCATGCACAACCGGGTCAAATACTTGCCTAATATAGTTTCAGCCTTAGACACTATTCCAACAAAAAGTTCATGTGTCGCCTCTCGATCCCGGTTGATCCATTTTCTATGCTTCTTCTCGACGTTTGAACTTCCGCCCCTTTCACGTACCACGTCTCATGCCGCAGATAACAGCGTATACAAAATCAAATCTTCATCAGAATTGTTATCATCGGAAGACGAAGAAATCGGAGGTGGAAAATTATCCATTTTTTGGTTTAATATGTGTGGTTGTTTTGAAAAAATGTGGGTGTGGTTTAGTGGAAATTATGGATAAAGTGGATGTATATATAAAGAATTTGAAAAAATAAAAATAAAAAGTTTTTTTTAATGCTCAAACGGTCAGCTAGCTATCGTTCGAAATTGAATGGCCAATCAACGATCTCGTTTTCGTCCGTCTTCCGTCTCACGTCACATGCATCACACCGTACTTGGGGGCGGTGCTCACGCGTGGAGGAGGCTGCCACCTTAGCCCAAGACGTGTGAGTTTGATCCCATACCGGTTAGCTTAATTACCTATAATTACTTTTATATCAATCACATCAAAAAAGTTGCGACTATTTTTTAAATATTTTCTTTGTCCTTTATCGGACCTTTCTTTATTATTATTATTATTATTATTATTACTACTACTACTACTACATTGTATATCATGTCGACTATCGATATGTTATTTTTTTCATTCGGATTATTAATATGTTATTTTTTCGTTCCGATTATCTCTATGTTATTTTTCGTTCGAACTATCCATATGTTATTTTTTTCGTTCGGACTATCTCTATTTTATTTTTTCATCTCAATTATCTTTGTTTTATTTTTTGTTCCGACTATGCGTGTGTTATTTTTTTCGTTTGGACAATCATTTTGTTATTTTTTGTTCGAAATATATATGTATTGTACATTAAATATTTATTTACGAAAATTACAACAAAAGAATAATACAGGATAGTTCGAACAAAAAAAATAACATAACGATAGTTCGAACAAAAAAGTAACACATGGATAGCCAATAAAAACAACAACACAGTGATAGTCGGGATGAAAAAATAACACGAAAATAATCTGAACGAAAAATAAGTTATATTCGGGATGAAAAAATAACACGGAGATAATCTGAACGAAAAATAACACAAGGATCGACAAAAATAACATATGGATAATCTGACTGAAAAAATTAACACAATGGTAGCCCAAACGGAAAAAATAACACAAATATAGTTTGAACGAAAAATAAAATATTAATAGTCTGAACGAAAAAATAACACAACGATAGTCGTAAAAATAATGTATGGATAGTCTGAACTGTAGAGAAACATTGCATACTACGTACGTACAAATCAGAACGTTCTGCTAGATGTGAAAATTTGTATAGTGGTCGACTGAATGCTTATGTTCACATAATACGCACAATGCACCACACAATTATAATACTCAAACTATCAGGATATTCAATAATAATAAAAAAAAACTTTGTTTATTTATTTTTATTTATATTATTGTTATTTATAATATTTTTAATAATAATAATAATAACTAGGTGAGTGATCCGCGTTGTGGGGTTAGATGTGAGATTTTTTGTTCGGTTTATTCTTTGTAAATATTCTTTTATGAACTATTTGTTTATAATTTGAACACGACATTAGGTTAAAGAGGGTATGTGGAAAATTCCTCAAGATTTGATGGACATCAGTTATGTGTGGAAAATTGAGAGGATCCGAAAGTGGAAAATAAAATTGTAAGAAGATTATCAACACAACTAAATGAATCTATTCCATTATAAATCATCAAGTGCAACAAATTGATTCTAGTGGAATGCAACATTCCATTCCTCCAATTACTTCAAAAAAGTACATTGCCTACAATTGTATGGGTTACACCATGTTCATTCATATTAAGTAAAGACTGTAATGCATATGTTGTCTATATACAGTATATTATCTATCTATTCTGTCTGGTATTTTTCAGATTTGACCAAAATTCCCTTTACTTGAAAAATCACCTAATCACATCCTAATAATAAAGATCCAATTATTGTCCATACCATTTATGATCCACTTGACAAATCTACAAAAAAAAACTACCAACAGACGGTCCGGTTACTCTCCTGTTCAAAGTAGTCAAATGATGTTGACTCGATGTGGTTCCATGTCCCTAGTGCTTCCAACTGGTATGTGCTGATGGATGTTGCACAGAGCTCTTCAAAGTCCATCTTCTTATAAGATATAAGACAGGGGCGCCATCTACGACACCACACCACACATTAATCATTAATTATCCATCCTATCGTTCTAATTCTATCCAAGGTTAGATGACCCGCCGCATGATGTTGTTAAGGTATGATAATAAAAGTCAAAGCACCTAAATTAGAGTAAACTACATTGTTGTGTGGTTGCTTTCTTATTGATTGCAATCTTTCCTCTAGAAGAAGACTTGTTGTGTGATTGCTTCCTTCACTAAATGCAAATTCATTTAGTACTCCAACAGTTTTACAAGTGGCTATAAAAAAAAATTCACAATTTTAAAAGTAAATGACCATTTTACCCTTAAGAATTTGCTTTCATTTATATTTAAGGATTTATGATTTGAATACCTAACATCTCCTAATTTCCAAACAGCTTGGGGCAGGAATACCTCATATGATACGTCTGTTATTTTAATTGAAGACTCCTTACAGGTTATAGGTACTTATGTCAAAAGGCGAATTTTTAACTTGTAGAAATTCATTATGTCTTTACATATCTTCATCAACCTATAATCACTAACTATAATACCTATGTATACCTTTCAAATACCACTTTAAACTTTGTTCCAAGGCGCAACAGTTTCTGCTTCATCCTAAGCTCATCTTCTTTATTCCATTTCACTAAACGGGTAAACAGGAGATCCCATACCTGAGATCCCATCAACATAACAGTTTTTGATTTTCAAGCAGCTAGACATTAACATAGTTAAACATATCAGAAAAAATTAGCAGGTTTTTTTAATGTAAATAAAAAACATTAAGAATAAAGGCGTTTAATGACTTAAAACTCGCATTTTGTGGGTTATTGATCAGTGTAACGCATCTTAAAATTGATTATTAAGAAGTGAATGAGATAATTAACTGATTAAAGAAACAAACAGGAAGTTAATTCAATATTTACTTCCATAATTTTATTTTCAAATCAGAATTATATAAGAATTTATTGACAAACCTCAAAACCAATAGATTAAAGGAATGAATAGCAAGTCGTTGAACCATTACTACTCAGTTGTTCATTCCAATCTTGGCCGGATTACACCATGTAACGTCCGTGTTTCTGGGCTTGCCATTTAAAGCAATGTAATAGTCTAGGTTAACCTTTGTAACCCATTTGAAATAATAAAGGTGTATTATTCGAGTATTATGTGTTTTGTGCTTAATTGTGTGTCTTAATTTAATTAAGAATAAAAATAAGTGTCAAAATGAAATATTAGATAAAGCCGATATCTATGGTTAATGTTTTAGTAGTTGAGACGAGGTTTCCGAAAATATAAAGAATGATGAAATCCGAGTTATAACGAAGAAGTTATGACCTGTCGAAGTTTCGCGACAAAACCGGTGTGGCACAACGTGACGTAAATAGTGAATTTACGAAGGAGTGATATTTAGCCTTAATAATCAACAAGAAAGACGTAGATAATGTTGAACCGATAGCGTGCATAAAAAGGACGCCTTAATCTAACTTCGTATGAGGAAGTTATGATTTTTCGAAGTTTCAGCTTAGCAGTAGACAACCCAAAAGTTCGAATTGAGATCGAGCAAGTTTTAGCCGAAACTTTCTAAACGATAATCGAAGATCTCGTCGATGGTAGTGCAACGACAGAAAGAGGGACGAAAACGGACGTCAGATGAAGAAGTTATGAATTTCTAACGAAGTTTTTCTGTCCCGGCCTACTAAAAATAAATAATAAAAATAAAAGTCAAAACTAGCCGACGGAGTCTAAACGAAAGTTGTAGAGCGTAGTCTCACCTTCGCGTGGATATAAAGAACGTCGAAAACGGAGTTCGTATGAAGAAGATATGAATTTTTGAAGTTTATTAAATAATTAAAATACAAATTTAATTATTAAACCCGATATTATCCGAAGAGGAGTCACCGGACTTATCCGAGTTACGCCCAGTGTAAGGCTATACGCCCAGCGTACATCGAAGCGTGACCAGCCTCGCACTCGAGTACTCTCAAGACGTAAGCAGTGACGTTTTTGGGTTGCGTACGCCTAACGTACTCCGAAGTTACGCCCAGCGTAACCCCGAAGCTCAGCCCCTATAAATAGCATGCGAGGGCAGCCAATTCTTTTGCCATTTTTCTTAAGTTCTCTTTAAGTTTTGCATCGTTTTGCGTGCCAATCATATCCCGAAGCCCCAGTATTATTCCCGAGCCCCGAAGTAAGTCTCGAAGCCCGAAGATCCCGAGAAGTGAGATTCCCGAGCTGAAGCTCTGCGCGTGAGGAGCCTGGTTTTTGTAAAGATCTTCCAGATCTACCGAAGAATACTACTTCTACAAGTCGTAGTGCTGTCCGATCATCTTCTGATCAAGTGAGTGTGTAGTTACCTTCTTCTAACGCATAATTATGAAGTATTTTATACGAAATACGTGTTATGTGTATATTTTGTTGTTATATGTGTGAATGTATATTCACTTTGTTGGTTGGTAAAAGTGAATATAATTATTTATTGCGGGTTGAAAACCCTATATGCTCACCAGGCTCCTAAGCCTGACCCACTCAGTTTATTTGTATTACAGGAAGTGGCGCAAGGGCATAAGATGGATGAATCATCAAGTTGTTTTGTTTACAAGTCTGTATATGTATATATTTGTTGAATGACTTGTAATGTTATCATTTATGCTTTATGGTCTGTATCGGAACATGACATCCCGATTTTTGATTATGAAATGAAATTATATTTCTTTATGAAATGTTTTGATAAAAATCTATTTTATCATGTTTTGTATTTGGGAACAAATTCCGCAACTCTTTTAAATCAAAAGAATCTACTCTGAAAATATTTAAAAAGCATAAATGAAACCGGTCTTTTCTGGCCTAGATTTTGGGGATGTCACACACCCTGATGAAAACATAAAGAAGTAGCAACAAAATTGAAAATGCACATAGAGACAATACGTCAAAGACCTTACGTGCAAGAAACCAAAAAAATTGGAGAAAATGTTGGCTAAGACTCCGAGTATAGGCTTGTGTAATTGTATGAGAGCAAAGTGCTCATAAATGGTCTCAATCCACATTGGATGACATTCAAAACATTAACCATTAATCCAATGAAAACAAATAACTTGTTCCAAGTAGAAGGGGGTGTTGTTGACCTGCATTTGGTCTAAGTCTTTGCTAAAAATGAAATGGTCAGCTTTAAGTCCGCCAAGTGCTTCATCCGTCTTCACTGGGGTCGTACTAAAAACCATAACTTCAGCCCCAAAAGCCTTGCCTATCTTCACTGCAACATGACCGGGTCCACCAAGACCAACTATCATGATCTTCATACCAGGCTTGTCTGGTCCATAGTGTTTGAGGGGGTTGTAAGTTATGATCCCAGCACATAGCAATGGAGCACCGGAATCAAGTGGCACTAGTTGAAGCAACAAATACAATCTAAAATTCCATGGTTTTCAAAAAGAAAAATATTTGGAGATGATGATTGGAATAGGAACGAAAGGAAAAACAGAGAAATCAATTACATTACCTTCAATTTGTGTCAGCACCACCTTCATCGACAGTTGACCTCCCTATGAGTTCGATTTATGCCTTCCACCTCTTGAATTCTTTCAAACAAACACACACAATCTATTTTTCCTTCTTCGAACATACTGTAATCGAAAACAGATAAGGTAATCAGGCGATAGTGATAACCCCTATACAACAAACGAAGCGAAATAACGAATACCAGACACCATGAAAAGCAAAAGATCAAATTCCTTACCTTGTAGTGAGTCCAGCGGGAGCGATGGTCTTCATCAAGCCCTAATCGTAAGTTTAGATGAGGTGGCTGATGGTGGTGGCGATCGAGGTAAAAAAATACGATGACGGTGGTGTTGGCCTCTGTCAACGTTTTCTTGGGCTGCTTCTCCACCTGTAGCGACTCCTTCCGTCATCGGAATATTGGAGTGAACTCCTTCCATCACTACCTTCTGTTTATGAGAATAATCGAAAAGGAAGACGCAATATCCCCAAAAGACAATCGAAGATAGAAAAGGAACAAAAACCCTAGAAACTACCGAGGTCTTTAGGCGGTGAAGTCGATTAAAGTGATTCACTGGAGGTGGAGGCAAGAAGAAAAAGCAAATGAAAAAATAGGGTGTAAGCAGTGATTCTTGGAAGAAGGGATGACACCAATCGTAATGTTATTTACTTACTGAGTTAGGGAGGCGGTGGAGGAGATAAAAGAACAACATGTGTACATAGAATATAGAAAATGGCAAAATATGACCCCTTAAAAGAAACGACCCATAATTATAACTACCACATAGACACAGGACCATTTATGCCAACTCCTTAGGAACTTTACTGTTCCTAAGGATGGTCCAACTTTAATATATATATATATATATATATATATATATATATATATATATATATATATATATATATATATAAAAGAATAAATCAAATAAAATAATAATATTAGTTAAAGAAAAGAAAGACAATAAAAAACAAAATACATGACAAAAAAATAAACAAAAAACAAAAAAAATTAAAAGAGATGGGTGCACTTAATAATGAGGGGAAATACGTATAGAATTACCCATTTTGTATATCCTGTGTATTTTTTTATATAAATTTTTTCTATTTTTAAAATGTTGTTTGTAGGTGTTCTTTTTATTAATTACCTGACAAGTATTTGATTAAAGCAACTAAGATACATCTTATGCAACACACGAAGCATCGGGAGGGGCAACACACTAGTTAACAACTCAATTATTGGAGGGATGTCAAGTCCACCAAGAAAATTACACCCTTTGCTTGCCAATAACACTTAATATAATGATAAAAAAGGGATATTGATCATCGGGGAAATGGTTGTATTGAATCACCAATGCAATCTAATAGAACTAGATTAATAAAACTAACTAACTACAATTAAAATAAGGGGGTGTGATTGCTTGAAAACTAAATGTAACATTCTGATGGTGAGGTAATTCCGAATTTTAACCCTAAGTATGAAGATTATTGCATTTTAGCCCTTGTGTATGAGAAATGTTGCAAAATGGTCCATAGTGGCAATTTTGTAAATTATGGGGCGTGGGCACGTACGATGGGCGTACATATTGTACGGTAGGCGTACGTGGTGAGATCCCAAACCCTAATTTATAGGTTTGGACCCTATTTAAGCATCCTTATGGCCTCCAAGTCTTTTCTCTCATCAGCCTCCATCACCTCATTCAAACTTAGCAAACCCTAATCCATTTTTTAGCATTCTTGACATTTGGTGCGCATTTTGGTGACCTTGAAGGAGAGGGAAGGACATAGAATCACTTTGGAATGTTGAAGAAGCTTTGGATCTTGAATCCTCATCTACCTAGCAAACTCCAAGAGGTATAAAGTTCTGAACTTGGCTTGCATTTCTTTAGATCTTATTAGTTCTTGATTCATGAAGCATTTTGGTCCCAAGTCTTTGCCTTTATGAGTATGGCATGCTCCAGCCCATATAAGTTGTCCTTTCAAACGTTTTGAAATGTCTAGAAGCATAAAAATATGATCTTGGCTCTTAGTTCATCCCCATGCATGTGCTAGGATGTCCTAATGAATTAAAAAGTTAGGGTTTGTTGGTATTAAGTACTTCTAGCCATGCAAAGTCATAAATTTGGAAACTTTATGACTTATAATGATATTTTGGGCTTAAATCAGGACTAGGATGTAAGGAATTTATGTATTGGCTCTTAATAAGAAGTTGAGGTGACCAGGTCCATACACTTGGCGTACCAAATTATACGTTGTGTGTACACGGTTAAACCCTCAACTTCTTGGCCAAGAGGAGTACGCTCCGTGTTCATCTAGGAACACCCAACGTACTTGGCTGGGTTGACTCAACTGGTTTGTTGACTTTGACCTTTTAACCAAGGTTGACCTAAGAGTAGTTTGGCTAGTTTAGGTCTTTTGGGATTATTAACTAAGTGTAGGTCACCGGGTTCGTTTAAGTGATCGGTAGAGTTGGTGTTTGAGTTGTACTCGGTGGTGTGTACTTTTTTGCTACTTGTTTAAGTGATCAGTGGACTCGGCGAGTCGCCTGAACTCGATGAGTCTATCAGTGGACTTGGCGAGTCCAGGGTGCTGTTGCCGAGATTTTCGATTTTTTGACCTAGTAATATAGGATTATTATGAGTCAGATATTTGGCCTAGTAAGTTTGAAAAGTTTCAATTTACACCCTTTAGGTTTTATAATTTAAATTTGAACTTTAACAGTTTTAGTTTCTGAAATTTAAATAGTTAAACCCTAATATTTTGAAAGGTTTCAAAATTTGTCCTCAAGTTTTGGAATTTAAAATTTAATTAAAAGGTATTAATTTTAAAATATTAAATTCTAAGACTCTAGTATTTTGAAAAATTCAAATTACATCCTTATGGTTTTATTAATTTAATTAAGATTTTAATTAAAAGAGATAATTAACAAATCCATAATTATATGGTTTAAGTTAATCAAATTAAAAGTATAATTTGTTAATAGATTAAACCAATTAGTATTTTAAAAGTGTAAAATACACCCTTATACTATATAGAATTAAAAGTTTAATATTATATATGTATAAGTAAATGTCAGTCTTACCGTTAGTAGGCCTCATATATGTATAAGTAAATGTCAGTCTTACTGTTAGTAGACCTATAAGGGGTGTTTAATGAAATTGCCTATAAAATGGCAATTGAATGGGTATCCGCTCTTACCTACCGCACTCTTGACTAGTGGAGGGTCGTTAGCCGAACGGGTAGGATAGGACACAACCTTCCATTATAAGTATAATGAAATACGAAGTAACTAAACACCTTTAAAAATTCCCAAATCTTAGTTACTTTAGGAAAAATGTGGAGTTTGTGCTAATCAATGAAATTGCACATTGCACCTTGTTGGTCGTTAGTGAAGCATGTGTGGTTAACTGACACACTAATATGGGACCAATGAAGGATGGCAATGGGTAGCTTGGTGTTTATTATAGATCAATGGAGCATGTTTGGTTAACCGACACATTGATTAGGTGATTTGTAACAACGAGAGTACCAAGCTAATTTGCATGGTTATCCACAACTTGTTTGTGATCCTAGAAATCTCAGTCACAAAATTGAAGGGTACAATCGAGATTTAAACATGCCATTGAAAAGTTCAATGAATCTCAAAGGATCTAGGAGTTTCAATTCATTTAAAACCTAATTTTCGATATTCATTTTTCATGGTGGAAATTGGTAAATCGTCATTTACCTACCTTCAAATATTCTGCAATTTGGATTACGACATCCCTCTTCCAAGTTGAAGAATATTGTGTTGGGTCCTAGCCTTAATATCTCATTTATGTGTTTTATTAAGGACTCAATCAACTAAATTGAATTTCTCCCGTCAAAATCTATCTACTATGGTCTTCCTGAATCCGTTGGAAAAAGTTTTCTGCTTGAAGATGATGTTCCACGATTGGATTGTGGAAATGGAAATCATGCTTCACTACCTCCACCTCCTCCAATAATTCTCCCCGACCTACGTGTTCGAAGACATGAAAAGTTCAAAGTCACTCAAGCCCTATTGGGAAAAAGACATGAAGATGGAAAGTTTGTATGTGCACACGTCTTAGTGATGAAGTCACACATTGACAGGTTGAAGATGTTGGGTGTCGATGTCTCAAGGAAGTTGGCTATTGACTGGACTCTTCAGTCACTTCTTGACTCATATAAAGAGTTCATTAGAGAGTACTATATAATGGACGACGATGTGACCCTCATTGATCTTACCTATTTGCTTATTGCTGTTGAATCAACAATGATTTGGCGGACTAGTCAAGCAAATTTGTCTGGTAGATCAATATCCTAACCTTCTATGGACAATGGCAACATTGGAAGTCCATAAAAGTTTTCTCTACGCAAGAGAAAGGCTGATTCTGAGATAGTCCCGTGTACCATTCCAGAAGAGTCTATTTGTTTCTACTGCCAAGAGAAGGGGCATTGGTTACGAAGCTGCTCTGACTACCTGAGAGATCTAAGAGATGGGAGAGTCAAGATGTATGACTCTGCTTCAGGTAAAATCCACTATCTAACTCTATTAAGTTTTCTATTTTATATTCTTAATACATGATGTGATAAGATTGCATTTTGATGTGTTGTAGGATCGAAGAAAAGAAAGGAAGCTTAAAGGTAGAAGTGAGTTGAGTCTGATCGTGAAGAAATGGATTCCGATCGCATGATTTGATGATCGGATTTTTGAGTTGCTGCTTAGAGTTATGATAGATTGCTTAGGAATATGTAATAGCATAGTTTTCATTCGACTTTGCCTTGTAAGGATAAGTTTTCCGCACCTTTTGATAAATAAAATAAATTTTGAGTTTTGTCTTATTTATATCTCCTTGCAATGTCATTTGTGAAAATTGATGCTTGTGTGTTTCTATTATAAGCAATATTAAGTGGATGTGATTCTTAATTATGTTATTTATGGTAGTGTCGTAATTTTTCTAAGTAAGGAAAGATTCACATCGCCCAAGTTTCAATTGGACAGAAGCTTGGAATCATATGATTTGAGTCATGTGATGTATGTAAATCTTTGTGCTTAGGAAATTAAGACTAATTCCTTGTTCACACAAGTATATGAGTCAAGTGAAGGACTAAAAGGACTAGAACACAATGTTGTGCACTAGTCAAGTCTACTACAAATAACAATAAGATAATTCGTCATGATTTACTAAAAGTATAGTAAATGTGGTTATGCTTACAAGATTAAGTGTAATTCTGAGTCATTAAAAAGTTTCAACGAATTGCAGAACGAATAAGAAGAATCAATTGGGCAGAAAGATAAAAGTTTCTCCAATCTGAAAAGATGGGAGAGTACTTTAGTATCATGTTTTATGATCGTCTCATTGATTATGAAACCCTATCACAATTGATCATCTAAGTAAATCTTAGTGCACTAGTATGGATAAGAAGAGGAATTAGGAATTGTTGAAGTGGTTAAATCAAAAAAATGATGAGTCATACTTCGTTCCAAAATCGAGTCTTAGAGTAATACTCCAAGATTGTGACTTGAGTGACAATGTGGAGTAGAAATGTTTCTTACTTTTGCACATTTGAAATTGGTAAGTTGTGATGTCTTTTGATAAGACAAAGACCAACTAAGACCAACTGTATAAAGTGTTGTCTTGATAAGAATCCACACTAGCTCTTGAGTATTTGTTTGTCAAGAAATGTTTATTGATAAGGGAATCTTATATGTCAAGAGGTTAGTGGGAGTCTTAATGATCTTGAAAAGTTTCAACAACAAATCAAGAATAAACCTAGTTATTCATCACTAGCACATGACCTGAGGTTTATAACCTATCGTGTTTACATATTCTTGTTTTTGTGCCATTCCAGTAAAGTTGACTATGCGTGTGAGTTCTATGAGTTCTTATTTGAATGCATAAAGGTAATGCACCTTGATCAATGAAAGTAGTTTGATCTGTATGGGTGAGCTGCCGAACAACTTGGAAGACATGGTAGGCCCTTATGCTGTCGAGTGGCAAGAAATTAAGATTGAACAAGTCCAGTCCATATGAGTTTATATTTGTCACAAACACTGTCTTGCGATTACAGTTATGACAAATTCGCATGGATAGGAACACATACATCGTAAAATCTAAGTGTCATAAGGTTTCTCTCCTTCATGAAAATGATTGTGGAACATTTTAAGGAGGAAGTTGTTGTGTAAATTGCATTCTCAAATTCGATCATGATTACGACATCCCTTATCATGGTTCGAATTGTGAGATTTGGCAATTAGTTTAAACATTTAAGACTTATTGTTATAAGTGTTGAAATTGTTTAGACACACATATGAGCTATCTAAGGAAAGGTGTATGAGATTGAGAAGCTTAGATAAAGGCTTATCAAAGCATCTCGTAATAGAAATATGAACTTTTGTTAAGAAATTCAATAAGTATTGTTTTCTAGAAGTCTAACTGTTTCCTGAATAGATGTCAAAGCTAGTGGGAGCATAAGTGTTATGCTGGTAAAGATATAATTATCATGTTAGTAGGAGCATGATTATTATGTTGCGAGTTAGCAATATTAATTATAGAAAACAAAAGTTTCACTTTGCAAAGTTGCAGAGGTTGAAAAGTTGTTTTGCTATAATTAAGGGAGAGGAAATTGTACTTCATTTCAAAATCTAAAAGCTTCAATCGAGAGATTTTAATCAAATTTAGTCAAAGGACATATATGGATGTTATGTTGAAAAGGTTCAACTTAAAAGAAGTCTATATATGGCAATATTATAGCATGAAACTGGTAAAGTATCACGTTTTTCATTATGTATCGTGTCACATACGCTTCGCGTACAGGATCGATTACGTATGTTATAATATTTATGTGTTCTAAAAATTTTCCAAATGCCTAGGGCATTAAGAGGGAAAAAGGATAGGAACCATATATGACTAAAGGTGGTTAAACGATTGTCAAGGACAATCTAAGGTTCGCCAAAGATTGGTCACTTGTGGGCAGTTGGAAGTATAGTAACGAATGGACCATAATGACATTATTATGATTAAATATGATTCTATTAATAATGAGTTGTCGTATGGAAAATATGGAAATGTTTCCATATTGGGAGTTGGATATCGAGAATCTATGTCTAGATTAGAAACTTTTAAGCAAGAAGGATGTTCAAAAGAATGTACTTTGAATGTGAAACTTTCATATCTATGGAATTGTTGTAGGGTTTCAAAGCACTCCATGGATGATGGCAATGGGCCCCTTTGATGAAGTGTAGGTTAAAAGCCCAAGACTTGTCTTTTCCTTATAAATAGTCATGTATTATTCATTATTAGGGTCAAGAGTGAGGCAAAATGTAGCCGCCACGTGAGGTTTCTTATGTAGTGTTAGATTCTTTAGTCTATGCTGAAAGTGTAATTATTCCTCATGTTTGAATAAATCGAGTGATCATTTGACATAATCTTCATATTTGTGTTTGTTCTTATTTTTCGCATCTTGTTCATCAAATCACAATTAGGGTTTTAATCCCAACAAGTGGTATCAGAGCGGGTCTTTGAAGATCTATTGATTTTTGAAGTATCGGTTCTTGATTTGGTGATTTTCTCCATATATATTGAAGATTATTGGTGTTTTGGGGGTATGGAATCAAAATTTCTGTTCAACCTACCGTTCATAAAGACTTATGGTGTATTTCTCTGTTCGTCCGGGTATGTTTTTTAATCCATCTGGTATTGTTTATTCATTCTCATAGTTGGATCTAATCATTGCTTAGTCCAAAATCAATTGTTTGCTTCGTGATCAAGTTCATTCGTTTTGGACCATAGATTTGGTTCTCTACTGTTTCGTTTCACTCAATAAGCCCACTTTTTCGTCCACTGTTCATCGTTTAGAAAATATATTGGTGTCCATGTCGCAAGTTCTGGATTCACAAATCAAAATTCATTATTCAAACGATGCGTTCATCTATATGACGATTAAGTGTTCATGTATTCTGATGGATTCAAAAATAATTTTGTGTTTTCCATAGTTTCGATTACAAACTCCTTCAATCGATTTAATCCTCTTGATAATGGAGTTTGTGTAATAGCGTATTTCCTGTTTGGATTCATTCTATAATCAGTATTTGTTCGATCGTGTTATTTCTTGTACGATCTTGTGGTTGAATGACCGATTTGTTTCAATCGAGTTGTTTTAGAACCAATTTTCGTGAATCTTTGATCGTGTGTGCTTTGACGAACAACTTGAACAGATAACGATGGTGATGATTATTGATCGTATCAACTTTGTCCAACAAGTTTAATCTGGAAATTGATGTTTGCAAGTGGCGATTGGGTGCTTGTTGAATGCCAATATAGTCGACTTATGATGAACAGGTGAAGAACAGTTGAATATGATATTGGATTTGATTGAAAATGGATTGTTGATCTGGAAACGATTTGAAGAAGACGACTTTGTATTTGTCGAGTATTATGTTCAGATGATGGGTTTCGCAATTGGTATTGGAACTCAACCGGAATGATTTGAGTATACGATTGCTAGTCAAACTGATTGTAAAAATTGGAACGAATGGTCTCACTTGCGAACATAATCGGAATCGTGATTTGGGACTCGCAATCGTAACTTAAATCAATTAAACCATCTGTTCAGAACTTGCTCTCGGAAATAGACCAAATCTCCGATCTCAGAAGTTGATATCGGAATTATGAAGTGAAATGGATTGATTCGGAATGAAGGCGGTTACTCGGAATCAGAGTTACTGTTGGCTTGGAATTGGAAGTGTAATCGATAGATTTGGAACGAATGGACTTGGAGTCGAAATTGTGATTCTATGCTTGGAACAAAGGATTGATAGGAGTTATTTGATGTTTGGATTTGGAGTTCACGTCTTCAAGTTACGAATTGTTTGGCTGTGTTCGTCAATCAGAAGATAAATGAGGAAGATGACTTTGATTTTACACATTTGGGCCTTGTAACTTCACCAACATGGAAATTTTAATTTGCTTTCCGGAATTTGTTACAAATCAAAGGGAAAATGATGCAGAGTTACTATTTAAGTCCCTGAATTTCAGCAAGTGACAGTTTCTGCCCATTTTTTGAAAAGTTTTCAAATTTGAGGGCCGGTGAACAGTTTTGAATTCTTTAACGCATATATTTTTTCGTGAACAGAAAAGTAAAGATTCCATCAAGTCTTGGTGGTTCGTAAAGTCGTTTTTCGTGATAACGTCAAATTTTCACGACTTTTTCGGATTTTATACTTCATTGTTTATATCATTTTGTCGCGGGGGAGCATAGTAATTTTTATCCATTCAAAATCATTCTCATGACCATTAGACGGCTTTATAATCACGTTTTTGATTATAAATCGGGGGAGAATTTGGTATGGCCATTCGAAATTGGTTTTGTGACTATTCAAAGTTGAAGATTTTTGATAATGTTTGTGGTAGAATTATGAAGGTAGCTTTTACAGTGGAAGTTCTTCATCGAGCTCTGCTAAAGCTTTTACAGAGAAGTATCCTTTACAGCGGAAGTTCTTTATCGAGCTCTACTAAGGACTTGTTATATCTCCGACTTCTAGTATTTTCTCGATCAAGTGGCATTACAAATCTTAAAGTTTGGGTTGTTACATGATATTTTTTGATGGCTTATATCATTAGCTTATTTGAAGATCATTGTGACTTGGAGGGAGAGCTCTTCAAAGACAAGAAGTGATTCAGTTTCTTTGTTCTGAAATGAGTTTTTATGGCGGGCTTGGTTTTCATGAAGATTTTTTTTGGGATTACATTCGAAAATGAAGTTTAAAGACATTACTTTAGTGCTTAATTTATATATCCTAGAGCCCGTGTTTGAAGACAATTGAAGAATCAAGATTCGTGGATTGCTTCATCTATTCCTCGTTGCAATATCTTTTTATTTGCTAGATGCTTGTTTTGGAAGTTAAAGCATTGTCATCCATTCCATACTTTGAGGGGGAGATTGTAGGGTTTCAAAGCACTCCATGGATGATGGCAATGGGCCCCTTTGATGAAGTGTAGGTTAAAATCCCAAGACTTGTCTTTTCCTTATAAATAGTCATGTATTATTCATTATTAGGGTCAAGAGTGAGGCAAAATGTAGCCGCCACGTGAGGTTTCTTATGTAGTGTTAGATTCTTTAGTCTATGCTGAAAGTGTAATTATTCCTCATGTTTGAATAAATCGAGTGATCATTCGACATAATCTTCATATTTGTGTTTGTTCTTATTTTCCGCATCTTGTTCATCAAATCACAATTAGGGTTTTAATCCCAACAATTGCCTTGTAACAATCTCCAATAGAGCACTTTGTAATATCATTGGCAAAGTCTTGGTGGCTTTGGTGTTGTGACATTACGAAAGGAAAGTTGCATAAAATGTTAGAATCTAACATATCATGATAGTGGCAAGAATTTGGTATTCTTACACTTATGACAAAGATTAGGAGTTGTGAAATGAGCATCATTGGAAATGTGTTCAATTGATCTATTTCACAAACTAAGGATCATAGGTAAACATATTGTGCATGCTTGGAGCATGGGACAATTGTTGTTATAATTCAAGTAATAAGTTGATTATCCGAAACATTATACAATGAATAATGAGTAATCAATATGGTAATTAAATAAAGGTGTTTTATTTATACTCAAAAGTTTGGGTCAATATAGGATTAGTATTATTCTTGTGTTTCACTTCGCATGTTTTGACTTCTTGAATAATAAGATTATTCAAACCATCCACAGTCGATAAATACTTTGGAAGTAGGTATTGAAGCTAGACTGTCATGAATCTGATTGTAGATTGTCTAAAGTGTATTAGATATAGCAAAAGTTTGCTACATTATTCGTGAGTGCTCCTGAAATAAGATTTGAGTATTGGATTAAACCCACACTCACTTGAATCACTTCATGGATTTTATCACGGGCGATTAGTGAGACGATAATATCTTATATTCCTGAAATATCGCTTTTATCCCACTTTGGGTAAAAAGAACGGATGAACTTTGACTCAAATGCTCTCTTGTACTTGACCCGATTATGAGCATGGTCCTTTTGGGTTGCCTTCACTCATGCAACTTGATAGGACGACAAAAGGAGAGAGAGTAGGATTTATTATATAAATAATAAATTGGTACTCAAAATGGTTTTATTAGGATATTACAAGTTTAATATATTATTTGGAAATCATATTATTTAATTAGTATTGATCAGAAATTAATTTAGAATTAATATGGTGATCAAAAGAGACTGATTAAATAATTGGGGGGCTGTTATGAAAATCATTGATAGTTGCATAATTGAGTTGATGGACTCCATATAGTGGAGTGGACGAAATTTATGGGGAAGCCCATAAGATTTCGTCCATGGGCTCTAAGGAAGGAGTTCATGGGCTACTTAAGGCTTAAGCATTCCTATTAGGGTTTACACCTAAAACCCTAGCAGCCACAAGTATAAATAGACCCCTATACTAAAGATTTTCAGCTACCAAGTCTTCTATGAGAAACCCTAGCCGAAATCTTTCCCTCTCCAATTCTTCCTCTTGCATTGGGTGTTTGTGACTCCATTAGAGGTGTAACTCTTGGGGCAGTAGACTTTCAGGAGTCAAGATCAAGAAGGATTGTGATTATTATTGCTACATAACAATCAAGGTAATGTTTCTAACCCTAATAATATGTCAATTTCAAATTATATGCTAGTTCATATGGTTTATTGCTTTGGTATTCAATGTTGTATGTTCAAATTAGAAAAACCTATATCAAAGCAACTAGGGTTGTATGGACACCATAGGAATGATGTTATGCTCATAACCCAACAGTAAATGGTATTTTGTTAAATACCTACAAGATGATAGATGAATATAGAGTATGATTCTATGAATTATAATCTATTGGATGAATATGTATATATGATTATATATTAGTGGTATTGTGTTAAATATCCATAATATATTAGGTGAAGATAGAGTATAAGTGTATTATTAGATGCTAATGGTATTGTGATAAATACCTACATGTTATGAGATGAAGATTTTGATTAAGTACGTAATAAATTAAGCACTAGATTGAGAGTAGAAGATTTCTTAAGGGAATGATGAAATAGAATGTTATGTGACATGTGATGTGTACGACTATAGATAGACTATAACACTCACATGAAAGATTTGGAGAATGTAGAAAGAAAATTCCTTCATGGATAGATTATGATTCATTCAGGAATAAGATATGATTCCTTTGTGAATGAGATTACAATTTCTTCGGGAATAAGATTATGATTCCTACGGGAATAAGATTATGATTCCTATGCGAATGAGCTTATGTGTGGTTAGAAGAGATTGAGAAAGCTTTCCATGATTGGAATAAAGTAAGAGAGGTTTCTTTAGAGAACCTTGATAAGTAATTCGTGAGGGATTATGTGTATAGGATCCATGAGGGATCACTACAATCCATGAGGGGTGCATGAAAAGAAAAGTTGCCAAAGGACCCTTGAGGGATCAAAGTGAACGGACTAAGTCCGGAAGAATGTACATCGGTAAGGTCAAAGTATGTTGTCCCTTTTTATGATAGGTGAAGTACAAAGAGAAATGATATGAGAAGAGATGAGAGATGAGATGGGATGGAAAAAAAAAAGAGATGATAAGGCATGAGATGGAATGAAAAAAGAGTACGAGGTGAGAGAAAAGGGCATGATAAGTTGTGAAGGTAGAATATAAAGAGGGTGTGTGGTAAGATGAGAAGCGTTATAGATATAGTAAGAGAAGAGCATGATATGAGATGAAGACAGAGCAAGAGTATGAGAAAAGGTAAAGATATAGTGCGACAACGTATGACATGAAAAGAGCATGTGAAGAGTAGAGTAGATGAGATGCGAATGAGAAAAGATGAGAATATGAGAAAGGCAAAGAGATGAGATGAGAAATAGAGTATCATGACATGAAAACGAACTATGATATAACTCACCAGATTTGTTGTCTGATGTTGTAGATTTTCATGTTTTGCAGGTTCAGGTAGTAGTCGTTATACGGGAGGAGGTAGGAGCACTAAGGACTTATACTAGAATCAGATTTGTTGTTTAGTATTTCTTTGTTGCTTTAAATTGTGGTTATGATTTATTGTAAACCCGATGATATTCCTGTGATGCAAAATGTTTAGAAGTTTAGAATTCTGCATTTTTGTAGAAAAACTCTAATAAATCCCCGAAATATTTATTGAGAAAAGTCGGTCTGTTACATATGGTGTTCTAAACGGATGACTGGGACTTAAGGTTAGTTGGTGAGTGTGAGGGTTAAAAGTATGAGGTGGTTGTTAAAAGTCGGTGACGGAGAAAAAGAGAGTAAATAGATATGGGTTTGTGGGAGTAATCATTGACAATGTTACATACGTTTTCTGTTGGTGACGCTAGTCTAAGGAGGTGGTTTAGGGTTTCTTCCATTAAAGAAAAGAGATGAAGAGATAGATGCCAAATAAAAGGAAGTGTGGGAATTGGGTTACAAAAGAAATCGGCAAATTAAAGAAGAGACGTGGAGAAATAAATAAAATATAACCAAATTAAAAAATAAATTGGCAAATTAAATATAGTCATTTCACGTTCTATTAGGACTAAACATGTATAATTTACACACATACAAAAAAAAACGTAGATTATTCTTAAGAGAAATTAAATATATCATATTTGTTTTTATATATCCTTTTACATGTATTATATTTGGATAAGATTGATAATATTTTAATATATTTGTCATAATTTAAAATGAGTAGAAAGATATATAAAAAAAAAAAAGAAAAAAAAATATTTAATTTCTATTATTCTAACCCGACCATTCATGTAATTTAATAACTTTTCAAAAAAAAAAAAAAAACGGTCGTTACTAATGACCCGCGAAAGCAAAACGTTAACTTAATATGATCCTCAACCTCAACTGCTCATTTCCCAAAATAGCGAAAACCCTTCTTCCTCCATTTCAAGGGCGACGTTCTAAAGGCCATTTCCCTGCCTCTAATAATCTCCGCAGCAGAAGGCTTATTATTTCTTTCAACAAGACTTTCAGAAAGATTTCAACTTTCTGATCTTCTGTTGCAGGTAACTATCTCCCTCTTATTTCAATTTTAACAAAATCAACATCAATGCTTCTCTTTGTTTCTTTTTTATTTCATTTTGTTATTCGACATATGTCGTTAATCTTCATGTTCCCCCCCCCAAAACTTGTCTCTGTTTTTTCTTCTTGATTACTATTCGATTCTTAAAAATCATAGGGGTTTGTGATGCAATGCGCCCAAATAATCTCAATTAACATGAGTAACTCTTTTCTCCATGACATTGGTTTATCTGGCTTTTGAATATTCGTTTATTTTCTTTCGACTTATCAATTAAATTGGTTTAGTTGACAATATGCATTTTTGTTTGTCTTGATTGTCATATCATTTAATTGGGAAACCGTTGATGCGATGGTGCTTTTATTGTAAAATTTCAATATCGGTCTTGATTCACAATTGAGATTTTGTGTCAATTTATGTAGTTCTGGGTTTTAAATATCCGTTTAATTTCGGTTATTTTTCCATTGAATTGGTTCAGTAGGCAATATGCATTTCCATTTTTCCTTATCGTCGTTAATTATCTTTATCGTAAATTGGATTTCAATTTAAGCATTTTTTTTGTTGCTGTTTGGAAGATGATTTGACGAGCTAATGGGAAAGAAGGGAGGTTGGTTTTCTGCAGTGAGGAAAGCTTTGATCCCTAGTTATGATTCCAAGGAGAAAAAAGAAAAGGTATGTGTTTCTGTTTCCATTTCATCGTGCTCCTCTTAACACAACGTGTTCGACGAAATGTCAACATATCTTTCCACACTCATATCTTCTTAATCTTATCACTGAAAACAGCCCCAGAAAACAGCATCTAAAAAATCATGGTTTGGGAAGCAAAAGAACATCGAATCAGAGACCCCACATGAAGAATCTGTATTCGCAACACCTGCACTTCGTTCCCCTTTCCCTGAACCGGAGGAGGAGGTAACCATTGCAGAACCGGAGAACTCACCAAAAAAACCCGCAGAACCGGAAATTCAACCGAACAAACCCACAGAACCCAAAATCGAACCAAACAAACCCACAAACCCTGTAATCGAGGAGAAAAAACCCCCAAAACCAGAGTTTGAACCGCCGCCCAAACCCCCAAAACCGGTCAACGAACCGGTCAAACCTTCTTTTGCCTATTCAAGGGCGGCAGTAGCAGCAGCAGCTTTCCGACGTTTATTGGGTAAATCTAAAGAAGACATAGCTGCCATCAAGATTCAGACAGCTTTCCGGCGGTTTTCGGTAATGTCAACGCACCTATGTAAAAAATACGGTAATATAAAATTATTATAAATGGGATTTTAGTTTTTACTCTTTTTTTAATTGTTGAAATGAAAGGCAAGAAGAAAGTTAAGGTCTTTGAAGGGGTATATAAGGTTAAAAGTGTTGATTCAAAGTCAATCGGTGAAACGGCAAGCGATTACAACTTTAAGATGTATGCAGACTCTTGCACGTGTCCAGTCTCAAGTTCGAGCCAGAAGGATTCGAATGTCTGAAGAGAATCAGGCACTCCAACGACAACTTATGCAGAAACGTGAGAGAGAGCTTGACAACATGAGATTTTCTGTAAGTTTTACCCTCACCTCACACCTAAAATATACTAGAATTTCAATTATGTTTTCGTTGATTATGTGCTTTATATAAGGTTAATGTTATAAAATATCATCAATACTATTCAATTTGCTTGTTAAATCACACTTATATTTTATTTTAATTGCACTTGGTATACAAATAAACTTCATTTTCATTGTATAATATATTGTTAGAATGAATTTCAACTAGATAAACAAAATTTACATCCAATTTTACAACATGGTATATAATATTGCAAAATTTATCTAGATTACGCGATGTCATGTCAAGTGTCAACACAATATGAACGTAAATAAACAAATTCTCCTATGTTAGACGCCATAATGGACACTACATAAGATTGAATATGACGTTTATAGGATAAAAATCCATTCTATAATGCAATGAAACATAGAATAAAAAAGATTTTAGTGGATGATCGAGTACAATCGAAAAATGAATGACTTAAAAAAAAATTAATAATTATTGGTGGTCACTTTGACATTTAATATTTATGTATACTTTTTTAAATTTATAAAAACGTATTAAATGTAGATTACTTTGAAACATAAAAATTAAATTAAATATATATCATGAATTAACATCAATTTTTAAACTTATACTAGGACAAAATAAAAAATGTCATTATATTTTTGACAATTTTAGGGGTTAACAAATATATTTTATTTCGGTCAATTAAAGTCGTTTATTTTTTAAAGAAATTTATATAAAGCTAAAAAAATACAAAAGTTGTTTTAAAAAATGTAAATAAGTTTTTTTTTAAAAAAAGTTTATATTATATTTACATATTTTGGTGTAAAATTTAATGAATTGTGCATGAACTACTTTTTGTATCTGCATGATATTATGAGTTGGAGATGATCATGGTTTATTTTGATGATTGTATTTGTAATGTTTGAATTAGATGGGAGGCGAATGGAATAACAGTCGAAGAACAAAGGAGGAAGTAGAAGCAAGCTTACAGAAGAAA
The DNA here is from genome assembly GCF_051521515.1 of Lactuca serriola. Classification (NCBI taxonomy): domain Eukaryota; kingdom Viridiplantae; phylum Streptophyta; class Magnoliopsida; order Asterales; family Asteraceae; genus Lactuca; species Lactuca serriola. The sequence goes on along the minus strand of NC_136415.1, from coordinate 26,047,312 downwards.
GTTGAGGCTACAGCACTCCGAGAAAGAGCGTTGGCTTATGCACAAACTCAACAGGTAAAACTCCGACCACCATACCAATTACCATGTTCATCTATCCATCTGAAAATCCCTATTCATAACATCAAAAAAATTTTTTTTTTTGTACGAATATCAATAGCAAATGTGGAAGAATCAGAAGAATGGAAATCCAACGTTCATGGATCCAAACAATCCCCACTGGGGATGGAGCTGGTTAGACCGGTGGATGGCAGCCCGGCCATGGGAATCCCAAAGCCCAAACGATAACGAACCACCGCCGCCGGTAAAAACCATAACTCGTTCATCGTCCGTCGGAGACATGAGCAATTCTGTTTCATCCCCAAGGTCTCCATCAGTATCCGGTAGAAGGCTCGCAGCATCAAGCCCTAAAAAAGGAAACGACTCCGTTCTATCACCGAGAAACCGGAGGCACAGCATCGCAAATACTTCACTTCGTGAAGAATCTTCAGTCTCTTCACCTCGCGCTTCTTCCCCACGTGTCTCTTCACCTCAAGTTTCTTCTCCGAGATCGACTAAGACCAAATCCGTGATTCCAGCTCCGGTTCAGAGCCCAAGCCGTAGCCCTAGCCCTTGCCCAAGTCCGTTAGGGTCGGCGAAGAAGAAACCGGCGGTTAATAGACGGCTGTCGATGTCCGGTGCACCACCCAGTCGTAGGGTATTGGGGTCATCTAGGGTGGGTCCTGGTTCTCGTTAAAGGTTAGTGTTAAAACTGTAAATTTGTAAAGTTTTATGAGATAAATTGTTGGGGTTAAAAAAAAACTATATTTAAAGATTTGTTTACGTGCTCGAGTATTTCGAGTGTTATCACATTACATTACATACAGTAAATATTTAATTTGTATATAACAAACTTTGTATATTATTGTTTAAAGATTTATTGTTATGATTCAGGAATTTATTTGAGAAAAGATGGAGTCCTAAATCTTAATTGATTTTGATAAAATCTGGGCCATGACATCTGAAATTACTCTAAGCCCAGTGAAGTTGAGAATTCTATGTTCACCAGTTCATTATTTCATTACCACCATGGTCGTCTATATAAAATACAACAATGTATATTAATTGATTTGTATGGTATAGCACTCGTTCTTTCTTTTTTGCTAATATAAAAGAATTTTACATAATTGTAGCAATACCACCTAAGTAAATACAAAGTTTTTTTTGCTTGTTACAATTGGGTAGTTTTTATTCAAAGTACATTGTCTTAAATATATATAAAAAAAAAGATAAAAACACAATGTAATTATTATGTAGCTTTTTTTTAAATAAAAGGTCATAATAAGTAAAAAATTGAGAGTATAATGTTGTAATAGAATAAATAAAAGTGGGATGTTCTAATACCCAAATAAATGAAAGTATTTTGCTATTTCTTCAATTTAGTCCTTTCATATATTTATATAGCCAGATATTTACGATATTGAAATCTCGTTTTTGTTAATGTTTTGATGAAATTAAGGAAACAAATCCAAAATTAACATTTAAGAACAACCATGTCTGTGTATTAGACAATGTGTGTGTATGTATTAGACAATTGAAGGGTATTTATGTCTCAAACATCACACAAATGGAAATTGATCTATGCCACACAAACTTGTTCCTAAGTTCAACATAAAGAAAGAAAGAAAAGGAAAATGGTGGAAGTGGAAAGAAAGTAAAAAGAAAATTGTGTTTCCGAATTTGATTAAAAGGAGGAAGTTGAAGGAGCAGAAGGAAATGGAATGATCATTTTCCCTCTTACCTTTTCTTCCGATTCCGAAGGATTTGAAGAGAAAAAAATAAAATGATCAATTTTACTATCAATTCTCTCCGACTCGGAAACACAAAATACAAATTTCTTTTCTTTTCTCTCAGTCACTTTCTTTTCCATTCATTTCTTCTCTTTGCTTAAACTTGGAAACTAGGCAAAAGAGTTGGCTTTATTCATTCTTTTTCATCACTTTCATTCGTCCTAAATTTGATATCAATTAATTTATACACATACAAAAAAAAAAAAAAACACACTTAGGAAACCTCCATCATGGGCTTAGAGTTCAAAATGTGGAGTTCAAAACCTCTCTCTCTCTCTCTCTCTCTCTATATATATATATATATATATATATATATATATATATATATATATATATATATATATATATATATATATATATATATATATGGAAAACAAAAAAACCCTAAAAATCATATAAATACATAAAAAAATACTTAGAGATCACAATTTTTTTTTGAGTTTACACATCAAAAAATCGCATGTATTTTAAAATTTTCGATGAAAAAAAAATCGATTTTTTTTTTTTGGTTTTTTTCCAAAAAAAAATTTCACCGTGTTTGTTAAAAAAGTTGCGAATTTTGTATATATAAAGTCAAAAAAAAGTTTTGTGATCTCTAAGTTTTTTTTTTATGTATTTTTATGATTTTTAGGGTTTTTTGTTTATATATATATATATATATATATATATATATATATATATATATATATATATATATATATATATATATATAAATTTTTATGATGAGATAACATGTAAGATTAAGATGTGGAGTTGATCATTATAATTGTCATATTCTATTCAATGTATCATGAACATGTTAAACAGAGTGTGTCTTATTTTTGGAGTCGTTATGTTTTGATTTTCACTGCTTGATGTATGTTTATCCAATAGTGTTTGTAACATCTCAAAAGACAACTTAGGGTTTGCTTGCAGACATAAGGTCAAGCATATTTTATCAACATTATATTCAAAGTTTTCGCAAATGAACTAATTCGTATATAACATTTTTTTTTTCATACACAACAATTTATGTATTAAAATATTGTATTGAACAACTATATAAAGCATAAATTGTTGTGTATGGAGAAAAATTGTTGTGTACGAATCAATTTTTGGCAAGTCAACTGATTCTATATTTGGTCCCCTAACGTTTTTTTTTTTTTTTTTTTTTTTTGCACTCGGACCCTCCCTATAGTACGGTTTTATTGCGTTTTTCGTCCCTAACCGACTTCAAAAGATTAAAATACCCTTATTAATTATTTTATTTGTTTTCTTTATTAGTAAGCTACTAAAAAGAAATGATTTAATATGTGGGGCCCATCTAATCCTTTATCCTCCCCACTCCGCACTACGTACGTACTTTACACCTCACCAAACACTCCACTTCCCTCTTCCTCGCCGAAAACCACTGTTGATCACCCTTTTTCTTGCCAAAAAACCACTACAACTATCCTTGGTTGATAGTGCAGAAGATCAGACACAATGATGTAGAAGAGTATCGTCAGTTTGACGTGACTCAAAGCCACAACCACCATCGTTGGAGCAGACGTGGGGTGCAGAAGAACACCGAACACCCCTGCCTTCTCCCAGACGTCATCTTCATCGTCACTCTCTACCGTCGAAGTTGCTAAATCACTACCATCTGGAATCTCCTTTGCCTTCGTCTAAACCCTAAATCACCATTATTATTGCCCCGACAATCCAATCTTCACAGGAAGAAACCACCCCCGGCGTACTTCATATTCCTTTTCTAAACCCTAGATCGATTAACCTCTCTCTTCTTCTCCTAACTCACATCAGTGAACACCAAAAACAACTGCTTCACATCCAACTATTTCAGGTTTATTTGGTTCATCAAGAATGATTTCATGTTCGCTTCGAGGAAATATGGTTCATATTGTGTTTTTTAGTTCACCTTTGGAAAATTAACAAACGATTTCAAGTTTGGGGATTTTAATATTTGTTGTCGTTAATAGTAGAAGTCGGTGGTGGTGGCGTTGAAGTTGATTTTAGATTTCTCAAATGGGTATGGTGGAGGTTTTCAGGTTTGCGGGAAGATTGTTTTGGAGTTGACTTTTGGTTCTCAGTGGTGGTTTCCAGTGGGTGGTGGAGGTTTTCGGTGTCTAATGGAGGCTGGTGGTGGTTTCAGGTCACTGAAGGTTTCTAACGGTGGTTGATGGTTTGAGTGAGAGTGGGTCCATGTGTTAATAAATCAATTAATTTATTTTTCAATAAATAAATAAATAATAATGAAATAAAAAAACTAAAAATAAAAATAAAAAGGGTAATATAGTCTTTTCATGTCAATGAGGGAAGAAAAACGCCACAAAATGAAATGTTAGGGACTTTCTGAGTGCAATATATATATATATATATATATATATATATATATATATATATATATATATATATATATATATATATATATTAGCCACCAAACATGAAATTTTTGCATACCATAGTACGATTTCAGAAATTGAGTCATGTGGTTTGGTCAGATTTGCACTTTCAGTCAAACCTTTGAGAATTTGACAAGATACATCCATGTGGTTTAAAAAAATTACACTGCACATCCTTAGTCTATTTAAGAAGACCATTTTACCCTTATTTTTATATTTTTATCTTTCTTTTATATATATATATATATATATATATATATATATATATATATATATATATATATATTACTGTATGCTTTGTTCTTATATTTTTTCACTTACATTTTATTTAATTTATTTATACTTTTTATTGTTTAAATTTTATTTGGTATTTTTTCGAATATATTGTTTAATGTTGTATAAATTTTGTTTGTTTATATTTTTTGAATAATTTTTTCTAGTTTTTTGACATGTTGTTTGAATACATTTTAAATTTTTTTTTTGACGTTTTGGTTGTTTATATTTTTTTTCTAAATGTAAAAAAATTCGTTAAATCTGAATATTATTAACATGGATTAGGTATAAAATTATTTTTTAATAGGATTAATAGATATGTTAACCGAAATTCGAAAACGGGTTTTACGTTATATAATGTCTATTTGACACATGTGTTTGAAAAAAAAAATCTAAAACTAAAAAAATTAAAACTCAAAGTCATTGACACTATTTTCGTATTTCGGTTAGTCTATACAATAACTCTATTAAAATAAATAATTTTTTTACCTAATATGTGTTAATCTTATTCACATTTAAAAAACTTTTTAATATAGTTTATACAAAAAGTACTTATAAAAAAATTTACAAAAATATATAAAAAAACAAAAGTTAAACAAATATATTCAAACAAAACATCAAAAATAAAAAAGCTAGAAAAAATAAAAAAAATGTCAAAAAAAATATAAACAAACAAAATACAAAAAACATTAAAAAAATATATTCAAATAAAATTTCAAAAGTATAAACAAATAAAATAAAATCTAAGCGGAAAAATATAAAAAATTAAACAATTATGTATAAAAGAAAAACAATAAAATGCGATTTCTTTAAATGGACTATGTGAAGAGTAATTTATTTAAACCATAGTGCATCTTGTTAAAGTTCTAAAGGTCAAAAAAATATGAATCAATCAAACCATAAGGACGAAAACTGTAATTTCCTCTATATAGAATGTGTGTTTTGGAGTCTGTAGTAAGAAAGCATGACCAAATGTCAATGGGTAAGGACTAAGGACTGCGCAACAATTAGACTACTGACTACAAGCCATTTTATTTGTTCCCTCCCTTAAAGAACATGGGGCCGATTATATTGTCCTCCTTTCGTTCTCATTACCTGCGCGTACTAATGGGATTTTGATCTATGGGTACCCAATATGTTAATTCGTTTTTTCACTCGAAATAATTATCATATAAAAAAAAATCCATAATTTACTAAAATGTTCAGTTTAAACATAATGTGGTTGTGAATAATAATAATAATAATAATAATAATAATAATAATAATGCTCAATATTAGACGTGAAAAAGAAGATACACTCTCGAGTCAGGTTAAATATGTAATTTTTATTTTATGTTATAATAATAAGTTTTGTTATATTTTGTATGAAATCAATTATTTTAATTTAAATAATCAGTCCAAAAGAAACATAAGCAATTTAAACAAAAATATATATATTATTATTATGATTTCAAGTTACTGGGGTCCATATTTAGACCGGTTGGCATTTTGGTCTTTGGATGGATATGAGGGAAACATGCGTGCATGGATCTTACTGGGGTCTCTCCTCTCGTTGGTTTGAGGAGCGGGGGTTTCACAGCTGGGCATGCCGCTTTGAAAGCCGCTGCGTGCAAAGTGGTAAAGCACGGGAATGCATGTAGAGAAAATCAACATGTGTTTGTTCCTTTTGCATTCTATACATTTGGTTTTCTCGCACCAGAGGTGGTGGAGCTCCTTAATAGAGTCCAACGGATCATGCATTCTAATCTCATATCTCTTAGATCCACAAATGTTGTTTTCAAAAGAATTGGTTTTACCATCCAGAAAGGGCTAGCGACGCGGCTTGTTGCCCGTTTGTCTTCAATCGATATTTTTAAAATATGTGTTATAATAATCAATAATCAGTCAAAAAAATACATATCAAAAAAACTTCATGGTGTGAAACTCAAATTACCTTTTGCTACTAATCGTCTTGTTTTGTGACACTTTATACCCTTCAAAACAACTTTTCTTAAATAAAGTTTTCAAGGAATGTCTAGTTAATATATATATATATATATATATATATATATATATATATATATATATATATATATATATATATATATATATATATATATATATAAAATTGAAAAAAAAAGATGGATGGGTACAACCACAACTAATGCCATCAACACGTCAACTTTTCATACCAAAGTAAACTGGTTTGTTTTGTTAGGTGTGCATGAACTCCCAAAAGAAATCTCTTTGTTATGAGACCAAAGTCAACAGGAATGAGTGCCCCAAATAAAGAATTAATAGCATACAAGATAATTCTTTAGGATTACCTTTTCTTTCTTTTTTTTTTTTCAGAAATTTGAACTTCCACAAGGGGGTATAAATGAGTTGAGACTTGAGACAACTCATGAGATATCTGAGACTGATTCGAAAAAGAATATTTAATATCAACTCGGTTCAAGTTGAACTCGAGTTATTCAAATACATTATCGAATCGAACTTGATTATTGGAATACTAGACTCGTGAAACTCACGAGCTTAATCAAGCATTGATATATTAAAAAATTTACCCTTTGTTTTATTCATATTTAAATATTTAGACCAAAGTTGACTCAAACTCACAAGTTTAATCGCGTATCTTATTGTAATTAATTTAATCTTATTTTTCTAATCGCTAATCAAGTCGAGCCAAGCCGAACTCGAAAGTCTCAGTTACTTTATCAAGCTCGAGCTTTTTAGTCGAGATGAGTTTCGAGCTTGGCAGTGCCACCCCTAACCTTGACCCATGTGCATTATGTACATCAATATATTTTTAACGATTTTTCTGGAAGATATATATTCGGAAAATAATTGTATAAAATATATAAAATTGTTAAGGTGACTAGTGATGGTGACTTAAGAAATAAGTAATCTAAAGTGAAATTACACAAAATATATATAACGAGATTACGAGACATGCATTCCATCGTTAAATGACAATTTTATAATCTAAACTCCTACAAAAATAAAGTCAAAATATGAAACTTTTGTTCGATTCAGTTATAAAAAAATATTATACAAGCAAAAGGAAACTTTCACTTATGTATAGAATCGTCTCGAGATTTAATTTTCGGTAAGATCATCTTTTTAAAAAAAATAAAAAAAAATTGAATGATTGTCCTGCGGAGTAAAGGGCATGGAACATATAGCACATGAAATCCTTCAAATGCATACAATTAGTGTGTTAAAGAAAAAGACCTTGAGCACATAGCACATGAAATCCATCAAACATGATACAAACTTATATAGCATTGGAAGAAAGCATATAGCTATTAAAGATTGAATCACATGTTTCTTAAAGACTACTTCATCCAAACATGTTTTCTTGATTGTAAAATGTGAAAAAAATGTCTAGTTTTTTATTAAACAACTTATACTTCACATATTCTTAGCGTAATCGGCTCAAATCTTGTATATGATAACTACACACATAAAAAGTAATCTTAACATACATATTAAATATCGTGTTACATAAAAAGTAATGTCAACATATATATATTAAATATTGTGTTACCAATTTATGTAAAAAAATCGCACTCACTGTTAGAAAACTTAGTATCATCGAGGCACAAAGTTCATCGCGAAAAATATGACAATCAAGTACTGATTATCGACGTACCAACGATGGAGATGCTTACAAAAATTTAGCAACGATTAGCTTCGTTTCAAAAAGAGCTACTTTATGGTCTCTAATCTATCACCATATGTTCGCATTGGGGACACTTTTATTGATAGTTGCGATGGATTTCCTCAAGGGGCTAAATACAACATTTTGCTAGCTTGTCACAAACCTTCTTGTGTGCCTGTAATATGTAGTTGTCGATAACTTACAAGTGTTGTTGTTATATTATTAATAGGGTATTTTATCAACAAAATTTCATTCTCACCCACTCATTCTCCCGATCGAAGTTGTTTCCTATGCTAAAAGTCTCTCTTGATCAAAACTATGGTAGCAGCAACATCCTTAGCCCCCATAATTGGTTACTATCCAACGCTCCCCCGTCTCCTGCGATTAGCCATTGTTGTCGCTCCTTTGTCTCCAACCACTATCCACTCTCTCGATTGCAATTTTATATCTCAAACTTCAAATTTCAACTACCACAACAAATACTACTCAAATTCAAACACATGTTTACAACAAGGTTCATTGTATGTCCAAGAAATTATACTTTAATCTCTTCTTTGTTCATCATATCCCTAAGAAATTATACTTTTTGTATCCAAAATTCTCATTTCTAAAACTTGGCATAAAGTTTCTCTTCTTTCAAAGTTTTAAGATCAAATCTCAAATGTAATCTATGCTCTTCTATGCGAATAGACGAGGATGTCCTGAGCATACACTATGGCAAATTTATCAAGATATAGGTTACAAACTTTACTCATAAGGCTAAAAATCCATGAGCGCATTGATTATGTCGACGAGCATCACCAAAAACACAAAGTGCATGGATATTGTTTTGAACATCATTATTTCAATGTACCCACTTCTCACTTTCAGTTGATGATATCCAGATCTAATGTCAATTTTTGGAACAAAAATGTTTGTTCCATCTAATTGATCAAAAAGATCATTGATCATGTGTAGTGGATACCGATTCTTGATAGTCACTTTTTTGAGGTCGTTGTAATCAATACACATTCTCCTCAATATATCTCATTTCTTCACAAATAGAATCAGATCTCCCCAAGGAAAGGTTCTCAGTATCGTAAATCCTTGTCATATAACTCTTGTAACCGAGTCATTAGTTTATTTAATTTTAGGAGTGCTAGTCGATACAATGCCTTTGCAAGCGGTGTGGTTCCTAACATCAAGTCAATGTGAAATTTTATTTGGCAGTCTACTAGTAATCTAGGTAAATAAATGAGAAACACCTTCGGAAAATTTCTTGAATTCAATTTCCTCTTCATTCTTCTTTTCTTTGACCGTATCAACAACATATGACAAATAATCTTCACATCCTTTCTTCAAACACTTTCTCGCCTTCATTATGTTAATAATACTAGTGACAACTCTTTGCTTATCTCAATACATGAGAATCAGTACACCACCGAGGGATTTTATTATCACTAGCTTCTTCTTGCAAATGATTTCTACTTTATATTATGATAACATGTCCATTCCAAGTATAAAACCAAACCTTCCAAGCTTCTTAAGAATAAGATTGCCTAGGTAGTTGACTCCACCAAACTCTATCGTGATATCAAAATATTCATTACTAGCTAGAACTATTTTAACAAACTTATCGATAAATGAAAAATTAAACAATGGTTTACTAGATCCCACATTATTTCAAAAAAAATGGTGATTATCTAATGTTGTTCAAATTTATGCATATGACATCATTTTTAATTTCTATAGATCTAAAATTGACTAAAGAATTTAAAGAACTAATGAAGATTATGTTTGAAATAAGCATGATGGACAAAATCAATTTCTTACTTGGTCTAAATATCACGCAAAGTGGGGAAGGCATATTCATCTATACAGAACTTATACGAAAAGATTCCATACAAAAGTCGGCATGGAAAATTATTTTGATGTTAAAATACCAATGGATTTCTGATTGAATTTATCTCTAGATAAGCCTATATTGTATCTGAAGACATATCGAAGCATGACCAAATCTTTATTGTATTTGATTGTAAGCCATCCCCATTTCATGTTTCCGATGTGTTATTGTGCTAGGTAACAGGCGAATCTACAATAGCATCATTTGAAAATAGAGAAGAATGTCTTTTGATATCTACACATGACTCCATCTCTTGGTCTTTGATATCTTGCAAATATTTGATTTTTCATTCAAACTTATTCAGATACAGGCCTTGGTGGTTGTTAGTTGGTTTAGAAAAAATACTTCTAGTGGTTGTCAATTCTTACATGGAAAACGTTACAATGACATATCAAAGAAAAAAAAAGTGTTTCTAATTCTTCATTAAGTTCTTGCCTTAACACACACACACACATACATGTTGGGGATTATTAGCATCAAGTACACATCAAAAGGTAGCGGAAACAATCAAGAGATTTACCTAAGTGCACATGCATCCTAGAATATAGGTTTTACCAGTTATAGTAAAATACTTTGAAAATCAACATAAGAAAGAACTACAAACCTCTTTATTGCTTGTTTGTGATCTCGTAACTGCAAGTTTGTTTTTATGGATGAAGGAACCAATGTAACACCCCTATAATGGAATCAGACCCACAACACAAAAAGCAAAAGGATACCCTAAACAAGGCTTTATACGAAATTCACTAACCTTATGAGAAGGGTTAGAATTTTGTTCATGGAGAAAAAGAAGAGAGGATGGATGGAATTTATGAAGGGAATCACAACTCTAGGGTTTACCCATAGCAGTCTATTTATAGGCTGTAGATAGTGTTGGATTAAAATGTTTAAGATCTTAACTAAATTGGTTTAGGTTTAATCTTAGCGAATAAAGGTAAAGTCCTTTTTGGGTGGCCCTCTTAGCCAAAAAATAGTCAGAATTGTTATTAAGAGAGAGATAAAATGGTTTGTTAATATATTATATGATTAATATATTAATTAAAAATAGTTAATAATTAAATAAGAATTAATCAAAGTTAATTAGAATTTAATTTTTAGGTTAATTAAAATTAATCAGGGGTGCAAGGGTTGAATTAAAATTGGTCAATAGGTGAGCAAAGAAGGATTTCTAGAACCTCCGTATGCATGGACGGTTTGAAGAACTTCCAGATATATTCTGGAAGCCTCCAATAGCTAATAAGGAAAGATATTTGAATTAGGTTAACGTTTCTAGGAAATAAACAAACACTGATCCGAAGAAAGTTTAGCTAGAACCCGGAGCAAAAATCACAAGATAAGGGAATGCCTACTCGCAGGCAGGAGCACCAGTCCAACCCGCAATCAGTGGCCAAGCCACGCCCAGGCGAAGAATGATTCGAGACTTGAATCAACTCTTCACCAGTCTTGAAGATGAACAAAACCCTTTGTGATGAAGAAGCCAGGCACTGGTAACAACACCGATAGTAACGGAGCATCAATCACTCTAGCATGCAAGCTCCACTCTAGTGGGGAACCAAGCAGGGTCTCTGATGATAACAACAAAACCCGAATATCCACGGGAAACGCAAGATTAATTGGCACGCATAAAAAAGGGCAAGTTGCATTCTCACCCAGTCAAGGGGAGACACTCCTCAAGGTCACAACACATATTGGGCCAAGGAAAAGGGGAAGTGTGAGCGCCAGCAGAGCATGGAAGATGAAATTTGGCTCTTTCATACCCAGTCGAAAATCAGAGAGGCAGACGTCGCCCGTGTTAAAGAAATATCACACCGGTTTCAAAAACACAACATTCAACAGGACAGGTTCCACCCTAAACACCCCAGATAGTTCGACAGGTGGTGATGGGAGAAATTCACACCAAGACCCGGTAGTGAAAATAGAAAGGAACCCCAAGTTAGAAAGAAACACTTGGATGAAATTAGAAAAGGACACACGGCTATGACGAGGCAACCACAACAGAGTGCCCAAACGAAAATAAAACAAAGGTTGAGAAAAGGGAGTATGGTCAAAATCCGCATAGGATAACCATACTCCAAGTGCCAGCGCGGAGACCAGGTCCGCGCCCTGGTACTTAGACATTTAGAGTCTAAATTTTCGTGTTTTTCCTTTTTATAGTCAATATAACTTTTTCTTTGAAAGAGCTTTCCAGAATTCTTTAACCGATTGCAAAAACACAAAGTAAAGAAGTTGTGTATATTTTTCAAGTAGCAACAACGGCTGATCACCTACGCTACTTGAGCAAAATCTATATAAGGATATAACCATAGGTCTCAAAGAATTATAATTTTTACCTTAAACTTGCCAATAACATCTTAGAGCTGAGAATGTACAAACTTTAATTAATGGCATGAAAAAAGGGGTCCTAAAAAGATTCATAACCTTTCCGCTGAAAATTAGACAGTAAAAGGTCTTGAGGTGACGATCTTGACAAAAACACAGGTAGCTAAACCTCAAAGTATATAGCCAAGAACATAGGCTAACATTTCGCGAATTAATGTACGAAACCCGACAAATCATACAAGTTAATAGTTGTCGAAATCATATAAGCCAACAGTAGCGGTTACACGACATCCAAAATGCACACTAGCTAATTAACGCGAACCCTAGAATAAGGGTGTTAGGATTAAATCCTAGTTAGATCAAATAGATTCAAACAGGTAAAGAATAAGAACAAGGCAAATAGATCAAAATATGTTGAATGAATATGAGCCACAACCTCAAAAGAACTCGATGAAGAATTGCTACTGTAGAGGCGTGTAGGGTTACAAGACTATTTCCAAAATTACAAAATACGGTGCATGCATGCACCTTAAATACTATAACCCTAATAATAAATGACGGGTGGACAAGCCCAAGCCCGTTTACAAAATGGACTAAATAAATAATCACAATGACACAACACATATACCCAACAAACTCCCCCTTTGCGTCAACTGAGACGAGAATCCATCAAGGTTGAGTTCGCTTTGTACTTCAAAAACTTTCGAAATGATGTTCAGCACAACCTTGTAAACTTGGATGTACCATAGAATCATATCCGAAAAAGACTTCTTGTCGCCCTTGGGAAAATATACTTCGGGCAAGAGGTAGTGTATAAATTTTTATCAGGGAGGAAGAAGTAGGGCTTATGAAAGTCTGCATCATTTCGTTCTCTCAACTGAAATACCACATACCATCCTTCCATGTATATCTTCCCAGGTTTCAACTTCTCAAAATCTTCTAGGACTTCTTTAGAGAGAACAGAGGGTTTCCTTCGTAGTACAACAACAATTTCCACATCCATTTTGCCTACCTCTTGAACATACGAAACTAGCATCAGTTTGAGGTGAGCAATAATGGGCTTGTACTTTTGTCCGTCTCTCAGCAATAAATTGTAAAGCATGATCCAATCATAGGGATTGAGGCAAGGCAGGTCTGTGAGAGTGAATTCATGAACCTGACTAGAAGAACCTCTCACAACCTTGAACTTCGCATTTGGAAAGCTGTCGGTTTCAATTGGACCTCTGGCCTTCACTGCTGTAATCTTGCTAGCACTCCACGTTTAGTATTGTGGATTCATATGCTTGCAATAAAACGAGAAGAGAAAATTATCAACGTCGCTATCTGTGGATGGAACATTCACTACTTTCACAAAGGAGCGAAACTTGAAGGCTTTCAGAGTTATTGGCAGGTCCAGCTGCGAATCTTCTGTATTTTGAAGCTCGAATGACACAACCGGTTCTAGCCAATATTAACTCGGCATATCCATAACTTCATTTTGAATTCACTTCAGAGTCCACTATGGAAATAAAAGCTTTCGGCTTTCGAGTGTGACCTGAGCTTCGCGTTCTGCTTTCTCTTTCATTTCAGCCTTGCGGATTATTCTTTGATACTCATCCATTTGAGCTTCACGTTCTTTTCTTCTTTTGAGCTCGTTTTCATCAAGCTCTTCATCTTCGCTATTGTCAACAATTGGTTCTTCACTAAAAAGTTTTTCTTTGCCTTTAGGCTCAGATTCACTTTTGACAGTGTGCTTGACTGAAGGTTTGGGGTCTTCCTTCTCGTATTGTGACACACCTTCTCCCCCTTATTTCGAAATAGAGCTTGATTCTGGAAAACCTTCCGGTCTGTGAAGCATTGCGAAGACGGGGCTTAATTTCTCAGAAAGATGCTTCTTCACCGTGATCGTGATCATTGAGTCTTGAATCTCAATAATATCCGAAAACATGCCAGTGACATCTAAGATACAACTTTTCATAGCTGGTTTTTCAAATAACAAATCATTGACTTGTTTCTCAGAATTCTCGAGGTTGACTGTTAAGACTTTCACCTTTTCAATCTTGACGACAAGAACATCCATTATTTTGATCTCCACAGCTAAGTCATCTTGAAGCTTAGAGATTTGTGAGGAGATGGATGAATTGAACTGATCATGGTTAGTTTTAAGACCATTGCAAACCTCTTGAAGTTTGGACTTCTCAGTTGTAAGTGTTGAGCCCATGCTAGAAATGACTTCATTAGCCTTCGCAGTGTTGGACTCAAAGGAGCTCTGGAACTTCTCCATGAATACTTGTGCATCAGTAATTAGTTTATTGACTTTTTCAGTCATGTTGTTGCAAACAGTACTAGAAGCATCTACCGCCTTGTTCATCTTTTCAAGGTTGGCGGAGTGTTGCTTCGTAAAGGGTCTCAAGAAGGGACTTGACCGTTGCTTTGGAATAATCATTGTTGGATGATGCCTTTGAAGCTTGAAGCAATGAATCCAGTTTCTCACGTATTGCCTTGAGTTTCCCTCTCGTGACAGGAGCTTCGTCACCACTTTCAGTCCTGATGTTGAATGGACTGTAGGTGAATCCTACGAAGTCTTCGTCATTATCACCGTATATCATATCTAGGTTATTTTGGCGAAGAGGGGAAATGGGTGTTGTGTAATTACTAGTTGCGAAACCTGAAGCTCCTGCCCCTGTATCAGATGCATTGACAGAAACAGGAGGCTCAACAGTTGTTGTTGGTGTGGTGGTGGAATCGGTGAAAATAGGTGGAGATTGCGAAACGCCCACTGAGACAGGTGGGAATGGAGCAATAGTAATAGGTGTGGAAACAGTGGCAGTGGGAGAAGGAATAAATACATTCTCAACAAAATCAGTAGAAATAGGAACTGAGACAGGAATCTCAACAGTTACCTCAGGATTTGTAGAAATCAACTGTGAAACCATAGGTTGTGAAGTTGTTGCAGTGTCTTCGTTTTGTACAGGCTCATCCCCTTCAATGCGATCACTTGAGTGAGTGTCAGACTACGAACCTTCTCTTTCACTTGGAGTTGGAGATTTGGGCTTGCGAGCTGCCTTCTTTACCTTTCACTTCTTTGTAAGAGTGGGGGCTAGTGCAGATGAGCCAGCTTGTGCCTTTTGTTTCTTGGGGGTCTTAGCAGGTTCAGACGAACCCTCTTGAGCACTTTGTTTCTTTTCTCCTTTCTTACGTCCTTTCTACCCTCCTTTCTTCGGTTTTTCAGCTTCATCGATGATCGATTGCATCTCAGGAGTCAAAGGACGAAATCCTGAAACTGGAAGTTGTAACATCCTGGAATTCAGGTATATCTCTTTGATCATTCTCTTTCCTCAAGTTGTCAAAATTAGTCCTTGAAAGAAATGTTTGGATTTTGAGTGCGTTGGGTGATATGTGTATAATTAGTTCATATTAAGTATACATTTTTATTCATTTATTAGCTAAATTATTGCATTTTATGGACGAAAGGTACTTAAAAGTGTTTGAATTATGTTTTCAGTCCAAAAATGAAGCTCGGAAGCGAAAGGAAGCGGGAGAAATAGTTAGAAGTTCGAGAATGGAACAAAGAAGAAAAACATTGAAAAAAGCCCCTACTCGGCGAGTAGGGCCGACTACTTGGCGAGTCCAATCGAAGAATCGAGAAGATAAATACTCGGGATCCCAGAGAGTTATCACAATACATGGAATGTGAGATGGACTCGACGAGTCGCTACCTGACTCGACGAGTCGATTCATATATATTAAGATAAATTCACAGAACGATAGAGGGGAATTCTGGGACGATTCAGAAGAGCTTTGCTGCGAATAAGAAGTCAGAAAAACCCTAGAAGACGAAGTCATAAGCTAGAATTCAATCCCGAAGGAGAATTGAGGCAAATTTCATCATTCTACTTAATCTTTCGTTTATCATTATGGTTAAACAATTTGATTATGTTTGTTTACTGTTATTTACTTCAATTATGAGCTAAAACCTTTAGACTTCTGTTTGGGGATACAAAGTTGACAATATGGTTTGATTGATTGGTAGGATTAATTCTAAAGTTGGTGAATTTTTGTTATTTTAGCTTGCTAAAGAACCTTGTGTGTGAATAATAATTAATTTTCTGTTAATAGGAAGATAATTGATTAGCATGAACATCTATTGATTATTAACCTCATATGCTATGTGATCACTATGTCATATGTCTAGGATTAATGAATATGAAACTAGAATTAATAAGAAAATTGAGTAAATTCATGTGCAAGCTTGTGAGATGACCATCAAACAAGAAGTTAATTAAAAGAATAAATTAGTTAACTATTGCAAGTCTAACTTAACCCGAATAATTAATCTAGTAAATTTAATTAAATTAGACAACTGGCCACTATTTAAGTTAGTTTATTTGCTAAGGATTAGTGTAGTGAATGCGAATCTAATCACTTGAATCGGTAACCAACGAAAGAATTAATCCATTGCACCATTACCTTGAAATCAACCATAGAATCAATTAAGTTGAACTAAACAGAAGTTCCCTTCCATTTATTGAATTTAGTTAGTACTTTGTTTTCTAGTTTTTAAGTAAGTAATAGTTAGTAAGTTTCTAGTCTTGTAAAACTAGATAAAATACCTACTTATTAATTAACTTAGATAAAATTAGTTTTTAGTTTTAATTTGCCGTTCCCTGTGATCGATACCCTGCTTATTTAACTATACCACAATTGATAGGTTCACTGCCTTTTGTGTGTTATTTGATAATTAAAAGTAGGTTTAAAACTAAGTGAGTTTGCACACATCAAGTTTTTTCGGCGCCGTTGCCGGGGAACGGGTCTAAAATTAGCATTAAATTCTAGTTTAATCGATCCTTTGTGTGAGATTTATCTTGCACAAAGTTATTTAAAAAGTAATTCAGTAAGTAGAATTAGTTTCAATAAAATTCCGTTTTTAGAATTAGCATTAAATTTTTTTGGTTTTTCCCTTGAACTCGCCGAGTGCATTCGGGCAGACTCGACGAGTACATCGCTATTTCAGCTTTAATTTTTATTTCGTTTTTTGTTCTTTTTATGCGTTTTGTTGTTTTGTTTACAGTTGTTTCATGACCCGAGGATCTGATACACCTCTGGTCCCTACTTTTGAAGACCCGGAATCCGCACTAAGAAGGAGCAAAGGCAAAACCGTTGGAGAATCCACTTCTTCAAAGAACTCACCACTCAAAAACTTAAAGTCCGTTTTCAGCAAGAAGAGGTGCAACAAAACAGGAGCACCCAGTGCCTCATTGACAATTGAAGACCCAATTCAAGAAGATATCAAGTACGAGACCGAGGAAGAAGAAGAACCCACATACGAGCACGACTCCGGATTAGAAGACGATTTAGCTATCACTATGGCTAATGTAGATGAAATCCCCATGGGGGAATGGAAGAAGAGGATGCGCGATGACACCGGGCCAAGACTTGTGCAGCCCGCAATTCCCACGACCGCTACTTTCAAACTAGAAGGCCATATTCTCGCTCAACTCAAGGAAATTCTTTTTTACGGGAAGGATCACGAAGACGCCTACAAGCACTTGGACGAAGTAAATGATGTGGCCGACTACTTCAATGTACCGAATGTTCCGCGTGAGACCCAGCTTCTTCGCATGCTTCCAGTCACGTTTAAAGGGGCTGCAAAAGATTGGCTAAAGTCACTTCCTCCCGGATCGGTCACCACATGGGCCAAAATGAAAGAAGAATTCATAGACCATTTTTGCCCGCCCTCCAAAATAGCCAAGCTAAAGAAAGCCATTGCCAACTTCGAGCAACAACCTAGAGAATCTCTTTATGAAGCTTAGGAAAGGTACAAGAGCTTGCTTAGAAATTGTCCACACCATGACCTTAATAGCCAACAAGAGGTCTCCATTTTCTTTGATGGAGTCAATGTAAAGACATGGCAATTGCTTGATTCCCAAGGCCCGCTCACGAAGAAGGCACCCCCGGTAATTAAGGAGTTAATCGAAGAATTCTCTAAGCACTCTAGAGAATACCACAATCCAAGAAACGAAGTAAGTCGGGGAGTAGTGAACTCGGCAAATGATAGCATGGCGGCGGTGATAGCTAAGCTTGATAGTCTTGATAGAAGAATGACAAAAATGGATCAAACAATCCATGCTATTAGGGTGGGATGTGAAAATTGTAGAGAGCCCCATCTCACAAAGGATTGTGATTTGGATGAGAATGGAAATAAGAAAGCTCAAGTCTTCTATTCAAGTGGCGATCGATCCGACGAAAATTGGCGAAAACCTAAGAAGGAGTGGCTCCCATACGAAGAGTATAAGAAGGCAAAGGAGGAAAAATACAAGCAGAATGAGAGGGGACTATATCAAAAGGAAGAACCAGTAGAAAAGAAACCCGATTTAGAAGAATTATTCACTAGATTCATAGCCGCATCCGAAAAGAGACACAGTGATCACGATGCTGCAATACACGAGACCATAAATATGCTAAGGAATCAGCATGCATCCATTCTCAACATTGAGAAACAGCTGGGACAGCTTGCGCATCAAGTGAATGACAGAAGACCGGGTTAACTTCCAAGTAACACCGAACCCAATCCAAGAATGGAGAATGTTAGTGCAATAACCTCCAGCAAGGAAGAAATATTCACAGATGCACTGAGAATCTCCAAGAGGAAGGCGTAAAAGGTAGAAGAAGCGGCTCCAGAAAAACCTGATCCAACTCGCCGAGTCGCTCCATTGGACTCGACGAGTCCAAGCGTCAATGACAAAACTATCAGTCCTTTAAAGCCATATAATCCTCCTCTGCCATACCCAATCAAAGCCATGCCTGCGGAAAAAGTTGAAGCATATAGATCCTTCATGAAGCATGTTAAAGCCCTACAAGTTAATTTTCCATTTGTGGAAACGATGCTCCAGACACCCAAATACTTCAACTTGCTAAATGGTCTTTTTGCTGCTAGGAAAGATTTGGCTGAAGTCGCGGAGATACTATTGAGTGAGCTACCCGAAAAGAAGGGCGATCCGGGGAATGTTATAATTTTGTGCCAGTTTGGTAATGAAGTTGTCACTCAAGCATTGACCGACTCGGGAGCAAGCATCAATCTGATGCCTTTCTCTTTCTTTAAGAGGTTGAATTTACTGGAGCCAAGACCGGTAAATATGAAGATCCATTTGGCAGACAAGACAATAATTCATCCACAAGGCGTTTGTGAGGATCTCCTTATCAAAGTCGACAAGTTTATATTTCCGGTAGACTTCGTGGTTGTTGATATGGAAGAAGAGCCCGAAATTCCAATTATTTTGGGGAGGTCATTTTTAAACACCGCTTGTGCTTTAATTGATGTATGTGAGTCTACATTAATGTTGAGGGTGGGTGACGAGTTCGTAACATTTAAAGCTATACCAGAAGCCCAACAAGAAGAGGAAAGACAAGAAAAGATCTCACTTATCCATTTGGATGACGAGATATTACAAAAAGAACTTGCACTTTTGCAAAAAGAAGATCCAAGCAAGTTTCTGATACATTCTGGAGAGGATGGAGATGTTAACAAGGACTTAGAGGAGTTAGAAAAGCTACTGGAAGGAGCCGACTCAGAAAACACCCAAGAAATGATGGAATACGATAGGACTTGCCGAGTCACTTTACTAGACTCGACGAGTCCAGTCGAATTTGATAACAACTTGGACGATTTAGATCTGCTTGTTGCTAGTTCTCTGCATATTCTGGATTTGGATATTTTTCATGATTCTTTAGAAGAACAAACAGCAGGAGGAGAAATGGTAACGGAAGTTCAACATGCCAAGGTAGCATGTCTTGATGCAATCCCGCTTGAAGATGGGGTGAGCACAGAAAAAGAGGAGGAGGCAAAGGAAAGGAAGGTGGAAGCTGATCAACCATTCATTACCAAACCTAGAGCACAAACTTTCACAAAATACGAAGTAATTAAGTTTAAAGAAAAGGAGGTGCAAGAGAAGGTGAAAAAGAATGGAGTGAAGAAGAAGAAGAAGAGAAAAAGGGAAGCCCAAGCAGCTAAGGATGATGTTGTGAAAAAGAAGAGAGATGAATTAAAAAGGGCTTATAAAAAGAAAATTCACGCTTACAAGACAAAGTACAAACCACAAAAGATTAGGCGTGCATTCCCGATACTAGAAGATGACGAGACGTAGATGGGAAGGAGTCCAGCTAACGACTCCTTAAAAAGAAGCGCTTGGCGGGAGGCAACCCGTTATTTAGAGTTTGCTTTTTTTTACCTTTTTAGTTTTGTTTGGATTTTAATCTTCCAATTCGTCGGACATGTCTGCTTGAGAGTGTGCATGGACTAAGTGTGGGGTGAAATGATTTTTTTAAAATAAATGACAAAATTTTAAAAATTTTGAATTGTTTGGAAGAAACTCGTCGGGTCTGACCATGACTCGACGAGTCCATATAGATTTCAAAAAAATGACATCGCGACCAGACTCATCGAGTCTGACCCTGACTCGACGAGTCGGTATTATTCACAAAAAAAAATAACAATAAGAATTACTTTTACAACCGGTAACTAGGGTTTTAACCCTAATGAATCAGTTTCTTTTTCACAACACACTTGCCGTGCGCCTCTCTCCAACCTTTTCTCTCAAGCATTCAAGTGTTCTTCCATTATTCTTCAAATTTCTCAAGTTTCATCACAAAAGGTAACAAATTTCTTCTTCTTCTTTTCTGTTAAAAGCATGCTTCTAAGATTATCCGTGATGGAAATTTCATAGAAAAACCCGATTTTGAAAAATAGTAGATTTCTAGGGTTTCGATTTTTCATGAATGATGTTGTTTTGCATGCGTATTCTTGCCTAATACCTTATAAAAATGTGCCTAGACAAAACCCTTGAAGTAATTTTGAGATTTCATGGTCCAACTTGGACCGACCCGCCGACTGACTCGTACAGTTCTTGTGACTCGTCGAGTCGTCCATGGACTCGACGAGTCGAGTCGGGGAACACATGCATGACTACTTTTAATCTATGTTTCTGGGTTTTGTATCTTTGTTTTGCAGAAATAATGTTCAACAGGGGGCAAAGTTCTAGTGGACACCAAGGGAACTTTCCTTGGTTGAATTTCCCACAAATTGAGTCCGCTTCAACGATGCGGAAGTGGAAGAAGAAGTTGGCCGACATAAGGAAGAAAGAGATTTACGTGCCCAATAGGATAGATTGGGATTGGTTGCAAAATGTACGCTATGAAGAGGAGTTAGCTCCTTATCTTTTAAAGGAGTTTACCCACGAAGGAGAAACGATGATTTGTGAGGGGTGGAGCCGGGTCTTTCGAATTCAAGAGCCGGTGTATTCAGAGCTATGCCTAGAGTTCTTCTCCACGATATCTTTCACGGAGGGAGCGGGATGTGGAGGACGAGCCGCCGGTGATTCCGGTTGATAATGAAGAAGTACCAATGGATTGGTACAACGTGGAGATTAGGCGGTTACAAGATCAAATGGCGCGGGGCATCAATTTTAGTAATCAATTACATATCCGGCTTTTCGACCACTTCAACATTCCGCATATCGATGGTGGTAACTTTCCGTATATTCCATCGTGGGAAGAGGTGATTAGTGCAAGAAGGAGTGGCGCGGGAGGAAGTGGAGCAGCTCCGGATCATGACGAGGAGGAGGATTAATTTCTTTGCGTTTTTATTAAACAATTTTCAATTTTTATTGTTTGTTTTTAATTGGTTTGTTTGAATGTGTTAAGACTTTTTACTGTTTTGATTAATGTGTGATTGCCTTGATTATTTTTCAGAATTGAATTAGGAATGCTTGTATAGGAGGGTTAGAGTTATAGAGTCAAGAGGATTATAAGAGTGATAGAGAGTCAATAAAGGGAAGCATTAGAGTCAAAGTATCGAGTCAGGTCCTTAGGGACATGAGCAAGAGAGTTCAAAAGTGAGGAAAATTTTTGAAGATTTATTGGAGGCTGGAACAAATGCAGAATGTCATTTTTTTCGTCCAGCGGTCTACTCGTCGAGTGCAATAAACTGACTCAACGAGTCGCTATGTAATCTCACATATTTAAAGATGTCCGCGATGCTACTCGACGAGTCTAGTATCTACTCGACGAGTCGTTCAGTTTGATACCAAAAGGGCTGTTGATTTGATGCTGATAAGAGTACCACTTGATCATTTATTCTTTCCATATTGATTCTTGAAGATCTTACACTGTTTTTCCCCGTATTTGGAGCGACCCACACGAGATTTGACACCCAAGACATGGATGAGCTGTTCCCATGTCTAAAGTCAATTGAAGTTGGAGCTAAAATGAAAGTGATCAACCTATCGACTGCTATCCCAGGGGAGTTTGTTCCAATTCCCTCTTTATTCTCTTTTTATGTTTTTATCATGCATAATATGCAATGAGGGCATTGCATAAAATAAGTGTGGGGTAGAGGGTTAGTCACATATTTGAAAATTTATAATCTTAATTTAGGCTAATTTTGAAAAATTGCTGCATACCAAAAATATTACTTAGGGATTTAAATTAGAAAATTTTGGTAAAAGCAAATTAGGATTCCATATTAGAATTGTGTTGATGATTGCATGAAGACCCAAATGTTTAGTTGAGCCTATATACGTTCTAGTGCATTTGTGGCTTCCTTATTCCAGTGAAATCATGAGACAAAAACACGACCCTGCTCAGCCTGAGAGATGCAATACGTTTAGCAGCCTAAACCTGAAATGTATCCAGGAAGATTGTTATCGTTAGTCAATAAAGGTTGAGATTGAGCACCCCTGCTTAAGCATGTAGGGATTTGAGTGAAAAAAAGTGAGGTACATGTAAAAAAAAGAGAGAGAATTACAAGAAAAGTTGAAGAATTTTGGAGCAAATAAAGTGAAGA
The DNA here is from genome assembly GCF_051521515.1 of Lactuca serriola. Taxonomy (NCBI): domain Eukaryota; kingdom Viridiplantae; phylum Streptophyta; class Magnoliopsida; order Asterales; family Asteraceae; genus Lactuca; species Lactuca serriola. Next base: position 26,024,169 of record NC_136415.1, on the reverse strand, counting down.
TCAAAAGATCAAAATTCCAAGAAATTCAAAAAGTTGAAGATACCAAAAATCAAACAACAACGTGGTGAATTCAAAGAAATCAAAGATCAAATTTTTAAGGAAGTAAAGAATTCAAGAGAGCTCCATAGTGGTATCGAAAAGTTGTAATTCTAGATTATGTATGCTTGGGTTGCTCAATTAAAAACACCTTGAGGGTAAGAGGTTTTCTGCGGATGGATTCAGAGGGTTGCATAAAATGAGCATAGTTTGGGGTGAGTGGGCGAATGTTTATGAGGATTGTGAGTATTTGGAATATGGGGGGTGCTTAGGGCAATTTTAGACACAAATGCATGCGTTGCGGTCTTGGCATAACGGCTGGGTTAGATTGGAATTGTCATATGTAATTCTAATGTGTTTAAAATTCAGTTTTGCTTGGGGGCAAGCAAAAGACAAGTGTGGGGTATTTTGATATGTGCATAATTAGTTCATATTAAGTATACATTTTTATTCATTTATTAGCTAAATTATTGCATTTTATGGACGAAAGGTACTTAAAAGTGTTTGAATTATGTTTTCAGTCCAAAAATGAAGCTCGGAAGCGGGAGAAACAGTTAGAAGTTCGAGAATGGAACAAAGAAGAAAAACATTGAAAAAAGCCCCTACTCGGCGAGTAGGGCCGACTACTTGGCGAGTCCAATCGAAGAATCGAGAAGATAAATACTCGGGATCCCAGAGAGTTATCACAATACATGGAATGTGAGATGGACTCGACGAGTCGCCACCTGACTCGACGAGTCGATTCATATATATTAAGATAACTTCACAGAACGATAGAGGGGAATTCTAGGACGATTCAGAAGAGCTTTGCTGCGAATAAGAAGTCAGAAAAACCCTAGAAGACGAAGTCATAAGCTAGAATTCAATCCCGAAGGAGAATTGAGGCAAATTTCATCATTCTACTTAATCTTTCGTTTATCATTATGGTTAAACAATTTGATTATGTTTGTTTACTGTTATTTACTTCAATTATGAGCTAAAACCTTTAGACTTCTGTTTGGGGATACAAAGTTGACAATATGGTTTGATTGATTGGTAGGATTAACTCTAAAGTTGGTGAATTTTTGTTATTTTAGCTTGCTAAAGAACCTTGTGTGTGAATAATAATTAATTTTCTGTTAATAGGAAGATAATTGATTAGCATGAACATCTATTGATTATTAACCTCATATGCTATGTGATCACTATGCCATATGTCTAGGATTAATGAATATGAAACTAGAATTAATAAGAAAATTGAGTAAATTCATGTGCAAGCTTGTGAGATGACCATCAAACAAGAAGTTAATTAAAAGAATAAATTAGTTAACTATTGCAAGTCTAACTTAACCCGAATAATTAATCTAGTAAATTTAATTAAATTAGACAACTGGCCACTATTTAAGATAGTTTATTTGCTAAGGATTAGTGTAGTGAATGCGAATCTAATCACTTGAATCGGTAACCAACGAAAGAATTAATCCATTGCACCATTACCTTGAAATCAACCATAGAATCAATTAAGTTGAACTAAACAGAAGTTCCCTTCCATTTATTGAATTTAGTTAGTACTTTGTTTTCCAGTTTTTAAGTAAGTAATAGTTAGTAAGTTTCTAGTCTTGTAAAACTAGATAAAATACCTACTTATTAATTAACTTAGATAAAATTAGTTTTTAGTTTTAATTTGCCGTTCCCTGTGATCGATACCCTGCTTATTTAACTATACCACAATTGATAGGTTCACTGTCTTTTGTGTGTTATTTGATAATTAAAAGTAGGTTTAAAACTAAGTGAGTTTGCACACATCATTGGGCGTAAGGGAGAGTACGTTGTGCGTACTCATGAGCATATTCTTGACGCGGAGACTACCCAATACGCTGGGCGTACCATAGTGTATGTTGGGCGTACTAGGTTCAGATTGAAACCCTAATTGTGGAGGTGAGCCCTATATAAGGAACATTATGGTCTCACTTTTAGCCACCATTTCCAGAGAGCAAAACCATAAATGTGCCCTAACCCTCGTTCTAGAGCTTGTGTGAGTGTGGTTGAGCTTGAAAGTGTTCTTGTGTGCTTTTGAAGAGAAGGAGGTGCCATTGAAGGAGCTAGAGTTGGAGGGCAATCTTGGATCTGAACTTTCTGAGGTTGGAGCATTAGTTGGAGGTAAAATGTAACAGCGCAAATTTTCAAACAATTTTTTTCATTTTAAAAAATAAAGTATTTCCATTCAAAACAAGGCATAAATAATTTAAGTGTCATGTCAAATACAAATTGTCTAAATCCCAAGATCATAAAAACATTCTCCAGTGTGTACCGATCACGCCGGCGCCTTCCCACGGTCCTCGCTAGTACCTGAAACACATACATAACAACTGTAAGCATAAATGCTTAGTGAGTTCCCCAATATACAACTTACGCACATACGCCTTTCCAGGACCTGACCTTCCGGTCCATGTGTCTCAGGGGACTTCCGTCCCTGCTGGGTAAACCTTCCGGTCCTACCCACGCCGACCTTCCGGTCCATAACACAACGCCTTCCGGCCCATAACATAATCGCCTTCCGGCCCATACATACATAGCACATATAACATATAACTTACCACATATAGCGTACATAACACATATCATAGCTGACCTTCCGGTCACACAGTCAAACCCTTCCGGGTACAGTATAGTGAGAAGACTCACCTCGTGAATGCTGAAAGCTAGCAAATCCTGAAATCACTCGTGCACAATCCGCCGAGCTACAATCTCCCTATAACATCATATATCTCTTATTAATACTTTTACCTTCTAAGTTTGACTATCCCTAAGAAGTCAGACATAGGTCAACTCTGGTCAACGGTCAACGGTCAACGGTCAACTCGACCGGACTCGGCGAGTGCCATGGCGACTCGGCGAGTCTAGACGTCCTCCAATCCTCTAAGGTTCCCCTTCTACTCGTCAAGTATCCTCCTTGACCCGACGAGTTACTCCTGGAAGAATCGCGGGGCCACCCCGACTCAACTCGCCGAGTCCCCTCTTAAAATACCCCAAAAACATAATTTTAACAATACCTGAGATTCCGGGCTGTTACATAAAAAGCTTAGAGCTTTCTCAACCTTTTTGATTTGTGCATTATGGACCATTTTCTAGGGTTTTTGTCCCAAAGGTGGAGACTTTATGAGTAAAGGAGATCCATAAACCTTGATCTGTCCATATTTAGTGTATAATGTGATTTAGATCCATAAAAATCCAATCTTGGACGTTAGGAGTGAGCCATGCATGAAATATGAGCTCCTTAGTGAACGAAGTGGTGTGATTTGGATGATGATGACCTTTACAGCCATGCAAGGGTGTAAAGTCTTCGACTTTATGGATTAGGAGACTGTAGCGGGTCCAGATCTGTATTTTGAGCCAAGGTCTTAACTGATTAAGACCATAAGTGAGATAAGAGGGAAACTAGGACGTACGCTAAGCGTAAATCCCAGTACGCGGGGCGTAGGGTTCAAGCAGCCCGATATCAGCGTAGCGGTCAAGTATGCCCATCGTAAGGATCTGGTACGCGTAGCGTACTCATATGCGTTGACTTTTGTTGACTTTTAGGGTTTAGTCAACAAGTGGACTTTTGGACCATTAGAGGGGTAGAATGGTCTTTTACCCTTCTGAGAGAGCATAGGAAGGGATTAGTCTAGCCTTGAGAGTTATTATTAATTAGAGATAATTTTTGTATGTGATTAGGCGGAGGCTAGATTAGTGTTTCTAGTTCGAGATCATTCGAGTTTACCCCAGGTGAGTCTTCTCACTATACATTACTTAGGGTGGTATTTTTGTGTGGATCGGAAGGTCATACGTGTTTGCTTGAGATTATGTGTTTTGTGATTATGTATGATATGTGCCATTCTGACCGGACCGGAGAGTCCAACGATTCACGAGGCCAGAGGGTCCTCAACCAGACCGGACCGGAGGGTCCAACTAGCTAGACCGGACCAGAGGGTCCAACGAGCTACGAGTCTGGAGGGTCCCGCTGAGACACATTGACCAGAGGGTCGTACAGAGTATAGCCTCGAGTGGCGAATTGTAGTATGTGGTACTTTGGGGAACTCACTAAACATTCGTGCTTACCGTGTTATGTGTTATGTGTTTCAAGTACTTCCGAGGATCGCGAGAAGGCACCGACGTGATTGTACACACACTCTTGATATTGAGCTATGATTGTGGATCCTAGATTTGAATAATTGTGATGGAAACTTGTTGTTTTGAGGATTAATGATGAGACATTTGTTTATGAGTTTTTAAATTGAAAATTTTGTTTGAAAAATCATGTCGTTACAAGTTGGTATCAAAGCCTTGGTTTGAGGGATTCGGATACACCATCGGGCATATCCGAACTCAAACTGAGTATTTGAGAAAAGTTTTCAAAAAGAAACAACTTTTCTAAAAAGAGTGAAAGATTCCAAAAGAGTGGAAAAGAGAAGTGTGTACAATCAGCCAACACCCAAACGGTGATTTCCCAAAATACCCTTAAGTTATGTGTTATGAGATATCATGAGATGTGTTATGCATGCTAGAGTAGGCTAGGTATTCATATTTAGGACTAGAGTGGCCTGATTTGTGATGCCTTAGCCTAGGAGTTACTGCTACTATGAATTACTTCAAGTGCGAGTAGGTAGCAAAGAGGTGCTCGTGAGAGGTCTACTGGGTGGTAGCCTACGCTTAGTGAAATATAGAGTACTTGTGATCTAGAATCCTAGGAGGAGGACTTGGGGTGAATACTGATGTGGTGTGGAAGGTAATATAGAGCCCGTACTACTGGAAACACCAGACCAGTGAGCAGTCCAAGTAAGAATCCTTATGGTACTAAGGAACAAGTAGGGTTGTGTGATGGAGTGTGAGAATACTCGAGCGAGTCTCTGATTTCTTTTGTGTTCCGTTTCAGAGACATCATGGTGGGTATGCGCCACACTCTAGAGAGTAGCGGTGTTAGCAATGATGAGATTCGCAGGATGATTCATAATGAGGTGGTTGCAGCCATTCGAGCTGAGATACCAGAGATGTTTGGGTTTATCAAGACCACGCTAATTGAGACATTTGACAAGCAATATGCTGCTCTTACCGATGTTGCTGTTGCTACGGCCACCACAGCCATCGTCGCCGCTAGGCCACAGGGGGATGGCTTGTTGCTGTACCAGGAGTTCAGCAACACGAAGCCACCAGAGTTTGATGGGACTCAGGATTCGATAGCAGCGATGAGATGGATCTCTGACATTGAGGGATGCTTCTATAAATTTTCTTGTCCGGAGCATCTGAGGGTACGGTTCGCGCTGAACCAGCTTCGCTTGGGAGCGAAGGACTGGTGGAAGTTTGTGACATCTGACTTTCTTCTACCGAGCTTACCACGGTGACTTGGGAGAGGTTCACCGCTATGTTTCGAGATGAGTACGTTCCCCCGGTGGAGAGGGAAAGGTTAGCCCATGATTTCTTGTCCCTCAAGCAGGGGACTGAGTCTGTGACTGTGATCACCCGAATGTTTCATGAGAGGGCGTTGTTTTGCCCTGAGCAGGTGTCTACCGAGCAAGCACATATGAGCCGATATCTGAGCATTCTGAGGAGAGACATTCATGAGTTCGTGGCAAACTCGACATACCGAACATTTGCTGATCTCCAGGCAGATGCTCGGAAGAGGGAGATTGAGCTAGAGACTCAGGCCAGGGAGGAGGCGGAGTCTCAGATGCGGGATAGGCGGTCGACACAGTCTCAGCCGGTGGCCAAGTAGGCAAAGCCCGCTGATTCGAGATCGGGGGTGAGAAGGTTCGCACTTGTGGGAAGTGCGGCAAGAGCCATGATGGGGTGTGCAGGTGTGTGTTACAAGTGTGGGAAGGAGGGGCATATTGCGAGGGATTGCTCCAAGGGATTTTCGGTTTGCTTCCATTGCAACCAGACTGGCCATAGGAAGGCCGAGTGCCCATAGCTGCTTCAGGGATCTACACCTCCTACCACTCAAGCTACAGAGAGTTGGCCCGTGAAGGCCGAGGCACCGAAGGCTCGCGGCAGAGCCTTCCAGTTGACAACGGAGGAGGTCCGCGCAACATCCGACGTTGTGGCTGGTATGTGATCTTTTGCTTCTTCTTTTGTTTATATATGGTGCTTATTTGTGATATGTTTAGGTACTTTTCTTGTGAGTTCTGTACCTGTTTTGGTGTTGTTTGACTCGGGTGCGAGTCGATCTTTCATATCTTTAGCATTTAGTTGTCACATCAGTATCTAACGTGAGGTGTTGAGTCGACCTTTGAGAGTCTCCATAGCTAATGAGCATGTTGTTTTTGTGACTGATGTGATCCGGGGATGTGTGCTTGAGATTTTTGGAGTCGAGTTTCCGATAGATTTGGTACCTATCGCGATGGGGATGTCAGTGTCATCGTGGGCGTAGACTGGTTGAGCCGATTCGGAGCCATGATCGACTGTGTGAGGCAGATGGTGACCCATCCGAAACCCTAGTGGGGGAGTACTTACAATAGTTGGCGAGGGTACCTGATCTGGGACAGCATTTTGTTTGGCTGCTCAAGCAATGCAGAGCTTGCAGCAGGGTTGCATGGGTTTTCTCGCGTATGTGTCGGATACGCTAGATGTTACGGAGAGACTGAGTATTGTTGATGAGGTTCCAGTGGTTAGCGAGTTTCCGGACGTTTTCCCCGAGGAGTTACCGGGTGTGCCTCCTGAGAGGTAGGTGGAGTTTCGCATTGATTTGCTTCCATGGGCGACACCTATCACCAAGGCACCCTATCGCCTTGCGCCGCCAGAAATGTAGGAGTTATTCTCGCAAATTCAGGAGCTGTTGGGAAAGGGATTTATTCATCTGAGTAGCTCGCCGTGGGGAGCACCGATTATTTTTGTCAAGAAAAAGGATGGTTCACACCGGATGTGCATTGATTACCAGGAGTTGAACAAGCTGACGGTCTAAGACCGTTATCCACTCCTGAGGATCAACGATCTGTTTGATCAGTTACAGGGTGCATCTTGGTTTTCTAAGATCGATTTGAGGTCTGATTATCATCAGATGAGGGTTCGTGAGGAGGATATTTAGAAGACAACATTTAGAACTCGTTATGGGCATTATGAGTTCGTGGTGATGCCTTTCGAGCTCACCAATGCACCAGCAACGTTCATGGATCTCATGAACCGGGTATGCAGGCCTATGCTGGATCATTCGGTGATCGTGTTCATTGATAGTATTTTGGGGTATTCGAGGTCTAGAGGGCAGCATAAGGAGCATTTGAGAGAGGTTCTCAGAGTATTGAGATCAGAGAGGCTTTATGCCAAATTCTCCAAGTGTGATTTCTGGTTACGAGAGGTCCAGTTCTTAGGACACCTCGTTAATCAAAATGGGATTTTCGTCGACCCGGCCAAGATTGAGGTGGTTATGAGTTAGGAGGTGCCGAGATCCCCTACCCAGATCAGGAGTTTTCTAGGGTTGGTTGGCTACTACCGGAGGTTTATTAGAGATTTCTCCAGGATTGTTGTTCCTCTCACCAAGTTGACCCGGAAGGGTGTTGCTTTTGTTTGGGGTCCCGATCATCAGACCCCGTTTTAGACTCTTCGTCGGAGATTGTGCGAAGCTCCAATGTTAGCTCTTCCTGAGGGAATGGAGGACTTTGTTGTTTACTACGACGCATCTATATCAGGGTTGGGTGTAGTGCTTATGCAGAGGGGGCACGTGATAGCATATGCATCGAGGCAGTTGAAGCCTCACGAGATGAGGTATCCCACCCACGATTTAGAGTTGGGGGCAGTAGTGTTCACCCTCAAGATCTGGCGCCATTATTTGTACGGGGTTCGGTGTACCATTTACACAGACCACAAGAGGTTGAAGTATCTGATGGATCAGCCTAACCTGAATATGCGCCAAAGAAGGTGGTTGGACGTGGTAAAAGATTACGATTGTGAGATTCGGTGTCACCCGGGCAAGGCTAACGTGGTAGCCGATGCCCTGAGCCGCAAGGCGGAGAGTGCCCGGATTCGGGATATATGCATGAGGATGACAGTGATAACTCCGGTATTGGATACCATTCAAGAGGCCCAGACGGAGGCCATGAGACCGGAGAACTGCAAGAAGGAGCGGGTGATCGGCCAGGTATCCAAGTTTGTGATGGATAGCCGGGGACTTATGACCTTTCGAGGTCAGATTTGGGTGCCTTATACGGGCGGAGCTTGTAGCACTCTGATGGAGGAGGCGCATAGGTCGAGATTTTCGTTCCACCCCTGGGCCACTAAGATGTATTTGGATTTGAAAAGAGACTATTGGTGGCCCTGTATGAAAAGGGATGTAGCGTGGGTAGTAGAGAGGTGCTTGACCTGCCGCCGGGTCAAGGTAGAGCACCAACGTCCACATGGTCCATTGCATGCTTTGGAGATTCCCCAGTGGAAGTGGGAGCAGATCTCGATGGACTTTATCACCAAATTACCGAGAACGGTGCGTAGAGTTGACGCGATCTGGGTGATTGTGGATCGGTTGACGAAGAGTGCTCACTTCCTAGCTATTAGTGAGAGCTTTTCAGCTGAGAGGCTGGCAGAGATTTATGTGCGAAAGGTGGTAGCTCGACATGGAGTGTCGACGTCCATAGTGTCGGATCGGGACGTGCGTTTTACTTCCAGATTCTGGAAGAAGTTCCATGAGGAGTTGGGAACGCGATTGCATTTTAGTACCGCCTACCATCCGCAGACAGACGGATAGAGTGAGCGGATGATACAGACGCTCGAGGACATGCTTCGAGCATGCGTTATGGATTTCGGTGGGAGTTGGGACTCATACCTACCCTTGGATAAGTTTTCCTATAACAACAGCCATCACTTGAGCATCGGTATGCCTCCCTTTGAGCTTCTTTATGGGAGGAGGTGTCGTACTCCCATCTGTTGGGGAGAGGTGAGGCAGAGAGTTATGGGCGACACTGAGATAGTGTTGAATACGACCGAGCAGATTCAGCAGGTCAGACAAAGGTTGCAAACGGCTCAGAGTCATCAGAAGAGTTACGCGGACAGACGGCGATCCGAGCTTGAGTTCCAGGTCGGAGATTTTGTGCTTCTGAAAGTTTCCCCAAGGAAAGGAGTAATCCGGTTTAGGAAGCGGGGCAATTTGGGGCGTCGATATATTAGACCTTTCAGGGTGATTTCCAGGGTAGGCAAGGTAGCATATCAGCTGGAGCTACCTCAGGAGTTGATCCAGATCCATTGCACCTTCCACGTGTCCCAGTTGCGGAAGTGTGTGGCTTATGAGTCGGCAGTTGTACCATTAGAGGACATTATGGTGGATGTGAGCTTGAATTACATCGAGAGGCCGATCGCGATCCTAGATTGGAAGGTGAAGGTTCTGAGGAACAAGGAAGTTCCTCTAGTTCAGGTCCTGTGGCAGCATCGGAAGGGGTCCGATTTGACTTGGGAACCAAAGTCGGAAATGCGGGAGCAGTACCCCGAGTTATTTGCGGAGCAAGACTTCGAGGGCGAAGTCTGATTCTAGTGGGGGAGAATTGTAACATCACAGAATTCAGGTATATCTCTTTGATCCTTCTCTTTCCTCAAGTTGTCAAAATTAGTCTTTGAAAGGAACGTTTGGCTTTTGAGTGTGTTGGGCGTAAAGGAGAGTACGTTGTGCGTACTCATGAGCATATTCTTGACGCGAAGACTAACCAGTACGCTGGGCGTACCATAGTGTACATTGGGCGTACTAGGTTCAGATTGAAACCCTAATTGTGGGGGTGAGCCCTATATAAGGAACATTATGGCCTCACTTTTAGCCACCATTTCTGTAACACTCGTGTTTCTAGCCTAGTCATTTATATTGAGTTGATAGTCTAGGTTAACCTTTGTAACTCATTTTGAAGAAATGAAAAGGAATTATGTGAATATTATGTGAATTATGCTTAATTATTAGGGCTTAATTAATTAAGAATAAAAATAAGCGCCAAAAATTAAAGTATGAGATAAGCCCTATATCTTTACATAAAGTTGTAGTGGTCGAAAGAAGGATTTCGGGGATATAAAGAATACCAAAATCCGAGTAATAACGAAGAAGTTATGACCTATCGAAGTTTCGCGACAAAACCGGCACGGTGCTGAATGTCGTAAAAAGTGAGTTTTCGATAAACTACTTTTTAGCCTTAGTAATCTAAACGAAAGTCGTAGTATTCGTTAAACCGAGAAGTTCGATAAAAAGAACGCCCAAATCTGACTTTGTATGAGGAAGTTATGATTTTTCGAAGTTTCAGCGTAGCAGTAGACAGCTAAAAACTCGAATTTTAGATCGAGCGATTTTTAGCCGACACAACCTAAACGAGAATTGAAGGTCTCGTCATTAGGAGCACAACGGTAAAAAGTCTGACGAAAACGGACATCGGATGAAGAAGTTATGAATTTTTAACGGATTTCTTGTCTCGGTCTGTTAAAAATAATAATATAAAATTTAAACTCAAAATTAGCCGACGAAGTCTAAACGGAAGTTGTAGATCGTAATTTTAGCTACGCGTGCATATAAAGAACGTCAAAAACGGAGCTCGTATGCGAAAGTTATGGATTTTAGAAGTTTTGGCGCGCAAACCGAGAAATTTCGCATAGTCACACTTTGCCACGTCACCCTCGCTTAGAATGTGATACGTGTCCTGCTGAGTCACTAGGCTGCTGAGTCACCAGGCTGCTGAGTCACCGAAACTACTGAGTCATGCGAAGTCACGTGTCCTCTTCTGATTCGACCGAGGAGGAGGCCCAATCCGAAGCAACCAGCTCCCCAGCCGAAGCTTCGCCCTGCTGCCGCGTGTGTCCGAGCCTCGCTTAGCCTAGCTCCGAGCCTGGCTTAACCTAGCTCCGAGCCTGGCTTAACCTAGCTCCGAGCCTGGCTTAACCTAGCTCCGAGCCTCGCAGGTGCACCAGTAGACTCCGGTCCACTTAGAAGCCGCCAACGAGCCCTCGTAGGTGCGAGCCTTCGCCTGCGATCCTTCTCAGCCGTTGGATCAGAAGCTTCTCAGCCGTCCGATCAGAAGCTTCACCCTATAAATAGAAGGCTGCGAGCCTTCTCGGATATTTTTAAGAAATTGCCACTTTTAACCCCTAAACCCATATTTTCTTCATCTTAACATCCCGCAAAGCCCCGATATCGATTGTAAAGCCCGGAATACCCCATGAAGTGTCCGAGAAGCCCGGAAAATTTATCTTTTCGGTTTCGAAGCCCGACTTTTGCAGAGCCCGGTTTCTCAATAAAACTCCCGGTTTTATTAGAAACGATCGTTTTAGGAAACGAATTGCTGCCCGATTTTCACCAAAATAAGTGAGTGTGTAGTTACTTTCAATTTATACATAGATATGAAGTATTTACCTTGAAATACGTGTTATGTGTAAATATGCTAATTGTTTATTCGAGGTGACTCTTGAATTGATGTTTTATACAAGTTTTAAACTGAATATGCTTTTTATCTACAAAATATGTTGGGTAGAACATGGGTAGATGAAATAGTTGATGTGTGTTAAAATGGTGAGAGGCCTCGATGTTGTTGTTGTTGTTGTTGTAGTCATCTAGCGGAGTATAGATAACGACCACGGACTTTCTAGATAGTCCAGTGAAACAGTAGCTGGTTCGCAACTTGTAGGTGTTGATGAATTAAATGTTCATTGGCGTACTCCATCCCCCTCATGGTTGCCTTAAGGACATGTATGGCTGAGGAAACCCCTTAGCAGTAGTGTCCATCCCGATGATAATCCTTAGGCTAGGTCCCTTGTGATAGGTGTTTAGGGACGTAAAGTGAGGACAACGGGAATGGGTAATCAGGGTTATTGTTCATTGGTGAACTTAATAAGTATATTATTATTGTGGGTTGAAAACCCTATATGCTCACCAGGCTCCCAAGCCTGACCCACTCAGTTTTATGATTACAGGTAGTGGACCCCGAGCATAGTCGGAGAACGACGAGAGATTTTTGGATTATAGGCCAGTAGTTGTAAATAACTGTTGAAAGGCTTATAATGTCTTGTTTATGCTTTTGATCTGTATCGGAACATGACATCCCGAGGTTTTGATATATATATATATATATGGAAAACATATACCTTCTTAATGAAGGGTTTTGATAAACTTTTATCATATTTTGTTTGGGGACCAATTCCGCAACATCTTTTAAAAAGATTTCTCTGATTTTATTTTAAAAAGCATAAATTAAATCGGTCTTTTCTGGCCGAGAAATATGGGGATGTCACAATTTCCAGAGAGCAAAACCTAAGTGTGCCCTAACCCTCGTTCTAGAGCTTGTGTGAGTGTGGTTGAGCTTGAAAGTGTTCTTGTGTGCTTTTGAAGAGAAGGAGGTGCCATTAAAGGAGCTAGAGTTGGAGGGCAAGCTTGGATCTGAACTTTCTGAGGTTGGAGCATCAGTTGGAGGTAAAAAGCTTAGAGCTTTCTCAACCTTTTTGATTTGTGCATTATGGACCATTTTCTAGGGTTTTTGTCCCAAAGGTGGAGACTTTATGAGTAAAGGAGATCCATAAACCTTGATCTTCCATATTTAGTGTATAATGTGATTTAGATCCATAAGAATCCTATCTTGGACGTTAGGAGTGAGCCATGCATGAAATATGAGCTCCTTAGTGAAGGAAGTGGTGTGATTTTGATGATGATGACCTTTACAGCCATGCAAGGGTGTAAAGTCTTCGACTTTATGGATTAGGAGACTGTAGCGGGTCCAGATCTGTATTTTGAGCCAAGGTCTTAACTGATTAAGACCATAAGTGAGATAAGAGGGAAACTAGGACGTACGCTAAGCGTAAATCCCAGTACGTGGGGCGTAGGGTTCAAGCAGCCCGATATCAGCGTAGCGGTCAAGTACGCCCATCGTAAGGATCTGGTACACGTGGCGTACTCATATGCGTTGACTTTTGTTGACTTTTAGGGTTTAGTCAACAAGTGGACTTTTGGACCATTAGAGGGGTAGAATGGTCTTTTACCGTTCTAAGTGAGCATAGGAAGGGATTAGTCTAGCCTTGAGAGTTATTATTAATTAGAGATAATTTTTGTATGTGATTAGGCGGAGGCTAGATCAGTGTTTCCAGTTCGAGATCATTCGAGTTTACCCGACGTGATTCTTCTCACTATACATTTCTTAGGGTGGTATTTATGTGTGGACCGAAAGGTCATACGTGTTTGCTTGAGATTATGTGTTTTGTGATTATATATACTATGTGTTATTCTAACCGGACCGGAGGGTCCAACGATTCACGAGGCCAGAGGGTCCTCAACCAGACCGAACCGGAGGGTCCAACGAGCTAGAGCGGACCAGAGGGTCCAACGAGCTACGGGACTGGAGGGTCCCGCCGAGACACATTGACCAGAGGGTCGTACAGAGTATAGCCTCGAGTGGCGAATTGTTGTATGTGGTATTTTGGGGAACTCACTAAGCATTCATGCTTACCATGTTATGTGTTATGTGTTTTAGGTACTTCTGATGATCACGGGAAGGCACCGGCGTGATTGTACACACACTCTTGATATTGAGCTATGATTGTGGATCATGGATTTGAATAATTGTGTTGAAAACTTGTTGGTTGTTTTGAGGATTAATGATGAGACATTTGTTTATGAGTTTTTAAATTGAAAATTTTGTTTGAAAAATCATGTCGTTACAGAAGTTTTCTGTAGGCTCCAAGAATTTTGCTTGTTGCAGGAACATCGCGAAACATGGCTTCAGGAATGGAACGAACAAATGAGAACTTGGAGTTGTCAGCAAGAATGATGTTGGTAGTGTGAAAGATTGACATGGCGGACATGAAGGAGTCTTGCATCACGGGAATCTGGAGTTTCTCAATTAATCATTTTAGATGCCTGCTGATCAGACCAAATAAAGGAGTAGCCACCCAAATCAACTTCTACCAAATCTGCATCTAAGATGAAATCATTAAAAAAATTTCTTTGATTGAAAACAAAACTAAATCTATCCGCAACCGCACAAACCTCATTAAAATCACCCATAATCAACACCACATTATTCCACTTTCTAACCAAAAACACTATATATTTTACGGTTAATTTTAGTTGGGGTGCGGTTTTTACTCACCCCTAAATTTAGAGTTACTTCAACTTTTTATCCACCTTCTCTTCTCAAGATCCCCAAACCCCTAAACACTAATGGAAAAGGACATTAATTTATATCCAAAATGTTCTCTATTACCGGCTATTATGCTCTTAAGATTTTTCTCGCAATCCGACATATCCCATCCTAGAGCATTTCCGACAACGATAGTAGCTTCCAACTTCTCAAACATAGAGAAACCCTTAGGATTTTTAATTGAATTATCAGATGAACTACATATATGTTAACATAAGAAGTATCTTCTTGAAGTTTCAAACATTTTCTTTCTATGAATTTTAAATATGTTGTTCGTTCGGTATGAATTTTGAATTAAAGTATTATATTATCTATTTGTAAAAACAAATTAAAAATAAGACACATAGGTCCCTGTTTAAGTGTTATATGCTATTTAAAGTACATCTGCTCTGATAAAAAAAATTATTTCACTCATTTGTCATCTACTCATGGATTATATCTCATGTCATTTTGTGGTAATTGTGATATAAATACATATCAAATTCATTAATGCAAATCCTTATAATTTCTAAATTTCTAAATTAAATCCAATTATATGAGTTGTTTATTTATTTAAATTCTTTGTTTAAATTTAAAAGAGAAATCAACACTTCAATTTTAATAATTAAATATTTTTCTTTCTTTCTTTATAAATTCAAAGTTTATAAATTCTTAGATCTTCATATTTGTTTTTATTTTTTTGAATAAACGCATATAGTATATGAGTCTCACAACTAATACATATCATTTAATTCACGAAAATGCATTACAAATTTATTTAAAAGATATTCTTTTTGAGTTTCAAATTTATTCTTCATTTGTGAGTTTCTTATTTGAAAATGTTTTTTTTTTTTTTGTATTTTCAAAGAAACATGTAGATGGGAAAATAGTCTGTTTATGTTGTGAAAATCGTTGGAATAAATTATAGATTATCTTCCATGTTACTTTGTGGTCATTTAGATTAAATTATATTCATATGTCATATTGTGGTTTCTTTTCATTTTATTATATTTCAAATTAATATTTAAATGTAATAAATATAATAATAAATACATATCAAATTCATTAATACAACTTTCCTTATAATTTTTAAAATTTTAAACTGAATCCAATTATTTTAGTTGTTTATTTATTTAAATTATTTGTTTAACTTTAAAAGAGAAATAAACACTTCACTTTTTTTAGCGACGGAATAATAGAGTTAGTTGTTAGAAGTTAGTTTCACGAAATCATCAACGTCTAAGTTCAAACTCAAGACCTTCAAACTAAGAGACAAATCCTCTACCAAGCGGGCTAGTCTTACATTAACACTAAACAATTCAATTTTAACAATTAAATATTTTTTCTTATAAATTCAAACTTTCTAAATTTTTAGACTTCATATTTATTTTTATTTTTTTAAATAAACTCATATACAATATAAATCTCACAACTAATATAAAACATTTAATTAACGAAAATGTATTATAAATTTATTTAAAAGATATTTTTTTTTTAGTTTGGAATATATTCTTCATCTGTGAGTTTCATACTTGAAAATAATTATTATTATTATTATTATTATTATTATTATTATTATTATTGTGTAATTTCTAGGAAGCATGTAGATAGGAAAATAGTCTTTGTTGTGACAGCAGTTCAAATAAAATTAGATTCTTTCTCTCTCTCTCTCTCTCTCTTTATATATATATATATATATATATATATATATATATATATATATATATATATATTATAAATGAGACATTTTTCTTTTCATCACATTCATTTGAAACTTTCATATATTTTTCCGTTCACCACATTCATTTGAAACTCTCACGACTTTTCAATTTCTTTCTAATAATAATTATAAGTTGGTTAATAAGGTTAAATAAATATAAAATCTAAAGTATAATCATAAACTAAATTTTAATATTAAAATAATATCATTACTTCTACTTAAAAAGTTATGTTTTTTTTTAACTTTTAACATGTTATAATTAATTTATTAGTTTTAATATATTGTTGGATGCAAACCATTATCATTTTAAAGATACAATTTTGGAACAATTTGTATAAAATATTTCAATTATTAATTTGAATATAGCATTACAGGGTCAACTTAAATATAAATTTTAGTTTAACTTAAACAAGCCAAATAATATTTTGTAAATAGTTAAAAGTGATTAATTCTAGTGTCTTTCTAATAATAATTATAAGTTGGTTAGTAAGGTTAAATAAATATCAAACCTCAAGTGTAATCATAAATATACTAAATTTATATTTTAAAATAATATATTTACTTCTACTTATAAAGTTATGTCTTTAAATTTTAACATATTATACTTAATTTATTAGATTTAATATGTTGTTCTACTACAAGTCTCAAATCTGCTTGACGTATCAATCAGATCCAATTGATGGTGCAGAATCTCAATCAATTGGATGATGCAAGATCAAAATAGAGAAGGAGAAGAAGAATAAGATTAATATATGATGTATTCAAGATTGGAATGATAAACAATACATGAGATTCGCACACACACTTGCACCTTCTCTACTTTCTCTCTCTAGAATACCTTAGAGTACACGCACTTAAGCTCCTCTTCTAGTTGTACACTCCTCACCCACCTAACATCTATTTATATGGAACATGGGCCGTGAACCAGTTCACAGCCGGCTATAAACACCCACCTGGGGAAGCATTTTTCATTTCACCACATTCATTTGAAACTCCTATGTATTTTTTCTTTCGCCACATTCATTTGAAACTCCTATGACTCTTCAATTTCTTTCTAATAATGATTATAGGTTTGTTAATAAGGTTAAATAAATATCAAACCTAAAGTGTAAACATATATAAACTAAATTTTCATATTAAAAGAATATATTTACTTCTACTTATAAAGTTATGTTATTTAACTTTTAACATATTATACTTAATTTATTAGTTTTAATATATTGTTGGATGTAATCCATTGTCATTTTAAAGCTACAACTTTTGAACAATTTGTATAAAATACTTAAATTATTAATTTAAATATAACATTATAGGGTCAACTTAAATATAAATTTTAGTTCAACATAAACAACCCAAAGAATATTTTGTAAATAGTCAAAAGTGATAAATTGTAGTGTCTTTGTAACACTGTAAATTTTCAAACAAAATTTTCATTTTTAAAATCACATAATTCTCATAACACATTTCACAAAAATCTCATTTATTTAATTTACAAAACGCAACTCCATAGTTGTTTGATTTATAATCCAGGATCCTCAAAACATAACTCTTTCTCTGGTGTGTACAATCAAGTCGGTACCTTCCCGCGATCCTAAGAAGAACCTAAAACACATATCACACAACACGGTAAGCACGAAACTTAGTGAGTTCCCTAAAATACCACACATATCACATTAGCCACTCGAGGCTAACTAAATACAACCCTCCGGTCAATGTGTCTCAGTGGAGACCCTCCGGTCCCACAACTCGTGTAACATCCTCATTTTCACGGCCAGAAAAGTCCGATTTTGTTTATTCTTTATAAAAATCAGAGTACCTTTTTTTAATAAAAATGTTGTGGAATTTGTTCCCAGTAAAACATGATAAATACGTTATCAAAGCATTTATGAAGAAATGTATTTTTATTCATTTTAAAATATTTGGGATGTCACCGTCAATACAGAAACATAAGCATAAACATAACTTACATTCATTATCACTAGTGATTTACATCTCCTTAATCTCTCAGTGTAATGTAACTTTATGTCAACACCTGTGATATAAATAAAATGAGTGGGTCAAGTTGGGAAACCTGGTGAGTACATAGGGTTTTCAACCCACAATAATATAATTATTATGTTTAAACAATCAAGCAATCAACCCAATTACCCATCCCCATTATATTCTTTATTCGTAAGGATCTACCCTAGGAATCAGCTATCTCTCGTTCATTCATTCCTAAGGATCATCCTAAGGAATTGGCATGAAGTCCTTCGTTCCCATGGTTTACACAATGGGCACTAAGTTTGCATAGTCGCCAGAGTTTAGGCATCAAGTCTGCATGATCACCAAGGTTTAGGCATCAAGTTTGCTTGATCGCCAAGGTTTAGGCATCAAGTCTGCGCATGATCACCAAGGTTTAGGCATCAAGTTTGCATGATCACCAAGGTTTATGCACCAAGTCTGCATGGTCACCAAAGTTTATAGTACACTAGGTGAACAAATCATTCACAACACCTACAAGTTGCGAGTCTGCTAGTGTTCCACTGGACTGTCTAGAATAGTTTGGGGTTGTCATCCATACTCTGCTGAATGACGGGCCCATCATTTGGGGAAAAGGCTTCTCACATCGTCCACCTCTCACCCTCACCTCGTGGTATATAACACCTCTCAACTCATCATCCAACTTATATTCCATCTATTACATCTACCCACGTTTTACCCCAACATTATCGTAGATATAAAATACATATACATTTTAAATCATTTAAAACATGTATAAAATCGTCCATCTAGCATAGACAGCAAGTACTCAGATAATATGCACAGATAGCACGTAATTTACATAAAATACTTCATATTTATGTGTAAGATGAGAGTAACTATGCACTCACTTGATAAGGTGGTGACTCGGTACTCGGACAACGCTTCGTTTACTTTAAAATAATTTCTTTCGACGAAACCTAATTTTATTACAACTAGATTTTAGTCTAATATTTACCGTGACTAATTATTAGTCTTATTATTATTATTATTATATAAGCGTTGAAACAATACTTTCCAACCACTATGTACAGACAGGGGCCAGACATAAAACACCGGAGGGCAGGACCATTTTGGCATATAGCACTTCTGAAATCCAACAACCATATGCGGCCCTTTAAACCAGATTCTCTGTACCGTGAGTAGTTAAAAAGATATTATAACGACACTTAAATAAGTCATAATAATAGCTCAAATATTTATTATAAGTTCATAATAACAATACTAATTTTAAATATAAACTATATTTAAAATAGGGTAAGCATAACTTACTTACAATGAGATTTTAGCTAGGAGTCGGGCTCTGCAGGGGCAGAACTTCGTTGCTGAATCTTTCTAAGAAAGATTCGTGCAGCGCTTCAACGCTCACCTTACTATACTAAAACTACAAAAAGAGAAGTCGAATAACGAGGGACCGAAATGCTCGGGGGGATAAGAAGAGAAAGACTCTTGAATCAAGAGAATGGTGCAAGAAATATGAGAGCTAGAGGCTCTTATTTATACTAATTGAATTTTCAAAAACTACCTTCCATAATTCCTTAATCACCTTATAGTTATATAAACAACTAAACACCCCTTTATATTACTATTTTAAATAGATTTAATGATATTTATACTAAACTAATGTCGAAAGAACTCAACAATAGTCTTATAATGACCGCATCGTCAATACCTTTCTAATGATATATACATATGTATATATATGTGTACATATATATGATTTATACTTTATTTTAATAGGTAAATATGCTATTATAGTTTGTAACTCCTTCATACGAACTCTGTTTTTGACGTTATTTATATCCACGAGTAGGTGGAGACGTACTCTACAACTTTTGTTTAGACTCCGTCAGCTAATTTTGACTTTATTTTTAAAGTTATATTTTTAACAGGCCGGGACAGGATTGGTCCGTTAAAATCTCATAACTTCTTCATCCGATGTCTATTTTCGTCTGTCTTTTTATCGTTATGCTACTAATAAAGATATCTTCGATTCTCGTTTAGGTTGTGTCGGCTAAAAACCGCTCGACCTAATACTCGAACTTCGGGTTGTACATTGCTAAGCCGAAACTTCGAAAAATCATAACTTCCTCATACGAAGTCAGATTTCGGCGTTCTTTTTATGGACGTTCTCAGGTTAACATATTCTACAACTTTCATTTAGATTACTAAGGCTAAAAGTCGCTCTATCATAAATTCACTATTTACGTATTCCCGGTGCCGTGTCGGTTCCGTCGCGAAACTACGACGGGTCATAACTTCTTCATTATAACTCGGATTTCGGCGCTCTTTATATGTACGGAACCCTTGATACATATTATACAACTTGGTTAAGATTATTTATTCTAAATAATCTTTTGTCGAAAAGTCGTTTTCGACCCCTATTATCTCTAAATTAACTAGCTCGGATCTACGGGCGTTACAACTCGGGTGGACCCTCCGGTCCTAACTCAATAAGCTCATAATAATAATACTCAACATATATCACAAAGACATAATGCAGAATATCATAATACACATATAAGCACATAAGACATCTCGGTCACACAAAGATACCACTCATGGTAAGTATAGTGAGAAGACTCACCTCGGAAGATGAACAACTCCTATAAACGCTGTTTCTGCGCACCGACCTCTATCTCTGAGCCAAACCCACAATTAACCCAATTAGGAACTAAGTCCAAACTCTCACTCATTAGTTCTAAAAGTAGCCCACTAACCAGCCCATCCATAACCAAAAACCCATTGGGCTCACCTCGGCCCAATACCAAATGGGCTCTCCCGAGGCCCAACTCTCAAGTCCAAGCGGCAAGCCTAACTCAAGGGCCCAAGGCATATATATATATATATATATATATATATATATATATATATATATATATATTCTTTTGGTCCAAACTCTAGGGCAACAAGCCTAAAGTCCAGGCCCAACACTCAAGGCCCAGAAGTCCACAGTGAGGTTACGCGGGGTGTAGCTCCCTTGGTACGCTCAGCGTACTCACGAATCCAAATTGGTAATCGGGGACACTTGGTCAGTACACAAGGTGTACTGGAATTACACTTAGCGTACGTCCCAACTTCACTTTTTCTATTCATTTGGTCTTAGTCAGTTAAAACCTTGGCTCATATCATAGATCTGGACTCCCTAATAGCTCTTACTCCATAAAGTCGGTGACTTTAAGCCTTTGCATGGCTGATAAGGTCACAAACACACAAAACTCTCACTCTCTTATCTCAAAATGCTCATGTCTCATGCATGGCTTGATTCCAACGTCCAAGTCTTGATTTTTATGACATTACGCCACTAAATACACTCAAAGGGGTTGATCATAGTCTCTGGAGCTCAAATTGATGGGTTTTAGTCATAAGACATCCTATGTGCTCATACAAACCCTAATGCTTGGATCTAGGTTTCTCTATTGTACATGCTTTAAATCCAAGACTATAAACCCTAATTCTAGCATATGGAAATCGATATTAACATATAATTAGGTTTATGATATTACCTTGATTGTTATATAGCAATAACAATCCCAATTCCTCCTTGAATTGACTTTGGAAGGCTTAGAGTCACAAGTGTCACTCCTCTAATGGCTCACAAACACCATAAGCATGAGGATGAAGAGGAGAGAGGATGGA
This sequence comes from Lactuca serriola, assembly GCF_051521515.1. NCBI lineage: Eukaryota > Viridiplantae > Streptophyta > Magnoliopsida > Asterales > Asteraceae > Lactuca > Lactuca serriola. Next base: position 26,002,686 of record NC_136415.1, on the reverse strand, counting down.
GGCTGCCAAAACCGTGTGAAAACCCTAACAAGAAGCTTAGCCACGTTTTTGGTCCTTAAGGGATCTATATATAGTGAGGCAATTAGGGTTATCTAACAAGGAAACCCTAATTTAGTTGCTTAAGCCCTAAGCAACCCATGAAGCCCTTTCCATAAGGCCTTGGACGATTTCATATGGGTTTCCCCCATAGAATTCGTCCACCTTATAATAAAAGGCAATCCATGGCCCAAATTGCAATTATCTTATAATTACAATTCCAGTCCCTTAAGTTTAATTAATCTCTTTTAGTCACAAAACTAATTACCAATTAATTATTGACTAATATTAATTAAACAATATGATTTCTCCTTTAATAAGTCTAATAACTATTCTGCGTATGACTTCAGATCCTGATCTGCAATCGTAGCTTTCCAAAGCCGCTGTCAACTCTGATCCCATCATATACGCATGTCCTTAGATAAGGGATCATATATTCCTCCATTCTAGATATCATATGAGATATGATTTCAAATCATTCTATTTGTACTATATCTCGATTCCCGATTTATGACGACTGACTAATTGAACAAATCAAATTAGCCCTAGCTCGACCGAGCATTTACGTTTGTCATCACTAAATCATCGAGGGGCCCAAAGATATCGCTTTTATCCTACCTTGGATAAAAGGAACGCATAAACTTTGATACAATGCTTGCTTGCACTCACTCACCGAATCACACACAACAATATGTTTTATAACACCAAGTTACTAGTGCGTTTACATATTATCAATGTGCAACCGATTTGCAAGATACAACTCACACATCTCGGTTTCAAGAATATAAGATGTTATCGTCTCACCAATCACTCGTGATACAATTTCATGAGTGATCCAAGTGAGCGTGGGTTTAATCCAATGCTCAAATCATATTCATAAGCACTCATGAACGTTGCAGCAAACATTTGCTTATGTCTAATACTCTTTTAGACATTCCACACACCAATTCATGACAATCTTCATTCATATCTACTTCCAACATATGAACGACTGTGGCCCATTCGAATAATTCGATTATTCTTAATAAATTCAATTATTCTGGAAGTCAAAACATGCAAATGTGAAACACAAGAATAATACTAATCCCATATGGCCTCAAACCTTTGAGTATAAATAAAACTCCTTTTATGTATCACCATATCGATTACTCATTATTTGTCGTTTTGGGTAATCAACTTCTTACTTGAATTATTACACTTGTCCCATGCTCTTAGCATGCACACAATGTTTACCTATGGTTCTTACTTTGTGAAATAGACCAAATTGAGCACATTTCCAATCATTCTCATTTCACAACTCCAAATCCTTTTTTCATAAGTAAAATAATATCAAATTCTTGCCACTTATAGAATATGCTAGATTCTAACATTTTATGCAATGATCCTTTCGTAATGTCACTGCACCAAAGTCACAAAGACTATTGCCAATGATATTACAAAGTCCTCTATCGGAGATTTTTACAAGACAATTCCTTAGATATGATGTGTCTCACTCAATGTACATTCCTTTGAACATCCTTTTGCATAAAAGTTTCTAATCTAGTCATAGATTTTTCAATATTCAATTCCCAATATAGACACATTTCCATATTTTCCATATGACAACTTATTCTTAATAGAATCTTATCTATTCATAATAATGTCGCTATGGTCCATCCAATATGGAAATATTTCCATATTTTCCAATACTATACTTCCAACTACTCACAAGCGACCAATCCTCGTCGAACTTTGGATTGTCCTTTGATAGTTGTTTAATTATTTTAGTCAAAACCGATTCTAGTCCCTTTTCCCTCTAAATGCGCTCGACATTTGGAAAATTTTAGAATGGTCAAATATTAAAGCATTTGGAATCGATCCTATACCCGAAGCGTATGGGACACGACGCATAATGTTTTATTTGCTATGTTCTCAAAATTCGAATTGTGAAGAGGAATGTCGTAATCATAATCAAAATTTTAAGAACACACTATGTACCTTTGACTAAATTTATTAATATTTCTCAACCTAATCCTTTAGATTTGACATGAAGCATAATACTCTCTCCCTTAATTATAGCAAAACAACTTTACAACCCTTACGACTTTGCAAGGTATAACTCTTGTTTTCTATAATTAATATTGCCAACTTGCAATACGTGCCTTAATAACCATACAATCATAATATTTATGCTCCCACTATCATGATGATTACTATAAAACATAACACTTATGCTCGCACTAGCTTCGACATGTATTCATAAACATCTTAACTTCCAGAAAGACAATACCTATTGAATTTCTTAAGTCCATGTTTCTAATACCTAATGCTTTGATAATCTTTTATCAAGGCCTTTTAAACTTATACTCCTTTGCCTTAGATAGTTCATATGTGTGTCTAAACAATTAAGACTATTGTCAAACCTCACAATTCAAATTATGGAAAGGGATACCGTAACCATAATTGAATTCAAAAATGCAATTTTACAATCACTATCTTCTTAAAATCTTTCTTAGTGAAAGCATTTCCTCATAATCATTTTCATGAAGGAGGAAATCTTATGACACTTAGATTTAAACGGTGTATTTGTTCCTATCCATGTGAATTTGTCAAAACCAAAGTTTGCGACAAATTCAAACTCATATGAATCGAACTTTCTTGATCTCGATTTCCTGCCTTTATGGTAGCACAGCTGCCCACCATGTCTTTTAAGTAGTTAAGCAGCTCACCTTTTCCTATCAATGTACCTTTCATTGATTAAGGTGATTGCCTTTTATGCATTCAAATGAGAACTCATAGGACTCACATGCATAATTAACTCGATTGGATTGGCATAGAAACAAAATAGTGTCAACACGATAGGTTGTAAACTTCAACTCGTGTGCTAGTGATGATTGATAAGGTTTATTTGATTTGTTCTTGAAACCTTTCAAGACCATTAAGACTCCCACTTACTCCTTGACATATAAGATTCTCTTGTCAAAACATTTCTTGACAAACAAATATTCAAGAGTTAGTGTACCTTTTATCAAAACACTTCATAAATTGGTCCTAGTTGGTCTTTGTCTTATATCCAAGACATCACAACTTTCCACATTTGATGAATGTTATAAACCTTCTTAATACTTATCACTCAATTTCACAATCTTAACTTTAAGACTTGTTTTTGGAACGAAGTATGATTGACTTATTGATTTAACCATTTCTTCAATTCTTGATTCCTCTTCTTAGACATACAATTGTACTAAGACTCATTTAGAGGATCAATTGAGATATGGTTCTTAATCATTAAGACCTATCATAAAGCATAAAAGGTACTCTCCCATCTTCTTAGAATGGAAAAACTTTTATCTTTCTGCCTACTTGATTCTTCTTATTCGTTCTGCTATTGATCTAAACCCTTTAATCAATTTAGAATTACACTTAATCTTGTAAGTATAATCATATTTACTAAACCTTTAGTAAATCATGACGAATATCTTTGTTAATCTTATGGTGGAATTGATCAACACGCAACTTTGTGTATTCGATCTCCAAGTCCTTCACTTGACACTTTGTCAATGAATTAGTCTAATTATCAAATATGAGATTTCTCATTCATCGTGCAACCAAGTTGCGTGATTCCAAATTTCTGTCCAATTGAAACTTGGGCGATGAGAAACTCTCCCTATTTGGTAAACTCTCGACTTTCCATAAATAACATAATAAGAACCAAATCTATTATAGAAACATTTTAACATCAATTTTTCATACACGCCATTGCAAGGATAAATAAATAAAATTTAAAATCAAAATTCATTTTATTGCGGAAAAATTTGTCCTTACAATGCAACTCATTGAAAAACTTATGCTAATACATCTTTCTTAGCAATCTAACTCTAACTCTAAGTAGTAGCTTAAGAATCTAATCTTCGAGAAATGCGATCGAAATCCATTCCTTCATGGTTAGATTCTGCTCACTTCTTCCTTTAAGCTCCCTTTCTTTTCTTCGATTCTACAAAACATCAATTGTAATCTTATCACATTATGTATTAAGAATCTAGAACAGAAACTTAAAAGAGTTAGTTAGTGGATTTTACCTATATTAGAGCCATACGTTTCGACTCTCCCATCTCTTAGATTTGTTAGGTAAATGGGGCAGCTTCGTCTCCAATGCCCTTTCTCTTGGCAATAAAAGCAAATTCACTCTTTTGGAACATGACATGGAACTACTTTAGGCATTGTCTTTCTCTTATGATCAAAATTTTCGATCATAGCATGTCTTTCGTTGCCATTGTCTATATCCATAGAGGTCTTGAAGGTAGATTCACCAATCAACTTTGCTTTTCCATTGCGACAAACCATTGCTGATTCAGCAGCAATAAGCATATAGGTGAGATCTATAAGGTTCACATCGCGGTTCATCATATAGTACTCTCTTACGAACTCACTATATGAGTTAGGAAGTGACTGAAGAACCCAATCAACAACCATTTCCTTACAGACAACGGATCCCAACATTCTTAACCTATCAATGTGTGACTTCATCCCTAGGACGTGTGCACACACTGACTTTCCTTCTTTATGCTTACTTGCCAAAAGGGCTTGAGTGATCTTGAACTTTTCAAGCCTTTGAACTTGTGGGTTAGGGAGAATAATTTGATGAGGAGGAGGAAGTGAAGTATGATCTCTTGTTCCTCGATCGAATCGTGAAATATCATCTTCATGTGGAATGCTTGTTCCACGGGATTTGGGAAGACCATAGTTGTCGAATTTTGACATCTACAAAACGGGAGAAAATGAATTCAAGTTAGTTGATTGAATGAGTCCTTAGCAAATCACCTAAATGAGATACTAAGGCTAGGACCCAACACAATATTCTACAACTCGGGAGAGGGATGTCGTAACCCTAATTGCAGAATTTTTGAAGGTAAGTGAATGACGATTCACTAATTTCCACCATGAAAAATGAAAAAGAAAAGTTAAGATTTAAATCTATGAAAACTCCTAGATCCTTTCAGATTCATTGAACTTTCAATGGCATGTTTAAATCTCGATATTCCCCTCTTGTTTGTGACTGGGATGCCGAGGATCACAAAGCGGGTGTGAATAACCATGCAAACTACATGGTGCCCTCACATGTTACAGTCACCTATTCAATGTGTCGGTAAACTACACACGCTCCACCGAACTATGACAAACATTGAGTCACCCTTTTCTACCATTGCTTAGAACCATTTAGTGTGCCGGTAAACCACACACGCTCCACTAACGTCTTCGCAAGGGCAGAAAGTGTAATTTCATGGAATTGCATCAATTCACTTTTGCCTAAGTAACTAAGATTGGGAATTTTATGAAAACATTTAGTTACTTGAATAATTCATTATACTTATAATGGAAGGTTTCGTCCTATCCTACCCGTTCGGCTAACGACCCTCCACTAGTTAAGAGTGCGGTGGGTAAGAGTGGATACCCATTCAATCGCCATTTTATAGGCAATTTCCTTAAACACCCCTTATAGACCAGCTTTGTGAATGAGGCCTACTAACGGTAAGACTGACTTTTACTCGTACATATATATAATGTTAGACTTTTAATGTTATATATATAATATAGGGTGTATTTTACACTTTTAAAATATTAGGTGGTCAAATTTAACGATTATACTTTTAATTCAATTAAATTTTAAACCTAAACTTTTATGGATTTATTAAACCTCTGTTAATTATACACCTTAATTAATTAATAAAACCATAAGGGTGTGATTTGAACTTTTTCAAAACAATACTAGAGTTTTAGAATTTAACATTCCTAATTAAACTTTTAATCAACTTTTAAATTCCAAAACTTGAGGGAAAGTTTTGAAACATTTCAAAACATTAGGGTTTTAACTATTTAAATTTCAAAACAACAAAACTTTTGGGTTCAAATTTAAACTATAAAACCTAAAGGGGAAAATATGAAACTTTTCAAAGCACAAGTATCAAATAACAAATAATCTAAATTAACATTTAATCACATAATTATCCATATTTGATTTATTTAATGATTTCTTGCAAAACAATTTATCAATTTAATCAAAATAATTAATCAATTATCACATAAGGAAACAAATATTTTATTAATTGATAAATATCTTCAATTAGATCAAGAATATAGTCAAATATATCATAAAATCGGATTTATATTGATCTAATGTGATAAGGTAACTATCCCAAAGCAAAACCAGCAAGAAATCCCGAGATATACTCCATCTGACGAGTTGACTCGTCGAGTCAAGCTTGGACTCGTCGAGTCTGCATGGACTCGGCAAGTTCAGCTATGGACTCGGCGAGTCCAACCTCCAGAACATCAAAAATCGGATTTTTCAGTTATACAATGCATCAATACAATTGAAACCAGTCTAGGCTCTGATACCACTGATGGGTTTTAGTCATAAGACATCCTATGTGCTCATACAAACCCTAATGCTTGGATCTAGGTTTCTCTATTGTACATGCTTTGAATCCAAGACTATAAACCCTAATTCTAGCATATGGAAATCGATATTAACATATAATCAGGTTTATGATATTACCTTGATTGTTATGTAGCAATAACAATCCCAATTCCTCCTTGAATTGACTTTGGAAGGCTTAGAGTCACAAGTGTCACTCCTCTAATGGCTCACAAACACCATAAGCAAGAGGATGAAGAGGAGAGAGGATGGAGGCTGCCAAAACCGTGTAAAAACCCTAGCAAGAAGCTTAGCCACGTTTTTGGTCCTTAAGGGATCTATATATAGTGAGGCAATTAGGGTTATCTAACAAGGAAACCCTAATTTAGTTGCTTAAGCCCTAAGCAACCCATGAAGCCCTTTCCATAAGGCCTTGGACGATTTCATATGGGCTTCCCCTATAGAATTCGTCCACCTTATAATAAAAGGCAATCCATGGCCCAAATTGCAATTATCTTATAATTACAATTCCAGTCCCTTAAGTTTAATTAATCTCTTTTAGTCACAAAACTAATTACCAATTAATTATTGACTAATATTAATTAAACAATATGATTTCTCCTTTAATATATTATTCTCATAATATATTAATAAATCATATTTAATCATTTCTCTCCATAATTCATCCTATCAAGTTGCTTTGGTGAAGGCAACCCAAAAGGACCATGCACCATCGGGTCAAGTACATACCAAAATAGTTATGGACTTAAGACACTAATCCAACACAAATATCACATAAAGTCTCCAACTTTTGGGACAAAACCCTAAAATACTCTATTATGATGCACAAAAAAAAGAGTGAGAACGTTTGGAGCTTTATACCTCTTGATGAAGCTCCTAACTCAGATATGCTCAGATCCAAGGCCTGGGCTTTTTACTTATAAAGTTATGTCTTTAACTTTTAACATATTATAATTAATTTATTAGATTTAATATGTTGTTGTATGTAAACCATTATTAGTTTAAAACTACAACTTTTGAACAGTTTGGACAAAATACTTAAATTGTTAATTTAAATATAAATTTTAGTTCCACTTAAAAAAACCCAAATAATAATTTGTAAATAGTTAAAAGTGATAAATTATAGTGCTAAATGCAAAAACTAAATTTTAATCTCAATTTAACTTAAATATTTCCTAAATGTATTTTTATAATCATTAAAAGTTTTCAAATAAGTAGCTTGAAATAACTTACAATAACAAAAGTTAAAAATAACTCAATATAAATTGTTATATTGTTACCTTTAAAATCAAAAAACAATGTTTGATGTTTAAAATAATTATAATGATACAAATTAAAACGTTAAGCAAATAAATTTTTAAAAATTAATTAACAATAACAACAACTATAAGTAACATTAAACTATATATTATATTTAATTTTATTCATGAGTAACTCGCGGGTAGAAGTCATTCAAACGATTGAGATTAAGTAGTTATAATAGATGTATATATTATCATATAATTCAAAATAATCAATATATTATATCAATTTAGTATATGAATTATTATATCAAATTTAACAAAAACATAATTGTTATATTTAAAAAGAAACATATATTTGTAAAGATTTCAACTCCTATATTTTATTCCTACTTATCTTCCTACCATATCAAATGTTGAGATGTGTCACATTTAATGAAATTGATAATATTTTAGTCCACTTGTCACTATTTAGTGTGGATAAGAGGATAGTAGGAATATAATGTAAGAAGATTTTTAATCTCTCTCTCTCTCTCTCTCTAGATATATATATATATATATATATATATATATATATATATATATATATATATATATACACACACACACACACACACTAGGCGAATGCCTACGCGTTGCACAGAAACACCTATATAGTTGAAATTTTTACAAATATATGTTTTTTTCAATATAACAATAACGTTGTTGTTAAATTTGATATAATAATTCGTATACGAAATTGATATATAATATATTGATTATTTTGAATTATATTATAATATATACATCTATTAAAACTACATAATCGTAATTGTTTGAATGACCTCTACCCACAGGTTACTCATTACTGAAAATAAAAATAATATATGGTTTAATGTTATTTGTTATTGTTAATTAATTTTTTTAAATTTATTTGTTTAACGTTATAATTTATATCATCGTAATTATTTAAAACACCAAAAATTGTTTTTTTGTTTTTAAAGGTAACAATATAATCGTTTATATAAAGTTAGTTTTAATTATTGTTATTGTAAATTATTCGAAACTACTTATTTGAAAATTTCAATGATTATAAAAATATATTTAAGAAATATTTTAGTTAAATTGGTATTAAAATTTAGTTTTTGCATTTACCATTACAATTTATCACTTTTAACTATTCACAAAATATTATTTGGGTTTTCTAAGTGAAACTCAAATTTATATTTAAGTTGACCATGTAATGTTATATTTAAATTAACAATTTAAGTATTTTATCCAAACTGTTCAAAAGTTGTAGCTTTAAATTGATAATGGTTTCATATAAATCTAATAAATTAAATATAAAATGTTAAAAAAATTAAAGACATAACTTTATAAGTAGAAGTAATATATTATTTTAATATTAACTATTTACAAAATATTCTTTGTGTTGTTTAAGTTGAACTAAAATTTATATTTATGTTGACCATGCAATATTATATTTAAATTAACAATTTAAGTATTTCATCTAAACTGCTCAAATTTGTTGCTTTAAAATGATAAAGGTTACATACAACAACATTTTTCAACTAATAAATAAATTATAATAATGTAAATGTAAAGACATAGCTTTATAAATAAAAATAAAAATAATATTTTAATATTGAGTTTATATATGATTACATTTTAGGTTTGATATTTATTTAATATTCTTAACCAACTTATAATCATTATTAGAAAGAATTTGAAAAGTCATGGGAGTTTCGAATGAATGTGGTGTCTTGGGAGTTTCAAATGCATGAGGTTCAAGGAAAAATGTTAGTTCTATAATATATATATATATATATATATATATATATATATATATATATATATATATATATATATATATATATATATATATATATGTAGTCAAGATCAAATAAGAAGGAAATTTTTGGTAGGAAGGTAAGAAGTTTTTTTTCTGCATATTTTTTTTGCGAACAAACAAAATGAATCATTAGATGATTCATTTGTAAGATGATTCACAAGAAAAAATTCCCAAAAAAACATCTCGATGATTCATTTATACAATGATTTTGTTGTTATTCACTAAAATTGTTACAAAAGTGAATTTTTTCTTAATTTACTTAAAAATGAACCATAAAGATGTTTTTTTGGGAATTTTTTCTTGTGAATCATCTTACAAATGAATCATCTAGTGATTCATTTTTTTTGTTCGTCAAAAAAATATGTAGAAAAAAAACTTCTTACCTTCCTACCAAAAAAAATTTCTTACTGGATCTATATCCTATATATATATATATATATATATATATATATATATATATATATATATATATATATATATATATATATATATATACCGTTAAGGGTATATAAGCTTAGGTACCCAAAACCACAATAATTAGTCATTTTGTTTTATATATTTATTAGAATGTTCTTAAACTTCAACCCCTAACTCGATTTACTTTGAAGATTTTCGAAATTTACTATTATCTTCCTTCTACATCATATCTTTTTGCCGAACACCTACTAGGATATATATATATATATATATATATATATATATATATATATATATATATATATATATATATATATATAATAGTTGAAAATGAAAATTATGTAAGAGAAAGATAAATGTGAAATTTATAGAAATCATGGAAGTAAATGAAGTTAGAAGTCCAATTATAAAAAGCATTAGACAATTACAATGTATATATAATACAAAACGACGTATTATTGTAAGTTTTGGTACCGAGACTTATATACCCTCAAGGGTATATTCACTTTTCCATATATATATATATATATATATATATATATATATATATATATATATATATATATATATATATAATTTTCGAAGTTATACCCAAAGGAGTATATATCATCATTGATCTCTTTGGAAAAAGAACGAAAAATCGTGAACAATGGTATACTCGGTTTTTTTTCGATAAAAAATATGGGCTAAATAAAATTTTAAACGAAAAAAAGGAAGTGAGTTTTGTTATAATCCGGTGCATGTGCGTCCATTGTAAAAGTCTACGACCCTTCCTTTTACCGTTGATTGTTTTAAATTTCTACGTTTTAGATTGGTTCATTGGTTCCTTGATTAATAATGGTTCTCTATTGAACTATTTCATATATAGGGTGAGGTTCAATAGAGAACCATAGTTAACCAAGGAATCAATCTTTTTTTCAATTTTTAGAGCTTATTTTTATAAAAAAAAAACCAAAAATACAGAAATTCATAACTTTTTATTCTTTTTCCAATGATACAAAATTCGATTTTTTTACGTCAAATTCACAATGTGAATCTTTGAAAATTCACAACGTGAATCCGAAAAATATTTTTCACATTCACAATGTTAATATATGAATTTAGATTTTTTTTGATAAAGAATAAGCTCTAGAAATTGAAAAAAAAAAATTTATCGAAAAAAAAAATTGGTTCCTTAAAAAACCAATAATTATGGTTCTCTATTGAATATATATATATATATATATATATATATATATATATATATATATATATATATATATATATATATATATATATATATATATATTCAAGTTTCGAAGTTATACCCAAAGGAGTTGCGAACGACATTTTTAAAATTCTTTTGGTTTTGGTTTGTAAAAATCCTACAAGTAGATGGGGACCATAATAATTTTGTTGGTAGGCAATAACGGAGTTCGAAATGGTCATCTTCGAAGATGAAGGTCGTGCTGTCTTATTCTCAAAATATAGATCATATTATGATAATCTTTATGGAAACTGAACATTTTGTTTGACTAATCCTTTTGTTATAATATAAGATAACTTTATTTAAGTTTAGGAAGGAAATACCAAAATTCTCTTTACAAATTTCCAAAATTAATGGAATATTGAGGGCACATGCGCGTGAAGTAGACATGATTTCCAGTTTTGGGATTGAAGTACCTTTTCCTTTCGACCCAACGCGTTAGGTTATGGATCCGTTCACACAACCGGGTCCTGTATACAGTAATAGATAAGTGTTTTTGACTTTTATTCTTTTCTGATTAATACTTTTATGAAACATATTTGTTAACATCCCAGGATATTATATGTTTATAAATTATAATATAATAATTATCAGTTATGTACAGAAATTCGGAATATTCTTTAATAATTTCTTAATTACTTATTTTCCCGAAGATAAATCATTTAGGTCGCAATCCGTTTTTTTAATATATATATATATATATATATATATATATATATATATATATATATATATATATATATATATATATATATATATAGAGAGAGAGAGAGAGAGAGAGAGAGAGAGAGAGAGAGAGATGAGTTCAATTGAGAAAAATAAAAAAGGTTGAGAATGGGGGAATCATTCTCAGCCACTCATTTAATCTAAACATAAAAGACACGGTGACAAACTTGTAAATATCGTAATAACCTTCAATCTCAAATACGTAACTATAGAGAATTCGATAACTGTGCGTTCATCATCAAAAATTTTCCTCCAACTTTCAATAATCATCCAGATTTCTTCAACTAAACCGGAATTTCTTCGCTGTTCATAAAATTGGAATCGGAGTTCTGGACTCGCTGTCACAATCGACATTGAGGGACTTAGAATCGGTAGTCACAGGTTCCCAATCGGATTTTCGAAAATCAAAATCAAATTGAGAAATCGATCAGAGATAGGATGTCGCATTTGAAGTCGAAATCGGAAGTATATGATGATTTGGAATTGATAACTTGATGTTCTTAACATTTTTAAAATAGTTAACTTGTTTGCACTTCAACTGTTTGATGAAATGCATAAATAAATTACCACGTTATATTCACATATGAATATGTTTTCTCACCTAAATCAGTATTTGATTATTAAAAACACAAAACAAATATGCAAGTCTGTATGTTATTCATATGTGAATAACATATAAAAATTATATATATTTGTCCAAATACATTCAATATTCATAAGTGAATATACCTTGTAATATTCATATGTGAATATACTGTGTAATATTCATAAGTAAATATATCATCTAATATTCACAGGTGAATATACTCTGTAATATTCACATGTGATATACCATGTAATACTATGTAATATTCACATATGAAATATTATTTAATACTCATAAGTGAATATATCATCTAATATTCACAAGTGAATATAGTATGTTAATATTCACAAGTGAATTCATCGTCCAATATTAAAATATGAATATACTATGTTTATTATATGCTATATTAATATATGAATGATACTTAAATTGTAAAAAAAAAAAATCATATTTTTTATTCATAAGTGAATAACGAATGTACTGTAATAAAACCTGATGCATTGTTATTCATTTATGAATAACGATAGTTGAAAATATAAAAAAAATAAATTTTTTATTTTATCTTAAAACTATATCAATATGGATGTCTATTTGTAGAGAATAAAAAATCATGATTTTTGGTATATTCAAAATCATTTTTTGATAAAAATAGCTTATAAAAATTAAAAAAAAAATGAAAAAAACTATTTTTTGTATATATTAAAGTAATGATTAGCATAGTTTAAAGAAATATGTTATGTTGGAAAACACATGTGCATTCGTTTCCCATTTCCGCCGGTACGTTGGAGGTTTTTGCGGCAAAAATAAATGATTGGCTGAGAATGATTCCCCTATTCTCAACTTTTTTTTTTCTCAATTAAACCCTCCCCTATATATATATATATATATATATATATATATATATATATATATATATATATATATATATATATATATATATATATATATGTATATATATATATATATTATAGTGTGTGTAACTAGGGGTGAAAATGAGCCGAGCCGAGCCCGAGCCTGGTCAGGTTCGGCTCGAGCTCGTTTAAGTTATACGAGGCTCGAGCTCGAGCTCGGCTCGATTCGAGCTTCTTATACTGAGCTCGGATCGAGCTCGTAAATAATTATACAAGCTCGACTCGGGCTCGGGCTCGACTCGTTTTTTGTCTGACGTGTCTAAATAAGCTTAAGCTCGACTTGAGCTCGTTAAGAAGTTCGTTTACTAATATCCTAAATCCTTAATCCCGAAATATGTTTTTATTTTAATATATAAAAATAATAATAAATTATATTATATAAAGGCTTGTTTAGGCTCGCGAGCCTAATCGAGCTTAATGACATGGGCTCAAGCTCGAGCTCATTTAATAAACGAGCTTAATATTAAGCTCGAGCTCGGCTCGGGCTCGGTTAAAATCGATTTCGAGTCGAGCTTTTAACGATCCGATCCTAAGTAGCTCACGAGTAGCTTGGCTCGTTTGCACCCCTATATGTAACCATCAATAGTGTAATATTTCAACGTTTTTTTTTTAAATATTATTTTTAGAAAACAAATAGTTTTGTTTTTAGCTAACGTATCTGTTTGTAACGAATTTTAATATTTGCTCTTATGAGCCATCCAGCATCATGAATATGATTATTGTTTAAAATTGTACCTAGATTAGTAGGTTTATAAGAATCTTTAAGATTTTGCTCAGAGTTATTTATAGATTCTTGGATTTGCTGTATTTTTAAAAGAATATTTCTATTAGGAATACAATTCATCAAGATTTTGTTAGACATAATTAAATGATTTAAGCATGAATTTGATTAATTTGATTATTAAAAACGAGTACTATTTTAACAAAAATTTCAAATCTTGTAGAATTAATAGTTAGAATAACTCGAAATGAAATTATCATGGAGAAATAAAAACAATACAATGATAAAATATTTTAGATAGTACTTTCTTGAATTAAGCTTGAATTACAATCAGTACATACTTCTGGAGAAAGGATTATTTGAAAATCTAAAGACTTTGAACATCTACTAGTAGAAATAGAGACTCTTGGAGATTTTTTAGAAATGGGATGAACATTTTTTTAGAGAATGAATATTTTCTTGTGTCCTCTTCAACTAAAACATAGTCTCTATTTATAATCATCTTGGAGTCTTGAAATCTTCTAGTGATATTTTCCGTAAGAACTCATGGCCAATTAATATAAATAATTACTTGTAAGTAGTTGTCCTTGAAACTGGTTGTCATTCATCTTTTGAAGCAATTGTCGTTTGTAATCAATGACCATCTTCTTTTGATAAAGTAAGCCATCATAGAGCATCTTTTAAAGTTTTTTGCCTTCATATCATCATTGATGATAGATTTGATAATAAATTTGATAATAATTGTTTATACACATCATAAATACATAAATACATACACAATATTTACGCATCCGTTTTTGAAAACAAAATTTTGATAATAGAAGAAACGAAATACCCTACATTGAAGGTATTACACCAAATTTAATGATAAGAATTTCTTATTCTTCATAAGGATCATCAAAAGGGTCTTGAGAGTCTTGAAATAAATCATTTTTTATGGATTTTGGAGAATCGTCCGAAACTGATGAAGTTTGGCGAATTTCTTGAAGTAGTTTTTGAAGTTCTTCAGGAGAAGAGGTAGCAACATCTTTAATTCTTGCAATTAGATCTACATCATTTTGAGGAAGACTGTTGATAAAAGTGGCTTTAACCTTTGGTTTTTGAATATATATTTCTTGATAATGTTTAATTACTGCTTGTTCACTGGCTTGAGAAATCTTCATTTTATCCCACCATTTTGAGCGAAATTGGTGATTAAGCCAGGGAGGAGAGGAATCCTTTGCTTCTTGATAATGAAAAGTCCAAGACATTATCCATGGAACTTTAAATATCATGGTGAATTGTAACATATATTCAAATTCTGGAATTTGTTGAATAAACAATTCCTTAAATTTGAGATATCCACCATAAATTTCTTTTGGTAAACAATTTGAAAGAATTCCCAAATATTTGAACCAATTGATAAACCATCTTGGATATTCACAATTGAAGTTTAAATCAAAGAAGATAAACCATGAGTGTGAATAATTCCGAATAAAGCATGCCTTAGTCCAGGCATCTTGATAATCATAGTAAGAAAATCTGGGATAAGCAGGATACCTTATAAGAGGTTTTTCAGAGTGAAGGTTTGGAACCTAACTTTCTGGAGAAATGATTTTGATAATATGAGCTTTGCTAAAATCAATGTTTCCCTCTTTTGAATTAGAACGATGAACAAGATTTGACTGAACCAGATTCTTGCAGAATAGCTTGATAATATTCTCAGGTTTTATATGAATCAACATAAAAGGTTTTCCCTTGACCAAAGAGATGATTTGGGAGAATATGAAAACCTTGATGTAACTTATGGATTTGAAAATCTTCAAGCATTTGAACTCTTAGGAAATTTGGATTAAGAACATAATGAGTTTTTTTAGAAAGGCTAGGAGTAACAAAATTTTGAGTTTGAGGAGTGATGGGTTTTGCAAAAGGGCTTATTGTGTCGGTTGAAGTAACTTTTGGAGTAACAAGTTTTGACTTAAGGATATTAGAATAAAGTTGTGAATTCTTAGAAGTAGGAGTTAAAGGAGAAAAACGATTTTGATTTTGAAATGGAACAAGCTTTTGAGAGACTTGAAATTTTTTTTGAGAGACTGACTTCTTGTCATCATGTTTGGAAGAGGACGACGAACTCATTTTCTCTGCAAAAATTCTCAAGAAAGAAAGTTAGGAAGCGAATTATTTTCTCCCTTTATAAATTCTATTTCGAAATCAAAGTTACCTAAGAGGGCTTACCAACTAGCAAAAATTTGCTTGGAAATAATATTTTTCACATCTTTTTATAAAATAGTTTTTGCAGATTGACAATCTATTCTTAATAAAAAACTTTTCATAAATAAATCATCATCAAATTTCTTAATATATAAAACAATGCTTAAAATTTCCTTTTTGACAGTTGAATAATTTTTCTGTGTATCATTCCATGCACCAGAGTAATATCGAACCAATTGTTCTTCAGTTAACAAATTTTTGTTTTAAAATTCCTCCGACTCCAAATATCACTAGCATCGGTTTCAACTATAATTTTGGCATTGGGATGAGGTAAATTTAAACATGGCAAAGTAAAAACCTTTTGTTTTATATATTTAATTATATCTATATGTTTTTTGAGTCCATGGTTCAGGATTGTCTTTTAATCTATTATAAAGCGGTTTACATATAATCCCTAAATCTTTGAAAAAATCATGGATATAATTTAAGCATCCTAAAAATCTTTGAAGATGCTTTTTATCTTTAATTTCATCAGGAAATTTAGTAGAAAATTGCAAGCTTCTTGTAATAGGTCTAATAGTATTTTTGACAATATCATGTCCTAAAAAATGAATTTCATTTTTAAATAAATGCATTTTTGCTGCAGAGACAGCTAAACCATTTTGATAAATTAAATCATGAAATTGATTTAAATGTTTAAAATGTTGATCAATTGATTTTGAAAAAATTAGGACATCGTCAATATAAGCAATAGCAAAACTACTCATAGGAGTTATGATATCATTTATAATATTTTGGAATTCAGAATGAACATTTTTTAATCCAAAAGGCATTATATTCCATTCAAAATCCCTGAATGGAACATTAAAACCAGTTTTGTATTTATCTTCCTCGTGAAGTTGTATTTGCCAAAATCCTGATTTCATATCAAACTTTGAAAATATTTTTGAATCATAAAGCTTTTTTAGCAAATTTCGTTTATTAGGAATAGGATAACGAATCCATTCTAAAACTTTGTTTAAAGGTTTATAATTGATAACTAATCTTGGTGATCCTCTTTCTAATTCTGCGGCATTCATAACATAAAATGTTGAACAAGACCACAGTGATTTAGAAGGTCTTATGAGTTTTTTATTTATTAAATCTTGAATTTCATTTTTACAATGACTTTCTAATTCATTATTCATGTGAATGGCTCTAGATTTTAAAGGAATATCCTTTTCATTAAAAAAATTTATATATGATAGTTTTACAATATGTTGTTTTCTATTCCAAAAGGCATTAGGAATATTAGAACAAACATTTTTTTTTCAAATTTTAATTTTAAACCTATTATTTTATTTTGAATATTATTATCATTTAATTGATTAGTTATTCGAACATTATTTATTTCGTTAATAAGATATTTGGCTTGTTGCGTTTTATAATTAAGGACATTAATCGTTGAATATAGAGGAGGTTCACAAAATTTAAATATAATTTCTTTTCCAAAAACATTGGTTCTTATACCATCATCATGAACCATAAAAGGATATAGTTTTGTAATGAAAGACGTTCATAGAATTAAAAGAGAAGAGAGATCTTTTACTAAAATTAGGTGAGTTTTATAGCAGTAATCTTGGACATTACAAATATGAACATCGGAAACTTTATAATTTACAATTAATTTTGTACCTCTGGCACCAGTAAGTCTAGATGCAGTTTTTTCATAAAATTGTGTAGGAAAAATTCTTTCTTGAATACAATTCATATCAGCACCACTATCGATTAAAGCAGTTAGGTTGATTTTAAAATTATTTTTGACTAAAGTAATTTGAGTGTTTCATTTTTGAGAAACTTGATTATTTATAAGTTTACCAATACTTACATTTTCAATTTTATTTTCTTCTTCGTTATTAATTTCTATATTTTTGTTTTTAAAAGTAGAAGGTTTTTCTTTTTCTAAAATTAAAATTTTATTTTTTATTTCTTTTATTTCTTGTTTTACTATTTTAATTCTTCTTGAAGTTCTTGCATAGAAATTGGTTTTGCTTCAGTAAATCTTTCTTATATATTTGTTAAATTAAAATTTTCATTATTAGCAGGAGTTATGTTATTAGTTTTATTAAGCATCTGTTTTATTAATAATTCTTGGATATTTTTATCTTTTATAGAATCAAGAGAGTTTAAAAGATCTTTATCATCTTGCGAAAGAATATTAATGGAACTACTAGTAATTACATTGATTAAATTATTTCAGTGACATTTACCAATACACCCACAAATATCAGAATCTTCTGAACTTGAAGTAGTATTTTCGAGAATATTTAAATCATTTGTTTGAAAATCAGAAATACTTTCATCGGAATCTGAATCAGTATTTAAAATAATTTTTCTTATTTGTTCTTTCAAATCTTCAGAGACATTTAACTCATTTATTTTTGTCTTAGCATAACAATTATTAGCTGTATGACCATTACGCCCACATTTATGATAAATAATAATATCTTTTGATTTTCTTTTAGATTTTTTTATAATTTGGTTTATAAGGTTTTTATATTTCGAGGCGTAATCTTTGCCCTTTTTATAATTTTCTGGAAGATTATATTCTTTTTCCTGAAATATTTTGAAGATCTTTTCTTATATACTTTAGATTTTGAAGTAGACGGACCATTCAAGGGCTGATAACCATATTGTTGGCAAAAATTTCTCAATTTATTTTTACTGTTAATTCTATCTTTTTTGAGTTTTTCTTTAAACCTAAGATCAACACAAACTAGTAATCCCTCTTTATTAATATAGTTTATTAAATCTCCATAAGTTAAATTTTGATAAGGGATGGTATTATTAAAATTTTCTCTTAATGTTTGTCTAACTCTTTCTGCAAAGAGTTTTGGAAGGCCAACAATAAAACGTTCTTTCCAATAAGACTTTTTACAATCAGGTCTCGAAAAAAACTTTAACAAGATAATTATCTTTATACCATCTAAAATCAGTAAGTTTTCTACAATGTAAATTCATTAAAATTTCTGAAGTTTTTTCTTGAAAAGTAGTAGGATCTCCTACAAAGTTTTTGATAATAGCAAAAATTAAAGTGTTAACCATATCATCTTCAAACGTTTGTATTTGTTGTTTATTTTCTTGTTATATAATAGTTTTCTTAACAGATAAAATATAATCTTTTTCTTCTTGTGAAATATAGAAATCCCACCAGCCTTTAAGGCTGCCAGTAAAACCAGAAGTAATAATATTAACAATTTGAAGTTGAGTATTATTATGAGCTTTATAAGTATTAGCAGTCATAGTCATTTCTTGTACAATATTCATAATTTGATGTTCAGAATGGCCATCAATATTCCATTCATAAACAGAATTACCATCATATTGAGAACGATCAAATTGAAAAGTTCGTTCTTCAAGTTGAACATCTGGAAGAGAGGGTTTATTCCAATAATTTCTTATGGTTAGTTTTGGATTTTTTCCGAAAGTGCTTTGCTTTGATTGATGAATTTTATTAAGATTTGAAAAGTCATTAGTGAGTTGATTAATATCATCATTTGTATCACCAAATTGTTGAGCAAGAGTTTCAAAATTTGTTTCACTATTAATATCACTATTTTCAGATTCGTCATTTGTAAGAGTATTAATATTGTTAGTGTTTGAGATATGAAGTTTTGAAAGTCTTTTTTCTAATTTGTTAATTAAATTTGTATTTCCTAGATTAAAATTGTCATCGATTTGTCAAGGAACAAAACTTAAATTACTAGTGCTTGCCATATCAGGCTTATTAACGTTTTTATCTTTGAAATTTTTTTCTTCAATTTTAACTAAATGCTCGGTAATACTAGATAAAGTTTCATTTGTATAATTATTTTGATAAATAATTTTTTGAAGACCCTTTTCAGTAGTTAATTGATTTGGGGCTTGAACTAAAGGAGTTGCAATAAACATATCGTTAATAATAATTTCTCATTTTGGTGGAAAATTAGCAATAATTTCTTTATTTGAAATAATATCTTTATATTTTTTCTCTAGAATGGGTGTGATAGAATTATTTTTAAATGAGTAATTTATTTTATGTTTAGGGGCATAAATTAATTCAAACCATTGAAAAAAAGGAGAATGAATTTTATTTGATAAAACATAATCTTCCCAAAGGCCTAAATGGAGAAATCTTAAGTAGTATGAAAAATTTTCTTCGTGCCAAGCTCTTTTTTTTATTGTTATAATTTTTATAATACTCAATATCTTTTAAGTAATCAAAATCAACTTGATATTCTAAATTCGAGAAATTCATTTTAAAAGGTTGTTTTTGTTAGGATTGAAGAAATATGTTTTATTGATTCTAAATTATGACTTCTTGATTTTTCGTATTTTTTTATTCCTATCTTTAGCCTAGAAATTTTTTCTATCTCTTTATTATATTTATTAGTATATGGAGGTATTTTGTATAAATTATAATTTTCATGAGTTCTAGTTTCTTCTAAATGTTGAATGGTTTTGCATATATTAGAATTTATCTTCCAATGTCTTTTTAACATATTAGCCCAAAGCTTATTATTTTGTGAACAATTAATTTGTACTTTAGAACTCATAATTATTGTTTAAAATTTTGAAGTTCATCAATAAAATCTGATTTAGTAGTACTAGGAAGACTATTTTCACTATTTTGATCATCTTGATATAATGGTTTGGGAATAGAATTAGTATAGTCAATAGTTTTTAGTTTTAAAGATCTCGACTTTAATAATGAAGATTTTGAAGAGTCTGTTTCTGGGATAAAAGAAGTTGATAATCTGGATGATGAAATATTTAAGAAAGAAAAATTTATATCTACAGAACAATCATTATATTCAATAATATTTGAGATTTGTTTTGAAGAGTCTAGTGGTTTTGGATCGATAACATTTTGTAAGTTCCAATTACATGATTGAGGTATATCAGACCATTTTAATCTTTTTGGTGTGTGAACTTTGGCATGGTTAGTATTTGCTTCAAAAATAATTGTTTCATTTCTAGGACTTGATAAACGTGTTTTTGGTTCAAGTGTAGTTGTCATAATTTTGTAACAAACACGATAAATTATTGCTAAAGGCTTTGTATCATCTTTAAATTCTAAATTTTTTGTTTCTATAGTTAACACCAAAGTATCTAAAATACTTTTATCAAATAATCCTACAGAAAAATTTGGATAACAATTGAAATAAATATGTCCGTTAGCAATATTTGTTTCTGCCATAGCTAAAATATAATTTTGAAAATCTTTATGTCTCTTGTCTCTTAAAATAAGGAGAACATGGGCATCTATTCCAATTCTAAATAGAGGTTTGATAGCAATTTGGACTAAACCGACATGTAAAAATTTATATTTTGACCAATAGACAAAGTTTGTTTTGTCATTTTAATAGAATAACCTTGAAAATAATCAAAAGTTCCTATTCTATATATTGTATTAATATTAGTTTTAGGTATTGTCCAATTATTCAAACTTTGTTCTATGTTATTAACGGTTTCTTCAATAGAATTTATTTGATTATCATCATTATCTTGTTCATTGTTGATATTTTTACCAGGAATATATTTTTTGGATAGTATACCTGAAAATTTACTCATATTTAATTAATTTTGCTTTAAAATTCTATAAGAAAACTTACTTGTTTTAATAATGGTGAACAGAGGGGAATCGTCGCGACAATGATTGTGGTCCGGCACCGCGACTTACGTCCTTATCTGCGCGATTTACGCTAATCCAACCAATCACTGGTCTTGTCTTTGAATCATGCTTATTAAAACTTATAAATTTCTTATAGGATACTAATCCAAAATTAAATAAATTTGAAATAAATATACCATGCATAACCATCCCAAAAACTTTTCTTGGCTCTGATATTATATATATATATATATATATATATATATATATATATATATATATATATATATATATATATATATAGGGGAGGGTTCAATTGAGAAAAAAAAAGGTTGAGAATGGGGGAATCATTCTCAGCCACTCATTTACTTTTGCTTCAAAAGCCTCCGTCGTACCAGCGGAAATGAGAAATGAATAGACATGTGTTTTCCAACAAAATATATTTCCTTAAACTATGTTAATCATTACCTTAATATATACAAAAACATAGTTTTTTTCGGTTTTTTTTTTATTTTTAGAAGCTATTTTTATCAAAAAATGATTTTAAATATACCAAAATTCATGATTTTTTATTTTCTACAAATAGACATCCATATTGATATAGCTTTAAGATAAAATAATTTTTTTTTTATATTTTCAGCTATCGTTATTTATAAGTGAATAAAAATGCATTAAGTTTTATTACAGTACATTCGTTATTCACTTATGAATAAAAAATATGATTTTTTTTTTACAATTTAAGTATCATTCATATATGAATATATCATATAATAAACATAGTATATTCATATTTAAATATTGGACGATGTATTCACTTGTGAATATTAACATAGTATATTTTACTTGTGAATATTAGATGGTATATTCACTGATGAATATTAAATGATATTTCATATGTGAATATTACATAGTATTACATGGTATATCACATGTGAATATTACATAGTATATTCACTTGTGAATATTACATGGTATATTCACATATGAATATTACAAGGTATATTCACTTGTGAATATATTTACTTATGAATATTAGAAGGTATTTTGACAAATATATAATTTTATACGTTATTCACATATGAATAACATATAGACTTGCATATTTGTTTTGTGTTTTTAATAACCATATACTGATTCAGGTGAGAAAACATATTCATATGTGAATATAACGTGGTAATTTATTTATGCATTTCATCAAACAGTTGGAGTGCATACAAGTTAACTATTTTAAAAATGTTAAAAACATCAAGTTATCAATTCCAAATCATCATATACTTCAGATGCAACATCCTATGTCTGATCGATTTCTCATTTTGATTGATTTCCGAAAATCTGATTGGGAACCTGTGAGTACCAATTCTGAGTCCTTCAATGTCGACTGTGACTGCGAGTCCAGAACTCTGATTCCAATTTTATGAACATCAAAGAAATTCCGATTTCAATTGATTTCGTTTGCGAATCTGGGAAATTCCAGTTCCAAATCCGTTATAAACTTTAACAAATGCTTGCAAGCTACGAACATTCGGAGTATTCAACAAAGAAATCGATAAAATTGATGAATTTGGGTTGCGAATCTGTCTTGAACGGCTAACCTCCCAGACACGAATATCGATGATTGATTAACACTGGATGACATTGATGATGGTTTAGTTGAAGAAATCTGGATGATTGTTGAAGGTTGGAGGAGAAATTTTGATGATGAACGAACTGTTATCGAATTCTCTATAGTTACGTATTTGAGATTGAAGGTTATTAACATATTTACAGGTTTGCCACCGTTTCTTTTTATGCTTAGATTAAATGAGTGGCTGAGAATGATTCCCCCATTCTCAACCTTTTTTATTTTCTCAATTGAACCCACCTCTCTCTCTCTCTCTCTCTCTATATATATATATATATATATATATATATATATATATATATATATATATATAAGGTTAGGTTCAAGTGAGAACATAGTTTTAAGTGAGAACATGGGGACAAATCTTAGCCATTAGATTTAATTTATGTAAGGGCCAAAATTAATCAATAGTGATTTGTATGTATTCTATGGTGATTTATGAATGGAATAAAATTCAACATAGATGTATACGTATTTAATGAGATGTATGTAACATCCAATACTCATAAAAAAGGTAATCATATCACAAATTAAACTGATCCCAATAAACCCTCGGGGCAAAATTTACCTAAATCGTTTCCTTTTGGGTCAAATGATGTTGGCATAATCTTTTACAAAAATTAAACTACTACCGATAAACCCTTACACAAAAAATCTACCCAAATCGTTTCCATTTTGGTCAAACGATCTTAACATAATCTTCAACAAAAAATCAAAAAGATTTGGTTATTCGTTTTATGTTATAAATTTGAAGCGATGTGAGGTGGACGAGATCATAATGCTTGAGAAGGAGTTCAAGAATGATGGAATCGAGTTTTCAATCAAAGTTTACTAATACGGCTGCGAATGCTATCAATCTTGATGATGTCGACGTCTTGTACATTGAATCAGGTAAGCATAAAGATTATGTTTGTTTTGTGTTTTTTTATGTACGTTCGAATTTAGGGTTTTTCGTCAAGGGTTTTGTTAAGGAATTAGGGTATGTTTGTTGTTTGTCTGTATTGTCGAGGTTTGTCAGTAACAAGTATTTGGTTTTGAATGTCATCGTTTAATGAAATTAGGTTTGTTTTTTCAATTCTGTTGCAGTTAATTGATAGGGTCTTGACTGTGAAAGATTTTGTGTGTGTGAATGTGTAATATTTCATTATATATTCCGTTTGGAAGGAAATCATATTCACATGTTAAGTAAGAGTATGCGAGATAGTTTTTGATTATCGTATTTGGTGATGATTAGGAAGGATGTAAACAGATAATGCAATAGATTATGAAGGCTGTAAACAGTTGAGCATCTAAAAAGTGAAATTGTTGAGATTTGTTGTGTATTAGGGAAGTTTAATTCATCTATGAGTAAATGGAAAACATTAGTATGACTGAACTTGCAAAAATGGAATAGGTAAATGATTAAATGGTATATGGTAAATCTAAGTTGCTTAAAATTAAGAAATTATGTTCTATATAATTAATATTGAAAATTGTATTCATATTAGGTCAAGACTTTGATTAATATTCAAAACTATTATTCCTCTTGTGTGTATGAATGTGTTTTATATGAGTCAATATTATGTATGGAATGCTATAATATTCATTGAGATTATCCAAAAGAGTTTATTATTACCGTATTTAATGATGATTAGGAAGGATGTAAACAACTAATGCAATGGATTTATGAAGTTTATATGTGATTATATGGAAAACATTAATATGGTTGAGCTTGAAAAAATGGAACGGATAAATGGTTAATCTAAGTTGCTTCAAATAAAGAAATTATGTTCTGTGGTTAAAATTCAAAATTGTGTTTTTTGTATGTCCAAACGTTGATATTGGAAAATAAAACGTGAACGGATTTGGATGCTATAATGAATATGTAATGTATGAGTAAAAAAGTATGTGTTGAGTATGGTACTAGTGAAGTTGTGTAGTTTTTTTTTGGTTTGATGAATGTGTATTCACTTATGAATATGTGCAATTTTATTCTATAATTTGTTTGAAAATTTTAAAATTGATTATGGTGATAACAATGTACAGATTCATCAAGTGTCCGTGTACTTGAAGGAAACAATTCTATGATGAATGTAGGGAATAAAAGGGTAGCTGGTGGGGGACGAAAGCTAGAATTACCAAAAAAGAATAATAATGGAAAAGCAAATAAGAATGACAACAATGATGATGATTTTGTTGAGAGGAAAAAGAAGATGGATTCTGGAAAGAATGAGAACCAAATGAAAAGGAAAAGGGTTGAAAAGATGGTTAGGAACAAGAAGGTTAAGGTGAAAGGGAAAATTTTAATTGGATCTCAGGATAAATGTAAAGAAGGGAAGGTAGGAACAGAATTTCAAAGGTTGAGTACTCGTATGTCTCCAAACTCATTGTTTCTAGCAATTAAAAATTTGTCAAAAAATCAGCGAGAAATGGTATGCAAGATGGGTTTTGGATCTTTTTTGGGAATGAAACTTGATACATTACCGGGAAAGCTAGCATATTTTGTTGTAGATAGCTTCACAACTAGTTCTTGCTCCATAAGGGTTAAAAGTGGTGAAGTGGCAATAACAAACGAGACAGTTGAAGCTATGTTTGGACTTCTAAATAGGGGATTGGATTTTAAGACACTGGGTGAATGTGATAAGAATGATCCATTGCTTGAGGCTTGGAAAGGACAATATGGGAAGGGAAATTATTATAATGGCAACTATTTGAAGAATATAAGGAAAACAAATGTTGCGGATGAGATTTTTAAGCTGAATTTCTTGACGTTATTCATTAACACTTTTGCTGAAACAGAGACGATGGGGTCTTGTAGAATTAATTTTATTGAAAAGTTAACTCAATGCAAAGATGTGTCAAGTATTAACTGACGTGAGTACATAGTAGCCTATTTAGAAAAAAAGCAAGAATAAGTGGAGGCCAAACGACAAAAACTGCTACTTCACAGGACCTCTTGCGTTTCTAATGGTATGATATTAAATATTAGTTTAATTTGTTCAATTCTGTTACCATTGAAATTTAATTTTAATTAAAAATTATGTAATGTAATTGTGCAGATGGCGTATGCAGACAGAGTAATATGTGAAGATGTAAATCTGCAAAGGTATAGGTCATTCATCACAGAAATTGATTCAGAGCGCCTAAGAGTTTTGGAAGAATATGAAGTAAGCAGGGGTGTTTGGAAATCTAAGTTTACGGGAAAATGTTGATGGTGTGCTTTTTGATGAGATGATGAATCAAGATCTTTCAAGAGATAGATCAGTTGAGGTAAATATATTTTATAATAAATATAATAGTAATAATCACTTTTTTATGTTAGTGAAAGGTAATTGTAGTGTATTATAAAATATTAGTTTTATAAATTAGCATTAAATTTATTTAAATTGTAGGAGAGTTGTAGAATTATTGAAACCATGGTAGGATCATTGGTTGAGCAGAAAAAGGTCATATAGGCAAGTAGTTTGATGTGTATGGAAATGCATCCGAACGATGATAAGATGAAGGCAGTGATTTAGAAGGTGGTTTAAATCTTTAATGGGACAACACTAAAAGCATTAACTACCGATGGGCATGAAGATAGAATGGAGGTTGATGGTACAAATGAGCATGCAACAGGAGGAGAAAAACAGATGAGGAAATGAACCAGTTGATTACAAATTTGACCAAGAAGATGGGGAAGGATTTACTAAGTGGACCAAAGTTGTATTCTAAATCGAATATCGATAGGGATGACAAAAGAACTCGAACCCGACGGAGAAACCCGAAACTCGATTATTTCGGGTCGGGTAACGGGTCGTTTTCGGGTTTTTTAACGGGTTCGGGGTAGGGAGTGGGTTATCCTCGCCCCGACCCAACTCGCTCCGATTATATATATATATATATATATATATATATATATATATATATATATATATGTGTGTGTGTGTGTGTGTGTGTTAATTGCACATATTCAAAGATACAATACTTACTGTGGACAATCTTTTTAGTTATTAATAATCCGGTGTGAATGATCATTTTTTATGTTTTGACGTATTACACTAAACTTAAATCAAATAATTTTTAATATAACGTCGAGTTAATTTTATTAAAGTGATTCATCATATTTTTTATTTAAAAGGGAGGCTAGAACACGTATTTTTTTATAAGACATCGGGGTACCCATAAACGAAATAAAGATTTCGTTATGAATTGTTGTAAACCCGATAAGATATCCGAAACCCGACGGGACGCCCCGATAAGATACCCGAAAAATATCGGGGCGGGTTTGGGAAACCATGACCCACCCCGAACCCGCCCCATTGCCATTCCTAAATATCGATCCTACCACAAATTCAGATCTGGGAATGGAAGGAATATCCCTAAGAATTGTGAAGCCAACTGGTATGTGCAATGATAAGGTTCTGGTTGAGCATCAGGTTGGTTCAAATCAGCAGAATATGGGAATGCAAGTTGTAGTGTACAATGAGAATTCTAGTTTTGATTATCCTTGTATATTAACACCTGGTTGGATAAAGCAAGCTGATGAAATAGAAAGAAACAAATCTAAAACAAGTATTACATTTAAAAATGATTGTCCATCATTTGAAGCTAGACTTAATGAATGTGCAGATGAGATGAATACTTCGAAAGGGAATGAAGGTAAAGATGATGAAGTTGTTGACCAGGAATGTCCTAAAAGAACAAAGAGAAATATTGAAGCTGTAGTAGGGATTAACATGAGAAAAAAAGAGATATAAAGCATGGGCCTTCATTGAAGTCACCTTTTGTACAAAGAGTTGTTGACTTGAAAGATGCAGTTGAGCAAAAAGAAATTCTCGTTGCACAAGCAATTATTGGATTAGGAATGGATAAAAGGTGCAGTTGAATATTTTTTTATTTGTTTTTTTATGATTAATATAGTGTAAAATATATGATGTATACAACCGTGAAAAATGCATGGAGCTCGTATGGGAATCAAAAGAAGGGTTTGGAATGCATCTAGAGTATTACAACAAAATAACGTACCAGGAAGTTGAATTGTTTCATGAAAATTCTCAGGAAATGTGAACTCACGTTCATTGTGGTGATCCATCATGTCGACTTTTTTGAATGTGGGATTATAATCATCAGTCGAACAACATTCATCCTCACTTGACAATGATTCATCATCGACTGATGCAGTTTCCCAATCATTGATGTCAACGTCTTCATTGCTCTAATCTATATCATCAAACTCGTTGGCAAATGACAAATCCATTAACGGATTCGTATGGACAACTTTGAGTACAAGATAAATTGAATATCCGATTGAGTATGGTTTGTAACTATTGATATTAGAAAATTGGATAGTCTTACAATACGATTCCTGATAGACACCCGATTTCCTCCTGATACACACATGATTGATGATTGAAGAATTCATAAATGTTTGTTAGAAAAAATATTAAATGTAGCTTAATTATAGGAGGTTACCTTGAATATTTATTAAATATGATTAAACAATCTAAAATTGCAATTATTAATGTAAAATAATATAATTTTTTTATTTACTTAATTACATATATTGATTGGTTGAGATTTGTCCTCATGTTCTTACTCTAAAAATAGTTTTTACATGAACTTAATTCTCTCTCTCTCTCTCTCTCTCTCTATATATATATATATATATATATATATATATATATATATATATATATATATATATATATATATATATAGAGAGAGAGAGAGAGAGAGAGAGAGAGAGAGGAATGATCATTTGAGAACTCAAAGTTTCCTGAGAACTCGAGAACCGATCGTGAGCCGCTAGATCAAAATAATAAAAGGCTAGGATGCTTTGTGGCGTTTTTGTAAATACTTTAAGAAAAAGAACACGAGGGCATCATAATTATTATGAATCAGGGGCATTTTAGTAAACAAATAATTCAGACCCCTATCATCAAATTGAATCACATCAACCCCCACCTACCTCTCTCTCTCTCTCTCTCTCTCCATCTCTCTCTCTCTCTCATCCCGACTCCTATCGTCGCATTGCCACCTCCCCGTCAGAGATGACGTCTTCATCCGACAAAACCCAATGTTCTGCAACTTGCAATCTCTAGAAATAATGCCAGTCAGGCCCAACAACACAACTTTTATGGCGAAAGCTATGAATGTTGATAATCCTCACCGTGAAACATTACATAAGTTCTTCGAGTGTTGGATCTGCAATCAGAATTCCTACCTTGAAGAGCTTGTCTCCGTCTCTAACAACCACAACCCGACCGAAAATGACGACGTCGTACTGATTCCATTGACCGAGAGAGTTGTCAGGCATTACGAGCAGTACTACCAAGCAAAATAAAATTAGGACAAACGAGATGTGATTTCGATGTTTTCGCCTACATGGCGAAGCAAGCTGGAGGATGCGTTTCTGTGGATCGGAGGATGGCGGCCGACGTTAAATACAAAGATATGTCCAATGGCTCACGGTCAGGAATTCGTGGATTGAAATCGGTGATCTAATTCGTGGATTGAAGACTGGAGATCTAGGAGATTTGTCACCAAACCAAATGAATCGAATCGACGGCGAAGTAGATACTGAGAAGTAACTTTCATTCTTGATAAGGTTTGATTTTAGCTGCACTTTTGGGTTTATCTGCCTTCTTTTCCATGGCCGAGACTTCGATCACCACTCTTTCACCTTGGAAGGTTTATATCTTGTGTTTGATTACCTACATTGATATATTGGTGCCTCAATATAGTATTTTGTTCACAGGTGAGAGAGTTAGCTAAAAAAGAAGATGGAAATGGCGTCTTCAATCTGCTTCGTACTGATATCACACGATTCCTCACCACCATTCTCATTGGCACAACGTAAACCTTACAATTTCTTTTCGTTTCCAATTAAATCTTTTTATTAACAGTCATAATCTTGTTTCCAGTGTAGTTAATATCGGAGCTACTGCCCTTTTCACTGAAGCAACAACAATAGTGTTTGGTGAAGCTAGTGTTAAGGTTGCAACTGGTGTCATGACTGTATGTATCCAAAACCTAATTTTCAAATCAATACAATAAAAATTCTTCTTAAAAATCTAAATGATTTGGTTTTTAATTTAATTTCAGGGTGTTGTATTACTTCTCATTGAAATCACTCCCAAAAGTATAGTTGTTCATAATGCTATTGTTGTTGCTAGGGCTATGGTAAGTGAATGTATTTGCATCTTTTTAACAAAAAATTTGCATTTTACTATTATTTCAAAGTAATTGATGTCTAAAATAATACATAGGTGTGTCCAGTTGCATGTCTCTCAATTGTTCTATATCTAGTTGGAAGAGTTGTAACTTTTCTTTCAATGGGAATGCTTAAAATTCTTGGGTTAAAAGGGAAAAGGTTAGCCATTTGACATTTCTTTCAAAATGTAAATACTAAACACTTTAAATTTCATTTAATTTTTTAACAATTTATAATAAAATATTGCAAAAGTGAGCCATTTGTGACACAAGATGAACTCAAGTTGATGTTGAGGGTTGCTGAGTTGAGTGGGGCCATTGAGGAAGAAGAACAAGTATGCATATCATATTATCATGATTATAAATTTATAATCCATGTCAAGTTTTCATTTTTTTTAATAGCAGAATAATATTTAAATTCAAAATTTTATTTAATACAGGATATGATTGAGAATGTGTTGGAGATAAAAGATACTCATGTGAAGGAGGTTATGAGTTATGACTCCTCTTATAGATGTAGTTGCAGTTAATTCTCGAGCAACATTAGTTGATTTTCATCACTTATGGGTGACTCATCAATACTCTAGGTAAAATTTTACAACAGTTTTTTTAAAAGTGATTTTTTTATTTAAAAATAACTAATAATTGTTGAGTTGGACTCATAGGGTGTCGGTATTTGAGCAATGAATTGATAACATTGTTGGTGTGGCTTATACAATGGATTTTTTTGGATCTTATTCAAAAAGTAAGTTGATTTTGAATTATTTTATTTTATGTTGTTGTTATTTATTAAGATTATATAATTTATCTTGAAATATGTGAAGGGAGATATGCTGGAAACTGCTATGGTGGGAGAGATTGCTCATAAGCCTGCTTATTTTGTCCCTGGTAAGATTGTATATTTGGTAGTCATATAATGATATATTCATAGATTTGTAAAATTATAAAACTTGGAGAAAAAAATAATCTTGTTAATTAGGTTAAAGTTTTCCCAAATTGTGATTTTGATTCATAAAAACTCCTAATTTAGTCACATATTAGATTATTATCATAATTATTTAGTTTCTTTAAGGGTTAATCACAAAAAATGACTAAAATAGGAGATGCAAACTAATAAAATCGCCATTTTTTTCATATACATAACACAAAATAATCACCCATTTCACAAGTGAATGACATATGAATTACATGTGAATCACATGTAATATATATATATATATATATATATATATATATATATATATATATATATATATATATATATATATTACATGTGATTCACATATGAATTACATGTGATTCACATGTAAATCACAAGTGAATCACATATGAATTACAAGTGAATCACATATGAATTACATTTGATTCACATGTAATTCATATATAAATTACATGTGATTCACATGTAAATCACAAGTGAATCACATATGAATTACAAGTGAATCACATATGAATTACATTTGATTCACATGTAATTCATATATAAATTACACGTGATTCACATGTAAATCACAAGTGAATCACATATGAATTACAAGTAATTCACATATGATTCACATGTAATTTACGTATGATTCACTTGTGATTCACATGTAAATCGCAAGTGAATCACTTATGAATTACATGTGATTCACATGTAAATTACATATGAGTTACATGTGATTCATATGTAATTTACATATTAATCGTATTTAATTTACAAGTAAATCACAAGTGATTCACATATAAATTACATGTGATTCACATGCAATTCACATGTAAATCACATATGAGTTACATGTGACTCATATGTAATTTACATATGAATCACATGTAATTCACAAATAAATCACAAGTGATTCACATATTAATTACATGTGATTTACATATGATGTCATATATAAATGTGATTCATATGTGAATATGTAACACCCAGAATCCAAAAGACCAAGAAAGGAAAGAAAATCCCTTAGTCAAAGGAGTCAACTCGTCGAGTCCAAGGAGGAACTCGACGAGTCGGAGTGTGACCCGTGTCACGGATTAAGTGACTGACTCGGCGAGTCGGGGAGACTGGCTCGGCGAGTCTGGTCTGGGTTGAGAAACCCTAATTTCGGGACTTGGCACCCTATTTCAGCATCTCATTCTCATTTCTAGGTTTTCATTATAGCCTCCATTGTCCAGAGACGAAACCCTAGCCACCCAACTTCATTCTTGAGCTTGTGTGAGAAGATTAAGGCTCTTGGTGTGCATCTTGAAGATTGTGGAAGAAAGGGAGCAAGGAAAGGAGTATAGATCCAGAGTTTGGGTGACATTCCAGATCATTTGAAGGTATAAAGCTGATACCTTGGCTGTTAATCATCTAGATCCCTTTTCTATCTTATCGTTTGTTGCATTTGGACCATTTCCAAGTGGAATCTGGGTGATAAGCCTTGGAGGATGGATTAGACATTAGATCTGGACACTTTTGAGCTCTAGAAGCTCAGAGTTGTTGGCTTTATCTAGCTAAGGCTCCATGTCTTGACCTTGAACTTCTTATTAGCTTGGATTTGGTGTTCTAGCCTCATAACCCCTTGCATGCACATAAAGTTAGCAAATTTACGTGCAATACTAACATAAGGAGTCTAGATCTATGAGTTCGAAGTATGGTATAGACTGAAACGACAGATTAAAGTTGTCACTAGGAGGACTCGGCGAGTGAGTTCATGGACTCAGCGAGTCGGGTTGCAAACCCAAACCCTTCTATTATGAGTCAGATCAGTAAGTGGGGTTAGAGAAGGACTCAGCCAGTCTGTGTCCGTGTTGGACATGAAGATCATGGTACTCGACGAGTTCGAGGAGGAACTCGGCGAGTCCAAGGCAATCTCCTTAGTTGATGAAGATGGACTCGGCGAGTTGTATCACAACTCGGCGAGTCTGTTGAAGATAGTCCCGAGGTGTTAGATGAAGGAGAACTCGTCGAGTTCTCGCTAGACTCGACGAGGGGAGTCAGGGATTGTTTGGGATTTGAGGAGCATGGACTCGACGAGTTGGTAGAAGAACTCGGTGAGTCGAGTCAACCGGAAGATTGACTTTGTCCAGAGTTGACTTAGTTGACCTCGGGAGGACAGTTTAGTTTAAGTGTTATTATTGGTATTGGTAGTTCAGGGAGCTAGAGGAGAAGCATTTCAGAGAGTTTTCGGTTAGCAGCCAGATGGTTACCGACCGAGTTCTGTAGTTCAGGTGAGTATCCTTCCAGTAGGAACCACTCTACGGCCACAATGCCGACCCGTTTAGTTAGCAGTAGTTTCGGACCTCGGTCCAATGCAGTAGTTAGACTGCTTGATGTCTTCGTGATCCAAGCATGTTTTGTGTTATGTGTTCCAGACTCTGGTCCGAAGCAGTATGCAGTATATGTGCTTATGTTATATGCTATGATCATGTTATGCTATGTTCAGTTAGTCCAGACTTTGGTCCGATGCAGGGGCAAGGCCCCAGTTAGTCCGAACCTTGGTCCGATGCAGGGGGAAAGGCCCCAGTTAGTCTGGACTTCGGTCCGATGCAGGGGGCAAGGCCCCAATTAGTCCGTATTTCGGTCCGATGCAGGGGGGCAATGCCCCAGTTAGTCCGGACTTCGGTCCGATGTAGTGGGCAAGGCACAGTATGTGCTTTATATGTTATTGTATGGTATGTGGTAGTTTGGGGGAGCTCACTAAGCTTCGTGCTTACAGTTTTCAATTTTGGTTTCAGGTACTTAGTTTTCAAAAGAGGAGCTCGGGAAGATTGCAGTGCACACACCATTTGTTCAGCCTGCGATGTTTATACTCTGATATACTTGACAGTTGTTATAATATTTTGGGATATACAGTGTTTATGACTTTTATATGAGGTTTATCAACTATGGTTTTTATTATTAAATTAAACAAAATTTTCAGACTGTGTTTTTGGGGTGTTAAAGAATCGTATGTGATTCATATGTTAATCACTTGAAAATCACATATGTATTTTTGTGAGTGTTTTTGCATCAATCAATTTTTTTTATAGATTTGGAAGAAAATTTGGTGAATATTGAAGAAATGAAAAATGATAAATTGAAGAAAATAAGTAAATATTGACACGAAAACATGAAAACACTTTGACATTTGTAGCATTTTTTATTTTTTATATCTTATTTTGTATCGAATAAAATACTTATACTATTATGTTTATAGATTAATTGATAAAAATGAGATTTTATATAATTTACTTACGAATATTATAGTATTAGAAATATGCATATATGGGTTTGAAAAAATATGCATATATGCACCTAAAACTTTGATTTTTATTGTTAAAAAAACAAGTACTTTTTTTAAAATATTCTAGTTCTTTTTTTTTTTTTTTAAATTTATTGATTTTTAAAATTTTACCATTTAAAAAAAAATACAGTTGTTTTGAAAAAATAGCATTTTTTTTAATTGCAGTTTTTTTTTTGAAAAAATGCAACTTTCTTTAAAAAACTTGCAGTTTTTTTTTGAAAAAAAATTATAATTTTTTTATTTAAAAAAGCAGTTTTTTTAAAAAATTGTTGTTTTTTTTTTGAAAAAATATAGTTTTTTTTTTTAAAAAAAAATTACAGTTTTTCTATTGATAAAACTGTACTTTTTTTTTTGAAAAAAAAAACAGTTTTTTTTGAAAAAAAATACGGTTTTATGAAAATAATGCAGTTTTTTGAATTCATGTTTTCTATAAAAAAAAATTAAAAAATCTGCAATTTACAAAAAAATCACAAAAATACAATTTTTAAAAAATCCAAAAATTTGATTTATTATGTAACTTTTTAAACATCTATATTAATATGATCAATAACACAAAAAATTAAACATTATGAAGTTGGTAACCTGACCATCATGTCCTTAATGAATTAATTTTGATCTAACGCTCTACTTTTAGTTCTCAGGTTCTCGGAAAACTATAAGTTTTCAATCGATCTCAACCCTATATATATATATATATATATATATATATATATATATATATATATATATATATATATATATATATATATATATATATATATATATATATATATATATATATATATATATATATATATATATATATGGGAAGGGTTATTTGGAAAACAAAAAAACCCTAAAAATGCATAAAACAAATACCAAGACATCACAAAACTTTTTTTTGAATTTTTTTATCAAAAAATCGCAACATTTTTTACAATTTTGCTGAAAAAAAAATAAAAAATCAATTTTATTTTGTAAAAAAAAATAAAAACCCAATTTCTTTTTTTGTAAAAAAAAATAAAAAACCAATTTTTTTTGTAAAAAAAAGTTAAAAATAATTTTGTTTTTGTAAAAAAGTTTTTTTTTTTTTTTTTCAAAAATTTTTTCAGCGATTTTGACATAAAAGTTGCGATTTTTTGATAAAAAAATTCAAAAAATAGTTTTTTGATCTCTAAGTATTTTTTTTATGCATTTTAATGATTTTTAGGGTTTTTGTTTTCCATAAAACCTAAACCTATATATATACATACTATATATATATATATATATATATATATATATATATATATATATATATATATATATATATATATAAAGAAAAGTTCAATATATAACCATTTAACTAAGGAACCAAAGAACCAATCTAAAACGTCAAAATTTAAAGCGATCAACGACAAAATGAAGGGTTGTAGACTTTTACAATGGACGCACATGCAACGGATTATAAAAAAACCCACTTCCTTTTTTCGTTTAAAATTTTTTAGGCCATGTTTGTTATCGAAAAAAAAATGAGTATGACATTGTTCACGATTTTCCGTCCTCTTTTCAAAGAGATCTATTATGATATATAAAAAACAAACTTTTTTTTTTCGAAAAAACCCACTTCGTTTTCTTTGTTTAAAAAGTTAAAGTCTATTTTTTTTATAGAAAAAATTAATAAATATATCAAAATTCATATTTTTTTTGTACTTTTTAAACATAGATTCATATTTATGTAAAAAAAACGTTATTTCGGTTCAGATTCACATTGTGAACCTGTTGAGATTTATATTGTGAACCTTCTCAGATTCACAGTGTGCATAATAGTAAGTAAGATTCACAGTGTGAATTTGAAATGATCGAGCTTTTTCACATTGTTAATGTTGAACATTGAAATATTTACATTTTAGATTCACAGTGTGAATCTACACTGATCGAGGTTTTTTTTTTTAACCTTCTCCAATTCACAGTGTGTATAATAGTAAGTCAAATTCACAATGTGAATATGAACTGATCGAGATTTTTCACATTATGAATGTTGAAAATTGAAATATTTACAGTTTAGATTCACAGTGTGAATCTACACTATTCGAGTTTTTTTTAAGTCTGTGTTGATGTTTATTTATAGATTACAAAAAAACCTATTGAGATTCATATTGTCAACCTTCTCAGATTCACAGTGTGCATAATAGTAAGTAAGATTCACAGTGTGAATTTGAAATGATCGAGCTTTTTCACATTGTTAATGTTGAAAATTGAAATATTTACAGTTTAGATTCACAGTGTGAATCTACACTGATCAAGGTTTTTTTTTTAACCTTCTCCAATTCACTGTGTGTATAATAGTAAGTCAGATTCACAATGTGAATCTGAACTGATCGAGCTTTTTCACATTATAAATGTTGAAAATTGAAATATTTACAGTTTAGATTCACAGTGTGAATCTACACTATTCGAGTTTTTTTTTTTATTTTTTATTTTTATTATGTGTTGATGTTTATTTATAGAGTACAAAAAATTAATATTTTTTTGTATAATTAGTTTTTTTTTATATAAAAATAAACTTAAATATGAAAAAACTAACAAAATGAAGTGGGTTTTTTCGGAAAAAAAATCGTTTTTTATATATCAACATGGATCTCTATGGAAAAAGGATGAAAAATCGAGAACAACGGTATATTTGGTTTTTTTTTTCATAAAAAATGTAGCCTAAAAAAAATTTAAAACGAAAAAAATAGGTGAGTTTTTTTGGTAAAGAGGTGGATTTTTTGATATAATCCGATGTGTGTGTGCGTCCAATATAAAAGTGTACACCTATTTCCTTGGCCGTTGATCATTATGATTTCCGACGCTCACGATTGGCTCATTGGTTCTTTGTTAATTATGGTTCTCTATTAAACTTCACCATATATATATATATATATATATATATATATATATATATATATATATATATATATATATATATATATATATATATATATATATATATATATATTTAGTAGGTGTACACCCGCGCAAAGCAGCGACAACAATTAATACAGTTTTGACGAATGGTTTTTTAAGAAAATGTTATTTGACGATTTCAATGGCTACAAATTTTTTGGCCGATACGTTAGAAAAATTCAATAGCTAACCTTTGGACAAAGATCTTGCCCAAACTGAGATAATGCAAATCGGTTTTCAGCGTCGAGTCTTAAAAAGATGATTGAAATTAGG
Organism: Lactuca serriola; assembly: GCF_051521515.1. NCBI lineage: Eukaryota > Viridiplantae > Streptophyta > Magnoliopsida > Asterales > Asteraceae > Lactuca > Lactuca serriola. The sequence goes on along the minus strand of NC_136415.1, from coordinate 25,964,507 downwards.
GTAATGTCATATTAACCCAACGAACTTTTCACAGTTGTCGGATTTGGTCACCAAAGTTATTTTTCTACGCAATACGTCACTAAACTTGTTGGTAACCTGTTAATTACATCATTTTACCAGTTTATAGGTTGCCAAGTTTGACTTGCCATTTTACTCCGATCTACGTCTCTTCAAAACCATTTTCTCCTTCTTTCCTTTCCTCTCTACACATCTAATTACATTCTTCATTCTGTCCTCTAATCACACACATTTGTGTGTGTAATTTCTCAAACCCCACCTCCATTTCCCTTCAATTTCACCATGGGAAGTGATCCAAAGATGACGATGAAGATCAATATAAAGAAATCATCCACTATTCCTCCTTCAGAACCCATTGTAGGGAGATTGGATAGAGATGAGATCGACAAAATCGTGATTAATTGTAACATAGAGGGAGTTCTATTCATAGAAGCGAAGTTGGATTCCACGTTGGATACCTTTGGCGAGTTCACGTCATCACCGAAATCCGCAGCCTTAATTTGACTATTGATTACCTTGACGACATTTCTTCCTATCCACTATCTTTTGCACAAGTACATCATCTATCCCCTAATTATCTTAGATCTCTTCGCAACAGTAAACGTAATCTTTTGGTTTGACTCTCACCTGAATTTGGATTTGACAATTGAGAATTGGGGATGATTTTGTTTGTCGATAGAAATGGAGGGGATACCATTTTCGAATTTTTTTTGTTTGTGTTGAAAATCTTGTTGTACGTTTGAAGGGTCGGAGATGAAGAAAGGGTATTAAAGGTGACTTTTTTCAGGAGCATGTTGTTTGGTAGATACTTTTGCTGTTAAAAGATATTTTCAGTGTAAATTTTTATCTGAAGAAGATGAAAGGGAAATCATGATGGTGGTTGTAGATGGTGATATAAGGTGGGAGACGGTGGTTTAAGGTGATGGTGTTTTAATGTTCTACAAACAATATGAATAATATTGGGTTTCATAATGAACATGACCAAAGAAACTTTCAAGAACAAAATAATAATAATAAACCTGGTGGATGTTGACACAACAGTTAAACCATTCCTAACATGTATATTACCTTTGAACTCGGTTTTCAGGTAACATAAGGTTATTTTAAAACAGAGAAATACAAGTTTATTCCTTTAATATGCAAAATAAATAGTTTAGTGACAAACAAACACGATAAGTTTGATGGGTTAATATGACATTTACTGTAACACTCGTGTTTCTAGCCTAGGCATTAATATTAAGGTGATAGTCTAGGTTAACCTTTGTAACTCATTTTGAAGAAATGAAAAAGGAATTATGTGAATTCTATGGAATTATGTGAATTCTATGTGTTTTATGTGTTTTATGCTTAATTACTAGGGCTTAATTAATTAAGAATAAAAATAAGCGTCAAAATTAAAGTGTGAGATAAGTCCGATATCTTTGCATAAAGTTGTAGTGGTCGAAACAAGGATTTCAGGGATATAAAGAATACCAAAATCCGAGTTATAACGAAGAAGTTATGACCTGTCGAAGTTTCGCGACAAAGCCGGCACGGTGCTGAATGTCGTAAAAAAAAGAGTTTTTGATAAACTAATTTTTAGCCTTAGTGATCTAAACTAAAGTCGTAGTATTCGTTAAACCGAGAAGTTCGATAAAAAGAACGCCTAAATCTGACTTCGTATGACGAAGTTATGATTTTTCGAAGTTTCAGCTTAGCAGTAGAAAGCTAAAAGCTCGAATTTTAGATCGAGTGATTTTTAGCCAACACAACCTAAACGAGAATTAAAGGTCTCGTCATTAGTAGCACAACGGTAAAAAGTCTGATGAAAACTGACATCGGATGAAGAAGTTATGAATTTTTAACGGATTTCCTGTCCCGTTCTGTTAAAAAATAATAATATAAAAATTAATATCAAAATTAGCCGACGAAGTCTAAACGAAAGTTGTAGAGCATAATTTTACCTACGCGTGCATATAAAGAACGTCAAAAACAGAGCTCGTATGCGAAAGTTATGGATTTTAGAAGTTTTTGCACAAAAACCGAGAAAATTCGCATAATCACGTTTTTGCCACATCACCCTCGCTCAAAACGCGCCACGTGTCTGAAGTCTGCTGAGTCATCCGAGCACTTGGCCTTATCCGAAGTGGTCCAGTAGCGATGCGACAAGTACCTTCTTGCACGAGACCAAGCCCTCGCAAGCTGCCACGATGCCTCTACTTCGGACCAGTAGACCTCGGTCCAATCAGGAGAGGACAACGAGGCCTTCACACGTGCAGCCTCGTGCGAGCCATCCCCTACGAGCTTCAGATCTACTGCCACCTGGGTGCTTCTCATCCGTCCGATCAGAAGCCTCTCCCTATAAATAGAAGGCTGCGAGCCTTCTTGGATAATTTTAAGAAATTGTACATTTTCACCACTTTTCTCATATTTCTTTCATCTTAACATCCCCCGAAGCCCCGGTACTTATTCCAAAGCCTGGAATACTCCATGAAGTGCCCGAGAAGTACGGAAAAATTATCTTTCTGGTTTTGTAGCCCGACCTTCGCAAAGCCCGGTTTCTCAATAAAACTCCTGGTTTTATTAGAAATGATTGTTTTAAGCAACGAATTGTTGCCCGATTATCATCAAATCATGTGAGTGTGTAGTCACTTTCATCTTACACCTAGGTATGAAGTATTTTCTATAAAATACGTGTTATGTGTAATTATATTAAGTGTTTATTTGAGGTGACTATTGAATAAATGTTTTATACAAGTTTTAAATTATATATGTATTTTATCTACAAAATATGTTGGGTAGAACATGGGTAGATGAAATAGTTGATGTGTGTTAAAATGGTGAGAGGCTCGATGTTGTTGTTGTTGTTGTTGTTGTAGTCATCTAGCAGAGTATAGATGATGACCACGGACCTTTCTAGACTGTCCAGTGGAACACTAGCAGGTTTGCAACTTGTAGGTGTTGATGAATTAAATGTTTATTGGCGTACTCCATCCCCCTCATGGTTGCCTTTAGGACATGTATGGCTGAGGAGACCCCTTAGCAGTAGTGTCCATCCCGATGATATTCCTTAGGCTAGGTCCCTTATGATTGGTGTTTAAGGACGTAAAGTGAGGATAACGGGAATGGGTAATCAGGGTTATTGTTGATTGGTGAACTTAATAATTATATTATGATTGTGGGTTGAACACCCTATATGCTCACCAGGCTCCCAAGCCTGACCCGCTCAGTTTTTATGATTACAGGTAGTGGACCCCGAGCATAGTCGGAGGACGATGAGAGATTTTTGATTATAGGCGAGTAGTTGTAAATAATTGTTGAAAGGCTTATAATGTCTTGTTTATGCTTTTGATCTGTATCGGAACATGACATCCCGATGTTTTGATATGAAATGAAACTATACATTTTTTAAAGAAAGGTTTTGATAAAATTTTATCATGTTTTGTTTTGGGGACCAATTCCGCAATATCTTTTAAAAAGATTTCTCTGATTTTATTTTAAAAAGCATAAATTAAATCGGTCTTTTCTGGCCGAGAAATTAGGAGATGTCACAGTTGGTATCAGAGCTTTAGTTTAAGCGAACTAAGAAATTATAGAATTTCTAGACTTGAACTTAGAATGCTAAGTGATGATTGTGAGGTGAGTGTCTACCATATTTTAGACATGAGCACTAGATTATTTTAGGAAAGGTGCCTAAAATGCCTTTATGTGCAAAATGTTATATGTTGCCATATATGCCATTATTTGTTCGGATCTATGGTCTGTTGTCGACCAGATCTGGAAACCTTATGTGTGTAGGATTCTAAGCGTATGATTACAAGATTACGACTAACATGTAAACGTTTCAGAGTGATAAGGGAATTGACATGTCTAACAAGGATAAAGCCCTAAATTCACCTTATTTGGTATATAGATTGTAATGGAAAGAACTCGGAGTGGAGTGGGAAATGCAAACAGAAACCAACAACCTCGGCCTCAAGTGGTGGAACAGGTGCCGATAGTAGGAGCTGCACCCGAACCCATCACCATGGATGGAGTACGAACTATGATTCAGACCATGCTGGTTGAACAAAGGGAGGAATCGAGGCAAATGTTGTTGAACGACAGGGATGAACCTTCAGTTCCTGTTAAACAACGTGAACTAAATGACGATCGATCTAAAGAAGGAAACAATAGTAGATTTGTTGGTCATAGTGAACCGCTTGTGGTTGGGAGAAATAACCACGATGGTAGAATGGAGAGAAATGGGTGCAAGTATAAAGATTTTATGACTTGCAAGCCATCGACCTTCACTAGAAAAGAAGATCATGTCGGAGTAATGGACTGGATCTCGGAAATGGAGTTGGCTTTCATGACTTGTGATTGCCAAGGAAAGTTACAAACCACGTTTGCAGTATGTCAGTTCAGGGGTAGTGCTGCTCGATGGTGGAGCACTTTGGGGAAAACCCTAAGCCCTAATGAGCCACTGCAACTAACTTGGGTAGAGTTCTTGGTGCACTTCAAGCGCAAGTATTGCTCGGCCCAAAATTTTCTTGAGTTAGAAAACCAATTTCTAATGTTGAAGAAGGGAAGTATGACTGTTGACGAATATACGAATAACTTCACAAACAAAATGGAGTTTGCTTTGCGTATTGTCCCAGATGAGTTGGAAAAAATAGACAGGTACGCAAAGGGACTTCCATGGGAGTATGCGGTGCCAGTACGTCAGGCACTTACTTTGGAGGCAGCTATCTGGGCTGCCAAGTCTGTTGAAGATATGATAAAAGGGAGAGCCGCCAGAAAGGTTGAAGTTGGCGAAAAGAGAAAGTTTGAAGGAACTTCAGGTTCCAATAAAAAGAACAAGTTCTCGAAGACTGGTTCGAGAAAGTTTGGAGGAGGAGCCGAAGCCAAGTGGTGTGACAAGTGTAAAAAGAAACATGTTGGGAAGTGCAGCGTGGAAGTCACTTGTTACAAATGTGGAAAACCAGGGCATTATGCCAATGAATGCACCTTCAATAAGAACGTATGTTTTGGGTGCAATGAAGAAGGGCATATTTTGAGGGACTGCTCGAAGAAGAAGGACGCATCAAAACCCAATCTACCACCAAAGCCGAAGGCGAGAGCCTTCCAGATGACGCTCGAAGCTGCGAAAGAAGAAGCCGATGTCGCTTCAGGTACCTTTCTCGTAAACGAATTGCTTGCCCAAATTTTGTTTGATTCTGGAGCCAATTACTCCTTTATTTCGCATGAATTTGGAAGAAAACTAGCTTTGCCTGTAGATAGACTAGTTAATGCTATAATAGTCGAGATTGCTAGTGGCAAGTTTGTACCTGTTAGCCATCGAATGAAAAAAATCCTCATTGACTTGGATGGGAATAAGTTCCACGAGGAATTATTGCCTATCGAATTAATTGGTTTCAACATAGTTCTAGGTATGGATTGGCTTAGCGCCAATGATGCAGAAATATTATGTAGAAAGAAGATAGTAAAAGTAAACCTGCCAGGGAAGGAGTCGTTTATGGTGTATGGAGACAAACGCAGAGTAAATTCTGGAATCAGTTCTCTAATGAAAGCCAGAAAGTGTTTGGCCAGGGGGTGTACATCGTATTTAGCATTCGTGATCGATGCTAAGAACGAAAAGCAGGAAGTGCAGAATATTCCGGTGGTATGTGATTATCCAGAAGTCTTTCCCGAAGATCTTCCCGGATTTCCCGTTGATCGACAAGTAGAATTTCATATCGACTTGTTACCAGGAACGACGCCGATAGCAAAAGCACTGTATCGATTAGCACCAACAGAGATGAAAGAACTTATGACACAACTTCAGGAGTTATTGGACAAAGGTTTCATTCGACCTAGTTCATCGCCCTGGGGAGCCCCTATGTTATTTGGAAAGAAGAAAGATGGGAGCATGAGAATGTGCATCGATTACAGAGAGCTGAATAAAGCAACAATAAAGAACAAGTACCCGTTGCCGAGGATCGATGACCTGTTCGACCAGTTGCAAGGTTCGAGCTATTTCTCGAAGATCGACCTTAGGTCAGGGTACCATCAACTAAAGGTGAGAGAGCAGGATGTCGAAAAGACTGAGTTCAGAACAAGATATGGACACTATGAATTTTTGGTCATGTCGTCCGGATTAACCAATGCCCCAGCAGCTTTCATGGATTTGATGAATAGGGTTTGTAAACCATTCCTAGATATTTCCGTGATAGTGTTCATAGATGACATTCTGATTTACTCGAAAAGCCAGGAGGAGCATGGCAAACACTTGAGAGAAGTGTTAGAGGTATTAAAGAAGGAGAAGTTGTATGCAAAGTTCTCCTAATGAGATTTTTGGATTCAAGTAGTCCAATTTTTGGGTCATGTGGTTAACCAAGAAGGGATAATGGTTGACCCAGTGAAGATTGAAGCTGTAATGAAGTGGGAACAACCAAAAAGTCCTACGGATATTCGAAGCTTTTTAGGATTAGTTGGATATTACTGAAGGTTTATCCAAGGCTTTTCTTCGATCGCTACTTCATTAACAACTTTGACCCACAAAGGAGCTACTTATGCTTGGAATGAGAAGCATAAGGAAGCCTTTGAGAAGTTGAAGAAGAGATTGTGTGAAGCACCAATTCTTTCATTGCCTGGAGGAGTTGATGACTTCGCAGTTTATAGCGATGCATCTGGAGTTGGGTTAGGTTGTGTTCTGCCCCGAAGGGATAAAGTGATAACGTATGCATCGAGGCAATTGAAGGAGCATGAAAAGAACTACCCCACTCACGATTTGGATTTGGCAGCGGTAGTATTCGCCCTAAAAATATGGAGGCATTATCTTTATGGCACAAAGTGTAAACTTTTCACTGATCATAAGAGTCTTCAATATCTCTTTAATCAGAAGGAATTAAACATGAGGCAACGACGTCGGCTAGAGTTACTCAAGGAATACGACTGTGAGATTCTTTACCCCCCTGGTAAAGCAAATGTGGTTGCTGATGCTCTCAGTCGGAAGGTAAAACTTGAAAAGAAAAGGGCAAGAGCGTTGAGAATTGAAGTTGTCTCGACAATTGTGGAAAGCATAAAGAAAGCTCAAGAGGAAGCTTTAGAGAAAAATGACTGAAAGGAAGATCGTTTGGGAAAAACGTTAGTATTCGGTACAAACAACCAAGGGTTGAAGGTATTCCAAGATAGGATTTGTGTACCTAAAACGGGCGGAGTCAGAGATCTTCTGATGGAAGAAGCTCACAAGACCATGTACTCGATTCATCCCGGCAGTACAAAAATGTATAGGGATCTAAAACCCTATTATTGGTGGCCGACGATGAAGCTCGATGTTGCTAAGTATGTGGCCGAGTGTGTAACTTGTGCTAGGGTTAAGGCACAACATCAGAAACCGTATGGGAGTTTAGAACCTTTACCTGTACCCATGGGTAAATGGGAAGACATCACTATGGATTTTGTGACTAAACTGCCCAGAACAAGGAACGGTCACGACATGATTTGGGTGGTCGTTGATCGCTTCACTAAGAGTGCGCATTTCATAGCAGCCAAAGAGAAATGGTCTATGGATAAACTTGCGAATTCTTACGTGAAGGAAATTGTGAGGCTTCATGGTGTTTCGTTAACAATTGTGTCCGATCGTGATAGCCGTTTTACCTCAAGGTTTTGGAGGAGTCTACAAGAGGAATTGGGTACCAAATTGTGTTTGAGTACAGCTTACCATCCGCAAACCGATGGTCAGAGCGAGCGAACGATTCAAACATTGGAGGATATGCTGAGAGCATGTACCCTAGAATTCCAAGGTAACTGGGATGAACACTTACCTTTAGTAGAATTCTACTATAATAATAGTTTCCACTCAAGCATTAAGATGGCACCTTATCATGCTTTGTATGGGGAAAAGTGTCGAACGCCATCATGTTGGCTGGAAGCTGGGGAAAAGTAGTTTATGGGACCTGAAATAGTCCATGAGACTGCTGAAAAGTTGAAAGTGATAAGGGAAAGGATGTTAGCTGCTCAAGATCGACAAAAGAGTTATGCTGACAAGAAAAGACAACCGATAACCTTTAAAGTTGGAGATTCGGTTTTACTTAAATTCTCGCCGTGGAAGGGACTTATAAGATTTGGTAAAAGGGGAAAGTTGAGTCCAAGGTTTATTCGACCATTTAAAGTTCTTCAGAGGACGGGAATCAAGCTTACAAGCTAGAATTACCGGAAGAACTGGAGGGTATTCATAACACCTTTCATGTGTGTTCTTTGAGAAAGTTCATGGGAGATGTGCCTGACATAATTCCTATTTCTGAGTTAAGGTTAGATGAAAACAAGAGGTTGATCGAAGAACCTGAGGCAATCGTTGACCGTAAGACTATGAAGTTGCGACGCAAGATGATTGATTTAGTGCTTGTGCGCTGGAAACAGACGAATGGACCAAATCTCACCTGGGAAACGGAGAGTGACATGATGAGTCGCTACCCGCAGTTGTTTGGTGATATGTCATTCTGGGGACGAAATCATCCTAAGGGGGAGAGAATTGTAACACCCGTGTTTCTCGCCTAGGCATTAATATTAAGGTGATAGTCTAGGTTAACCTTTGTAACTCATTTTGAAGAAATGAAAAAGGAATTATGTGAATTCTATGTGTTTTATGCTAAATTATTATGGCTTAATTAATTAAGAATAAAAATAAGCGTCAAAATTAAAGTGTGAGATAAGCCCGATATCTTTACATAAAGTTGTAGTGGTCGAAACAAGGATTTCGGGGATATAAAGAATACCAAAATCCGAGTTATAACGAAGAAGTTATGACCTGTCGAAGTTTCGCGACAAAACCGGCACGGTGCTGAATGTCGTAAAAAGTGAGTTTTTGATAAAATAATTTTTAGCCTTAGTGATCTAAACGAAATTCGTAGTATTCGTTAATTCGAGAATTTCGATAAAAAGAACGCCTAAATCTGACTTCGTATGACGAAGTTATGATTTTTCCAAGTTTCAGCTTAGCAGTAGACAACTAAAAACTCGAATTTTAGATCGAGTGATTTTTAGCCGACCCAACCTAAATGAGAATTAAAGGTCTCGTCATTAGTAGCACAACGGTAAAAAGTCTGACGAAAACGGACGTCGGATGAAGAAGTTATGAATTTTTAACGGATTTCCTGTCCCGGTCTGTTAAAAATAAGAATATAAAAACCAAATTCAAAATTAGCCGACGAAGTCTAAACGAAATTTGTAGAGCGTAATTTTACCTACGCGTGCATATAAAGAACGTCAAAAATGGAGCTCGTATGCGAAAGTTATGGATTTTAGACGTTTTTGCACAAAAACCGAGAAAATTCGCATAGTCACGTTTTTGCCACGTCACCCTCACTCAAAACGCGCCACGTGTATGAAGTCTGCTGAGTCATCCAAGCACCTATCCTTATCCGAAGTGGTCTAGTAGCGATGCGACACGTACCTTCTTGCACGAGACCGAGCCCTCGCAAGCTACCACGATGCCTCTACTTCGAACCAGTAGACCTCGGTCCAATCAGGAGAGGACAGCGAGGCCTTTGCACGTGCAGCCTCGTGCGAGCCATACCCTGCGAGCTTCTCAGCTGTCCGATCAGAAGCCTCCCCTATAAATAGAAGGCTGCGAGCCTTCTTGGATAATTTTAAGAAACTGTCCATTTTCACCCCTTTTCTCATATATCTTTCATCTTAACATCCCCCGAAGCCCCGGTACTTATTTCAAAGCCCGGAATACTCCACGAAGTGCCCGAGAAGCCCGGAAAAATTATCTTTTTGGTTTCGAAGCCCGACCTTTGCAAAGCCCGGTTTCTCAAGAAAACTCCCGGTTTTATTAGAAACGATCGTTTTAAGCAACGAATTGCTGCCCGATTATCATCAAATCATGTGAGTGTGTAGTCACTTTCATCTTACACCTAGATATGAAGTATTTTCTATAAAATACGTGCTATGTGTAATTATATTAAGTGTTTATTTGAGGTGACTGTTGAATAAATGTTTTATACAAGTTTTAAATTGTATATGTATTTTATCTACAAAATATGTTGGGTAGAACATTGGTAGATGAAATAGTTGATGTGTGTTAAAATGGTGAGAGGCCTCGATGTTGTTGTTGTTGTTGTTTTTGTTGTAGTCATCTAGCGGAGTATAGATGACGACCATGGACCTTTCTAGACTGTCCAGTGGAACACTAGCAGGTTCGCAACTTGTAGGTGTTGATGAATTAAATGTTCATTGGCGTACTCCATCCCCCTCATGGTTGCCTTTAGGACATGTATGGCTGAGGAGACCTCTTAGCAGTAGTGTCCATTCCGATGATATTCCTTAGGCTAGGTCCCTTATGATAGGTGTTTAGGGACGTAAAGTGAGGACAACGGGAATGGGTAATCAGGGTTATTGTTGATTGGTGAACTTAATAAGTATATTATTATTGTGGGTTGAAAACCCTATATGCTCACCAGGCTCCCAAGCCTGACCCACTCAGTTTTTATGATTACAGGTAGTGGACCCCGAGCATAGTCGGAGGATCATGAGAGATTTTTGATTATAGGCCAATAGTTGTAAATAACTGTTTAAAGGCTTATAATGTCTTGTTTATGCTTTTGATCTGTATCGGAACATGACATCCCGAGGTTTTGATATGAAATGAAACTATACATTTCTTAAAGAAAGGTTTTGATAAACTTTTATCATGTTTTGTTTTGGGGACCAATTCCGCAACATCTTTTAAAAAGATTTCTCTGATTTTATTTTAAAAAGCATAAATTAAATCGGTCTTTTCTGGCCGAGAAATTAGGGGATGTCACATTTACCCTTGAAATTAATTATAAAATAAAAATCCAAAATAGATGCTTTTTCAGAGAATGTTTTGAAAGTTTCATCTTTGACAATTTATCTTGGGCTATTTTCAATAGTACGAATGAGGAGGGAACTCATATCTCTTGGAGCTATGAGAGATAGAAAGAAAAGGGTGGAACAAAAGAGAATGCATTTTTGTCCAATTACCATTACTCGAATACACACTAAGCATAATGCATCTTGTTTTGTCGTGTACTACTTAACAAATCGGTCCTATGTAAATTTGTTATCTAGAGGAAAAAGCCACTCGAGATGGTTTGGAAACCGATTTTCATCAAGTCTAAACCACTTTAAATTAGGGCACAAATTTTCTTATCCATATATTCTTTATTTATGCCTTATGAATTTTATTGTGAAATATATAGTTCGTTACATTGAATTTACAATTTCAACAACATAACCAACACAAATAAATATTCTTTAAAAAACTTATTCATCTATTTTAGGTTTTCACATAGGATATGGAAAATACTTTATTTAATGTTATGTGGCAAAGATGATCAATGTAAGCTAATAATTAACCATACATGGAAAATACTTTAGGTTTTCACTAAGCATAATGCATATTGTTTTGTTGTGTACTACTTAACAAATAGGTCCTAAGTAAATTTGTTATCTAGAGGAAAAAGCCACTCGAGATGGTTTGGAAATTGATTTTCATCGAGTCTAAACCACTTTAAATTAGGGCACAAATTTTCTTATCCATATATTCTTTATTTTCTGTCTTATGAATTTTATTGTGAAATATGTAGTTCGTTATATTGAATTTACAATTTCAACAACATAACCAACACAAATAAAAATTCTTTAAAAAACATATTTATCTATTTTAGGTTCACATAGGATATGGAAAATACTTTATGTAATGTTATGTGTCAAAGATGATCAATGTAAGCTAATAATTAACCATACTTGGAAAATACTTTAGGTTTTCACATAGGATATGGAAAATACTTTATGTAATGTTATGTGGCAAAGATGATCAATGTAAGCTAATAATTAACCATACTTGGAAATGTTATAGGATTTAGTAGTTGAAAAACTTATTCTTGCACCATGTACAATCTGTATGAGATTTTCAAATTAACATTCAACCAAATACAAATTTTATAAATTAGGCGGTGAAATTATATAGCTAAGTTGGATATGGAAGCTGTTGTGCACAAATGGTTAAATTATTTGAAATTAATACAACATGAGAGCCATAAATAGAACCAACAAAGAAGATTAAAAATTTGGGTTGGAAACAAACTATAGTTTATTACCTCTAGATCGGTGGTAAAATCTCAAGCAACACTTGTAGTCTTAACCAAAAATACCAAAACAAAGAAACAAAAACTCAAAACATGTCGTTTTCTTCATTTATCATATACCTGAAAAGGAACCGTGAGAACCTGAAACGAACCAAGCTATGAAAAAGTTATGTAGGAATTACGAAAAGTAATTTTTCTTATTAATAAAAAGAGATAAACCGAAATAAGTTTCATGTGACACATATTCTTGATATTGAGCAACCTAAAAAAAATAAGCTTTAAAAAAAAATACACAGACTTAAATGTAACAACAAAGAATAATTAAAAGAGAGAAAAAGAGATCCTTGTTCTTGAGGAGCTTGAACCGACCACCCATCAAAAAGTTGGATGTATGAATGACACTTAATAGCTCTCCAATAATGCTTTGGAGAAGATAATAAATAATATTCATTGTTTTAATCCTCACGCAATTTATTAAAAATCAACTCAAGTTTTCTATAAAATTCATTCAATAGAAGAGAATATGCCCACCATATACAAATCTAATATATACATGGATATATAGGAATTCAAGAATACAAATGCATAATCTTTTCATGTGTAGATATATGAATAATCATGAATAAAAAGATGTGGCCGTGTCATGTCTGTATCAACCCCGAGTCCATAATGACTCTATGTAACAGCAAGTAGTTGTGTTGGGTCCATATTACCCCCTAGTTCATGTCAATCTTAAGTCCATAATGACTCTGAGCCTATTTTGGCTCCATGCATACAACATACAATGATACCAGTAATAGTTACATAAACAAACACATCCTACATATACAAATCAGTGGGCCTTCATTGGTGCCTTCGACCAACAAGTGTGGTGAGAAATCTAACCTCTCAGTCAATGCCCAACTGCTACTGCTCTCACTGCCAGAATACTGATGCTGCACACCACCTATACAATTATACCAGATAAGTCCACCTATACCATACAAGGCTCATGTTAAGAATTGCCTTGTTATCGAGTGAAGGGGTAGAAGGGTCTATGCTCAGTTTAGATTGAGAAGTGGATTCGAATTGGAGGTGATTCGAATGGTCTGTCTCGTGGGGAGTTAGACGGGGTTCTAGGATTATGGATTTCAGGTAGAGTAGTGATGGTTATTCTTTAGTAGTTGTTGTTAGTAGGGCAAGTATCCGTTCGTCGTCAGGGTATGAGAGTTTTGTTAAGTATGGGTTCGGTTTTAGTTTTGGAAGCTCATTATGTGCACTAGTCGACTTTTCAGTTCGTATAGAGGTTGTGAGAGTATTGTCCATGTTAACTGGCGTATCTTGAAGGTAGAAAGGAGTGATTTCGAGGATGAAATGTAGACTAAGTGGATGAGAGTTGTAACACCCTATTTCGGGTCATTTCATAATTTGATGCCATAACCCGAAGATCAAGTATGATAAGGCTCCGGGCATTGGGAAGGATAGATTTAGACCCTTTGGTGGTGGATAATGTTGGTTGTGGGTATTGAGTGTTCGACTTGTATTTTGGAGCCCAAGGGTATAACACTAAAGTGATGGTATGGTCTTTTCATGAATATGGTTTTAAGTTCAGAAGGTTTTAAGGAAAAGAAGAGTTGACAAGATTGTATAGCTTCTCATTACCTTTCCATGGATATAAGTATCATCGAAAATGGAGTTGGGACGCACATGTTATGGCCATCGGAAGATAGATCGGTAAGGAGCATGTCGTGTACGTTGGGCGTACAAGGAATGTTTGTTGGACGTACATGGCTGGAGTAATTGTGAAGGATCATTCACGTACGTTGGGCGTGCCACATGTACGTTGGGTGTATGCGACTCAGCCTCGAGCCCTAATTTAGGGTCTTAAACCGTATTTAATGGCCCTAACTCATCTTTAAACCCTCTTATCTCTAGTCTCCATCCCATTAAATCCTAAATTTGAAACCATAGCTCGTTCTTGAGAGTTCTTGATCTATGGTGGTTAACCTTTGGTTTTTTGCTCACTTTAAAAAGGAAAGAGCTTGGTGTTCAAGCATTGGTTGGAGTGGAGCTCATAGATCCAGAGTCTTCATCCATTTTGCTAGAATTTGAAGGTATAAAGTTTCTAACTTGATGAATCTGTGTCTAGATCTAGTTTTGGGCATAATATGGTCCATTGAGTCATCCTTGTGAGTATAAGCTACTCAAGGAGCTTAGAATGCTAGATCTTAGCATTTCTGAGGTTGTTGGCACATAAAAATATCATCTTAATGGGTTTTGATGAATCATACAAAAGTTGGTGTTCATATTATGGGTTTAGATGGATCAAAATGGGTTTTGGGTCCCATTAAGACATGAAAAGGAGTAAAGTTGGAAACTTTATGGATTAAAAGCTTATATAGAGGTTAGATAAGGGTTTGGACATTTTGGTATTACGCATTAAGTATTTAATGTGAAGTTTGGTCACCTGGTGAGTACGTTGGGCGTACATATGCATACGCTCAACGTAATTCATGAAATCCCCGATTTCAAGCTTAGGCAAGTTGTACCATATGCATCATGAAGCCATATGTTAGACGTGCAAGTTGGTATGCAGGGCGTACACTGTAATAGACTTTTCTTGATTTTGGACCACCTTTTGGATTTTAGGGTTTTAGGCTTATGTTGGGCTACAAGTATTATTAAGATGAGCCATTGTTAGGCTTTTGGCCTTTATGGAATGGGGCCCACATTGAGCCTTGAGTTTCTTTTGGATTTGGTCCATTATTGGGATTTAAGTGTCATTGATTTTGGGCCTCAGTTAATTGGGCCAACTCAGGGGAAGGGTGAAATAGTATTTTACCCTAGGAGTTAGGGTTAGTGAATTAAGTCCCAGTTATGGTTATGACGTGATTATTGATTATGAGTGTATTTGATTAGTTATCGCGGGGATTCTCCGGTCCAGTAGCCTGAGCATCAATTGGATTTTTAGTCGACTGGGGTGAGTTTGCTCACTATACTGTAGGACACTAGGGATTGTATGCGCTTGTAGTCTTTGTGACTCCTGTTGTATGTGTTGTATGCATGTGTACCTGTTTGCTATATGTATGTGAAGGTGAAATAGACCCGGTACAACCTTGTGTTGACATATGAATTAAAATAGAATCGGGTGTGAAATAGACCTGGTACAGCCTTGTGCTGACACATGAGTTGAAATAGTCTCGGGGTGAAATAGACTTAGGGGTGAAATAGACCTGACACAACCTTGAGTTTGCATATTTGTATGGTATGCAGTATTTTAGGGAACTCACTGAGCTTTGTGCTTACGGTTTATGTTTAAAATGTTTTCAGGTACTTTCGGTTTGAAAGGGAAGGTCCTGACTTGATCGCAGCGCACCCACTGATGTTTCCACACTTTATAATTTTGAAATTGTACTCGGATAGCTACTTTTACTATGTAAGACATTTGAATGATTGAAATGGTGTTTATGGTTAAATTAAAAATGAAAACTTATATTTTTTTAGACGTTCCATATTAGGATGTCTTAATGGATAGATTTGGAAACATTTTCCATCTAGAACATGGAAAGTTTCAAATTTGAGAATTGTGGTTCATAGGATTAAGGGTTAAGAGCTTAATCCATTAAGCTATGAGAGCCCAGTTTCCACGGCATGACAGTCTGCTTACTACGACGTGGAGACAGGTGTCACCATGACTATTTTGTCTTGTAGTTGCCACGACATGGCCAATGGGTGGCCACGACGTAGAAGGTCAGTTGTGGTTGACTTTGACTGTGGGATTTTTGGTCCACTTAAGGCTTTTATAGTGTAGACTAAGAGGGTACTTTTATATAGATGAATAGGTGATTATTAATATCGGTCTTCACTGTCAGATAGCTATTGTGTTAGTCTACTATCCGTGAAGTGAGTCTTCTCACTATATTACCTATGTCATAACATGGTGCATGTTGGACTATGTAACAAACCATTATTTCAAACCTATGTAATAGTGTAGGTCAATTTATACTTATTTGTAAATTCATAAAGAGAAATTTTGGCATACTATGTATATTTACATAATTGACTCTCAAAAATAAATTATTAAATAATCTCAATTGGGTTGAACCAAGTGATAGAGATTGTAACAAGGTTTCCAAAAATATAAAGAACACTAAAATCCGAGTTATAACGAAGAAGTTATGACCAATCAAAAATCCGCGACAAAACCGGCAAAACACTGTTCAGTGTAAAAACTAAAATTTTAATAAAAGGCTTTATAGCCTTAACAATCTAAGTGAAAGTTATAGTTTATGTTATGTAACACTCGTGTTTCTAGCCTAGGCATTTATATTGAGTTGATAGTCTTGGTTAACCTTTGTAACTCATTTTGAAGAAATGAAAAGGAATTATGTGAATATTATGTGAATTATGTGTTTTATGGTTAATTATTAGGGCTTAATTAATTAAGAATAAAAATAAGCACCAAAAATTAAAGTGTGAGATAAGCCCTATATCTTTACATAAAGTTGTAGTGGTCGAAACAAGGATTTCGGGGATATAAAGAATACCAAAATCCGAGTTATAACGAAGAAGTTATGACCTGTCGAAGTTTCGCGACAAAACCGGCATGGTGCTGAATGTCGTAAAAACTGAGTTTTCGATAAACTACTTTTTAGCCTTACTAATCTAAACGAAAGTCGTAGTATTCGTTAAACCGAGAAGTTCGATAAAAAGAACGCCCAAATCTGACTTCGTATGAGGAAGTTATGATTTTTCGAAGTTTCAACGTAGCAGTAGACAGCTAAAAACTCGAATTTTTAGATCGAGCGATTTTTAGCCGACACAACCTAAATGAGAATTAAAGGTCTCGTCATTAGGAGCACAACGGTAAAAAGTCTGACGAAAACAGACATCGGATGAAGAAGTTATGAGTTTTTAACGGATTTCCTGTCCCGGTCTGTTAAAAATAATAATATTAAATTTAAAGTCAAAATTAGCCGACAAAGTCTAAACGGAAGTTGTAGATCGTAATTTTAGCTACGCGTGCATATAAAGAACGTCAAAAATGGAGCTCGTATGCGAAAGTTATGGATTTTAGAAGTTTTGGCGCGAAAACCGAGAAATTTCGCATAGTCACACTTTGCCACTTCACCCTCGCTTAGAATGTGACACATGTCCTGCTGAGTCACTAGGCTGCTGAGTCACCAGGCTGCTGAGTCACCGAAACTACTGAGTCATGTGAAGTCACGTGTCCTCTTCTGATTCGACCAAGGAGGAGGCCCAATCCGAAGCAGCCAGCTCCCCAGCCGAAGCTTCGCCCTGCTGCCGCTTGTGTCCGAGCCTCGCTTAGCCTAGCTCCGAGCCTCGCTTAACCTAGCTCCAAGCCTCGCAGGTGCACCAGTAGACTCCGGTCCACTTAGAAGCCGCCAGCGAGCCCTCGCAGGTGCGAGCCATGTGCGAGCCTTCTCAGCCGTTGGATCAGAAGCTTCTCAGCCGTCCGATCAGAAGCTTCACCCTATAAATAGAAGGTTGCGAGCCTTCTCGGATATTTTTAAGAAATTGCCACTTTTAACCCCTAAACCCATATTTTCTTCATCTTAACATCCCGCAAAGCCCCGGTATCGATTGTAAAGCCCGGAATACCCCACGAAGTGCCCGAGAAGCCTGGAAAATTTATCTTTTCGGTTTCGAAGCCCGACTTTTGTAGAGCCCGGTTTCTCAATAAAACTCCCGGTTTTATTAGAAACGATCGTTTTAGGAAAGGAATTGCTGCCCGATGTTCACCAAAATAAGTGAGTGTGTAGTTACTTTCAATTTACACATAGATATGAAGTATTTACCTTGAAATACATGTTATGTGTAAATATGCTAATTGTTTATTCGAGGTGACTCTTGAATTGATGTTTTATACAAGTTTTAAACTGTATATGCTTTTTATCTACAAAATATGTTGGGTAGAACATGGGTAGATGAAATAGTTGATGCGTGTTAAAATGGTGAGAGGCCTCGATGTTGTTGTTGTTGTTGTTGTTGTCATCTAGCGGAGTATAGATGACGACCACGAACTTTCTAGATAGTCCAGTGGAACACTAGCAGGTTCGCAACTTGTAGGTGTTGATGAATTAAATGTTCAGTGGCGTACTCCATCCCCCTCATGGTTGCCTTAAGGACATGTATGGCTGAGGAAACCCCTTAATAGTAGTGTCCATCCCGATGATAATCCTTAGGCTAGGTCCCTTGTGATAGGTGTTTAGGGACATAAAGTGAGGATAACGGGAATGGGTAATCAGGGTTATTGTTGATTGGTGAACTTAATAAGTATATTATTATTGTGGGTTGAAAACCCTATATGCTCACCAGGCTCCCAAGCCTGACCCACTCAGTTTTATGATTACAGGTAGTGGACCCCGAGCATAGTCGGAGAACGACGAGAGATTTTTGGAATATAGGCCAGTAGTTGTAAATAACTGTTGAAAGGCTTATAATGTCTTGTTTATGCTTTTGATCTGTATCGGAACATGACATCCCGAGGTTTTGATATATATATGGAAAACATATACCTTCTTAATGAACGGTTTTGATAAACTTTTATCATATTTTGTTTGGGGACCAATTCCGCAACATCTTTTAAAAAGATTTCTATGATTTTATTTTAAAAAACATAAATTAAATCGGTCTTTTCTGGCCGAGAAATATGGGGATGTCACAGTTGGTATCAGAGCATTAGTGTAAGCGAACTAAGAAATTGTAGAATTTCTAGACTTGAACTTAGAATGCTAAGTGATGATTGTGAGATGAGTGTCTACCATATTTTAGACACGAGCACTAGTTTATTTTAGGGAAGATGCCTAAAATGCCCTTATGTGCTAAATGCTATGTGTTTGCCATATGTGCCATTATTTGTTCGGATCTATGGTCTGTTGCCGACCGGATCTGGAAACTTTATGTGTGTAGGATTCTAAGCGTATGATTACGAGATTAGAACTAACATGTAAATGTTTCGGAGTGATAAGGGAATTGACATGTCTAACAAGAATAAAGACCTAAATTCGCCTTATTCGTTATATAGATTGTAATGGAAAGAACTCGGAGTGGAGCTGGAAATGCAAACAGAAACCAACAACCTCAACCCCAAGTGGTGGAACCGGTGCCTATAGTAGGAGCTGCACCCGAACCCATCACCATGGCTGGAGTACGAACTATGATTCAGATCATGTTGGCTGAACAGAGGGAGGAATTGAGGAAAATGTTGTTGAACGACAGAGATGAACCTTCAATTCTTGTTGAACAACGTGAACTAAATGACGATCGATCTTAAGAAGGGAACAACAGTAGATCGGTTGGTCATAGTGAACCGCTTGTGGTTGGGAGGAATAACCATGAGGGTAGAATGGAGAGAAATGGGTGCAAGTATAAGGACTTTATGACTTGCAAGCCATCGACCTTCAATGGAAAAGAAGATCCTGTCGTAGTAATAGACTGGATCTCGGAAATGGAGTTGGCTTTCATGACTTGTGATTACCAAGGCAAGTTACAAACTACGTTTGCATTACGTCGGTTCATGGGTAGTGCTGCTCGTTGGTGGACCACTTTGGGGAAAACCCTAAGCCCTAATGAGCCACTGCAATTAACTTGGGCAAAGTTTTTAGTGCACTTCAAGCGCAAGTACTGCTCGTCCCAAAACGTACTTGAGTTAGAAAACCAATTTCTAACGTTGCAGAAGGGGAGTATGACCATTGATGAATATACGAATAACTTCACAGACAAAATGGAGTTTGCTTTGCGTATTGTCCCAGATGAGTTGGAAAAAATATACAGGTACGCAAAGGGACTTCCATGGGAGTATGCGGTGCCAGTACGTCAGGCACTTACTTTGGAGGCAGCTATCTGGGCTGCCAAGTCTGTTGAAGATATGATAAAAGGGAGAGCTGCCAGCAAGGTTGAAGTTGGCGAAAAGAGAAAGTTTGAAGGAAGTTTAGGTTCCAATAAAAAGAACAAGTTCTCGAAGAATGGTTCGAGAAAGTTTGGAGGAGGAGCCGAAGCCAAGTGGTGTGACAAGTGTAAAAAGAAACATGCTGGGAAGTGCAGCGTGGAAGTCACTTGTTACAAATGTGGAAAGCCACGGCATTATGCCAATGAATGCACCTTCAATAAGAACGTATGTTTTGGGTGCAATGAAGAAGGGCATATTTTGAGGGACTGCTCGAAGAAGAAGGACGCATCAAAACCCAATCTACCACCAAAGCCGAAGGCAAGAGCCTTCCAGATGACGCTCGAAGCTGCGAAAGAAGAAGTCGATGTCGCTTCAGGTACCTTTCTCGTAAACGAATTCCCTGACCAATTTTTTTTGATTCTGGAGCCAATTACTCCTTTATATCGCATGAATTTGGTAGAAAGCTAGCTTTGCCTGTAGATAGGCTAGTTAATGCCTTATTAGTCGATATTGCTAGTGGCAAGTTTGTACCTGTTAGCCATCGTATGAAAAACATCCTCATTGACTTGGATGGGAATAAGTTCCAAGAGGAATTATTGCCTATCGAGTTAAATGGATTCGACATAGTTTTAGGAATGGATTGGCTTAGCGCCAATGATGCAGAAATACTATGTAGAAAGAAGATAGTAAAAGTAAACCCGCCAGGGAAAGAGTCGTTTATGGTGTATGGAGACAAACGCAGAGTAAATTCTGGAATCATTTCCCTAATTAAAGCCAGAAAGTGTTTGGCCAAGGGATGTACTGTTGGGTTTTTGAGCATTCTAACACTCCTAAGTGTACATGCAACCCTAAATACCTTAGATCTATGTTTTCTCTATTATACATGCAAATAAGAACTTCCAAGATATTATCCTAATCTAGCATACAAATCAATGAATGTAACAAGATAGAATACATACCTTTTGATGTAGCTTGATGTCTTCAAGCTTTAAGAACTTAGCCCCAATAGTGTGGAAGCTTCAAGTGGAATCACAATCACCAAAACACTTAGAATAGCTTGAGAGAATTCTACAACTCATGAAATCGGCTAGCCCTTTCACTTCACACTCTAGTGGCCGATTTTGGTCAAGAATAAGAAGCTTATATAGTTAGGGTTACACCATGTAAACCCTAATTGACATGGCCTTTCATTTCCATGATCCATGGGTACAAATACACCATGGAGCATCCATGGACCTTCCTATGGGTTTTAGCCCAACTTGATTATCCATGGAGCATTAGCCCACTATACAAGTATGGATGATTTACACAATCAACCCATATATTTAATTAGTCTTCTTTTGATCACTTAATTAATCCTAGATTAATTCTTGATCAATACTAATTAAATAATCTTATTATTCTTATTATTAATATACTAGAACTTATAATATATTAATAACCATAAGTGTCTTATTTCTCTCATTATAGTCTATCCAAGTGCATGATGGTATGCAACCCAAATGGACCATGCCGGGTCGGGTCAAGTCTTACCAATTATAGTTATGGACTTAGACATTAATCCAACAGTCTCCCACTTAGATAAGTCTAAAACTATTATTGCGTATGACTTCAGGAACCAACTGGCAATCGTAGCTCTCAAAAGCTTCTGTCGAACTCTGACCTTGTAGATGAACTCTGACCTTTGTCAATGACTTGTCCATTAGATAAGGGATCATATATTCCTCCATTCTAGATATCATATGGACTGAGACATGGATTGTAATCATTCTCTTTGTCCATTTGTTGTTTCCCAATTTGCGATTTATGACGACTGACTAATTGAACAAATCAAATCAGTCCTGGCCCGGCCGAGCACTTCCATTTGTCATCATCAAATCATCGAGGGGCCCACAGATATCGCTTTTATCTCGAAGGTAAAAGGAACGGATAAACTTCGACTTATATGGCTTGTTCTACTACTTGTTGAATCATACACAAAGGCACGTTTTATAGCACCGAGTTACCAAATGCGTTTTCGTGCAATCAATGTACTATCAACTCATAGTAACAACTCATATCTCTAGGTTTGAAGAATATAAGATATTATCGTCTCATGATCACTCGTGATAAAATCCATGAAGTGATTCCAATGAGCGCGGGTTAAATCCAATACTCAGAACTTATGAGCACTCATGAGTGTTGTAGCCCTTTGTCCAACACCTTAGACCTCTACAAGCCAACCCATGACAGTCTTAATTCATATCTACTTCCAACATATGACCGACTGTGGATGATTTGAATAACTTAGTCATTCTGGAAGAATAACCCAGTTTATTCGGGAAGTCAAAACATGCAAAATGAAACACAATAATAATTGAATCCAATATGGTATCAACCCTTTGAACATAAATAAAACACCTTTTATTTATCACCATATGATTACACATTATTCATTGTATACTGTTTCAGCTATCAACTTTATTCTTGAATTTAAAACAATAGTTGTCCCATGCTCCAAGCATGTACACTATGTTTTCTAAACACTAGTCATGCCATACACCAAGTATGCATACTATGTTTGTCTATGACCTTTACTTTGTGAACTAGATCAATTGAACATAACTTCAATGATTCTCTTTTCACACTCCCAAATCCTTACCGCAAATGCAAGAATTCCAAATTCATGCCATTTACTGAAATCTGTTAGATTCTAAACTTATATGCATTGATCCTCTCGTAATGATTATGCACAAAGTCATAAAGACTTGACAACAAACATTACAGAGCATTCCAAAGGAGATCAGTTCCTTGGAAACATCCTTCTTGCATTAAGTTTCCTTAATCTTACACAGATTGAAAATTCTAACTTTGAAACATTTCCAGATTCCATTTTTGACTATCACTTCTGACCAAGAGTTGCCTCCTTACAGACTATGCCAATATGGTCCTTCCAGAATTATCACTACACTTCCAACTATCCTTGAGCAACCAATCTTTGGTAAACCTTAGATTGTTCTCGACAATTGTTTAATCCTTTTAGTCATATCCAGTTCTAAACCTTTTCCCTTCTTAATGCCCCAGGCATTTGGAAAATTTTAGAAAGGATGAATATAGCACATGTAATCGATCCTATATCCGAAGCATATGGGACACAATTCATGATGTCTCACATAAAGACTAAACCAGTCTTTTGCTATAACACTTCCATTTCTATTTGCCAAGTTCTCATAATTCAGATTATGAAAAGGGATGCCGTAATCATAATCGAATTTTAGAACGCAAATAAAGAACCTGTATACAGAATTTCCTTATGTTGAGCCATTCCAACATGAAATTCATATATATCCTTGACTAAATGATTAAAACCTCACGATCTAAACTTATAGATTTGAGATGAAGTATAATTTCCTCTCCCTTAATTATAGCAAAACAACTTTTTCCCAATTGAAACTTTTGTTTTCTATATTTAACATTGCTAACTTGCAATACTTATCATAATTATCATGCTCCCACTAACATGATGATTATTAGCATAACACTTATGCTCCCACTAGCTTTGACATGTACTCAGAAATCAGCTGACTTTCTTACCAAAGTTCAGATTTCTGATACTAGATTGTTTTGATAAGACTTTATCAAAATCATACGCCTTCCCTTAGATAGCACACTTGTGTATCTAAACAATTATGAAGAGGGATGCCGTAATCATAATGTTTAGACCTTTTTGCCACTTCTCACAAGTCCATATTAGTGTGCCGGTTAACCACACGCGCTCCACTAACGACTTTGAGAATGCAAATATCACAATTGCTATCTAGATAAAATCTACTTAGTGAAGGTGTTTCCTCACCATCATTTTCATGAATCGGAGAGAAACCTTATGACACTTAGATTTATTTGGTGTATAAGTTCCTACCCATATGAAGTTTTCAAAACCATAATCACAAGACACAGATAATGACAAATCCAAAACCATATGGATTGAACTCAATCTTAATTTCTTGCCACCTGGCAGCTCAAGGGCCTGCCATTGCTTCCAAGTTGTTGTGCAACCAATTGAGAACTCTAAGAACTCATATGCAAAGCCAACTTTAACTGGAATAGGCACAGAATATGTCAACATGATAGGATATAAACCTCAAGTCGTGTGCTAGAGAAGAACTTCAGGTTTTATTCTTGATTAGTTCTTGAGACTTTCAAGACCTTTAAGACTCCCACTGTCCTCTTGACCTATAAGACTCCCTTGTCAAACATCCAAGAGACAGTGTGGATTCTAATCAAGACAAACACTTCACACATTTGGCCTAAGTTGGTCTTTGTTTTATCCAAAACATCACAACTTACCAATTTCAAATGTACAAGAGTAGAAAACTTTTACTCTTACATTTGACAAGTGTTTTAAACCTTCTTTAAGACATGTCACTCAAATGACAATCTTGGAGTATGACTCTAAGACTTGTATTGGAACGAAGTATGACTCATCTTCTTGATTTAACCATTTCAACAATTCAAGATCCCTCTTCTTAGTCATAAGAATGCACTAAGACTTCCTTAGAGAACTAATTGTGCTGTGGTTTCTTAATCATTAAGATGATCATAAAAACTGATACTAAAGTACTCTCCCATCTTTTCAGATTTGAGAAACTTTTATCCTTCTGCCTAATTTGATTCTTCTTATTCGCTCTGCCTTACATTGGAACCCTTTTCCAATGTCTCAGAATTACACTTAAGCTTGTAAGTATAATCATATTTACTGAGCTTTAGTAAACTATGACGAATAGTCTTATCGATCTTATGTGGTGGACTTAATCAGTGCACAAAGAATGTGTACTCGATCCCTTAGTCCATTACTTGATTCACACATCCATGTGAACAAGTAATTAGTCTTAATTTTCCAATACTTGAAAGTTCTCATTCATCATGCTATACAACTTGCATGATTCCATGTTCCGGTCCAATTGAAACTTGGGTGATGAGAATCTTTCCTTATTTGGTAAATTTAGACATTACCACAAATGAAAGAATCAATTTCATATTTCCACTCTTGCTATTAATGGAATCATATAAGCAACAATTTTTCCTCAAATGCCATTGTAAGGATATTTTAAAATAAATAAAATCAAAAATTTTCCTTTATTTTAAAACTTTGCGGAAAAAACTTGTCCTTACAATTCATATGAAAACTTGTTGTTATCTATACCTAAGCAATATCTCATAACTCCTGAGAAGTAGCTCAAGAATCCGATCTTCAAACTATGCGATAGAAATTCATCTATGCGATCAGATTCAACATATTCCTTCTTTAAGTTTCTTCACTTTTCTTTGATTCTTAAAACATCACCATGTGACCCAGTCACATCATGTATCAAGAATCTCAGAATAGAAACTTAGCAGAGTTAGATAGTAGACTTTACCTGAAGTAGAGTCAAACTCATTGACTTTAACATCCTTAGGTAAATCTGGCAGCTTTGCAACCAATGACCCTTTCTTTGGCGATATAAACATATGGACCCTTTGATAATGGTACACGGGACTATCACAGACTTAGCTTTTCTCTTTACCATTTGGTCAACCGAGTTGACTATAGCCGATCCCTTTCCATTGGGAAGAGAATGCTTTCCGGGATTTCCTGTGTGACTATTGTCAATGTCCATCAAGTTTTAAGGAAGTTGATCTCAACAAATAGATAAGATCATTAAGGGTCTTGTCATAGTCTGTTTCATAGGTGTCCCAAAGGAACTCACTATGTGACTTAGAAAGTGATTGAACCATCAACTTTCTCAAGACTTTGACACCCAACTCTCCCGGCTTGTCAATATGTGACTACATCTCCAAGATGTGATCACACCTAGACCTTGCCTTGCCAATAGGGCCTGAGTGACCTTAAACTTTTTTCTAGAACTTGTGGGTTAGGGAGAATGGATGGAGGAGGAGAAAGAAGTATGATATCCACGGGACATCATCTTCATTAGGAAACCTTGTTTCAAAAGATTTGGGAAGATCATAGGTGTCTAAACTAGACATCTTTTGGGAGATATTCAAGATAGTTGATTTTAAAGTCCTTAATATGACACCCAATATGAAATATTAAGGCTAGGACCCAACAAACTATTTTATAACTTAGAAGAGGTATGCCGTAATCCAAGCTATAAAATATTTGAAGGTAGCTGAATGACGATTCACCAATTTCCACCAAGATAAACGAAATGTATTATTAGGTTTTAATTGGTTTTGAAACTCCTAGATCTTTGAGATTCATTGAACTGTTCAAAGGCATGTTTCAATCTCGAGTGTGCCCTTCAGGTTTTGTGACTGGGATGCCGAGGATCACAAAACAAGGTGTGAAGTAACCATGCAAATCACTTGGTACCCTTAATAAATTACCCCTCAATCGATGTGCCGGTTAACCACACACGCTCCATCGATACTATGATAAATATTAAGTCACCCTTTACCTACCTTGTTAAGTCCAAGTTAGTGTGTCGGTTAACCACACACGCTCCACTAACGACTTAGACAAAGTGTAAAGTGTAATTTCATGGATTAGCACCTTATTCACATTTTCCTAAGTAACTAAGATTGGGTATTATTAAGAGTTTAGTTACTTAGTATTATCATTAATACTTTTAATGAAGGGAGAATTCTAGTCCTGTCAAACCCGTTCGGCTAACGACCCTCCACCAGTCAAGCAAGTGGTGGGTGAGAGTGGACACCCATTAAGTTGCCATTTTATAGGCAACAACCTTATACCCACCTTATAGACTGGCTTCGTGAATGAGGCGTACTAGCGGTAAGACTGACTTTACTCTTATACATATATATATTATTAACTTATAATATTATAAAGTATAAGGGTTGAATTTTAACTTTTAAAATTCTAAGGGCTAACTTGGAATTAAAGTATTCATAAGGAAAACTTTTCAAATTCCAAAACTTGAGGGCAAGTTTTGAAACTATTCAAAACTAATTAATTCCATAACTTATGTGTTTAAAGTAGTTTTAATCCAAAAACTCTTCAAGTTCCATAACTTGAGGACAAGTTATGGAAGACTTTAAACTAATAAAAGAATTAACTTTTCTTTATTTTATAACTTATGAAATTAATTATGGTTACATATTTTTCTTTAATGAAGTGACTCTTGAACTTCCATAACTTGAGGACAAGTTATGGAGTCATAAAAAATTATTCAATGACACAAGACTCTTCATTTTGTAACCATTGCCAACTTTTATGAATTTTATGAGTCTTTAATGTGACTCTTCATGTAACTTGAGGACAAGTTACACAAACACATTTTATACTCAACTTTTAGATTAAAATGGATTGAAAACAACTATTTCAATTAACTTTTCTATTAATCTAAGCAACTCATAAGTACAAGATAATTCAAATCAAACATTTTCATGTAATTAGTCTAAACCTTAAACTAATACAAAACATGAATCTATTGACAATTATCTTTGAAAATGGATTAGCATGAACATTACCACATCAAAAACAAGTTTATAAGTTCAAAAACAACTTAGGGTAATGTTCCTAGTCCATTTCTAGCCAAAAAACTCGAAAATATGCTGTCTGAGGGTCCAACTCGTCGAGTGCATGAACCAACTCGGCGAGTTGGATCAAATTGATCAAATTTTAGGCATGGACTCGCCGAGTCCTCTGATGGACTCGCCGAGTCTGATGATCAGACAACAACAAATTCGTTTTTTCAGCTTCTATTGCAGGTATAACAAGAAAACAAACCTGGCTCTGATACCACTGTTGGGTTTTTGAGCATTCTAACACTCCTAAGTGTACATGCAACCCTAAATACCTTGGATCTATGTTTTCTCTATTATACATGCAAATAAGAACTTCCAAGGTATTATCCTAATCTAGCATACAAATCAATGAATGTAACAAGATAGAATACATACCTTTTGATGTAGCTTGATGTCTTCAAGCTTTAAGAACTTAGCCCCAATAGTGTGGAAGCCTCAAGTGGAATCACAATCACCAAAACACTTAGAATAGCTTGAGAGAATTCTACAACTCATGAAATCGGCTAGCCCTTTCACTTCACACTCTAGTGGCCGATTTTGGTCAAGAATAAGAAGCTTATATAGTTAGGGTTACACCATGTAAACCCTAATTGACATGGCCTTTCATTTCCATGATCCATGGGTACAAATACACCATGGAGCATCCATGGACCATCCTATGGGTTTTATCCCAACTTGATTATCCATGGAGCATTAGCCCACTATACAAGTATGGATGATTTACACAATCAACCCATATATTTAATTAGTCTTCTTTTGATCACTTAATTAATCCTAGATTAATTCTTGATCAATACTAATTAAATAATCTTATTATTCTTATTATTAATATACTAGAACTTATAATATATTAATAACCATAAGTGTCTTATTTCTCTCATTATAGTCTATCCAAGTGCATGATGGTATGCAACCCAAATGGACCATGCCGGGTCGGGTCAAGTCTTACCAATTATAGTTATGGACTTAGACATTAATCCAACATGTACATCATACCTAGCGTTCGTGATCGATGCTAAGATGGAAAAGAAGGAGGTGCAGAATATTCCGGTGGTGTGTGATTATCCGGAAGTCTTTCCCGAAGATCTTCCCGGATTGCCCCCTGATCAACAAGTAGAATTTCGTATCGACTTGTTACCAGGAACGACGCCGATAGCGAAAGCACCTTATCGATTAGCGCCAACCGAAATGAAAGAACTTATGACACAACTTCAGGAGTTATTGGAAAAAGGTTTCATTCGACCTAGTTCATCACCCTGGGGAGCCCCTGTGTTATTTGTAAAGAAGAAAGACGGAAGAATGAGAATGTGCATTGATTACAGAGAGCTGAACAAAGTGACGATAAAGAACAAGTACCCATTGCCAAGGATCGATGACTTGTTCGACCAGTTGCAGGGTTCGAGCTATTTCTTGAAGATCGATCTTAGTTCGGGATACCATCAACTAAAGGTGAGAGAGCAGGATATCAAAAAGACTGCTTTTAGAACGAGATATGGACACTATGAATTTTTGGTTATGTCGTTCGGACTAACCAATGCCCCAGCAGCTTTCATGGATTTGATGAATAGGGTTTGTATACCATTCTTAGATAAATCCGTGATAATATTCGTAGACGATATCTTGATTTATTCGAAAAGCAAGCAGGAGCATGAAAAGCATCTGCGTGAAGTGCTAGAAGTCCTGAAAAAGGAGAAGCTCTATGCAAAGTTCTCCAAGTGTGAATTTTGGATTCAAGAAGTCCAATTTTTAGGTCATGTGGTTAACCAAGAAGGAATAATGGTTGACCCAGCAAAGATTGAAGCTATAATGAAGTGGGAACAACCAAAGAGTCCTACGGAGATTCGAAGCTTTTTAGGATTAGCTGGATATTACTGAAGGTTTATCCAAGGCTTTTCTTCGATTGCTACTCCATTAACAGCTTTGACCCACAAAGGAGCTACTTATGCTTGGAATGAGAAGCATAAGGAAGCCTTTGAGAAGTTGAAGAAGAGATTGTGTGAAGCACCGAGTCTTTCATTGCCTGAAGGAGTTGATGACTTCGCAGTTTATAGCGATGCATCTGGAGTTGGGTTAGGTTGTGTTCTGACCCAAAGGGATAAAGTGATCGCGTATGCATCGAGGCAATTGAAGGAACATAAAAAGAACTACCCCACTCATGATCTGGAGTTGGCAGCGGTAGTATTTGCCTTAAAGATATGGAGGCATTATCTTTATGGTACCAAGTGTAAACTTTTCACTGATCATAAGAGTCTTCAATATCTATTTAATCAGAAGGAATTGAACATGAGGCAACGATGCTGGCTAGAGTTACTCAAGGACTACGACTGTGAGATACTTTACCACCCTGGTAAAGCAAATGTTGTTGATGATGCTCTCAGTCGAAAGGTAAACCTTGAAAATAAAAGGCCAAGAGCGTTGAGAATTGAAGTTGTCTCGACAATTGTGGAAAGTATAAAGAAAGCTCAAGAGGAAGCTTTAGAGAAAAGTGACCGAAAGGAAGAACGTTTGGGCAAAACGTTAGTATTCGGTACAAACAACCAAGGGTTGAAGGTATTCCAAGATAGGATTTGGGTACCTAAAACGGGCGGAGTCAGAGATCTTCTGATGGAAGAAGCTCACAAGACCATGTACTCGATTCATCCCGGCAGTACAAAAATATATAGGGATCTAAAACCCTATTATTGGTGGCCGACGATGAAGCTCGATGTTGCTAAGTATGTGGCCGAGTGTGTAACTTGTGCTAGGGTTAAGGCACAACATCAGAAACCGTATGGGAGTTTAGAACCTTTACCCGTACCCATGGGTAAATGGGAAGACATCACTATGGATTTTGTAACTAAACTGCCCAGAACAAGGAACGGTCACGAAATGATTTGGGTGGTCGTTGATCGCTTCACTAAGAGTGCGCATTTCATAGCAGCCAAAGAGAAATGTTCTATGGATAAAGTTGCGAATTCTTATGTGAAGGAAATTGTGAGGCTTCATGGTGTTCCGTTAACAATTGTGTCCGATCGTGATAGCCGTTTTACCTCAAGGTTTTGGAGGAGTCTACAAGAGGAATTGGGTACCAAGTTGTGTTTGAGTACAACTTACCATCCGCAAACCGATGGTCAGAGCGAGCGAACGATTCAAACATTGGAGGATATTGTCACACCCCAAAACCACAAACGGCGGAAACGTTCAGGGGTGGAGGACGTCATGTACAATATCACAACAGTGTAATATAATAAACAAGCGACAAAATCATCCATTGCATTATAAGTAGAGTTTTAATACATGTGTGTTCTTTCATAATGTACGACAATAAAATGAATAATCAAAATAAGGCGAGTCTTGTCTGTGCTCCATCTTCTCCGGTAACATGGCCATCACACCTGTCTAACTGATGACCTGAGAATACAAGTTATTTTGAAAGCGAGTATCAGCTTTAAAGCTGGTGAATTCATAAGTATTTATGTGTTATTGTCTTGTTTTGGAATGTTGTTAAGAATGTCGTATAAATCCTTAAATAGAACAGTTGATATAATTATGAAATGTGGTCTTCTACCAAGACCCGAATGTTTTGTTATGAGCAGTAAAATGATAGGTTTTCCTTTCTATTGACTAGTACTAAGAGTACTTAGTCTAACACATCGTTTATGTGAATATATCACAAAATAAAGTAACATAGGAAAATGATATGATAGTCTTC
Source organism: Lactuca serriola (assembly GCF_051521515.1). Taxonomy (NCBI): domain Eukaryota; kingdom Viridiplantae; phylum Streptophyta; class Magnoliopsida; order Asterales; family Asteraceae; genus Lactuca; species Lactuca serriola. The sequence goes on along the minus strand of NC_136415.1, from coordinate 25,933,324 downwards.
TACCAAGACCTAAACGTTTTGTAAGTAAAATGATAGTTTTTCCTTTCTATCGACTAGTACTTAAAGTACTTAGTCTAACTCATCGTTTATGTGAATATATCACAAAATAAAGTAACATAGGAAAATGATATGATAGTCTTCTACCAAGACCTAAACGTTTTGTAACTAAAATGATAGTTTTTCCTTTCTATCGACTAGTACTAAGAATACTTAGTCTAACTCATCGTTTATGTGAATATCTCACAAAATAAAGTAAAATAGGAAAATGATATGATAGTTTTCTACCAAGACCCTAATGTTCTGTTATGACTATGTAGTCTTCTACCAAGACCCGAATGTTTTGTTATGACTAAGTAGTCTTCTACCAAGACCCGAATGTTTTGTAATGACTAGGTAGTCTTCTACCAAGACCCGAATGTTTTGTAAGTAATATGATAACTTTTCCTTTCTATTGACTAGTACTAGAGTACTTAGTCTAACTCCTCGTTTATGTGAAAGTATCACAAAATAAAGTAAACAGGAAAAATATAATCATGTAAGTGTTATTATCTTGGGTTACCAGGACAAACACGACATCGCCGAAGCGAAAGATAGACCCTATGGACATTCGAAGAGTGTCCCCTCAGCCTCTGTAGCGGCAGCAGGGTGGAGGGAGTGTTAGTCCCGATATCGATCTCTTAATACAGATCGCTAACCTAATGATCCTCCGAAGATTCACATCTCATCCACTGTTGCAACAGTGGACAGAGGGATGGTTAGTCCCGTCACTGACTACTAAATAAGTGACAACCTTAGACATCCGTAGACGTTCATCGACCACTGGTGCTAATCAGTGGGGTTCGGAATGGTAAGTCCCGCCGAATTATCCCATTGAACTGGGATAGGAAAGATAATTTACACAATAAGTACTAATAAATCACCCTCGTAGTTCTAAGTACAAGTATCCAGGTAAGTAAATACAGAATAGTGCACCTAAGTAACAGTGTTCCTGTATGGTATTGATGTAAGTGTGTTCATGTAACAGGTAATTATATGTAAACATATTCATGTATCATGTAATCCTAAGTAAGTGTACTCATGTATCATGTAAGGTATTGATATAGACTCATGAATGAACTGACTCTTGTGTGATTCTTTGTAATAGGAATAAATGTTTATTTCTTCTAACTATCCCTATGATAATTAACTGGAAAGTAATTGATTGTTCTAGTAGATTTATGCACCCTTGCTACCCAAGAGTATTGGAAACTAAATGAAGGGTGAAAACTATAATCTCTAACATATAAATGAACATATGCGCATAAGTATAGTTTGATTCAAGAAGGTAAAATAATGGTTTTGCAAGATATCTAGGAGGTTTGAACAATAATTAAGAGTGACTTGATGTTATTTTAATAAACATTTCAAAACTAATACTTTTGTTATCAAAGTATTTTAAGATAGAAGACCATTTCATGTGACACCTTTTGAAATATGTGAAATCTACTGAGTGAAAACACAGTTATAAAATACATAAGATTGATTTAATAACATATTGTTTTCTACTTGTATTCCCCCCCCCCCCATTAAAGCATTTAAAATCATTTAAAACATTGATTAAGGGGTATGAACTCACATGTTGTTGGTAGTTTAGATGAACTAGACGGCGTAGGATTGTTAGGCGTCAAGTGAGGACTTGTACACACACTACGATCCTAATGAACATATAATCACCCATATATGCACTCAATTAGTCTCAAATCACTAATTGATAAAGTTAAGACATCCTATACATAATAAACACTTTATATAAGTGTTTTAAGCCCTAAGGATTGCATCTAAGCTATTGTGGGACAAGGCACATGGATTTTACGGTTGTAAACTCTTGAGTTTATGGCCGTAAAATCCAAGACTCAATGTCTTTGGTTGTTTTAAGGTGTTAAATAATCCCTAGAATTATTCCAACTTAGTGGTTAAGTCCTTGGAAGGGTTTAAGGTCTAGAAACACTCCCTAGAGGAGTTTACGGCCCCAAGGCCATTTCCTTTGGAGTTTACGGCTGTAAACTCCCTTGGAATGGTGTTTTTGTTGTTTTCAAGTCTCTTGTATATGAAGGATAGGTTCTAGACTTTTACCTAAAGCATATGAAGGCATTTGGCACTCTTTGGTGCCCTTTTAATGAGTTTATGGCCCAAGAACCATGTCTTGGCCGTAAACTCACTTCGGAAGGTGATTTTGATGTGTTTAAAGCCCTTGATTTATTGGGAACAAGTCTAGTTAAAAGCCTAAGGCCTTAGGTGCCTTGAAAGCACCATTTAGAGTATGATTTTGGAGTTTACGGCCTAAGAAACTCTTGGGCCGTGAACTCCCAAACTTGGGTGGTTCTTGCTTGATTTCATGTCCCTAACACACATATAAATGAGTCTAAGGCAGTAGCATAACACAAGGGTCGGTCTACGCTTTGTTTCGGGAGTTTACCGCCCAAGAACACATTGGGGAGTAAACTCCTAAATCTAGTGATTTAGCCTTCTAAATCATGTTATGAACACATTTAAAGCTATATAATACTACTAGAGAGGGGTACTCACGATTTGGGATAAAAACCCGAAGATCCATGAGAGAGAAAATGGCTTTTCTCTAGTTGGAAATGCGAATAATGAATGAATTTGGTTCAGAATTCTATTTATAGTCCTGAGATATTTTTGGCAGAAAATATTTTTATTCCTGAAATGATTTCTCATATAACAGAGTGTTGGAATAACAATGTTGCACAAAACCCTAGTGCAACCATTCTCCTGATATCTCCTTAGGTGTAAATCCTGAAAAACTGCCAAACTTATACCCTAAGTCTGGAATTTCACTAAAACTGTTCTAAGCTCAATTGTCTTGATATGGTTCGTTCTGAACGGAAATTTCGGGTTGTCACATCATCCCCCTGTTAAAGGGAATTTTGTCCCGAAATTAGAATTTAGACAAGTAAGTATGTACGAATGATCGAGTCGTTATGTGAACTTCCTAATCGATTGGTTCTCGCACTCCTAAGTGAAATCGGGTTCTCGGTTAGTATCCCAACGAACCTTCACTAACGGGCGACAACGTTGCTTCGTCCGCTTGACCTCTCAGTAGAGGGTCACTACGGTTCTAATATGAAGGCAAGGATCTCATAAATCTCGATCTCGTCGAGAGGGATTACGAAAGTCCTAATGGAAGGATACGGTTTCAAGTTCGAGACGCGAAGGGGAAAATGTACGTCACTGAGTTCGCGGAGTAGGTCTAGTTTGTGAAACGTAGGACCGATTCTGATAAGAATATCGGAGGTCCTAACTATATTGGATTTTAGCTTTCCATGCTTTACGAAGCGTATTAAGCCGTTCCCATAGTGAGGTTTCCTAAAGAATTTGGTCTCTCACTTGGAATTCCAAAGGTTCTTTCTCTCGCTTACTTCCCAGTCAAGGGCCATCCCTTGCTGGGTTAAAGTCGAAAGGGTTTCTGAAATTTGTGGGGAGTTCCGAATGGACTATGATAGTAGGTCTGTAAGACCTAAAATTTGGCGAATTTTCCGTCGATGACTATGGTGCCGACAAATTCCCAACGGTTTTGGATAATTCGACAGAGTACTCAAGAATTTCCACAACACTAAAAGTGTGTCTCAGGAAATTTGACTCTAAATTCCAAAACTCTTGTTCAGAGAACTTTGCGGAAAGTATCTCCGAGGGTAATGTTTCTATGGGTTCTTTCTTACGACGAGGGTAGATAAGTAAGTCATTACATGGAGAAATGACGAACTGATCCCAGTAAGAAAGGCGTACTCCACTCATTCAGCTCATGAATACTATGGGCGTATTGGTCCTATCCGAGGGGTATCACTTCGGACTTGAAGTGTCCGCATCGAGTTCGGAGGGTAGCCTTTAGGACATACTTCCCTAACACTCGAACTGGTGATATTCGGATCTTAGGTCCATTTCTGAAGAAATTCTTTCCCTGTGTTTGCCCAATCAATTAATCTATGCGAGGCAGAGACAAAAATTTCTAAAGGAAATCTTAATGAAGTCTCCAGTCGTCGAGGTACATAAAATGCACTCCGTCGACTTCTGGTAAGAATAAAACCGGAGCTCTCAAGGGTGAGAAGCCTGGTCTTCTAATTCTTTTGTTGAGTAGTTCGCTGTGTTGTCCGGGCTATTCTTGTATCTCCCGTGGGTGTTTAGACCGTAAGGCGATATGGTTATAAGAGTCATATTGGGTTCTAAGTTTGTTCCTATGCCAATGCAATTACTCGTACTCCTGGACAGTCTCCGTCCTGATTCATATTAGAATTCATACGTGATTCAATGATCACAATTTCGTGTATACGAGTCGTATATAATTAAGACTGAAAAGGTAGTCGAATGACTGATTCTTCCTTAATCTCACATCTCATCGAGAGAAAAGAAGTTAAAGTGGAATCATCAATTCTAAACCTGTAGAACATTGATTATATATCACTCTCATGTATACATTCTTCAGTGATAGATCAACCGTATAAATCCTGGAATTGAACTTGACGTACTGCACGAGTAATACTGTGGGGATTCCTTCGGAAAGGAAAAGAACTATAAGGTACTCCTTGTATGAGTACTTCGGTGTTCTGATATAATGGCTTTGCTAAAAGACGATTTCTGAGGAGAGATGCACGTATGGAGCTGGTATTGCGAGGATCAAATTTACTCGAGTCGTATGATAAAGTCGGAAACATATGGAAACTAAAGACATTAGATTTGAACATAAGGCGTTACAGACAAAACACAACAGTGCAACCATTACAGAGTTACGTACTTAGGATTTACTACTAGACTATTGCTGCGAACAAGGTATATTACAAAAGACAAGTATACGCAGCACGAGCATCCCTAAACGGACGGGATCCTGCAAAAGATAAGACTCTGGTTGCACTAGTTTTGGGATGGTTCATAAGTCTGTTACAACGAAACGCCTAAATCACATTAACGGGGGTCCGGAGTAGACTCTCCTACGGTGGTGGTCGGTAGCATACTGCCGTGTGTGCCAGCATTTGCTGCCTCTGGACAGTTCCTTTTGTAATGACCTACTTTGCCGCAACCGTAGCAAACTTGGTTCCCACTGGTGTTTGGCACATGAGCGTCCTGAGCTGTTGGCGTCCTGCAGAAACGGGTTGTATGCCCCTTCCTGTTGCAGTGTGAGCACTGCATCTCCTTACAAGGTCCATGGTGGTGAAAACTGCATTTAATGCATTTTGGGAGACTTCCAGCATAAAGTTTGGCTGGTTTAGGGACAATTGGGATGTCCGAAGGGATGGTAGTTGGAGGTGCTGATGTAGTAGCTGTGAAGGTTGTTACTGGTGGTTGTTTCCTGTTCGCCCTTCGAAGCGACTTGTCCTTAGAGTTAGTCCAAGACTTTCGTTTGATACTCTTGGTCTTAGGACTCGGGGTATCGTGGTAGTTTGTTGCTTGCTGGGGTATTGGATTGTTACTTGGATGGGAATAGTTGTTAACAATCCTGCTAACACTTGCGTTGTTAGCGTTCATATGGTTCAGAATGGCTGACACGACAGCCGAGACTGCAGCTTGAAAGGTAGCTGCATCAATCTGAAGAGTTGGTGATTGGTTGATGGGCTGATCGTCTTTCTTGGACGACATGATTCTGTTACACGAAAGGAAACAAATTTGTGAGCGAAAATGGTTGAACCTAGACGTAGTTCGATCGCTCATGAAAAGAATAGAAGTATGTTCTCTAAAGTTCGACCTACATCCCTATGATGCAGTCCTAGTATGGAATGGAAGTATGTTCAGGAAAGTTCGACCTACATCCCTATGATGCAGTCCTAGAAAAGATCGGAAGTAAGTTCATACAATGGTCTCAAGATGTTTGTCGTTCTAGCCGAGGTATCAATGGTTGGCGAATAACGTGATCCAACCATTAGAAGAGACTCGGAGATGTCGCCAGAGTCAAATTGCTATAGTCCAATGACTTGACTAGAGCATGTTTCAAATAGACTCTAATGAAAGTATGATAAGAGTATTCGAATAAAGAACGACACAGAAGTTAGTCGACTGTCAATATCTTTGATATTCATGACGTACAGGTTCGGGAAAATGACCTTGTAAAAGGTCTTACATCATATCTAGAGGGGATAGTTCCTGACAGTATAAAGACCTAACTAATGTACTTACAGTACAAGATAGTTTTATAGAAAATACCACATCGGGCATAGACAGGAACACGATTCCTCTCTAACAAGGAATATAAAGTAACGCATCTACTACTGGCGACGTTCATCACTCTGGTGAACTCTCAGTTCAGCCATTTGGCGTTCCACATCAAGTAGGTGTCTTTCGTACATTCTCTGGCGTACCCGAAGTTCCATGACTTCGGCTCATGATTCAGCCAGTGCTTGCAGCAGGGTTTCATGGTCTCTCTCAGACCTCTCATGAGCATGTTCAAGGCGACTGGTGCAAAGCATATGCATTCCTCCATTTGTATTGACTTCTGCGATACGTTGTAGAGCCGTCCTGCCCTGAATTTCGTTTCGGGCAACTCTTCGGATCAGAATTGGCATGATTCTGTCTTTTGAGCCCCCATTGCTCAGGTCATAGAAGCTTCGGTCACCATTAAATGGCATGGGCTGATCTTGTCCTTGACTCCATGTTCCCAAACATTCCACCCACTCAGGCGTCGAGCCATGAAAAGCCGGACGAGGGTTAGGAATCTAAAAGGGAGCTGCCTGAGGTAGGTTCTCAACCTCGGGTTCGGAGATGGCATCGTCTGAAAGGTCTTCAGCATGGTGATCATTCAGAGGGATTGGATGATCATTATCTGGTTCTTCTCCAAACCATCCAGCAATAACTGCGTTCGGAAGGAACAGGTTGTCGTGGGGATGGAATCCAGCCATGTTATCTACGCGAGAATTTGGGGTAAGAAAATAATTATTAGATGAACTATCTAGATAATTATTTAGGAAATCTTCATTAGTTCCATCGCTATTTGTAAAGTGCATACCAGTTATATGTAATCAACACAGGATAGGCCTTCGAATAAGTGACCTCAACTCCAAATTCACAAGGAATAAGGGTAAAGCAAAAATTTCACCGATTCTAAGTCTATAACATCCTAGTTACATATAACTTTAGCGTATCCACTTATCAATTATCAACTTAGGAATGAAGATTCCATTTTAGTTCTCAAGTATAAAGTACTTATAGTAACACAAAACACCCCTATGGTATTTTAGATTTAGGTTCTGTTATAATGTTCTCATTGTGGTGATGTTGGTAAGTTTTTAGACTTGTTGCCATATCACAACCATTCTTGGGCATGTGCTAATCACTCTTTGGAACAGCATAGTTGATTAGGCTATGCCACTCCCAAGACTGACCATACATCCCCGAGCTTACCTGTGATATTCAACAATCGTAATACTTTTGTTCTTGTCATTGTGACACTGATTTTAGTATGAATGCAGGCACGTATACTTTGTTAAATATTTTATTATTTAAAAGTACATTCTCTTAGATAGAGTGTTTTAATCCCTATGTATTTATAGTTAGTATATCTTTTATGGGTTGATATACTTAATTCACTATAAACAATGCTCTGATACCAATCTGTCACACCCCAAAACCACGAACGGCGGAAACGTTCAGGGGTGGAGGACGTCATGTACAGTATCACAACAGTGTAATATAATAAACAAGCAACAACATCATCCATTGCATTATAAGTAGAGTTTTAATACATGTGTGTTCTTTCATAATGTACGACAATAAAATGAATAATCAAAATAAGGCGAGTCTTGTCTGTGCTCCATCTTCTCCGGTAACATGGCCATCGCACCTGTCTAACTGATGACCTGAGAATACAAGTTATTTTGAAAGCGAGTATCAGCTTTAAAGCTGGTGAATTCATAAGTATTTATGTGTTATTGTCCTGTTTTGGAATGTTGTTAAGAATGTCGTATAAATCCTTAAATAGAACAGTTGATATAAGTATGAAATGTGGTCTTCTACCAAGACCCGAATGTTTTGTTATGACCAGTAAAATGATAGGTTTTCCTTTCTATTGACTAGTACTAAGAGTACTTAGTCTAACTCATCGTTTATGTGAATATATCACAAAATAAAGTAACATAGGAAAATGATATGATAGTCTTCTACCAAGACCTAAACGTTTTGTAAGTAAAATGATAGTTTTCCTTTCTATCGACTAGTACTTAGAGTACTTAGTCTAACTCATCGTTTATGTGAATATATCACAAAATAAAGTAACATAGGAAAATGATATGATAGTCTTCTACCAAGACCTAAACGTTTTGTAAGTAAAATGATAGTTTTTCCTTTCTATCGACTAGTACTAAGAATACTTAGTCTAACTCATCGTTTATGTGAATATCTCACAAAATAAAGTAAAATAGGAAAATGATATGATAGTTTTCTACAAGGACCCTAATGTTCTGTTATGGCTATGTAGTCTTCTACCAAGACCCGAATGTTTTGTTATGACTAAGTAGTCTTCTACCAAGACCCGAATGTTTTGTAATGACTAGGTAGTCTTCTACCAAGACCCGAATGTTTTGTAAGTAATATGATAACTTTTCCTTTCTATTGACTAGTACTAGAGTACTTAGTCTAACTCCTCGTTTATGTGAAAGTATCACAAAATAAAGTAAACAGGAAAAATATAATCATGTAAGTGTTATTATCTTGGGTTACCAGGACAAACACGACATCGCCGAAGCGAAAGATAGACCCTATGGACATCCGAAGAGTGTCCCCTCATCCTCTGTAGCGGCAGCAGGGTGGAGGGAGTGTTAGTCCCGATATCGATCTCTTAATACAGATCGCTAACCTAATGATCCTCCGAAGATTCACATCTCATCCACTGTTGCAACAGTGGACAGAGGGATGGTTAGTCCCGTCACTGACTACTAAATAAGTGACAACCTTAGACATCCGTAGACGTTCATCGACCACTGGTGCTAATCAGTGGGGTTCGGAATGGTAAGTCCCGCCGAATTATCCCATTGAACTGGGATAGGAAAGATAATTTACACAATAAGTACTAATAAATCACCCTCGTAGTTCTAAGTACAAGTATCCAGGTAAGTAAATACAGAATAGTGCACCTAAGTAACAGTGTTCCTGTATGGTATTGATGTAAGTGTGTTCATGTAACAGGTAATTATATGTAAACATATTCATGTATCATGTAATCCTAAGTAAGTGTACTCATGTATCATGTAAGGTATTGATATAGACTCATGAATGAACTGACTCTTGTGTGATTCTTTGTAATAGGAATAAATGTTTATTTCTTCTAACTATCCCTATGATAATTAACTGGAAAGTAATTGATTGTTCTAGTAGATTTATGCACCCTTGCTACCCAAGAGTATTGGAAACTAAATGAAGGGTGAAAACTATAATCTCTAACATATAAATGAACATATGCGCATAAGTATAGTTTGATTCAAGAAGGTAAAATAATGGTTTTGCAAGATATCTAGGAGGTTTGAACAATAATTAAGAGTGACTTGATGTTATTTTAATAAACATTTCAAAACTAATACTTTTGTTATCAAAGTATTTTAAGATAGAAGACCATTTCATGTGACACCTTTTGAAATATGTGAAATCTACTGAGTGAAAACATAGTTATAAAATACATAAGATTGATTTAATAACATATTGTTTTCTACTTGTATTCCCCCCCCCCCCCCATTAAAGCATTTAAAATCATTTAAAACATTGATTAAGGGGTATGAACTCACATGTTGTTGGTAGTTTAGATGAACTAGACGGCGTAGGATTGTTAGGCGTCAAGTGAGGACTTGTACACACACTACGATCCTAATGAACATATAATCACCCATATATGCACTCAATTAGTCTCAAATCACTAATTGATAAAGTTAAGACATCCTATACATAATAAACACTTTATATAAGTGTTTTAAGCCCTAAGGATTGCATCTAAGCTATTGTGGGACAAGGCACATGGATTTTACGGTTGTAAACTCTTGAGTTTATGGCCGTAAACTCCAAGACTCAATGTGTTTGGTTGTTTTAAGGTGTTAAATAATCCCTAGAATTATTCCAACTTAGTGGTTAAGTCCTTGGAAGGGTTTAAGGTCTAGAAACACTCCCTAGAGGAGTTTACGGCCCCAAGGCTATTTCCTTTGGAGTTTACGGCTGTAAACTCCCTTGGAATGGTGTTTTTGTTGTTTTCAAGTCTCTTGTATATGAAGGATAGGTTCTAGACTTTTACCTAAAGCATATGAAGGCATTTGGCACTCTTTGGTGCCCTTTTAATGAGTTTATGGCCCAAGAACCATGTCTTGGCCGTAAACTCACTTCGGAAGGTGATTTTGATGTGTTTAAAGCCCTTGATTTATTGGGAACAAGTCTAGTTAAAAGCCTAAGGCCTTAGGTGCCTTGAAAGCACCATTTAGAGTATGATTTTGGAGTTTACGGCCTAAGAAACTCTTGGGCCGTGAACTCCCAAACTTGGGTGGTTCTTGCTTGATTTCATGTCCCTAACACACATATAAATGAGTCTAAGGCAGTAGCATAACACAAGGGTCGGTCTAGGCTTTGTTTCGGGAGTTTACCGCCCAAGAACACATTGGGGAGTAAACTCCTAAATCTAGTGATTTAGCCTTCTAAATCATGTTATGAACACATTTAAAGCTATATAATACTACTAGAGAGGGGTACTCACGATTTGGGATAAAAACCCGAAGATCCATGAGAGAGAAAATGGCTTTTCTCTAGTTGGAAATGCGAATAATGAATGAATTTGGTTCAGAATTTTATTTATAGTCCTGAGATATTTTTGGCAGAAAATATTTTTATTCCTGAAATGATTTCTCATATAACAGAGTGTTGGAATAACAATGTTGCACAAAACCCTAGTGCAACCATTCTCCTGATATCTCCTTAGGTGTAAATCCTGAAAAACTGCCAAACTTATACCCTAAGTCTGGAATTTCACTAAAACTGTTCTAAGCTCAATTGTCTTGATATGGTTCGTTCTGAACAGAAATTTCGGGTTGTCACATCATCCCCCTGTTAAAGGGAATTTTGTCCCGAAATTAGAATTTAGACAAGTAAGTATGTACGAATGATCGAGTCGTTATGTGAACTTCCTAATCGATTGGTTCTCGCACTCCTAAGTGAAATCGGGTTCTCGGTTAGTATCCCAACGAACCTTCACTAACGGGCGACGACGTTGCTTCGTCCGCTTGACCTCTCAGTAGAGGGTCACTACGGTTCTAATACGAAGGCAAGGATCTCATAAATCTCGATCTCGTCGAGAGGGATTACGAAAGTCCTAATGGAAGGATACGGTTTCAAGTTCGAGACGCGAAGGGGAAAATGTACGTCACTGAGTTCGCGGAGTAGGTCTAGTTTGTGAAACGTAGGACCGATTCTGATAAGAATATCGGAGGTCCTAACTATATTGGATTTTAGTTTTCCATGCTTTACGAAGCGTATTAAGCCGTTCCCATAGTGAGGTTTCCTAAAGAATTTGGTCTCTCACTTGGAATTCCAAAGGTTCTTTCTCTCGCTTACTTCCCAGTCAAGGGCCATCCCTTGCTGGGTCAAAGTCGAAAGGGTTTCTGAAATTTGTGGGGAGTTCCGAATGGACTATGATAGTAGGTCTGTAAGACCTAAAATTTGGCGAATTTTCCGTCGATGACTATGGTGCCGAAAAATTCCCAACGGTTTTGGATAATTCGACAGAGTACTCAAGAATTTCCACAACACTAAAAGTGTGTCTCAGGAAATTTGACTCTAAATTCCAAAACTCTTGTTCAGAGAACTTTGCGGAAAGTATCTCCGAGGGTAATGTTTCTATGGGTTCTTTCTTACGACGAGGGTAGATAAGTAAGTCATTACATGGAGAAATGACGAACTGATCCCAGTAAGAAAGGCGTACTCCACTCATTCAGCTCATGAATACTATGGGCGTATTGGTCCTATCCGAGGGGTATCACTTCGGACTCGAAGTGTCCGCATCGAGTTCGGAGGGTAGCCTTTAGGACATACTTCCCTAACACTCGAACTGGTGATATTCGGATCTTAGGTCCATTTCTGAAGAAATTCTTTCCCTGTGTTTGCCCAATCAATTCGTCTATGCGAGGCAGAGACAACAATTTCTAAAGGAAATCTTAATGAAGTCTCCGGTCGTCGAGGTACATAAAATGCACTCCGTCGACTTCTGGTAAGAATAAGACCGGAGCTCTCAAGGGTGAGAAGCCTGGTCTTCTAATTCTTTTGTTGAGTAGTTCGCTGTGTTGTCCGGGCTATTCTTGTATCTCCCGTGGGTGTTTAGACCGTAAGGCGATATGGTTATAAGAGTCATATTGGGTTCTAAGTTTGTTCCTATGCCAATGCAATTACTCGTACTCCTGGACAGTCTCCGTCCTGAAGTTCATATTAGAATTCATACGTGATTCAATGATCACAATTTCGTGTATACGAGTCGTATATAATTAAGACTGAAAAGGTAGTCGAATGACTGATTCTTCCTTAATCTCACATCTCATCGAGAGAAAAGAAGTTAAAGTGGAATCATCAATTCTAAACCTGTAGAACATTGATTATATATCACTCTCATGTATACATTCTTCAGTGATAGATCAACCGTATAAATCCTGGAATTGAACTTGACGTACTGCACGAGTAATACTGTGGGGATTCCTTCGGAAAGGAAAAGAACTATAAGGTACTCCTTGTATGAGTACTTCGGTGTTCTGATATAATGGCTTTGCTAAAAGACGATTTCTGAGGAGAGATGCACGTATGGAGCTGGTATTGCGAGGATCAAATTTACTCGAGTCGTATGATAAAGTCGGAAACATATGGAAACTAAAGACATTAGATTTGAACATAAGGCGTTACAGACAAAACACAACAGTGCAACCATTACAGAGTTACGTACTTAGGATTTACTACTAGACTATTGCTGCGAACAAGGTATATTACAAAAGACAAGTATACGCAGCACGAGCATCCCTAAACGGACGGGATCCTGCAAAAGATAAGACTCTGGTTGCACTAGTTTTGGGATGGTTCATAAGTCTGTTACAACGAAATGCCTAAATCACATTAACGGGGGTCCGGAGTAGACTCTCCTACGGCGGTGGTCGGTAGCATACTGCCGTGTGTGCCAGCATTTGCTGCCTCTGGACAGTTCCTTTTGTAATGACCTACTTTGCCACAACCGTAGCAAACTTGGTTCCCACTGGTGTTTGGCACATGAGCGTCCTGAGCTGTTGGCGTCCTGCAGAAACGGGTTGTATGCCCCTTCCTGTTGCAGTGTGAGCACTGCATCTCCTTACAAGGTCCATGGTGGTGAAAACTGCATTTAATGCATTTTGGGAGACTTCCAGCATAAAGTTGGCTGGTTTAGGGACAATTGGGATTTCCGAAGGGATGGTAGTTGGAGGTGCTGATGTAATAGCTGTGAAGGTTGTTACTGGTGGTTGTTTCCTGTTCGCCCTTCGAAGCGACTTGTCCTTAGAGTTAGTCCAAGACTTTCGTTTGATACTCTTGGTCTTAGGACTCGGGGTATCGTGGTAGTTTGTTGCTTGCTGGGGTATTGGATTGTTACTTGGATGGGAATAGTTGTTAACAATCCTGCTAACACTTGCGTTGTTAGCGTTCATATGGTTCAGAATGGCTGACACGACAGCCGAGACTGCAGCTTGAAAGGTAGCTGCATCAATCTGAAGAGTTGGTGATTGGTTGATGGGCTGATCGTCTTTCTTGGACGACATGATTCTGTTACACGAAAGGAAACAAATTTGTGAGCGAAAATGGTTGAACCTAGACGTAGTTCGATCGCTCATGAAAAGAATAGAAGTATGTTCTCTAAAGTTCGACCTACATCCCTATGATGCAGTCCTAGTATGGAATGGAAGTATGTTCAGGAAAGTTCGACCTACATCCCTATGATGCAGTCCTAGAAAAGATCGGAAGTAAGTTCATACAATGGTCTCAAGATGTTTGTCGTTCTAGCCGAGGTATCAATGGTTGGCGAATAACGTGATCCAACCATTAGAAGAGACTCGGAGATGTCGCCAGAGTCAAATTGCTATAGTCCAATGACTTGACTAGAGCATGTTTCAAATAGACTCTAATGAAAGTATGATAAGAGTATTCGAATAAAGAACGACACAGAAGTTAGTCGACTGTCAATATCTTTGATATTCATGACGTACAGGTTCGGGAAAATGACCTTGTAAAAGGTCTTACATCATATCTAGAGGGGATAGTTCCTGACAGTATAAAGACCTAACTAATGTACTTACAGTACAAGATAGTTTTATAGAAAATACCACATCGGGCATAGACAGGAACACGATTCCTCTCTAACAAGGAATATAAAGTAACGCATCTACTACTGGCGACGTTCATCACTCTGGTGAACTCTCAGTTCAGCCATTTGGCGTTCCACATCAAGTAGGTGTCTTTCGTACATTCTCTGGCGTACCCGAAGTTCCATGACTTCGGCTCATGATTCAGCCAGTGCTTGCAGCAGGGTTTCATGGTCTCTCTCAGACCTCTCATGAGCATGTTCAAGGCGACTGGTGCAAAGCATATGCATTCCTCCATTTGTATTGACTTCTGCGATACGTTGTAGAGCCGTCCTGCCCTGAATTTCGTTTCGGGCAACTCTTCGGATCAGAATTGGCATGATTCTGTCTTTTGAGCCCCCATTGCTCAGGTCATAGAAGCTTCGGTCACCATTAAATGGCATGGGCTGATCTTGTCCTTGACTCCATGTTCCCAAACATTCCACCCACTCAGGCGTCGAGCCATGAAAAGCCGGACGAGGGTTAGGAATCTAAAAGGGAGCTGCCTGAGGTAGGTTCTCAACCTCGGGTTCGGAGATGGCATCGTCTGAAAGGTCTTCAGCATGGTGATCATTCAGAGGGATTGGATGATCATTATCTGGTTCTTCTCCAAACCATCCAGCAATAACTGCGTTCGGAAGGAACAGGTTGTCGTGGGGATGGAATCCAGCCATGTTATCTACGCGAGAATTTGGGGTAAGAAAATAATTATTAGATGAACTATCTAGATAATTATTTAGGAAATCTTCATTAGTTCCATCGCTATTTGTAAAGTGCATACCAGTTATATGTAATCAACACAGGATAGGCCTTCGAATAAGTGACCTCAACTCCAAATTCACAAGGAATAAGGGTAAAGCAAAAATTTCACCGATTCTAAGTCTATAACATCCTAGTTACATATAACTTTAGCGTATCCACTTATCAATTATCAACTTAGGAATGAAGATTCCATTTTAGTTCTCAAGTATAAAGTACTTATAGTAACACAAAACACCCCTATGGTATTTTAGATTTAGGTTCTGTTATAATGTTCTCATTGTGGTGATGTTGGTAAGTTTTTAGACTTGTTGCCATATCACAACCATTCTTGGGCATGTGCTAATCACTCTTTGGAACAGCATAGTTGATTAGGCTATGCCACTCCCAAGACTGACCATACATCCCCGAGCTTACCTGTGATATTCAACAATCGTAATACTTTTGTTCTTGTCATTGTGACACTGATTTTAGTATGAATGCAGGCACGTATACTTTGTTAAATATTTTATTATTTAAAAGTACATTCTCTTAGATAGAGTGTTTTAATCCCTATGTATTTATAGTTAGTATATCTTTTATGGGTTGATATACTTAATTCACTATAAACAATGCTCTGATACCAATCTGTCACACCCCAAAACCACGAACGGCGGAAACGTTCAGGGGTGGAGGACGTCATGTACAGTATCACAACAGTGTAATATAATAAACAAGCAACAACATCATCCATTGCATTATAAGTAGAGTTTTAATACATGTGTGTTCTTTCATAATGTACGACAATAAAATGAATAATCAAAATAAGGCGAGTCTTGTCTGTGCTCCATCTTCTCCGGTAACATGGCCATCGCACCTGTCTAACTGATGACCTGAGAATACAAGTTATTTTGAAAGCGAGTATCAGCTTTAAAGCTGGTGAATTCATAAGTATTTATGTGTTATTGTCCTGTTTTGGAATGTTGTTAAGAATGTCGTATAAATCCTTAAATAGAACAGTTGATATAAGTATGAAATGTGGTCTTCTACCAAGACCCGAATGTTTTGTTATGACCAGTAAAATGATAGGTTTTCCTTTCTATTGACTAGTACTAAGAGTACTTAGTCTAACTCATCGTTTATGTGAATATATCACAAAATAAAGTAACATAGGAAAATGATATGATAGTCTTCTACCAAGACCTAAACGTTTTGTAAGTAAAATGATAGTTTTCCTTTCTATCGACTAGTACTTAGAGTACTTAGTCTAACTCATCGTTTATGTGAATATATCACAAAATAAAGTAACATAGGAAAATGATATGATAGTCTTCTACCAAGACCTAAACGTTTTGTAAGTAAAATGATAGTTTTTCCTTTCTATCGACTAGTACTAAGAATACTTAGTCTAACTCATCGTTTATGTGAATATCTCACAAAATAAAGTAAAATAGGAAAATGATATGATAGTTTTCTACAAGGACCCTAATGTTCTGTTATGGCTATGTAGTCTTCTACCAAGACCCGAATGTTTTGTTATGACTAAGTAGTCTTCTACCAAGACCCGAATGTTTTGTAATGACTAGGTAGTCTTCTACCAAGACCCGAATGTTTTGTAAGTAATATGATAACTTTTCCTTTCTATTGACTAGTACTAGAGTACTTAGTCTAACTCCTCGTTTATGTGAAAGTATCACAAAATAAAGTAAACAGGAAAAATATAATCATGTAAGTGTTATTATCTTGGGTTACCAGGACAAACACGACATCGCCGAAGCGAAAGATAGACCCTATGGACATCCGAAGAGTGTCCCCTCATCCTCTGTAGCGGCAGCAGGGTGGAGGGAGTGTTAGTCCCGATATCGATCTCTTAATACAGATCGCTAACCTAATGATCCTCCGAAGATTCACATCTCATCCACTGTTGCAACAGTGGACAGAGGGATGGTTAGTCCCGTCACTGACTACTAAATAAGTGACAACCTTAGACATCCGTAGACGTTCATCGACCACTGGTGCTAATCAGTGGGGTTCGGAATGGTAAGTCCCGGCGAATTATCCCATTGAACTGGGATAGGAAAGATAATTTACACAATAAGTACTAATAAATCACCCTCGTAGTTCTAAGTACAAGTATCCAGGTAAGTAAATACAGAATAGTGCACCTAAGTAACAGTGTTCCTGTATGGTATTGATGTAAGTGTGTTCATGTAACAGGTAATTATATGTAAACATATTCATGTATCATGTAATCCTAAGTAAGTGTACTCATGTATCATGTAAGGTATTGATATAGACTCATGAATGAACTGACTCTTGTGTGATTCTTTGTAATAGGAATAAATGTTTGTTTCTTCTAACTATCCCTATGATAATTAACTGGAAAGTAATTGATTGTTCTAGTAGATTTATGCACCCTTGCTACCCAAGAGTATTGGAAACTAAATGAAGGGTGAAAACTATAATCTCTAACATATAAATGAACATATGCGCATAAGTATAGTTTGATTCAAGAAGGTAAAATAATGGTTTTGCAAGATATCTAGGAGGTTTGAACAATAATTAAGAGTGACTTGATGTTATTTTAATAAACATTTCAAAACTAATACTTTTGTTATCAAAGTATTTTAAGATAGAAAACCATTTCATGTGACACCTTTTGAAATATGTGAAATCTACTGAGTGAAAACACAGTTATAAAATACATAAGATTGATTTAATAACATACTGTTTTCTACTTGTATTCGCCCCCATTAAAGCATTTAAAATCATTTAAAACATTGATTAAGGGGTATGAACTCACCTGTTGTTGGTAGTTTAGATGAACTAGACGGTGTAGGATTGTTGGCATCAAGTGAGGACTTGTACACACACTACGATCCTAATGAACATATAATCACCCATATATGCACTCAATTAGTCTCAAATCACTAATTGATAAAGTTAAGACATCCTAGACATAATAAACACTTTATATAAGTGTTTTAAGCCCTAAGGATTGCATCTAAGCTATTGTGGGACAAGGCACTTGTGTTTAGGGTTCCAAAGGACCCCATATATGAGTTTACTCCTCATATACCAACACACATGGAGTTTACGGTTGTAAACTCTTGAGTATACGGCCGTAAAATCCAAGACTCAATGTCTTTGGTTGTTTTAAGGTGTTAAATAATCCCTAGAATTATTCCAACTTGGTGGTTAAGTCCTTGGAAGGGTTTAAGGTCTAGAAACACTCCCTAGAGGAGTTTACGGCCCCAAGGCCATTTCCTTTGGAGTTTACGGCCGTAAACTCCCTTGGAATGGTGTTTTTGTTGTTTTCAAGTCTCTTGTATATGAAGGATAGTTTCTAGACTTTTACCTAAAGCATATGAAGGCATTTGGCACTCTTTGGTGCCCTTTTAATGAATTTACGGCCCAAGAACCATGTCTTGGCCGTAAACTCACTTTGGAAGGTGATTTTGATGTGTTTAAAGCCCTTGATTTATTTGGTACAAGTCTAGGTAAAAGCCTAAGGCCTTAGGTGCCTTGAAAGCACCATTTAGAGTATGATTTTGGAGTTTACGGCCTAAGAAACTCTTGGGCCGTGAACTCCCAAACTTGGGTGGTTCTTGCTTGATTTCATGTCCCTAACACACATATAAATGAGTCTAAGGCAGTAGCATAACACAAGGGTCGGTCTAGTCTTTGTTTCGGTAGTTTACCGCCCAAGAACACCTTGGGGAGTAAACTCCTAAATCTAGTGATTTAGCCTTCTAAATCATGTTATGAGCACATTTATAGCTATATAATACTACTAGAGAGGGGTACTCACGATTTGGGATAAAAAACCGAAGATCCGTGAGAGAGAAAATGGCTTTTCTCTAGTTGGAAATGCGAATAATGAATGAATTTGGTTCAGAATTCTATTTATAGTCCTGAGATATTTTTGGCAGAAAATATTTTTATTCCTGAAATGATTTCTCATATAACAGAGTGTTGGAATAACAGTGTTGCATAAAACCCTAGTGCAACCATTCTCTTGAAATCTCTTTAAGTGTAAATCCTGAAAAACTGCCAAACTTATACCCGAAGTCTGGAATTTCACTGAAACTGTTCTAAGCTCTATTGTCTTGATATGGTTCGTTCAGAATGGAAATTTTGGGTTGTCACAGATATGCTGAGAGCATGTACCCTAGAATTCCAAGGTAACTGGGATGAACACTTACCTTTAGTCGAATTCTCCTATAATAATAGTTTCCACTCAAGCATTAAGATGGCACCTTATCACGCTTTGTATGGGGAAAAGTGTCGAACGCCATCATGTTGGCTGGAAGCTGGGGAAAAGCAGTTTATGGGACCTGAAATAGTCCATGAGACTGCTGAAAAGTTGAAAGTGATAAGGGAAAACATGTTAGCTGCTCAAGATCGACAAAAGAGTTATGCTGACAAGAAAAGACAACCGATATCCTTCGATGTTAGAAATTCGGTTTTACTTAAAGTCTCGCCATGGAAGGGACTTATAAGATTTGGTAAGAGAGGGAAGTTGAGTCCAAGGTTTATTGGACCATTTAAAGTTCTTCAGAGAATCGGGACTCAAGCTTACAAGCTAGAGTTACCGGAAGAACTAGAGGGTATTCATAACACCTTTCATGTGTGTTATTTGAGAAAGTTCACAGGAGATGTGCCCGACATAATTCCGATTTTTGAGTTAAGGTTGGATGAAAACAAGAGGTTAATCGAGGAACCTGAGGCAATCATTGACCGTAAGACTATGAAGTTACGACGCAAGATGGTCGATTTAGTGCTTGTGCACTGGAAACATACGAATGGACCAAATCTCACTTGGGAAATGGAGAGTGACATGATGAGTCGCTACCCGCAGTTGTTTGGTGATATGTGATTCCGGGGACAGAATCATCCTAAGGGGGAGAGAATTGTAACACTCGTGTTTCTAGCCTAGGCATTTATATTGAGTTGATAGTCTAGGTTAACCTTTGTAACTCATTTTGAAGAAATGAAAAGGAATTATGTGAATATTATGTGAATTATGTGTTTTATGCTTAATTATTAGGGCTTAATTAATTAAAAATAAAAATAAGCGCCAAAAATTAAAGTGTGAGATAAGCCCTATATCTTTACATAAAGTTGTAGTGGTCGAAACAAGGATTTCGGGGATATAAAGAATACCAAAATCCGAGTTATAACGAAGAAGTTATGACCTGTTGAAGTTTCGCGACAAAACCAGCACGGTGCTGAATGTCGTAAAAAGTGAGTTTTCGATAAACTACTTTTTAGCCTTAGTAATCTAAACGAAAGTCGTAGTATTCGTTAAACCAAGAACTTCGATAAAAAGAACGCCCAAATCTGACTTCGTATGAGGAATTTATGATTTTTCGAAGTTTCAGCGTAGCAGTAGACAGCTAAAAACTCGAATTTTAGATCGAGCAATTTTTAGCCGACACAACCTAAACAAGAATTAAGGTCTCGTCATTAGGAGCACAACGGTAAAAAGTCTGACGAAAACGGACATCGGATGAAGAAGTTATGAATTTTTAACGGATTTTCTGTCCCGGACTGTTAAAAATAATAATATAAAATTTAAAGTCAAAATTAGCCGACGAAGTCTAAACGGAAGTTGTAGATCGTAATTTTAGCTACGCGTTCATATAAAGAACGTCAAAAACGGAGCTCGTATGCAAAAGTTATGGATTTTAGAAGTTTTGGCGCGAAAACCGAGAAATTTCGCATAGTCACACTTTGCCACGTCACCCTCGCTTAGAATGTGACACGTGTCCTGCTGAGTCACTAGGCTGCTGAGTCACCGAAACTGCTGAGTCATGCGAAGTCACGTGTCCTCTTCTGATTCGACCGAGGAGGAGGCCCAATCCGAAGCAGCCAGCTCCCCAGCCGAAGCTTCGCCCTGCTGCCGCGTGTGTCCGAGCCTCGCTTAGCCTAGCTCCGAGCCTCGCTTTACCTAGCTCCGAGCCTCGCAGGTGCACCAGTAGACTCCGGTCCACTGAGAAGCCGCCAGCGAGCCCTCGCAGGTGCGAGCCATGTGCGAGCCTTTGCCTGCGAGCCTTCTCAGCCGTTGGATCAGAAGCTTCTCAGCCGTCCGATCATAAGCTTCACCCTATAAATAGAAGGCTGCGAGCCTTCTCGGATATTTCTAAGAAATTGCCACTTTTAACCCCTAAACCCATATTTTCTTCATCTTAACATCCCGCAAAGCCCCGATATCGATTGTAAAGCCCGGAATACCCCACGAAGTGCCCGAGAAGCTCGGAAAATTTATCTTTTCGATTTCGAAGCCCGACTTTTGCAGAGCCTGGTTTCTCAACAAAACTTCTGGTTTTATTAGAAACGATCGTTTTAGGAAACGAATTGCTGCCCGATTTTCACCAAAATAAGTGAGTGTGTAGTTACTTTCAATTTACACATAGATATGAAGTATTTACCTTGAAATACGTGTTATGTGTAAATATGCTAATTGTTTATTCGAGGTGACTCTTGAATTGATGTTTTATACAAGTTTTAAACTGTATATGCTTTTTATCTACAAAATATGTTGGGTAGAACATGGGTAGATGAAATAGTTGATGCGTGTTAAAATGGTGAGAGGCCTCGATGTTGTTGTTGTTGTTGTTGTAGTCATCTAGCGGAGTATAGATGACGACCACGAACTTTCTAGATAGTCCAGTGGAACACTAGCAGGTTCGCAACTTGTAGGTGTTGATGAATTAAATGTTCAGTGGCGTACTCCATCCCCCTCATGGTTGCCTTAAGGACATGTATGGCTGAGGAAACCCCTTAGCAGTAGTGTCCATCCCGATGATAATCCTTAGGCTAGGTCCCTTGTGATAGGTGTTTAGGGATGTAAAGTGAGGACAACGGGAATGGGTAATCAGGGTTATTGTTGATTGGTGAATTTAAAAAGGATATTATTATTGTGGGTTGAAAACCCTATATGCTCACCAGGCTCCCAAGCCTGACCCACTCAATTTTATGATTACAGGTAGTGGACCCCGAGCATAGTCGAAGAACGACGAGAGATTTTTGGATTATAGGCCAGTAGTTGTAAATAATTGTTGAAAGGCTAATAATGTCTTGTTTATGCTTTTGATCTGTATCGGAACATGACATCCCGAGGTTTTGATATATATATGGAAAACATATACCTTCTTAATGAAGGGTTTTGATAAACTTTTATTATATTTTGTTTGGGGACCAATTCCGCAACATCTTTTAAAAAGATTTCTCTGATTTTATTTTAAAAAGCATAAATTAAATCGGTCTTTTCTGGCCTAGAAATATGGGGATGTCACATGTTAAACCGAGAACTTTCATAAAAAAACGCCAAAATCTGACTTCGTATGAGGAAGTTATGATTTTTCTAAGTTTCAGTAAGCAGTGTACAACTAAAAACTCGAAATAAAGATCGAGTGGTTTTTAGCCGACACAACCTAAACGAGAATTTAAGGTCTCGTCATTAGTAGTACAACGGTAAAAATATAGGCAAAAACGGACGTCGTATGAAGAAGTTACGAAATTATAATGGATTCACGTCCCGTTCTGTTTAAAATAATAATATTAAAAATAAATTCAAAATTAGCCGACGAAGTCTAAACGAAAGTCGTAGAGTATAATTTTACCTACACGTGCATATAAAGAACGTCAAAAACGGAGATCGTATGCAAAAGTTATGAATTTTACAAGTTTTGGCAAAAAATTAAAGAAAAATAACAAAAACCGGGAATATTCGCATGAACAGTAACTGCCACGTCACCCTCGCATGCGAGCCTCCACGTGGCTTCTTCTGATTGGACCGCAACCTCGCGTGTCACCTCCTGATTCGACCAAGTCCGAGGTCCACTTAGAACCTGACAGCCTCGCATGAGACACACTGGAGACACCCCTCGCACGCCCCTCGCACGCTCCTCGGACACCCCCTTCGCACGTGTCGTCTTTCCGTTGGACCAAGGGTTGGTCCAATCCGAGCCAGCCAACGGCGATCCTCCGGTCCGAAGAACTGCCCTCGCCTCGCCATCTGTCAAACGCGTGTCACCCTCGCATAGGTTCGGGTCCGAGCCTTCGGGCATGCGAGGGCTTCCGAATAATTTCACTTTTTTACCCTAAATTTCACCCTCTTTCACATTTTCCACTCCCTTAGGCTCATATACAACCCCTAAAGCCCCGGTATCAAGACTCGAGCCCGAAGTAAGCCGTGAAGCCCCGAAATTCTCGAGTATTCATCCTCTCTCCTGTCAAAACTCTGCTCGATTTGAGCCGGTTTCTCGACAAATAAACTCCTTTTCGTGAAACGAAACTCTGTCCGAATTACCACCTATCAAGTGAGTTCATACCCCAGCATTTTCATAATTTCCACTGTTTTAAGGGGGGAAATACAAGTATAACACAACAACTTTGTGTTATAAATAAATGATTTCAAATCATGATAAAATGATTTTAAAGCATCAAAAATACTTCAAATATTGAACTCTTTTATAAACATATATTTTTTTTCCCAAATATACATATTTGTATATATAATTTAATATAAATAAGATTTAAAAGGCTTAGGACTAATAATTCATTCTAGGTCCTTTTCCTTGTTTGGATGTGGACTTATAGTACCGGTTATTTGCCGAAGGTCGTTCAAATTTTACTTATATATAAAATTGTATATGTATATAAAAATAAAAGTTATTTCATCAATTTAATTACCCTTTGTAACATGTTGAGCAAAGGATTACATGCAAAAATAGTTATTTACCAATTCATAAAGTACATATAAATTATAATATGTATAATTTATGATACATAGAGCAATAATTCATATGAATACACTGTTTTACATGCAACAAGGGTTTTAATTCAAAACAAATCAAGGGTTTACACTTATCAAATACATGTTCGGGATACTAAGTCAAGAACATACTGTCAATCATTTATTTCAGAATGATTGGGTTTTCATAACTAATATACATGTAACGTTTATATGCTTTTTATGAGACATTCAATTCAGGTTGTTTAATTCATTTTAGACAACCAAGGTAAAGCCCTGGAATTATAACCAGAATCTCCAGTCCGGGGATCGAAACAAGTTGTGTGTAGATCTATATCGGGATTGACAACCCCGCACTCAGGCTGCTAGCTACAGTCAGGCATACACGCCAATGAGTGGCAATTGTTATCAACAGTTTAAGCGCTCATCAGACGTTCTTTTCAGGCGTTCATGTCTTAGTATGGTTATAATAACTCATTAAAAAGATATTAACAACACGTTAGTGTATAAACAACTAAACGTAAGTATATCTTCAAAGTACCAGTTTACAAAATGCAAAGTACAATGGTACACTATAGTTTTCAATAACAGCTGGTGAAGCCAGGCACACTCTCAAATACAAGTTTTACAAATACATTAGTTTACAAATAGGACGGTTTTATGGGAATAAAACTACTTTTCACATACCACAAAAAATATGGGATTTTCTAGAAGTGTTTTCATATTCAAAATACAAAGACACCCATTCAAACATAAAGACTTATGTACTCACCCAACTTATTATTGATACTCTCTTTTCAAATTACTTGTATTATGAGTCTTATCTTCTTCTTTTGTATAACTATTTTGGTTTCAATATACAATGATTGAACACATGTAAATATTATACTTTTAAATACAATGGTTGTTTGTGCTTTGATTACTATGATACATGTGTTGTGATACTACAAATGAAGTCCTCCATCCCTGGACATTTCCGCCGTCTGGTTTGGGGGTGTGACAGATTGGTATCAGAGCATTGTTTATAGTGAACTCAGTATATCAATCCATAAAAGATATACAAACTATAAATACATTGGGGCTGAGAGCTCTGACTACAAGTATACTTTTAAGAATTCTAAGTATTTTTACAAGAAGTATACTAACCCTCATACCTACAAGTACATAGTCATAAGAACTTAAAAGTATTTGGATGTTGAACATTACAGTTAAACCCGGGCAGTTATGTAATCATATCTAGAATTAATATAGCCTGATCAACTATATTGATTTCAGACATGACCAACATGTGTTTGGGAGTGATAGTAGTGTTGTGACATGTCTAAAACTTACCAACTACCGAAGAAACTCTAAGAACAGAACATAAAATACTATAAGAATATTATAAACATTGATATGCTTTATTTTTATTTTCAGGCATTTCTCATAAACTTATTCTCGTACAGACACAATGGCAGGACATCATCTACCAAGGGACCCTTATTTTCCAAATCATGGCAATCAAGGATGGATAGTGGAAGATCCGAAGGAAGATACGGAGGAGGATCCAGAAGAAGACTCATATGAAGAACCATTTGAGGACATCGAATCAAGCGGTACAGATACAAAGCCACAAGTCTGCAACCCGGGGATACATCCCCCTACACAAGAGGAAGCAATACCCATACCCGAGTGGGGCCAATACATAAACCATTGGAGTCGACAAGACGGCCAATGCCCTCCCTACGGAATGGCACGGGGTTTTTATAACGTCTCAAAAGGAGGAACAACCAACAGAGCTCTTCCAATTATAGTGAATCAAATTGCCCGACAATTTGATCAATCAAGGATGTCAATCAATCGTATCCTAGAAGTGAATGCGGCTGCACAGGCTAACGTTGCCGATATTCTTCGTCTTGACGAGATGCAAGATGATACCCAACACCATACTGAAGCCCTTCAAAGGCAACTTAATGTTGCCGAATCAGAGATCATAGGACTGAGGGAGCATCAAGCTGCCCAAGAAAGGCGCTGGAAATCGCAAGATGAAGCGGAACCCAGTAACCGTCGTAGCAACCGCCGCAAGTAGTGTTACACTACTTTCTAGTTTAATATACTGAATGTATAGACTACTTTCAGGATATGCATAAATCAAGTATCAATAAAATAATGACCACTTTACTTCAACAAGAGTTATTACAATTTACATAAACATTCCATTCCAAAGTTTTGGGATTTTCGATATGTTCCAGTGTTATTTTTCATACTTTTCAAATACGACCGCGAAAATTTTTATTTTCGGTAGGCCGGTTTGATGTCGATACTTTTGCAATATTGTGGTTTATTAAAGACTTACTTTAGGGTTAAGTATCCAAATTACATATACTTAATATACCAATACAACGGACATGTACTTTCATACTCTTTGAAAAATAACCACTTCATTTTAATCTATCCAGTTGAAATTTGTACTTACAATGGACATCCATTTTCAATTCCTTACAAGATTCTTGTTGAATTAAGTGTTTAAGTTCAGAGATATCAAATTCATATTCATTCTTGATATCTCACTATCTTTTTATCTATTGACTTTTATAGGAAAAGATGCCTCCTCGTAGGAATCCAAGACGTAACAATGAAACGGAAGCACCAACGCCACCTCCACCACCACCTCCTCAATTCGATGCTGCCATGTCCCAAGCGGCAGTCACGACAACTATAGCGGCTGCCTTATCTCATATCAATACTCCTGGTGCTAGTGGTTCGGGAGCTAGTCCACGTTCTTCTAACCTTGTCGAGGGTCATGAGCACTCGAGAGAGTGCACTTTTAAGGACTTCTCGAATGCCAAACCCAGGACCTTTAATGGAACTGGAGGAGTGATGGTTTTAAGGCAATGTATTGAGAAGATAGAAGCAGTCTTTGAAATTTGCTCCTGTCCAGAGGATAGCAAAGTTAAATTTGCTGCCTTTACTTTCTCAGATAGGGCCCTGACATGGTGGAATGGCCATGTTAAGTCACTAACTTTGATAGTGGCTTATACTATAAGCTGGGAGAACCTAAAAACCATGTTGATGCGGGAATACTTCCCACGAGGGGAAATTCAGAAACTGGAACAAGAAATTTGGGGTCTTACCATGGCCGGTGTAGACATAACAACTTACACGAATCGGTTCTGTGACTTGGCGATTCTGTGTCCGGAGATGATTGCTCCAGAGAGCAAAAAGATTGAAACGTATATTTGGGGATTGTCGCCCCAGATACAAGCAAGTATCATTGCATCTAAACCTGTCACTTTTAACAGTGCCAAGGAAATGGCACAGTCACTTATTGACCACGGAAACTGTCAAAACTTTGTGGTTACTACCCCAGAACAACCTAAGGAGAACAACAACAACAACAACAAGGGTTGGAACAAAAGGAAGGGAAAATCTCCTCTGGAACCTTTAAAGAAGAAACAAATAGTGGCAGTCCATGCTACTACTATGCCTGCTACCATACCTACTAATACGCTTGCTGTTGCCCCTAACAACCCAACACCAACTAAACCCTATGTCGGTAGCCTCCCTAAATGCAACAAGTGCAATTTTCACCACACCGAAAATTGCCCTGAAATGCAGTGCCGTAACTACAACAGGAAAGAGCATACTACCCGATTCTGTAGAACACCACCTCAACCCCTTAACCAAGTACCTGCCGCTGGAGTAAGTCGAGCATGCTACCAATGCGGTGATGTGGGGCATTTCAAGAAAGATTGTCCAAAAGATGGAAATGGTGGTGGGGTTGGGAGAATTCTAGCACTAGGTCACGAAGAAGCGGTGGCAGACCCTGTTGTGGTCACGGGGACATTTCTTCTCAATAATACTTATGCATGCATTCTTTTTGATTGTGGTGCCGAGAGGAGCTTCGTGAGCCATAACTTTAAACATCTACTAAATCAGAACTCCCAACCACTAAATAAAATCTTCATAGTAGAAATGGCTAACAGGAAATCCGAATCCACCAATGATATATACATAGGATGTACCCTTACCTTAAATGACTTGTCTTTCCCAATAGACCTTATGCCGGTCTCTATCAAAAGTTTTGACATCATAATAGGTATGGATTGGTTGTGCCCCAACCATGCTGACATCCTATGCTATGAAAGAGCTATTCGTTTGAACTTACCAACTAACGAAACTCTTATTATCTATGGCGACAAACCCGGAACGAACCTTCAGATCATTTCATGCATCAAGGCACAGAAATACCTTCGCAAGAGTATTGTGCATTCCTAGCTCATGTGGTAGACAAAAAGCAAGAAGTGAAAGACATCGCAAGCATTCCTGAGGTCTGCAACTTTCCCGATGTATTTCCCGATGATCTTCCAGGGGTGCCTCCCGAGCGACAAGTTGAATTCCGAATCGACTTAATCCCTGGAGCTACCCCTGTGGCCAAATCCCCCTATCGTCTTGCACCTTCTGAAATGCAGGAATTATCCAGCCAACTTAACAAACTCCTAAGCAAAGGTTTCATAAGACCAAGCTTTTCACCTTAGGGAGCACCGGTTTTGTTCGTAAAGAAGAAGGATGGATCATTCCGCATGTGTATAGACTACCGCGAGCTGAATAAACTTACCATCAAGAATCGATACCCTCTGCCGCGCATTGACGATCTGTTCGACC
This sequence comes from Lactuca serriola, assembly GCF_051521515.1. Taxonomy (NCBI): domain Eukaryota; kingdom Viridiplantae; phylum Streptophyta; class Magnoliopsida; order Asterales; family Asteraceae; genus Lactuca; species Lactuca serriola. The sequence goes on along the minus strand of NC_136415.1, from coordinate 25,904,833 downwards.
AACTTCAAGGGGTGAACTACTTCTCGAAGATAGACTTAAGATCCGGGTATCACCAGTTACGGATTTTGGAGGAAGACGTTCCCAAAACCGTGTTCAAAACTCGTTATGGTCATTACGAGTTTATAGTGATGCCATTCGGATTGACGAATGTACCTGCAGTGTTCATGGACCTAATGAACAGAGTGTGTCGTCCATTCTTGGACAAATTCGTTATAGTCTTCATTGACGATATCCTTATCTACTCAAAGAGCAAAGAGGAACATGGCCAACATCTTCATCAAATATTACAAACTCTTAGATCGGAGAAGCTCTATGCGAAGTTTTCAAAGTGTGAATTTTGGATCAGGAAGGTAGATTTCCTAGGTCACGTGGTCAGTTCAGAAGGAATACACGTTGACCCTTCCAAAATAAAGGCAATTGAAAACTGGTCAGCACCTAAAACACCTATAGAAATCCGTCAATTCTTAGGTCTTGCTGGCTATTATCGCAGATTCATTCAAAATTTCTCTCGAATAGCTAAGCCTCTTACTACTCTGACCCAAAAGGGTGTAACTTTTAGCTGGGGAGAAAAACAAGAAACAACGTTTCAAATGCTGAAGCGAGCCTTGTGTAGTGCACCGATCCTGTCTCTCCCTGAAGGGACAGAGGATTTCGTAGTGTACTGTGATGCTTCTAATCAAGGGATTGGATGTGTTCTTATGCAAAGAGGAAAGGTTATATCCTATGCCTCAAGACAGCTAAAGACACATGAAGTCAATTATACAACACATGACCTTGAACTAGGAGCAATAGTGTTTGCTCTGAAGATCTGGAGACATTACTTATATGGCACGAAATGCACAATATTCATGGACCATAAAAGTCTCCAACACATCTTCGATCAGAAAGAGCTGAATATGAGACAACGACGATGGGTGGAGCTACTGAACGATTACGAGTGTGAAATTCTTTATCACCTTGGTAAAGCAAACGTAGAAGCTGACGCCCTTAGTAGAAAAGAATACTCGGGACGCCGGGTAAAGTCGTTGACCGTGACAATCCATTTGCATCTGTCCACGCAGATCAAGGAAGCTCAACTTGAAGCCTTGAAACCCAAAAACGTAGCAGGAGAAACTCTGAGAGGAATGGATAAGAACTTCAAAGTCAGGGATGATGGAGTCTATTATTTCATGAATCGGATCTGGACACCAAAGTTCGGTGGTTACAGAGATGTGGTTATAAATGAAGCACACAAAACCCGATACTCCATCCACCCAGGTTCAGACAAGATGTATCCGGACCTTAAGAAGCTATATTGGTGGCCTAACATGAAGGCCGAAATCGCTACCTTTGTGAGCAAGTGCCTTACTTGCGCCAAAATTAAGGTAGAGTACCAGAAACCTTCAGGCTTATTACAACAACCTGAAATCCCTGAATGGAAGTGGGAGCGGATTACAATGGATTTCATAACCAAGTTACCCAAGACATCAAGTGGTTATGATACTATTTGGGTAATCGTCGATAGATTAACCAAATCCGCACACTTCTTACCAATCAAAGAGACTGACAAGATGGAAAAGCTAACCAGAACATACCTCAAGGAGATTGTTAGACTACATGGTGTACCAATATCTATTATTTCATACCGAGATAGTAGATTCACCTCTCATTTTTGGCAGTCTTTACAAAACTCTCTGGGAACTAGGCTAGACATGAGTACAGCCTACCATCCGCAAATCGATGGACAAAGTGAGAGGACGATTCAAACGTTAGAAGATATGTTACGAGCTTGCGTGATAGACTTTGGAAAGGCATGGGATATTCATTTACCCCTTGTTGAGTTCTCTTATAACAACAGTTATCACACTAGCATAAAAGCTGCTCCATTCGAAGCCCTCTATGGCTGTAAGTGCAGATCCCCTCTGTACTGGGCTGAAGTGGGTGACACGCATCTAGCTAGAGGTCAAACTCTTGACAGTGCTCTCACTGGTCCAGAAATTATTCGAGAAACTACCGAAAAGATCGTACAAATTCGGGAACGACTTAAAGCTTCCAGAGATAGACAGAAAAGCTACGCAGACAAAAGGAGAAAACCATTAGAATCCCAGGTTGGCGACCGAGTTTTGCTAAAGGTCTCACCCTGGAAAGGCATGATACGCTTTGGAAAGCGTGACAAACTGAACCCAAGGTATATAGGACCATTCGAGATTCTTGCCCGAATTGGCCTTGTAGCTTACAAACTTCGATTACCCCAAGAACTAAGTAACATTCATCCTACCTTTCACGTTTCGAACTTGAAAAAGCGTCTTTCCGACGAGACTCTTGTGATACCACTCGAGGAAATCGAGTTAAACGAGAGCCTCAATTTTGTGGAAGAACCCGTAGAGATACTAGACAGGGAAGTTAAGAAAACCAAACAAATCCGCATCCCGATAGTGAAGGTTCGCTGGAATGCAAGGCGGGGACCTAAATTCACTTGGGAGCGGGAGGATCAAATGCAACAAAAGTACCCACATCTTTTTCCCTAGTCTATCTGTAAAGTAAATTTCGGGACGAAATTTTCTCTAACTGGGGGATAATGTAATAAATCGTTATTTCAAACCTATGTAATAGTGTAGGTCAATTTGTACTTATTTGTAAATTAATAAAGAGAAATTTTGGCATACTATGTATATTTACATAATTGACCCTCAAAAATAAATTATTAAATAATCTCAATTGGGTTGAACCAAGTGATAGAGATTGTAACAAGGTTTCCAAAAATATAAAGAACACTAAAATCCGAGTTATAACGAAGAAGTTATGATCCATCGAAAATCCGCGACAAAACCAGCAAAACACTGTTCAGTGTAAAAACTAAATTTTTAATAAAAGGCTTTATAGCCTTAACAATCTAAATGAAAGTTATAGTTTATGTTAAACCGAGAACTTTCATAAAAAGAACGCCAAAATCTGACTTCGTATGAGGAAGTTATGATTTTTCTAAGTTTCAGTATAGCAGTGTACAGCTAAAAACTCGAAGTAAAGATCGAGTGGTTTTTAGCCAACACAACCTAAACGAGAATTGAAGGTCTCGTCATTAGTAGTACAACGGTAAAAAGACAGACAAAAACGGACGTCGTATGAAGAAGTTATGAATTTATAACGGATTCACGTCCCGGTCTGTTTAAAATAATAATATTAAAAATAAATTCAAAATTAGCCGACGGAGTCTAAACGAAAGCCATAGAGTATAATTTTACCTACGCGTGCATATAAAGAACGTCAAAAATGGAGTTCGTATGCAAAAGTTATGAATTTTACAAGTTTTGGCAAAAAATAAAGAAAAATAACAAAAACCGGAAATATTCGCATGAACAGTAACTGCCACGTCACCCTCGCATGCAAGCCTCCACGTGGCATCTTCTGATTGGACCGCAGCCTCGCGTGTCACCTCCTGTTTCGACCAAGTCCGAGGTCCACTTAGAACCGGATAGCCTCGCATGAGACACACCGGAGACACCCCTCGCACGCCCCTCGCACGCTCCTCGGACACCCCCTTCGCACGTGTCGTCTTTCCGTTGGACCGAGGGTTGGTCCAATCCGAGCCAGCCAGCAGCGAGCCTCCGGTCCGAAGAACTGCCCTCGCCTCGCCATCTGTCAAACGCATGTCACCCTCGCATAGGTTCGGGTCCGAGCCTTCGGGCTATATATAGCATGCGAGGGCTTCCGAATAATTTCACTTTTTTACCCTAAATTTCACCCTCTTTCACATTTTCCACTCCCTTAGGCTCATATACAACCCCTAAAGCCCCGGTATCAAGACTCGAGCACGAAGTAAGCCGTGAAGCCCCGAAATTCTCGAGTATTCATCCTCTCTCCTGTCAAAACTCTTCCCGATTTGAGCAGGTTTCTCGACAAATAAACTCCTTTTCGTGAAACAAAACTCTGTCCGAATTACCACCTATCAAATGAGTTCATACCCCTGTATTTTCATAATTTCCACTGTTTTAAGGGGGGAAATACAAGTATAACACAACAACTTTGTGTTATAAATAAATGATTTCAAATCACGATAAAATGATTTTAAAGCATCAAAAATACTTCAAATATTGAACTCTTTTATAAACATATATTTTTTTCCCCAAATATACATATTTGTATATATAATTTAATATAAATAAGATTTAAAAGGCTTAGGACTAATAATTCATTCTAGGTCCTTTTCCTTGTTTGGATGTGGACTTATAGTACCGGTTATTTGTCCGAAGGTCGTTCAAATTTTACTTATATATAAAATTGTATATGTATATAAAAATAAAAGTTATTTCATCAATTTAATTACCCTTTGTAACATGTTGAGCAAAGGATTACATGCAAAAATAGTTATTTACCAATTCATAAAGTACATATAAATTATAATATGTATAATTTATGATACATAGAGCAATAATTCATATGAATACACTGTTTTACATGCAACAAGGGTTTTAATTCAAAACAGATCAAGGGTTTACACTTATCAAATACATGTTCGGGATACTAAGTCAAGAACATATTGTCAATCATTTATTTCAGAATGATTGGGTTTTCATAACTAATATACATGTAACGTTTATATGCTTTTTATGAGACATTCAATTCAGGTTGTTTAATTCATTTTAGACAACCAAGGTAAATCCCTGGCATTATAACCAGAATCTCCAGTCCGGGGATCGAAACAAGTTGTGTGTAGATCTATATCGGGATTGACAACCCCGCACTCAGGCTGCTAGCTACAGTCAGGCATACACGCCAATAAGTGGCAATTGTTATCAACAGTTTAAGCGCTCATCAGGCGTTTGTTTCAGGCGTTCATGTCTTAGTATGGTTATAATAACTCATTAAAAAGATATTAACAACACGTTAGTGTATAAACAACTAAACGTAAGTATATCTTCAAAGTACCAGTTTACAAAATGCAAAGTACAATGGTACACTATAGTTTTCAATAACAGCTGGTGAAGCCAGGCACACTCACAAATACAAGTTTTACAAATACATTGGTTTACAAATAGGACGGTTTTATGGGAATAAAACTACTTTTCACATACCACAGAAAATATGGGATTTTCTAGAAGTGTTTTCATATTCAAAATACAAAGACACCCATTCAAACATAAAGACTTATGTACTCACCCAACTTATTGTTGATACTCTCTTTTCAAATTACTTGTATTATTAGGGAAATAATAACATGTACTCCCCGAGCTTTTTGAGAAGATGGAGCCATTAGGAGTCTTATCTTCTTCTTTTGTATAACTATTTTGGTTTCAATATACAATGATTGAACACATGTAAATATTATACTTTTAAATACAATGGTTGTTTGTGCTTTGATTACTATGATACATGTGTTGTGATACTACAAATGAAGTCCTCCACTCCCGGACGTTTCCGCCGTCTGGTTTGGGGGTGTGACAGACTACATGAGTCTTATTTGTTGATTGTTGTTATGTGTATTTATTGATTTTCTGATAAATCCAGGACTGCTGATAGTACATAGGGTTGCTGATAGTCCATAGGGATTCCGCAAGCCCATAAGACTGTTGATAATCCTCAGGAATGCTGATAGTCTCAGGGTTGCTGATAACCTATAGTTGTTTTTTATGTTGGTGTTGTACGTGGTATTTTGAGAAACTCACTAAGCTTCGTGCTTACAATTTTGTATTTAAATGTATGTTGGGTACTTTAGATGATTGTGTGAAACCGAAGGCTTGACTGTACACACACTTCGGCAGTTTTTGTGATTCCACATTTTATGATACTTTGATTTTTGCGATGAATGTATTTTCATACTTATGGTTTCTTGACATGGTTTATGGAAAGAATGTTTTTACTTAATTTAAAAATGAAGAAATTGGTTGTGGAAATTGGGACGATACAATATATATATATATATATATATATATATATATATATATATATATATATATAATACAGGCTCGAGGATTTAATCACGCACGACGAATGTCAATGAAATGTCATTTTAGTGGGTTATATATATATATATATATATATATATATATATATATATATATATATATATATAATTGTTTTAAAAAAAAATAAATATTTATATTCTCGTTCTAAGGGTTTTAATGTATTTACTACATATTTGAAGTTATTACTATTTTTTACATTTATTTTTATTTTTTGATTTGTATTTTATTTTCTTATGTTTTTAAGCTAAATATTGGTTTGAGTTTTAATGTTTAAAAATTATAAAAATTTTAAATATTAAAAATATTAGGCATTATAATATTTTTTGTTCATATTATTCTTAATCATATTATTTTTGGATCATAAAATTTTGAATTAAATTATTTTGAATCAAAGTATTTTGGATCATATCATTTTTGGGTTATATGATTTTGAACCAATAATATATCCAATAAAATAAAGTTTTTGCCCAACAAACAAAATTTGGATCATTATATATTTTGAATTACTTAATTTTGAATCACAAAAGATATAATTAGTGATCATAAAATAATTGCATCAAAATATTTTTAGATTATAACAAGCTAAGGATCATCAATGTATTGAATTATAATATTTTTTTGAATAGTAAGTATTTTGAATAATCTCATTTTAGATTATATTATAGTGCATACTAAAAAAAACTTATAATCTTTCAAAATAAAGTTTGTTATCGAACCAACCATTTTTTTTAAAATTTCTTTTCAAAAAATTCATAATATATGATATACGATAAAATTTTAAAATGATTTTTAATTTTAAGAACGAAATTTTCAATGTCCTATTTTTTACAACAATTTATAATCATTTAAACAAAATTTTGTTGGTCACCTTAATAAGAATCATATTTTTGAATTTTTTTTTATAAACTCATTGAAATAGTATTATGATGATCTCAATCATTTGCTTTTATAAAATTAGATAAAAAAATTCGTTATACTTTATAAAAACTAATATTTCTTAAAATTTAAGTATAAAAATTTCAAAAACTTGTTTTTAGTTTTTTTTATTACAAAATCACTGGTATAGCGAGTAGATCTATCTCTTAAAATTTTATTAATTTTAGAGATTTTTTTCCTGTTTTTTTATAAAATTAAAAATAAAAAATAATTTTTTTTTTCAAATTTCATTGTTGAACTCATTTTGTAGAGAATTTAATTTAAAAAACTATAGTCGTCACTTGATCATAATATATATATATATATATATATATATATATATATATATAGAGAGAGAGAGAGAGAGAGAGAGAGAGAGGTATTTAGGTTCAAATGTTTCTCACATTTATTGTGTGCTAAAATGCACCAATAATAATTTAGTAATAATTATATGTATATTAAATGTTATCAATACTTATAACTCATTTTTATGGAAACTAATTAAATTCGTCATTAATGTCAGCAATAATATTCTTTTAGAATGAATTCGTATCTAGAAAAATGAGAGTGTATTCCAGCAGAATGAGAGTGTATTCTAGTAGAATACACCCTCGTTCTTCATATTCCGTGCAACTTTATTATATTTTAAGTGAATCAGTCGTGAAACAAAAAACAAACTCATATATAAAATCATAGATGCGAATTCATTCCGAAAGAATGTTAGTGTCGACATTAATGACAGGTGTAAACCGTGTAATTAGTTTCCATAAAAATAGAATTATAATTATGGATATCATTTAATATATATATATATATATATATATATATATATATATATATATATATATATATAATTATTGAAATCATTTAATATCTACATTTATTTAATTAAATAATTATTTAATTTACGAAATTCATATTAGTACATTCTAGCATACAATAAATATAAGAAACACAATAACCTAGCTTTCTTTCTTTCTCTCTCTCTCTCTCTCTCTCTCTCTCTCTCTCTCTCTCTATATATATATATATATATATATATATATATATATATATATATATATATTAAAGAAGTGCCATCATAAGACAAATACCAATAAATTTTGTTCTCAAAATACCATTATAAAATAAAGGTATTTTGTCAATAAAACGTATATTTTTTGTGGCATATTTTTAAAATAATTATGTTTTTTAAATGAAAAATAAGTTGTTATTCCATTGTGACACTAACCCACGATTTAGCTTATACATAGGAAATTCATAATTATGTGTCAAACTAAATATTTGTAATTTCCATTCAAATCCTTATTTATTGAAATATTATTTTCTGCACACATATATCGTGCATATAGGAATTTGGAGCAGTTTTACTTTTAATATTCTTTCTAACCAACATATATCGTATATTTAAAAATTTAGTGAACGTTATATATCCTCATGATTATTGCTGAAATAACTAAATCGTTGTTAATTATTTCAATGCTTAGTATTTGGAAACGTTTACTAGTTATTTGCTAACGACAAAGCATGATTTTGTTAGAAATGGTTTTATGATTATAAAATAGCTTTAACATTGTTTTTTTTAAGTTTTTATTTATTGTTTCCCCACTCATAAGTTAAAAAACGTGCGTTTTTTTGTTTCATTATCTTGGCGTATACTTTATTAAAGTTAAAAAGAAAATGTTGCAACAGTATTATAACCAAAAGATCAAAACCATAAACATTATTTTATACCTACTTTACTTATATTTTAATTTTATAAGTAATATACTATTCTTTAAAATATAAAATTATGATAATATAAAACAACAATTTCAATACAAAATTAAAAATCAATAATGTTCAGATAAACACTTTTTCCTTTTTCCATTTTTACTATTTCAAGAAAAACTTCATATATATATATATATATATATATATATATATATATATATATATATATATATATATATATATATATATATATATATATATGTCCCGATTAATCTTCGATTAATCCCTAGCCGCTACTCAACCGATTAGAGGGCGCCTAGCGATTAATCCCTGCATACATAATGATGAAACATTATAAAACGATGAAATTTTAACATTTTGAAGAAGTTTTATTTCAATTGAAACTATTTGAAGCATGATTAGTGTTATATTAATCATATTAACATATTTTGTTATTATATCAGCGGTATTTACAAACTTTGATATGATATTAGTTACATTTAACTTTTTAAAATTCTACAAATTATCAATTAATGGTCCTCGATTAATCCTCCGATAAATCTCCGCTTAGCGATTAATTCCTCGACCTCAGTCAACCGACTAGCTAACGTCGAACGTTTTTACAACCTTGATATATATATATATATATATATATATATATATATATATATATATATATATATATATATATATATATATATATATAAAGAACCATTATTAACCACGTAACTAAGGAATCGATAATTTTTTTTTGAATTTTTAGAGCTTACTTTTTATCAATAAAAAACAATAAATATACAGATTGATAACTTTTTATCCATTTTCCAATGATATCAAAATCGATAAATATCTTTTCGTCAAATTCACAGTGTGAATCTGTGTTGAATGGACACGGACTATATATATATATATATATATATATATATATATATATATATATATATATATATATATATATATATATATATACACACACACACACACTGTGTCCATTGAGCATCCAAAAAATGGTGAGAATGGATTGGAATAATTATTGACCACTAATTTTATTAAGGGCGGAAATATAAACAATAATTCTTAGATGTGACATAATCACATGTTGCGCACGTCTATTAAATCATTTTGATTTTTTTTCAAGATTATATATGATACGATCACATATATCACATGTCCATATATTAGAAGGAATACCTTTGTTTTTTAAACCATGATATCATTAGTAGATCATTTGAATCATTTTGAATTTTTGTTTTCTTCTCCATTAATTTGTAAAATTTAGGGCATCTACAATGCATTGAACTCTATAGAGTTCAATGGAGTGTCGCATCATCATTCACTAGTCTATACAATTCTATTCATTTTTATCCCACAATGCATTAAACTCTACAAGTTCAATGGAACATATTAAGAAAATATTTATTTAAAGATTTGAAGACTTTTCATTTTTCCCATTGAAGAGTTCAATGGTCATTGAACTCCAAATCCATTGAATGTTAAGGTGACATTTCACAATGATAAAGTTGTATCCATTGAATGAAAAGTAGTAATGACACCTCATTCAATTCTTCCATTAAACTCCCCACTATGGATGTTCTTAATCTTCTTCTTTAACTCCAAAAAAAGTATTAAAAGGGAGCGGTTTGAAAGTACAAAAGCTTTAAAAATGTGATATTTCAAACACACATAATGCATTTAATAAATTACCTCTTATGATATCTTGTTATATTCCTGTTGAATATAAAAGTTATTTTGCTTGGTATTAGTTTACTTATATAGTTTTGAATACCTTATTTTTTTCATGAGGTTTCATATAATTATTTTAATAAGTTCAACAATTGGTCATTGAAGCTAATTTAACAACAAAAATATCCAACATTCCAACTAATAAAGCTTTCTAAGTATAATTTTGAATACTTTATGAAGACTTGATTATGTGCATGAAGTAATATAAGCAAAGTCACAATAATGCAAATTCAAGAACTTTAGTGTATAACACGTTTAGATCATAACTTTATTATAAAATATGTTGTTTTATGATACAAATGGGAAAAGTTTTTAGAGATTGTACCATGCAAATAAAAGGAATGAATTAATGTTATGATGCAAAATGAAGACAAATGGATCATAATTTTATCATAAAACATGTTGTTGTATGATACAAACGGGAAAAGTTTTTAGGGATTGTATGATGCAAATAAAAGAAATGAATTAATGTTATGATGCAAAATGAAGACAAATGATATGATGCAAATGGTATAAATCAAATTTAAATGCAAATCAAACAGAATGATGCAAATAAAATGTGGTAATTGTATAATACAAAAATTGTAATGTAAATAGAAGATTAATAGTATGATGCAAAAAATATAATGGAATTTTGAATGCACGCTCAAATGGTTTGTCAAATGGTTATATGTTTTAAATCATATCATTTTGATTCTCGTCCCAGGGAGGGAAAGAAAAACATGAAGAGTATGGGAGCTATTAACTCTATTTTATTTTCTAATTTTAATCCTTTTAACTATTTTTCTTTCTTAGAAATACAAATTGCATGCTCGAAATTTGAACACAACCATTTTCACTAAAACACTAAAAACAGAACAATTTAGTTTTACCTTGAACGAGTTTGATGATCGTGATCTTCACAGTCCATCTTGAATGAGAGTTTAGAAAACCAAATTAGTTGTAGTATGAATCTCTTTATTTATATGCTTTTATTTTAAATAGTTTGTTGTGTCTTTTGTATATGTTTTTCGATATATTTGAAATTATGGTTAAACTCTTTTTAAAAAATAATTATTATGAATATGTTTAAGTTATATATATATATATATATATATATATATATATATATATATATATATATATATATATATATATATATATATATATATTGATTTTTTCTTTTTGAATTCCACCGTCTATTAGTATTAAGTATAACAAGTTATTTTTCTATTTTACGCTTTTAACTGAAATTTAAATTTTTATTATAAATCTGGTCTATAATTTAAATTTTATTACGGATATTGTCAAAAACTACTCTTTTGTTTTTTTTTTTTTTGCATATTTTCATAAAAACATTTTTTTTACAAATCTATTTTTATTACTTTTGTGTTGCTTTTTATGATATTTTTTTCACTTTTTAACAACTTTTTTTTTTAATTTTCTTTCAAATAATCTTATACTTTTTTTTGCAGAATCATTAAACTTATTTGACATTTTTTTACACTTCCATTCAAAATTTCCCTTTGCTTTTTTTTACAAAATTATTAAAATGAAAGCATTTAAAAAAAAAAAGTTGTGAAAAGGTTTTTAAAAAGTTTAAGAAAAATTGTAAAAAAAATTAGAAAATATTGTAAAAAAACTATAAAAAGTTTTAAGTGGTTGTGAAAAAGTTCAAAAAGTGTAAAAAAGATGTTAAAAAAATATAAATTTTGTTCTATAAAAATTCTTAAAGCATGTAAAAATATTGAAATAAGTGTAAAAAAAAGTTTTAAAGAGGTATATTGGTAAAGGAAACTAATTCTGGGACGAAATTATAAAAAAAAAATGATACGTAACAAAATTTATAATATAGAAAAAATTTAATAAAAATTAAAATTTAGATACAAATATAAAATTAAAATATGACCTGTTAATTGTTACATCTCATATAACAGTTAGATATCAAAAAGTAAAAATTTGTTATCTTTTTATAAATATTTTTGATTTTGTTAGGAACTTGAAAAACATTAATTAATAGCGTTAAATGTCAAAGCGTTGTGCATTTTTTTCTTATATGATTTTCTATTAATCTTGAATTATTGATAGGTTAGTTATATTAAGTCAATAGCAATTTGGACAAAAAACAAGCAAATTTTAATTAAACTGGTAAATAATATAAGTTGGTTTTGGTTCAACAACTGCTACACAAACATTTATTCTATTAAACATCAAGAAAATACAACCTCGCTATATTACTTCTATATAGTTTGTCCTAATGTCAACTGCTTTGTAGTTGAAATACTACTATATATATAAGATAATTATAAAATACATTATATATGATTGAGTTTAATAAAGCTTGATAAACTACATTTGATCATCTTTGGTTAACTAGCAAATTTCTCGTGCGAACACAAAAGGTGATCAAGTCCAAAGCGGCTCAAAGCTGCCTAAATTGGCGTTATCGTCGAAAAAACTTGCGTTTTCATAATTAGGTGTTTGTTGATGCTGTGGTGGCGAAACTGGTGGTGGTTGTTGATCCATTTGCATTCGGATTAGTGTCAGAAAATTGGATTGCCGACATTGCAAATTCACCACCTCTGCTTGTGTTTTCGCTAATTCTGCTTGGAGCGCACTTAATTGCTTCTGAAGCTGACAAATTGTTCCTGCACATCCATACACAGGATCTCTAAGCCTTGCATTTGCTTCATACACCATACTGCTAACAGCATCTGCTCTACGAGACTCCGGAAGTTCCTATATCATCATCATCATCATCATCATCATCATCATATATACATGAGTCAATGTCAAATTGTTGTTTTCAAAAGTAATGAGAATATATAATTAAGAAAATCTTTTTACCTGCAATAGCTTGATGATGTTACTAGCTCCGAATACGCGATGTGCAATGGTGAACTTATGGGGGTCAGTGGGTGGGAAGTAGGGTGCCAGCATGCATTTCTCGATGCACCGTCGTCTGAGAATCTTGCAGGCAGCACAAGGGCTGAGCACCACCGGATGTGCCAGAGGAGACGATGGAGGTGAATGGGAGTTTGAGTAATCAGATTCTTCTGTCGGTGTGGAAATGTTCATGGATGTGGCGGCGGCGACAGAGGTTTTCAGGCGGGCCTCCATGAGTTTTCTGCGGTGTAGAGAGAGAAAATGAAAATGTAGAGGGAGATAGAAAAGGGGTTAATGGGGATCGAGGTAGCTTTAATTAGGATTTTGGCAAAAGAGGGAGGCGGGAATATATATAGAGGGGGTTGCATGAGGGTAGAATAGGTATGATCTGGTCTGTCTTCGGGAAACGAGAAAACCGTATTTAAATTAAAAATGAAATTCCATTTTGATCTCTTTCACATGCACAAAAAAAAAAGGTATTACCTTATCATTTTATTTTAGTTTTATGTTGTACTAGTATTTTGACATAAATATTTAATATTATTAATCTCTTGTTTTAAGATGGACAAAATGTATAAAAATATTATATTTTATTATTTACAACCTCTTAAATTTAATATCAAAAATTTTATTTTAATAATATTAAAACCATAATAAAAAACGTTTTCATAAAACCATAAAAGAAAATTAGAGTATATCAATCAATCATTTCAATACATCAGAGTCAAATAAACAAAAGTCGTGATGTGTGTGATGCGATCATCCTGAGTTCTTCCCCTTCGATCCGGAAGTACCTGAAACATAAACAGAAAACCGTAAGCACGAAGTTTAGTTAGTTCCTCAAAATACCTCATACCATACATATGAAACATATAATGGGTCATGCCCAACAACCGTCAGGTCTCCCGCTTGGAACATATATATCAGTAACATGAGATGGGTTCCGCTCTATCACATTCATCAGGCTCCATCTGGGATCGGGCTCCGCCCAACATTCATACAGATACATAAAATACATTCAAGAATCACTAAGATAAATAGCATACAATACACTCATCAGGCCCAACCTGGCATCGGACCTCGCTCGGTATATATATTACATACTGCACATGCAAGAGTCACGCAGACAACTAGCATCCTAATCATAATAAATCATGGGCCGACATTGGTGCCTTCGACCCGCCAAACACAGTTACGAGACTCACCTCAAACTGTTGAAAATTAGATAAATTCTCGGATTGCTGATCTGGAAAGTCTCTGCGCTAATTAATCAAATAAAACTCCAATTAATAATTGGGCTATAAACCGTAACTAGGAATCTATTTCATTTGTCCAACTCCGAGGGTAAAAGACTATTATACTCCTTCCTTACTTTGCCTAATAATCGAGGCCTAATCCAATGGATCCAAAAGCCCAATATGGCCCAAAATCCTAAACGATGACCACAGCCCATTATGGGCCCAAATCTAGGATGGCCCAAAGTCAGAAAGGATAGTAGCCTAACAAGGCCTACAACCCCCAATAGCCTAAAAGCGGCCAAACCGCAAAGCCCAAAGACCAGGCCTGGTATGTTGCGTGTACTAGACATACGCTGCGTGCACTAGGTTGTGTGTTGGATCGGGGACTCGGCAGCGTACGCGTAGTGTACGCTTGCATACGCCCATACACACCCATTAAGCACTTTTTATATTAAGTGCTTAGTTCTTGCAACCGAATGTCTAATCTTCAGATCTAAGCATTGTTGAACGTCTTAATCCATAAAGTCATGAACTTGGAGCCTTTGTATGTCTCAAAGGAACCCAAACCTTACATTTAGCATTATGTTTTCACCAAATGGACCTAAACACATGAATGGTTGATCCACAACCATCCACATGCTAACTTTATGGACTATGGACCTCAGAAACATCAATAGAAGCAACTCCTAACTTTTGGAGTGGAAGAAACCCACCAGATCTCATCATAGGACCAAAAAGGGACTAAAACCTCTTAAAGATTATATCTAAGCATACAAGGAGCAAGTTCCAAGCTTTTTTCCTCAATGAAGCTAGCAATGATGTGTGAAATCTAGATCTACAAGTTCTCCCTTGATCAAGGCTCGTTCTGCCAAGCTCTTCTTCCTCAAATCTCACCAACACATACTAAAAACACATATAAGAGGACCAAATCTGCTCATGAGGGGCTAGGGTTTCAAAATGGGACTCAAAGGGTAATGCAGGCTAACAAATGAGAGGATCAAGGGTCATAATGTTGTTTAAATAGGGTCCAAACCCTAAAATTTAGGGTTTGTGCCCTGGGTGCGTACACCCTATGTACTCCCATATTTCCAAAATGGCAAAATTGCCCCTTAGGGACCAAATTTGCAAAATATTTACACAACAAGGGTCAAAAATGAAAAGTACCTTGAATCGGGTGTTATAGTTTACATATTAAGTTATTTGATGTAATTCTTCAAGTTTTATAATATGTTTATGCTAACAAGTAAAAAACCTCGCACTTCATCGCAATTTGTAAGGTGATCTATTTACATCTTTTTCTCCACCATTTGGTTATCCTATATGTTTGAAACGACAATAGGTGTAGCAGTACATTTCTAAAACCATTAAAGAGCGCGACGAAAAAATTTGGTTAAAATTACATTTTTTTAGGCTTAACCAAGTAAGCTGCTATCTTTTAAGATGAAAAAAAAAATACATCTCTTTGAAGTTTTATATAAAGCCAATTTTAGGTCTAATAAAACTTGATTCTTGGCTAATAAAACACCTGATACTCGATGAGAGGTGTAACACACCAGTCTCTTTGACAGGAGTACCTAAAGCTTATGGTTCGTTCGTGTCATCACACCTCACAGCACTGTATACAGGTCGTACCTGGAACAATATGATTTTATGCGTGGTCAACATTTCTATTCACAATCACACATAGAAGAAATACAAATTACAAATTACAAACTTACAAACCTCTAATCTCTTATGATGAAAGGAATAATTAAAATTGCTAGGTCTAAACGTGAAACATCCCAAAAATACAGTCCAAACATTTTGTTTTGATTATTTATAAAAACCATAGATACCATTTGTCATCTCATAAAAAGAACATAAGTAATGTATCTCAAATCATCATAATAAAATACTGTATCAAAATCATGTGCCAAATATCAGAGTCTAAACATCTCAGGCTGAAACAATAGTATGTGCACTACAATCATCTCGAGCTCTTCCCCTTGCTACTAGAAGTACCTGAAACCAAAACTGAAAACTGTAAGCACGAAACTTAGTGAGTCTCCCCAACTGTCACATGCCATACACATATCACATAAACATAGCTTGGGCCCCGCCCCTGCTATATCGAGTCAGGCTCGACATTAGCTTTCCTAGCATCAGCTTTCCCGGCATCGAGCCCCACCCGTCATCGAACCCTATTCGGCATCGGGCCCCGCCCGACATCGAGCAGATCTCGACATATATATGAGCATATCAACTAATACATAACATAAGCAACTAACACTAACATATAAACATTCTTCGGGCCCCGCCCGACATCGGACCAAAATCCGAAAGCATACTAATATTCCTCGGGAACCACCCCGACATCGGACTGAAGCCCGGAAACATACAAATACAAATACATGCAAGAATCACAAAAACATCAAGCATACACGCATTCCCCAAGACCGCCCCGAGATCGGATCAAAACCCAGAAAAACATGTAAGCTTACATCGGGCCCCGCCCGACATCGAACCGTAGCCTGGAACTACTACTCTCTAAACAGGCCGACCTTGGTGCCTTAGAGACGTTCCTACAGGAGAAAACTCACCTCATATGCTAAACGTGAAATCTCATGTAAGGAATCTCTGACGGCTGCTCCAAAGACTCCTCGACTATTGATTTAACAAAAACACTTAATCAAAACCTGATAATTCTCCTTAGGGTAAAATGACCAGTTTATCCTTGGTCAAAGTCAACCTTCTGGTTGACCCAACTCTTCAAGTTGCTCCATCAACTCGTCAAGTCCTGGAACCTGAAATCGCGATCTAACTCGTCGAGTCTCCCCCCGCCCCCTGACTCGTCGAGTTCCCAGGCTACTCCTAGTCATGATCTATCGAATCACCTCGTCAAGTCCCTTCATCGACTCGTTGAGTTCTACCTTAGGCTAAAACGGGACAAACCAAATCAACTCATTGAGTCCTTTTATGGACTCACCGAGTTCCTCTGTCTGATTGAGCCGTCTCAATGGATTAAACTCCATACTTCATCTACGCACTGGTAATACACTTTTAAGGGTAAACTTTCCAACTTTACCCGCTATTAGTCCTTCTTAATGGGTTTAGCTCAAACACTAACTCTGTAGAACATAGATCTTGGTCTACAAGCCGTAATACTCTAAACTGTGACATCCCCAAATTTCATGGCCATAAAAGACCGATTTGTTTATGCTTTGTTTTAAAATCAGAGTAATCTTTTAAAGAAAACTGTTGCGGAATTTGTTCCCAGAAAACAAGATAAATACTTTATCCAAGCATCTCTGAAGAGATGTATTTTATTCGTTTTAAACATTTAGGATATCCTGGTCAATACTGACACATAAGCATAAACCGAACTTACATTCATCTATACTAATGATATACATCTCTTTAATCTCTCAGTGAAATGTGTCTTTGAATCGATACCTGTGATACAAAAATATTGAGAGGGTCAGGTTTGGAAAATCTGGTGAGTACATATGGATTTCAATCCCGCAATGTTATAACATATATATATAATTTAGAAATCACACAATATAAATCTCTCTCTCTCTCTCTCTCTCTTTTTCTTTCTCTCCCTCTGTGTGTGTGTGTGTGTATGTGTATATGTATATATATATATATATATATATATATATATATATATATATATATATATATATATATATATGAAACCAACTTTTACCCCACCCCTTCAATCATCTCAACGAAACTATCCATACCCCTGGACCTTAAATTTTAACTCTTACTCCCGGATCTAATCCATATTCTCGAGTCCATGATTGTGCCCATTCCATACTCCCGGATAAGGGACAATTTGTCTATGTCTAAATCCATACTCTCGGACTAATGATAGATTCTATGTCCTGTCCATACTCTCGGACTAAGGACAACTAACTATGTCTTAATCCATACTCCCGGATCAATGACAACTGACTAAGTCTTAATCCATACTCCCAGATTAATGACAATTAACTAAGTCCAATCCATACTCTCGGACTAGGGACGAATAACCATGTCTAATCCATGCTTCCGGATCAATAACACATTTCAAAGTTCTATTCTCCGTATATATATCGCTCATACTCATAAAGTGATACTACCCCATAACCATTATAACAAACCTTAAGTTTACTCTTTAACTTGATATTATCATAAACAATCATGTATGTTTTTTAACACATAATTCAGACATCATCAAATAACTCACACAAAACATATATTTAATACATTCAAACAATACTATTATTAAAACCATGTTCATGAAAGGGACTATGCACTCACTTGATAAGACGATTATTGAACAGCACTACGGCTCTTAAAGTAGTATTCTTTGGTGAACCCAGGATATCTTCACACACCGGGCTTCTCGCGGGCAAAGCTTCGGGTCGAAACCCTTTTCTCCTCGAGATCTTCGGGGCTTCGGGACTCGCTTTGAGTGTCGGGATGATATCGGGGCTTCGGGGGTATAACTTTCACGTAAATTAAGAGAATAAGGAGTAAAGGAAAGAAAAGTAGCAAAAAAACCCGAAGGTCTTGCACTCAAGTTATAGGGCTGGGTCTGGCCCCCGAACGCAGCGCGTTCCGGTGCGTCATTGCTTACCGAGCTTCGGAAGTGATGGCTATGCGACTAGAGGGCGACGTGGCCAATCCGAGGCCTAGTAATGAACGCGGGGCGTCCCCCTTCTGATCGCGGGGCGTTCCTCCTTTGGATTTATCCTAAGTACCATTATCTTCTTTATTCCTAAGTACCTTCCCTAAGGATTTATCCTAAGGGTCGTCTCCTACATCATATTTACCTCTCATCTCCTTACATCGCATTTCCTTATATGTTTGTTCCTAAGGACTCTCCCTAAGGATCATCGCCTACATCGCATAGACAATATTAATTCATGGATTACTCCCTCAATACGTGCCCAACAAGGGTTAGCGTATCATCGCATGAATACGTAGTTACAACATTGCCTGAACTCGTAATTTATAGTAAGGGGTTAGGGTATCATCGCATGAATACGTAGTTACAACATCGCCTGAACTCGTAATTCACAGTAAGGGCTTAGAGTATCATCGCATGAATACGTAGTTACAACATTGCCTGGACTCGTAATTCATCACCTACAGGTTATGATCCTGCTGGTGTTTCCACGGGGTTGTCTATAATAGTCTGTGGCCGCCATCTATACTCTGGTAGATGACTACATCTCCAAATTGGCGGACAAGGTTATAGTATCTTTCATCCTACATCACCGATTCATCATCACCTATCTATCCTCACCTAATTATCATCACCTTCCTATTATAACCTATCTCTCATCATTTTATTTCACATCAACTATTTCATATACCCATGTTTTACCCAACACATTTTGTAGATATAAAATACGTATACAGTTTAAAACATGTATAAAAATCTTTCACCCAGCACAGACAACAAGTATTCAGACAGTATACACAGAAAGCACATAATTTATATAAAATACTTCATATCTATGTGTAAGCTAAAAGTAACTATGCACTCACTTGGTAAGGTGGTGACTCGGCACTCGGACAACACTTCGTTACTCTTAAAACAATTTCCTCGACAAAACCTAGTATCAATATCACTAGGGTTTAGTATAAAGTTAACCGCGACTATTTAATAGTCTAACTATTATTATTATTATATAAGCGTTAACACAATACTTTTCACCCACTATATACAGACGAGGCCAGACATGGAACACTGGTGGGCAGTATCATTTTGGCATATAAGCACTTCTTAATCCAGCAACCCAAGAGGCCCTCCAAACCGGAACCCCCGTACCGTGAGTGGTTAAAAAGACATTATAATGACACTTATATAACTCATAATAATAGTCTAAATGCTTATTATAAGTTCCTAATGACTTTACTATATTGAAACATAAGTTATACTAAAGATAGGATAGGTACACCTCACTTACAGCGGGTTTCCTTGGAAACCGGGCTCCACGGGAGCAGAGTTTCTAAGCCGAAAGGCTCTTTTCTTGAGGCTTCAAGAGCCTCAGGGCTTCCTTCGGGTGCTAGGGGGTTTACCTAGACTTTAGAGGGGGTTTGGGGCTTTAGAGAGAGAAACTAGAGAGAGAAAGAAGGGTTTGAAGGTGTGAGGAAGTGAGGGAACCCGACACCTCTATTTATAGGGGTTTTGACTGATGGAATCACCGAGTAGGAGGACCTACTCGCCGAGTTAGGGCATGTGGCAGCCTTCTGGTGGTGCCACGCGTCCAATTCTGGCGGTGCCACGTCACCCCCTATCGCGTAGCAGCCTTCAAACTTAGAAAAATCATAACTCTCTCATACGAGCTCCGTTTTCGACGTTCTTTTTTTCAATGCATAGGTAAAATCAAGATCTACAACTTTCATTTAGAATTTGTCAGTTAATTCTCGACTGATCTCAAATTTAACAGTAGGAGGCGTTTAAACTGTTAAATGACCGCGAAGAATTTGTAACTCCATACGGACTCCGTTTCGTCTATCTTTTTACCGTTGAGTTCCTATTAATGAGATCTTCAACTCTCATTTAGTTCGCATAAGCCAAAAACCGCTCGAACTAAAAATCGAGTTACGGGTCGTGCACTGCTAAGCCAAATCTTAGAAAATTCATAACTTCCTCATACGAAGTCAGATATGGGCGTTCTTTTTTTGTATGTTCTCGGTTTAACATATACTACAACTTTCGTTTAGAAGGCTAAAAGTCGCTCCATCATAAATTTACTATTTACGCTTCCCGGTGTTGTGCCGGTTTTGCCGTAAAATTTCGACGAGCCGTAACTTCTTTGTTATAACTCGAATTTTGGCGTTCTTTATATGTACGGAAACCTTGAGACATATTCTACAACTTGGTTAAGACTATTTATTATAAATAATCTTTTTGCCAAAAATTCATTTTCGACTCTTATTGTCTCTAAATTGACTAGCCCGGATCTGCGGGCGTTACACTCTACAACTCTCGTTTAAAATCCGTAGGCTAATTTTTACTTTATTTTTATTATATTATTTTTAGTAGGCCGGGACAGGAAAACGCCGTTAGAAATTCATAACTTCTTCATCTGACGTCCGTTTTCGTCTGTCTTTTTACCATTGAACTACTATCGACGAGACCTTCGATTCTCGTTTAGATTGTTTCGGCTAGAAACCACTCAATCTCATATTCAAACTTTGGGTTGCATACCGCTAAGTCGAAACTTCGAAAAATCATAACTTCCTCATACGAAGTCAGATTTAGACGTTCTTTTTATGCACACTCTCGGTTTAACGTATTCTATGACTTTCGTTTAGATCACTAAGACTACATATCGCTCTATCGTAAATTCACTATTTACGTCACGCAGTTTCCTACCGGTTCTGTCACGTAACTTCAACAGGTCATAACTTCTTCGTTATAACTTGGATTTCGGCGTTCTTTAAATATCTGGGATCCTTGTCACGACCGCTATAACCTAGTTAAGATTATTCATTCTAAATAATCTTTTATCAAAAAGTCACTTTTGATGCTTATCGTCTCTAAATTGACTAGCTCGGATCTACGAGCGTTACAATTATCTCCCCCTTAGGATGATTACGTCCTGAAATCATCAACGAAAATAGGACTTCAATAATGATCCCATACGTTATCTTTCCATCCTAAGTAATAACCGTAATATATATGTTTCTTCGAACGAGTACCTAACTCTTGGACTTCTTGACCGCTGGTGATGCTCAATCTTTCACCTGCTCCTCGTACTATGTTGGACCTTCAATCGTAACCTTCGAGTTACAAAATAAATCCTTATTGAGGACTCCTTCTTCTTCTTAGGATAAGTACTTTCCTAAATCTATTGTAACAGACCGATGGTTCATGTTCTAATTGATGGGTTTTGGCCATAAGAAAATCCTATGTGTTCGTGCAAACCCTAATTCTTGGATCTAGGTTTCTCTATTGTACATGCAATTCATCCAAGACTTTAAACCCTAGATCTAGCATACAATTAATCATATTAACTTATGAATGGGGCTTAGATCTTATCTTGATTGTTATGTAGCAATAACAATCTCAAATCCTCCTTGTAATGACTTTAGAAAGCTTAGAGTCACAAATGTCACTCCTCTAATGGTTCACAAACACGAAGAGCAAGAGGATGAAGAATAATGAGATAGGAGGCTGCCCAAAACGTGTGGAAACCCTACGGAACAAGTTCACCACGTTTTTGACTCTCAAGGGTCCTTTAAATAGTGAGGCTATTAGGGTTATCTAACAGGGAAACCCTAATTTGGATGCTTAAGCCCTAAGCAACCCATGAACTCCCTCCTTAGAGGCCTAGGATGATTTCTAATGGGTTTCCCCATAGAATTTGTCCACCCCTCTAATATGGAGTCCATTAGCCCAATATTCAACTATCACACAATTGACAGTTCTAGTCCATTAAGTTTAATTAGTGTCTTTTAGCCACAAACTTAATTCTTATTAATTCTTGACTAATATTAATCAAACAATATGATTTCTCCTTTAATATATTATTCTCATAATATATTAATAAATCATAATTAATCCTCTCTCTCCATAATTCATCCTATCAAGTTGCTTTGGTGAAGGCAACCCAAAAGGACCATGCACCATCGAGTCAAGTACATACCAAAATAGTTATGGACTTAGACACTAATCCAACAGTCTCCCACTTGGATAAGTCTAATAACTATTCTGCGTATGACTTCAGATCCTGATCTGTAATCGTAGCTTTCAAAAGCCGCTGTCAACTCTGATCTTATCAGATACGTGTGTCCTTTAGATAAGGGATCATATATTCTTCCATTCTAGATATCGTATAGATATAAGACATGAATTCTAATCATTCTCTCTATACTATTTCCCGACTTCCAATTTATGACGACTAACAACAGACTACAATTGATCACATCAAATTAGTCCCGGCTTGGCCAAGCACTTAGGTGCCATCACTAAATCATCGAGGGGCCCAAAGATATCACGTTTATCCCACTTTGGATAAAAGGAACGGATAAACCTTGACTCAATGCTTGCTTGCACTCACTTACCAAATCACACACAACAATATGTTTTATAACACCAAGTTACTGGTGCATTTACATATTATCAATGTGCAACCGGCTCGCAAGATACAACTCACACATCTCGGTTTCAAGAATATAAGATGTTATCGTCTCACCAATCACTCGTGATGAAATCCATGAAGTGATCCAAGTGAGCGTGGGTTTAATCCAATTCTCAAATCATATTTATAAGCACTCATGAACGTTGCAGCAAACATTTGCTTATGTCTAATACTCTTTAGACAATCCACACACCAATTCACGACAGTCTTCATTCATATCTACTTCCAACATATGAACGACTGTGGCCCGTTCGAATAATTTGACTGTTCTGAACCAATTAAATTATTCAGGAAGTCAAAACATGCAAAGTGAAACACAAGAATAATACTAATCCCATATGGCCTCAAACCTTTGAGTATAAATAAAACACCTTTTATTTATCACCATATCGATTACTCATTATTTGTTGTTTCAGGTAATCAACTTCTTACTTGAATTATTACTACACTTGTCCCATGCTCTTAGCATGCACACAATGTTTACCTACGGTTCTTACTTTGTGAAATAGATCAAATAAACACATTTCCAATCATACTCATTTCACAACTCCTAATCCTTTTCACAAGTGAAAGAATATTAAATTCTTGCCACTTATAGAATATGCTAGATTCTAACATTTTATGCAATGATCATTTCGCAACGTCATAGCACAAAAGTCACAATGACTATTGCCAATGAGATTACAAAGTCCTGTATTTGAGATTGTTACAATACAATTCTATGGACGTGATGTCTCTCACTCAAAGTACATTCCTTTGAACATCCTTTTGCATAAAATTTTTTAATCTAGACATAGACTCTCAATATCCAACTCCCAATATGGAACCATTTCCATATTTGCCATATGACAACTCATTCTTAATAAAATCTTTTCTATTCATAATAATGTCGATATGGTCCATCCAATACCATACTTCCAACTACTCATAAGCGACCAATCCTCAGTGAGCTTTGGATCGTCCTTAGATAGTTGTTTAATTATCTTAGTCAAAACCGATTCTTGTCCTTTTTCCCTCTTAATGCGCTAGACATTTGGAAAATTTTAGAATGGTCAAATATTATAGCATTTGCAATCGATCCTTTACCCGAAGCGTATAGGACCCGATGCATAATGTCTTACATAAAGATCTGATACTTTATCAATCTTTTGTCATAATATTTTATGTGTCACCTTCTCACAATTCGAACTATGAAGAGGGATGCCATAATCATAATCGAAATTTGAGAAAGCACTATGTATCCTTGACTAAATTTATTAACATTCCACAACCTAAGCCTTTAGATTTGAAATGAAGCATAATATTATCTCCCTTAATTATAGCAAAACAACTTTTTAACCCTTACGACTTTGCAAAGTATAACTCTTGTTTTCTATAATTAATATTGCCAACTTGCAATACTTGCCTTAATAATCATACCAGCACAACATTTATGCTCCCACTATCATGATGATTATTATCACATAAGTATAACACTTATGCTCCCACTAGCTTTGACATGTATTCAGAAACCAGCTTAACTTCCAGAAAAACAATACCTATTGAATTTCTTAAGTTCATATTTCTAATACCTAATTCTTTGATAATCCTTTATCTAAGCTTATACACCTTTGCCTTAGATAGCTCATATGTGTGTCTAAACAATTAAGACTAATTTCCAAACCTCACAATTCGAATCATGGAAAGGGATACCGTAACCATAATCGAATTCGAGAATCCAATTTTCACAATCACTATCTTCTTAAAATCTCTTTCAGTTAAAGCATTTCCTCACAGTCATTTTCATGAAGGAGGGAATCTTATGACACTTAGATTTTAATGGTGTATTTGTTCCTATCCATGTGAATTTTTCAAAACCAAAGTTTGCGACAAATCCAAACTCATATGGACCGAACTTTCTCAATCTTGATTTCTTGCCTTATGGTAACACCAGTGCCCACCAGGTCTTCCAAGTAGTTAAACAACTCACCCTTTCCTATCAATGTACTTTTCATTGATCAAGGTGCTTGCCTTTTATGCGTTCAAATGAGAACTCATAGAACTCACATGCATAATTAACTCGATTGGAACGACACAGAAACAAGATAGTGTCAACACGATAGGTTGTAAACCTCAAGTCGTGCGCTAGTGATGTTCGATAAGGTTTATTTTTGATTTGTTCTTGAAACCTTTCAAGACCATTAAGACTCCCACTGACTCCTTGACATATAGGATTCTCTTGTCAATAAACATTTCTTGACAAACAAATATTCAAGAGTTAGTGTAGCTTTTATCAAGACAAAACACTTCACAAATTGGTCCTCGTTGGTCTTTGTCTAATCTAAGACATCACAACTTACCAATTTCAAATGTGCAAGAATAAGAAAACCTTTTTCCAAATTCTACATTTGATGAATGTTATAAGCCTTCTTAAGACTTGTCACTCAATGTCACAATCTTAACTCTGAGACTTGTTTTGGAACGTAGTATGATTGACATCTTGATTTAACCATTTCTTCAATTCTTGATTCCTCTTCTCAGACATACAAATATACTAAGACTCACTTAGAGGATCAATTGAGATATGGTTCATAATCATTAAGACCTATCATAAAACATAATAAAATGCACTCTCCCTTCTTCTTAGAATAGAGAAACTTTTATCTTTCTGCCTACTTGATTCTTCTTATTCGTTCTGCTATTGATTTAAACATTTTCAATCAATTCAGAATTACACTTAATCTTATAAGTATAATCATATTTACTAAACCTTTAGTAAATCATGACGAATATCTTTGTTACTCTTGTGGTGGACTTGATCAACACACAACTTTGTGTATTCGATCTCCTAGTCCTTCACTTGACACTTTGTCAACGAATTAGTATAATTTCCAAATATGAAATTTCTCATTCATCGTGCAACCAAGTTGCAGATTCCAAATTTCTGTCCAATTGAAACTTGGGCGATGAGAAACTCTCCCTATTTGGTAAATTCTCGACATTTCCACAAATAACATAATTAAGAAACAATCCATTATTGCTAATAATAGAAACATTCAAACATCAATTTTTCATATACGTCATAGCAAGGATAAATAAATAATATAAAATCAAAATTTATTTTATTGCGGAAAAATTTGTCCTTACAATGCAATTCATTTAAAAACTATGCTAATACATATTTCTTAGCAATCTTATTCTAACTCTAAGTAGTAGCTTAAGAATCTAATCTTCAAGTAATGCGATCGAAATCCATTTCTTTACGGTTAGATTCTGCTCACTTCTTCCCTTAAGCTTCCTCTCTTTTCTTCGATCCTACAAAACATCAATTGTAATCTTATCACATTATGTATTAAGAATGTAGAATAGGAACTTAAAAGAGTTATTTAATGGATTTTACCTAAAGTAGAGACATACATTTTGACTCTCCCATCTCTTAGATCTCTTAGGTAAATAGGGCAGCTTCGTCTCCAATGCCCCTTCTCTTGGCAATAAAAGCAAATTGACTCTTTTAGAACAGCACATGGAACTACTTCAGACATTGCCTTTCTCTTATGATCAAACTTTTTGATCATGGCATGCCTTTCATTGCCATTTCCTATATCCATAGAGGTCTGGAAGGCAGATTCACCAATCAACTTTGCTTTTCCATTGCGCCTAACCATTGCTGATTCAACAACAATAAGCATATAGGTGAGATCTATAAGGGTCACGTCGCAGTTCATCATACTCTCTTACGAACTCACTATACGAGTTAGGAAGTGACTGAAGAACCTAGTCAACAGCCAGCTCCTCACAGACAACGGATCCCAACATTCTTAACCTATCAATGTGTGACTTCATCTCTAGGGCGTGTGCACACACCAGCTTTCCTTCTTTATGTTTACTTGCCAAAAGGGATTTAGTGAGCTTGAACTTTTCAAGCCTTCGAACTTGTGGGTTAGAGAGAATAATTGGAGGAGGTGGAGGAAGTGAAGCATGATCTCTTATTCCTTGATCGAATCGTGGAATATCATCTTCATGTGGAAAGCTTGTTCCACGAGATTTGGGAATACCATAGTTGTCATACTTTGACATCTACAAAATGAGAGAAAACACATTCAAGTTAGTTGATTGATTGAGTCCTTAATAAATCACCCAAATGAGATATTAAGGCTAGGACCCAACACAATACGCTACAACCTAGAAAAGGGATGTTGTAATCTAGTTGCAGAATATTTGAAGGTAAGTGAATGACGATTCACTAATTTTCCACCATGAAAAATGAAAAACAAATTAACTTTTAAATGCTTTGAAAACTCCTAGATCCTTTGAGATTCATTGAACTTTTCAATGGCATGTTTAGATCTCGATATGCCGCTCTAGTTTGTGACTGGGATACCGAGGATCACAAAGCGGGTGTGAATAACCATGCAAACTTACATGGTGCCCCCACATGTTATAGTCACCTATTCGATGTGTTGATTAACCACACACGCTCCACCGAACTATGACAAACATTGAGTCACCCTTTGCTACCTTTTCTTAGAACCATTTAGTGTGCCGGTTAACCACACACGCTCCATTAACGTCTTCGCAAGGGTACAAAGTGTAATTTCATGGAATTGCATCAATTCACTTTTGCCTAAAGTAACTAAGATTGGGAATTTCTAAAACATTTAGTTACTTTTTTACTTCATTATACTTATAATAGAAGGTTCTGTCCTATCCTACCCGTTCGGCTAACGACCCTCCACTAGTCAAGAATGCGGTGGGTAAGAGTGGATACTCATTCAATCGCCATTTTATAGGCAATTTCCTTAAACACCCCTTATAAACCAGATTCGTGAATGAGGCCTACTAACGGTAAGACTGACTTTTACTCATACATATATATAATGTTAGACTTTTAATGTTATATATAGTATAGGGTGTATTTTACATTTTTAAAATACTAGGTGATCAAATTTAACAATTATACTTTTAATTCGATTAAATTGTGAACCAAAACTTTATGGATTTATTAAACCTCCTTTAATTATCCACTTTAATTAATTAATAAAACCATAAGGGTGTGATTTGAACTTTTCAAAACAATATTAGGGTTTTAGAATTTAACATTTCTAAATTAAACTTTTAATCAACTTTTAAATTCCAAAAACTTGAGGGCAAGTTTTGAAACATTTCAAAACATTAGGGTTTCAACTATTTAAATTTCAAAACCAAAACTTTTAAGTTCAAATTTAAACTATAAAACCTAAAGGGGAAAAATTGAAACTTTTTCACAAATAATTCAAATCTAAATTACAAATAATCAAACTTTATCTAATAAAACAAATGATTGTCTAAATTTTCACAATTATCTTCTATTTTGGTAAAGATAATCACCAAATATTGATAAAATTCGGATTTTATAACAAAAACACGTTTATGGTAATTATCCAAAGCCAAAATAGGAAGAAAATCGCGAATATGAGCTGTCAGACGCTTTGACTCGTTGAGTACAACTGACTCGGCGAGTCAAACACTCAGAAGCAAAATTTTTTGATTTTCAGTGCTGATTTCGATCAAATATGCGTCAATACAATAGAAACCAATCAAGGCTCTGATACCACTGATGGGTTTTGGCCATAAGAACATCCTATGTGTTCATGCAAACCCTAATTCTTGGATCTAGGTTTCTCTATTGTACATGCAATTCATCCAAGACTTTAAACCCTAGATCTAGCATACAATTAATCATATTAACTTATGAATGGGGTTTAGATCTTACCTTGATTGTTATGTAGCAATAACAATCTCAAATCCTCCTTGTAATGACTTTAGAAAGCTTAGAGTCACAAATCTCACTCCTCTAATGGTTCACAAACACCAAGAGCAAGAGGATGAAGAATAATGAGATAGGAGGCTGCCCAAAACATGTGGAAACCCTAAGGAACAAGTTCACCACGTTTTTGAGTCTCCAGGGTCCTTTAAATAGTGAGGCTATTAGGGTTATCTAACAGGGAACCCCTAATTTGGATGCTTAAGCCCTAAGCAACCCATGGACTCCCTCCTTAGAGGCCTAGGATGATTTCTAATGGGTTTCCCCATAGAATTTGTCCACCCCTCTAATATGGAGTCCATTAGCCCAATATTCAACTATCACACAATTGACAGTTCTAGTCCCTTAAGTTTAATTAGTGTCTTTTAGCCACAAACTTAATTCTTATTAATTCTTGACTAATATTAATCAAACAATATGATTTCTCCTTTAATATATTATTCTCATAATATATTAATAAATCATAATTAATCCTCTCTCTCCATAATTCATCCTATCAAGTTGCTTTGGTGAAGGCAGCCCAAAAGGACCATGCACCATCGGGTCAAGTACATACCAAAATAGTTATGGACTTAGACACTAATCCAACACTAATGACCTCTCATCGTATGATGCAACGATTAGAATCAAGTCTCTTAGAGTCAAATTCCACAATGGAATATACCTTCCTTCATATTCTAATGTGATATAATCACATTTTTAGCATGTAACATTTCTAGCTACTAACTTCTTTAACTACGAGCGCGATTATATTGATCGCTTTGATTTCAATCTTCCGACTTAAGTCAGATGCTACATCGCACTTGGTTCTTCGAACCACGTTACAAACTCATCGTATTCGGACTCAATTTCATATGACCACTAGGGTCAGAATATCAATCATATTTTTAGTCATTACCGAAACAATGATAATGACATACCTGAACAAAACGGAATCAATTACTAGAGTCTTGGTAACCTTGTGACTTTCCTCGATCCAAGTGCGAGTCCTATGCTTCCGGTAGTATAGGCCTCTACTACCATTCACACCTACTCATACTCGTCGCAAGTATTGTCCCCCAGTCAATCCAATTCACCACACAAGAAAATCACACAATCATCTAACACACCAGATAACAAAACTAGGGTTTATATTATTTCTTGAAATGATTACATAGAGGTTCAAGTTCACCCTATACTATGCCTCTAATAGGCTACACTTCTTAATACTAGGTATATCTTGATATGAAGTCTTTATCCTTGATTCCCCGCATTGTCATTTGCTTCGTCAAGGATCATTTGAAATGCTCTTGTCTTTTGCTGTGGCGGCAGATTCGACCTTGTTGCCTCTTCTCTTCTTGGGCAGTTTTGCATGAAGTGTCCTTCTTCACCACACTTAAAGCAGGCTTCTCTTTTGGTTGTGCATTCACTGGCGTAATGACCAGTCTTCCCGCATTTGAAGCAGGTCATCTCTTTAGAGCATCTCCCAATGTGTTTCCTCTTACACTTATCACACCATTGTGCTCTTTGTTCGTACTCCTTCGAATCATACTTTGAGAATTTTCTCTTCTCATCGGACCTTGAGGATCCTTCAATCTTTCTTTTCTCACCCACTTCAGTCCTCTCCAGATTCTTTTCCCTTATTTGGTTCTCGAAGTTCTTAGCAACCCAGATGGCGGCTTTCAAAGTGGTTGCTTGATTGCCCATCGGACCAAATTCCACTGGTAATCCACGGGCAAACTTGTTAACCTTTGAGAGTTCAGTTGGAACTAGATAAGGAACAAGCTTATTCTTCTCCGTAAAACTAATAGCGTACTCGGTGACGCTCAATCTTCCCTTCTTCAGATTCTGGAACTCATTGTTGATTTCCAGAAGATCCTACTCAGAGCAGTATTGCATTTTCAATTGCACTACAAAATCTTCCTAAGACATCTTACCAGCTTCTCCCTTGGGCATCGAACCAGCTAGTAGCTTCCACCAGCTCAGCACTCCATACTTTAACAGGGGTATCACGAGAGCGGTTTTCTGTCTGTTGCTACACTCGCAATTCTCAAACATTGTCTCCATCTCGGAGATCCAATCCATAACTTCCACTGGTGGCGGGCTTTCAGATAGACACGGCGGTTTGGATGCCATGAAATCCTTGTACTTGCATCCGTGTCCGTCATTTCCTCCATCCTGATTGTTTCGTCTATCTATCAGTGGGTTGGCTTGACCAACGGTCCCACTATAGTTCCCTCCTTTTGACTGCCCATCATTCATCTCAGGCTGTTGAATTGGTATTGAGGGTTCACTCCTGTTATTCAGCAACAATTGTCTCATTTACTCCCTTTGTTCAACCATCATGGCCTGGATCATGGCTCACAGTCCAGCCATTGTGATTGGTTTAGGTGCTTCTGCTACAACAGCCACTCGCTCAACCACAAGTGGTTGATTCCTGTTTTCGTTTGTGTTTCCAACTCCGCTTCTTGTTCTTGCCATTTTTGATCTATACACCGAATAAGGTGAATTTAGATCCTCATTCACGATAGATATTCAAATCATCCTTATCACTCCAAAACGTTTACATGCTAGTTCTAATATCGTAGTCGTACGCTTAGAATCCTAAGCACATAAGGTTTCCAGATCCGGACGACAACAAACCATAGATCCGTACAGACAATTTCATATATGGCAAACATATAGCATTTAGCACATAAAAGCATTTTAGGCGTCTTTCCTAAAATAAAATAGTGCTCGTTTCTAAAATATGGTAGACACTCATCTCACAATCATCACTTAGCATTCTAAGTTTAAGTCTAGAAATCCTAAAAATTCCTAGTTCGCTTAAACTAATGCTCTGATACCAACTATGACATCCCCAAATTTGACGGCCAGAAAAGACCGATTTGTTTATGCTTTGTTTTAAAATCAGATTAATTTTTTAAAGAAAACTGTTGTGGAATTTGTTCCCAGAAAACAAGATAAATACTTTATCCAAGCAACTCTGAAGAGATGTATTTTATTCGTTTTAAACATTTAGGATATCCTGGTCAATACAGACACATAAGCATAAACTGAACTTACATTCATCTAAACTAATGATATACATCTCTATAATTTCTCAGTGTAATGTGTCTTTGAATCGATACCTGTGACACAAAAATATTGAGAGGGTCAGGTTTGGAAAACTGGTGAGTACATAGAGATTTCAATCCCACAATGTTATACCATATATGTAATTTAGAATTCACACAATATAAAATTTTTGTAAGTCCCTAATTTGTCTGTGTATCAATCAGATCCATTTGATGGTGCAGAATCCCAATCAAACGGATGATGTCAGGTCAAATAGAAGATAAGGAGAAGAAGAATAATATGAATCTTCGTATGAATTGATTAGAATTAAAGTTCCAGATACAAAAGATTCACACACACAAAATGCTCTCTAGTTTCTCTCTTCTCTCGTTCATCAACCTCTAGGTTCATCAATCTGTTCCTCACACCCTAACACCTATATTTATACTTGGGAGTATGGGCTAACTGAACTTGGGCCGTAAATGGGTTTACGGCCGTAAATGGGTTTACGACCGTAAACATGACCTTAAACTCCAAAAATATTACAGAAAAGTACATTTGCCCAGAAAAGCAAAGTATAAACCATATTTTGACCCAACAATCTCCCCCTTGGTTTATAGCTTTCTTTTCTTAATGACCCAACAAGCTCCCCCTAAAAAGTAGCCGACTCTTCTTGTCAATCTTCAATGGGAGCTTGGCTTCAGCTTTAACCTTCGATTTCTTCACAGCATCAGGATGAACATATGAATCTTCAATTAATGACTTCATCTTGAGCACTTGAGGTTTTCTTCAGAATTTGGCATTGAATGCACATTGGGTGAGGAGGCTTGACGTATTGATTCTTAAAAGATGGCACTTTTAGCTTGAGAATCTTCAGAGAGAACATCAGAGAGAACAAATCTTCTGGATCACTTCAGCAGGTTTAAGATAGCAGCTGACTGATTGAGGAGGCTTCAATGCAATCCGTCACGTAATCTTCAATTTCAGCTTCAGCTTGCTTCTGGGGTTGAAAGATTGAATTTGAAAGAATAATCTTCATTTCTTGCTCCTTCGAATGAGAATTCTTCGATTCTCATGGACGAAACTTTTGGCTCAGAAATCTTCAACACAAACTCCATGAGTTTCATCTTTACCTGAAATCACTTTTCAAGACAAAACTAAACTAAAAGAAAACTTAGCACACAAATTAAAACAAAAACAAAAATATTTTTGGATTTTTCATATTTTCTGAAAAAGAAATAAAAGAGAAATAACACTATTTTTTAACTTTTAATTTTCTAATTTTTTTATTTCTTCCCCTAATATTTAAATTAGAAGAACATTATGAACAAACTTAACAAAAACCAAATGATATCTAACTTTAAGAGTGATTTTGGATCAAAGTTGTTGGACAGCCTTATTCCACTTGTCGGTACCCTTATCTTCACATCTTCGTCTGATCGATCGCCGGTATTGTGGTCCACTTAAACACGAAAAATTTGTGACGGTTTTGGAAAATTTACCAATGACATGATACATGCATATATCTAATTGTAACTTTATCATCATGATTGGTCCTAATTTTTAAATAAATTTTTCTTATGACCATTTAACTGACTACAACCAGGGATATTGTTGTCCACCTAAATCGAGCAGCGAGATCTACAGACAATCTGTATATGTTCAATTTTAAGTGTACTAGAATGTGTTTCCCGCTTCCTGATATGCCCCAGCCATCAAGAACTTCTAGAGTACTCCTTACACCGGGTGAGAAGACAACCATTCAGAGAGAGGATAGATTCATAATTCTATTACTTATTGTTTCAGAGGGGTTGAGAAGTAGAAGGTTGCATATGCTGTGTACCAGGTCGGATTAGAGGTCACGCAAAGGAGACAGCATATGGATAACAAATGAGAGGAATTTCATATATATAGCCTGCAGAGAAATAGAGTTGCATATGTTGTGTACCAGGTCGGATTGGAAGTCACGCAAAGGAGACAACATATGACTAACAGACAGAAAGAAAGAAAATGATATTCTACAGACCTAATTTATCGGAATTTACCATTCGCCCCATCCAACCGGAATTAAGGACAGAATCTGCACATCGAGGAAAAGTCAATCCACAGTTCTAGATACAGGTTATTTAATGTGACCGGTAGATTCCCATGTATATCTCCCTGCTCAACCTATCCGAGCATCGTGAAATTAGGTTAAACGGATCTAAATAGGTCAAAGTTTGTCAAGTCCTTAAATTCATTAGGTTCAACTCTCCCTAGTCAAGTCCATTTAAAATCTTTCGTGCCTACCAGCGCATCGAGCACAGAGCGTAGACGATTCAACTTAGGTACATTACGCCGATTTAGATTGCCAGTTATCACTTGCTAATTTCATTTCCCAAAACATCTCCTGCAAGCACATTCCATTAACACCACAGTTTTGATTTTCTGATTTTCTAATGTTTTTGGATTTTTTTAAATTAAATTTTTTCTAATTTTTGTTTTGTTTTTATTTCTCCCCCTAAATTTGTGCATAGGAGAGAAACGAAAGTAAATGCGCAAATTTAAACTATCCTAAAACAAAAATTAGTCATTAAAGCGAATCAGCTTAAGAAAAATTCAGGAGTATAGAGAAGAAAATTCAAACCGTAAGTCACCGATTGAATTTGCATCCAGAAGATCTAAGAACAGCACGCGTAATCTTAGAACAGATCCAAAAATTCTTCACATCGTTAAGCACTAACCCCATGAGTGATCCTTCCTTTCTTCCCTTCCCGCAAAGGACACATACTCTCAAAGAAAATTCCAAGTGTTGTATAGTTGAGAGATGCCTCCTATCATATGCCAGGAGCAGCCACTACCAACAAACCGAAGTCTGATGATATGCCTCCATAGCTGCTCCAGCACAGAGCGGGATCAATTGGTCTTTGGAACCCAGTCCATTTTGAAACTGGGTCGACCTTTGTCATCAACGCAAGGCACTTTCTCCAATGACATGTCCTGTTTATCACAAACAGAAGATATAGAAATATTAGAATTGTTAGAAGATTTGGGAGATTGAGCCTTCGGAACCCATTTGTAGTTGGTTTTAACCCATTTCTTTTTCGATCTGATGGGTGGCTCAGTGCTTGGTTTTGATCTTGATGTCGGCCGTTGAGATGACTTTGACCTAATCGGTCTTTGTTTCACTGGAGCATCTCTTGGATTGGGCTTGTTGGCCGACACTCCCTTCTTGCCTTTGGGATTCAGATTCTCGGCCTTCTGCGCGTTCCAGTCAACATTGTTTGAACGTGACCTTGAGGGGTTTCTTTTGAAGTACCTCCCTCTTGGCGCGTTCTTCCATCCTTGTGCATAGTAGGGAACATATGCGTGATTTGGACAATTTCTAGCAATATGTCCAGGTGTTCCACAATGAAAACAAGTATTTTTCTTCACTGGGAAATTGTTTCTTCCTGCCCCCGGTGGCGTATCCTTGCCTTGTCTCTTGCTTTTCCCACACGTACAGTTGCAACAGGCACTCTGTTTAGCTTGAAATGGTGGCCTGTATTTACCAATGGCAGGTTGATTAGAGGCAACAGATTCAGAGTTCAAGGGGTCGCTTGTTTGTTCAGAAGAACTCTTCTTGTTCTCATCCTCTGTTACTTTGCCTGCACAAGACGTAGCAACATTAGTATCTTCAATATTAATAATTCCTCCTGACACAAATGCAGTTCGTTTGCCATATTTAAGATGTACCTCCCTGCCAATTTCTTCTAGTGTCATAGGGATGGATGTGTAGTTATGATTGAAAGGTGGAGGAACACTATCATACCCTAGAGCCTTGTTTTAATTACCTTTAAATTTTAATTGGGTTTCAAACAAGGACTCGACTGTCTGACTTGACGCAGTATAATTTTTAAAACTAACGTCTGTTTTTGCACACTTAATTTTTAAAGCGTCAAGTTCTTCAGTCACAGCAGCAAGTTGTCTCTTAATATAGTCATAATTTTCACACTTGTTGCTATACTCTTCCTGAAGTTTCCTAAAGTCCTTGGTTTTTGCTTCTAATTCAGCCTTTAGGGGCTTTTGTCCTTTCCTGAGTTGATATCCTTCATATCTCAGGTCCTCAACTTCTCTTTTAAAGAAATCAATTTGTTCCCGAAGAAATTTAATCGTAGCTTCACAAGCTGGAGTACATGTAACTTTAGTAACCGGAATGTTTTCAGAACTCATTGTTTTTCTACACTTCAAGGCATCAAGTTCTTCAATTACATCAGCAAGACTAAGATGATTGAGATTTTTTTTCTTCTTGATGATAGCCACGTCCATATCCCACGATTTCGGAAGTGAATTCAATAGCTTTTTGTTTATCTCAGATTTAGACAAGAAGATCCCAGCTATATTCATCTCAGTAGTGAGTGTGGTAAATCGCTGCAACTGAGTATCGAGGGTTTCTCTAGGGATATAATAAAAAATGTTGAAATTTTGTCTTAACATATCCTAACGACTATCTTTCATGTTTTCAACTCCCTTATAGACCTTAAAATCAATTAAAAAAACACAACTAGAAGCTAAAATAAAACTTAAATGACAAATTAAAATAAAAAAATTCCCTTTGATGATAAACCTCAAAAGTCAACCTTAAAAGTCAAATTTAAAAAGTTAAACTCAAAAGTCAAAATTGAAAAGTCAAACCGAAAAGCTAAATTTGAAAATTTAAACGTTAAACGAAAAAGTCAAAGTTTAAAGTCAAAGGTCAAACCTGAAAGTCAAAGTTAAAATTTTAAATAAAAGTCAAAATTTAAAAACTAATTTTTTTTAATATTTTATTTTATTTTTTTTATATATAATTTTTTTATTATTGGAAATGAGGTTTTACAAATAAAAGAAATTGATTTTGGGGGTTAAAAGTGATAATTTTTGAAATTTAGATGCGAAAACGAGAGGTTTTGAATGGAAAAACGGAAGGAAAGAAGCATGTGCCAATGTAGATCAACTGGTAAGGCGTTTGTCTTCTATGGAGGAGACCCGGGTTTGAATCCCTGCACCCCCGCCCCTTTCCGATTTTTTATGAAGGTGCTGATGCGAGCTGCTGCTTAGGCGGCCACTGAGCCGAGCCGCAAATTCCGAGCCGTATACTCCCAACCGAGCCACAAACCTCCGGCGACCGTGAACTGTTTCCGGCAGTAAGCTCCGGCCGTAAACCCTTCAAAAATTACGTGAAAAACAACGTTTTTCACCTCTTTTTGCTCCAAAACTCGATCAAAAACCCGTTTTTATGAAAAACGTGAAGAACAAACCCCCCTTATTTTTCAGATATCTATCCAAAAATGCAAGAATATTTCGAAGATAAGATCAAATTATGCCCCAAATCTGACAAAATTGACTGATACAACTTGGCTCTGATACCAATTGTAAGTCCCTAATTTGTCTGTGTATCAATCAGATCCGTTTGATGGTGCGGAATCCCAATCAAACGGATGATTTCAGATCAAATAGAAGAGAAGGAGAAGAAGAATAATATGAATCTTCGTATCAATTGATTAGAATTAAAGTTCCAGATACAAAAGATTCACACACACAAAATGCTCTCTAGTTTCTCTCTTCTCTCGTTCATCAACCTCTAGGGTTCATCAATTTGTTCCTCACACCCTAACACCAATATTTATACTTGGGAGTATGGGCTAACTGAACTTGGGCCGTAAATGTGTTTACGGCCATAAAGTCAACCGTAAACTCCAAAAATATTACAGAAAAATACATTTGCCCAGAAAAGCAAAGTATAAACCATATTTTGACCCAACAATTTCTCTCTCTCTTTCTCTCTCTCTCTCTCTCTCTATATATATATATATATATATATATATATATATATATATATATATATAGATAACCAACTTTTACCTCACCCCGTCAATCCTCTCAACGAAACTATCCATACCCCTGGACCTTAAATTTTAACTCTTACTCCCAGATCTAATCCATATTCTCGAGTCCATGATTGTGCCCATTCCGTACTCCCGGATAAGGGACAATTGGTCTATGACTAAATCCATACTCCCTGACTAATGACAGATTCTATGTCCTGTCCATACTCCCGGACTAAGGACAACTGACTATGTCTTAATCCATACTCCCAGATCAATGACAACTGACTAAGTCTTAATTCGTACTCCCAGATTAATGACAATTAACTAAGTCTAATCCATACTCTCAAAATAGGGACGAATAACCATGTCTAATCCATGCTTCCGGATCAATGACACATCTCAAATTTCTATTCTCCGTATATATCTCGCTCGTACTCATAAAGAGATACTACTCCATAACCATTATAACAAACCTTAAGTTTACTCTTTAACTTGATATTATCATAAACAATCAGGTGTGTTCTTTAACACATAATTCAAACATCATCAAATAACTCACACAAAACATATATTTAATACATTCAAACAATACTTGTATTAAAACCATGTTCATGAAAGGGAATATGCACTCACTTGATAAGACGATTATTAGACAACACTACGGCTCTTAAAGTAGTATTCTTGGGTGAATCGGGGATATCTTCACACACCAGGCTTTCGCAGGCAGAGCTTCGGCTCGAAACTCTTTTCTCCTCGAGATCTTCGGGGCTTCGGGACTCGCTTTGAGTGTCGGGATGATATCGGGGCTTTGGGGGTATAACTTGCATGTAAATCGAGAGAATAAGGAGTGAAGGAAAGAAAAGTAGCAACAAAACCCGAAGGTCTTGCACTCAATTTATAGGGCTGGGTCTGACCCCGAACGCAGCGCGTTCCTTGGACGAACGCAATGCGTTTGTAACGCCCCGTTTTTGGTATGTATTTGATATACTTTAATATCAACTGTATTAGTGACTCGACGAGTGGCAGCCCTAACTCGTTGAGTAGAAGCGAGGTTGGGACGCGGGTTTAAGTAATCTACTCGCCGAGTCCGCGCTTGGAATCGATGAGTAGGCCAGTCTGGATGAAACCCTAATTAAAGGGTTGGCACCCTATTTAAATAACATTATAAGCTTCAGGTCCAACCTCCATCACCTCCAGAGCGTTACTTTCAAAACCTTAATTTTTGTTTGGCAAACTTGAGCTTTCTTAGTGACTTGGAGGGTTTTTGGTGCATTGTGTATCTAGTAGAAGAGTTGGAAGGAAGAAGGATTAGATCCAAGAGCAACATCAGTTTCTCTTCACTTTCAGGTAATCAAGCTCAAAACTTGACTTCTGGTTTTATAGATTTTCTCCTTTTCCCCTTTATGGAGTTTTGGGGGTCAATAAGCTTGATCCTTAAGACTTTGACGTCCCAAGTCGATTCACCTTCAGATCTAGACTCTAGAACCGAGTTCATGGCATAAAGATTCAAGCCTTATGGCCATATTAGCCCATGCACCTCTTTAGAAATCGGTCTTAGAAGCCCAGATCTACATTTTGAATGAGAGTTGTACGCCAGAAATCGAGTTATAGACTTGGACAATAGGTGATTCTCCGAGTTGTTCTTGGAACTCGGTGAGTCCGGGGCTTCAGTCCCCAATTTGTTGTGGTTCAAAGGAACCCAGCTGAGTGATAGCAAGGATTTTAACAGGTCCAGAGGAGTGATTCGATGTTTTAAGACATAGCCATGATCTGGAAACCATGGGACTCGATGAGTGTTAGAACACACTCGGTGAGTCCAAGGCAATCTCCTTAGCCACATGAACAGACTCGAAGAGTTGTTCATACAACTCGGTGAGTCATAGTCTAGATGTGTTCATATGATGAAGGAGGACTCGATGAGTTGTTCATACAACTCGGCAAGTCAGATGAAGGTTGACTAAATGTCATTATAGAATGGGAACTCATCGAGTCTTTTCTAAACTCGATGAGTAGAGTCAGATAGAAGGATAAAAGAAAGGATAGGGACTCGACGAGTTGTCGGCCCAACTCGATGAGTCAGGTCAACTGGAAGATGACTTTCACCAGGGGTAAAATGGTCATTTTACCCTAAGATTAGTTATCAGTGTTTGATTAAGTGTCTTTATGGGAATTGTAGTCGGGGAGTTACCGGATCAGCAGTCAGACAGTTCCCGATCAACATTTCAACAGTCAGCCTTACGATGTGAGTTTCCTTCCAGTAGGAACGGGTCTATGACCACAATGCCGACCCGGTTAGATGATAGTAGTTTCGGACTTCGGTCCGATGCCGGGCGGGGCCCGATGCAGTAGTATGTATGCTTGATGTCTTTGTGATTTATGCATGTTGTGATATGTGTTATATGATCCGGACTTCGGTCCGATATCGGGCAAGCCCGATGCAGTATGTGATTATGCTATATGTTCATGTTATGTTATGTTCAGTTTATTCTGGACTTCGGTCTGATGTCGGGGCGGGGCCCAAGTTATTCCGAACTCTGGTCCGATACCGGGCGGGGCCCGATGTAGTGGGTGGGGCCCAGATTATGCTGGACTTCAATCCGATGTCGGGCGGGGCCTGATGCAGTGGGCAAGGCCCAGTATGTGTTATTTGTGTTATTGTATGGTATGTGGTAGTTTGGGGGAGCTCACTAAGCTTTGTGTTTACAATTTTCAGTTTTGGTTACAAGTACTTCCACTAGCAAAGGGAAGGGCTCGGGTTGATCGCATGGCACACACCATAGTTACAGTCTGGGAGTTCACTCTGATGATTGATATGAGATTTTGATTTGAGATAGATACTATGATGTTTTTTGATACATGATTATGATTTTACTTATGATTTTGGATGGTTGATGGTTTTATTAATGTTTTAAAAACGAAATTTTTGGGTTGTATTTTTGGGATGTTTCAAGTTGGTATCAGAGCCTTGGTTTGAGGGATTCGGGCACGCTTTCGGGTGTGTCTGAACTCAAACTAAGGAAATGGTATAAGGTTTTCAAAAAGGAAATAATTTTTGAAAATAATTTTTGAAAAAGAAACTTAAAAAGAGAAAAGATTTTGAATAAGAGAAAAGGGTGTGGTGCATGCAATCAGCCGAGCTCAAGTAAGTACTCCTAATCTACCCATACAAGTTTATGTATGATTATCAATTTTAATAGAACAACATGCTAGATTAGGGCTAAGGATCTAGGAGGATGCCTTATGTGCCTGCTATATGTGTTTCAGCTTTATGAGAATTGCATGCTAGTACAGATTAGTCAGGAGGATAGCCTGAGTAGTATATGCTTGATTATGTGTGCTCGATGTCTGAATGCTGCTTGCTTTGTGATTTTAGGAGTTCTAGTTGTCTTTCACTAGCTAGTAAACAAATATGTTAAGTTACATATTGCAAGGACTAAATAGTTCCAGAAGGTTAGGTCTAGCCCAATTTCGCAGCTCTTGTTTGAGTCCAAACATTGTAGGGTAGGTTCTCTCATTCGAAGAATTCTCTAGTCTGAGTGATATGTAATAGTATTTGCGAGCTAGTTAGGGGAAGAAAGCAGGGACTTCTTATGCAGCAGATGGCGGAGAGTGGGTTGGTGATTACCCTAGGGCAAGCCTAGGAAGAGCGTAGCAGAGATTAGTAGCAGCAGAAAAGACTTTGTGGAGTCAAGGCAGTTCTTGAGGAAAGTACGGATAGATGTGGAAGGTAGTATAGGCGTGTACTATTGAAAGCAGAGGATCCGTACTCGAATCGAGGAAGGCTGATACAAGACCAGGAAACTTGATGTAGATGTGATCCCTCTAGTTATATCAGTGTTTCTGACGATTGTCATTGTGTGTTTCAGAATGGTGGTTTTACGCCCTAGACCAGTAGTCGGAAGTTCAGGTGCCGGAGAGGGATCAGGTTCAGGCTCGGGAGCCGAGCATTTGGACGAGCAGACCAGAGAGTTCATCTCTTCATAGGTCACGCATAGCATACTCAAGCAGACTCCTGTGATCTTTGGATCGGTCAAGTAGGGTATCCTAGAGCTTCTGGATGAGAAGTTGGGCGCGTTCCGTACTGAGTTAGCGGCCATGATGGGATCACGCACATTGATGTTCAGGGAGTTCAGAGCTTGTGGAGCTCCCGACTACCATGGGGCTCGGGACACCATTGCGAGTATCGGGTGGTTGGCAGATGTTGCCAACGCATTCCGCACCAGCAGATTTCCCAATGGGGACAAGGTCAGATTAGCGTCCTGTATTCTGAAGGACAAGGCTCCAGATTGGTGGGAGGAGGCGGGAGAGCTATTGGAGATGACACTGTGTTGGATGATATGACCTGGAGTGCTTTCATGACCAGGTTCAGAGCCGAGTTCGCACCTGTTATTGAGGTGCAGCAGGTTGCTAGGGAGTTTCAGGACCTCTAGCAGACGACAAAGACTGTGGCGGAGATTACCGCCAAGTTCAGGGATAGGGCCCTCCTCGTTCCGCGGTATGTGGCAGACGAGGAGATGAAGAAGGCCCGATATCATGAGATGTTGCAGAGTGATATCCACCAGTTTGTAAGCCGCTCCAGCTGCAAGACGCTGGAGGACATGATTGCGAGGGCTCGTGAGAGGGAGATTGATCTAAAGATGGAGAGGAAGAGGAAGCCAGAGGTGACGTATGGTGTAGCAGGTTCGGGCAAAAAGCCTAAGGTGTCCAATCATAGGTCTAGGGGACAGCAGAGCTGCAGTGGATATGGCAAGTGTGGCAGGATGCACGATGGGGTGTGCAAAGTATGGAATTTCGGCTGCTTCAAGTGCGGTCGGACTGGGCATATGAGTAGGGATTGTACAGCTACTACCACTACCACCACAACATCTGATCTGATTTGCTTCCATTGCAATCAGAGGGAACATAAGAAGTCCCAGTGTCCGAGTTTAGCACCTGCAGGACAGGTGGTGGTACGCGCTCCTACCACATTGAGGATTTCATACGACCGACAGGGTCGTGTTGAGGCGCCGGTGGTGAAGAGTAGAGATTTCCAGTTGACAACAGAGGAGGCGCGAGCCACTCCTGATGTGGTTGCTGGTACATCTTTTCTCCATTTCCTCTCTATTACTCTTGATTATTACTCGTGTTTATGTGTTGTTTATAGGGTCGTTCCTAGTGAACGACATTTCAGCCATGGTATTGTTTGATTCGGGGGCTAGCCGATCGTTTGTGTCGCTTGCACTTAGCAAGCGATTTAGCAGAACTCCGGGGGAGCTGGAT
The DNA here is from genome assembly GCF_051521515.1 of Lactuca serriola. Taxonomy (NCBI): domain Eukaryota; kingdom Viridiplantae; phylum Streptophyta; class Magnoliopsida; order Asterales; family Asteraceae; genus Lactuca; species Lactuca serriola. The sequence continues at coordinate 25,861,381 of NC_136415.1, read as the reverse complement.
TGTCCACTCGAAGTTGAGATATCAGATGATAGGACCGTCAAGGCCGTGAGAGTTCATAGTGGATGTACACTGCGGTTATTTGATGAGCAGTTCCCAGTTGACTTGGTTCCTATTCCCCTGCGAGGGAATAAGGTTATAGTAGGTATGGATTGGCTGAGTTCCAATGGAGCAGTGATTGATTGTGAGCTACAGTTGGTGAGGGTTCGCACTCCTAGTGGGGGAGAGTTAGTGATTCAGGGCGAGAGGCCACAGCGCGAACCGATATTACGAGAATACCCGGACGTATTCCCAGAGGATTTTCCTGAGACACCTTCGGAGAGACAGGTTGAGTTTCAGATTGACCTGGTCCCCGGTGCGGCTCCGATAGCCAAGGCACCATATCGGTTGGCTCCTCCCGAGATGCAAGAGTTATCTACGCAGCTGCAAGAGCTGTTAGACAAGGGTTTTATCAGGCCGAGCAGTTCACCATGGGGAGCCCCGATCCTGTTTGTGAAGAAGAAGGACGGGTCGCACCATATGTGCGTAGACTACTGGGAGCTGAACAAGGTGACGGTGAAGAACCGTTACCCACTCCTGAGGATAGATGATTTGTTCGACCAGCTTCAGGGAGCATCTTGGTTCTCCAAGATTGATCTACGGTCCGGATACCACCATATGCGGGTCAGAGATGATGATGTGCAGAAGACTGCTTTTAGGACCCGCTATCGTCACTATGAGTTTGTGGTGATGCCGTTTGGGCTCACCATTGCTCCAGCCGTGTTCATGGACCTCATGAACCGCGTGTGCAGGCCGATGATGGATCGGTCTATGATAGTATTCATTGATGATATCTTGGTTTATTCCAAGACGAAGGAGCATCATGAGGAACATCTGAGAGAGGTGCTTGAGACCTTGAGGAGGGAGAGACTTTTCGCAAAGTTCTCCAAATGCGAGTTCTGGTTGCACGAGATGCAGTTTTTGGGTCACCTCGTCAACCAGAAGGGTATATTAGTCGATCTGGCCAAGATAGAGGCCGTGATGCAGTGGGAGGTTCCGTGGACTCCATCAGAGATTCGGAGCTTCCTGGGATTGGCAGGGTACTATAGGAGGTTCATCCAGGATTTCTCCAAGATAGCAGTACCCTTGACCCGGCTGACCAAGAAGTCGATGGTGTTTCGCTGGGGTCCTGAGCAGCAGACAGCCTTTGAGACGCTCAAGCAGCGGTTGTGCGAGGCACCGATTCTTACCCTGCCAGAGGGAGTAGATGACTTTGTAGTCTACTGTGATGCTTCGATCATACGTGTGGGAGCAGTGTTGATGCAACGGGGGCATGTGATAGTGTATGCCTCAACACCGTTGAAGCCTCACGAGGCTCACTGCCCGACGTATGATTTGGAGTTGGGCGCTGTTGTGTTTGCCCTCAAGGTTTGGCGGCATTACCTCTATGGTGTCCGATGTACTATTTACACAGACCACAAGAGTTTGAGGTACCTCATGGATCAGCCGAATTTGAACATGCGGCAGCGTCGGTGGTTAGACGTGGTAAAGGATTACGATTGTGAGATCCTCTACCACCCGGGTAAGGCCAACATAGTGGCCGACGCCTTGAGCCGCAAGGCAGTAGCGGCTCCGATTCGAGATATCTGCTTGAGGATGATAGTGATTACTCCACTGCTAGAGAAGATTAAGGAAGCGCAGGTTGAGGGCCTGAAGGACGAGCTCCATAAGTGCGAACGGATAGTGGGCCGAGTGGCTTCGTTTGATTACAACAGTTGGGGATTGTTGACCCTGCATGGGAGGGTCTGGGTACCGTACTAGGGTGGAGTATGACAGGTGTTGATGGATGAGGCCCACAAGTCTCGGTTCTCCATTCACCCATGGGCGAGAAGATGTACAGAGATCTTCGACCCGATTACTGGTGGCCCTGCATGAAGCGGGACGTAGCTTGGTATGTGGAGAGATGCCTTATCTGCAGGAAGGTCAAGGCAGAGCACCAGAGGCCCCACGGCAAGATGCAGCCGCTCGACATTCCCGTGTGGAAATGGGAGGATATCACCATGGATTTCATTACCAAGCTTCCCAGGACCGCACGTGGGGTAGATTCGATTTGGTTCATCATGGATCGGTTGACCAAGAGTGCGCAGTTCATACCGATACAGGAGAGCATCTCAGCCAAGAAACTGGCTGAGATTTATGTGTTAGAGGTGGTAGCACGTCATGGAGTGCCTGTCTCAGTAGTATCAGACAGAGACGTCCGTTTTACTTCCAGGTTTTGGAAGCGGTTTCACGACAAGATGGGTACTCATCTCCATTTCAGCACCGCTTTCCATCCTCAGACGGACGGACAGAGCGAGAGGATGATCCAGACTCTCGAGGACATGCTTCGGGCATATGTGCTAGATTTTGGGGGTAGATGGGATACGTATCTTCCGTTAGCAGAATTCTCGTATAACAACAACTATCACTCCAATATAGACCAGCCTCCCTTCGGGATTCTCTATGGGAGGAAGTGTAGGACCCCAATCTGTTAGGGAGAGGTCGGTCACGGAGCAAATTCAACAAGTCTGGAGCAGACTCCAAACTGCTCAGGGCCGTCGGAAGAGTTACACCGACAAGTGGCGTTCGGACTTGGAGTTTCAGGTGGACGATATGGTCCTCCTGAAAGTGTCGCCCTGGAAGGGTGTTATCAGATTTCAAAAGTGGGGCAAGCTGGGACCCAGAGTCATTGGTCCCTTTAGGGTTTCGGACCGGGTGGGTCGGGTTGCGTATCGGTTAGATCTTCCGGCAGAGCATAGCCAGATCCACAACATTTTCCACGTTTCTTAGCTGCGGAAGTGCTTTGTGGATGAGTCAGCAGTTGTACCATTGGAGGATATTCAGTTTGATGGCAAATTGAATTACATCGATAGACCCGTTGCGATCGTGGATCGGAACACGAAGACCTTGAGGAACAAGGTGGTTCAGCTAGTAAAGGTGCAGTGGCAACATCGCAAGGGCTCAGAGTGGACGTGGGAGCCCGAGGAGGAGCTGAGTGAGCACTACCCATAGTTGTTTCTAGAGACAACAGGCTTCGAGGACGAAGTCTAAGATAAGTCGTGGGGAATTGTAACGCCCCGTTTTTGTATGTATTTGATCTACTTTTATATCAACTGTATTTGTGACTCGACGAGTGGCAGCCCTAACTCGTCGAGTAGATGCGAGGTTGGGACGCGGGTTTAAGTAATCTACTCGCCGAGTCCGCGCTTGGACTCGACGACTAGGCCAGTCTGGATGAAACCCTAATTAAAGGGTTTACACCCTATTTAAACAACATTATGAGCTTCAGGTCCAGCCTCCATCACCTCCAGAGCATTACTTTCAAAACCCTAATTTTCTTTTGGCAAACTTGAGCTTTCTTAGTGACTTGGAGGGTTTTTTGGTGCATTGTGTATCTAGTAGAAGAGTTGGAAGGAAGAAGGATCAAGGGAGAAGGACTAGATCCAGGAGTACCATCAGTTTCTCTTCACTTTCAGGTAATCAAGCTCAAAACTTGACTTATGGTTTTATAGATTTTCTACTTTGCCCCTTTATGGACTTTTGGGGGTTAATAAGCTTGATCCTTAAGACTTGGACGTCCCAAGTCGATTCACCTTCAGATTAAGACTCTAGAACCAAGTTCATGGCATAAAGATGCAAGCCTCATGGCCATATTAGCCCATGCACCTCTTTAGACCTCATTTTGGGTCCTTAAATTTATACTTCCATGCATGCATGTAAAGTTCATAACTTTACGTGCTAGATTGGTCTTAGAAGCCCAGATATACATTTTGAATGAGAGTTTTACGCCAGAAATCGAGTTATAGACTTGGACAATAGGTGACTCGGTGAGTCCGGGGCTTCAGTCCTCAATCAGTTGTGGTTCAAAGGAACCCAACTAAGTGATAGCAAGGATTTAGACAGGTCCAAAGGAGTGATTCGATGTTTTAAGACATAGCCATGATCTGGAAACCATGGGACTCGATGAGTCCAAGGCAATCTCTTTACCCACAAGAACAGACTTGACGAGTTGTTCATACAACTCGGCGAGTCATAGTTTGGACGTGTTCATATGATGAAGGAGGACTCGATGAGTGGTTCATACAACTCGATGAGTCAGATGAAGGTTGACTAGATGTCATTATAGAAGGGGAACCCGTCGAGTCTTTGCTAAGCTCGACAAGTAGAGTCAGATAGAAGGATAAAAGAAAGGATAGGGACTCGACGAGTTAGTGGCCCAACTCGGCGAGTCAGGTCAACTGGAAGATGACTTTGACCAGGGGTAAAATGGTCATTTTACCCTAAGATTAGTTATTAATGTTTGATTAAGTGTCTTTATGGGAATTGTAGCCGGGGAGTTACCGGAGCAGCAGTCAGACAGTTCCCGATCAGCATTTCAGCAGTCAGCCTTACGAGGTGAGTTTCCTTCCAGTAGGAACGGGTCTACGACCACAATGCCGACCCATTTAGATGATAGTAGTTTCGGACTTCGGTCCGATGCCGGGCAGGGCCCGATGCAGTAATATGTATGCTTGATGTCTTCTTGATTCATGCATGTTGTGATATGTGTTATATGATCCGGACTTCGGTCCAATGTCGGGCAAGCCCGATGCAGTATGTGATTACGCTATATGTTCATCTTATGTTATGTTCAGTTTATTCCGGACTTCTTTCTGATGCCGGGTGGGGACCGATGCAGTGGGCGGGGCCCAAGTTATTCCTGACTTCGGTCCGGTGCCAGGCGGGGCCCAGATTATGCCGGACTTCGGTCTGATGCCAGGCGGGGCCCGATGCAGTGGGTAAGGCCCAATCCGAGGATTGGCATTTTCAGGCCGACCAATACTTTGCATTCTACATAATTGAGCCACCGGAACGGCTCACCATGGTTACCTTCTTCTTGACCGGCGATACCTTGAGCTGGTATAAATATTTGTTCAATAATGACCTCCTGACCATGTGGGATGCATTCACACGAGCGCTTGACACTCGATTTGTCCCTTCCACGTATGACAACCACTAGGCCACTTTATTTAAGCTTCGTCAAACATCCACAGTGACAACTTATCAGACCGAATTTGAGCGATTATGCAATTGCATCACAGGCCTGCCACCCGAAGCACTACTTAATTGTTTCTTGTCTGGCCTCCGTACCGACATCAGTCAAGAGCTTGCAATACTCCAACCATCAGACATCATGCCAGAAATTGGTCTGGCCAAATTGATCAAAGATAAACAGGGTGATTCCCGTCTCCAAACCCGCTACACCATTCTATTCCGCTTAGCACCATCCAAAACTACTCAGCCCAACACAACAGTCACCACATCGTCCACCTCACCGGGTCTTTTACCCACCCCCACCAAAATCAACCCTGCTCTCGCATACACCCGATTATCCGCTGAAGCTCTTCAACAACGGAAGGACACTGACTTTCGTTTTTATTGCCCAGGAAAATACCACCCGGGACACAAATGCAACCCCCCGAATGAACTGCTTGCCCAACAGTTCCTGCAGCTATGACGACAGTTCCTGCATCCCGGGTAGCGCCAACCGGTACGGAGCCTTGTTGATAGGAGCCGCACCCGACACCAGGTCGATCTAGAACTCGACCTGCCTCTCCGGAGGTATCCTTGGCAACTCCTCCGGGAACACGTCAACAAACTCTCTAACCACTGGAACTTCTGAAACTGGAGTCTGATCTCTGACCCACGTATCCATCACATACAACAGGTAACCCGCACACCCGTACTGAATATACTATTGAGCCCTGGAAGCTGAACAAAACCCTAATCCCACTCTGGTGCCCTTGCCATATACAATCAGTTCTTCCCTACTTGGGGTTTGAACTACGACCCGCTGGCCCTCACAATCTATCATGGCACCAAATCAACTAAGCCAATCCATCCCCACGATCACGCACACTTCCCCCATGGGAATCGGTATCAAATCTATCGGAAAGTACACTCCGAAGATCTCCAACTCGCATCCTCGGTAGACTGTAGAAGCAGAAACTTCATGTTCGTTGGCTATAGACACTCACAACAGACACTCTACCTCGCCTACTAGCACACTGCACTCCCTACTAAAAGTCTGAGATACGAAAGACCGACTCGCCCCCGAGTCAAATAAAATCAATGCAGGAAAAGAGTTCACTAAGAACGTACCTAATCACAAGTACAACGGATAATCTTAAAGCATATATAATAAATGAGATAAAGGATAGAAACACACCAACAACCACTTCCGCTACTACCCTGGCCTCCTCTGCTGTAAGCTGGAAGGCACGCCCCTAAGCCTTCGGAGGCTCTGCCTTAACTCGCCTCCCATCATAAATCCTCAATGTAGCCAGCGCGGGAACCTGTGCCAGCTTAGCGACAAGCAGCGGGCAGGTGGCCTTCAAGTGGCCATCCTGATCACAGTGATAACATATCCTCATACTCGGAACCGGGGAGGACTGGCGACAATCATTCACATAAATCCCCCCTTGCCACACATGTGTCACCCACTACCAGCTCGACAAACCCCAAAATGACCCTTGCCGCACTTTCCACAAGTGCAGCTCTGCTAACCCCCAGTCCTAGAATCAGTGGTCTTAGACCGCTTAGGTGTCGGCTGCGACTGTGTCGGGGCCTACCGCTGCTCCCTCAACTACAACTCAATCTCTAACTCACGCTGCTTACTCACCTCCTACAACTCTATAAGAGTATCACATCGTTGGGTAGACACAAACTGGCGGATGTCAGTCTTGAACATGCTCAGATAACAGGTCATCTGAGCCTGCTCGGAATCAAAATTTGGGCAAAACATCGCCCTCTCTGTGAACATGCGGGTGATCTCCATCACCGACTCCCCATCCTGTCTCAAACTCAAAAACTCTTGTGACAACCGTTCCCGCTCAACCCGTGGAATGTATCGGGCGCGGAACATATCCCTGAACTGCTCCCAAGTAACAACAGCTCTCTGCTCATCAGTGTCTGACCCAGTCAACAATCTCCACCATTCCTTGGCTCCAGACCTTTGCAGGTTCAGAGCACACCTGACCTTCTGGTCAGTAGGACACAAGCAAGTAAAGAAACACCCATCCACATCTGAAACCCACCTCATAGCCTTGATGGGGTCCTGAGTCCCATATAATTTAGGGGGCATCGTGTTATCAAACTCCATGTACTGGAAGCCCTGAATGGCTCCTACTCCTACCCCTGCCGCTGTTACAGCCGATGTAGCTGCAGCGGCAGCCGTCTCTGCAAGGGTTGCATATCGCTCGTCTAAGTACTCGACCATGGCGGTCTTAATAGACCCAAACATCTCCCGTAGCTGTGCCTGGAACAAAGTGGCAACCTCATCATGTAGGATATCTTGAATTCTGGCGTCTAACTCATATGTCCCCATCTGCACCACAGGCTCGGGTGTTGCTGGCTCCTCCTGGCCTCCGTCTCCTGATCTTGATCCTGAACCGGATCCAGTCACAAAGCGTCTCGTCATCACCATTCTGAAACATACCAAAAGATATCAGATAACCCACATAAATAACTGGGAACCAACTCCCGACTAAACCCTAGGGGTTGTGACTTCCTTGCTACGCGTATGGGTCATGTGCTTTTAGTAGTATGGGCCCATACTACCTTCCAAACCTACCCATATTTGTCTCAAGTATCACCACAACACCCTAACAATACACATGCACCTAGTGGTCGCTCAACCTCACCCCTAGAGGAAGGCTAATTGTCTCCCAGCTGACCTACCTGCCTCACACAACCCACTCATCCATGAAACTTCCACCAAACCTGCAGCACTAGCGTATGCTAGCCATGCATAAGGCCAAATCAAGCATTCTCAGGCTATAAGATCTTAATTATGTACAATCGTGATACATACACCAGTAACTACAGTAATGATGTCAATCTCATATAAGGAAACCCTAGGCTAGCTGGCATCATGTAATCAGGCAATTCTATCATGCAATTCCTAAAGATCCCTAGCCTAATACTAGCATGTTGTTCTAACATATCACAATATCAAATAATCGTATGGTATTTTGGGCTCTAATTACTGGCTCCAGCTGATCGTACACCCTGCATCCCCCTTTACTTATTTTGATAACCATTTGAAAATCATTTTAAAAATCTTTTCCTTGGTTTGAGACTAGAGTCACACGAGTGCTCCTCCAATTCACTCAAACCAAGGCTTTGATACCAACTTGTAACACCCATAAAATTCAAAACAGTTTAAAAATTTGCAAAATGTTTAAAACCAATGGTTATTACAAATTTGTTTTCAAAATAGTCTATATCAGAGTTTTCCCAGAAACATAAACAAAACATGAGGAGTTGTACGATCACGCCTTCGCATTGTCGCGATCCCCTGGTGTACCTGAAACAATAAACTAAAATTGTAAGCCCGCTAGCTTAGTGAGTTCCCTCAAAATACCGATACACTACACATAACATATACAAATAACAACATATACTGGGTCCACAACTTTACATACTGGATTACCCCCTCGGCCCACAGTATGAGTCTGGATTGCCTTTCGGGCCTACAACTCACATCTGGATTGCCACCGAGCTCACAGTACGAGTCTCCCTCAACTCGTATCTGGAATTCTCTAGGGTTTGTTGGTTACCGCACAAAGAAGTATCACCTCAACCCATCTCACATAATATGTCAACGTATAACACAACTAATGCACATACAGCTAATCACATGATACTACAGGTAGTTCTATAGATCTACCTAACTGGCATAACAACTAACGTGCAACACTAATTCATACTCAACAAGCTACCAACTGCTAGTAAATCATATCCAATGGGACGAATTTGATGACTTAGGCCCCTTAGTATAGTGAGGATAACTCACCTTGCAAGTAGTGACGAAATACTGTAAATCTCTTACTGGTGTCCAATCAGGAATCCCGAAGTATCACATAATCAATACTAAGTTAATACCCAATGTAACCTTCTTGACCAAGTTTCCACAACACTCATTAAGTCCATTATTAACCTCCTAATTGGGCCTAAACCCAAGATCCACTATCACTACCTGGCCCAAGATATCTTATTTAAAAGTCCAACAAAGGCCCAATTCCAATTAGTCCATAAACAGCCCAAACCCGAAGCCTAGTTGTCAATGGCCTAACATAGGACGTACATGGGGCGTACTCCTCTGGTACGTGGGGTGTACTCATCTAGACGTTGACCACCATCCTAATGGTTGACCCAGTAAGCAGGGCATATTGGATTTACGCTGGGCGTACTGGACAGTTTGCCAAAACCTCATTAAGTGCTTAATGGCTTAAGTTCTTAAGCCCAAACTTCAGATCCAGAGACCTAACATGCCTAGGATCCATAAAGTCATAAACTTTATCTCTTTAGACATCCATAAAGTCCTTAATGCTTGGTCTTAATCCATTAAGACCTTATTTTTCCATGCATGGGACACATTCAGCTAATGGGACCTCATTTTTATCACTCAAGGTCCCTTCAAGAGCCTGGAAGGACAACTCTTTTTGTCTAAATCACAACATGCACAACCTTATGGCTTTTGGGACAAGAAATGCTTCTAATAAAGTAAAATGATGAGATCTATGCATATATGCATAAAGTTTGGAACTTTATACCTTCTGGAGATTCTTGAGCATAAGCTAACTTCAGATCTACATGTTTGATCTTCTTCTCAAACACTTTGATGCAATACCTTCCTTTTAAAGCACTCAAGAACACACCAAATAAGCTTAAACACACAAAGTAGAGACTAGGGTTTGGGGAGGACGAATGTAATATGTGGAGGCTGAGGTAAGAGAGGTTATGGTGCTCATAATGTTGCTTATATAGGCCCCAAACCCTAAACATTAGGGTTACGTCCTAACGTTAGTACGCCCAGTGTACTAAGGCGGACCTTAGTACACTTAGCGTACTCTTATGTACGTGCATCGTACTCCCTATTGGCTTAAATTTGCAAACTTGGCCCTTAAACTTATCTTGGCTCTTCATTCTCAATCCCAAGGGCTATAATTGACAAGGTAATGATAGAAGAGGGTTCAGAAATACCTGAAAAATCCCAGGATGTTACACCGAGTAGCATCAGTACGAACTCGTAATGACCATAAAGAGTCCTAAAGGTTGTCTTCTGCACATCCTCATCCCTGACCCTCATTTGGTGGTAATTTAACCTTAAACAAGTCATCAATCCTCAGGTGTGGGTAATGGTTCTTCATCGTTAGCTTATTCAACTCCCGATAATAAATGGACATCTTGTGTGATCCGTCCTTCTTTTTCACAAACAGTATCAGTGCTCCCCATTGCATTAGTACTAGGTCTGATAAACCCCTTGTCTAGCAGCTCCTGAAGTTGAGTAGACAACTCTTGCATCTCTGACACTGCTAATCGATATGGTGCTTTGTCGGGGCCGCACCAGGAACTAAATCAATCCGGAACTCAACCTGCCTCTCAGGAGCAACTCCAGGAAAATCCTCAGGAAATACATCAGGAAATTCCCAAATGACATGCACATCACTCAAGGTCGCCATGCCCCTAACTCGAGTATCCGCCACATAAGCCAAAAACCAAGTACAACCCTGCTGAAGATATCTCATGGCCCTTGCAGCTGAACAGAGGGTCGGTCCATGCGAAGATCCCTCACCATGAATGACCATTTCTCCCCACACGTGCCTCTGCCTGGACTTGGTGGCCATCAGTAATCCTTAAAGTAGCTGGTGCAGGCAAAGACATGGCTCCTCCCGTCAGCCTCAGACAATCAACCATTTATGGCCATTATAAATGCAAGGAAAAAAATAATTTCACCTCGGGGAGGTCCATCCTCATATGACCAATTTGTCCACATCTGAAATAACTAGACCCCACTGCTCGACATGCCCCACCATACGGCTTGCCATAATGGCTTCTACCCTGTCGGCCTCTAGAGTGTGAATCAGAAGTCATGGGATTCTTATTGTGGCCCACAACTACCTATACATGCTCCAACTTGCACTTCGTTTAAAGCTCCAACTCAATTTCCCATTCCTGGGATTTCATAATCATGTCATTCAAGGTCTTGCACCCCGAAAATCTCACAAAATCTCTGATATCATCACTTAACATATCATGGTATTTCATATTCTTCATCTCCTCATCTGCAGCATACTGCGGAACCAACATAGCCCTATCACAGAACTTGGTGGTGATCTCCTCCATAGTCTCATTAATTTGGCGAAGATCCTAAAACTCCCTCGTCGACTGCTGCACCTCAATCACTAGTGCAAACTCCTGTAAGAATCTCGTAAAAAACTCCTCCTAAGTCATGGCCACTACTGCCTCAGATCCCATTGCACGACCGACCTCCTCCCACCAGTCATGGGCTCGGTCTATCATAAGGTAGGAGACAAACCCCACATTTTCCCCCTCAGGGCAGAAGCTCGTTCACTAAGCATTCTCCATGTCAGCAATCCAACAACGACTACCGATGGATTCCTTAGCCCTAAAGAACTCTGGAGCTGAGTCGGTCATCCAAGAGCTCCATAATCCCATCCTTGATGGTACCGAAAATCTTAGGGGTGGCCTCCATGATACTGTGAGTAATATCTGATGTAATAAACTCACATAGCCGCTCATCCATCGATTCGACAACAGAGTCAGAACCGGATCCAGAAGCTCCTCCTCAAGTGGTCACCATATTCAACTGAAATACAAACATAGAAATGATCAACATAAACTCGAGGGAACTTCCAACATACAAATCCCTTAGAATTTATGTGACTGCCTTTGACTCGAGTACAGATCCTGTGCTTTCAGCAGTATGGGCGCTATACTACCTTCCACACCTATTTTTACTTTCCTCAAGAACCATATTGAATCCTCTAAGTCACACCACTAAATTCATACACACCATCCTTATACTAAAAAACACCCCTATCCAACTATGGCATTTCCTAGGCACTCCTAGGAATTCTCAACTCGACCGCTCTGCAATAATGAGAATCTCAACCAACATTGGTGGTTGACTTATGCATGCAAGTTGTACACAAAATGAGATCACGTAGACTGTTGAATAATGATTCTTCCCTAAGTCCACAACCAAACAAGGAACACGGAATGAGGCTAAATCTATCATTCTAGGGCTATATGAACCTAATCGTATACAACTTTAAAAGAATAAAATTAACATTATCTGAGCTGATATCAACTCCAAGTAACACATACATCTAATCCTCCTAGGCTACAAGGCTCTGATACCAACTTGTAACATCCCAAAAACATTGATAAAATTTTACATTATAAAAATCATTAATTCCATACATTAGATGTCTCTACGTCAATCACGATACAAAATATCAAGTCAAAAGAATAAAAATAATTGTAACTGCGGAATCATGAGGGGGGATGTTGTGCCATCATGTCGGGCCCTTCCCTTTTGTACTGGAAGTACCTGAAACCAGAAACATAATCTTGTAAGAACAAAGCTTAACGAGTCCCCTGAAGTACCACATACTATATTTGTTGAAAAATGTTTTTGTATGTGACCATCGTTGAAATAAGACGAACTGCTTTTATTTTATTTGACAAATATTATCAGTTATTTTAGGTTGCGCGGATTCGTGATCAAATGGAAAATACAAAATACGTGAAAGGCGGAATATGCAAAGACGGAAAATAGCTGCATATTTGGTCGTTTGAAGACAAAACAAATTAAGGCTAAAAATTGCCAAGACTTGAAAACCTCAAGGGACTGTTATGGAAATTCAATTATCTTAATTGAATCTTCCAGTGAAATTGAGAAGCAAAAGACAAACCCACGTATCCTACTCGTACTACAACTTGCACTTCATAGCTACAACTTCAAACCAACTTAAACTCAAGTGCTTTAGATATTTGTTTTACCATGTATATGTATACGTGAGTATGTATGTGTAAGAGTGTGTGTTCATTTTTCTTTGTAATTCCCTGGAACATAAACTCTCTCAATCACCAAACAACAAACATCAAGAACATCAAGATCGACAAATTAAATGAAGAACACTATCAACCATCTTCATCAAAGGTTCTTCATCAAACTTTAAGATCATCATCTTCACCACCATCACCACCTTATATCAACCTCCAAACAACCTCAAAATAATCTCCAAACAACCTCCAAATACCCTTCTTAAACCTCCTCCAAAAACCCTTTCAAATCACCACAACCATCACCACCTTGTTGTTTTTCGACATCAGAATCTTAATGTCAGAAAACAAATAAAATGGGCACAACACAGCCAAATTACTACTAGGGAGATTTTCACCATCAATTCTTCAGAACCTTACCTACATATAGAAATTTTCGTGGACGATTTTGACCATTGGAATCCCCAGAGAGACGCGAGAGAGAATTGGCTATCTAGAGAGATTTCTATTTTCGAGTTTAGAATCTTCATGTCAGAAAACTAAAAACTAGGCACAACACAGCCAAAATTCTACTAAGGAGATTTTCACCATTAATTCTTCAGAATCTTACCTACATCTATAAATTTTCATGGACGATTTTGACCACTGGAAACCCCAGAGAGACGCGAGAGAGGATTGGCTATCCAGAGAGATTTATGTTTTCGAGTTCAGAATCTTCATGTCAGAAAACAAAAAACTGGGCACAACACAGCCAAAATTCTACTAGGGAGATTTTCACCATCAATTCTTCAGAACCTTACCTACATCTAGAAATTTTCGTGGACGATTTTGACCATGGGAAACCCCAAAGAGGTGCGAGAGAGAATTGGCTATCCAGAGAGATGTACTCCGAATATCTACATCCATCACCACCCAAAGCTCCTTCAACTCCACCATCTTTGCTGCCTTACACCACCAAAATTACAACCTTATTCCTCTTCCTAACACCCTCCAAATACCCACTCCAACCTCATCAAATCTCCTCAAAACACCCTATACCCGTATACAAATACATGACTTGTGTAGTTTGCACTGTTTTGTAAACAACCCATTTTACATGATAATGAACTTTTTATTACTTAACAAATACCGCATTGATCTTTGAAAAAATATCGACCAGTCGTTCCAAGATTCCCAATATCGACCAGTCGTTCCAAGAGTCCAAATATCGACCAGTCATTCCACGAGTCTAGTTCAGTCAATTTATTGACGAACCTACTTGATATATATTTATATATTTATATATTTTATTATAGCTTTATGTCATTTAAATATAGTCATTTATATTATTTATAGTTTTACGTCATTTAAATACAGTCATTTATATTATTATAGCTTTCAGTCATTTATAGCTTTCATATTTATACTTATTCCGCAATTATTATTCTTTATATATATCTTAAACTTATATATCTATCACACAGTAACTGGTAACCAAGCCTTTTGTTGTAGTGGTCAGATTTTTATATTTCCAACAATCGGTATCAGAGCTGATATAAAAGAATATTTTCCAACAATATTAATCAGTTGGCCCAGCCTGAGGTATATTCCAACCCAACTACAATCATAGGCGCAACCCTAGGGTATGTTTTAACCCGAACATGCAATAATTGGCTCAACCCTAGGGTTTATTTCAACCCAAACATACATCTACGGGCCCAACCCTAGGATATATTTCAACCCAATCATACATGCAAGAGTCATAAAGAGAGCTAGCATCCTACATAACACAATCCAGTGGGATGGCATTGGAGTCTTCGACCCACAAGTATAGTGTGAAGACTCACCTCAGTCGATAACCGGATAAAACTCACACTCGGGCTACTGCTACAAAAGCTCCTCTCACTAAACATACCTAAAACAACCTTAATTAGCAATTAAGGTGAAATTGCATAATTGAGGGTCCTTTTCATACTTTCTCCCTCTTTCTAGGGTAAACGACTATTTTACCCCTTAATGGCTACCACATACCCCTCATGACCCATCATCCAAAATGCCTAAAGTCAAACCAGGTCAACGAGTCAACTCACAAAAATCAAAGTCAATGGTCAAAAATCCTAATACTGAGTCTCACGTCGTCACCAGGCCTTAGTCATCTCGTTAGAGTCTACCCGATCTATTTCTAGAAACTTGTTCCTGACTTAGCCAATTCAGTTACAAATTCCTCACTGGATGAGCTCATGGCATGAGCATCACTTAGTCACGTCATGAGTATCAAAACTCAACAATAAACAGGCATTTTCAATGTCACGTCATGAGACCTTATTTCTCATGTGTGAGTATGTGTGTGTGTGTATATATATATATATATATATATATATATATATATATATATATATCCATCATATATGATAATGTGCCCATGATTTCGCACCTAAAATTTTTTCTCTCATTGAACCTATGACAATGATCATATGACTTTAGCAACACCATAACATAGAAATATAAACAATGACGAATGACTACACGACTTAGGAGCTTCCTCAATATTTTTATGTAAGTATAGGCAACTAATTCGGGGGGGGGGGGGGGGTGGAGTGCTCAAATGAGTATTTCATTCTGCTCTTGAATGTGAATGATTCATTAACACCTATGAGTTGCGAGCTCAGTAGTGTTCCACATGATCAGTGGTCGTCACCTTACTCAGTTAAGTGACTTCTCTTAGAGTGTATGATCATGTACCCAACTCTCGATCATGACCTATCTTCTCCTTTTTGTTCTCGCACTCCCTAGTATGAGACTACCCAATTTTCCACTTAAGCATACCTTAGAAATATAATAAACTCAATAATGCTAATATGAAAACTAGAAAATATCTAAACAATCCTGCAATTACATTAATCACAATCTTTGGCATATAATATTCTCAACAAGTGCAAATAAAAAGTGTTCAATACACGTATAAGCTCTTAGTGATATAAAAATCTTTTCGTATACATATATGTATAATTAAAGTGACTATGAAAGGCTAGAATAGACTGCACAAGCTAGGTCCTTGTTTATCATGTTTGTTTTCCTTTTAAACGAACTAATATACTCTAATAAATAAATAATTATTTTGTCACATGTTACATTCTCATTCATTTTTCCATGTCATATTGTCGTTATTTTAAATTAATTTTTATTTCACATGTATTTTACGTTTTTCTTATTTTATTGAATTTCACATAGTATTTAAATATAATAATAAATATATATCAGTTTCATTAATGGACTTCTTTTTTAATTTCAAAATTACTAAATTAAAGTTTCATTAGTTTCCTTTATTTATTTATCTAAATTATTTATTTAAACTTAAAAAAGGAAAAAAACACATTAATTTTAATAATTCAATATTTTTCTTATTTTTTTTTTTATAAATTCAAACTTCTCAAATGTTTACAATTTCATATTTAATTCTCTTTAAATAAACGTTTGTAATACATGAGTCTCATACCTTATATTATTAAGTTGAGTTGTCGTATAAGTTATTTATTTGTATTTATGAGTTTTATGTGATTTTGATCAGACACATTTATATTTGGCTATAATGCTTATTAAGTTATTTATTCTCCAAATAACTCTATGGAATCATGTTTCCATAATTATAACTATATATTTGGTTTTCTTATAAATCTTCTGTTTTGCGTCAACAATGATTTATTTTATAAAACCCTTATTTATAACTATTTTAACATCAAAAATTCAAAACATTTCTCATACCATTGTATATTTTTTTATGTAACATTTTTATTTCCGGTATGTAATTTAAGTATGGTTTTAATTTGAATATTCACTGCAATCTAAAATTTAGAATTATTCGCAAGGAATCACAAACATGCTTCTTATAGGTGCAACACGCTCAGACCCATGGGATGAACGACTTTTTAGGGTTTTAGGGCTATTTAAACACAATTAAGACTCTAGGGATGAATTTAATTGTTTCTGGTACTTTTAAGGATCGAGGAAAGGCAAATGCATGATTGTAAACTCTTGTTGGATCTTCAACATTTTATGATTTTGTGTTGTTCTAATACTCTGATTTGGATGATAGTCTTTTGGAACATATGATTTTATCAACTTGGTTTTATGATACTGACATTTAACTTAATTAAAAAAAATTATTGTGAAATTGGGATGTTACAAGTTGGTATTAGATCCCTATTTTGAGGGATTTGAATGATCACTCATGTGATTCCGAATTTAATTAAGGATCTAAAGATTTTCATAATTTTTTTTTGGAAAAAAATACATTTAAAAAGGAGAAAAGAATATGTGATGTGTACAGTCAATCGGAGATCAAGGAAAATGATCTCCCAAAATATTCATATATATATATATATATATATATATATATATATATATATATATATATATATATATATATATATAAGTGTGTGCTGATATGTGAATTGTTGGAAAAGCATGTTAGATGATAGGCTAAAGATCCTCATAGGAATCACATGATACTATTGCCTGGTTTTGTGATGCCTTGTAGCCTAGGAGATTTCATGCTTTGTGTTACTTGAACTTTAGATTAATACTGCTAGTTGTTAATTTTATACTTTATAGTGGTACACGATTAGGATTATATAGCCTTTGCTTGATTTAGACTTACTTTATGTTCCTTGTTTAGATGTGGGCTTAGGGTAGAATCATTTATTTGACAGTCTATATGATCTTGTATTGTGTAAGGCTTGCTTACACGAGGTGACCAGTAGTATTGATAGAAATTTCTAGAAATGCGAGAGTGTGGTTGAGGAGAATCCTAGGCTGAGTAGCTAGGAAGTTTGATTGAGTTTCTTCAGAGTTTTTGGTTGTGATTAGTACACCTAGAAGTGGTCAAATGTAGTAACTTGCTACTCTGGGATGAAATCCGAAATAAATACTGATTTGTGTGGAAGGTAGTATGGGCTTGGAGTAATAGAAGCACATGATCCATACGAGGACTAGAAAGAGTCCCAAGGCTAATAAGGAACTAGTAAGTGAGTGTGAGAGGAGTACTATGACATCCCCATTTTCACGGCTTTTTTTAAAAAAAATTCTTTATGCTTATTTAAAACATTTGTTATTGTGGAAATGGTCCCCCTAAATATACTTGACATGTTATAATATCAAAATCAAGGCATTTCGGAAGATTTTTTTTTATATTTTTAAAAGGTTGGGATGTCATAATTGTTACAAGAAACATAAGCATAAATGGAGACTTATAATGTCTCAATATACTAATGGTCTACATGTCCTTGAATCTCTCAGCAGATACACACATTATTATCCAAGTATCTTTATTTAATTGCATGTGATTCAAATAAACTAAGTGGATCACGTTGGGAAACCTGATGAGTACATAGTGTTTTCAACCCACAATAATATAGTTAAAATGTTCAGTTATATAACAATTAACACAATTAACCATCCACGTTTTCTTCTATATTTATTCTAAGATCCTCTCCCTAAGAATCATCACCTATCATCGTATTATATATTGTAAGTCCCCAATCCTCTTGTGTATCAATCAGGTCCATTTGATGGAGCGGTATCCCAATCAAATGGATGATGTCAGATCAAATAGAAGAGAAGGATAAGAAGAATAACATGAATCTCAATGTATTGATGAATAGAATGATGATCCAGATACAAGAGTTTCACACACACTAACACACACTTGTTCTTCTCTCTCTCTAGTATATGTCTCACACGTTCATCCATCTCTACTCCTCACCCCTAACACCTATACATACATACATACATATATATATATATATATATATATATATATATATATATATACATACAAGGGGAACATGAGCCGAAGAACATGGGTCGTAAATGGGTTTACGGCCGTAAACACAACCGTAAACACATATACGGCCGTAAACACCAAGTTGTTTACGGTCCAAGACACAAAAATACATTTTTCTATAAAAGTAAAGTATAAACCATATTTTTGACCCAACAATCTCCCCCTGGTTTATAACTTTCTTTTCTTAATTGACCCAACAAGCTCCCCCTAAAAAGTAGCTGACTTTTTTTGTTAATCTTCAGTTGGAGATTGGCTTCAGCGTTTATCTTCAATGAATGACTTCATCTTAAGCACTTGGGCTTTTCTTCAGAATTTCACATTGAACGCCCATTGGGTGAGGACGCTTGACGTACTGATTCTTGAAAGATGTCGCTTTCAGCTTGAGAATCTTCAGAGAGAACATCAGAGAGAACAACTCTTCTGGATCACTTTAGCAGGTACAACGATAGCAGCAAACTGATTCAGGAGGCTTCAATGCAATCCATCACATAATCTTTAATTTCTTCTTCACCTTGCTTCTGGGGTTGAAGGATTGAATGTGGAAAGAATAATCTTCATTTCTTGCTCCTTCGAATGAGAATTCTTCGATGATCACGGATGAAACTTTGGCTCAGAATTTTTCGACACAAACTCCATGAGTTTCATCTACACCTGAAATCACTTTTCAAGACAAAACAAAACTAAAAGAAAACTTAAAACAAAAACAAAATAGAAATAACACAATTTTTGGATTTTTATTTTTTTTATTTTTGTAATTTTTGTTTAATTTTTGATTTTTTTGCATTTTTCTTTGATTTTTTGATTTTTTTTTGTTTTTTTAATTATCCCCCTAATATTTAAATTAGAAGAACACTATGAACAAACTTAACAAAAACAAAAATATTTGGGATCAAAGTTGTTAGACAGCCTTAATCCACTTGTCGGTACCTCTACCTTCATGTATATGTCTGGTCGATCGCCGGTATTGTGATCCACTTAAACACGAAAATTTTGTGATAAATTTTGGACAAGCTAAGAAAGACAAGACATTTTTGATCCTATATTCTTAGATAAATTTCCTAGGGACCATTTAGCTAACGACGACCAGGGATATCATTGTCCACCTAAATTGAGCAACGAGATCTACAGACAATCAGTAAGTGTTCAATTTTAATTGTACTAGAACATGTTTCCCGCTTCCTGATATGCTCCAGCCATCAAGGACTTCCAGAATACTCCTTATACCGGGCGAGCAGACAATTATTAAGAGAGAAGATAGATTTAGAGTGCATATGTTGTACATCCAGGTCGGATCTCTTCCAATCACGCAAAGGATGAAACATATGACTAACTGAAGTTTTTAGAGGGATTGAGAAGAGAATGGTGCATATATTGTGTACCAGGTCGGATTTTGAGTCACGCAAAGGAGACATTATATGTCTAACAGATAGAAAGAATTGCATAGAGAGAAGATGCAGAGAGATAGAATTGCATATGTTATAGTCCAGGTCGGATCTTTCGACCACGCAGAGGAGGAAACACATGACTAACAGACAGAGAGAAAGAAAATAACTTTCTACAAACCTAATTTATCGGAATTCCCCAGTCACCCCATCAAACCGGAATTAAGGACAAAATTTGCACATCGAGGAAAAGTTAATCCACAATTCTAGATACAGGTTCATTTAATGTGATCGGTAGATTCTCATGTATATCTCCCTGCTCAACCTATCTGAGCGTCATATTGTCAAGCTAAACAGATCTAACTAGTTCAAGATTTTTCAAGTCTCTAGATTCCTTAAGTTCATCTATGCCTAGTCAAGTGCATTTTAAATCTTTCGTGCATACCAGCGCATCGAACACAGAGCCTAGACAATTCAGATTCAGTCCCTTACACAGATTTAGATTGCCTGTTATCACATGATTATATCACTTCCCAAAACATCTCCTGCAAGCACATTCCATTAACACCATATTTTTTATTTTCTGATTTTCTAATGTTTTTGGAATTTTTAAATTAAAATTTTCTAATTTTTGTTTTGTTTTTATTTCTACCCCTAAATTTGTGCATAGGAGAGAAACGAAAGTAATTGCGCAAATTTAAACTATCCTAAAACAAAAATTAGGTTTTAAAGCGAATAAGCTTAAGAAAAACTCAGCAGTATAGAGAAGAAAACGCAAACCGTAATTCACCGATTGAATTCGCATCCAGAAGGTCTGAGAACAGCACGCGTAATCTAAGAACAGATCCAAAAATTCTTCACATGGTTAAGCACTAACCCCATGAGTGATCCCTTCCTTTCTTCCCTTCCCGCAAAAGGACACATACTCTCAAGGAAGGTCAAAATGTTGCACAGTTGAGAGATGTCTCCTATCATGTGCCTGGAACAGCCACTATCAACAAACCGAAGTCTGATGATATGCCTTCATAGCTGCTCCAGCACAAAGCGGGATTAGTTGGTCTTTGGAACCCAGTCCATTTTAAAACTGGGTCGACCTTTGTCATCAATGCACGATACTCTCTCCCATGATATATCCTGCTTATCACAAACAGAAGATGTAAAAATATTAGAATCATTAATTGATTTGGGAGATTGAACCTTTGGTACCCATTTGTAATCAGGTTTAACCCATTTCTTGTTGGATCGGATGGGTGCCTCGGCACTTGCTTTTGATCTGGATGTCGACCGTTGAGATGACTTTGATTTTGACTTCACGGGAGCATTTCTTGGATTTGGCTTCTTGGCTGGCATTCCCTTATTGCCATTGGCATTCGGATTCATGGCCTTGTGGTTTTGATTCTTGGCCTTCTACGCGTTCCAGTCACCATTGTATGAACGTGACCATGAGGGGTTTCTTTTGAAGTATCCCCCTCTTGGTGCGTTCTGCGACCCTTGTGCATAGTAGGGAACATATGCGTGATTAGGACAATTTCTGGCAATGTGTCCAGGTGTTCCACGGTGAAAACAAGTCTTTTTCTTCACTGTGAAGTTATTTATTCCTGCCCCTGGTGGCGTATCCATGCCTTGTCTCTTGCTTTTCCCACACGCACAGTTACAACAGGCACTCTGTTGCGCTGGAATTGGAGGCTTGTATTTCTCAACGGCAGGTTTGTTAGGAGTAACAAAATTCGAAGCAACAGATTCTGAGTTCAAGGAGTCATTGGTTTGTTCAGTAGTGTTCTCCTTGTTCTCATCTTCTGCTACTTTACCTGCACATGAACTAGAAACATTAGTATTTTCAATCTGAATACCTCCTGACACAAATCCAGCTGGTTTTCCATATTGAAGATGTGCCTCCCTGGCAATTTCTTCATGTATCATAGGGATGGATGTGAAGTTATGATTGAAAGGTGGAGGAATACTATCATACCCTAGACCCTTGTTTTGATTATCTTTAAATTTTAATTGGGTTTCAAATAAGGACTCAACTGTCTGACTTGACGTAGTATAATTTTTGAAACTGACATCTGTTTTTCCACACTTAATTTTCAATGTGTCAAATTCTTCAGTTACAGCAGCAAGTTGTCTCTTAATATAGTCATAATTTTCACACTTGTTGCTATACTCTTCCTTAAGCTTCCTAAAGTCTTTGGTTTTCGCTTCTAATTCAGCCTTCAGGGGTTTCTGTCCTTTCCTAAGTTGATATCCTTCGTATTTTAGGTCCTCGACTTCCCTTTTTAGCAAACCATTATGTTCACGAAGAATTTTAATCGTATCTTCACAAGATGGAGTACATGAAACTTCATTGACTGGATGTTTGCAGAACTCATTGCTTCTCCACATTTCAAAGCATCAAGTTCTTCAATTATATCAACAATACTAAGACGACTGAGATCTTTTGTCTTCTTGATGATAGCTACGTTCATATCCCACGATTTCGGAAGTGAATTCAGTAGCTTTTTGTTTATCTCAGATTTGTTCAAGAAGATCCCAGATATATTCATCTCAGTAGTGAGAGTGGTGAATCGCTGCAGCTGAGCCTCCAGTGTTTCTCCGGGAATATAATTGAACATGTGGAAGTTTTGTCTTAACATCTCCTGACGATTCTCTTTCATGTCTTCAATTCCCTTGTTGATCTCAAAAGCCATTAAAAGCACAACTCGAAGCTAAAATAAAACTTAAACGTCAAATTTAAAAATGCAATTTTTCTCAAAAGTCAACCTTAAAAGTCAAATTAAAAAAAATCAAACTCAAAAGTCAAAATTGAAAAAGTCAAACTTAAAATTCAAACCAAAAAGTTAAATTTGAAAAATAAAAAAATAAACGAAAAAGTCAAAGGTGAAATTTGAAAGTCAAAGTCAAAATTTGAAATAAAAAGTCAAAAATAAAAACAAATTTATTATTATTATTATTATTTATATTTTTTTTATTTTGGATGGAAAAGGAATTTAAAACTAAAAGAAATTGAATTTTGGGTTAAAAATGTCAAATTTTGAAAGTTTAAACCGAGAATAACGGGTTATAATTTAAATTTCGAAGGAAAGACACAAGGATTCGGCTAGTTGAGTTGGGTAAGGCGCGGAGGTTATGAACTTGAGGTCCCGGGTTCGATTCCTGGCACCTCCAAAATTTCGTTTCAATTTTTTTTATAGATGCGAAGGAAAACTCCGATCAAAAACGCGTTTTTATGAAAAATGCAAAGAAGAAACCCCCCTTCATTTTCAGAGATCTATCCAAAAACGCAAAAATCTTTCAAAAATAAGATCAAATATGCTCCATATCTGACAAAATTGACTGATACAACCTTGCTCTGATACCAATTGTAAGTCCCCAATCTTCTTGTGTATCAATCAGGTCCGTTTAATGGAGCGGAAACCCAATCAAACGGATGATCTCACACGTTCATCCATCTCTACTCCTCACCCCTAACACCTATATATATACAAGGGGAACATGGGCCGGAGAACATGGGTCGTAAATGGGTTTACGGTCGTAAACCTGTTTACGGCCGTAAACACAACCGTAAACACGTATACGACCATAAACACCAAGTTGTTTACGGTCCAAGACACAAAAATACATTTTTCTAGAAAAGTAAAGTATAAACCATATTTTTGGTGCGGAATCTCAATCAAACGGATGATGTCTGATAAAATAGAAGAGAAGAAGAAGAAGAATATGATGAATCTATGTATGAATTGATTAGAGTGAAGATCTGGATACAAAAGATTCACACACAAAAAATGCTCTCTAGTTTCTCTCTTCTCTCGTTTATCACTCTCTACTCCTCACCCCTAACACCTATATATATATATATATATATATATATATATATATATATATATATATAAGGGAATATGGGCTTGGTGAACATGGGCCGTAAATGGGTTTACGGCCGTAAACCTGTTTACGGCCGTAAACACCAAGTTGTTTACGGTTCTAGACACAAAAATACATTTTTCTAGAAAAGTAAAGTATAAACCATATTTTTTACCCAACATATATATATTTTCATCGCTAAAGGCTTCTCCTAATACTATTCACCTATCATAGTAGTTTATATTTCCATCGCTAAGGAATTTTCCTAATGTTCATCGTGTAATCATTGCATTGAATATATGGTTTTTACATCGCATGAACTCGTACTTCATAGGTAGAGTAAATCTCACGAATACATGGTTCGTACATCGCCTGAACTCGTATATTCATCACCTATAAAATGCAAACCCGACGGTGTTCCACTGTATTGTTTAGATTAATTTGTGGTCGTCATGTATACTTTGGTAGATGACTACATCACAGTTATCGCAACTCCACTGTATTGTTTAGATTAATTTGTGGTCATCATGTATACTTTGTATAAGAAAATACTTGTATAATAAAATCGAGTAATATCATATCATATAAGTTCATCCAGCACATATGGAAGATAATTGGCGCATATAGCATTTAATTATCTAAATACTTCATATCTACGTGTAAGATGAAAGTAACTATGCACTCACTTGTTAAAGTGGATGACTGAAAAGTCGGGCAACACTTTGTTTGGGTACTTGGATTTTCCATTTGATGCGACCTAGGTTCATATAACTAATTCTTAGTCTTATATTCCTTGTGACTAATGATAGTCTAGATTCCTCACTAATACCAATGTTTACTTCAAGATCTATCAAATAAGGGGCAACCCAGTAGGATCCCAATGTCTACTTCAAGATCTATCAAGTAAGGAACAACCCGGTAGGATCATATCGGAGGTAGGCTCCATTTGGTATAGAGAGTATACTATTAGGAAATCCCACTTTAAACACCTCACTCAATCCAGCCTAAATAGCATCCCTGTAAGTAGATCAAACAATATAATGACTTGGAATTACTGATAAATATTAATTAGACGTTCATAATAATGACTATGAATATAATTAAAAGTTATACTTGAATAAAATAAGTGTAGCTTAACTTACAGATCTTTCTGATGAAAACCGGGAATTAAGTTGGCAGAACTCCGATCCGGGAGTTTTTGTTCCTCGACTATCTGATACCGCAGGGCTTCGCTAAAGGGGTTGGGAACTCGAGAAAAAAGGGAAAAAGGCTAGAGAGTATTCCACAGAGAACTGGAGTGAAGGCTGTGTAGAAAAGTGTTGAAAATCAGGGTATATATATGTTGGAAAAGCATGTGCCTTGCGCACCATGTCCCTTGCTCGTCGCGAATTTGGTCGGCTAGGATGACATGTTGATCGATGGGTGGTGCCATGTGTTGCATTTTTCTGTGGAACGTCAGAGGCGTGCCATGCCCTCTGTGTGGGCGTGCGGCTGGGCGCGAAATTTCCATTTTCTTAAATAACTCATAACATTTCCATATGATCTCCATTTTCGAAGGGTTTATATCTATGTGTAGCTATTGATGAGATCTACAAATTTCATTTCGATTTTGTCGGCTAATTTTGCCGTTATTTTTTAAGTTATATTGTTAATAGGCTTAAATTGTTAAAGTCTGTTAAAATTTATAATTTTCTCATCCAACATCCGTTCTCGATTGTCTCTATATCTACGGATAAGTATTGATGTGATCTTCAACTCTCATTTAGATTTTTTTCCTAACAATCGACCGAGTAGAATTTCGATTTATGTGTCTGCACTACTTCACTGAAACTCCAAAAAATCATAACTTCCTCTCATGAAGTCAGCTTTGGACATTCTATATGCACACTCTCGGTTTAACGATCAGTATGACTTTTTTTTAGATCACATAGGCTAAAAAGCAGTATATCAAAAGTTCACTTTCTTCAATATGTAGATCTGTACCGATTTAATCGTGAAATTTCGAAGAAGTATAACTTCTCCTTACAAATTTGAATTTCAACTTTCTTTAGATGTATGGAATCCTTGTCACGTATATTATAACTTTGTTTAATATTATTTATCCTAAATAAACTTCTATCAAAAAGTCTTTTTTAATACTTATTATATTTTAATTGACTAGCCCGAATCTGCGCGTGTTGCAACTACAACCTGATTTTTGACAATTCTCTTGTATATTTTCAGTATGGTAATGACCAGAGGACCAGGTTTGGTTTCTAGTGGCCAGGTATGAGTGATGTAAATATTAGTGAGTTGATTGTTGATCAAGTGACTATGGAGGTCAAGATGGCGATTCTAGAGTTGTTCGGGTCTATCAAGACCACACTGATAGTTATGTTTAATGAGTTTTGTGCCATTATTACTGATGTTGCCACAACTGCAGCCACTGCTGTGGGACCGCCGAGTGGGGGTTTGATGTCCTATCGGGATTTTAATAACACGAAACCTCAATAGTTTGACTGGCAGAACTTGGTCTCTAAGAACCTTTCACCTGCTGATCAGAGTGTGATGAATTGGGAGTGATTTTTTTGAGATGTTTAGAGTCAAGTATGTACCACCATTGGAGAGGGAGCAGATGCCTCAAGAGTATCTGTCGCTCAAGCAGACAACAGAGTCGGTGACTGTGATCAATAAGATGTTCACTGAGAGTGCTTTTCTTTGCCCTGCGTATTCATCCTCAGAGTAGGTGCAGATGTCCTGATACTTGAGCATACACAAGATAGATATTAGAAAGTCGTAGCAAACACTTAGTATCGAACCTTAGTTGAGATGTCGTTGCATGCCAGGAGGTGAGGGATAAAGTAGGAGACCAAAAAAAGAGAAAAAAAAGGCATACCCCAATTCAATGACAGCAAGCGACCAAGCGGTTCAATACCCTTGATTCTAGATCTGGAGGCCAGAAGGGTTATACTTGCAGCAAGTGCGAGAAGGTTCATGAAGGTTCTTTTCGGACAGTGTTCGAGTGTTTTAAGTGTGGTAAGGAGTATAATTAGGAAAAGGATTGTTCATAGATATTTTGAGCTCGTTTCCATTTTGATGTGTAAAGACCAATTGTACATCTCTTGCAGCTAGGCTAGTGTAGGCACTATCTCCCACAACATTTCAAATCACAGACAACTGCCAAGAGAGGTTCAAGGCCCCGGCTAAGGGCCGAGCCTATGATCTGATAGAAGAGGAGGCCAAGGTAGTGCATGACATTGTTTCTGGTATTGGGAGGAACAATAAAGATCGATAGATTCTATATTTATGGGATGGAATTAAAGACAAGAAACGACAATGATCAAAAGGGTGCCAAATGATTATTAATCACAACAATAGAATAGTTCTTGAGGCAGAACTATTATGTACTTGCTTCAAAAGTTGTTAAACCTAGAAGGTACATTCACGATATATATAGGCTAAATCATACAACGGTTCTGAACATGGACAAACCCATTTCAGAATCGGAATCTAAACATAAATCTGAAACAAAACATTTGACACAACATTAATTAGACTTAACAATCTCCTCCTTTATGTCAAATCAAAAGGAGATATTCACTGTTGTCTTAGCACGTCAAAAACCTCAAGCATTATCTTTAGAGGGATGCCCTGACGACCATATACCATGGAATCATATCCAACACACATTTTAAATCAGAAGCTGAGTTGGACTGGTTCGCTTTAGCCTTTGCTAGAATTTGATTCATAGCCCTTGTGGAATACAAGTGTTTTTCCCTTAAAAAGAACATGCAATTTTTCAGAACTGCACCCTCCTTCTTCTTATACATGATGCTCTAATTTTCCTTGTCAATCAGCCCCCCTTACAGATGTTGGATGTCCTTAGGTTCTTCAAATGGCTTCATTATGGGTCCTTTATTAAGAACTGAGGCAATCTCAATATCCATCTTCACAATCTCCCGGATCTAACTTTTAATCATCCTCTTCAGATGGTCGAAAATAGGCTCGTATTTAGTCACATCCTTTGTAATTATGTTAAATAACGAAATCCAATCATATGGATTCATGAAAGGCAGATCAGCCACAGTAAATTCATGAAGCACATGATTCGAACCCCAAAATCCTTTGAAGTGAATGTTAAGAAAATCTTCAGTTTTTGCAGGTAATCCGACCTTCAAACCAACGATCCTCTTTAGACTCCAAGACTCGTACTGAGGCTTCCCATATTTGAGACAGAAATTGAAGAGTTTTTGGTTGATCGCGTTGTTGGAGATTAACGTCTTTTCGATCTTCTGGAAGCATCAGAAAAGGAATGCTCAAGGGGTGATAAGAAGTCTAACTAGCATTCAACCTCATTGTTGGTGTCAAAAAAAAGTTTTTGGTTCCAACCAATATAACTCTGGAAGATTAATGGCTTCTTTCTGAATTCGTTGAAGAGTCCAAGCTGGAAACAAGGACTTCTGACTTTCCAGAATAAAAGCCGAATTTTTAACTTCAGCATCTTCACCATCAAGCTTTTGTCGGAGAGCATTCAGTTCATCAAGCTCTTTATCCCGTTTCTTTATTTCATCCTTTTCCGATTCAGTCAAATTTTCTTTAGCATCGTCTTCAGAAATTCCTTCGCCTTTATCATTTCCTAACCCAAAAGCTTTATTACCCTTCTGATCAAATTCTTCTTTCACCTTAACCTCCTCATCTCCCCTTGTTTCAAAGAAGCACCAATTCCCGAAACACCATGGATAGGGGTGCAAACGAGCCGAGCCGAGCCTGAGCCTGGCCAAGCTCAGCTCTGGCTCGTTTAAGTTCTAAAAGGCTCGAGCTCGAGCTCGGCTCGATTCGAGCTTCTTGTACTAAGCTCGGCTCGAGCTCATAAATAATTATACAAGCTTGATTCGGGCTCGGGCTCGGCTCGTTTTTTGTCTGACTTACCTAAATAAGCTTAAGCTCGGCTCGAGCTCGTTAAGAAGCTCATTTACTAACACCCTAAATTCCTAATCCGTAAATATGTTTTTATTTTAATATATGGAAAAATAAGAAATTATATTATATAAAGGCTCGTTTAGGCTCGCGAGCCTAATCGAGCTTAATGACATAGGCTCGAGTTCGAGCTCGTTTAATAAATGAGCTTAATATTAAGCTCGAGCTCCGCTCGAGCTCGTCTAAAATCGGTTTCGAGTCGAGCTTTTAGCGATCCGATCCCAAGTAGCTCACGAGTAGCTTGGCTCGTTTGCACCCCTAACCATGGATTTGATTCAACAGCGAGAACACAGGTTTGAGAGTTTCAGAGAGAGAAAGGCACATTGTACCATTGAATGGAGGAGATATGGTCTCAACGATTCTTAACAGTTGTTGATGAATTTTGGAATTGCGAGTCTTGACGGAGAGCTTCTCTTCTTATAGCCTAGCAACATTAGATTTAGCATTTTTCATTTTTTTTTTCATGCAAAAAACTTTGCCTTCTGAATTTGCTCTACTAAGGCATCCATTATCTTATTTTCTACTGCCAAGTCATTCTGTAATTTATCAAGCTTGGTGGTGATGGTTGAGTTTAGATCGACATTGTCAAGCTTGATGTCGGCTTAAATTTATGAAAGAGCTTCTTTCTCAGCTTTCAAAGAAGAACTAAAGCCTTAAATGACCTTGTTCATTTCTACTGTGTTCTTTTTCGAATAGGTCCTGAAGTCGACCATGAATTCCTTGATTTCATTTTGTAATTGCAGAACCTTTTCTACAACTTCAGTTATCTTCTTTTCCGAGGCTTCGGAAACCTTGGTGGATTCTTCAATGATTTTGACATTGTAAGAAGTGAAAATTTCTATCGTTTCTCGGTGAGTTATGAGCAAGCTTTCCCATTTTTTGAAGAGAAGGCATGAGAATACACTAAAATCGAATCAAGCTTCTTATTTAACTGCTTGAACTGTCCTTTTGTCATGGGAGCTTCGTCATCATCACTGTTGATGTGGAGATTAAAGGGCTGAAAAACGAAGTCCTTGATAGGTTCATGTTCATCTCCGAACCATATATCTTCATCCTCATTGAAAGGAGGATTGGTTGATGTCCCTAGTTTGGAAGTCACACCAACATTGGCATTTTCCCCGGCATCAGATGCGTTGATAGAGATGCCTGAAGTTTGTATGTCCTCCGAAATGGATTTGAGGATAGGGACTTATGGTAGAGTTGAGACAGTTGAGGTTGTGGGTAGAGTTGAGTCAGTAAATATGGGTGAGGATAGTGGGATGGAGATCTAAGGAAGTGAAATGCTAACTGAACTTGTTTGATGAAAAGGAGGGATGTATGAAATCAGAATTATAGTGGTGATAGATGAGGTTGTTATGGAGGATGGTGGATTGACAGGAGGTGGAGGTGGAGGAGTTTTAAGGTTCACAAATGGTTCTCTAAGAATGGATTCGAATATATTAGAAGTAGGAATGGCTGATGAAGATGGAGAGGATACCTTCTGAATCCATAAGTGAGTATTGCATCAAGGGAACATTGAAGTGAGTTAGGGCTCGTTGCACAAAAATTGACCAGAATCGAGCACCAGAAATCTCCAAGTGTCTTGTTGAAGAAATGGTGCTCTGAACAATTGAGTCCAAAGAACATACCCATAGTCAAGGTTTATCTCATAGTATAATCCATAGATCATTGTGTAAAACAACTTGCTTGCACTGTCAGACCCAGAAACCCTCTCTGATTGGCTTTTGAACAATAAGGTAAATAACCCATTCCACATTGGCGGCAAAAAGGACTTCCTAAACATAGAGAGCAGAGATATTTCGCCGGTGTACCCCATCTGGTAGAACATCTCAGTCATATAGGTTGTTGGAATCGATTCAGGGTCGACACTGACCTCTGGTGTAATGAGCCCCAGATGGTTGCGGAAGTGAGGTTTTGAAATCAAGGTTTTGTGGTTAGAAACTTGAAAGTTGATAACATCGCCTGATTTTTTGTAAATTGCAGTCACGAAGGCCTTAGAAAGATGAACTAGGGGAACTTCTTCAACCGTAGTTAACGCCTACACTAGTGGCAAGAACTTAAGACGTTCAATCATGGGCATGATTAGGGCATTGTAATGAGAGGCATCAAGGTCGATGATCATGTTCTGGTTTGTCTTAACAACCAACATGATCACTGATGCAGATTAATCAGCGAAGGAAACTTGCTCAGATGAAGCGACCATTGATGTTGTGAGAGAGATGATGAACAGTATAGAGCGAGATCAATTTTTGCTTTGAAATTCAGAGAGTTGTGTTTGAGGAGAGAGAAATTGAATTGTTTAAAAACCTTTTTATATGGTATATGATGAGTGGTCAGAGAAACCGTCGTTTCACGATCTTTTAGTGTCGAAAAAGTATCAAATAATTAAGCGCCAACTCATCAATCATGTGTCAGAGCTGTTGTAACAGACACGCTGATGTCATAGAAAATCAATAGCCGCGCCTATATTTGAAATTTTCACTTATGGGACATGGGTTTTTCGGAATCTTCACGCCCGAAATCATTAATCATCCGTCGGAATTATAACCAAGATCCAATCTTTTGAATTAAAGTGATCAATCAAAACAGTAACCCGAGTTTGTATAATCACAAGGATTTTAGTGCAAGAGTGTGCCAAAGAAAAAGAAATAAAAGCAAATTTAATATGTGGGATTTTGTGATATCAAACAATGTTGATATGACAAACTGGTTGATCCCGGGCAACAATCTCTTCCTTCTAAGTCAAGAGAGACTCTGAGGTGGTTGTGTGGTTTCCCGTTGAATTACGATCATCGGTTTGTTAAGAAACTGTGAAAGGCTTCTTTTATAAGGCTAATTGGGTGGCTTCAGCTTTAGCCAGATTCTGAAACTTAAGTCCGATGATCGAAAAGAAGTACTTATTTGACTAGTGTAGTCATAAAAACAAATAAGCTTGAGATATTCATTTAAAGTAATTGGATATAATGGAAATCTTTAAAAAAAATGGATCTTTTGGGAAGAAATGTTTTGGGTCGAGAGCATTTCATTAAGATCATTCAAAAAGAAAATGAGATTTTGAACATTCAAAGGTACAAACCAAGAGGTTTTATCCGTCAATTCATTAGGTAAATAGCTAGAACAACGATTTGTTCACCATCAATTCATCTTGGTAACAATCTAGAATAATAAACTGTTCGCCGTCAATTCATAAATGGTATTCGGATTTTTGGGTTTCACTTGAAGTCATGGTAATAACGATTTCAAGATCATAAACACAGATGTTTTTTAACCTAAAACTCAATGGTAAAACCTGAGAGTCTTAAGGGTTATGATGCAGAATAATAGATTGGGAGTAGAATGGTAAGGATTTTCACGAAAATCATGTCGACAATGATTTTGTGATCACTAACTATAGTTTTTTTAGCCCTATACTGAAACTGATTTTGTTCCAATAATCAAGGGTCTACTTGGAAGTGAGATAAGATGTGGTAGAAAGAATTTAACCGTCAATTCCTTGTTACAGACTAAAATTCAGAAATGAATTTTGATTCTCAGAAAAGAAAATATTTTTGAGACTTTTGGATTTTTCAGAACTAAAAAAAGAAAAAATATTTTTGATGTTTTTGAATTTTTGAAAAGGAAATGCAGAAACAAATAAAATATTTTTGGAATTTTGATTTACTGAAAATAACGAAAATAAACAGTAACTTCAGAACGAAAATAAAGAAATGGATAAAAGTAAAGAAAATAGCAAAAGACTTACAAAGAGAAAATGTTCTAGAATCCTAATGAACAGTAACTTCGATACCATTCCAAAGATCGGAGCAAGTCAGAAGTGAACAATGAATTCTGAACCATTCCGAAGCTCGGAACTATGTGGAATGTGAACAGTAACTTCCGAACAATGACGATTACATAGTGGATTTCGGAGCTGAATCAGCTTCAATAATTCCCAACCATTGAAGAATTCGATTAAATGATACTTCTGGTAATGCCTTCGTGAATATATCAACATAGTAAATTTGACACAACACATTAAATAACCCAACAGAGCCAACTTGTAGCAACATTTTCCTACAACCAACAATGTAGTAGGAGTTGTGTTCTTTTCAAGCTTCCTTATAACCCTTCCCCATTAATTTTTATAACATCAAACAAATACATATTTATTAGGGAAACCAGACGATACTTCAAAGAATCAAAATAGATCTGATGTCCCTTGCAAAGCTATGATGACCAATAGTTAGGAAGTAAAGTGGAAAAAAAGCAAAACCAAAAGTACACAAAGACATGGTATTTATATGATTCGATCAAGGTAACCTATGTCCACGGGTAGGAAAGGAGTGTTCTGTAATTATGAGCTCTCAAACAGAGATTAATAGTACAACCAACAAATGAGCCATTCACTCCCAGGTGCTCCATATCCCTTTTCAATAGATTTGTTCCTTTGTCACTGGATTCATTCCTTTACTAGATGATCATTTCCCTTCTAATATGATCGTTCCTTTGTGACATGCTCCATGAACCCGAAGTGCTCCATTGATTTCCAAGTGCACCATTAAACTCAAATGCTACCTACGAATGCTCCAAATGATAAATTCAAAGTTTAACAATCTCCATCTTGACTTGAACATCCTCTAAACTCCACCTTAAGCAAGAACTTTTTATCTGTTCCTGCCATCAATCCCGGAAGGGGCTTACCACCTGTGAACATCAGCCAAGTCCAAACAAAGCTTGAACTTCTCTTTTGGTAATGTCCTTGTCACCATGTCTTTCGGATTCTCCTTGGCACCAAACTTTTGAATACATAATGTCATAGAACATGATAGGTTTCTATACCTTCAAAAAAAGACTCAGAATGAGACCAACTGCCAATGATCTTCTTCTACCATATCACCTTCATGGTCTAAGTCTATCAATCCAACCAAGTTTGTATGTTGTGCATTGGCACCATACACTAGACATACAACAAGCATTCCCTTCAAGTGTCGTAAGATCCATTTGACCATTTCCCATTGAGCTTTTCCCTGATTGCCTTGAACCGCCAAAGAGGTACCAAAAAGTTTGGACTGATCACAACAAAATGATCACATGACTTTCTCAATGTGGTGAGAAATTTTTTCCCATTCTGCTCTTGTATCTCTCAGAATTTTCATCCATGTTATCTTCTTTATATCTCCTAAATCATTCTCCAGAATTCTTCAAGTTGTCTTTCTTTACATCAGCATCACATGCCACCCTGTTGTTCCTCATTTATCAAAAAAATTGTGAGGTTTATGTTTCAGTTTTCACCTTCTACATACACATTGATCATTCCCCGCAACACTTGTACTATCTCCTCTTTGGTTACACATAGCAGATTCAATGGTTACATCTCTGTTAATAATTAAGTTTTGAGTCTTTCCTTCTTCTGTACACCACAAACGATGGCTTTTCCTTCAAGATGCATATTCTAGAAATATGCACTTAATTTCCCTCGACTCTAGCTTATGATCATTCACACAAGCATAATAAGGGAATCTAAACATTCATAAAACATAACTCTTAGACGGTTTCCCAGACCACATCTCTTGAGGAGTCTTACAATCAATTGTAGTTGATGGAGATCTATTCACCAAATAGTAAGCAGTTTTGACTGCTTCTGCTAGAATTACTCCGATAAATTAGCAGATAATCACATGCCTTGAGCATGCTCCACCAGTGTTTCATTCATCTGTTCTACCACTCCTCTTTGTTGTAGTGTTAGCCGTACAATATGATGCCTCACTATACCTTTTGTTTTGCAGAAGTTGTCAACCGATGCCTTTTCATAACTTCAACCCATTTTCCGTTCTGAGGGACCTCACTTGGTTCCCTGTCATTTTTTTCCAACCATAGTCTTCCACTCCTTGAACCGCCCAAACACTTCATCTTCGGCCTTTGTCTTCAGAAAGTACACCCAAGTCTTCCTTGAGTAATCATCGATAAAAGTCACAAAGTATTGACATCCATCATGTGACTTCATAGGAGAGGGACTTCATAGATCCGATTGAACACACTCAAGGATCTCCTTGCTTAAGTGTTAAACCTAACTGGACTTCACCATGCGTTGTATCTCTTGAACACAAGCTTCAATAGATTTATCATTTCTTGGTACATCTCCACCAAACAACCCCTTCTCGCTCATATGTCCCAGA
This sequence comes from Lactuca serriola, assembly GCF_051521515.1. Lineage (NCBI taxonomy): Eukaryota > Viridiplantae > Streptophyta > Magnoliopsida > Asterales > Asteraceae > Lactuca > Lactuca serriola. Next base: position 25,826,339 of record NC_136415.1, on the reverse strand, counting down.
TTATGATGCCACAACTTTTTTTTATCATCACACTGATCCAAGGAATGGAATACAGTCATTGTTGCTCTAACCGTAGAGCCTTCCAAGATATAAATCCTATGATGATTCATCTTTCCCTTCACAACTACAAGAGCACTCTTAGATACTCTTACCCAATCACCATCTCTAGAATACTTCAATCCATCGTTAGGCAAAGTGACAAGAGAAATCATATTCTTTCGAAGCTCCAGGACAAACAAGCATTCCAGTTTCTTGACCATATTATTGTGCATCTTAATTTGCATTATGCCATTGCTCACCTAATCATCACCCATCTTGATTGTGCCATTTGACTCTTTGAAGGAGTCAAACTAGTCACGATTTTATGTCATGTGATAGGATGCTCTAGTATCCAAGACCCAAGCATCAACAGAACTAGTTGTACATACAATCAAAACTTCACCATCATCCTCTTCATCATAATTTACTTCAACCACAGCAACATTGTTATTCCTTGATTCAACACCATTATTCGTTTTCTTCAACAATGGACAATATCTTATGAAGTGACCCTTTTCCTTATAGTTATAACTGTGATGTAGGATTTAGATTTGGAACTTGACTTCCCTTTGTTACATCCACCTTTATCTGATGTTCTTCCTTTGCATGCGAACAAACCGGAACTGGAAACTTCTTCTCCAACTGAAACCTTCCTATCCAGTTCATTAGACATCAAAGAATTCATCACATCATTCATAGTGATTGTTGTCCTACCATACACCATAGTATCAACGAAATTCTTGTAAGAACTCGTCAGCAAACATAAGAGTTCAATATTTACATTTACACCTTGTAAACCTAGGATGATCTGATTGAAGTTATCTGGATGATCTGTCACTAGGGTGATTTAAAAAACCCTAAGATTATACAAACTTTGCTTCAGATACTGACTATTTGTCAAAGAATTTTTTTTGATAATTGTCACACAATTTTTCCCAAGGCCCAGATGCACTCATTTGATCCACGGCCTATCTCAGTACTTCGTCTTTCAAACTCAACATAATAGTGTTATGCACTCTTGCCAGAATATCCACATTCCTTTCAACCGCCATGGCCTTTGGCAGTTTCACTTCTCCTTCTAGTTCTGCTACACATCCTTGTTGAACCAGAAGATCATTCATCTTCACCTTCCACAAAGTGAAATCATTCAAACCATTGAACTTCTCTGAATTGAGTTTGTGTGATGCGATCTTCAATCAACAGAACACTAACCGCAACTTTGATACCACTTGTTAGGGAAACCAAACGATACTTGTCAAGAATCAAAACAAATTTGATGCCACTTGTCAATATCTGATGACCACTAGTTAGAAAGTAATGTGGAAAAAAAGAAAATCCAAAAGCACACAAAGAGAATATTTATGAGCTCTCAAACAGAGATTACAAGTACAACCAACAGATATTCAACCAACTCACTAAGGACACAAAAGGCACACTAAATGACGTAACATGCATCCCTAATTTATATTGAAGGGGTCATACCTAGAACTCTAATAGGCCAAGCCCATTGGCCCATAAATGGCGTCAACTAATCATAATCTACCATGTAGTAGCTTCTGGAATATTCATCTTTAATATGCATTGCAAGAGCATTATCAACATATATGATGGAGCATCATGATCCATAGTGGCACATCATGATGCAAGAGTGGCACATCAAGATCACCATGACACATATGTTTGGTTTTGAGCACTATAACACTCCTATGGTGCACATGCAACCCTAAATGCTTTAGATCTATGTTTTCTCTAATTATACATGCATATTTTCATTTTTTCAACTAGCATACATTTGAACAAATTAAATGAGACAACTAGTTGGATGACTTACCTCTTAGAAGGACTTGTAGTTCTTGACCCTTGAAAGCTTGAGCATCTCAAGTGTGATGCCTCTAATGGTTCATAAACACCAATATGTAAGAGGAGGCTTGGGAGAATTGGTTACTTGCACAAAATCAACTTTTCCCTTAGAAAGTATGTTGTAACCGATTTTGGCTTCTAGGGCTATGCTTTTATAGTGTTATTAAGCCAGGGTTACATTCATGTAAACCCTAATGCTCCATGACCTTCTACATTCTTATGCTCCATGGGTTTAACCTCCATGGATTATCTCATTGGTTTAGCCCATATACATAATCATGGATCATTGGCCCACACTATAAGAACCATTGATTTACATAATCAATCCCCATATATTTAATTAGTCTCTTTTGATCACAAATTAATTCTTGATCAATACTAATTAAATAATATGATATCATATTAATATATTATACTTGTAATATATTAATAAATCATAAATAACCTTATTATCAAAAGTCCAACCTATCAAGTTGCACTGGTGAATGCAACCCAAAAGGACCATGCTACAATCGGGTCAAGTACATCCCAATTATAGTTATGGGCTTAGACACCATATCCAATAGTCTCCCACTTGGATAAGTCTAATAACTATTACTGTCAATGTGACTTCAGGATCCGACTTAGCAATCGTAAGCTTTCAATACCCGATGTCGAACTCTGACCTAGTCAGTGACGAGTCCTTCAGATAAGGGATCATCTATTCCTCAATTCTCAAGATATATATGCGGACAAATACATGGAACATATTCAAACTTAATGTCCTGCAATTTGTTTCCCGATTTTCTATTCGTCTGAGATAGAACATAACTGAACACATCAATTTAGTTCTGACCGGGCCCGACACATAGTAAAAACAGAATCATCGAGGGGCCCAAGATATCACTTTTAATCCTATTAGGATAAAATGAACAAATAAACTTCGACATTATATGCTTGTACTAACTACACATCAAATCCTACACAACGAAACATTTTATAACGTCAAGTTACTGATGTGTTTTCATGCCATCAATGCACAACCAACTCGTAGTCAACAACTCATATATCTTTGTTTGAATATTATATGATATTATCGTCTCACAACTACTCGTGATAAATTCCAATGAGTAATTCAGGTGGCGTGCGTTGAATCCAATACTCAAATCTTATTTCAGGAGCACTCATGAGTGGTGTAGCATACTCTTGCTATGTCTAACACCTTAGACAATCTGCAAGCCAACTCATGACAGTCTTCTTTTGTACTTACTTCCAATGTATGATCAACTGTGGATGGTTTGAATAATTTTATTATTCTGGAAGTCAAAACATGCAATGAAACAATAGTAAATAATTGGCACAAGACAGTAACTTTACTCATAAATAAAAACCCTTTTATTCAATCATCAAATGTCAATTACAAGTTTCTATTTATCTAACCACTAAAGCTAATATCATATGTTAGCCCAATGCCCCTTGCATGCTACAAGTGCTTAACCTTAGTTAGTCCCTTTGTAAAGGGATCTGCTGGGTTGTCCTCTCACGATATCCCCTTTACCACGAGGTGCCCTTCTTCTACCTGATGTCTTATGATGTGGTATTTTCTGTCGATATTCATCGATCTACCATGATCTCTCGGTTCCTTGGTTAAGGCAACTGCCCCTTCATTATCGTAGAAAATCTTGATAGGCTCCTTTATGGATGGAATGACTCCAAGGTATCCGATGAAGTTTTTCAACCATATCACCTCCTTCGATGCTTTGCTTATTGCTATGTACTCTGATTTGCACGTTGAATCGGCTACAATCCCTTGCTTGGAACTTTTCCATGTCACTGCGCCTCCATTCAGGGTAAACACCCAGCCCGACTGAGAGCAAAAATTATCACTGTCGGTTTAAAAGTTGACGTCACTATACCTCGTCACTCTCAAGTCATCACTCCCATCGAGGATAAGGATTCAATGCTTTGTTCTCCACAGGTACTTAACAATGTTCTTAACCGCAATCCAATGAGCTTTACGAAGATTCCCTTGATATATGCTGACCATGCTAAAAGCAAAGGCCACATTAGGGCGAGTACAAGTCATAGCTTACATGATCGAGCCAACTGCGGAAACATATGGTATTCGACTCATCTCTGCTATCTCAGCCTCTGTACTCGGACTCTGAGTCTTACTAAGTTTGGTATTGCTTTGGATAGGTAAGTCAGTTTTCTTAGAGTTCTCCATGCTAAAACGCTTCAACACCTTGTCCAAGTAGGTACTTTGACTAAGTCATGTTAGTTTTACTCCTGTTTCTCAATATCCTTATCCCTAGAATATAAGCAGCTTCTCCGAGGTCCTTCATAGCGAAACACTTCTCAAGCCAGGACTTAACCTCCTGCAAGGTTGGGATTGGGGGTGGGAATTATTTGGTCCATAACCAAAAAACCCGAAAACCAAATCGAACCGAAATCGATTTTAGACCAAACCATATTCAAATTTTGTTTTCGGTTTGGTTTGAGACCAAACCGAATTGTGAATTTAGTTTTTGGTTCGAGTTTCAATCTCATGATGTTTAAACCAAACTGAATCGAAAAAACCGAATTTAATAAATAATTTAATTAAAAATATATTTTATATTTTATATTAAATAAAAACATTAATTATAAAGTAAAAATCATTTTAAGTCACTTACTCTTTGGGTCATTTTGTATGAAACTTTAGATATTTCTCTTTGCAATTTTAGGTTTCTATGTTAAACCCATTTTAATTTATGTTTGAAATTTTTTTAAGTTTATATGTAGTTTCCTCAGTTTTCAAATCGAACCAAACCGAATTAGAATTCGGTTTTCGATTTGGTCTAGAGAATTTGAATTCGATTTGGTTCGGTTTTCGAATTGGACCACAAAAATTTTCAAACCGAGGACACCGATTCGAGGAAACCGAAAAACCAAAAAACTGAACCGATTCCCACCCCTAGTTGGGATGTTATTTCCTATGAGCAGTATATCATCTACATACAATACTAGAAAGCTCAGTATACTCCCACTAGCTTTGACATATACACAGGACTCATTATCGCTTCTCTAAAAACCAAACCCTTTGACTTTCTCATCAAAACAAAGATTCCATCTGCAAGATGCTAGTTTAATGGATTTCTCAAGATTACACGCTCTAATAGAGTACTTTGCATTGACAAAACCCTTTGGCTGACTCATGTAAACATATTCAGCCAACTTTCCATTAAGGAAAGCAGTTTTGACATCCATTTGCCATATTTCATAATCATGAAATGCAACTATGGCTAGCATAACCCTTATAGATTTAATCTTCTCTACTGGTGAGAATGACTCATTATAGTCAACTCCATGAGTTTAAGTAAAGCCCTTCGCAACCAGTTGCGCCTTATATGTGTGTACTTTCCCATCCATGTCGGTCTTCTTCTTGAGGATCCATTTTCACACGACTGTCTTATGACCCGGTACATTGTCAACCAAATTCCAAACTTGATTGTCATACATGGACTGAATCTCACTATCCATAGCCTCTTTCCATTTTGCAGACTCGGGGCCTGCCATGGCTTCCTTGTAGTTGTTAGGTTCATCCAAATTTATAGTGTGATATGACTGATAAATGTATCACCTTCAACTGTTATATGAAAACCATATAACTTAAGGGTTTTGAGCATTCTAACACTCCTATGGTGTATATGCAACCCTAGATGCTTTGGATCTATGTTTTCTCTAACTATACATGTAATATTGTTTCCATAGCATTAAGCCTACAACTAGCATACAAATGACATAAACATCATAGAAATGACTTATAGAATTACCTCTTTGTTGTAGCTTGTACTTTTGGCCTTTAAGAACTGAGCACCACTAGTATAAATGCCTCAAATGGAATCACAACACACCTTTGGACAAAGGATGACTTTTGAGAAAATATCCTCACACCAAAATCGGCTCAATGGTCTTTCAAGAACTAGTCACAATTTTGGAGGCTAAGGGGATTCTTATATAGTCTGGCTTAATTAGGGTTACATCATGCAAACCCTAATGTGCATGACTTTCCACATTCCTTAGGCTCCATGGGTTTAACCTCCATGGAGTATCCATGGTTCACCAAATGGGTTTAGCCCAACATAAAGAACTATGGATCCCAAGCCCACTCTATAAGAATGAATGATTTACCAAATTAATCCCCATTTATTTAATTAGTCACTTTTGATCACAAAATTAATTCCAAACTAATTCTTGATCAATACTAATTAAATAATATGCTTTCATATTAATATATTAGAACTTATAATATATTAACAAACCATAAATAAGCTCTTCTCAAAAGTCCATCCTATCAAATTTTCCTGGTGATATGCAACCCAAATGGACCATGCTACTCTCAGGTCATGTACTTACCAATTATAGTTATGGACTTAGACATTAATCCAACATTCTCCCACTTGGATAAGTCTAATAACTATTATTACAAGTACAACTCCACAACCCGACTAGCAATCGTAGCTCTTAAAAGTCGTTGTTGAACTCCGACCTAGTCAATGACGTGTCCATTAGATAAGGGATCATATATTCCTCCATTCTAGATACCATATGGACTGAGACATAGATTATAATCATTCTCTCTATCCATCTGTTGTTTCCCGATTTCTGATTTATAACGACCGACTAATTGAAGAAATCAAATCAGTCCAAGCTTGGCCAAGCACTAAGGGGTGTCATCACTAAATCATCAAGGGGCCCACATATATCGCTTTTATCCATATGGGGTAAAAGGAACGGATAAACTTCAACCCAAATGCTTGCTTGTATTTACTCATCAAATTACATACAACAATATGTTTTATAACATCCAAGTTACTGGTGCGTTTACATATGTCAATGTGCAACCGCCTCGCAACTACAGCTCACATGTCTGTGTTTCAAGAATATAAGATATTATCGTCTCAAAATCACTCGTGATAAAATCCATGAAGTGATTCAGATGAGCATGGGTTGAATCCAATACTCGAATCTTATTCCAGGAGTACTCATGAACACTATAGCAAGCCTGTGCTATGACTAAAACACCTCTACAGACCTATTCATGACAGTCTTGCCTCAATACCTACTTCTAAAGTATGATAGACTGTGGATGGTTTTAATAACCTAGTTATTCGGGATGTCAAAACATGCAAAGTGAAACACAAGAATAATACTAATCCTATATGGCCTCAAAACTTGAGTGCCATATTGATTACTCATTATTTATTGTATATTGTTTTGATTTATCAACTTAATACTTGAATTAAAACAATAGTTATGCCATGCTCCAAGCATGCATATTATGTTTGTGCATGGTCCTGACTTTGTGAAATTGATCAATTGAAAAACATTTCAGTGATGCTCATTTCACAATTCCAAATCTTTATTGCAAGTGTAAGAATTCTAAATTCTTGTCACTGCTAAACTATCATGCAATGCTGCCTTTGTAATGTCATGGTACCAAAAGTCACAGAGACTTGACCAACGATATTACAAAACTTTCCACTGGAGATTGATAACAAAATAATTCCAAGGAAGCGAAGTCTCAAATTCAAAGTACATTCCTTTGAACATCCTTCTTGCATTAATTTTCCTAATCTTGCACAGATTAAAACAATAACTTCCACTTATGGAAACATTTCCATATTCTCATTTTGACTATCACTTCTGAACAAGAGTTGCTTCTTTTCAGAATATGTCAATATGGTCCATCCATTTTATACTTCCAACTATAAACGACCAATCATTGGCGAACCTTAGATTGTCCTTAATAGTTGTTAACCACTTTGTTCATATCCAGTTCTAGTCCTTTTTCCCTCTTAATGCCCTAGGCGTTTGGAAAATTTAGATCACGAGAATATTATAGCATATGCAGTCGATCCTATACCCGAAGCATATGGGACACGATCCATAATGTCTAACATAAATACATGATACTTGATCAGTCTTTTGCTATAATATTTCTATTTGTCGTGCTCTCATAATTTTGATTATGAAGACGGATACCGTAATCATAACCAAATTTTGAGAACGCAATTAACATTTCCATATACAAAATTTCCTTAACATTCGTATATACATATATATATATATATATATATATATATATATATATATATATATGACTAAATGTGATTAAAAAACTCAATGTAAGCTTTTAGTTTTTGAAATGAAGTATAATTTCCTCTCCCTTAATTATAGCAAAAGAAATTTTCAAACCCTGCAACTTCGCGATTTGAAACTTTTGTTTTTCTATTATTAACATTGGTAACTTGCAACACTTTCCATAATAATTATGCTCCCACTAGCATAATAATTATTAACTTACCAGCATAACACTTATGCTCCCACTCACTAGCTTTGACATGTACCCAAAAATCAGTTGGACTTCTAGAAATCAATACTTATTGACTTTCATTACCAAAGTTCAGATTTCCGATACAAGATGCTTCGATAAGACTTTATCTAGACTTCTCAAACTCATGCACCTTTCCTTAGATGTCTCGCATGTGTGTCTTAACAATTTTAGAACTTACAGCAATAAGTCTCAAATGTTTAGACCTTTGCCATTTCTCACAATTCGAACTATGAAGAGGGATGCCGTAATCATAATCGAATTTGAGAATACAAATAAAACAATTTCTATCTCCTTAAAATCTACTTAGTGAAAGCGTTTCCTCACAATCATTTTCATGAATTGGAGAGAAACCTTATGACACTTCGATTTTATTGTATATGTGTTCCTATCCATGTGAATTTTTCATAACCATAATCACAAGGCATGGCTAGTGACAAATTCAAACCCATATGGACTGAACTTGTTCAATCTTAATTTCTTGCCACTTGGCAGCACAAAGGCCTACCGTTGCATCCAAGTTGTTATGCAAATAACTGAGAACTCATAGAACTCACATGTATATTCAACTCAACTGGAATGGGCACATAAATAAGAATATGTCAACACGATAGGTTACAACCTCAAGTTGTGTGCTAGTAATTAACAATACGTTTATTCTTGATTAGTTCTTGAAACTTGTCAAGATCTTCAAGACTCCCACTAACCTCTTGACATATAAGATACACTTTGTCAAGGACCATTCCTTGACAAAAAAAATATTCAGGAGTTAGTGCGGATTCAAATCAAGACTAAGACTTCACACCATTGGCCTTAGTTGGTCTTTGTTTTATCCAAAACATCACAACTTACCAATTTCAAATGTACAAGAGTAGAAAACATGTTGTTCTACATTTGATAAGTGTTATAAACCTTCTTAAGTTAGTGTCACTCAAGGCACAAGCTTGGAGTATGACTCTAAGACTTGTTTTTGGAACGAAGTTTGAATCATCTTGTAGATTTAACCATTTCAACAATTCGTGATTCCTCTTCTTAGCCATACAAATGCACTAATATGTCCTTAGAGGATCAATTGTGATATGGTTTTCATAATCATTAAGATGATCATAAAACACAAAACTTAAATACTCTCCCATCTTTTCAGATTGGAGAAACTTCTATCTTTATGCCTGATTTGATTCTTCTCATTCGTTCTGCCATACATTGAAACTTTTCCAATGTTCAGAATTATACTTAAACTTGTAAGCATAACCATATTTACTAAAATTTAGTAAATCATGATGAATAGTCTTATCATTCTTTGTGGTGGACCTGACTAGCGCACACCCAGTGTACCAGATCCCCTAGTCCTTCACTTGACTCACATATACAAGTCAACAAGGAATTAGTCTTAATTTCACAAAGACAAAAAATCTCATTCATCACACAATACAAGTTGCATGATTCCAAGTTTCTATCCAATTGAAATTTGGGAGATAAGAATCTTTCCTTATTTGGTAAATTATGACACTACCACTAACGAAAGAATCAAATCCATATTGAACATAGCTAGAATATACATAAACATCAATTTTCACAAAAGCCATTGTAAGGAGATATAAAATAAAACACAATCAAATTTTTATTTATTTATAAAACACGGAAAACTTTTCCATACAATGCAATTACAAATGAAAACTATGTTTCTAAATATATTTCTAAGCAATCTCATAACTCTTAAGCAGCAGCTCAAGAATCTGATCATCGAACCATGCGATTGAAATCCATTTCTTCGCGATCAGACTCAGCCAACTCTTCTTTTAAACTTCCTCTGATTTTGCAAAACATCAAAATGTAATTACATTACATCATGTATTAAGAATCTCCAAATATGAATTTAATAGAGTTAGACAGTAGACTTACCTGAAGTAGAGTCAAAATATTTTGACTTTACCATCCTTGCAATCTTTCAGGTAAATATGGCAGCTTCACAACCAATACCCCTTCTCTTGGCAATAGAAACATATAGACTCTTTGTGAATGGTACACATGACTATCTCAAACTTAGCCTTTCACTTTACCATTTTGTCAAATAACTTGACCATGGCCGATCCCTTTCCATTGGGAAGAGAATCCTTTTTTGAACTTCCAATGTTTCCATTATCAATGCCCAAGGAAGTTTGAGAAGTAGATCTTCCAATCAAATTTGCTTTTCCAATGTGCCAAATCATTGTTGATTCAGCAGCAACAAGAAAATAGGTAAGATCAATAAGGGTCATGTTGTGGTCTGTCACATAGTAGTCCTTAATGAACTCACTACATGAATAAGGAAGTGATTGAAGCACCCAGTCAACAGCTAACTTCCTCGAGACAACGACACCCAATACTCTCAGCCTGTCAATATGTGACTTCATCTCCAAGATGTGAGTACAAACATGCCTTCCATCCTTATGTTTCATTGCATGTAGGGCTTGAGTGACCTTGAACTTTTCAAGTCTTCGAACTTATGGGTTAGGGAGAATAATTGGAGGAGGTGGAGGAAGTATGATTTCCATTTCCACGATCCGACCATGGAACATCATCTTCAAGGGGAAAGCTTATTCCAAAAGATTTAGGAAGACCATAGTTTTCTGAACTAGACATCTATAATGGGAGAAATTCAAGTTAATTGATTTAAGTCGTTAATATAACACTCAAATGAAATATTAAGGCTAGGACCCAACACAATATTTTACAATTCAAAAGAGGGATGTCGTAATCCTACTAAAAAATATTTGAAGGTAGGTAATTGACAATTTACCAATTTCCACCATGAAGAACGAAAAAAGAATTTTAGGTTTTAAGTGAATTGAAACTCCTAGATCATTTGAGATTCATTGAACTTTTCAATGACATGTTTAAATCTCGATTGTGCCCTTCAAGTTTATGACTGGGTTGTCGAGGATCACAAATAAGGTGTGAATAACCATGCAAATTCGCTTGGTACACCCAATGTTACAACCACCTAATCAATGTGTCGGTTAACCACACACGCTCCATTGATTTATGAATAACATAAAGCTACCCTTTTCCACGCACTGTCAGTCCAAAAATAGTGTGCCGGTTAACCACACACGCTCCATTGATCTATGAATAACATCAAGCTACCCTTTTCCACGCACTGTCAGTCCCAAAATAGTGTGCCGGTTAACCACACACGCTCTACTAACGACTTAACAAGGTGCAAAGTGCAATTTCATGGGATAACATCATATTCACATTTTCCTAAAGTAACTAAGATTGGGAATTTAATAAAATTTTAGTTACTTTATAGTTATCATTATACTTATAATGAGAATTAATGTCCTATCCTACCCGTTCGGCTAACGACCCTCCACCAGTCAAGGAAGCGGTGCGTGAGAGTGGACACCCATTAAACTACCATTTTATAGGCAGTAACCTTATACCCCCTTACAGACCGACTTCGTGAATGAGACCTACTAATGGTAAGATTGACTTTACTCTTGTATATATATATATATATATATATATATATATATATATATATATATATATATATATATATATATATATATATATATATATATATATGTATAAGGGTTGAATTTTAAACTTTTAAAACTTTAGGGTTTGGAACTAAATGTTTCAAAGTAAGACTTTCCATTTACAAATTCCAAAACTTGAGGGAAAGTTTTGAACTATTAAAAAACTTTTGGTTTCCATAACTTATGAGTTTAATATAGGTTTTAATGAAAAGACTCTTAACATTCCATAAATTGAGGACAAGTTATTGAGTTCATAAAAACATTTATGTAAAAGACTCTTCAAGTTCCATAACTTGAGGGAGAATTATGGATGACTTAAAAGCACTTAAGATGACATTTAAAAAGGAGACTCTTCACATTCCATAACTTGAGGACAAGTTATGGATTTCATCAAAACAATTAGATCAAAAGTTCTAACAAGAAAATCATACAATTTGCCTATGATCTAATTAAAGTCATAACTTACGCTAATTCATATAAAAAAGTTTCAAGAAATTAGCCTAATCTTTTCAACTAATGCAAATCATGAAACTTTGACAATTATCTTTTAAATTGGATAAGCATGATAATTACCACATCAAAAACAAGTTTATAAGTTCAAAAGCAGCTTAGGGTAATGATCCTAGTCCAATTCTATCCAAAAACCTCGAAAATCTGCGTTCTAGACCACCAAGTCGTCGAGTGCATGAACTGACTCAGCGAGTTGGTCAGTTTTCTGAGGGGACTCGGCAAGTTGCCTAGTGGACTCAGCGAGTCCATTGTCCAGAAAGCAGAAAATCAATTTTTTTAAGCTTTGAAAACAAGTAGCATCAAGTATAATGGAAAACAACCCTAGTCTCTGATATCACTGAAGGGTTTTGAGCATTCTAATAGTCCTATGGTGTACATGCAACCCTAGATGCTTTGGATCTATGTTTTCTCTAATTATACATGCAATATTGTTTCCGAAGCATTAAGCCTACAACTAGCGTACAAATGACATAAACATCATAGAAATGAGTTATACAATTACCTCTTTGTTGTAGCTTGTAGTTTTGACCTTTAAGAACTTAGCACCAATAGTATGAATGCCTCAAATGGAATCACAACACACCTTTGGACAAAGGATGACTTTTGAGAGAATATCCTCACACCAAAATCGGCTCAATGATCTTTCAAGAACTAGTCATAATTTTGGATGCTAAGGGGCTTCTTATATAGTTTGGCTTAATTAGGGTTACACCATGCAAACCCTAATGTGCATGACTTTCCATATTCCTTAGGGTCCATGGGTTTTAACCTCCATGGAGTATCCATCGTTCACCACATGGGTTTAGCCCAACATAATGAACTATGGATCACAAGCCCACTTTATAAGAATGAATGATTTTCCAAATTAATCCCCATTTATTTAATTAGTCTCTTTTGATCACAAAATTAATTCTAAACTAAATCTTGATCAATACTAATTAAATAATATGAGTTAATATTAATATATTAGAACTTATAATATATTAACAAGTCATAAATAACCTCTTCTCAAAAGTCCATCCTATCAAATTGTCCTGGTGATATGCAACCCAAATGGACCATGCTACTCTCTGGTGAAGTACATACCAATTTTATTTATGCACTTACACTAATCCAACAATAACACAGGTGGAACACTAACTTTACTTGAACTCCTGAGAGGTATGGATTTGTCAATTGGTTCAACAGGAGTTTCCACCTCGGGTTGATTGCTAGTGTTTGAGGTTCCTTCGCCACTTGACTCTTGAAGCTCTTCAAGGTCAATTTTCCTCCCACTGTCCCCTTGGCATATGAGTTTTCTCTCATGAAATACTCCTCTCCTCACAACGAAAACAACATTGTCATTCGATCTGTAGAAGAGATATCCAAAGGGATTTTGCGGGTAGCCAATGAAAAATACATCGTTCACTCCGAGGTTCGAGCTTGTCATGAGTCTCACATCTCATGAAAGCCTCGTAACCCCAGTCTTTGATGTGGTATAACGAGGGAACCTTCCCTTTCCACATATTGTGAGGTGCTTTGGAAACCTTTTTAGTATGGACTAGATTAAGGATATGGGCAGCAGTCTCTAAAGCATACCCCCATAATGAGATAGGTAACGAAGCTCGACTCATCAAGGAACGAACCATGTCTAGCAAGGTTCTTTTGCGCCTCTTAGCCACACCATTAAGCTGTGTTGTCCTAGGTGGCATCAATTGTGAAACAATTCCACATCCCTTAAGATATTCAAGGAACTCGATACTAAGATACTCTCCTCCTCGATCGGATCGCAACATCTTTATCTTCCTGCTCAATTGATTCTCCACTTCTTGCTTAAACTCCTTGAACTTTTCAAAAGTTTCTGACTTATGCTTGATTAAGTAGATATAGCCATACGTACTATAATCATCAGTAAAAGTCGCATAGAAGCGGTTAGCATCCCTTGTGGCGGTTCTGAATGGTCCACACACATCAGTGTGTATGAGATCCGGCAGACCTTCACCCCTTTCACAAGTACTAGTGAAGGGTGACTTTGTCATCTTTCCAAGTAAACAAGATTCACAAGTGTCATCCGACTTCAAGTCGAATGACTCCAAGACTTCATCCTTTTGGAGTTGGGCTATGCGCTTCTTGTGGACATGTCCAAGACGACAATTGTAACGCCCGCAGATCCGGGCTAGTCAATTTAGAGGCAATAAGGGTCGAAACGACTTTTCGACAAAAGATTATTTAGAATAAATAATCTTAACCAATTTTTAGTATATGTTACAAGGTTTCCGTACATATAAAGAACGCCGAAATCCAAGTTATGACGAAGAAGTTATGACCCGCCGAAGTTTTACGGCAAAACCGGCACGGCACCGAGAGACGTAAATAGTGAATTTACGATGGAGGACTTTTTAGCCTTAGTGATCTAAACTAAAGTCGTAGAATATGTTAAACCGAGAAAATCCATAAAAAGAACGCCCAAATCTGACTTCGTATGAAGAAATTACGATTTTTCTAAGATTCAGCTTAGCAGCGTACAACCCGAAACTCGAATTTTAGTTCGAGCAGTTTTTGGCTTACGCGACCTAAATGAGAGTTGAAGATCTCATTAATAGGAACTCAATGGTAAAAAGATGGACGAAAACGGAGATCGTATGAAGGAGTTACGAATTCTTCGCGGTCATTTATCAGTCTAAACGTCTCCTACTGTTAAATTTGAGATCGGTCGAGAATTAGCTGACGGAGTCTAAACGAAAGTTGTAGATATTGATTTTACCTACGCGTGGATATAAAGAACGTCGAAAACAGAGCTCGTATGCGAGAGTTATGATTTTTCTAATTTTGAAGGCTGATACGCGATAGGGGTGACGTGGCACCACCGGAATTGGACACGTGGCACCACCAGAAGGTTGCCACATGCACCAACTCAGCGAGTAGGTCCTCCTACTCGGAGAGTAGGTCAGTCAGCACCCCTATAAATAGAGGTTCTGGGTTCCCTCATTCTTCACACCTTCCCAAACTATTCTTTCTCTCTCTAGACTCTCTCTCTAGCCCCCTAACCCCCCCTAAAAGCCTAGGTAAACCCCCTAGCACCCGAAGGAAGCCCCGAGGCTCCCGGAGTCCCAAGAAAAAGGGTCTTTCGGCTCGGAAACGCTGCTCCAACGAAGCCTGGTTTTCGAGAAAAACTCGCTGTAAGTGAGCTATGCCTACCCTATCTTTAGTATAGCTTATGTTTTAATATAGTAACATTATTAGGAACTTATAATGAGTATTTGGGCTATTATTATGAGTTATATTGAGTTTTATTTAACGCTTATATAATAATAATAATAATAGTCAGACTATTAGTTTGTCGCGGTTATCGTTAGACTAAACCCTAGTGGTATTGATACTAGGTTTTATCGAAGGAAATTGTTTTGAGAGTATCAAAGCGTTGTCCGAGTGCTGAGTCACCACCTTTCAGGTGAGTGCATGGTCCCTTTCATCTTACACATAGATATGAAGTATTTTATTATAAATTATGTGCTATGTGTGCATATTGTCTGAATACTTGTTGTCTATGCTGGTGAAAGATTTTTATACATGTTTTAAATGATGTAAACTGTATAAAGTATTTTATATCTACAAAATATGTTGGGTAAAACATGGGTGGATGAATGATGAAGGATAAAAGCTGAAATAGAGGAACATTAGTAGCATGGACCTAGTGCCCTATAGGTATACATTGGCAGCAGTGGACCCAGTACCCTATAGATGAGCACTAGCAGCTGCGCCACAACCCGTAGATGTTTTAGATCTACGGTAAACGTCCTAGCAGCTGCGCTCTAAGGACAGTATCGGCAGCTACGCCTAATAGGGAGCCTTATGACCATGACAGTAACGTTTAAAGGTCAATACCGGCAGAAGCGCCTCATAGAAAATGTCCCAATTCTGGCAGCTGCGCCTAAGTGACAAGATTAGCAGCTGCGCTTGACCAATGTGTCATTGGCAACAATGGACTTCATGTTGTTTCCTTTGGATGATCCTTAGGAATGAATGAATGAGAAATAGCTGATTCTTAGGGTATATCCTTAAGAATAAAGAAGATAATGGGGATGGGTAATTGGGTTGATTGTTTGATTGTTTAAACATAATAATTATATTATTGTGGGTTGAAAACCCTATGTACTCACCAGGTTTCCCAACCTGACCCACTCAGTTTATTTATATCACAGGTGTTGATATGAAGTCACATTACACTGAGAGATTTAAAAGAGATGTAGATCACTAGAGTAAATGAATGTAAGTTCTATTTATGCTTATGTTTCTGTATTGACGATGACATCCCAAATGTTTTAAAAGTGAATAAAAATATATTTCTTTAGAAATGCTTTGATAACACGATTATCATGTTTTTCTGGGAACAAATTCCGCAACATTTTTATTAAAAGAGATACTCTAATTTTTATAAAGCATAAACAAAATCGGTTTTTTCTGGTCGTAAAAATGGGGATGTCACAACAATGCCACAAGCATGCCTTATCCAGATCATTGGAAGAATCAATGTGTAACACATTATTTCCTAAGTTATCTACAACCATTATAGTTTCGTATATACCATTGCAAGATAATGCTTCAAAATAAAATACACCATTGTAATAAGCATTAATACCACCAATTTCATTATTAAAAGAAAATTTAAAACCTTGTTTATACAAACTGTTAAAGGAAATAGTATTTCTCGCCATATCGCCCGAGTAACAACAATTATTCAAATCTAAATCTAAACCATTACTAAGCAACAAAGAATAAAATCCAATCTTGGTTATAGGCGACACTTTCCTATTTCCCATGATTAAGTTTATCTTCTCGTGCTCCACATCCCTACTTCTTTTTAGTCCCTACAAATCAGAACAATTGTGAAATCGACAAGCTGTATCAAGGACCCAAGAATTAGCATATGATGAGTTATTAGATTGAATAGTGTAAATACCTACAAATGAGGGATTGATCTTGCCATTCTTTATAAACTGCATGTACTTAGGGTAGCTTCGTTTCCAGTGCCCTTTTTCATGGCAGTGGAAGCACTCTGCATCCTTCAGATTGGAAGAGGGGTTAGCAGAACCTGTTTTGGTCCCACTTGAAGAGCATCCATCAAGAGACTTTCCCTTGCGGATCTTGTAGGGAGCCTTCCTCTTCTTTCCCTTCCCATGTCCGATTGCCGGAACAGGGGCAGAAGTAGTAGTAGGAGTAAACACAATCGACTTGCCTTTCAGGTTGCTTTCTGCAGTCCTTAAAAAGCCTTGAAGCTTGCTAAGAGATCCCTCATCCTTGTTCATATGATAGGTCATACGAAACTGATCATAACAAGAAGGTAAAGAGTGTAGAATAATATCTATTACCAACTCATCATCAAAATTGACATTCAATTTAAGTAAGCGGTCCACAAATCTCTGCATCTTTTGCAATTGGGTCGTGATGGGTTCACCATCCTTTATTTTAGTTGTGATCATGGAGGCAATGATCTCATACCTCTCCTGCCGAGCACATTAATAGTATCTTTCCATCAAATCTTGATACATTTCAAAAAGGATAGTAGTCCTCATAGGACTTCTGCAGCTCAGCAGTCATGGTAGCAATCATTAGTCACGACACCTTTGTCGCATCCCTCTCATGAGTAGTATGTTCGGCGATTAGTTCGGGAGTAACAGTGGTGACATCAATCTATTTGAGCACTTTATCTAGGACATATTCTCTGTCCTCATAGTGAATAGCCATTCAGATGTTTCGAATCCAGTCATTGAAGTTCAAGCCATCAAAAATGACCTTGACACATAGGTTCATGAGGCAGAAAGAGCCTGAAGGGATTTGGTTGGAAGCATTATTTGGGATAGACATCTAAAAAAGAACAAAGTTTATGTTAGATGATAATCCTTAATATTACACCCAAATGAAATATTAAGGCTAAGACCCAACACAATATTCTACAATTGCCGAAAGGGATGCCGTAATCCAATTGTAAAATATTTGAAGGTAGGTAAATGACAATTTACCAATTTCCACCGAAATTGATTATTATGATTTAATTGGATTGAAATTCCTAGATCCTTTGAGATTCATTGAACTTTTCAATGGCATGTTTAAATCTCGATTGTGGCCTTCAAGTTTGTGACTGGGACGCCAAGGATCACAAACAAGGTGTAAATAACCATGCAAACTAGCTTGGTATACCTAATGTTACAAATCACCTAATCAATGTGCCGGTTAACCACACACGCTCCATTGATCTATGATTAACATCAAGTTACCCTTTGCCACACATTGTCGGTCACAAATTAGTGTGTCGGTTAACCACACACGCTCCACTAACGACTTAACAAAGTGCAAAGTGTAATTTCATGGATTAGCACCATTTTCAAATTTTCCTAAAGTAACTAAGATTGGGAATTTAATAAAAGTTTAGTTACTTTATATTTATAGTTATACTTTTAATGAGGGAGAAGTATTGTCCTATCCTACCCGTTCGGCTAATGAACCTCCACCAGTCAAGGAAGCGGTGGGTGAGAGTGGACACCCATTAAACTACCATTTTAACCTTATACCCCCCCCCCCCTTATAGATCGGCTTCGTGAATGAGGCCTACTAATGGTAAGACTGACTTGTCTTTGACACATATATATATATATATATATATATATATATATATATATATATATATATATATTACTTTTAAAACTCTAGGGATTGGAATTAAAGTTCCATTAGTGAGACTTTACAAATTCCAAAACTTGAGGGCAAGTTGTGAAACTTGTCAAAACTTTTCATATTCATAACCTATGAGTTTAATGTGTAACGACCCAAAAATCAAGGGTAAAAATTTCATCTTTAATATAACAAAAACATTGATACCATTTAATCAATATTCCAAATCATCGTTAAGTAAATCATTTATCAGAGTTTATCCCAAAATCAATCATTGCAGAAATCATAGGTGTGTGCACTACGACAAAGCCAAGCTCTTCTTTTCCAAACCATTGATACCTGAAACCAAAAACCATAAACTGTAAGCACAAAGCTTAGTGAGTCCCCAACACACAATCCACATAACACATATCATATTAGCCATAAAAGTTATCTCTACTGCATACCACATATCAATTAGCTATAAAAGCTACCTCTACCACATAATACTGATCAATTAGATATAAAAGCTACCTCTACCACATATCACATATCCATTAGCTATAAAAGCTACCTCTACCATAGATCACATATCAAATAGCTATAAAGTTATCTCTAGCATTAGCCACAAAGACTATCTCTACCCTTAGCCATAAAGTTTATCTCTACCATTAGCCGTAAGGCTATCTCTACCATTAGACCCAAAGGCTATCCCTACCGTTAGCCTTAAAGGCTATCTCTACCGTTAGCCAAAAAGGTCATCTCTACCCTTAGTTGTAAAAGCTATCTCTACCACGTATCACTGCATAAATATGCCACACACCTCTACACAACAAGTATACCAACTATCAAAAAATGGGCCAACCTTGTGCCTTAGACCCATTGGTATGGTGAGAAAACTCACCTCGAATTGCAGAAACTTCCCACATGAATTCCTTAGTTGTTGCCCCGCCAGATTCCCGAGTTGTCACTACCAAACAATATACCCAATTAGCAATTGAGTCCCATACCATAATCCTTAATTAGGGGTGTTCACGGGGCGGTTCGGTTCGGATAGTAATGAAATTGTGAACCGTGACCACGGGGCGGGTACCTCATACGCACTAACCGAAACCGAACCGTACTGACAAAAAAACCGAACCGAACCGAACCGTATAAAAGCGGGTAACCACGGTTCGGTTCACGGGTACCCGGTAAAATATAAAAAATTAAATTCAATTGAAACTAAAAACTCCATTTTACTTATCTCTTTCTTAAAATTAGTAAGTCAAAGAGTTAAAAAAAACATAATGAAGTTCAAATATCATATATTATAATTTGTATAATAAATACAATAATAAAAACAAAAAAATCAAATGAATTTAGAATTACAAAATTGGATTTGTCGATATGGATTTTTATTTAGGTTATTACACTCGTAGATCAAACGGTTCGGTTCGGGTATCCGTGGATACCAAAATATAAAAACCAAAAACCGACCCGTTGATATCCGGTTTTTTCGGTTTCGGTTTTTTCGGTTTCGGATTGGCCGGTTCGGCTCGGTTTTTCGGTTTTACGGTTTTTTTGCACACCCCTATCCTTAATCCATGCATGGGGGTAAAATGAACATTCAACCCCTGGCCCAGTATGATCTAAAACTAAGGCTCAAACCCAAAACAAAAGCCCGATACTATAATGTCCATAAGTCCTTTAATGGCCCAATTTCCAAATTAGGCTCAAAACCATAATTGGTCTCCACAAATAAATATCAATTCCAAAACCTGATGGCCCAACAGGGCCCCAAAACACAAATTCCAATGCTTGGCCCAACCCGAGGCGGAAAATACACCAAGCCCATAACTGATGAGTACGTCGGTCGTACTCTTCTGTACGCTAAGCGTACTGGCTGAATGGAGTGTACGTTGCGCGTACTTGCATGTACGCCCAGCGTATTCCTCTGTTAAGCCACCTTTCCATTAAGTTCTTAATACTCTACTCCAGAAGCTACAATTACAGATCCAACTCACCTTCAACGTCTTAAACCATAAAGTTGCTAACTTGATGGCTTTGCATGACCCACATAAGCTCAAACTCCAAAAATGATAATCTACTTCCATGGAAATGGTCTTAACTCATGCATGAACCCATTAAAACCTCCAAGATGGCAACTTTCTGCCTTAGGGACTCATTTAACACTGAGAGTGGCAACTCTAAGCCTAAGAATCGGATTTCAACTATAAAGTTTCACACTTGGGACC
The DNA here is from genome assembly GCF_051521515.1 of Lactuca serriola. Taxonomy (NCBI): domain Eukaryota; kingdom Viridiplantae; phylum Streptophyta; class Magnoliopsida; order Asterales; family Asteraceae; genus Lactuca; species Lactuca serriola. The sequence continues at coordinate 25,805,187 of NC_136415.1, read as the reverse complement.
AAAATGAACTAAAACTCACAATCGTAGATCTAAGAGATGAATGATCAAGATCAAAGCTTTATACCTTCATCAACTTGAGGATGAGTCCCAAATGCCAGATCCATAAGTTCCTTTGTGATTCCCATCTTTGCAACAAGTTCCATCTTCTTGAAATGCACCAAAACCCACCCAAAATGCACACATAAAGCTCACAACACTCTTGGATGAAGCTACCACTCGAAATTAGGGTTTAAGGCTCTGAGATTGAAAGGGAGGTGCACCCCCTCGGACTTAAGGTGCTTTAAATAGTGAGCCAACCCTAAAAATTAGGGTTTTGGAGATCCTGGACGTACGTTGGGCGTAATCCCTGTACGTTAGGCGTACGTCTTTAGCACCTGTGATTCCTTATACAACACTATGTTGGGCGTACCCCAGCTTACGTTGGGCGTACTCACCTGGCTGCCAGCTTGCATGCATGGGCGGAAATGCAAACTTTTCCATTCAAGGCCCAATTCTGCCAACAACTTCGAAGTACTATAACTCCTTCGTTCTAAGTCCGTTTCCGACGAACTTTATATCCATGAAAAGGTGGCATGAAGCCCCACGCTTCTAGCTACACCCCAAGCCTTAAAACGTTTTGAATAAAACTCGAGACCCATAAAAGACCGAATCGTCAGATTACGCTTATACCCTTGGCCTCCAAAGACACAATCAAACACTTTCAAAATCGGGCATTACAACTCTCCCCCACTTAAATTAGATTTCGTCCTCGAAATCATTCCTTACCATTCCTTACGCCAAATAACTACAGCCTCATGGCCATAGCCCCGAGCTTACCATAGCCTTTCCAAGTCAACCGAAACCAACCCTCATAGGATTCTAGAACCCAAAGATGAACAAATTCCTTGTAACCTAATCACATCTGCTTCATCCGAAATCTGGAGTTCGAGAGGTTTTGTCTCCCTAACAGACTGCCCACATCAAATTATCATCGAACTGATTTCACAAGAAACCAGCCTAGATAGAATACTTACCACTCGTAATACCTTGAGGCTTCATAAAGAACAAAATCACCGATCAACTACGATTACCGAATAACAAGCAATTCCACACAGAGGCCCCAAATCACTAAAGTCGATCCTACTCCTCTTGCTGTCACATGGCTGCTTTCCTGAAGAGCAACCGGGGACCTCCCTAGTCCCAACCTATTTGCCAACTGTCCGGAACACCGTACACCTACCCGATTGCCGAGCCAAAAACACACTCAGCAGTCCCCTGTGACCTTCGAAGAATACCTCGTCTAAACAAAACTACCCTATCTCCTTCAATCCATTTGATCCATTCGATTGAGATAGGCTGACAACCTATCGCCACCAAATATGACGCAAAAAGGTGAATACTACCATAATAGTTGTAGTCTTACATCATACCCGACCTCCTTCGACCTACCGTTTCCTGATTCCGACATGTCGTGGCTCTATTACGGATAGAGCCACCCGAGACACATCACAGTGGATTAAACTACCATCAAACCAACCCGTTTATCACCCTGGAATTCTGCCCTCAATGCCCTTGGCATATAGATGCCCCATATCCCATCTCACTAAACAAAATCCTGTGTGAATTCTGATTCGGGTTCCTATCCAAATCCGCATTGTTACTCCGCTCATATCTAGAAATCCTCGAATCGGCATTTGATTAATGCACAATGACTTCCCATCATCCTTTACTCGACCAATTATTAAATACCCTTAGCCGATTCCCTGAGACTTCCAGTCTCAAACCCGGTCCAACCATCAGGTTCTTATGTGATCCAATATCAGGGCTACCCAGCCGTAGCCCTATAGAAACATGCACTACTCGACCACAAGATCCTGTATCACAAGGTCCAACCTTTAGTTCTGCAGTCTCTACCGGTTCCAACCTGAATTCCCATACTCGTCCGGGCTCGCCACCAGATAACTGATTGATCAATCACCTTTGGTCTTGATCCTAACTAAGTTGTGGCTCCCCCACAACCCTGCGAACTAGCCTGCCCTATTCCAAATCGCCTGAAAGAATCCGTGAATGCTACGGCACCACCGCAGTCTTACAACACTCTCTACTGCTAGTGAATGCTATGGCACCCTCACATTCTTACAACACTCTCTACTGCTAGTGAGTGCTTTGGCTCCCCCGCAGTCTTACAACACTATACCCTACTAACCATTAGTGAATGCTACGGCTCCCCCGTAGTCTTACATCACTTTCACCCCAACTGAACATTAGTGAATGCTACAATTCCCACGTAGTCTCACAACACTTTCACCCTTGCTTCTGCCCTGGATACCTGGACGGTTCTCCCCCACTTAGATTCAACTAAGTCCCCTCGGCACACAAAAATTGAAGGATTCCCAATCCTCATTACATTCCAATGTTCACCTTGCTGGCGGCCGATGCTTACCAAAGCTAGCACACCAAAAATATCTCTGCCTAAACAGCACACTTCCTGAAATCTAGCTAACACTTCCTATATCCCAACAACATCAACGACTTCAACACTTAAAAAAACAATATCACGTTGAGATCTCGGAATCCAACGAACGGATAGTCTAACCAAACCTCAGCGACAACTCTCTCTCTTCCCTTGGCAATACCGATGGCTCTTCTAAACATAAATACTAAGGCTACTGAAAACTAGTCATAACTCCCTCGTTCAAGCCCTTGAACCAACCCCGAAAATGACTGGAGCAGGTGTACTCACTACTCCTCCCTGATCGTCAGACAGTCAACCTCCTTGTCGTCCACCTGAACACAACAAAAATATAACGGGCTTGATCCTTATAGGCAATCCCTGAAGACATGGCCAAACCTACTACACCCGTAGCAACCCAAATCACGGAACAGATTCTGACAACGACTCGGAGCAATCACAGTACATGCGGAATCCGCTCCGCAAGATACATTCGTCTGAAGATCTCTCAAAGATTCCTCGACATGCTGATTGGCATCTGAAAACCCTTGCTAACCCAGACAATAGTAGAAAACCAATCCGAGATCCAACTTATCACAATTCCCAAGTGATACAAATACCCGATAACCACCGAAAATGGCTGAAGATAGCATATCCGCAAACATCTGAAGGAATCCCGACCACCTCCTCCTGTGATACCTCAACCACCCTGAGAACATGATGTAACACCTCATTCCGATCCCAATGACAATCCAAACCCTTGGGATGAAACTTCATCACGCAGTAAATTGCACAATCAACCCTTGTCGCATGATACAAGAGATCCAAGGCGAACTTGAAATCTTGGCAAATCTGAGCCGGGACCAAACCCTGGTCCCATCCATGCGTGCTCATCCTCATTCTACAAAGCAGTTATTCTGACGATCAAGGCATAACCAAGAATTCTCCTTCCCATAAGCTTCTCAGATTCTCCAAGACTCTCACCGATTCGAGCATGGATCCTATGCTTTCAGTAGTACGGTCCCAATACTACCTTCCACACCTATCCATACTTTCCTCAGCAATCCTCCCGAATCCTCTAAGTCACTTACTTCACCGATATATTAAATGTTTGCTACACAACAAGACGATCTCTACCATAGCACCTCATAGGCTCCACCTAGGTTCCCAACTTCACTGAACCGCCCCACTAAACTCACTAGAGCATATCCTAGGCTTTCCTAGGTTCCTAATTGTTGGATTAGTGTTTAAGGCTGTAACTATATTTGGTAAGTACTTGACCCGATTGTGCAAAATCCTTTTGGGTTGCCTTCACCACAGCAACTTGACAGGGTGATTTAGAGAGAAGAGATATTATAATTAATATATTATAAGAATAATATATTAAAAGAATAATAATATTATTTGATTAATATAAGTCATGAGTTAATTAGGAATTAATTTGGTGACTTAAAGAGATTAAGTGAATAAAGGGGTATAAACTGTCAAATGTATGAAAGTTGTATTTTGAGCTGATAATCCTTATGGATATAGGGTTGGACGATTTTAGGGATATGGATCACCTAGAAATCGTCCGAGGCTTATCTAGGAAGGGATTTGGATTGCTTTGAGGCTAAGTTATCCAATCAGGGTTTAAGGGTGAAACCCTAGGAGCTCACAGTATAAATAGACCCATAGGGTTGAGGAAATCGGCCATCATTGTGATTGGAGAAACCCCAGAGCCTATTTCCCTCTTCCTCATCTCTCTCAAGTCACCTTCTTGCTAGTTGGTGTTTGTAAGCCATTAGAGGAGTGACATTTGTGACTCTTAGCTCTAAGAAGAAAAAGGTTTCAAGCAAGTAACTCAAGGTATTATTCTAGATCCCTTTTATATGCTTTTGTTCTTAGATCTAGCCATGAAAGTCTTGGAATTATTGCATGTTCAATTAGTGAAACCTAGATCCAAGCTATAGGGTTGTATATGCACATAGGTAAAGTTCTTATGTCCAAAACCCATCAGTGGTATCAGAGCCATGATTGGTTTCAATTGAATATGATGCTTAACTATTTTGCTTGCTGAAAATCGTTTTTCTTGCCCTCTGTTGACCCAACTCGGCGAGTCAGTGTTTGGACTCGGCGAGTTGGCCCTACTCGGCGAGTCCCAAAGCTGGACTCTGCGAGTCCGAGCGTCAGATAGAGGAAAATTCGGGATTTTGTTGCTGTTTTGTCTTGGATTGATACATAAATCGTTTTATTATGTAAAAATGCGAATTTTACCTTAATTTAATGATTATCCTTGACATAAATAAAGACAATTTCAAATCTTTTAAATATGGGTTATTTATATGATAAATATTGGACTATTTAAGATTATTTGGTAATTATCTAATGACTAAAATTGGATTAGGTCAAATATAGATAATTATGAAATTAATTGTCTAATTTGAATTATTTGTTATTTGATCCCTATTGTTTGAAAAGTTCAATTTCTATCCCGAAGTTTTGAAATTTGAATTTTGTGATTAATAGTTTAATTTAGAAGAATTTAAATTTCAACCCCTAGAGTTTTACAAGTTTAAAATTCAACCCTGTACTATTATATTATTAAAAGTTTAATATATATATATATATATATATATATATATATATATATATAAGTAAAATAAAATGATAGTCTTACCGTTAGTAGGCCTCATTCACGAAGCCGATCTATAAGGTGGGTATCAGGTTGCGGCCTATAAAATGGCACTTAATGGGTGTACACTCAAACCCACCGCTTGCTTGACCGGTGGAGGGTCGTTAGCCGAACGGGTAGGATAGGGCAACTCTCTCTCCTCATTAATAAGTATAATGAACATATAAAGTAACTAAATTTTTTTTAAAATTCCCAATCTTAGTTACTTTAGGAAAAGTGAATTGATGCAATTCCATGAAATTGCACTTTGCACCCTTGCTAAGACGTTAGTGGAGCGTGTGTGGTTTACAGGCCCACTAATTGGTTCTAAGAAAAGGTGGCAAAGAATGATTCATTGTTTATCATAGTTTAATGGTGCGTGTGTGGTTTACCGGCACGTCGAATAGGTTATTGTAACAATGAAGGCACCGTGTAGATTTGCATGGTCATTCACACCCACTTTGTGATCCTCGGCATCCCAGTCACAAACTAGAGGGGCATATCGAGATTTAAACATGTCATTGAAAGGTTCAATGAATCTCTAAAATCTAGGAATTCTCAATAAAACTTAAATTTATGTTTTCGTGGTGAAGAATTAGTGAATCGTCATTCACTTACCTCCAAATTATATGCATGATTGGATTACGGCATCCCTTTTCTAATATGTGAATAACGTTGTTGGATCCTAGCCCTAATTTTTCATTTTGGGTGTTTAATTAGGGATCCAAATTCTAATCAAACTTTGTCTTTTCTATTTGTAGATGTCGAACGCAAACAACGCTGCTGCCATCTCATTCACCTTAATGAGTCTTTGCCAAAAGGTGACCTTCGATGGTACCAACTTTAGCGAATGGATAAGATACATTCGCACCATTGCACGCTATGAGGACAAAGAGTATGTCCTCGACGAAAAGCTCAAGATGGTCAACCTAGAAATCGCTACTCCCGAAGAGATGGATGTCTTTGAGACACACGAACGTGATGCAACGAAGGTACATTGCATCATGATAGCCACTATGAACCAAGAATTCCAAAAGTCCTACGAGGACATGTATCCCTACGAAATGCATCAAGACTTGATGGAGAGGTACCACCAAAGCACGAGGCAAGAGCGCTACAAGATCATCACTAACATGATCACCGTTAAGATGAGAAATGGAGAATCGTTGACTGTGCACTTGCAAAAGATGCAACGATATGTTGATCGTCTTCGCAAGTTAAATGTTAACTTTGGGGAGGATTTGGCCATCGACATCGTCCTTCATTCCTTTCCTTCATGCTACAACCAATTTAGGATGACCTACCACATGAACAAGGAAGAGGTCACCCTAAGCAAGCTCCACGGACTCCTTAGGACTGCTGAGAGCAACCTAAAGGACAAGTCTGTTGCACCATCTCCCGCACCAACCGTTGCTCCTGTTTTGGCAATAGGGCAGGGAAGGGGCAAGAAGAGGAAGGCTCCTTCAAAGAGCCACCGCAAAGGAAAGTCCCATGATGGTTCCTCTTCTAGTGGGACCAAAGTTGATTCCGCTAAGCCCAACCCTAACCCGAAGGAGGCAGAGTGCCATCTTTATGGCATTGTCGTCTTGGACATGTCAACAAGAAGCGCATAGCCCAACTCCAGAAGGATGGAGTGTTGGAGTCATTCGACCTTAGGGAAGATGACACGTGTGAATCTTGTTTGCTTGGAAAAATGACCAAGTCACCCTTCACTGGCACTTGTGCGAGGGGTGAGGGTTTATTGGATCTCATACATACCGATGTATGTGGACCCTTTAGATCCACCACAAAGGATGGAAACCGCTTCTATGTGACTTTCACCGATGATTATAGTAGATATGGGTATATCTACTTAATCAAACACAAGTCTGAAACGTTTAAAAGGTTCAAAGAGTTCAAGAATGAAGTGGAGAATCAATTGGGCAGGAAAATCAAGAAGCTTCGATCCGATCGAGGAGGAGAGTACCTAAGTCTTGAATTCCACGACTATCTCAAGGAATGTGGAATAGTTTCACAATTGACACCACCTAGTACACCGCAGTTAAACGGTGTGGCAGAAAGGCACAATCGAACCTTGTTGGACATGGTTTGTTCTATGATGAGTCGTGCTTCACTACCTATCTCATTTTGGGGGTATGCCTTAGAGACTGCCGCCCATATCCTTAACCGAGTCCCTACAAAGAAGGTTGCCAAAACACCTCACGAGATGTGGACAGGGAAAGCTCCCTCATTGGCACATATCAAGGTTTGGGGTTGTGAATTTTTCGTAAGACGAGAAACTCATGACAAGCTCGAACCTCGTAGTGAGCGATGTATTTTCATCGGCTACCCGCAAAAATCCTTTGGATATCTCTTCTATAGACCGAGTGACAATGTAGTCTTCGTTGTGAGGAGAGGGGTTTTCCGAGAGAGAGAACTCATAAGCCAAGGAGACAGTGGAAGGCAAATCGATCTTGAAGAGATTCAAGAGTCGAGTGATGAAGGAACCTCTACCGCTGGCGCTCAACCCGAGGAGGAAACTCCGGTTGAACCCATTGACGAGTCATTACCTCTTAGACGTTCCGAAAGAGTTAGAGTTCAACCCCAGTTTTATGGTTTTCATATTACTACTGAAGGGGACACATATATCATTGATGGTACACTAATAAATCTAGATGAACCTAATTGCTACAAGGAAGCCATGGCAGGCCCGGATTCTGAAAAATGAAAAGAGGAAATGGACAGCGAGATTCAATCCATGTATGACAACCAAGTTTGGAATTTGGTTGACAATGTGCCCGGACGTAAGACTGTTGGGTGAAAATGGATCTTCAAGAAGAAGACCAACGTGGATGGGAATGTGCACACATATAAGGCACGACTGGTTGCGAAGGGCTTTACTCAAACTCCCAGAGTTGACTATGATGAGACCTTCTCACCAGTTGCTAAGATAAATCTATTAGGGTGATGCTAGCCATTTCTGCATTTCATGATTATGAAATATGGAAAATGGATGTCAAAACCGCTTTCCTTAATGGGAAGTTGGCTGAGGATGTTTACATGGCTCAGCCAGAGGGTTTTGTCGATCCGAAGCATCCAAATAGAGTGTACAAGCTTGAAAAGTCCATTTATGGACTTAAGCAAGCATCTCGCAGATGGAATCTTTGCTTTGATGAGAAAGTCAAAGAGTTTGGATTTGTACGAAGCGAAGATGAATCATGTGTATATGTCAAAGCCAGTGGGAGCATAGTTAGCTTTCTCATTTTGTATGTCGATGACATACTGCTCATAGGAAACGACATCCCGACTCTGCAAGAGGTTAAGTCTTGGCTCGGGAAGTGTTTCGCTATTAAGGACCTCGGAGAGGCTTCCTATATTTTGGGAATAAGGATAGTGAGGGAAAGAAGTAAGAGACTAATATGACTTAGTCAGAATACTTACTTAGATAAGGTATTAAAACGTTTTAGTATGGAAAACTCGAAAAAGGGAGAACTACCGATACTAAGTAATACCAAGTTGAGTAAGACTCAAAGTCCGAGTACCGAAGTTGAGATAGCTGAAATGAGCCGAGTACCTTACGCTTCCGCAGTTGGCTCAATCATGTATGCTATGACTTGTACTCGACCCGATGTGGCCTTTGCTTTGAACATGGTCAGTAGATATCAAGGGAATCCTGGTAGAGCGCATTGGATTGCGGTCAAGAACATCCTTAAGTACCTTCGGAGGACCAAAGAATGGTTTCTAGTCCTTGGAGGGAGTGATGACTTAAAGGTGCGAGGGTACATTGACACCAATTTCGAGACTGACAGGGACAACTACCGTTCGCAGTCGGGATGGGTCTTTACCTTTAATGGAGGAGCGGTAACTTGGAAAAGTTCCAAACAGGAAACTGTAGCTGATTCAACGTGCGAATCAGAGTACATTGCAGCGAGCGAAGCGTCAAAGGAGGCAATATGGTTGAAGAACTTCATAGGCGATCTTGGAGTTGTGTCTGCCATAAAGGAGCCCATGGAGATTTTCTGTGATAATGAAGGAGCGGTTTCCTTAACCAAGGAACCAAGGGATCATGGTAGATCTCGGCATATCGACATAAAATATCATTTGATTAGACATCGAGTAGAAGAAGGACACCTCGTGGTCAAGAGGATATCATCAGAAGATAACCCAACAGATCCGCTTACGAAGGGACTGAGCAGGGTTAAGCACTCGCAGCATGCTAGGAGTATTGGGCTGACGGATGATATTAGTTTAGATTAGATAGTTTTAGAAACGTGTAATAGATAAATATAGTTGACATTTGATGATTAAATAAAAGAGTATTATTTATAAGTAATGTTACTGTCTTATGTTAATTGTTTAGCTATTGTTTCACTTTGCATGTTTTGACTTCCAAAATAATTGAGTTTATTAAGAATAATCGAATTATTCAACCAGTCCACAATCGTTCATATGTTGGAAGTAGATATGAATGAAGATTGTCGTGAATTGGTGTGTAGATTGTCTAAATGGTATTAGACATACCAAAAGTTTGATACAACGTTCATGAGTGCTTATGAACAAGTTTTGAGCATTGGAATAAACCCACGCTTGCTGGAATCACTTTGGTGTGATCGCAAGACGATAATATCATATGGTCTTAAAACCTAGATATATGGATTATTATTTACTAATTGGTAGTACATTGATAATGTGAAACCGCATCAGTAAATTGATGTCATAAAACGCATTATTGTGTATAGTTGGTTAGTCGATAAGTAAATGCATATAAGTCAAAGTTTATCTGTTACTTTTATACTAAGAGGGTAAAAGCGATATCATGGCCGCTTGATGATTTGATTTGACTTATGTGCCGGGCCCGGTCAGGACTGAATTGATGTGTTCAATTAAGTTCTATGTCAAATAAATCTGAGATCGAGAAAATAGTTGCTGGAAGATGAGAATGACTATGTTTCATGAAATCTTCTACACGATATCAAAACAGAGGGTTGTACGATCCCTTATCTAAAGGACAAGTTACTGATGAGATCATAGTTGACAGCGTCTTTGTGAGGTACGATTGCTAATCGGATTGTGTTTGCGTTTATAGTTACTAGACTTATCCAAGTGGGAGACTGTTGGATTAGTGTCTAAGGCTGTAACTATATTTGGTAAGTACTTGACCCGATTGTGCAAAGTCCTTTTGGGTTGCCTTCACCACAACAACTTGACAGGGTGATTTAGAGAGAAGAGATATTATATGTAACGACCCGTCTCCGGTATGATAATTCCTTGGTATTTATTTTGAATTTTGCAAGAGGGACTCGGCGAGTTCATAGCCTGACTCGCCGAGTAGGGTCGGGATTTCGAGCACGTGTTAGCTGACGACTCGGCGAGTCCATATTCTGGACTCGGCGAGTCTGTCCGTCTGGGAGAAACCCTAAATCCCCGGGTTGCCCACTATTTAAGCCACCTTATAGCCCCCAATCTCGCCTCCTTCACCCTCAAAAGCTGTGAGAAAACCCTAATTCGTTCTTGAGTGATTCTAAGTGATTTTGTGTGCTATTGTGAAGGCTTGAAGAAGGAGAAGAAGAAAGGAGCAAGGAGAAGGATTGTAGAGCAGAGATTCAAGGGAAAGCAGGAGCTCTTTGAGGTATTCTTCAGTTTTCCTTCTCTTTTATGCCTTAAAACCCTTTCTAGATCTTGTTAATGCCTTTCTCAAAGCTTTATGTTGATATGGAAGCTCTCTTATGCCGAGATAACTTTAGATCTGTTCATTTAGGAGTTGTTGAGCCCAGATCTATTGCCTTTATGGAGCTATTTTGCATATTAACCCTAGATCTACCCCTTTTAAGCATCTTTTAGCCTTTATTCCCTTGTTCATGCGTTTGCACACGTAAAGTTGGAAACTTTACGTGATAAATCAACTTATTGGACTCAGATCTATCATTTGTATGTATTGGATTCGAGCAGAATCGAGTGTAGAATAGTTGCATGGCGGTGACTCGGCGAGTCGAGTCGCGAGTCCCCGATTTCTTCCTTTTGAGCGGTGTCGAGTGGGACCAGTGAGTAGTGGAGTGGACTCAGCGAGTTTGAGGGTAGACTCAGTAATGGAGGGACTCGGGGAGTTGTTCATACAACTCGGCGAGTCCAAGGCAATCTTCTTAAGCTCAAGAACAACTCGTCGAGTTGTTCATAGAACTCGGCGAGTCGGATGAAGATTGTCTGAATTCTTGGATCGAGAGGGTACTCGTCGAGTCGATGCCATACTCGACGAGTAGCATCGAGTAGAGTCGAGGAGTGAGAATAAGGACTCGGCGAGTTGGCGGCCCAACTCGGCGAGTCAGGTCAACCGTGGGTTGACCTTGACCGAGAATTGACCTTGACTGAGAGTTGACTTTGACCAAGGGTAAAAGAGTCATTTTACCCAGTGCAGTGTTTAGTATTTGATTGAGTGTGTTTATGGACTTGTAGCCGGGGAGATACCGGAGCAGCAGCAGTTAGCCCTCAGAGCTATTCACTCAGCAGCCAGTTCACGAGGTGAGTTTCCTTTCAGTAGGAACGGGTCTAAGGCCACAATGCCGGCCCGTTTAGCTAGCAGTAGTATTCGGATTTTGATCCAATGCAGTAGTTAGCATGTTTGGTGCCTTCGTGGCTCAGACAGGATTATGTGTGTTCATGTTAGTGATATGTTTATGCTATGATCAGTCAGCTTCGGACTTCGGTCCGATGTCAGCTTCGGACTTCGGTTCGATGTAGGGGACAAGGTCCCAGTCAGTCAGCTTCGGACTTCGGTCCGATGTCAGCTTCGAACTTCGGTTCGATGTAGGGGACAAGGTCCCAGTCAGCTTCGGACTTCGGTCCGATGTCAGCTTCGGACTTCGGTTCGATGTAGGGGACAAGGTCCCAGTCAGCTTCGGACTTCGGTCCGATGTCAGCTTCGGACTTCGGTTCGATGTAGGGGACAAGGTCCCAGTCAGCTTCGGACTTCGGTCCGATGGAGGGGGCAAGGCCCCAGTTTGTGCTTGATATGTTACTGTATGGTATGTGGTAATTTGGGGGAGCTCACTAAGCTTCGTGCTTACAGTTTCAGTTTTGGGTTTCAGGTGCTTCCGCTAGCAGAGGGAAGAGCTCGGGATGATGGCATCGCACACACCACAGTTTCAGCTTTTATCCTGGGAGTTGATTTAGTTTTTGATTTTGATATGACATGGATATGATACAGTTTTCCGCACAGTGTTTTTATTATGTTTGAGATACATCACGTATGGTTTTTATGACATGACACTCAGATTATGGTTTTTGGTTATATTTAAAAAAATGAAATTTTTGGGTCGTATTTTTGGGGTGTTTCAAGTTGGTATCAGAGCCCTGGTTTGAGGGATTCGGATACACCTCCGGGTGCATCTGAACTCAAACTAAGGGAAAGATAAAAAGATTTTCAAAAAGAAAAATGTTTTCGAATTAGATTCAGAAAAGCACTTAGAAAGAAAAGATTTTTTTTTAAAACCAGATAAGGGTGTGGTGCATGCGATCAGCCGAACTCAAGTAAGTACTCCCAAATTACCAATACAAGTTTTATTATTATGATTGATTGTTCCAGCTTCAGTAGAACAGCATGCTAGTATAGGACTAAGGATCTAGGAGGATGTCTTATGTGCCTGCTTTATGTGTTACAGTTTTATGAGAATTACATGCTAGTATTAAGTAAACAGCAATAGGATAGCCTGTTTAGGGTATGCCTGGTAGCGCGAGCTTAGCATTGCATGCTAGAATAGCTTCTCGTTATGAGAATAGTTTTGCCTGAGTATGTTTCCCTTATCCGAATGCTGCTTGCTTTGTGCTTTGTGGGACTCTGAGTGGTGGGAGTTAGCCATTAGGTGAATACGCCACATCACATGTGATCAGGGTTGAATAATCTCAGAGTGCTGGATTTGGCCCTATTGCGCAGCTCTTGTTTGAGTCCAACCGTTATAGGGACGAGTCTTTTACTTGAAGGATTATCTGAGCCTCGTCACATGTGATGGTGTTCAGGTGGTGGCTAATTAGCATTATAAGGAGGCCTTCAGCAGCTGAGGACTAGTTGTGTTGAGTTTGAGGTTTCCCTAGGGCAAGCCTAGGATGAGAGTAGCAGAGATCAGCAGTAGTAGAAGTGACTTGGTGGAGTCAAGGCGGTTCTTGAGGAAAGTACGGATAGATGTGGAAGGTAGTATGGGCCCGTACTACTGAAAGCAGAGGATCCGTACTCGAATCAAGGAAGGCCGAGACAAGGCCAGGAAGCTAGTAGTAGCATCAATGATCCCTTGAGATATTTCAGTTTTCTGATATTGTTATGATGTGTTTCAGTATGGTGGTTTTGCGTCCGAGGACAGCAGCCGGCAGTGGAGGTGCCGGGGAGGGATCAGGATCAGGCTCAGGGAGCGAGCACATGGATGAGCAGACCAGAGAGTTTCTTTCTTCAGAGATTACTCGTATCATTTTAGAGCAGACTCCTGTGATCTTCGGTTCGATCAAGGAGGGGATTCTAGAGCTGATGGATGAGAGATTGGGCACCTTCTGTGCCGAGGTGGCGGCCATGATGGGGTCGCGCACCCTTACTTTCAGGGAGTTCAGGGCATGTGGAGCTCCGGACTATCATGGGGCGCGAGACCCCATAGCGAGTACCAGATGGTTGGCGGATGTGGCCAACGCTTTCCGCACTAGTAGATGTCCCGAGGGGGACAAGGTCAGACTGGCATCCTGTCTTCTGAAGGACAGGGCACGGGATTGGTGGGAGGAGGTCGGACATGCCATTGGGGATGATGCAGCATTGGACGCCATGACCTGGGCTGATTTCTCTACCAGGTTCAGGGCAGAGTTTGCACCGGTCATTGAGGTGCAACAGTTGGCTAGGGAGTTTCAGGACCTCACCCAGACTACAGAGACAGTGGCGGAGATCACCGCCAAGTTCAGGGAGAGGGCTCTTCTCGTTCCTCAGTACGTGGCTGATGAGGAAATGAAGAAGGCCCGTTATCATGAGATGTTGCGGAGCGATATTCGCCAGTTTGTGAGCCGATCCAGCTGTAAAACGCTGGAAGATATGATTGCTAGGGCTCGGGAGAGGGAGATTGATCTCGAGATGGAGAAGAAGAGGAAACCGGAGGCGGTTTCGGGTTCAGGCGGTTCGGGCAAAAAGCCCAGGGTTTCAGATCACATGTCCAGGGGACAGCCGAGCCACGGTCAATGTGGTAGGTGTGGGAAGATGCACGAGGGGGCGTGCAAGGCAGGGAGTTCCGGATGCTTCAAGTGCGGTCGGATTGGACATTTGAGTAGGGATTGTATGGCTCCTGCTACTGCCATTGCAGCATCAGATCTGATTTGCTTTCAGTGCAATCAGAGGGGACATAAAAAGTCCCAGTGTCCGAGCTTAGCCGCAGCAGGGAAGGTGGCTGCACCTGCCCCTGCTACCTTGAGGATTACAGATGGCCGGCAGGGCCGAGCCGAGACGCCAGTGGCGAAGAGCAGGGCGTTTCAGATGACAACGGAGGAGGCACGAGCGACTCCTGATGTGGTGACGGGGTCGTTCTCTATGAACGGCATTTCTGCTATGGTATTATTCGATTCGGGGGCTACCCGATCATTCGTATCGCTTGCGCTTAGCAAGAGATTTAGTAGAGCTCCAGGGGAGCTGGATTGTCCATTAGAGGTTGAGATAGCAGCTGATAGGACCATGAGGGTCGGCAGAGTGCATAGAGGGTGTTCCCTTCAGTTGTTTGATGAGCAGTTTTCAGTGGACCTGGTACCTATTCCCCTGCGAGGGAATAAGGTTATTGTGGGCATGGATTGGCTAAGCCCCAATGGGGCGGTGATTGATTGTGAGCTTCAGCTAGTGAGGGTTCGCACTCCCAGTGGGGGAGAGTTAGTGATTCAGGGCGAGAGGCCACAGCGTGGACCGACCTTTTGTTCCGCCGCAAGGGCGAGGCGCTATGTTCAGCAAGGTTGCGCCGGTTTTGTAGCTTACGTCTTGGATGCCCGGGAGAAGGGCAAGACGACAGTTGATGATGTTCCTATTGTTCGAGACTACCCGGATGTGTTTCCCGAGGATTTGCCGGGGATACCTCCTGAGAGACAGGTTGAGTTCCGGATCGACCTCATTCCTGGTGCGGCTCTGATAGCCAAGGCACCGTATCGACTAGTTCCCCCTGAGATGCAGGAGTTGTCTACACAGCTGCAGGAGCTGTTAGACAAGGGTTTCATTCGGCCGAGCAGTTCGCCTTGGGGAGCGCCGGTCCTGTTTGTGAGGAAGAAGGATGGGTCGCATCGTATGTGTATTGATTATCGGGAGTTGAATAAGGTAACGGTGAAGAACCGTTACCCACTTCCGAGGATAGATGATTTGTTTGATCAGCTTCAGGGAGCGTCTTGGTTCTCCAAGATCGATCTACGCTCCGGTTATCATCAGATGCGGGTTAGAGATGAGGATGTTCAGAAGACTGCTTTCAGGACCAGGTATGGTCATTATGAGTTTGTGGTGATGCCATTTGGGCTCACCAATGCTCCAACCGCGTTCATGGATCTCATGAACCGCGTGTGCAGGCCGATGTTGGATCGGTCAGTGATAGTATTCATAGATGATATCTTGGTATATTCCAAGATGCAGGAGCAGCACGAGGAGCACCTGCGGGAGGTGCTGGAGGTTTTGAGGAGGGAGAGACTTTTCGCCAAGTTCTCCAAATGTGAGTTCTGGTTGCGCGAGGTGCAGTTCCTGGGTCACCTCGTCAACCAGAAGGGTATTTTGGTAGATCCGGCCAAGATAGAGGCCGTGATGCAGTGGGAGGTCCCGAAGTCTCCATCTGAGATTCGGAGCTTCCTAGGGTTGGCAGGGTATTATCGGAGATTTATTCAAGACTTCTCCAAGATAGCAGTGCCACTCACCCGACTGACCAAGAAGTCAGTGGTATTTCGTTGGGGTCCAGAGCAGCAGACAGCGTTCGAGACTCTCAGGCAGAGGTTGTGCGAGGCTCCGATCCTTACCTTGCCAGAGGGAGTAGAGGACTTCGTAGTCTATTGTGATGCCTCGATCACAGGTATGGGAGCAGTTTTGATGCAGCGAGGTCATGTGATAGCTTATGCCTCGAGACAGTTGAAGCCTCACGAGGCTAATTATCCTACCCATGATTTGGAGCTGGGGGCAGTTGTGTTTGCCCTCAAGATTTGGAGGCATTACCTTTATGGGGTCCGTTGTACTATTTACACGAATCACAAGAGTTTGAGGTACCTTATGGATCAGCCGAGTCTGAACATGAGGCAGAGGAGGTGGTTGGATGTGCTAAAGGATTACGACTGTGAGATCCTTTACCATCCAGGGAAGGCCAACGTGGTGGCCGATGCCCTGATCCGCAAAGTGTCGGCGGCCCCCATCAGAGATCTATGTTTGAGGATGACAGTGATCACTCCGTTGTTGGAGCGGATCAAGGAGGCTCAGGTGGAGGGCCTCAAGGAGGAGAGACAGAAGTGTGAGAGGATCGTGGGCCGAGTAGCCTCGTTTGATTATGATAGTCATGGTTTGCTGACGCTTCACGGGAAAGTGTGGGTACCGTACTGGGGTGGAGTACGGCAAGTGTTGATGGATGAGGCTCATAAGTCTCGGTTTTCTATCCACCCAGGGGCGACGAAGATGTATCGAGATCTTCGACCTGATTATTGGTGGCCCTGCATGAATCGGGACGTCGCCTGGTACGTCGAGAGATGCCTGACCTGCCGGAAGGTCAAGGCGGAGCACCAGAGACCTCACGGCAGGATGCAGCCGTTAGACATTCCCGTGTGGAAATGGGAGGACATCACCATGGATTTTGTCACCAAGCTTCCCAGGACCGCATGAGGAGTGGATTCGATATGGGTAGTAGTGGATCGGTTGACGAAGAGTGCCCATTTTATTCCGATCCAGGAGAGTATATCGGCGGAAAAGTTAGCCGATATCTATGTGCGAGAGATTATGGCACGTCATGGAGTGCCGGTATCGGTGGTGTCAGACCGAGATGTCCGTTTCACATCCAGGTTCTGGAAGCGGTTCCACGACGAGATGGGTACTCGTCTCCATTTCAGCACCGCTTTCCACCCTCAGACAGACGGGCAGAGCGAGAGGACGATTCAGACTCTCGAGGACATGCTTAGGGCATGTGTCCTAGATTTCGGTGGCAGTTGGGATACGTATCTTCCGTTAGCGGAATTCTCATATAACAACAGTTATCATGCGAGCATTGATCGACCTCCCTTTGAGATGTTGTATGGGAGGAAGTGTAGGACCCCGATTTGTTGGGGCGAGGTCGGTCAGCAGGTCATCGGGAGCATGGAGGTGGTGCTCAAGACGACTAAGTTGATCCAGCAGGTCCGTAGTAGACTGCAGACTGCTCAGAGTCGGCAGAAAAGCTACGCCGATAGGAGGCGTTCAGACTTGGAGTTCCAGGTGGGGGATATGGTCCTTCTGAAGGTCTCACCTTGGAAGGGTGTCATCAGATTCCGGAAGAGGGGCAAGCTGGGCCCCAGATTTATTGGTCCTTTCAGGGTTTTGGCCCAGGTGGGTCGGGTTGCTTATCGGTTAGATCTTCCTGAGGAGCTTAGTCAGATCCACAACACTTTCCATGTGTCTCAGTTGAGGAAGTGTTTGGTGGATGAGTCAGCAGTCGTTCCCCTAGAGGATATTCAGGTTGATAGCAGCCTGAATTATATTGAGAGGCCGGTCGCGATTCTGGACCGGAAGACCAAGACCTTGAGGAACAAGGTAATTCAGTTAGTGAAGGTGCAGTGGCAGCACCGGAAGGGATCGGAATGGACGTGGGAGGCTGAGGAGGAGATGAGGGAGCACTACCCAGAGATATTTGCAGATTCAGCCGTAGCAGACTTCGAGGACGAAGTCTGAGATAAGTGGGGGAGAATTGTAACGACCCGTCTCCGGTATGATAATTCCTTGGTATTTATTTTGAATTTTGCAAGAGGGACTCGGCGAGTTCATAGCCTGACTCGCCGAGTAGGGTCGGGATTTCGAGCACGTGTTAGCTGACGACTCGGCGAGTCCATATTCTGGACTCGGCGAGTCTGTCCGTCTGGGAGAAACCCTAAATCCCCGGGTTGCCCACTATTTAAGCCACCTTATAGCCCCCAATCTCGCCTCCTTCACCCTCAAAAGCTGTGAGAAAACCCTAATTCGTTCTTGAGTGATTCTAAGTGATTTTGTGTGCTATTGTGAAGGCTTGAAGAAGGAGAAGAAGAAAGGAGCAAGGAGAAGGATTGTAGAGCAGAGATTCAAGGGAAAGCAGGAGCTCTTTGAGGTATTCTTCAGTTTTCCTTCTCTTTTATGCCTTAAAACCCTTTCTAGATCTTGTTAATGCCTTTCTCAAAGCTTTATGTTGATATGGAAGCTCTCTTATGCCGAGATAACTTTAGATCTGTTCATTTAGGAGTTGTTGAGCCCAGATCTATTGCCTTTATGGAGCTATTTTGCATATTAACCCTAGATCTACCCCTTTTAAGCATCTTTTAGCCTTTATTCCCTTGTTCATGCGTTTGCACACGTAAAGTTGGAAACTTTACGTGATAAATCAACTTATTGGACTCAGATCTATCATTTGTATGTATTGGATTCGAGCAAAATCGAGTGTAGAATAGTTGCATGGCGGTGACTCGGCGAGTCGGAAGAACGACTCGGCGAGTCGAGTCGCGAGTCCCCGATTTCTTCCTTTTGAGCGGTGTCGAGTGGGACCAGTGAGTAGTGGAGTGGACTCAGCGAGTTTGAGGGTAGACTCAGTAATGGAGGGACTCGGGGAGTTGTTCATACAACTCGGCGAGTCCAAGGCAATCTTCTTAAGCTCAAGAACAACTCGTCGAGTTGTTCATAGAACTCGGCGAGTCGGATGAAGATTGTCTGAATTCTTGGATCGAGAGGGTACTCGTCGAGTCGATGCCATACTCGACGAGTAGCAGCGAGTAGAGTCGAGGAGTGAGAATAAGGACTCGGCGAGTTGGCGGCCCAACTCGGCGAGTCAGGTCAACTGTGGGTTGACCTTGACCGAGAATTGACCTTGACTGAGAGTTGACTTTGACCAAGGGTAAAAGAGTCATTTTACCCAGTGCAGTGTTTAGTATTTGATTGAGTGTGTTTATGGACTTGTAGCCGGGGAGATACCGGAGCAGCAACAGTTAGCCCTCAGAGCTATTCACTCAGCAGCCAGTTCACGAGGTGAGTTTCCTTTTAGTAGGAACGGGTCTAAGGCCACAATGTCGGCCCGTTTAGCTAGCAGTAGTATCCGGATTTTGATCCAATGCAGTAGTTAGCATGTTTGGTGCCTTCGTGGCTCAGACAGGATTATGTGTGTTCATGTTAGTGATATGTTTATGCTATGATCAGTCAGCTTCGGACTTCGGTCCGATGTCAGCTTCGGACTTCGGTTCGATGTAGGGGACAAGGTCCCAGTCAGCTTCGGACTTCGGTCCGATGGAGGGGGCAAGGCCCCAGTATGTGCTTGATATGTTACTGTATGGTATGTGGTAATTTGGGGGAGCTCACTAAGCTTCGTGCTTACAGTTTCAGTTTTGGGTTTCAGGTACTTCCGCTAGCAGAGGGAAGAGCTCGGGATGATGGCATCGCACACACCACAGTTTCAGCTTTTATCCTGGGAGTTGATTTAGTTTTTGATTTTGATATGACATGGATATGATACAGTTTTCCGCACAGTGTTTTTATTATGTTTGATATACATCACGTATGGTTTTTATGACATGACACTCAGATTATGGTTTTTGGTTATATTAAAAAAAATGAATTTTTTGGGTCGTATTTTTGGGGTGTTTCATTATAATTAATATATTATAAGAATAATATATTAACAAAATAATAATATTATTTGATTAATATAAGTCATGAATTAATTAGGAATTAATTTGGTGACTTAAAGAGATTAATTGAATAAAAGGGTATAAACTGTCAAATGTATGAAAGTTGTATTTTGAGCTGATAATCCTTATGGATATAGGGTTGGACGATTTTAGGGATATGGATCACCTAGAAATCGTCCAAGGCTTATCTAGGAAGGGATTTGGATTGATTTGAGGCTAAGTTATCCAATTAGGGTTTAAGGGTGAAGCCCTAGGAGCTCACGGTATAAATAGACCCATAGGGTTGAGGAAATCGGCCATCATTGTGATTGGAGAAACCCTAGAGCCGATTTCCCTCTTCCTCATCTCTCTCAAGTCACCTTCTTGCTAGTTGGTGTTTGTAAGCCATTAGAGGAGTGACATTTGTGACTCTTAGCTCCAAGAAGAAAAAGGTTTCAAGCAAGTAACTCAAGGTATTATTCTAGATCCCTTTTGTATGCTTTTGTTCTTAGATCTAGCCATGAAAGTCTTGGAATTATTTCATGTTCAATTAGTGAAACCTAGATCCAAGCTATAGGTTTGTATATGCACATAGGTAAAGTTCTTATGTCCAAAACCCATCACCAACCTCACCCCGCCCTCAGCTGTTGAAAGATTCTCATTAATGTCAACTAGCTACCTCATGAATATAGCCACCTATAGCAGAGATCAGATAATCCTTCAAGTAAAAGTCTCACCCCTAGAACGGTTGGACTCATACAAGATCTGTGCAATAGGGTCAAGTCCATCACTCTGAGATTATCCATTATGTGCTACATGTGACTTAGCATGTTCACTTAATAGCTAGCTCACCTTAATAAGAGTCCTACAAAGCACAAAGCAAGCAACATTCAGGTAATCGGTAAATCTAACCAGCATACACTAGAAAAATCAGTATATCCACACATACATCCCGCAAGCAGGTAACACATGTCGCTAACCTCATTCCAGGCTTACCCTAGGTAGTCTCTGCCCCATGAACTATCATAAAACATTCAGATCATATACCACTACTCAATTTGTCCCCATCCATCCATCTTCGTTGTTGGCTGCCTTATGCATGCAAATTATACACATAATAGGAACTAATAAATTGTCGAATAATAGACTCTACCCTAAGACCATAGGAAATAAGGTCAAATCAGCTATTCTAAGGCTATAAGATCCTAACCGTATACAATTTTCAATACATACACATTGCGGTTACAAATACCAATTATCATTCTCATTCCAGCATGACATCAAATATCCTCATGGCTAAGAGCACCACATATCAGGGAACCCTATTGTTGACTACTCAGCACTTGCATGTAAGCCTACCAGCTCATACAACATATACAAGCATCTCCCCTAGCCCTAACTAGCATGTGATTCACAGATTCATAATCAAATCATAACAGATAACAAATGTGGGTATTATGGGGAAACTTACTTGAGCGCGGCTGATTGCATGCACCACACCCTTTCTTGTCTTAGAAATTCTTTACTTAAAACATTTTTCTGTTGAAAGCTTTACAGATCCTCAGTCTGATTTCAGACACACCCGAAAGTATGTCTGAATCCCTCAAACCAAGGCTCTGATACCAACTTGTAACGACCCAAAAATCAAGGGTAAAAATTTCATCTTTAATATAACTAAAACATTGATACCATTTAATTCAACATTCCATATCATCTTTAAGTAAATCGTTTATTAGAGTTTATCCCAAAATCAATCATTGCGGAAATCATAGGTGTGTGCACTGCGATCAATCCGAGCTCTTCTTTTCCAAACCGTTGATACCTGAAACCAAAAGCTGTAAAATGTAAGCACAAAGCTTAGTGAGTCCCCCAGAGCATACCCCACACACAATCCACATAACACATATCATATTAGCTATAATAGTTATCTCTACCGCATACCACATATCAATTAGCTATAAAAGCTACCTCTACCACATAATACAAATTAATTAGCTAAAAAAGCTACCTCTACCACATATCACATATTCATTAGCTATAAAAGCTACCTCTACCACATATCACATATCAATTAGATATAAAGCAATCTCTACCATTAGCCACAAAGGCTATCTTTACCCTTAGCCATAAATGTTATCTCTACCTTTAGCCGTAAGGCTATCTCTACCATTAGCCTCAAAGGTTATCTCTACCGTTAGCCACAAAGGTCATCTCTACCCTTAGTTGTAAAAGCTCACTACCACGTATCACTGCATAAATATGCCACACACCTCTACACAACAAGTATACAAACTATCATAAAATGGGCCAACCTTGGTGCCTTAGACCCATTGGTATGGTGAGAAAACCCACCTCGAACTGTAGAAGCTTCCCGCATGAATTCCTTAGTTGATGCCCCGCTAGCTTCCCTAGTTGTCACTACCAAACAACATACCCAATTAGCAATTGGGTCCCATACCATAATCCTTAATCCATGCATGGTGGTGAAATGATCATTCTACTCCTGGCCCAATATGATCCAAAACTAAGGCCCAAACCCAAAACAAAAGCCCGATACTATAATGTCCATAAGTCCTTTAATGGCCTAATTTCCAAATTAGGCTCAAAACCATAATGGGCCTCCACAAATAAATATCAATCCCAAAACCTGATGGCCTAACAGGGCCCCAAAACACAAAGTCCAATGATTGGCCCAACCCAAGGCCCAAAACACACCAAGCCCATAACTGATGAGTACGTCGGTCATACTCTTCTATATGCTAAGCGTATTGGCTGAATGGAGTGTACGTTGTGCGTACCTGAATGTACGCCCAACTTACTCCTCTGTTAAGACACCTTTCCATTAAGTGCTTAATACTCTACTACAGAAGCTACAATTACAGATCCAAGTCCCCTTCAATGTCTTAAACCATAAAGTTGCTAACTTGATGGCTTTGCATGACCCACATAAGCTCAAATTCCAAAAATGATAATCTACTTCCATGGAAATGGTCTTAACTCATGCATGAACCCATTAAAACCTCCAATATGGGAACTTTCTGCCTTAGGGACTCATTTAACACTGAGAGTGGAAACTCTAAGCCTAAGAATCGGATTTCAACCATAAAGTTTCATCCTTGGGACCAAAATGAACTAAAACTCACAATCGTAGATCTAAGAGATGAATGATCAAGATCAAAGCTTTATACCTTCATCAAGTTGATGATGAGTCCCAAATGCCATATCCACAAGTTCCTCCGTGATTCCCATCATTGCAACAAGTTCTATCTTCTTGAAATGCACCAAAAACCACCCAAAATGCACCCACAAAGCTCACAACACTCTTGGATGAAGCTACCACTCGAAATTAGGGTTTAAGGCTCTGAGAATGAAAGGGAGGTGCATCCCCTCAGAATTAAGGTGCTTTAAATACTGAGCCAACCCTGAAAATTACAGTTTTGGCGATCCTGGACGTACGTTGGGCGTAATACCCGTACGCTAGGCGTATGTCTTTAGCACCCGAGATTCCTTATCCAACACTACGTTGGGCGTACCCCAGCTTACGCTGGGCGTACTCACCTGGCTACCACCTTTCATGCATGGGCTTAAATGCAAACTTTTCCATTCAGGTACCAATTCTGCCAACAACTTCGAAGTACTATAACTCTTTCGTTCTAAGTTCGTTTCCGACAAATTTTATATCCACGAAAAGGTGGCATGAACCCCTATGCTCTAGCTACACCCCAAGCCTTAAAACTTTTCGAATAAAACCCAAGATCCATAAAAGATCGAATCGTCAGATTACGCTTATACCCTTGGCCTCCGAAGACACAATCGAACACTTTCAAAACCGAGTGTTACAATGCAATTTTAAAGATGAGACCTTTCATTTTCCATAACTTGAGGGAATGTTATGTAGGTCATTAAAATTCATTTAGTCAATTTATCAACAACAAAAATTATCATATAATTCAAGAATGATCTAGCTAAACTCATAAACAAGATAATACAAGTCAACAATTTGCAAGCAACTTTGTTTACCATATAAATCTACAATTTTCTCAAAACTTTGACAATTATCTTGTGGTTGGATGAGTACAAGCACTACCAAGTCAGAAAAAATATTTTTAATGATCCAAAGCAATTTGTGGTAGTGTTCCCAATCCAATCTGTGACATCCCCAAAATCACGGCCAGAAAAGACCGATTTTCATTTATGCTTTTAAAATAATTTCAGAGTAAATCCTTTTGATTTGAAAGAGTTGCGGAATTTGTTCCCAAAACAAAACATGATAAAATAATATTTATCAAAGCATTTCATCAAGAGATGCATTTTCATTACATAATCAAAACTCGGGATGTCATGTTCCGATACAGACCATAAAGCATAAACGATAACATTACAAGTCATTCAACAAATATATACATATACAGACTTGTAAACAAAAACAACTCGATGATTCATCCATCTTACGCCCTTGCGCCACTTCCTGTAATACAAATAAAACTGAGTGGGTCAGGCTTGGGAGCCTGGTGAGCATATAGGGTTTTCAACCCACAATAAATAAATTATATTTAATTTCACCAACCAATCACTATCCTGATTACCTATTCCCGTTATCCTCACTTTACGTCCCTAAAAACAACATCTATCTCAAGGGAACTAATCTAGGATTTTCATCGAGACGGACATTACTGCTAAGGGGTTTCCTCAACAATAGATATCCTAAAGGCAACCATGAGGGGGATAGAGTACACCGGTGAACACATCGTTCAAAACACCTACAGGTTATGAACCTGCTAGCGTTCCACTGGACTGTCTAGAAAGAGTCCGTGGTCGTTATCCATACTCTGCTGAATAACTAGATCAACAACAACAACAACATCAAGGCCTCTCATCTGTTTATTACACACCAACTATCTACCCATGTTCTACCCAACATATTAGTAGATAAAAATATATATTTTCATACATAGTTTAAAACCTGTATATCATTATCATTCAATACATATTCCACATAATAGACGAGGCACACCCACATAACACGTATTTCATAGAAAATAAATCAGATCTATGAGATAGAAGAGAGTGAATATACATTCACGCACATAACAACAAAATTATACACATAACACGTATTTCGTATAAAATACTTCATAATTATGCGTTAGAAGAAAGTAACTACACACTCACTTGATCAGAAGATGATCAAACAGCACTACGGCTTGTAGAAGTAGTATTCTTCGGCAGATCTGGAAGATCTTCACAAAAATCGAACTTCTCGCGGGCAGAGCTTCGGCTCGGGAATCACGCTCTTCGGGATTCTCGAGGCTTCGGATCTTGCTTCGGGACTCGGGAATGATACCGGGGCTTCGGGGTACTTCTGGCACGCAAATCGATGCACAACGGGAGAGAGAAGAGAGAAAAAGAGCAATTGAGTCGGCTGCCCTCGCATCCTATTTATAGGAGGCTGGAGCCTCGGAGTACGCGGGGCGTACGGCGTTACGCAGGACGTACTGGTCCGAAATCGTCATTGCTTACGTATCCGAAGAACTCGAGTGCGAGGTGCGTCATGCTTCGCGGTATGCGGGGCGTACGCCAGTACGCTGGGCGTACTTCGGATCAGATCGGTGACTCCTTCGGATATACATCCGAATTAAAGATTAAATTTAAATACAAATTATTTAATAAACTTCAGAAATTCATATCTTCTTCATACGAACTCCGTTTTCGACGTTCTTTATATCCACGCGTAGGTGAGACTACGCTCTACAACTTTCGTTTAGACATCGTCGGCTAATTTTGACTTTATTTTTATTAATTATTTTTAGTAGGCCGGGACAGAAAAACTTCGTTATAAATTCATAACTTCTTCGTTTGACGTCCGTTCTCGCCTAACTTTTCATCGTTTCGATACCAACAACAAGATCTTCGATTCTCGTTTAGATCGATTCGACTAAAAACCGCTCGATCTCAAATCGAGTATTTCAGGCTGCATACCGCTAAGTCGAAACTTCAATAAATCATAACTTCCTCATACGAAGTCAGATTTAGGCGTTCTTTATATATTCGGAAACATTGTTTCAACTACTACAACATTATCCAAAGATATCAAGTTTATTTTACACTTAAATTTTGACGCTTATTTTTATTCTTAATTAATCGAACCACATAATTAAGCAATTAAGCACAAAACACATAATACTCAAATAATATACTTCTACTATTTCAAAACGGGTTACAAAGGTTAACCTAGACTATTACATCAAAGATAATGCCTAGCCTGGAAACGCGGGTGTTACACAACCAGGCCAAGAAACTCAAATTTCTGCAAACAGAGCCTGCAACTCGTCGAGTGCATGAACTGACTCGCCGAGTTGCTCTGTTACTAAGTGGACTCGTCGATTCAGCTAGTGCACTCGACGAGTTCATCAATCAGAGGCCAAAAATTTGACTTTTCTCAACTTTGAAAAATAACAAGCATCAAGTATAATAGAAAACAATCATAGTCTCTTATATCATTATTGGATTTTGAGCACTATAACACTCCTATGGTGCACATGCAACCCTAAATGCTTTGGATCTATGTTTTCTCTAATTATACATGCTTATTTTCATTTTTCCAAAGCATTGTCCTAACTAGCATACATTTGAACAAATTAAATGAGACAACTAGTTGGATGGCTTACCTCTTAGAAGGTCTTGTAGTTCTTGACCCTTGAAAGCTTGAGCATCTCAAGTGTGATGCCTCTAATGGTTCATAAACATCAATATGCAAGAGAAGGCTTGAGAGAATTGGTTACTTGCACAAAATCAACTTTTCCCTCTTAGAAAGTATGTTGTAACCGATTTTGGCTTCTAGATGTGTGCTTTTATAGTGTTATTAAGCTAGGGTTACATTCATGTAAACCCTAATGCTCCATGACCTTCCACATTCTTATGCTCCATGGGTTTAACCTCCATGGATTATCTCATTGGTTTAGCCCATATACATAATCATGGATCATTGGCCAACACTATAAGAACCATTGATTTACATAATCAATCTGCATATATTTAATTAGTCTCTTTTGATCACAAAATTAATTCCAAATTAATTCTTGATCAATTGTAATTAAAAAATATGATTTGATATTAATATATTATACTTTTAATATATTAATAAATCATAAATAACCTTATTCTCAAAAGTCCATCCTATCAAGTTGCACTGGTGAAGGCAACCCAAAATGACCATGCTACAATCGGGTCAAGTAAATTTTAGTTATAGTTATGGGCTTAGACACCAAATACAACAGTATAAACCATCATGGTGGCACATCATGCAATAATCCTTAAGAATCTTCAACTATTGAGCATCCTTGGAAAATATTGAGCGTCATAGTGAGCATCGCAACATAAGTGGCACATCAACGAACACAATTAGCATACCTTGCACCGAGATGATGCATCTTGTGCAAAGAATGGGGCATCTTCTCCAAAGGTGGCACATCTTCCTCTAAGATTGCACACCTACCTCCAATTTGGCACTCCTTCTTCACAAATAGCATATCTTCTTTCATTTAGCGCATCTTCTTTCTATTTGACACACCTCCTTCACAAATGGCACACTTTCATCCTAAGGCGGTGCACCTCTCTTTTAAGTGTGGCACGCCTTATCTCCAAAGTGACGCATCCAAGCATAGGATAACACATCTAGATCATAGATGGCACATCCAAGAACCAGGATGCTAGATTCCACTCTCAGGTGTTGCATACCCCATTTTAGAATATTTGTTCCTTTGTCACTTGACCCGTTCCTTTGTCGGATGATCATTTCATTTCCAAGATGATATGTTCCTCTGTCACATGTCCCAAGTTCTATGTTGAGCTCTAAGTGTTCCATTAAACTTAAATACTCCATGCAAATGTTCTAAATGATCAAGTCACATTTAACAATCTCTTTCTTTTTATCGATGTGAGATAGGTTTTGATAACATTAACCATTTTGTTTGCAAATTTAAGTATACGCCATCCATTTTTTAATATTATTTGTTTATTATTTCATCTAATAATATAGGGTAGGTTCTAAATTTTTTCAAGATAAGTCCTATATTTTGTGGGAAATTATCAATAATAGACAGTTTTTTTTTTTTTTTTTTTTTTTTGGGGGGGGGGGGGGGGGGGGGAGGGGGTGGGGGGGATTTCAAAAAATAGACACAAAAAATCAAATTTTCAGGTATAGACATGGATTCCGCGAAGGTGAGCTCTGAGGTCCCC
Organism: Lactuca serriola; assembly: GCF_051521515.1. Taxonomy (NCBI): domain Eukaryota; kingdom Viridiplantae; phylum Streptophyta; class Magnoliopsida; order Asterales; family Asteraceae; genus Lactuca; species Lactuca serriola. Next base: position 25,777,060 of record NC_136415.1, on the reverse strand, counting down.
GCGGGATCAATTTAATCTCCGAGGAATCGATGTGGCAAAAAAAATCTGAAGATCCATTCAGATCTACCTCCGATGAATGAACTCATTCCGCGGAGGTAGTTCCGAGGAATGGATCTTCATAATTTTTTTTCAACCTCTCATGGTTCTTTTATGCAAAGATCTCCAATTAAAAGACCAATTTTTTTTCACCTCACATTCATTCCAAACATTGTCAATAAAATTTTATATCATCATAATTTTTTATTGAAAATAATTAGTTGGGGAATGAGTATAAGCCCTGAAAGATCGATGTGAAAAAAAAATCTGAAGATCCATTACTCGAAGTTACCTTCACGGAATGATGTCATTCCTCAGAGGTAGCTCGGCGGAATGGATCTTGAGATTTTTTTTGTCACATCAATTCCTCGGAGATTAAATTGATTTTGCGGAGCCCTTGGAACTCACATCTATGGAATCCATGTCTATACCTAGAAATTTGATTTTTTTGTGTTTATTTACTGAAATTCCCTCAAAATACTGTTACCAATTTCCTAAATTTTGCATTATATAAATATTATATAAAATTTAAAAATTAGGTTGGTTCTAAGAACCATTTAGGTTATAAGTAGCTCCATAATGCAAGACAATTACACTAGGGTGGAGTGTTGGAGTTGGAATAAGAATGGATTAGCATGTCTTACACTAACAAGGTCGAAGTAGAAATTAATAATTACAAAATAATAAGAAAATAACAAAAAAAAATCTTTTTACAAGCATTTGAGGATGACTTTCTAACAATGTTTGTGATCGGGACAAATTGAGTGTACTAATATTAAAATTTTAATTATACAAGACCACTTATGAGACTTCTCTATATTATAATATTGAGTGTCTAGTATGAATTATATTCTAATATATAAGATATAGTTGTAATAGAATAAGACTACATATAGAAGGTGTGTTGTGGAGGTGATGATGTAATGATGGTTCATTGGATCCTTTCTTCACATCAACGCTTTGGAAGCTTGTTACCCTCTTGCGGCCGTGTTAAAAGTCAACAATGAGTCCCCACGATATCAAAGACCAAACGAGCGGACGTCAATCTTTTTTTCACACCTTTTGATCTTTTTTCGGATTTGAGATTTAATTTGTTAAAATCTTTGATTAGGATTTTAGGTAAATTAATTATATTAATAGTTTTAGTTATGTTTCACATCATCTAAAATTTATTTAAAAACAAATAAGAAGATATTGAACACTAAGCGAAGTTTGAGGCCGAATGATGTTAGGGTGAAGATCGTCAACCATGTTAAGTGTCCCGGATTCTTAAGAATTTTTAGAATCTTGAACATATATCTGGATACTGATATTATTATTAGTTGTGAAACTCAGAGTTTATATATATATATATATATATATATATATATATATATATATATATATATATATATATATATATATATATATATATATATATATATATATAAAAGGTCCAAATATTTGAATAGTTTGAACTTATAAAAAAAATAAGAAAAATATTGAATTATTAAAATTGAAGTGTTTTTTTTCTCTTTTAAATTTAAACAAATAATTTAGATAAATAAAACAAATAGGGCTTTAATTTAAAAAATTTAGAAATAAGAAGGTAAATTCTTTAATGAAATTGATATTCATTTATTATTAAATTTATTGTAATTATTACATTTAAATACTATATGGAATTTAATAAAATAGAAACCATAAAATGACATGTGGAAAAAAAATAAAATAAAATAACAATAAAATGACATATGACAGAATGAATTAGAATGTGACATGCGACAAAAAGATCTTTATTTATTAGAGTAGATTTTCTAAAATTTCTAACGGATATATTTCTAGTTTTTTTCTCACATGTGCAAAATTAGTCAACATAAGACTCATTCTCAATGAAGAAACGTTTCAATCAAGAAAAAGACTCAGGGATACCAAGTCAAACCAACGTGTCCAGTTTTATTCGAGAGGATCCCGGGAATATCAGACTTGTTGCTATTTAGACTAGACTATAAATACACATGTATTTCGCACACTACACACACCTAGAGTCACTACAATACTTGTACTCGTTTACTTACTTTCATTTATGTAATCAATGATTAAATCAATATAATTAATTAAGGCAGATGATGATTATCACCTCTCAAAGTTTTGTGTCGAAGATCCTAGCAAGGATCAAGGGATTTCTTGCAAACCACTTGTGCAATCTTGTTCTAGTTTTGATAATCACTTTACCAACAACACCACAGCCTCTCATACAAATTTGTTAATATCTACTCAGTCGATTTTTGACCAAACCAATTTGGCCCCCACTGTGGGTTCGTGGTGTTTATAATCCTCAAAATCATGTCTACACAACCAACCTTCTCTTCTTCCTCTATTCCCTTTATTCCTTCGAAAAATCTTCCACCTCCTCCAAGCAAACCCTTTGTTCAGAAGAAGACATTTGGTGTATAGAAGAAGAACACACCTCCGGTTGCTCCAGGATCCTTCGGATCCCAAGATCCTCCTATCTCAGTCTCAAATAACGAACTCTTCTCTATTATGAAGACATTGACACAACAATTGGCTTAGCAACATGAAGACAACATAACGCTTCTTAAGGAAGTGGAAAGGATAAGGACAGGAATCCGCAAACCTCAGGAGACGACACGTTTAATCATATAACCTAGGATCTTGAATTTTGACAATGCATGATCCCTAAGGAAACATCCATAATCGATAGTTCCAGCATCTGTTACTACCCCAACAGGGAGAGCAATCCAAAACATCTAAACTCCAGTGGCCCTGGATCTTGATGAGACCTTCAATACTCCTAATAATATAAATACTAGTAACTTAATTAATAGTAGCATTATCAATACTAACTATATTGATCTTGATGCAGGAAAAAGTCTAATTATAGCCAAAGAACTTCAGCAACTAAGACAGATGATCTCAAGCGTACCAGGGGTTGTCCAACTTATACCAGAAGCATCCCCCACCAGTCAGAGGATCTCAAGATATATCCCTTCAATAGCCGATACCGAAGTTCCTAAGCGCTTTTGATATTACCATATTTATACACATTTTTAGGCAATATCTTAACACAATTTTAGTAATATTTTGGTTATTTGCAAAGATATGTGATACTTATTGAATTAAATTGTATTTTGTAGCCAAATGGAACACTCTTGAAGAATATGGACCATAATTGACGAGGATTGGAACTTTGGAGGATTGAAGATGTAAAGAAGAAAAATTCCAGTGAAAAACCAAGATCACGACGTGGCAACTCAAGTCCATGACATGAAGAGGGTATTCTATAAGATAAGCATATGGGAAGTTAGAATCCTTGCCCGATACGGATAAACACCTAGTTCACGACGTGAACCATGTATTTTCCAAAACTATAAATATTCCTTCACTCTAACGATTGGAGAGTTTTTGGGAGGAGAGGTATTCTAAAATATCCGATTTTAGAGTTCAGAAAAGCAGAAAAAAAACATTCCTTTAAGGATAGTTCGCTTGAAGATTAAGAGATTGAAGAACACATCATCACATTGATTTGATTTACTTTAATTATGTTGATTTATGTTGAACTTAAGCTTTAGTTTTCAACCGTGAGTATCTTAACTTATTTGCTTTCATTTAGCTAGATGATACATTAACTCTTTGGCTTAGTTTATTAATTTATAGATTTTAATAGTTGGTTTTGTGCATATGTTTGATTATCATTACCTACCATGTTAAAGTTGTGATTTTGTTGCTTAATTTCAAGTTAAGTGTAGCTTATGCCCATTAAATTACATGGACTTGATTACCTAGTGATTTAGTGACCATTAAATTACTAGATCTAGGATCGACCAGATCTTAGATAAGTAATACAAGTAACAAGTATAGTTGTGCTGGAGAACATAAATTGTGATCATAATTGTGTTTGCTTAGATAAATCTTACATAGCTTATCTATAAATAATAATTAATTATGTGTTTTGCTTGTGTACGACCATACAAGGTAGTTCAACATAATAATTGGTAATCAACTTTTTTAATCCATTATTAGTAACTAACCATAGAGACGAAGTGGATTCGAACTAAACGAAAGTGTTTTTAATATATTGATAACAACTGTATTAGTTAAGTGTTTAAGTTTGTATGAGCTTCAAAAATCATATAAAACCCTTTTTGACTTTTGCTTGTTTTTAGATTAATCTATTAGTAGTTAGGTTAGTAAATTAACTATGTTCCCTGAGTTCGATACCCGACTATTTGTGCTATATTATTTGCGAATAGGTCCACTGCCTTAAGTCGTAATATTTAGTTAGATAGTTGGTAAAACTAATAGTAGGTGTAGTAATTACGAACAAATCAAGTTTTTGGTGTCGTTTTTGGGGATCGAACCCGGGTCACCCACGTGACAGGCACGAATACTTACCACTATACTACAACGACTATTACTTTTACCAACTATCTATCTAACCATTATGACTTAAGGCAGTGGACCTATACGCAAATAATATAGCAAAAAAAAGTCGTCTATCGAACTCAGGGAACGGATTTAACTTACTAACCTAACTACTAATATATTAATCTAAAAACAAGCAAAAGTCAAATAGGGTTTTATCAGATTTTTCATGTTCTTCATGAATACAATCACATGAAACATACCTTAAATAATCTTAGATTAAAAGATCCAACCCTATAACAGTTGGACTCAGACAAGAGTTGCGCAATAGGACCAAATCTTTCACTCTAAGATTATTTAACCCATGAAACATGTGACTTGACATATTCAATTAGTAGTTAATTCACACCCAAAAGAGTCCTACAAGAAACAAGCAATCAACATTCGAGCAGAAAAACTCTATAGGAATAAGGCATCATAATTCAGGCAATTCTAGCATGCAATTCCTAAAGATCCCTACCATACAACTAGCATGCAGTTCTATCATAAGAAAATAATAGTGTGGATTTCTTGGGTCTACTTTCTTGCTCCTGTTGATCGTACACATCTCATCCTTCCTTGGTTACATTTTGAAAACTCTTATGGAACCTTAGTTTGAGTATGGATTCACACGAATGCTCATCCAATTCTCTCAAACCAGGGCTCTAATACCAACTTATAACATCCCAAAATCACAATAAAAATTTTCATTTTTAAATTAAGGAGAAAATATTCATACAAACTCGAGTCATAAAAACCCAAGATCAAATACAAATGTTCAAAAATCAATGTATCGTAACATCTCCAAAACATGCACCGAAGGATGTGTATGATCACACCTTTGCTTTCCCCCAGTCATCTGAAATACCTGAAACATAAAAATTAAACCATAAGTCCAAGCTTAATGAGTTTCCCCAAAAATACCACCACACAAACATGCAACAGCATGCATACTAGGTCCACAACCATCAGGTTGGATTACCCTTGAGCCCATAGAATGAGTTTGGCTTGCCTTCCTAGCCCACAGCTCATGTCTGGATTTCTTCCAAGCCCACATCATAAGTCTGGCTTGCTCCCGAGCCCACAACATAAGTCTGGCTTCCCTTCCTGGCCCACAAGTTATGTCTTTCTTGCTCCTGGGTTTTTTGGCTTCCACACAAAGCAGTATTGCCTCAACCTAACCATACTATGTCGATAGACTAACATGCATATCTACAAATCACTATCTTATAATAACATCCTATATACCAGGATATATAATCTAGTAATTCAGCATTGGTGCCTTCGACCCACAAGTATAGTGAGGAAAACTCACCTCTCAATCTGAAAAGATAGTTAAACACAGCACGACTTTTGATACCAACTCTAAAGGTCACTTGTACAACAAACAGTGACCTAGTCTCAAACTATTGCCCAAAATACCCCTAGGTTTCTCATTAAACAACCGTCATGTCGTGGCCATAGGTTGTCACGTCGTGGCGGTCATTTAAAATATATGATACATCGACCATCACCATGTCGTGGGATGCCTCCACCACGGCGTGATCCTGCCCAAAATCCAAAATACATTAAATTTAAATACCTCCAAGAATTTGAATGTTATACACGTTGTGGCGACCAATGAGATGTGTGTTCCATCGTGGGCACCATCATGTCGTGACACACATATGCTCACGTCGTTGCCAAGGTTTTCATCCATTAAGACTAATTTGATAACTCAGAAGTGATGTTTATCTAGAACTGGGTGTTGCATCAGGTTTGTTTCATACATTTCTATCAACTGATACGAAATACAAAATAAAACGTTACTAAAACTTATCAGCAACTTCGTCTACCACAATACTTACAACCACCAAAATAACCAAGCTTCAAAACACTAAAAAGACAAACCCAAGAAAGAAATCATATAATTTAAAGTTCTTCCATCATTGGAAGAACTTGTAGCTTAAAAACACAACCCCAATGACAGCAACACATTTCAGTTTCTTGAAGCTGTTGTTTTTTACCATCATCTTAGCATACACAGTTTGAAGCGAGTAGAAGTGACTTTTGAGATAAGCAACCATTGGACACGTCTATTTTCCCCTGACCAAACATCATCCACCACATTGTAAATAGCATCCATTTCTCTTCTCACCCTCTCGTGTAGCTCGCACAAGTCAGTAGCAACCTCCTCTCAGATTAATGACACCTCTAACTATGTTTAGAGTAGGTTGATGGCATGTATTCTTCCCGGACTCCATTGGACTCATTCTCTTCCAATTGATGTAAGTCGGTAAAGGACCAGTTGTTAGGGGGAAATATAAGTGACAACATGTTCTTAGCGGTTAGCGATTAGGGTATGAACTTAAGTACGCATAAAGGGTAAGAAACTTTGGACTTTTGCCATTTTAAGGAACCATATTGTTTATTTATATGGAGGCAAGTATGAACATGTTGACTTAGGCCCTACAGTTCATACACAATACGATGTCGTTCCATAGAGATGTAACGGTAAGGTGTTTGCCATGTCATAGCTGATGTGGCAAATATTGTGGATGTGGCAATGAAACCGATTAAAACAAGTCTAGGGTACTAAATAGACAGATTGCTCATGACCCTGAGTTCATTCTCTCATAAAGTCACGAAAATAGTTCAGGGACTAAAAGGATCAATCATAAATGTTCATAGGACATTTATGTCATTTTCCTTTTTTAAACCATAGGAGTTCAATTTTAAAGTTTACTCCTTATCAAACAATTACAACCTCCAATTTCAATTATTCATGGGTTATATTATGAAAATTTTGAATCTTGTGTGTCATTTAGTGATGTTTTAGGCATTACTTATTATTATTATTATTATTATTATTATTATTATTATTATTATTATTATATCTTAAAGTTTATATTTTTGTTAGTGTATCAAGGGTAAAAATATTTAGCAATGAAAGTAAAAATTAAAGGGGTGCCGACAATTACAATCCAAGACAAAAGGTTTTTCCACATGGACATCATGAACACGTAGGTCCACCACCATAACCAACTAACTACGTCCTACATGTCGTTTATTCCATCCATAATGAGACTAGAGAGTACGAACATCGCCTCAAATGTACCAATTTTAATATAAAAGCATTTTTGGTAGCAAATCTTTTAATGGGTCTCATATTCCACTAAACATAAAAATTAAAAAGTAAACATTAACCTATAATCGATGTTTTGTCATAATTTCATCATATAAAGAATAAATATCAAGTAAATTTTTGCCATATTATATATGCATGTCGATCTTAACATTACATTGGTCATAGCATAACTTTACCACAACTATTGGATAACCCTACAATGAATCTTGAAAATATAGATCTATATATTATTTTTAATGATAACTCAAATTAACTTGATTAAAAACTATGTTGCAAACTTGCAATCAATATAAGCCATCATAGTTTTCAAAAGCATAATGTCTTTAATGATAACTCAAATACTCTTAATTAAAAGTTATGTTGCAAATTCACAATCAATATAAATCATCATAATTTTCAAAAGCATAATGATGAAGCATAAAGATTAATACAAAGCATGTTAAAAACACCGTAGAATCTTCAACATATTTGTTGCACGTCACGTGAAATTATTGTAAACAAGAAATCTGTCCGTTCAAGAGAAACTAAAAGTCAAACAGGACAATACTAAACAGAAAATTAATTGACTAAAAATCAAAACAAATTAAAAGTAAAATTAATTGACTAAAAATCAAAACAAATTAAAAGTCAAACATGATGATACTAAACAGAAAATCGAGCAAATATTATTGATTTGAATGATTTGATAGGGATATACTCACCACAAGAACAAGAAGAAGAAGTAGACACATAACATGTCAAATTGATCCTGAATTGACACCAAATTTGTGCCATCATTTTGAATTTGTTCCATGCATGTTCTTTTTTCATCCTTCTGTTTTCAACTTTTCAACTTAACTGACCCCATTGTAATTACTACTTAAAAACCGTAATTATTATTGGAGTTTTGTCCAACTGGTGATGCTTAATCACACTTTCTAAACAAAGAAACTTCCATTCCTTTAAGGGTTGAAGGGAATATCTTAATAATTAAGTAGAAGATTTTACTTTTAACCATTGTCCTTGTAAAAACAAAGTCATTTTTTTTATGAGGGTCACATCAAAGATTGTATGAGAGATGTACATATTCACCTAAACAGCTAAACTCTCTATGCCCCCGCAAACTACGACCCACCAATGGTGTCTTGAGAAGCTATAGCTTTTTTAGATTTTAGTTTTCAACTAAAAACACAAAGTAAATGAAAAAAAATATTCAGAAATACAACCTTAAAATTTTATATTTTAAATAAAACTCTTGTAATATAGAATATACTTTAAGTAGTTTTTAATAACTTCTAGCTTCTATGAGCATTTGGTTTTTTATTTTGAGAAATTAAATATCCTCCTACCATTTGTTCCTACTTTTCCTCCTACTATATCAAATGTTGACATGTGTCACTTTTAATTAGACATTTAATGAAATTAATAATCATTTAATTCATTTGTCAACATTTAATATTTAATTTCTCTTTTATTTTCATATAATTTTATATTTTTTTAAAACTTACGGTTTTTTTTTTGCCTTAAATAAAAACAACTCACACGTTGGAGTTTACCGACTAGTTTCCTTTTCCAATGGGTTGAACTTAGCACCATACATTCGGCTTAAAAAGCTCCCAGATGAACCCGTTAGTGCTTATCTCTTTGCAATGTGAGGTCAAAATCGCACTATATATATGTCAAACATACCCTACTCAAATATGTCAACAACCAAGCTTACCTTATAATCCTTTCATATTGTCTGCAAGGCTTTATACTCTACATAACTTTTAATGTTATATTCTCCAAAACCAAGTTGTGTACATTCATGTAGTTTTTTTTTTCCAATTGGTTTGAGTGGCAAATTATGATTATAAGCAATTCTTATGACAACTACCTTTAATATGAAAATTTATGAGAAACACGTTATAATTTCTACGAGATAAGTTAACTTTGGGAAGAAGATTAGGTGATATTTGTGTTGGTTACATCTAGATTCCCTTGGTTGAGACAAAGTTCATTCCCGTGTCCTTCACACCTAAATGCATAATTATATTTTATCCTTTCCATTTTTGTTTCTTAAACTTTTTTTTTTTGTTACAAAATTTACTTTTGATTTTTTTTTCACAAAATCTATATTTATAGTCTTTTCTATTTTAGCTCCAACCTTTTTTTTGTTCTATATATGCTATTATATTTTAAATTTTATTTTATTTTTTAGAGTTTGACTAATCACCAATAGATTATTGATGACGTATCGGTTTGGTTGACGTGAGAATTTTTTCCATTTTGCATTTAACCCAACATCTACGTCTCACTTTGCATTTAGCCCTAATATTTTTTTATTCCCCATTTTCCATTACTTTTTTAAAAGTTTTTTTCTTTTTTAGATCTTGGTTGATTTGCATCCAAAGCTAAAATTTAGTACATGTAAAGAGCTTTGTAACCTGATCTAATATAGAGTATTTCTTAAATTTTTATCCAAGTCCTTCAAAATCTATTGTTATCAATCACTATGCCTGCCTTAGACCTTTTTCATTCAAAGCATTTTGAGTATCTTGTGTAATTTTATGTCTTTGGTCATGAAGCGTTGGTGTTGTGTATTAGGATCAATCCACACAACAATGGTTGGGTGTCCACCTGTCCATATTGACTTCAAACAGTAAAAATACATCTAGGATGATGATCTCATAAAGCTTCATCCACATTCCACAACATACAAACTTCACATAGTATGGCATATGAAATGTAAGAGAATAAGAGATAAGAAGCCTACAAACAAATTAAGAAAGTTCATAATTCTCTAGTAATGACCATAACAAGGCTGACTTATATTTTTTTTATGACATTGGAGTTGCATATACAAGATAAATGAATTAACTTTCTTATGGGCTCTTGAAGACTTTGTATAAAGAAAAGTTGTATAAATATATGAGGTGTAACTTTTATTATGGTTTTTGATTTAGATTCCTGAATACTTGATAAAACTCTCCGAAATTCTTTTTGAATTATGTTAATAAATGCACATTTGGTGTTTTCATGTTTTCCATTAATTGTAAATCCAATCGAAAGCATAAACAATCAATCCACTACTCTAGGACCAATTTCATCTCCTCAACTTGACAAAGTTAAGTAGCAATAAATAATCATTTTTAAATGAATCTTTAGTGGATTCAACCAACACCAACAAAGAAATGCTTGTGTATGTATTAAGCCACATTTCTTGGCTTAACCCATTAAGCCCTTCTTTATGGATCAAGTCAAAAAGAAACAACCCACCCTATATTCCCTGGACCAAAGAAAAGCCACATGTTTTCCACAAGATACAATCCATCACAACACAACAGTAATTAAATGGGATTTTTAGCAGACTTATAAATAACAACTCATGCTAAAAAAACTAAAAACTAATCTAGAATAAAGTTTAGTTTCTTCACCTAATACCTTATCTTATTCAAGGCAACAAGAAAATCATACATTTAACCTTCCTACTTTACTTCTCTAAATAACTTACATCCATATCTGCAACATCATTACCAATATCCGTTACACCCAACCACCTGCATCATTTTTTAACAAAATCCAAATTAATCAAATACGTTTCACAAAATAGCAAAAAACAAATGGCAACGTACTTTGATGAACCTGATTCCCACTCAAGTCTCTAATTGTATAATGATGTTTTCATTGCTTTCTTTGTATGAATCCAACTTCCCATGATCTCACCTGAAACACACAAACAGATTTGTATTAATATTTATAAAGAAAACAAAAAAGTCAAAAACCAAAATGTTTTTTTATTTACAAAGGGCGAAAGGGTAATTTACCATTACTACTAGCATGCATCCGCGGCTGGTTCATGTGCCAATGGAAGAGGCAAAGGCTTGTAAGAAATCAATGGAGTATAATTAAGCTCATAATTTACAACAATGGAACCAAAGATGTTAAATTTTCCAGCACTACTATGAGCAACTTCAGCATCAGAACATTTTTTAAAAACAACTCTAGCACGACCACTTTGTCTATCAACTTCAGTTTCTGATTCCATTAAAGGCCCAAATCTTCTAAACATTTTATTCAAATGTATCTCAGAAGGAAAGTAAATCCCCTCTGTAAACTTCATTAAAACCTCAGTTGCCAAATTTAACCTTCTTCTCTCAATAAGCTCTGATTGCTCCTTTGCTTCAATCTCATGATTGCTGCTAAAAAACCGTTTTTTATTCGACCTACGGCTTTGTTTCACAGGTTTTTGTTTCTCTTCATAGGCCACAATCTGGTGTGGATGCTCCACACCTCCGTTTTGGTTGTTATCATGCACCACCACTGTGGGTTGCAGCTGCAAATCTTCTGGATGGTTCTGGATGATCCTGTCCGTCCAATACGAATCATTAACATCATCAAACTCGAAATCTTCCGGATCGTTTTCGTTCGATGGCTTTCTCTTTCTAGTCTCGTTATTAACCCTTCCAGGAGTAGATGAATTTTGCTTTAAAGACTTGGAAAAAACTGCAGCTCTGTGGCTATAAAAAAAAGGGATTATAGTGTTCAAGAAGGTGTACCCTTTCATTGGATCTTGAGCAGTTAACTGGAGTTGTGATAACATTTCGGGAAGATTTGCTTGGGGGTTGACCGGGTTGACCATGTTGACCGGACTTTGAACAGAATGAGAAAGTCCAACTGTTTGGTCAACAGGTTCAACGTTTTTGTCACTCAGTTGGTTTGCCACTCTTTGAATGAGTTCACCAACTTTGAAAGAGGGTTTAGGGCTTGGAGTTACTGTTTCCAGAGTTGGTCGTTTCTCTGGAACCGAAACATCGGAATTGGAATTGGAATTGGAATCTGAAGCCTTTCGTTTTCTAGAACCTTCTTCGTTGTTTCCAGGGTAGTATGTTGGATCTACTTTTAAATCTGAGAAGATTCTCTCTTTCTTGATGACTTGGTCAACCCCTTGGGTCAATTCAGAAGAATCTTCCAATAAAGTTCCACAGAACTGAAACTCGGACAGCTGGCGATACCCTTTGTAACGTGCACATGATAACAACTGAGCTTTAGCCATGACAAGGTCCATTTTGTCATTTTCATCATATGGAGACTTTGCGAGTAGTCTTACATAGTCGATAAGTTTATCAGGCTCAAATGAGGTCACAAGGGCAGTTTTGTCCATACCGTGTCTTTTACTTGATTCTTTCTTGATTCCCGCGTTTTCCACAATCTGACATTCGATTTTCTTGTAGATGTCATGAGGCGTGCATGAACATGCAAGTCCCAATTCTACCCTTCTGGAGACTTCTTCCAAAGCACAATGGAGGGCATTGTTGAAAGCTTCTGAATTTGTCTGTTTTTCAATTTGGGAAAATTTTGCACGAAATGGTTTCAAGACTGTTGAATCGTTCCATGCGAATGTTCGATCTCCAAAATACCCGACTAAAAATCGATCTTTTTTATGATATTTCATGGCTTTATCGGATGCATCAGATGGGTCAAAGATTTGACCAGGCCACCATGGATGACTTCTGACTTTACCCCAGACTAAATCAGAAGCAGAGAACTCACCTTCGTTTTCTGGTGGGTGGAAATAACATGACTGATGGAAAGAAACAGAAGTTTCATTGTCGAGTGGCTCGCTGACATCATCGGTCAATGTTGACTGTTCTACTTCTAGTGTTTCTGTTTCTTGTTGTCTGCAGAAATCAGTATGTTCTTCAGCATCATCATTTACCTGTACACGGCGTTCATAGACTAAAGGTTTTGAAAGTCCATGTTCAAAATTAGCTTCTGGGTCTGTATGAATCTTGAAATCTTGATCTTTTTCTTGACTATGTAAAGAATCAATTCCTGGGATTTCATCTTTCCATCCAAGAACTTCATCAATGTCCATCCCCGCATCCTCTCCATAATCTGCATGACTTGTTGCATGGTTGACTTCCTCAAAAGTTTGGGAAACCTTCATTTCAGTATCAACATTCAAGATCTGGTTTTCTACCAAAATCCCACCTACACTGGAAACTTGCACTTCAGGATTTGGTAAATTTTCAGCAGTTGTCACTTCATTGGCTACATTTAAACTTTTATGAGATGCATCAGCTGTCATAACTTCTATCGTTGTGTGTAAACTCTCATCTTTAGGTGTTGGGTCAACTTCAGTTTTCTGGTCAACCACCATGGTGGAGGACTCTTGAACCTTTGCTAAGTCTAAAACTTCAACCTCTTTTTCAGGCTTTTCATCCATCACATGATCTTTATCAACCACTTCTTGAATGGAACTCACTGGTTGTTCCACAATCTCCTTGACCAAACTTCTTTCCGATTCCTCCTTTTTATCTGTCGTATCAATTCCAGACTTTTGATCATTATCTATTCTAACTTCTGTTGTTGAATGTGAAGTCTCTTCTTTGCTCATTGTAACTTCAGAGTTCTGAGCATTTTCAATGACACTGCCTTCACCTGTTCCTGCATTGACTCCACCACTCAAAATAACATCTTGAGTTTTATCTTTTCCATCTAAAACCTCTTCTACAATCACCTTATCAACTTTGGAAACTGACTCCAGGATCTTTGTGGAATCTACATCAGCAACTTCTTGAACAGACTCTGTAGCCTGTTTCTCTGTTAAACCCTCCTCTACATTAGGATTATCAGTGGATTCTGAGCTTGGATCCTTAGAAACACCATCTTGAGCTTCACCTTTTCCAGCTAAACCCTCCTCTACAACCAACCCATCAACTTTAGTTGCTGAATCCAGAATCTTTGATGAATCTAAAACCTTATCAGCCACTTCTTGAGCAGATTCCATACCCTGTTCCACTGCTAAACCTCTTTCTGCTTCACCCTCTCCCCCAGCAAGTTGAGCCTCTCCACCCAATGACTGAAGAGCTGCATTAGAATCTCCTGCCTGAGTTCCATTTCCAGAATCTTGAGCATCGTTGGTTGCAACTTCGACTGTTGGCTGTAAAATCTCTTTCCTCATTTCGTCATCTCCAGATTGTTGCTCCAAAATTTCAGGGCTTACATGGACATTATCTGCAGTGATTCCTTCATTTATAGCCTCTGTTGATGAAACTTGATTATCAACACCATCTTCACCTTCATCTTTTCCAAATAACCCCTCCTTTACAGCTGCCACATGAGCATCTCGTGAACCAGGATTCACTGTTGTAGTGAATGACTCTGGAAATTTTAAGGAATTTGAAACATCAGATTCTTTTCCAGTTGTCTTATCCATCACATGGTCTCCATCGGCCAGTTCTTGAGTAGATTCTGTATGCTGTTCCACAATCTCCTTGGTAGAATCTCTATTGTTATCCCTCACTGCACTTTCTCCTCCACCAGTTTCAGGCTCTTCACTTGACTTCTGAGCATCACAATCCATCGCACTCACAACAGTAGTCACCACATTCTCCTGAATAACCTCTTTACTGACCTCTAAACTTGTCTTCACGCCCTCATCATTCACCACCACCTCAACTTTCTCTAAAGTCACAACTCTAACTTCTTCAACTACACTAACTTGGTCCACATCCATATCACTAGACTGAATTTCTCTCGTAGAGCCCTCTTCCATCAAGCCATTAATACCTACCTTACCTTCCAAATCAACCCTTGTACCCCCACGATCATCAACAACCACATCGGCTCCCACAACATCCACCACCATATCCTCTCCTTCATCTCTCTCACCGAAAAGCCCCTCAATTTTCCCTCTCAGGGTTACAGTTTCATCAGCTGTAGTAGAATCGACAGTCGCAGTAGATTCCTTGACGGTAGGCAACACATCATCTTCATGTTCTTTCATATTCGAGAGCGTAATCCGAGCAGATCAGTAACAATAAACTACGTATGTACTTAAATTTTTACCTGGTATAGATTCAGAAGCAAAGAATTAAAACCCTAACTTTGTATGAGAATTATTCATATGCATCGAGCACCTACGACAATTGAGAAAGAAGCCATCGTGAAGAAGAAAACGGTAACCCTAGAAACAGAGATAGCGTACCTTGTCGATGCCGTCAAGCTGAACACTGGATCGAGTTCTAGAGAGAGAAAGTGAGGGTTAAAGTGAAGTACGAATTTTGGTCTTCTCTTTTTATTAGATTTCTATCAATTTTACTTTTACATCAAAAAGAGCCGAAAATATGGTTATGTCTTTTTCGGATCTCAACTCCGAAAAATAATTACATTAAAAAAATACTAAGAAAATATCAAGTTTTTGTAGATTGGTTTTAACCCATTTTTATTTTTTTATTTAAAAATGAAATAAAAATAGGATAAATAGTGTTTCATCTATTTATTTTTTATCCTAAAAAATATATTTCTATTATATTTCATTCTTCCAACTTATATATTACATTTAAATTATAATTAATAGATAAAAATAAACTAAAAACGTATAAACATATAAACAAATAGACTAAAATTGACAACATAAAGTTCATCCTCGTTTTAAAATAAATAAATAGTATAACATCATATTTTGTATAATACTATTCATATCCTTCAAAATGGGGAAATAAATGGGAAGGAGTTGGAAAAAATGGAGGAAAAGATGAAAAATAAGAATAGGTTGGAGATGCTCTAAACTAGGGGTGTAAACGAGCCGAGTCAAGCCGAATACTACCAAACTCGAAGCTCGGCTTGACTAAAATACTCGAGCTCGAAACTCTGCTCAAACTCAACTTGAGCCTTGATTTTAAGCTCGAGCTCGGGCTCGTGAAATACTTGACAGTCTCGAGCTCGGCTCGGTTCGACTAATATTTTAAAAAATAAAAATCACTAAATTAAGTAATAAATATTAAACATTCCACATGTAAATGTCCAAACTACCAAAAAAACCACTATTAATCACCTAATATCAATATAACATCAACCATATATGTCATAAATGAATAATTATAAAGAAATGACATATATCTTATAAATGAACAATTATAAAGAAATGACATATATGTAAATTACACTAAGCTCGACTAAGCTCGCGAGCCTTACGAGATGAGTATTTTTGTACTCGAGCTCGGCTCGATAAGGTACTCGAGTAGCTCGAGCTCAAGCTCGGCTCGATTAAGGTCGAGTCGATTTCGAGTATTTTCCGAGTCGGTCTCGAGTTTCTCGCAAGTTGGCTTGTCTCACTTACATCCCTACTCTAAACGGAAGACCGTTGGAGAAAAATGGAGAAAAAATAAAAGGGAAATGGAAAATGGAAATGGATTGGAAATGCTTTTAACATTAAGTTGAATTGAAAGATAAATGATTTATATTGTAGAAAAGCAATTTCTTTGATTTTTTTTATTTGATGTTTTGGGTCTTGGTTATTTGCTTTTTTTTATTTGATGTTTTGGTTTTGGTTAAACTAACATTAACCTTTTTGAAGTTAAAAGTTGAAACAGGTAAATTACGTTATTTGTCCCTTTTATATATATATATATATATATATATATATATATATATATATATATATATATATATATATATATATCAAAACGTATGTTTAATAATTCGGACCGTCCCTTATTTGGTTTAACCTTGCACGCTTCATCCCTCAAAGACGATTTTATTGCGAACTTAGTCCATTCCCAAACTAAAATGTCGATAATACCCTTGTGTTTTTATTTTTCAGTTAATTTAATTTTTTATTATCAACTTTAAAAAAAATACTTTCTTCACTTTCCCCAACCTTCGGCAGAAACAAACACATAACTCGATGAGACCCCGATCGGAAACAAACACAAAAAGGAGACCTAATGTAACGTCCCAAAATTTCCAAGTAAAAATTTCATTATATATATATATATATATATATATATATATATATATATATATATATATATATATATATATATTAAATCTAAAGGAGCTTAGGAATAGTATTTTTTTAGGCTTTAGGTTTTTGCCACAAAAGTTTGCTGAATTTGACACTTGTAGTCCTTAAAATCAAAATTTTTACATTTTTGCCTTTTAATTAAGTTTTTCTGCCTTAAGGTTTTTGCCACAAATCTTTAATGACTTTGACACTTTTAGTCCTTACAGTCAAAGGTTTTACATTTTGGTGCTTTTGCCACAAATCTTTAATGAATTTGACACTTTTTGTCCTTATAGTCAAAACTTTTACATTTTGATATAAAAAACACAAAAAACCTCCTTTAAAATTTTGCCACCATATTTTCCCAACTTTGACAACTTTAACATTATTGCCAAGACATTTTTGGATTTTCTCCACCAATGTCACTTCTTTTCGTTGTACACTTTTGACATCTAATTTTATGGGTTTTCGACTTTCTCTCCTATTTATGGTGATTTACAATTTCAGCACATATATTTTAAAGTTGGCCGATTTTTTCCATATTACCCCAAAAGCAGCGTAGCCGCGGGTTCTTTACTAGTTTTAAATAAGTTAAGACCATTCATTAATTATTCCAAAAGACGATCAGAGTCAAAGTATTCTCAAAATATCAGAGTAATTCATAAACATTCAGTGCGGAATAAGTCTTTAGGGGATGCACTGCGATCAAGTCGGACCCTTCATTTGAAAAAAGAAGTACCTGAAACCATAAACATAAAACCGTAAGCACAAAGCTTAGTGAGTTCCTCAAAATACCACATACCAAACGTACATAACATCTTAAAGCTAAACTTGGTTTATTTCACCCTCTTCGGTATCTGTAACACCTGTGTTCCATATTAGTTAAGCTTACTTGTATCAAGGACCGAAGAGGGAGGTTTTGGAGGAAACTTTGTGTCACAATATGGCCAAAGAAGGACATGTAATGGCAATAAGTATTTTGATCGCGTGATTTTTAGACGACCACAATGTGGCCAAGGAAGGCCATGACGTGGCATCTGATCAGGCCCAAGCCCATGACTCTTTTAGGTCCATTTGTATTTAAACTTATCTAAACCCATTTTAGGGTTCATTATCAACCTCCCCCCCCCCCCCACCTTAGAAAACCCTAGTCTTCATTCCCTGTGTGATTCTTGAGCCTTTTGGAGCTTTCTTGGCTTGAAGAACAAGAGAAGAAGAAGAAGAAGAAGAAGAAGAAGAAGGTGATATTTTGGTAGAGCTTGCAAGGAATCAACAATATCATCACCTCATATCATAAAATGAATCACCAGTCCGCCTCTCTTCAACTCTCTCTGCCATTTATGTGGTTCGCTGATCCAATGATTCATATCGATGGCAACCATGCACTCCATCAAGCACGACGATAACCATAGACGATGACCATCGATGTGTGCCCTCCAATTGACCATCGTCGTCGGACATCAAGCACTGTCATCTGATATCTAGTCATCCCAAATCAAGGTTTGCACTCTCATCTTCACCTTCTTCCCTAATTCTGATTACCTCCATACAACCATTATCATCGTACTATCATTTCCCATTGTCATCTCATTATTTGTTTTCTTTTTCTGATGAGTTGAAGCCTCGAAGGTAGGTTATTATTTTTTCATCAATTTTGTTTTGGTGACTCGGTCACATACTCACATCTGTTTCATGTTGATTTGTTTAGTTTTATTCATTGAGTATGATTAATCAATTATCAAAAAATTCATATTATTCATGGCTAATACCTCAAGATACTTATCAGGAAATATATTGATGATGAACTTAATATACTTATTATTTATTAAATGTACATATTTTGACATATATTCTATCATAAACCATGCTCAGATTTTATGGATGGTGGTGTGAGTTCATATCTAATATGTAACACCCTGTTTCGAGAAGTTTCTTATTCGGGATTGTGGATAATAAATGGATCAAGTAAAGAACCTGGGCTTCAAGAGAATAGGTTTTAGACCCTATTGGATGTTGATAATATTGGTTATACGATCCAAGCCCTTGTTTTTTTCGGAATCAAAGGGTAAAATGGGAAAAGTGATGTTTCAGACTTCTTTCCTGGAATAAGGATTTTAGTTCGGTATGTTTTAAGTTAAAAGTAATTATATAGGATTATGGGGCTCTTCAATACCTTTCCGTGCATATAAAGTGTAACGTCCCGAAAATAAGGTACTTTTAATTTCAACCCTATAATTTTATTATATTGCAATTTGGACCCTAAGTAAAAGAAAGTGTGCAATGAAGACCCTAGTGGCATTTTCATAATTTTGGGTGTTTAGGGAGTACGCCATGCATACATGTGTACACTGAGCATATTAGGGTGCACCCTAGTATGTTGGGCGTACATATGTACGTAGGGTGTATGTGTCATGCATGCAAACCCTAATTTTTAGGGTTTGGCTCATATTTAAACCCCATTATAGCCTCATTTCCCCTCACTTCATCAGCCTCCATCCTATTGAAACGTTTTTGCAACCCTAATCCATCTTGTGAAGCATTTCTAGGCTTTGTATGTGTGTATTATGTGCTTTTGAATAAAAAGGAAGGGAGGAGAGACCACCTTAGAGGGGTGAAGCTCTTTAGATCCAGGATCACACCACCTTTTGGCACCATTTTAAGGTAACAAGTTCTGAACTTGGTGAAGTTTCATTTAGATCTTGTATTGGAATGATTGTTGGTCCTTTTTGTCACAGATATGGAGACTGTAATTGTAACATCCCAAAAATACGGTCATAAAGTTTCATTTTAAATCATTAAGAAAACCATAGTTATCAACATCACATAAAAATCATAAGTCGTGTATCTCAAAATATCATAAACATCTGTCAAATATACCAAAGTATAAACATCCCAATCTAAATAAATGGTGTGTGCACTGAAATCATCCTAAGCTCTTCCCCTTGCTACCGGAAGTACCTAAAACCAAAACTGAAAACTGTAAGCACGAAGCTTAGTGAATCTCCCAAACTACTACATACCATACACATAATCATATAATCACGTAATAACATACATTAGGCCTTGCCCGCTACATCGGGCCCCGTCCGGCATCGGACCGAAATCCGGTATACATATAAACATATCAGCAATGCATATAACATAAACATATAAACATTCCTCGGGCCCCGCCTGACATCGGACCGAAGTCTGGAAACATATAACATAACATATAAGCATTCCTCGGGCTTACCCCGGCATCAGACCGAAGTCTGGAACATATAAACAAGCACATGCAAGAATTACGAAGATATCAAGCATACAAACATTCCTCGGGCTTTTCCCCGACATCAGACCGAAGTCCGGAATCATATAAACCTACATCGGGCTACCCCCGACATCGGACCTAAGTTCGGAACATACTATCATACATATACGGCCCGACAATGGTGCCTTCGACCTATTCATACAGGAGGAAACTCACCTTAAATGTCGGGTGAAATAGTTGAAACGTTTATGCTCCTGCAACCGGCTCTACTCACGCCTTATACAGAAAAAACCCCTTAGATACCATTCTATACTCAAGACCCCTTCACAGGTCAACCTTGGTCAAAATTGTTGGATTAGATGTCTAAGCCCATAACTATTATTGGTATGTAAAGACCCGAGAGTAGCATAGTCCATTTGGGTTGCATGACATCAGAACAATTGGATAGAAAAATGAGGAAAGGGTATTTATGATTTATATTAATATGTTATAAGTTCAATATATTAATATGAAATCATTGTTGGAATAGTGTCTAAGCCCGTAACTATATTTGGTATGTACTTGACCCGGTTGTGCATGGTCCTTTTGGGTTGCCTTCTCCAAAGCAACTTGACAAGGTAATTTAAGGAGAAAGAGAGAGTATTATGATTTATTAATATATTATAAGAATAATATATTAAAGGATAAATCATATTTATTTAATTAGTATTGGTCATAAATTAATTAGGAATTAATTTGGTAACCAAAAGAGATTAATTGAATAAAGGGGTATAAACTGTCAAATGTATGATAGTTGAGTTTTGGGTTAAGGAAACCTAATGGACTTAAGGGGGAACGAAATTATGATGGGTATCCATCATATTTTCGTCCAAGGCCTTATTCCAGAAGGTTCTTTGGGCTGCTTCGTGGCTAAGTTGTCCATTAGGGTTTAGACTGAAACCGTAGTAGCCTGTAACTATAAATAAGCCTAGGGCATCGAAATCGGCTACCACTTGATTCTAAGAGAACCCTAGGCCGATTTCTAGCCTCTCTCTCCCTCTCTCATATTGCCTTCTTGCTTGTGGGGTTTGTGAACCATTAGAGGAGTTGCATTTGTGACTCTAAGCTCAAGAGAAGAAGAAAATAAGATCTAAGCCAACATTTGAAGAGGTAAACATCTAGATCTGATTCTACATGTTGTTTTTGTTATTTGTATGCTAGATTAGGGTTTGTAAGTCTTAGAATAAAAGCATGTTCAATAGAGAAACCTAGATCCAAGCATTAGTGTTTGTATGAGCACATAGGAATGTTTCTTATGCATAAAACCCATCAGTGGTATCAAAGATTTTGATTGGTTTCAGTTATATATGATGCTTAACTGTTTTGTTTGCTAAAAATCGAGTTTTTGGCCTCTGCCCGACTCAACTCGGCGAGTCAGTATCTGGACTCGGCGAGTCCAGGTCTTGACTCGGCGAGTTCGAGCGTCAGACAGAGGGTATTTCGGGATTTAGCTGTTGTTTTGACTTGGATTTGATGCTTAAATTGTTTTATGAAGTTAAAATCCGAATTTTATCTTAATTAAGTATTATCCTTGCCAAAACAATAGATAATTTCAAATCTTTTAAATATTGGTTGTTGATATGATAAATATGGATTATTTAAAGTTATTTGGTAATTATCTAATGACTAAAATAAGATTAGGTCAAATATAGATAATTATGAAATTAATTGGTTAATTTGAATTATTTGTTATTTGATCCCTTGTGTTTTGAAAAGTTCAATACTTGCCCTCAAGTTTTGAAATTTGAATTTGTGATTAAAAGTTTAATTTTGAGTAATTTAAATTTCAAACCCTTAGAATTTTACAAGTTTAAAATTCAACCCTATACTATTATATATTATTACAAGTTTAATTAATTAATATATATATATATATATATATATATATATATATATATATATATATATATATATATATATATATATGTATAACTTAAAATGCTAGTCTTACCGTTAGTAGGCCTCATTCACGAAGCCAGTCTATAAGGTGGGTATAAGGTTGCTGCCTATAAAATGGCGCTTAATGGGTGTACACTCACACCTACCGCTTGCTTGACTGGTGGAGGGTTGTTAGCCGAACGGGTAGGATAGGGCAACCCTCTCCTCATTAAAAGTATAATGTTAAATATAAAGTAACTACATGTTTTAAAAATTCCCATTCCTAGTTACTTTAGGGTAAAATGTGAAAATGATGCTAATTCATGGAATTACACTTCGTACCCTTGTCAAACGTTGATGGAGCACGTGTGGTTAACCGGCACATCAATTTGGGGATGACATTGGTAGTGAAGGGTGACTCGATGCTTGTCATAGATCAATGGAGCGTGTGTGGTTTACCGGCATATTGATTAGGTGATAGAGACATTGAGTGCACCACGTTGATTCGCATGGTTATTCACAAATTTGTTTGCGATCCTCGGTATCCCAGTCGCAAATTTGAAATGCATATCGAGATTTAAACATGTCATTGAAAAGTTCAATGAATCTCAAAGATCTAGGAGTTTTCAATACATTTAAAACCTAAATTGCTTTTTCGTTTTTCATGGTGAGAATTAGTGAATCGTCATTCACTTACCTTCAAATTATTTACTTTTAGAGTACGGCATCCCTTTCTAAGTTGTAAATAATGTTGTTGGATCCTAGCCCTAATTTCTCATTTGGGTGTTTAATTAGGGATTCATTTCTAATCAAACTTTGTTCCTTTCTTTTTTCAGATGTCTGCAAACAACAACAACAACAACGCTTCTAGGTCATTCTCGTTGATGAACTTGTGTCAGAAAGTGACATTTGATGGTTCAAACTTCAACGAGTGGATGAGGTATATTCGCATGATCACACGCTACGAGGACAAAGAATATGTCCTCGATGAAAAGCTTGAGAAGAGCATCCCAGATGTTGCTACTCCTGAAGAATTGGCCGCCTTTGAGGCCCATGAGCGTGATGCCACGAAAGTTCACCGCATCATGTTGGCCACCATGAACCTCGAACTCCAAAATTCCTATGAGGACATGTATCCATATGAAATGCATCAGGATTTGTTGGACAGGTATCACCAGAGCGCGAGGCAAGAGCGCTATGAGATCATTACTAGCATGATCACCGCTAATATGGGGAGTGGAGAATCCCTAACCTCTCATTTGCAGAAAATGCAGAGGTATGTTGATCGTCTTCTCAAACTTAATGTTAAGTTTGATGAGGATTTGGCTATCGACATAATCCTCCACTCCTTGCCCTCCTGCTACAATCAGTTTAGGATGACCTACCACATGAACAAAGAGGAGGTCTCCTTGAGCAAGCTCCAAGGACTCTTGAGGACTGCTGAGAGCAACCTCAAAGACAAATCTGTTGCACAGTCCCCTGCTGTGGCCGCTCCTGTGATGGCAATAGGTCAAGGAAAGGGTAAAAAGAGGAAGGCTCCATGTAAGAGCCACCATAAGGGAAATCCCCGAGATGGTTCGTCCTCAAGTGGGACCAAAGTTGGCCCTGCTAAGCCCTCTTCCAATCCCAAAGAACCAGAGTGCTTCTATTGCCACCAAAAGGGCCACTGGAAGCGAAGCTGCCCACAATATTTGCAGGACATAAGAGATGGGAAGATTAAGCCCACCTTTTGTAGGTATGTATTCTATTAAATCTAATAAATCATCATTTGCTACTTCATGGGTTCTTGATACAGGGTGTGGTTACCACATTTGTTCTGATATTCAAGGCCTAAAAAGAAGTAGGGAGATGGAACATGGGAAGATGAACCTGATTATGGGAAACAGAAGATCGTCGCCTGTGACCAAAGTCGGTGTTTATTCTTTAGTGTTAAGTAATGCGTTAGGGATAGATTTATACAATTGTTGTTATTCGCCAGATATGGAAAGAAACATTATTTCATTTCACGGGTTGTTTAGACAAGGTTTCAGATATTCTTTTGATAATAGTAATGGTTCTATTAACGTTTATTTGAATGGTGTCTTTTATTTCAATGCATTACCTTGTAATGGGATTTATGAATCTGTGATGATTGTTGATAATTTAGGAAATAATGTTTTGAAATTTGATTCGTCTACTAGTCTAGACAAAGCATGCTTGTGGCATTGTCGCCTTGGCCATGTCAACAAGAAATGCATAGCCCAACTCTAAAAGGATGGAGTGTTGGAGTCATTCGACCTTAGGGACGATGACACGTGTGAATCTTGTTTACTTGGGAAGATGACCAAGTCACCCTTTACTGGCACTTGTGAAAAGGGTGAGGGTTTATTGGATCTCATACATACCGATGTATGTGGGCCCTTTAGATCCACCACAAGGGATGTTTGCCGCTTCTACGTGACTTTTACAGACGATTATAGCAGATATGGATATATCTACCTAATCAAGCAAAAGTCGAAAACCTTTGAAAAGTTCAAAGAGTTTAAGAATGAAGTAGAGAATCAGTTGGGCAAGAAAATCAAGATGCTCCGGTCAGACCGAGGAGGAGAGTACCTAAGTCTTGAGTTTCACGACTATCTAAAAGAATGCGGAATCATTTCGCAATTGAGGCCTCCGAGGACGCCACAACTGAATGGTGTGGCTGAGAGACGTAATCGGACCTTGTTGGAAATGGTTCGTTCTATGATGAGTCGGACTTCGTTACCAATAGCTTTCTGGGGGTATGCCTTAGAGACTGCCGCCCATATCCTTAACTTAGTTCCCACCAAGAAGGTTTCCAAGACTCCTCACGAGATGTGGACAGGGAAGGCTCCCTCGTTGGCACATATCAAGGTTTGGGGTTGCGAGGCTTTCGTAAGACGAGAGACTCACGACAAGCTAGAACCTCGTAGTGAGAAGTGTTATTTCATCGGCTATCCGCATAAGTCTTTTGGCTACCTTTTCTATAGACCGAGTGACAATGTTGTTTTCGTTGCTAGAAGAGGAGTTTTCCGAGAAAGGGAATTGATAAGCCAAGAAGACAGTGGGAGGCAAATTGAACTTGAAGAGATTCAAGATCAAAACGATGAAGGAACCTCTGACACTGGCACTCAACTTGAGGAGGAAACTCCTGTTGAACCTGTTGACGAGTCCTTACCTCTTCGACGTTCCACTAGGGCTAGTGTTCCACCCCAGTTTTATGGTTTTCATGTTACTACTGAATGGGATACATCTATTAGTGATAGTACACTAGTAAATTTGGATGAACCTAGCAGCTATAAGGAAGTCATGGCAGGCCCAGAGTCTGCGAAATGGAAAGAGGCGATGGACAGCGAGATTCAGTCCATGTACGATAACCAAGTTTGGAATTTAGTTGATAATGTACCGGGTGGCAAGACAGTCGGGTGCAAGTGGATCTTCAAGAAGAAGACGGACATGGATGGGAAAGTGCATACTTATAAAGCGCGATTGGTTGTGAAGGGCTTTACTCAAACTCCCGGAGTTGATTATGATGAGACCTTCTCACCAGTTGCGAAGATAAAGTCTATTAGGGTAATGCTTGCGATAGCTGCGTTTCATGATTATGAAATATGGTAGATGGACGTGAAAACCGCTTTCCTTAATGGAAAGTTGGCTGAGGATGTTTACGTGAGTCATCCAGAGGTTTTTGTCGATGCGAAGCATCCAAATAGAGTATGCAAGCTTGAGAAATCCATTTATGGATTGAAACAAGCGTCTCGCGGATGAAATCCTTGTTTTGACGAAAAGGTTAAAGAGTTTGGCTTTCTGCGAAGCGAAGATGAATCTTGTGTGTATGTCAAAGCCAGTGGGAGTATAGTGAGCTTCCTCGTATTGTATGTCGACGACATACTGCTCATAGGAAACGATGTCCCAACCTTGCAGGAGGTCAAGTCCTGGCTTGGGAAATGTTTCGCTATGAAGGACCTCGGAGAAGCTGCTTATATTCTGGGGATAAGAATAGTTAGAAACAGGGAAAAGAGACTGATAGGACTCAGTCAGGATACATACTTGGCTAAGGTACTAAAGCGTTTTAGTATGGAAAATTCCAAGAAAAGGGAGTTGACAATCCAAAGCAATACCAAGCTGAGTAAGACTCAGAGCCCGAGTACAGAGGCAAAGATAGCTGATATGAGCCGAGTACCTTACGCTTCCGCAGTAGGCTCTATCATGTACGCTATGACTTGTACTCACCCTGATGTGGCCTTCGCTTTTGAGCATGGTCAGCAGATATCAAGGGAATCCTGGTAGAGCTCATTGGATTGCAGTTAAGAATATTCTTAAGTACCTTCGGAGGACCGAGGAATGGTTTCTAGTCCTCGGTGGGAGTGATGACTTAAGGGTATGAGGGTACAGTGACGCTAGTTTTCAGACGGATCGGGATAACTTCCGATCGCAGTCGGGCTGGGTCTTTACCCTAAATGGAGGAGCAGTGACTTGGAAAAGTTCCAAGCAAGAGACCGTAGCTGATTCAACGTGCGAATCAGAATATATTGCGGCGAGCGAAGCGTCGAAGGAGGCTATATGGTTGAAGAAATTCATTGGAGACCTTGGAGTTGTGCCATCCATAAAGGAGCCGATGGAAATTTTATGTGATAATGAAGGAGCGGTTACCTTAACCAAGGAACCTAGAGATCATGGTAGATCTCGACATATTGACAGAAAATACCATTTTATCAGACATTGGGTAGAAGAGGGACTCCTCGTTGTGAAGAGGGTATCATCAGAAGAGAACCTAGCAGATCCCCTTACGAAGGGACTGAGTAGGTTCAAACACTTGCAGCACGCTAAGAGCATTGGGCTGAAGGATGATATAAGTTTGGATTAGATAGGAAACGTGTAATAGATAGTTTGTCATTGACATTCGATGAATAAATAAAATTGTGTTATTTATGAGTAAAGTTACTATCTTATGTTGGTTATTTATCTATTGTTTCAATATTTGCATGTTTTGACTTCCTGAATGATAGGATTATTCAAATAGTCCACAGTCAGTCATATTTTGGAAGTAGATATGAGTGAAGACTATCATGAATTGTTTGTAGATTGTCTAAAAGGTTTTGGGCATAGCAAAGGTTTGCTGCAAAATTCATGAGTGCTTATGAATATGATTTGAGCATTGGAATAAACCCGAGTTTGCTGTATCACTTCGTGGTGTTTTACCTTAAGTGATCGCAAAGCGATAACATCATATACTCTTAAAACTTAGAGATATGATT
Source organism: Lactuca serriola (assembly GCF_051521515.1). NCBI lineage: Eukaryota > Viridiplantae > Streptophyta > Magnoliopsida > Asterales > Asteraceae > Lactuca > Lactuca serriola. Next base: position 25,749,323 of record NC_136415.1, on the reverse strand, counting down.
GTTGTTTGCTGGTTGGTTATGCATTGAAAATGTGTAAACGCATCAGTAACTTGATGTCATAAAATGCATTATTATGTATAATTTAATTAGTAAATAATGGATGCATATGAGTCGAAGTTGATCTGTTCCTTTTATTCTATGAGAATAAAAGTGATATATTGGCCACTTGATGATTTGGTTTGACTTATGTGCCGGGCCCGGTCAGAATGAAGTTGATGTGTTCAACTAAATTCTATGTCAAACAAATCGGAAATCAAGGAACTCCTGCTGGACAATAAACATTGTCAGCATGATGTCCTGAACAGAGGATTATACGATCCCTTATCTAAAGGACAAGTTGATCAGAGTTGACAGCGAAGTATAAGAGCTACGATTGCTAATCGGATTCTGAAGTCGTATGTGAGATATAGTGTTGGATAAGGTGTCTAAGTCCATAACTTATTTGGTACATACTTGACCCGGCCTGGCATGGTCCATTTGGGTTGCACTTCACCCAAACGATTTATGGATAATTTTATGAGAATTGTATACTTACGATTGATTAATATATTATAAGTTATAATATATTAATATGAAGTCATGTTATTTAATTAGTTTTAGTCTTAAATTAATTATGAATTAATTTAGAGATTAAAAAGAAGACTGATTAAATTATGGGCTATTATATTTTATATAGTGTGGGCTAATACTCATTTGTTAATGGGCTAAGCTAATATGAAAGTCCATGGATGATCCATGGAGCTTTTAACCCATGGATCCTTGGAAAGGAAAAGACATGGGTTATTAGGGTTTCACCCTAACCATGCACACTATATAAAGAAGCATATGATGCAAGAAATGTGACACTAGTTGTGTGAGACTTAGTGGTGGCCGATTCCACAAGAAAGTATACTACTCTCTCAAAGTTTTCCAAGTGTTTGTGGTGATTTGTGATTCCATTTGAGGCATTCACACTATTAGTGCTTGGCTCTCAAACTCCAAGCAATCAACCACCATCAAAAGGTATGTATTTCTACTAGTAGTTTTATGATTCATAATCCTTATGCTATGCTAGTTAGGAAGAAACCTTGGAAATTATTATTTGCATGTATTTTAGAAGAAAACATAGATCTAAGGTTTATTAGGGTTGAATGCACACTTAGGAAGTGTTAGATTTCTCAAAACCCAACAGTGGTATCAGAGCCTAGGCTTGTTTTCATGAATACTTGATGCAGATTGCTGAAAATCGAAGTTTATGTGCTGTCTGCACAGCAGACTCGCCGAGTCCATGAAGGGACTCGACGAGTCCAAGACAAAATTCATCCAACTTGGCGAGTTGGTTCATGCACTCGACGAGTTGGAACCCCAGACAACATATCTTCGAGTTTTGGTGCTGAAATTGATCTAGAATCATTACTTTAAACTGTTTTGGACTCATAAACCTGTTTTTGATGTGGTAATGATGATGGTGGACCAATTTCAAAGTTATAATCAAAATTTCAAGTTTATATGTGTTCATATGATTCTTGAAATTGTTGATGTGGATGTTCATGTTCATATGAGTTTTGTTAGATCATAGGAATTATTTGCAAATTGTTTGTTAGTTAATTCTTGATCTTAATGTGTTTTAATGGAATTCATAATTTGTCCTCAAGTTATGGAATTCCAAAAGTTTTTTCTTTTAAATGTTTTTTTTAAGAAGTCATAAGTTACACTTTAGAAGAGTTTTTCTATTAAATGCTTTTATGGACTTCATAACTTGTCCTCAAGTTGTGGATTTCCAAGAGACTCTTCATTAAAAGTATTAAACACTTAATTAAAACTCATAAGTTATGAATATCCAAAAGTTTATGAATTGTTCAAAACTTGCCCTCAAGTTTTGGAATTTGTAAAGTCTCACACAAACTTTAATTCCATACCCTAGAAGTTTTAAAAGTTAAAATTCTACCCTTATACTATTATAAGATTAATGGTTAATTATTATATATATGTATAAGAACAAGTCGTTTTACCGTTAGTAGGCCTCATTCACGAAGCCGGTCTATAAGGTGGGTATAAGGTTGTTGCCTATAAAATGGCAACTTAATGGGTGTCCACTCTCACCCACCGCTTGCTTGACTGGTGGAGGGTCGTTAGCCGAACGGGTAGGACAATGACTTTAAATTCTCATTAAAAGTATAATGATTATTATAAAGTAACTAAATGTTTTATTTAAATCCCAATCTTAGTTACTTTAGAAAAAATGTGAATTCGGTGCTAGCCCATGGAATTCACACTTTGTACCTTACCAAGTCGTTGGTGGAGCGTGTGTGGTTAACCGGCACACTAACTTGGACTAGTAAGGATCACGAAGGGTGACTTAATGTTTGTCATAGATCAATGGAGCGTGTGTGGTTAATCGGCACATTGATTAGGTGATAATATTAAGGGTACCAAGTGAATTGGTATGGTTATTCACACCTTGTTTTGTGATCCTCGGCATCCCAGTCACAAAATTTGAGAGGGCACACTCGAGATTGAAACATGCCATTGAAAAGTTCAATGAATCTCAAAAGATCTAGGAATTTCAAATCCAATTAAAACCTAATAAATTATTTCGTTTTTCATGGTGGAAATTGGTGAATCGTCATTCACCTACCTTCAAATATTTTATAGCTTGGATTACGGCATCCCTCTTCCAAATTATAAAATATTGTGTTGGGTCCTAGCCTTAATATTTCATATTGGGTGTTATATTAAGGACTTTGAATCAACTAACTTGATTTTCTCCCATTATAGATGTCTGGTTCATACAACTATGATCTTCCCAAATCTCTTGAAGATGGTGTCCCTCAACATCATGCTTCACTTCCTCCACCTCCTCCAATTATTCTCCCTCACCCACAAGTTCTTGAAAAGTTTAAAGTCACTCAATCCCTATTGGCAAGCATAGTCTATGTGTGCTCACATCTTGGAGATAAAGTCACATATTGACAAGTCGGGAGAGTTGGGTGTCAAAGTCCCATGAAAGTTGGATGTTCAATCACTTTCTTAGTAACATAGTGAGTCTCTTTGGGACTACTATGAGACAGACTATGACATGACCCTTAATGATGTTATCTATTTGTTTGGTGTTATGGAATCAGCAATGATTTGGAACACCAGTAAAGCAAATTTGATTAAAAGAACAACTTCCCAAGTCTTAAATAGACATTAACAATGGTAGCATTGGATATCTAGAAAAAGATTTCTCTTCCCAATGGAAGGGGATCGGCCATAGTCAACTCGGTTGACCAAATGGTAAAGAGAAAGACTAAGTCTGAGATAGTCTCCTGTGCCATTACCAAAGGGTCCATGTGTTTTGTTGCCAAAGGAAGGGGCATTGGTTGCGAAGCTGCCCTATTCACCTGAAAGGTCATAAGGTTGATCAAGTCAAGAGGTTTGACTCTACTTCGGGTAAAGTCCACTGTCTAACTCTATTAAGTTCCTATTTGGAGATTCTTATTACATAATGTGAATGGGTCACATGCTGATGTTTTTAAGAATCAAAGAAAAGATAGGAAGCTTAAAGTAAGTATATGTTGATTCTGGTTGCAAAGGTGGGTTTCGATTGCATGGTTCGGTAATCAAAATTTTGAGCTGTTGCTTAAGAGTTATAATATATTGCTTATGAATAGATAACAACAAGGTCTTCATGTGAATTGTAAGGATAAGTTTTTCCACAAATTTTTAAAATAAAAGAAAAAAAGGGTTTTAATTTTATTTATTTTAAAAAAAAAATATCCTTACAATGGCATCTGTGGAAAATTGTTGCTTATATGTTTCCAGTAATAGCAATATTGGAAAGTGGATTTGATTCTTTCATTTGTGGTAGTGTCTAAATTTACCAAATGAAGAAAGTTTTTCATCACCCAAGTTTGAATTGGATATAAACTTGGAATCATACAAGTTGTATTGTATGATGAATGAGAATTTTCATCTTTGAAAATTAAGACTAATTCTTTGATCACATGTATATGTGAGTCAATTGAAGGACTAAGGAGTTAGGTACACTGGGTGTGCGCTGGTCAAGGTCCACCACAAAGATTGATTTGTCATGATTTACTGAAGATTAGTAAATATGATTATACTTATAAGGTTAAGTATAATTCTGTAACATTGGAAAGGTTACAATGTATGACAAAACAAATGAGAAGAATCAAATTGGGCAGAAAGATAAAAGTTTCTCAAATCTGAAAGGATGGGAGAGTACTTTAGTATCGTATTTCATGATCATCTTAATGATTATGAAACCATATCACAAATTCAGACTCTAAGGACGTCTTAGTGCATTGTTATGGCTAAGAAGAGAGGTCATGGATTGTTGGATTGGTTAAGATCGAGAAGATGAGTCATACTTCGTTCCAAAACAATTCTTAGAGTCATACTCCAAGATTGTAACATTGAGTGACATAAAGTAAGGTTTAAAACACTTATCAAATGTAGTGTAGAATGTTTCTACCCTTGTACATTTGAGATTGGTAAGTTGTGATGTCTTGGATGAGACAAAGACCAACTAAGACCAATTGTGTGAAGTGTTAGTCTTGATAGGAATCTGCACTATCCCTTGAATATTTGTTTTTTCAAAAAATGGTTCTTGACTGGGGAAACTTAATGTCAAGGGGACAGTGGGAGCCTTAAAGATCCTGAAAGAGTTTCAAGATTTAATCAAGAGTAAAACCTGTAATTTATCACTAGCACACAACTTAAGGTTTGCAACCTATCGTGTTGACATAATTCTTGTTTCTGTACCTACTTCAAATAAGTTGAATTTGCATGTGAGTTATCAGAGTTCAACTTGGAAGCATTGGTGGGCCTTATGCTACCAAGGTGACAAGAAACTAAGATTGAACAAGTTTAATTCATGTAAGGCTGAATTTGTCACTAACCTTATCTTGTGATTATGGTTTTGACAAATTCACATGGATAGGAACTCATACACTATAAAATCTAAGTGTCATAAGGTTTCTCTCCGATTCATGAAAATGATGGTGAGGAAACGTTTTCACTAAGTAGATTTTACGTAGATATCAATTGTGTTATTTGTATTTTCAAAAGTCGTTAGTGGAGCGTGTGTGGTTAGCCGGCACACTAACATGGACTTGTGAGAAATGGCAAAGGTCTAAGAAATTGAGACTATGATTACGGCATCCCTTTTCATAGTTCTTGAAATTGCTTAGACACACATGTGAGCTATCTAAGAAAGGGTGTATGAATCTAAATTTCAGAAGTCCAGCAGATTTTTGGAAATATGTCAGAGCTAGTGGGAGCATAAATGTTATGCTGATAATCATCATGTTAGTGGGAGCATGATTATTACGTTTAGTGTTGCAAGTTAGCAATGTTAATTATAGAAAACAAAGTTTCAATTCATGAAGTTACAGGGGTTGAAAAATTGTTTTGCTATAATTAAGGGAGAGGAAATTATACTTCGTTTCAATTCCAAATCTTAGATTGAGATTTTAATCATCTTTAGTCAAGGACATATATATGAATTTTATGTCTGAATGGTTCGACTTAAGGAAATTCTATATATATTGCGTTCTCAAAATTCAATTATGACTACAGCATCCCTCTTCATAGTTAAATTTTGAAAACATGGCAAATAAAAAATATTGTAGCAAAAGACTGGTCTAGTATCATGTCTTTATGTGAGACATCATGAATCGTGTCCCATATGCTTCGGATATAGGATCGATTGCATGTTCTATAATATTCATCTTTTCTAAATTTTCCAAATGCTTAAGGCATTGAGAAGGGAAAAGTCTAGAACTGGATATGACTAAAGTGATTAAGCAATTGTTGAGGACAAATCTGAGGTTCGCCAAAGATTGGTTGCTTAGGGACAGTTGGAAGTATGATGTAAGTTGCCGGAAAGGACCATATTGACATATTCTGAAAAGAAGTAACTCTTGTTCGAAAGTGATAGTCAAAATGGGACTATGGAAATGTCTCCATAGGTGGAAGTTATTCAATCTATGTAAGATTAGAAAACCTTAATGCAGGAAGGATGTTCAAAGCAATGTACTTTGAATATGAGACTTCCGTTACATAGAAGATGACCTTCTTTGGAATACTCTGTAATGACTGGTGACAAGGTTTTGGTGACTTTGTGCATAATCATTACTAGAGGAACATTGCATAAAAGTTTAAAATCTAACAGTTTTTTTTTTTTGGTAAATGATAGGAATCGGGGATTCTCACATTTACAATAAGGATTTGGGATTGTGAAATGAGTATCATTGGAATCATGTTCAATTGATCTACATCACAATGTAAGGATCATAGACAAACATAGTGTGCATACTTGGAGTATGGCATAACTATTGTTTAGAAAAACAAAGTGTACATGCTAGGAGCATGGGACGACTGTTGTTTTATTCAAGTCTTAAGTTGATTGTTTGAAACATTATACAATGAATAATGTGTAATAAATATGGTGATAAATAAAAGGTGGTTCTATTTATATTCAAAAGGGTTCTGAGACCATATTGGATTCGATTATTATTGTGTTTCACTTTGCATGTTTTGACTTCCAAAATAGCTAGGTTATTCTTTCCGAATGACTAAGTTATTTAAACACTCCACAGTCGTTCATCTGTTGGAAGTAGGTATGAATCAAGACTGTCATGAATCAGTTTGTAGATGGCTAAATGGGTTTAGTCATAGCAATGGTTGCTACAACATTCATGAGTGCTCATAAGTTATGAGTATTGGAATAAACCCACGCTCACTTGTATCACTTCATGGAATTTATCTCGAGTGATCGTGAGACAGTAATATCATATAAATCTTCAAACCTAGAGATATGAGTTGTTACCTATGAGTTGGTTGTGCATTGATTGCACGTAAACGCATCAATAACTTGATGTTATAAAACGTGCCTTTGTGTACAATTCAACAAGTAGTACAACAAGCATATGAGTCGAAGTTTATCTGTTCCTTCTAGAAATAGAAGCGATATCTGGGCCCCTCGATGATTTTGTTGTGACCTATGTACCGGCCGGTCAGAACTAAATTGATGTGTTCGATTAAGTTCTTTGTCAAACAAATCGGAAATCGGGAAACAAACTGCTGGACAATAAGTACGACGTTGTTCCATGTATTTGTCCGGCTGATATCATGAGAACAGAGGATTATATGATCACTTATCTAAAATGGCGCTTCATAGTTCAACAGAGTTTTTGAGAGCTACGATTGCTGGTTGGTTCCTGAAGTAACATACACAAATATAGTTATTAGACTTATCCAAGTGGGAGTCTATTGGATAAGGTGTCTAAGTCCATAACTTATTTGGTACATACTTGACCCGGCCCGACATGGTCCATTTGGGTTGCACTTCACCCAAACGATTTATGGATAATTTTATGAGAATTGTATACTTACGATTTATTAATATATTATAAGTTATAATATATTAATATGAAGTCATGTTATTTAATTAGTTTTAGTCTTACATTAATTATGAATTAATTTAGAGATTAAAAAGAAGACTGATTAAATTATGGGCTATTATATTTTATATAGTGTGGGCTAATACTCATTTGTTAATGGGCTAAGCTAATATGAAAGTCCATGGATGATCCATGGAGCTTTTAACCCATGGATCCTTGGAAAGGAAAAGACATGGGTTATTAGGGTTTCACCCTAACCATGCACACTATATAAAGAAGCATATGATGCAAGAAATGTGACACTAGTTGTGTGAGACTTAGTGGTGGCCGATTCCACAAGAAAGTATACTACTCTCTCAAAGTTTTCCAAGTGTTTGTGGTGATTTGTGATTCCATTTGAGGCATTCACACTATTGGTGCTTGGCTCTCAAACTCCAAGCAATCAACCACCATCAAAAGGTATGTATTTCTACTAGTAGTTTTATGATTCATAATCCTTATGCTATGCTAGTTAGGAAGAAACCTTGGAAATTATTATTTGCATGTATTTTAGAAGAAAACATAGATCCAAGGTTTATTAGGGTTGAATGCACACTTAGGAAGTGTTAGATTGCTCAAAACCCAACATATAGTTACTAGACTTATCCAAGTGGGAGACTGTTGGAATAATGTCTAAGCCCGTAACTATATTTGGTATGTACTTGACCCGGTTGTGCATGGTCCTTTTGGGTTGCCTTCTCCAAAGCAACTTGACAAGGTAATTTAAGGAGAAAGAGAGAGTATTATGATTTATTAATATATTATAAGAATAATATATTAAAGGAGAAATCATATTTATTTAATTAATATTGGTCATAAATTAATTAGGAATTAATTTGGTAACCAAAAGAGATTAATTGAATAAAGGGGTATAAACTGTCAAATGTATGATAGTTGAGTTTTGGGTTAAGGAAACCTAATGGACTTAAGGGGGAACGAAATTATGATGGGTATCCATCATATTTTCGTCCAAGGCCTTATTCCAGAAGGTTCTTTTGGGCTGCTTGGTGGCTAAGTTGTCCATTAGGGTTTAGACTGAAACCCTAGTAGCCTGTAACTATAAATAAGACCCCTAGGGCATTGAAATCGGCTACCACTTGATTCTAAGAGAACCCTAGGCCGGTTTCTAGCCTCTCTCTCCCTCTCTCATATTGCCTTCTTGCTTGTGGGGTTTGTGAACCATTAGAGGAGTTGCATTTGTGACTCTAAGATCAAGAGAAGAAGAAAAGAAGATCTAAGCCAACATTTGAAGAGGTAAACATCTAGATCTGATTCTACATGTTGTTTTTGTTATTTGTATGCTAGATTAGGGTTTGTAAGTCTTGGAATCAAAGCATGTTCAATAGAGAAACCTAGATCCAAGCATTAGGGTTTGTATGAGCACATAGGAATGTTTCTTATGCATAAAACCCATCAATCATATTATTTAATTATTATTGATCAAAAATTAATTTGGAATTAATTTTGTGATCAAAAGAGACTAATTGAATATATGGGGATTAATTATGTAAATCATTTGTTCTTATATATGTGGGCTTATGATCCATAGTCCTTCATGTTGGGCTTAACCCATGTGGTAACCCATGAATATTCCATGGAGGTTAAAACCCATGGATCATGAAGGAAATGGAAAGTCATGCACTTTAGGGTTTACGTGGTGTAACCCTAAATGAGCCACACTATATAAAGGACCCCATGGTTCATGAAATGTGGACTAGTGGATACACAAAGAGGACAAATTCGATTTCATAGAGTGAACCAAGTAACCTCTTCTCAAGTTATTCCAATTGTTGGTGGTGTTGTGTGAACCATTTGAGGTGCAACACTTGGGGCACTAAGCTCCTAAAGCTCTAAGGCTTCCAGCTACAAGAAAAAGGTATGTCATCCTACTTGTTTTATTACCCAAGTATTAAGCTTTTGTATGGTAGTTAGGGTAATACCTTGGAATGTTCAAGTTTGCATGTATAATAGAGAAAACATAGATCCAAGGTATTTAGGGTTGCATGTACACCTTAGGAGTGCTAGAATGCTCAAAACCCAATAGTGGTATCAGAGCCTTGGCTTGTTTTCAATTACACTTGATGCAATTTGCTTGAAAATGTTGTAAAAATTGATTTTCTGCTGTTCTAGACAGTGGACTCGTTGAGTCCACTGATGGACTCGCCGAGTCTATGTACAAACTCATCCAAGTCACCGAGTTTGTTCTTGTACTCGACGAGTTGGAGCCCTTGAGTGTAGATTTTCGATGTTTGTGGCTGGAATTGGACTAGGATCCTTACCCTAAGGTGTTTTTGAACTTATAATCATGTTTTTGATGTGGTAATGATCATGCTAATCCAATTTAAAACATAATTGTTAAAGTTTCAAGTTTTATATTAAGTTCACATGATTCTTGAAAATTGTTGATATGAATTATGCATGCTTATGAGTTTTGTTAGATCGTAGAAATTATTTGACATGCTTGTTAGTTTAATTTTTGATCTAAATGTTTTTTGATGAATTCCATATATTGTCCTCAAGGTTATGTAAAATGAAAAGTTGTTCTTTAAAAGAGTCATTAAACTCATAGTTTATAGAAACTTAAAGACTCTTTTCCCATAAATGGTTTTATGAACTCCATAACTTGTCCTCAAGTTATGGAATGTCAAAAATCTTTCCTTAAATCCTATATTAAAATCATAAGTTATGGATTCCAAAAGTTTTTTGAATTGTTCAAAACTTTCCCTAAGTTTTGGAATTTGTAAAGTTTCACTTTTGAGTACTTTAATTCCAAACCCTAGAATTTTAAAAGTTTAAAATTCAATCCTTATAGTATTATAATATTATAGATTTAATATATATATATATATATATATATGTATGTATGTATAAGAGTAAAATCAATCTTACCGTTAGTAGGCCTCATTCACGAAGCTGATCTATAAGGGGGGTATAAGGTTACTGCCTATAAATGGCAGTTTAATGGGTGTCCACTCTCACCCACCGCTTCCTTGACTGGTGGAGGGTCATTAGCAGAACGGGTAGGATAGGACTCTAATTCTCCCTTCATTAAAAGTATAATGATAAATACTAAGTAACTAAACACTTATAAATTCCCAATCTTAGTTACTTAGGAAAATATTAATATGATGCTAACCCATGAAATTGCACTCTGCACCTTGTTAAGCCGTTAGTGGAGCGTGTGTGGTTAACCAGCACACTAATCGGGACTAACAGTGCATGGCAAATAGTAGCTTGATGTTAATCATAGATCAATGGAGCGTGTGTGGTTAACCAGCACATTGATTAGGTGGTTGTAACATTGGGTGTACCAAGCTAATTTTCATGGTTATTCACACCTTGTTTGTGATCCTCGACATCCCGGTCACAAACTTAAAGGGTACAATCGAGATTTAAACATGTCATTGAATCTCAAAGGATCTAGGAGTTTCAGTTCACTTAAAACCTACAATTCTTTTTTGTTTTTCGTGGTGGAAATTGGTAAATCTTCATTTACCTACCTTCATATATTTTGCAGTTTGGATTACGGCATCCCTCTTCCAAATTGTATAATATTGTGTTGGGTCCTAGCCTTAATATTTCATTTAGGTGTTATATTAAGGACTAAATCAACTAACTTGAATTTCTCCCTTGTAGATGTCTGCCTCAGACAACTATGGTCTTCCCAAATCTTCTAGAACAAGCTTTCACTCCGAAGATGATGTTCCATGATTGGATCGTGGAAGTGAAAATCATACTTCACTTCCTCCACCTCCTCCAATTATTATCCCTGACCCACAAGCTCGTAGACTTGAAAAGTTTAGGATCACTCAATCCCTATTGAATAGTAAACACAAAGATGGAAGGCATGTATGTACTCATGTCTTGGACATGAAGTTGCATATTGACAGGATGAGGATGTTAGGTGTCTTCTTCCCAAGGAAGTTGGGTATTGACTGGGTTCTTCAGCCACTTACTGAGTCATATAGTGAGTTCAGTAAAGACTACTATGTGACAGATCACGACATGACCATTGATCTCACCTATTTGTTAATTGCTGCTGAATCAGTAATGATTTGACGCAATGGTCAAGCAAATCTGACTGGAAGATCAACATCCCAAGCTGACATTGACATCCCAGAAAGATTCCTTCTCCTAGAGGAAAGGAATTGACCATGGTCAAAAGTTTTGATCATAAGAGAAAGACCAATTCTGAGATTGTTCCATGTGAGTCTGTGTGTCTGCTGCCAAGGAAAGGGACATTGGAAGCGAAGCTGCCTTGACTACCTGAGAAGTTTAATCAAATTGTATGGTTATGCTTCAAGTAAGTCTGCTGTCTAACTCTATTAAGTTCCTAATTTTTTATTCAGAATGCATGATGTGACAAGGTTTCATTTTGATGTTTTATAGGATCATGCAAAGGGAAGGAAACTTAAAGGAAGAGTATGTTTAATCTGATCGCGAAGATGTATTTCAATCGCATGGTTCGAAGATCGGATTTTTGAGCTGCTGCTTAGGAGTTATGATAGATTGCTAGGAAATATGTAATAGCATAGTTTTTATTTGAAGTTGCATTGTAAGGAAAAGTTTTTCCGTATTTTATAAATAAATAAAATTTTGTTTTATTTTTATTATATCTCCTTGCAATGGCATTTGTGAAAATTGATGTTTGTATATGTTAGAAATATGAATTTGATTCTTTCGTTTGTGGTAGTGTCATAATTTACCAAATAAGGAAAGATTCCCATCAACCAAGTTTCAATTGGAAGAAACTTGGAATCATGCAAATTGTTGCATGATGAATGAGAATTTCTATCTTTGATAAATTAAGACTAATTCTTTGTTCACACACACACACACACACACACACACATATATATATATATATATATATATGAGTCAAGTGAAGGACTAGGGGATTGGGTACACTGGGTGTGCATTGGTCAGGTCCACCACAAAGATCGATAAGACTATTTGTCATGTATTACTAAAGTTTAGTAAGTATGGTTATGCTTACAAGTTTAAGTATAATTCTGAACATTGGAAAGGTTTCAATGTATGGTAGGATGAATAAGAGAAATCAATCTGAAGAGATGGGAGAGTACTTTAGTATCGTGTTTTATGATCATCTTAATGATTATGAAAAACCATGTCACAATTGATCCTCTAGGGATATCTTAGTGCATTTGTATGGCTAAGAAAAGGAATCGTGAATTGTTGAAATGGTTAAATCAAGAAGATGAGTCATACTTCGTTCCAAAACAAGTCTAAGAGTCATACTCCAAGATTGTAACCATGAGTGACATAAAGAAAGGTTTAAAACACTTATCAAATGTAGAGTAAAAGTTTTCTACTCTTGTACATTTGAAATTGGTAAGTTGTGATGTTTTGGATAAAACAAATACCAACTAAGGTCAACTGTGTGAAGTGTTTGTCTTGATAAGAATCCACACTAACTCTTGAATATTTGATTTGTCTTGGAAAAAGAGTCTTATATGTCAAGAGGTTAGTGGGAGCCTTAAAGATCTTGACTAGTTTCAAGAACTAATCAAGAATAAACCTATTATTTATCACTAGCACTCGAATTAAGGTTTTTTGACCTATCGTGTTGACATATTCTTATTTTTGTGCCCAATCCAGTTAAAGTTGACTATGCCTGAGAGTTCTATGAGTTCTCAATTGTTTTCATAACAACCTAGGAAGCAATGGTAGGCCCTTGTGCTACCAAGTGGAAAGAAATTTAGATTGAACAAGTTCAGTCCATATGAGTTTGGATTTGTCACTAACCTTGACTTGTGATTATGGTTATGACAAATTCATATGGATAAGAACACATATACCATAAAATCTAAGTGTCATAAGGTTTCTCTCCGATTCATGAAAATAATGGTTAGGAAATGCTTTCACTAAGTAGATTTTAATGAGATAGAAATTGTGGTATTTGCATTCTCAAATTCGATTATGATTACGACATCCCTCTTCATAATCTAAATTGTGAGAAATGGCAAAGGTCTAAATATTTCAAACTTATGGTTGTAAGTTCTAGAATTGTTTAGACACACATGTGAGCTATCTAAGGAAAGGTGTATGATTTTGAGAAGTCTGGATAAAGTCTTATTGAAGCATCTCGTATTAGAAATCTAAACTTTGGTAAGAAAGTCAATAAGTATTGATCTCTAGAAGTCCAGCTGATTTCTGGGTACATGTCAAAGCTAGTGGGAGCATAAGTGTTATGCTAGTAAGTTAATAATTGTGATGCTAGTGGGAGCATAATTATTATGGAATATGTTGCAAGTTAGCAATGTTAATTATAGAAAACAACAGTTTCAGGGTTTAAAAAGTTGTTTTGCTATAATTAAGGGAGAGGAATTCATACTTCATTTCAAATCTAAAAGCTTAGATTGAGATTTTAATCAATTTTAGTCAAAATATATATGAATGTTATGTTGGAATGGTTCAACATAAGGAATTCTATATATGGAAAGGTTCATTGCATTCTCAAAAAATTTGGTTATGATTACGACATCCCTTTTCATAATCTAAATTTTGAGAACATGGCAAATAGCAATATTATAGCAAAAGACTAATTGAGTATCATGTCTTTATGTTAGACATTATGAATCGTATCCCATATGCTTCAAGTATAGGATCGATTCCATATGCTATAATATTCTCGTGTTCAAATTTTCCGAATGCCTAGGGCATTAAGAGGGAAAAAGGGATAGAACGAGATTTGACTAAAGTGGTTAAACAATTGTTAAGGACGATCTAAGGTTCGCCAAAGATTGGTCACTTAAGGACAGTTGGGAGTATAATAATGGAAGGACCATATTGACAATATTATTAACAGACAGGAGTCTATTAATAATGAGTTGTCATATGGAAAATATGGAATGTTTCCATATTGGGAGTTGAAAAATAGATAAGAAAGCTAGAAACTTTTATGCAAGAAGGATGTTCAACGGAATGTACTTTGAATTTGAGACTTCATTTCCATGGAATTGTCTTGTAACAATCTCCAAAAGAATATTTTGTAATATCGTTGGTCAAGTCTCTGTGACTTTTGGTACCTAGACATTACAAAATAATCATTGCATGATGGTTTAGAATCTGACACTTTCTAGCAGTGACAAGAATTTGGAATTCTTACACTTGCAATAAGAATTTGGAATTGTGAAATGAGAATCATTGAAATGTTTTTCAATTGATCTATTTCACAAAGTAAGGACCATAGACAAACATAGTGTGCATGCTTAGAGCATGGCATAGCTATTGTTTAGACAAACATAGTGTGTATGCTTGGAGCATGGCATGACTATGGTTTTAATTCAAGTATTAAGTTGATTATTCGAAACATTATACAATGAATAATGAGTAATCAATATGACTCAAAAGTTTTGGGGCCATATAGGATTAGTATTATTCTTGTGTTTCACTTTGCATGTTTTGACTTCCCGAATAACTAGGTTATTCAAACCATCCATAGTCGATCATACTTTGGAAGTAGGTATTGAGGCAAGACTATCATGATTGGGTATGTAATTTGTTTAGGACAAAGTGATTGCAGTGCTCATGAGCACTACTGGAATTAGATTCGAGTAGTGGATTCAACCCAAGCTCATTTGAATCACTTCATGGATTTTATCACGAGTGATCATGAGACAATAATATCTTATATTCTTCAAACGGAGACGTGTGAGTTGTAGTTGCGATTAGATTGCACATTGATATATGTAAACGCACCAGTAACTTGGTGTTATAAAACATATTGTTGTGTGTGATTTGATGAGTAAGTACAAGCAAGAATTTGAGTCAAAATTTTATCCATTATTTTACCCTTAGAGGGATAAAAGCGATATCTGTGGGCCCCTCGATAATTTAGTGATGACACCCTTAAGTGCTTGGCCAAGCCTGGACTGATTTGATTTGTTCAATTAGTCAGTCGTCATAAATCGGAAATCAGGAAAAAACAGATGGATAGAGAGAATGATTATAATCCATGTCTCAGACCATATGATATCTAGAATGGAGGAATATATGATCCCTTATCTAACGGACACGTCATTGACTAGATCAGAGTTCGACAACGGCTTTTAAGAGCTACGATTGCTAGTCGGGATCTTAGAGTCATACTTGAATAATAGTTTTAGACTTATCCAAGTGGGAGACCATTGGATTAGATGTCTAAGCCCATAACTATTATTGGTATGTACTCGACTCGAGAGTATAATGGTCCATTTGGGTTGCATGACATCGAAACAATTGGTTAGACAAATGAGAAAAGGGTATTTATGATTTATATTAATATATTATAAGTTCTAATATATTAATATGAAATCATATTATTTAATTATTATTGATCAAAAATTAATTTGTAACTAATATTTTGATCAAAAGAGACTAATTAAAATATATGGGGATTAATTATGTAAATCATTCATTCTTATATATGTGGGCTTGTGATCCATGGTCCTTCATGTTGGGCTGAACCTATGTGGTAACCCATGGATCATGAATGAAATGGAAAGTCATGCACATTAGGGTTTACATGGTGTAACCCTAAATGAGCCACACTATATAAAGGACCCCATGGTTCATGAAATGTGGACTAGTGGATACACAAAGAGGGAAAAGTCGATTTCATAGAGTGAACCAAGTAACCTCTTCTCGAGTTATTCCAATTGTTGGTGGTGTTGTGTGAACCATTTGAGGTGCAACACTTGGGGCACTAAGCTCTTAAAGCTCTAAGGCTTCCAACTACAAGAAAAACGTATGTCATCCTACTTGTTTTATTACCCAAGTATTAAGCTTTTGTATGCTAGTTATGCTAATACCTTGGAATGTTCAAGTTTGCATGTATAATAGAGAAAACATAGATCCAAGGTATTTAGGGTTGCATGTACACCTTAGGAGTGTTAGAATGCTCAAAAACCAACAAAAATCAAGGTTAAGGTCAAAGTCAATGTCCAGTCAAAGTCAAAGTCAACACCCTGAGTTGGCTCCACTCGTCGATTCATCCCTCTGACTCGCCGAGTCTCCGTCTCCATGCTCATCAGAATCGTGATAAAATGAGTCAACTCGTCGAGTCCCTCCTTAGACTCGTCGACTTCTGCCCTTTACAAAATTGGGACAAATCGTTCTAACTCGTCGAGTCCTTCTATGGACTCGCCAAGTTCTTTAGTATGTTGCTTCATCTTAATGTATTAAGCCCATAATCTTCATATCTGAACTTCATACTTCACATATACATTGAAAATGTCCTTTTAAGGGTAAAGTTTCCAAATTTACCCGTTAATAGCCTTACATAATGGGTTTAGCTCAAACCCTAATTCTTTAAGACCTAGATCTTGATCCAAACGCCATCAATACTCTAAAACAAGGCATATAAACTTAGATTTGGACCCTAGACACTATAAGAACACGTAAAGCTTCCATTTTTCTCTCTATGCATGACCTTTTGGAGCTTAAAATGCCAAAATGACATCCTAGAGCTCACATGGGGCTTCAATGGCCATAAAGCTTGCACCTTTATGCCATGAGAGCCCTTCAAGGTTCTAGATCAGAAGGTATACTCACTTGGGACGTCCATTTACCAAAGATCATTCTTCTTGGACCAAAAACCCAATAAAATGATAATAAGGAGATCTAAGAAGTTACTAAGCAAGTTTGAGACTTGCTTACTAGGAAATGATGAGAATGAAATGGAGTCTCTGGATCTACTAACTTCTTCTTGAATCCCCAAGCTTCTCCTTCCTTCACAAGCTTCAACACACACAAAACTTCACTCAAAAATGGCTCACAAGCTCACAAATGCATTAGGGTTTCTGGATTTCAGATTTGGTACTTGGAGTCTGGAAATGAGGCTAGCATGAGGGGATTAAGATGCTTAAATAGGGTGTGAGACCCTGAAATTAGGGTTTCACTCCTGTCAACCTACTCGTTGAGTTGAGGCTCTCAACTCGTCGAGTAGACTTTACAACCCGCATCCAATTTCCATTCCTACTCGACGAGGTTGGGGCCTCTAACTCGTCAAGTTTCTATGCAAAATGAATAAATCTTTAATTAAATACATACCGGGAACTAGGCGTTACAATTCTCCCCCACTTGTTTTAGACTTCGTCCTCGAAGTCTGCTGCGTCGGGAAACAACTCTGGGTAATGCTCCCTCATCTCCTCCTCGGGCTCCCAAGTCCACTCCGAGCCCTTGCGGTGCTGCCACTGCCACTGCACCTTCACCAGCTCCATCCTCTTGTTCCTCAACTCATTTTTCTTCTTGTCGAGAATACCTACTAGTCTCTCGATGTAGTTTAGGCTGTCATCGACCTGTATATCCTCTAAAGGCACGACCGAAGAGTCATCCACTAAGCACTTCCGCAGCTGGGAGACATGAAAAATGATGTGGATCTGGCTGAGCTCTGCTAGAAAATCTAAACGGTAAGCAACCCGGCCCACCCGAGCCAAAACCTTGAACGGAACGATGTACATGGGGACCAACTTGCCCCGCTTCCTGAACCATACGACACCTTTTCAAGGTGACACCTTCAGGAGAACCATGTTGCCCACCTGAAACTCCAAGTCTTACGGCGCTTGTTGGCATAGCTTTTCTACCGACTTTGAGCAGTCTGGAGCCTGCTCCGGACCTGCTGGATCCTCTTAGTAGTCTTGAGTACTACCTCAGTACTCCTCATGAGTCTCTGACCGAACTTTTCCCAACAGATTGGGGTCATACACTTCCTCCCGTAGGGCATCTCGATGGGAGGTCGATCTATGCTAGCATGGTAGTTGTTGTTATACGAAAATTCCGCTAATGGAATATATGTATCCCAACAGCCTCCAAAATCCAATATACACATAGCATGTCCTCTAGAGTATGAATCATCCTCTCACTCTTCCCATCAATCTGAGGGTGGAAAACGGTATTGAAGTGAATACGAGTACCCATATCGTTGTGAAACCGCTTCCAAAATCTGGAAGTGAAACGAAAATCTCGGTCTGACACGACCGAAACAGGCACTCCGTGTTGTGCCACCACCTCATATATGTAGATCTTGGTCAGCTTCTCAGCCGATATACTCTCCTAGATCGGGATGAAATGACCACTCTTGGTCAACCGATCCACGATGGCCCATATATCGAATCTACTCCACGTGCGGTCCTGGGAAGATTCGTGATAAAATCCATAGTGATATCTTCTCATTTCTACACGGGAATGTCTAGCGGCTACATCTTGCCATGTGGTGGCTGGTGTTCGACCTTGACTTTCCTGCAAGTCAAGCACCTCTCCACGTACCATGCTACGTCCCTCTTTATGCAGGGCTACCAATAATTAGGGCAAAAGATCCCGATACATCTTTGTTGCCCCGAGATGGTTGGAGAACCTTGACTTGTGAGCCTCATTCATCAGAACCTAGCGTACACCGGCCCAGTACGAAACCCAGACCCTCCCATGCAAGGTCAACAACCCACGACTGTCATAATAAAATGAGGCCACCTTGCCTATGATCCGCTCACACTTTTGGCGCTCCTCCTTCATACCCTCAGCATGCGCCTCTCAGATATGCTCTAGAAACGGAGTAATCATTATCATCTTCAGACATATGTCTTGAATTGGAGCTGCCACTGCCTTGTGGCTAAGAGCATCGGCCACCACATTGGTCTTCTCTGGGTGATAAAGGATCTCACAGTCATAATCCTTCACCACATCTAACCATCAACACTGCCTCGTGTTCAGATTCGGTTGATCTATGAGGTACATCAAACTCTTGTGGTCCGTGTAAATGGTATAATGGAACCTATAGAGGTAATGCCACCAAATCTTGAGGGTGAAAACCACAGCCCCAAACTCCAAATCGTGTGTTGGGTAGTTCACCTCATGAGGCTTCAACTGCCTCGAAGCGTATGCTATCATGTGACCCTGTTGCATCAACACTACACCCATACTCATGATCGAGGCATCATAGTAAACCACAAAGTCATCGACGCCCTCCGGTAAAGTCAGAATTGGTGCCTCACATAACCGCTGTCTGAGAGTCTCGAAGGTTGCCTGCTGCTCAGGCTCCCAACAGAATGTCACCGACTTCTTGGTCAGTCGGGTCAGAGGAACAACGATCTTAGAGAAATCTTGTATGAATCTTCGATAATAACCTGTTAGACCAAGAAAACTCCAAATCTCAGATGGAGACCTCGGAACCTCCCACTGTATCACGACCTCTATCTTGGTCGGATCGACCAGAATACCCTTCTGGTTGACAAGGTGACCCAGAAATTGCACCTTGCGCAACCAGAACTCATAGTGTCTCCAGCATCTCCCTCAGGTGCTCCTTATTCTGCTCCTGAGTCTTGAAATAAACTGAGATGTCATCGATGAAGACTATCACATACCGGTTCAACATCAGTTTACACACGCAGTTCATGAGGTCCATGAACGCAGCAGGAGCATCGGTGAGCCTAAACAACATCGCCACGAACTCATAATGGCCGTAACGAGTCTGAAAGGCTGTCTTCGGCACGTCGTTGTCTCTGACTCACATCTGGTGATAACTCGATCGCAGATCAATCTTGGAGAACCAAGATGCACCCTGAAGTTGGTTAAACAAGTCGTCAATCCTAGGTAGGGGATAACGGTTATTCACCGTTACCTTATTCAACTCCCGGTAATCTATACACATCCGATGTGACCCGTCCTTCTTCTTTACATAGAGGATCGAGGCTCCCCATGACGAACTGCTCGGTCTGATAAATCCCTTGTCTAACAGCTCCCGCAGCTGTGTAGACAACTCCTGCATCTCGGGAGGAGCCAACCGATATATTTCCTTAGTTATTGGAGTCGAACCAGGGACTAGGTCAATCCTGAACTCTACCTGCCTCTCAGGAGGTATCCCAGGAAAATCCTCTGGGAACATGTCCGGGTATTCCTGCATGATCGGTACATCATCCATGGTCGCCTTACCCTTATCCCGAGTACCCATAACATAGGCGACATAACCTGCACAACCCTGCTAAAGGTAGCGCCTCACTCTCGCTGCTGAACATAAAGTCGGTCCACCCTGCGGCCTCTTGCCCTGAATCATTAAACCTTCCCTACTTGGGGTCTGAACCTGCACCAGCTGTTGCTCACAGTCGATCACTGCCCCATTAGGGGTCAACCAGTCCATCCCCACTATAACCTTATTCCCTCGTAGCGGAATAGGGACTAAATCCACGGAAAACTGCTCATCAAACAATTCCAATGTACATCCCCGATGAACCCTCACAACCCGAACAATCCTATCGTCTGCTATCTCTACGTCTAGTGGACAGTCCAGCTCCCCTGGAGCTCCCACGAACATCTTGCTGAGCGTCAGCGACACAAAAGATTGGGTAGCCCCCGAATCAAATAATATCAGAGCAAATATACCGTTCACAAGGAACAATCATATAAGGAAACATGTAAATATAAGCCATAATAAATATAAATAAAAAGATAAAGAGAAGGTACATACTCATCACCACATCGGGAGCTGCATGTGCCTCCTCTGCTGTGAATTGGAAGGCCCTACTACTCGCCACTGGCGCCTCCGCCTGGCCCTGGCGGCCGTCAATAATCCTCAAGGTAGCAGGAGCGGGTGTCGCTACCTATCCTACTGCTGCTAAATTCGGGCACTAGGACCATTTGTGTCCCCTCTGATTGCACTAGAAGAAAATCAAACCTGATATTTCTGTGGTGGTGGTAGTAGTGTACAATCCCTGCTAACATGACCAGTTCGGCCGCACTTGAAGCAGCCCGAACTACCCGCTCTGCATGCCCCCTCATGCAACTTGCGACACTTGCCACAGCGGTTGCGGCCCTACTGGCTCCTCGGTCGGTGATCTGATACCTTGGGCATCTTGCCCGTCGCACTCCCTGACTGAACTCCCTCAGATTTCCTCTTATTCTCCATCTCCAAATCCAACTCCCTCTCTCGAGCCCTCGCAATCATATCCTCCAGCGTCTTGCAGCTGGATCGGCTCCCAAACTGGCGGATATCACTCTGCAACATCTCATGGTATCGGGCCTTTTTCATATCCTCGTCCGCCACGTACTGCAGAACGAGAAGGGACCTCTCCCTGAATATATCGGTGATCTCGGTCACCGTCTCAATAGTCTGCTGAAGATCCTAGAACTCCCTAGCAAGTTGTTGCACCTCAATCACAGGTGCAAACTTGGCCCTGAACCTGGCCGAAAAGTCACTCAATTTCATCAGATCTAAAGTTACATCATCTTCAATGGCATGTCCGACCTCCTCCCACCAGTCACGTGCTCTGTCCTTCAGAAGACAAGAAGCAAGTAGGACCTTGTACCCCTCGGGACATCGGCTCATATGGAAGGCATTGGCGACATCAGCCAACCACCTGCTGCTAGCATTGGGGTCCCAAGTCCCATGATATTCTGAAGCTCCACATGCTCGAAACTCCCTGAAAGTTATCGTGCGCTCCCCTAGCATGGCCGCCATCTCGGTGTGGAATGCACCCAACCTCTCATCAAGTATCTCCAAGATTCCCTCCTTAACCGTCCTGAAGATCATAGGAGTCTGGTCTAAAATGATGCACGTAACCTCAGATGAAATGAACTCTCTCATCTGCTCGTCGAGCTGCTCGACTCCAGAGCCCAAGCCTGATCACTCACCAGTACCTGAACTGCTGACTGGCCTAGTGTGTAGCGTCACCATACTGAAAATACACCATAACAAACGTCGGTATACTCATCATAACTTGAGGGATCTCGCATACTATAAGTTTCCTGGGTTCATCTCAGCCTTCCTTGATTCGAGTACAAATCCTCTGCTTTCAGTAGTATGGGCCCATACTACCTACCACATCTATCTGTGCTTTCCTCAAGAATTTCCTTAACTCCACCAAGTCCCTTCTACTGCTACTGTTGTTCTCACGCTAATCTCATCCTAGGCTTGCCCTAGGGTAATCAACAACCCACTCTCCGCCATCAGCTGCATAAGAAGTCCCTGCTATCTCCCCTAACTAGCTCGCGGATACCATTACATATCACTAAGACTAGATAATTCTTCGAATGAGAGGTCCTACCCTATAATGGTTGGACTCAAACAAGAGCTGCGAAATAGATCTAGACCTAACCTTCTGAAATTATTTAGTCATCGCAATATGTAACTTAACATATTCGTTTACGAGTTAGTTAGAGATAACTAGAACTCCTAAAAGCACAAAGCAAGCAGCATTCGAGCATTAAGTAAACATAATCAATCATATCCTAATCAGGCCGTCATATCACTGACTAATCAGTACTAGCATGCAGTTCATAAGCTCATACACATATAATAGGCACATAAGGCATTCTTCCTAGATCCTTATCCCTAATCTAGCATGCAGTTCTCATAAGCATATCATAGCATAAACTTGTATGGGTATTTTGGGAGTACTTACTTGAGCTCGGCTGATTGCATGCACCACACCCCGATACATCCAGTATGCACTTTTGCAATTGCGAAACGTGAAAAGTGATGTGAATCTGAATGAGCTCCTCTGGGAGTTCCAGGGTGAGACCTTCAGGAGTACCATCTCACCTACTTGGAACTCCAGCTTAGATCGGTGTCTTTCAGCATAACTCTTATGCCGACTATGAGCAGTCTGTAGCCACTGTCTGATCTGCTGAATCCTCTCAGTAGTTTGCAGAACTACCTCTGTCTGTCCCATCACCCTGTGACCGATCTCACCCCAACAGACTGGGGTACGACCTCTTCGTCTATACAACAGCTCCTACGGTGGAGCACCAATACTGGAATGAAAGTTGTTGTTGTAGGAGAACTTTGAAATGGGTAAGTAGGAGTTCCATCTCCCACCGAAGTTAATAACGCAAGATCTCAGCATATCCTCAAGATTTTGTATGGTCCGCTCACTATGGGCGTCTGTCTGCAGATGATAGGTTGTACTGAAGTGCAGCTGATGAGACCTTGGTTGGCTCGATTGGTGTTACACAGCTAAAATCTCCGCCGTATCTGCAAGATCACAAAGAATAAAGGGTCGCCAGCCATTCCCGGAAGGGTGCACCCGGAAGAACGCTCTGATGGTCAAGTTAGAGGGTTTCTAGGGTTCTTTCGATGTCTTTCTGAGAGACAATAGCTTACCTATTAAGTCTGAGAGCGTATCCTTTTATACCTAGTGCTCTTGCCCAGTCCGTACTAGACAAGATCGCTTTTGAGGAGACAAGATCAGGGGCGTTGATTGGAGGGTCATGCGCCTTCAACTGTCAGGGCGCTCTCATTGGCCCTGATGTTAATGGCTTGATGCTACTGTCTGTCTCCTGACCATATCTTTTGTCTTCGAGCTAGGAGTGTCCCTTGGTGGGCGTGAGCTTTTAGTCGGGACAACAGAAATGCCTCTTAGCGGGCGCGAGTCCCTTGCCTAGGCATTCTTTTCCAGGGAGCGCTGGCGGGCGCTGAGCCCGCTGGCGCGCTAGGCTCTTTAGCTAGATGTGATTCTGTTGTGCCGTCTTAGGCACGTCATCAGCAGCCGCGTGCCCAGTTCCTCGTGGAACTTCTGCCAAAAATGGGAGGTGAACCGAACATCACAGGCTGAGACAATAAAGACCGACACTCCATGGCGAGCAATGAGCTCGCGGATATACAAGTCGGCAAGCTTCTCGACCAATGAACTCTCCCGTATCGCTAAAAAGTGGACACACTTTGTCAATTGATCCACGGTGACCCAAATAGCATTGAAGCCCTTCGTCGTCCTCGGCAACTTGGTGATAAAATCCATTGTGATCTGCTCCTATTTCCACATGGGAATCTCCAGAGGCTGCAGCTGACCGTGCGGCCTTTGATGCTCGGCCTTGACCATCCAGCAGGTCAAGCACCTCTTCACATATTATGCAATCTCCCTCTTCATGTATGGCCACCAGTAACTCAATCGTAGATCCCGGTACATCTTGGTGGCCCCCGAGTGAATAGAGAAACGAGACTTATGAGCCTCCCCCAGTACAATCTGTCTGACCCCACCAGACATCGGAACCCAGACCCGAACGCAACGAGTCAATAATCCCCGGTTATCCTGCACAAACCGAGTGTTCTCACCCTTAATCCTCTCAAGCTTCCAATTATCTTGTTGCATACCCTTGGCTTGAGCCTCCCTGATCAAACTCACTAGTGGAGAATCCACTGATATCCTCATACATGTCGGTGGAGTAGAAGATCCAGCTGACTTGCGGCTCAGAGCGTCCGCAACCACATTCGCTTTACCAGGATGGTAAAAGATCTCGCAGTCATAATCCTTGACCAAGTCAAGCCACCTGCGCTGTCTCATGTTCAGGTTCGGTTGATCCATGATGTGTCTCAAACTCTTTTGGTCTGTGTATATGGTACAATGGACCCCATAGAGGTAATGTCTCCAAATCTTGAGAGCGAATACCACTGCTCCCAACTCCAGATCATGAGTAGGGTATCTCGTCTCGTGTGTCTTTAACTGTCGCAATGTGTAGGCTATTACCCGTCCTCTCTGCATGAGGACCACTCCCAGTCCCGTGATGAATGCATCACAGAACACTACAAAATCCTCAACTCCCTCCAGGAGAGTCAAGACTGGAGCCTCGCAAACTCGCTGTCTGAGGGTCTTAAAAGCCCTCTGCTGCTTGGGGCCCCACCACGAAATCCACCCCTTTCCTCGTCAGACGAGTGAGGGGTACCACAATCTTGGAGAAATCTTATATGAATCTCTGGTGGTACCCTGCCAATCCCAAGAAGCTCCTGATATCTGAAAGAGACTTCGAGTACACTAAGATATCATCTAGTAAATGAGATGTCCAAGGAATTGAACCTCTAGTAACCAAAACTCGCACATCGAGAATTTGGCATAAAGTTGGTCTTGCCTCAAAACTCCCAATAGCTCTTGAAGATGCTCCTTATGCTACTCTCGAGTCTTGGAGTACACTAAGATATCATCTACGAACATAATGACCGAGCGATCAAGCATCGGTCTGCAGACCCGATTCATCAGGTCCATGAACACCGCTGGCGCGTTGGTGTGCCCAAACGGCATCACCACGAACTCGTAATGTCCATAACGAGTCCGGAATGCGGTCTTCTCTACGTCTTCCTCCCTAACCCTAATCTGATGGTACCCGGACCTCAGGTCTATCTTGTAGAATCAAGATGCCCCCTTCAACTGATTGAAAAGATCATCTATCCTCGGGAGTGGATAACGGTTCATCACCGTCAACTTGTCCAACTCCCAGTAGTCGATGCACTTCCGGTGTGAACCATCCTTCTTCTTGGCGAAGAGAATCATCGCTCCCAACGGAGAACTGCTCAGACGAATGAACTACTTGCCCAACAGTTCCTGCAGTTGTGATGACAGCTCCTGTATCTCTGGTGGTGTCAAACGGTACGACGCCTTGGTGATAAGGGCCGCACCTGACACTAAGTCGATCCTAAACTCGACCTGCCTCTCTAGAGGCACTCCGGGTAACTCCTCCGGGAACATGCCGACAAACTCCCTGACTACTGGAACCTTTGAAACTGAAGTCTGATCCCTGACCCGCGTACCCACCACATACACTAGATAACCCGCACACCCGTGCTGAATATACTATCGAACCCTAGCGGTTGAGCAGAACCCTGAACCCAACCTGTTGCCCTCGTCGTAGACAACCAATTCTCCCCTACTTAGGGTTCAAACTACCACTCCATGACCCTCGCAGTCGATCATGGCACCGAAGCGACTAAGCCAGTCCATACCCACGATCACACACACATCCCCCATGGGGATCGTAATCAAGTCTATCGGAAAAGATACCCCAGAGATCTCAAACACGCAACCTTGATAGACGGAAGAAGCAAAAAATCTCGTGTTCGTTGGCGATAGAGACTCGCAATGGACACTCTAGCTCTCCTACTGGCAAACCGAACTCCCTACCGAATGACTGAGAGACAAACGGCTGACTCGCCCCCGAGTCAAATAATACCAAAGCAGGTAAAGAGTTCACTAAGAACGTACCTAATTACAGGTACAAACATATAAGCATAAAACAGATGTAATCAGTAAGATAAGGGATAGAAACATACCAGCAACCACGTCTGGTGTTGTCCTGCCTACTCTGTTGTAAGATGCAAGGCACGTCCCTGAGCCCTCGGGGGCGCTTCTCTACCCTAACTCCCGTCAGTAATCCTCAGTGTAGTCAGCGCTGGAGCCTGCGCCGGTCTGGAAGTGAGCTGTGGACAACTGATCTTCATGTGACCAACCTGGTGGCAGTGGTAGCAGATCCTCATATCCTGAACCGGGATTGTCCGGCGACAATCCCTCATAAAATGCCCTTCCTTTCCACATTTGCAGCACACTACTCGATCTATAAACCTCCGAGTGACCCTTCCCGCACTTACCACAAGTGCGGCCATACTGTCCTCCCATCCTGGAATTAGCGGTCTTAGATCATTTTGGCGCCGGCTGTGACTGCATCGGGGCATGTCTCTGGTCTCGTAACTGTAACTCGATCTTAAGCTCACGCTGCCTAGCGGCCTCCTGTAACTCCAGTAGTGTATCACAACGCTGGGTAGTAACAAACTGATGGATGTCAGTCTTGAGCATGCTTAGATAACGTGTCATCTAAGCCTGATCAGAAGCAAACTCCGGGCATAACATTTCCCTCTCAGTAAACATGCGGGTGATCTCCATCACCGTCTCCGTACCCTGTTTCAGATCCAAAAACTCTTGTGCCAACTGCTCCCGCTTGACCCGCAGAATGTAGCGAGTGCAAAACTCTAATCATCAATATACGACCCAATCATCAACCTCCACCAGTCTTTTTCCCTAGACCTTAGCAAGTTCAGGGCACATCGACCTTTTGGTCAGCAGGACATGAGCACGTGAAGAAATACCCCTTCACGTCAGACAGCTACATCATGGCTATAATCGGGTCCTGAATCCCCTCAAAATTCGAGGGCTTCATGTTATTGAAGTCCCGGTACTGAAAAGCACGACTGGATCCTCCCTCTGTCGCCATTACAACTACTGTAGTTGTTGTGGCAGTCGTCTCAAAAATGGCTACATAGCTCTCGTCGAAGTACTCAACCATGGCGACCTTAATATTCCCAAACATCTCCAACAGTTGTGCCTAGAACAGAGTAGCAACCTCATCATGCAGGATCTCTTGAATCCTGGCGTCCAGCTCATCTGACCTCATCTGATCAATGACCTTAGGCACTGCCGGTCCCTCCTAATAGCCATCTCTTAAACCTGATCCGGATCCAGTCACAAATCGCCGAGTAACCACCATGCTGAAAAATATACCAAGAATATATCAGATATCCCATACAATAATTTGGGAACCAACTCCTAACAAGGCCCTAGGGGTTGTGACTTCCTTGCTACGCGTACCTTCCACACCTACCCATATTTTTCTCAAGTATCATCACAACACCCTAATAATATACATATGCATGGCGAGCGCTCAACCCTCACTACTAGAGGAAGGCTAAATATCTTATAATTGGTCTACTGATTCTGCACAACCCACCCATGAAACTTCCACCAACCCTGCAACACCCGTGTATGCTAGCCATACATAACGCTGGACCATATAGACTTTCGAATACCTGATCCTACCCTAAGCCCTTCATCGGAAAAGAACAGGAAACAAGGCTAAATCAAACATTCTCAAGCTATAAGATCTTAATTATGTACAACCGTGATGCATACACTAAGCAACTACAGTAATGATATCAATTTAATATAAGGAAAAACCCTAGGCTATCAAGCATCATATAATCAGGCAATTCTATCATGCAATTCTTGAAGATCCCTATCCTAGTACTAACATGTTGTTCTATTATATCACAAAATCAAATAATATGTAAGGTATTTTGACGTCTACTTATTGGCTCCGACTGATCGTACACTTGCATCCTCCTTTAGTATTTTGAAAACCATTTGAAAAATCATTTTAAAACCCTGTCCTTAGTTTGAGACGGAAAACACATGAGTGTTTCCTCCAATTCACTCAAACCAAGGCTTTGATACCAACTTGTAACACCCATAAAAATCATGTCAATTTAAAACCTTTTAAAACATTTAGAAACCAACAATTATTACAAATTTGTTTTCAAAATGTTATCATGTCAAAGTATATGATATTGCCATATTTATACCTATTTTTAGGCAATATTTAAGTACATTTTTATTAATAAGTTGATAATATGTTTAGAATAATGGTACTTATGACTTTAAATTGTTATTTTCAGTCAACTAAAAGGATTTTCGAAGAGAGGGACTAAAAGTGACAATATGTAGAACATGGGAGACTTGGAAGACAAGAGATGAATAAATCCACGAAAATTACTAAACCCACGACGTGGAAAAGTCAGCCACGACATGGCATGAGAATTCTAGAAGATAAAGATCGCGTTATTGACGAATCCTTGCCCGGTACGGATAACTTGGAGCCCACAACGTGGCCTGGATAGCCACGACGTGGCGCGAGATTTTGGAGGCTATTTAAGCATTCTTGATCATTACGAAGGAGGCAACTTTTTGGCTGAAGAAAGGAGTTCCAGAAGGCGATTTTGAACGGAAGAAAGGTTCTGGAAAAAAGTTTTCAACACCAAAAAGAGTAAAGGTCTATATTTTAGTTAATTAAGAACATGATTTCTATCACTTCAATTTGTGTTAGTTTGTTAGTTGCTATGATGAGCAGCTAAATCTAGCTACTCTCTCAATTTTTATGGATTTATTTAGTTGGTAAAATTGCTTGTGTTTGATTTGTATTACCTAGCATGCTTATGTTTGTTTATCTAATTGCTTGATTGCATGTTCTGTGTATCTTAGTGACCATTAACTGCATGAACTAGTTTACCTAATGATTTAGTGAACATTGAATTGTTAGAGCTAGGATTGACTAATCTTAGTTAGTAATTAGAGTAAATAAGCTTAGCTGTGCTAGAGAACGTGTATTGTGACTACAATTGCGTTTTTATAACAAACCTTACATAGCATATTACATTCATAATTAGTTATGTGTTTAATTGTGTGTGAACATACATGGTTTGACATGAATTAGTTAATTATTGGTAAAGTTAGAACTAAATTACTAATACAACTAAAACCAACTATATAATCCATAATCATTAGCTAGCCATAAGGAAGAAGTGGATTCAAACTAGACAAGAGTGTGTTTTTACTTATTGAATTTGATTTAAGTTCGTCTGATCTTGTAAAATCATATAAAACCACTTTTAAACTTGTTAATAATTAGGTTAATTTAATAGTAAGTAAATTAATTAGTAACACTGTTCCCTGTTATCGACACCCGACTTACCTAAGCTATACTGTAATCTGACTAGGTACACTGCCTATAAGTGCATAGTTAGTCTAAGTTTGTTAGGTTACAAATATTAAAATTAGTGGGTACTTTTGTGCACATCAAGTTTTTGGTGCCGTTGCCGGGGAACGGCTTAGTTTTTAGCTTATTTATTTGCATTAAATTAATCAATCCTTCTTGTGGAGTAAAACCCACAAAAAGTTAATTTTTCACAGAGTCCACGACGTGGCCAGATACGTGCCACGACGTGGACATCTAGATCACTAGATTTTTAGTTGTTAGTTAGTTTTTCTATTTTAGTTCAGTTTTACCTTGTTTATTTAGTTTATTTGAAGGAGTTCATGACCAGAGGCTCAAACACACCCTTGGTGCCACCTGAGTCTGCAATTCACAAGAAAAGACTCCCTTACAAGAATTCAAGTCAGCTTTTTCAAGGAAGTCGGGAAAGAAGACAGGAGAGTCGATTTCATCCGCGAGGCACAAGAGCAATTTTGAGCACTTGGATCAAACACCCGTCCAAACCGAGTCCGAATACGATACCGAGCCAAAATTTGAAGAACATACGAGCGAACCCGAGAACGAGCCAAGGAACGAGATGGCAACAATTGAAGAGATGTCCATGGGAGCTTACAAGAAGCGGATCCGAGAAGATATGGGTCCCGATTTAGTCCAACCCGCAATACATGCCACTGCCACATTCGAGTTGAAGGGGCACATATTGACTGCACTGAAGGATATCCCATTTTTTGGGAAAGATCATGAGGATGCTTTTAAGCATCTAGATGAAGTTAACAAAATTGCAGATTACTTCAATGTCCCAAATGTCAACAGAAACACAGTCTTGCTTAGGATGCTTCCCATCACTTTCAAAGGAGCTGCTAAGGAGTCGTTAAAAGCACTTCCACTGGGTACAATTACCACTTGGGCTCAAATGCGTGAGAAATTCCTGGACCAGTTTTGCCCGCCATCCAAGATAGCCAAACTCAAGAAGGCAATAGCCAACTTTCAGCAACAGCCGGGGGAGTCATTATACGAAGCATGGGAGCGGTACAAGGGCTTGCTCAGAAAATGCCCTCAGCATGATCTAAATGTGCAACAAGAGATGTCAATCTTCTATGATGGGGTCAACGTTATGACAAGACAACTCCTTGAATCTCAAGGACCGTTGACAAAGAAAAATCCAAGGGAGGTTAAGGAGCTGATTGAAGAATTCGCGAAGCACTCTCGCGAATACCACAACCCAAGGCAAGATGGAGTCAAAGGCGGTGGAGGGGCCCAAACTGAAGAAATAGCAGCTGTAATGGCCATGCTGAATAATTTGGATCGAAGGATAACACAAATGGACCAGTCAATTCATGCCATAAGAGTGGGTTGCGAGAGATGTAGTGGTCCACACTTGACCAAGGACTGCAATTTAGACGAGTTTGGGAACAGAAAAGCTCAAGTGTGCTACTCGAGTGGGGATAAGTTTGATGAGGGCTAGAGGAAACCAAAGAAGGAGTGGCTGCCATATGAAGAGTATAAGAAGCAAAACGAAGAGAAGTATAGGCAAACAGGGCGAGGCTTCTATCAAAAAGAGCAGCCACCGGCTGAGAAGAAACCCGATCTAGAGACCATATTGATGAAGTTTATGGAAGCTTCAGAAAAGAGACACGATGCCACTGATTATGCTATTATGGAACAACAAACTTTAATAAAAAATCAGCAAGCCTCCATCCATAACCTTGAAGTACAATTTGGTCAACTAGCCACTCTGGTTCATGAAAAATTGTCCCCGAAGAATCCCGAAGTAAAGACCCAATCTCATGTAATAGCCATCGATACTGAAGAAGAAGCAATCTCTGGGTTCTTGGAGGCATTGGAAGAAGAATCACAGCAGCCTGATCCAAAACCAAAGAAGCCAAAGTTCGAAAGTGAAAGGGTTGCTGAAACAGCTTCGCCACGATGTGGCACTCCTCTGGCCACGACGTGGCTCATGTCTGATCAAAAAGTCTTTGAACCCGTTCCGGTTTATCAGCCGCCTTTTCCATTTCCATCCCGAGCTGCACTTAGTCTACTGGAGAAGGAGCATATAGAGTTTGTCAAGCATGTGAAAGGGATCCCGATTAATACTCCCTTTGTCGAGTCCTTATCCAAAATTCCCGAGCATCAGAAATTACTACAAGATTTGATAGACACTCGCAAGCAATTAAAGAAGCAGTCTAAGGTGGTTCTAAGTGAACAAAGCTCAAAAGCCGTGTTGGGAGAGACATCAGAGAAGATGGGGGATCCTGGACGCCTCACTCTTCCATGTGAGTTTGGTAATAAAATGAAGGTTAATGCTTTAGCCGATTCTGGGGCTAGCATTAATTTGATGCCTTTTTCATTTTATCAAAAAATGGAAATTCAGAAGATGAAGGCTGCAAAAATGACGATTCACATGGCGAATCGTTCAGTGACACAACCCCGGGGCATAGTGGAGGATATTTTGGTGAAAATTGGAAAATTTGTTTTTCCAATAGATTTTGTAGTGTTGGATATGAAGAAAGACCCCGATGTCCCAATTATCCTTGGTCGTCCATTGCTTAACACTGCTGAAGCTCTTGTTGATATTCGTGAGTCTAAGCTCACTTTGAGGGTTGGACATGAACAAGAAGTTTTTGGACTACAAGATGACTTCCAAGAGGATCATGTTCAAGAAGAGGTGTTCACAATTAATGAAGACAATGAACTAGAAGAACTGGAAAAGCTTATGGAAGAAGAGATCAAGGCAGTTCATTAAGTCAAAAGAACAAAACCAAGAGCATCTGTTCCATATTTGGTTGAAGTCATAGCTTACAAGAGTCCACCTTCTTGGGTGAGCAAAAAGGATGAGGAGATGACAAGTGATGAAGAGGAGGTCACTTCAAGAGTGACAAAGCCGGTGGTGAAAGAGGAGGAGGATGCTATAGAGTGCAAGGAAGAAACTAAAGGCACCAAACGCAAGCTTGAAGAAGAGGTCAAAGCTAAAAAAGAGAATTCAAAGAAAGCATACGAAAGGCGAGTTCAAGCTTACAAGAGGCGATTCAAGGAACAAAAGATCTTAGTGGTGGACTCTTCAGAAGATTCAACGTAGAAGGCATGGAGTCCAGCTCAAGACTCCAAGAAAAAGAAGTGCTTCTCGGGAGGCAACCCGAGCTTGGTTTGCATTTTCTTTTCTTTTAATTTTTGAGTTTTTAATTAGGAAAGATATCAACTCATCATCTAATAACTGATACTTAGTAAAGAATTAGCTGTGGGGAGCTTTAATTAATAAATAAAATGCAAAGTAGTTAGTTAAAATGTGTGATTTTACAAAATTTTGCGATCAGGCATATGCCACGTCGTGGTTTGATAGTGCCACGTCGTGGTTGAAGAGTAACTACGGGGATCAGATGAAAAAAAGAAAAAAAATTGTTTTTTTAAAAAAAAAAGATCATAACTTTTCAAACTCCACGACGTGGCATAGCCAGCCACGACGTGGTCTTTAAAAAGTCACGGGGGGACCATTTCTTAAAACCCTTTGACCAACATTCCCCATTCCCCATTTGCTACTGCCGCACGAACAGGAACAAGGTCCCCACAACTAATTTCCTAATTTGCTTCCAAATTCCTTGCAATTTCTTGTCATTTAACTCTATTTGGTATGTGTTCTATCCATTAATTGTAGTTATTGCTTACAATTTTACATTTTCATGGTTAGGGTTTATGTGGATAATGAGATTCATGAAATTGGTTGAAATTAGCTGTTAATTTTAGGTTGCATGTCCCTTGAATGGCAATAGGAACAAACCCATGCATTGTTTTTGGTTGACATTGCATATAAAGTAACCGATCTATACCCTTGGTCCGTCTGCAGCCCACGACGTGGCGAGCTTGGCCACGTCGTGAATTCTGAGCAAACAGTTTTATTTGTTTTAATGTTTTGGGTGTTTGCTGCTTTGGTTTGATTTTGTATGCAGAAATGGGACCACGAAGAGTTGTTCCACAGGAGGAAAATCCGATTGATGTGGGAATTTGTGATAGCTCCAATTATCGATTGGGGATGGCTCGGTGGTGTGGGAATGGTTGCTGAATTGGAACGCTATTGGACGAAAACATACGAAGGGGATCAATTTTCTTTCACTTGTCACGGGTGGAAGAATTTTTTTGCAATTCAAGAACCCGTGTACCGGGAGTTATCGGTGGAGTTTTTCTCTACCGTATGCTTCGAAGAACGCACCATTGATTTTACTTACAACCGGGCACTTGTGTTTCACTTGGGTGGTGTTTATAAGGAATGTAGTTTTCGGGAATTCGCTTGGCGGATGGGGATTTATACCGAAGTGGAGACTCAATCTCCGTTTTTCATACCACTCCTACTTGGATGTGTTCGGGATTTTAATCCCGATATTATGGATGTCCAGTTCTGGCGGGGTATTTCCAACCATGAGTATAATACTTGTGACTCGAGTGAGTCACAAATTCGGAATCCTGTTTTCCGATTTCTACATCGCCTCATCACTTTTTCTATAAATCACAAGCATCATGGCGATAAAGTCCCTATTCATAATTTGTTTTATCTGTGGACTCTTATTACCTCTGGGGTTTGTTGTGATTTACCGTATATGTTGGCGAGGTTCATGGGGAAGAAAGCGGCTAATTCTAGGCCCGGGAGTCCGATTGCAGGGGGACATTTGGTTACTCGCCTTGCTAGGCCGTATCATATTTTGACCCACGACTTTGTGAGGAATCTTACCCGATTCCCGGACACTGATTTAACCATTCAAGTATTGGGAGTTATGCGGGCAGTGGTGAATGTCGGGGGTCGTTTTGTTATACCGCCGATAGATGAGGAGCAAGAGGAGGCGTAGCCAGGGCAGCAACCACCAGCCAGACCGCGGCGTCGAAATATGCGAGCTAGAGGAGAGATGGAGAGAGAGCGTGCTACTTCACAGCATGTACAGGGAGTGCCCACCGACCCTTTTCAGAGTCGGGTGGGAACTTATTTGGATAACCTCCGGGGGCATGCCGTTTATCATACCCAACTTACTGAGGGTATTTATTTGCATTTGGATGTGACCCGGCCACTTTCTATGCCACCACAATATCCTTATTTTCCAACATGGGAGGAGCTTTGGCATCCACAGAATGATGGGGCAGGACCAAGTGGAGCGCAGGACCAAGGAGATGATGATTGATTTTTTTATTTTGTTTTGTTTTAAGTAGTGTTTTCTTTTATGTTTGAGTTTGGTTTGTAATGTAAGACTTTCTTGAACTATGAGGTTACTCTTTTATTTCTTTTGGGTTGTTCCGTTTTTTTCAGATTAGCATTGGAATTCTCAGGAGCATATAAGGATAAGTCTAGAGTTGTGTTTGTCTATTCAAGTCAAGGAAGCTTAAAGTCATGAGTTGGAACCCACAATTCAAGATAAATGTGGGGTACGTTAGTAGGAGAGAGGTTACAGTTGGGAAGTATATTTACATAGAAGAGTCTTAAACCATTTAGACATCGGTCAAGCTGCTAGGATGCATAAATCAATAAGGCATTCTTGTTGATGTTCAGTTTCCACGACGTGGGTTCCTTACGCCACGTCGTGGCGCTCATAGGATTTGAAGAATTAAAGCAGCCTGCTGTTCGCGTTGTCATCTTATATCACGACGTGGTACTCTTTGCCACGACGTGTATCCTTTCCCACATTCTTCTACTTACTAGCATCCATTTTGAAGAATTGAAGTTTCGAGTCATGTTCGTGGTTTATTTACACATTCATCCAGTTCTACACCAACTTTCTATTTTTTTTTAGGTCCATCTTCAAGATACACATTTTCCACACTTTTGGAGATGTTTACGCCACTATCCCAGGGGAGTCTGTTCCTTTTTCTCCCTTTTCTTTAATTTTGATTTATTTTATGCATACAATGAGGGCATTTGTATGAAATAAGTGTGGGGTAGGGGTAGAAAAAGTAAATTGCTAGATAATGATAGAATTTGATAGTAAAATTTTAAAATTTGAAAATTGAAATAATTGAATCGAGTAATAATAATTTGATCTGATAGTTGCTAGTGTTATGTGGGATGATCCGATAAAAGTTCAAATGTTTAGTTGAGCCAATATACGTTATAGTGCATTTGTGGCCTCCCTTATTTTAGTGAAATCATGGAACAAAAACATAACCCCGCTTGGTTTGAGGGAAGCAATATGTTTAGCAGCCTAAACCTGAAATGTATCCAGGAAAATTATTATCATTAACCAATAAAGGTTGAGGTTGAGCGCCTCTGCTTAAGCATGTAGGTTTTGAATGAAAAAAGTGAGGTACATGTAAAAAGAAAAAAAAGAGAGAATACGAGAAAAGTTTGAAGGATTTTGGAGCAATTAAAGCGAAGATCAAAAGATCAAAATTCCAAGAAATTCAAAAAAGTTGAAGATACCAGAAATCAAATCAAACAAGGTGGTGAATTCAAGGAAATCAAATATCAAATGCTAAAGAAGTAAAGAATTCAAAAGAGCTCCATAGTTGTATCATAGATTGTAATTCTAGATTATGTATGCTTAGGTTGCTCAACTAAAAATACCTTGAGGATAAGGAGGTTTTCTGCGGATGGATTCGGAGGGTTGCATAAAATGAGCATTGTTCGGAAAAAGTGGGCGAGTGTTTATGAAGATTGTGAGTATTTAAAGTATGGGGGGGTACTTTAGGAAAATTTTAGACACAAATGCATGCGTTGAGGTCTTGGCATAATGGCTGAGCTGGAGTCGGATTGTTCTATGTGATGTTAGTAATTAAGGGTTAAGTTTAAATTTGCTTGAGAGCAAGCAAAGCCTAAGTGTGGGTTATTTTGATATTGCCATATTTATACCTATTTTTAGGCAATATTTAAGTACATTTTTATTAATAAGTTGATAATATGTTTAGAATAATGGTACTTATGACTTTAAATTGTTATTTTCAGTCAACTAAAAGGATTTTTGAAGAGAGGGACTAAAAGTGACAATATGTAGAACATGGGAGACTTGGAAGACAAGAGATGAATAAATCCACGAAAATTACTAAACCCACGACGTGGCAAAGTCAGCCACGACGTTGCATGAGAATTCTAGAAGATAAAGATTGCGTTATTGAGGAATCCTTGCCCGGTACGGATAACTTGGAGCCCACGACGTGGCGCGAGATTTTGGAGGCTATTTAAGCATTCTTGATCATTACGAAGGAGGCAACTTTTTGGCTGAAGAAAGGAGTTCCAGAAGGCGATTTTGAACGAAAGAAAGGTTCTGGAAAAAGGTTTTCAACACCAAAAAGAGTAAAGGTCTATATTTTAGTTAATTAAGAACATGATTTCTATCACTTCAATTTGTGTTAGTTTGTTAGTTGCTATGATGAGCAGCTGAATCTAGCTACTCTTGTTTAGCTAGATGAAGCTTCTAACTTATGAATAGCTCAATTTTTATGGATTTATTTAGTTGGTAATATTGCTTGTGTTTGATTTGTATTACCTAGCATGCTTATGTCTGTTTATCTAATTGCTTGATTGCATGTTTTGTGTAGCTTAGTGACCATTAACTGCATGAACTAGTTTACCTAATGATTTAGTGAACATTGAATTGTTAGAGCTAGGATTGACTAATCTTAGTTAGTAATTAGAGTAAATAAGCTTAGCTGTGCTAGAGAACGTGTATTGTGACTACAATTGCGTTTTTATAACAAACCTTACATAGCATATTACATTCATAATTAGTTCTGTGTTTAATTGTGTGTGAACATACATGGTTTGACATGAATTAGTTAATTTTTGGTAAAGTTAGAACTAAATTAATAATACAACTAAAACCAACTATATAATCCATCATCATTAACTAGCCATAAGGAAGAAGTGGATTCAAACTAGACAAGAGTGTGTTTTTACTTATTGAATTTGATTTAAGTTCGTCTGATCTTGTAAAATCAGATAAAACCCCTTTTAAACTTGTGAATAACTAGGTTAATTTAATAGTAAGTAAATTAATTAGTAACACTGCTCCCTGTGATCGACACCTGACTTACCTAAGCTATACTGTAATCTGACTACGTACACTGCCTATAAGTGCATAGTTAGTCTAAGTTTGTTAGGTTACAAATATTAAAATTAGTGGGTACTTTTGTGCACATCAGTATCCCAAAATCATAAAAATATAAGGAGGTGCACAATCACGCCTCCGCCTTCCCACGATCATCAGAAGTATTTGAAACAAAATAAACAACTGTAAACCCGAAGCTTAGTGAGTTCCCCCAAAATACCAACGCCATACAAATCATATCAATATCATATAAACAAACAACATGCATAATGAGCCATCAACCTAACTGGACCGCCTCACAGGGCCATCAGTCTATCTGGACCGCTCTCCGAGCCATCGGCACGTCTGGACCGCCTCTCAGGGCCTTCAACCTATCCGGACCGCTATTCGGGCCTTCGGTCTGACTAGTATACCCTCCTGGGCCTGCAGTCTATCCGGTCCGCCCTAGGTATGTTGGCCTTCAGCACAAAGCAGGTCCGCCTCAACCCAACCACCAAATCAACAATCATTTGCATATAAATATCATACGCTAGCATATATAACAATCAAACCAATCTAACAGATCACTAATCATAGCAACATCCTATAACTAGGATACCGACCTAACCAATCACTAACATAGCATTATCCTATATACCAGGATACCGACCTAACCAGGTCACGAATCATATCACCATACTAACTACCAGGATGTAAATCAATAAGCATATCATGCAATAAACACGGATACAAATCCAAAAAGGGTCGACATTGGTGCCTTCTACCCTGTTAGTATAGTGAGGACAACTTACCTCACAAGTAGCTCGGGATGATAATGTCAAACTCCTCCAAATGCAGCTCCAACTCCAACATCTACATCCACCAGTGATCCACTTCCATAAATTCCCAAATTACTAAAATACCCCCAGAAGTCAAACTGGTCAACCCTTGGTCAAAGTCAAAGTCAACGGTCAAGGTCAACAGACCATGTTGACCGAACTCGTCGAGTGTAGCCCACTGACTCGTCGAGTCCTTCCAGAACTCGAGAAATCGTGAGAACCCTAGTTGACTCGTCGATTTTCCAGACAACTCGTCGAGTCCATGCAGTGTCCAAATGTCGGGAAAAACCCTAACTAACTCGTCGAATCATCTCACTGACTCGTCAAGTCCATGCATAACCAATACATGCAATCTTTTAAGCAAGCTTTTAAGCAAGACCACGACTCCAAATTGCAGATCTAGCCTCTTAGGGCATGGTTTCCACATAAAGTTGCAAACTTTACGTGCATGCAAGTTCCTAAATGCCAAAACCAAGCTAATGGAGAGGTTTAAGCCAAAACGAAGGACTAAAGCTTGATAATTTCAATAACTTTATGACTATAAGGACTTAGAGGAGTCCAGATCTGAAGTTACAACTTCATATCATGCCCAATAACCAAAATGATCTACAAATATGCTAAAAATGGCCTTAAACCCAAGAATAAGGAGATCTAACACTAGAATGATCAAGGTAACAACTTATTACCTTCAAATGGTAGCCAAAACGTTGTAGATGCTGCATCTATAAGCTCCTTCCCGTTCCAAGCTTCCCACTCTTCAAGTTTCCTTTCCAAAATCAACAAATAACACATTTCAAGCTCTCAACACACACAATGGGGGTTTAGGACTCGATATAGGGTTTCCTATGGCTGTAATGACGACGAGGGAGGCTAGAAACGGCCCATAAGTTCTTTAAATAAGGTTCAAACCCTAAAATTTAGGGTTTCCATGTACAACCTTTACTCGTCGAGTCGGGGTCCTCCGACTCATCGAGTAGAAGTCATAAATCACGCGGGCTGACTAGGTTCGACACGACGAGTTGGCGCCTCCAACTCGTCGAGTTCCTTCAATATAAAGCTATTAAAAATATACTTGGGAGTCGGTGTGTTACAAATAATTCTGCATGGCTAAAAGGGAAGTCAAAAGATCATACTTTCCTAGTCCATGAGGTCCAAGAAACATTCAAAATTGATCAAAAGATGTTGGAGTTCACTTAACTCCAAGATCACCCATAAAAAGGACCAAAAGTACCAAAAACCACAAATAAAGAGATCTAAAGGACTAAAGACCAAGATATGAACTTTATACTGACAATAGTCCATAAATAGAGTGACTTTGATGGATCCAAACTTGAAACAACATGCCTTGCAACCAAAAGAACCTTCTTGATCTTCAAGCTTCATCAAAATACCACCAAAAGCATTCGAAAGAGGAGAGAGGAAAGGGAAGGAGCTCAAATATTAAAGATGGAGGCTGGGGTTTCTCTTAAGGAGTTCTAGATGTGGTGGACACTAAGAAAATACCCTAAAACTTGAATCCTTACCTTTAAATACCTTGAAAACCATAAAATTCATGGGTTTGGGCTGCACAACGGCCACCTCGTGGCAACCTATTTGCCACCTCGTCGCGACTCCCACCTCGTGGCACCCTGTTTGCCACCTTGGTGACATGCTTCGCCCAATTCCACTCAAACTTCAAACAATCATAACTTATTCGTTTTCAAAAATCTTTATATCTATGCGAAGGTATCGACAAAGCCCCACAATTCTATCTAATTACTTTTAACTC
The DNA here is from genome assembly GCF_051521515.1 of Lactuca serriola. Lineage (NCBI taxonomy): Eukaryota > Viridiplantae > Streptophyta > Magnoliopsida > Asterales > Asteraceae > Lactuca > Lactuca serriola. The sequence continues at coordinate 25,708,999 of NC_136415.1, read as the reverse complement.
AAAACATATCGAACTAAAATCATAATCCATGCTAAAATCCTGAAATGTTACTTTTCCTATTTTACCCGCATGATTCGAGGGCTTAATCACTTAACCAACATTATCAACATCCGATAAGGTCTAAACTTTATTTCCTTGAAGCCTAAGGCCTTTACATGATCAAATTATGATCCACAATCCCGAAATAAGAAACTTCTCGAAACACGATGTTACACCCGGTATTGATGTAGTTTTGGCGCGAGACCGATGATGATCTGGCGCGAGGTCGATGGTAGCAGGATGGCTGAGAGCCGGTAGTAGTGGTGGCTAAGATTCACCGACAGAGTGCGAGTAGATGTTATGTTTTCTTGTATGTATGTGGTATACTTATGGATAAGAGATTTGGCAGGTCGGTGGAGCCGATAAATTGTATGGATGAATTGTATGTATGGTGGATTTTGTGGTATATTGGGAAACTCACTAAGCTTTATGCTTACAGTTGTTGATAAAATATTTTGCAGGTTGATCGTAAGAAGAACTCGACAGAACTGTACATACGCATCAAAGATATTCATTTCGGTGGTTTTGTAATTTAACTCTAATAATGCATGTTTTAACAAACAAATTTAGAAAGGGGTGATTTCCATTTAAATGGAATCAAAGGCCATATTGATCACATATTTGGAACTTCGTAGTATATTAGCATTTATGAACCCCCATCTCCAGTAGATACCCAATCATGGCCCTTAGGAACTCCACAGTTGCGTTGAGGATGTGTAACAAAGGCGGCAGTGGGAGCGAGTGTTATATATATATATATATATATATATATATATATATATATATACATATATATATATATATATATATATATATATATAGAGAGAGAGAGAGAGAGAGAGAGAGATCTAGGTTCAGATGTGGATCAATAACTATTGTGTGGTTGTAGGAACCAACCAGATTTTAGAAAAAGAATAAATAATTAAATAATCTAATAAGGGCAAATAAGTAATATCACATATAAATTTAATAAAAACCAAAATTAAATTCCTTAAATCATGGATGAATCCCTTTAAATCATGGCTACCATCGATAACCCTAAGTCGACTTCATCAACACCATGCTACCATCCTCTACATCACCATCAATCAAATGATGAGGAGTACGATCTTGAAGAGTGAGAGGATCAATAGTAGAAGAAAAGAAACACAAAAGAGGATGAAAGGTTCATTGGTAGCACACTTATCTGTTCAGCTAGGTCAAATCTCCTTTAATTTGTCGCTTCCTCAGAATAATAACAATCCTTCCATGTTTCAACATTCTTAGGTGGTTCACAGTCCATCGAAATATGAGTCATCTACAAGTGTTAACAAGACCTGATTAAGCAAGCATATCATTGATCGATGGTCATGGTTGAAGTTTGGCGATTTTGAAACCTAAACCACCCATATGATGTTCATTGTCGCCTATAATTCGGATGATTCGCTTCAACCTCAAATCAAAGCGAGAAGTTTACTGGAAACCCTGCTCATCGTTGGTACTTGATTCCTCTTTCACTCTCATCCGTGTGATGAAGCCCGAAAAGGAAGCACAAGCAATTTATTTTTGCGATGGAGGTTAAGTTTATCCAATCAAGTGCCCATTCTTTGGCTGCCATTTTAGAAGTTGGGGTGGTATTATCAGGATTTTTGGAAAAGGTCATCCCATGTTCTCTCACTGTTATAATTTCTAGTTTTCTTTCGGTAATTCTAATTGTTTCTTACATGTGTTTCAATCGAGGTTTTCTAATTGTTTCTCACTATTATAATTTCTAGTTTTCTTTCTGTAAATCTAACTGTTTTGCTTAATTCCATTATATTGTACACCTCTTATCTTATGCATGTATGTTATTTTCTTTCCCCCTTTTCTAATTAAGTTAATTAAGTTTTATTTAAATATTTTTTCCATTATCTTCCGTTCATAGTAATACTACTAGATAACAGATACCAACGATCTTCTTCTTGATCTGTGATTGAGTATAAGTTTCCAAGAAATATGTGACCAGTGTTTATCTTTAAGAGTGTTACTTGTATTTCACTTGACAAGATCTGATGTGTATATAGATGCTTGTATGTGTTTAATAGGTCTTTGATGGACATAACCAAAGAACAAATTATAAACAGTAACATCAATATGTGTGTAGAATACTCATGAACTCATTCTATTAGAATATTTAAATGATTATTCGGTTAGAAATAACATCATTATGTTAAACAACCATTCATTATATTAGAATTTTATAGCAATATAATGTGGTATGCATTCTATTTTGGAAGATTGGACTGTAATTTGTGAATTTGGTTTAAGGATTGTCATATGTGTTGGTTGTAATTTAAAATGTTGATTATAGTTAATGTTGATATTCTTCATATTTGTTTGACAATCTCGTAAAACCAAGAATGATTGAAGAATCCAAGATTGATCCCAGAATACCAAATATTTCAAAAATCAAGAAATGAATAATGATTCCATACATCTCAATAGTCAGACATTCAAGAAGTCAAGAACAAAGGCATTTTTATCCTCTTAATGAATTGAGAGATATACAAAAGAAGATGATGGATCCTGCTAGTTTTACCACCTACAACTTCATGAAAAATCAATATGAAGAAGCCCAAGAATTCGATTTTATTTCCGCCATTCTCACAGAACAAGTTTTTGTATCTCATTCTTCAAGAATGCAAAATTAAATATTGTTATTGGTTTTCAGATTTTTCAGTTTTGATGTAGACTACTTCATAGAATGTAATTATTTAATATGTTATTAGTATAAAAAATGTTTTTGTGTATTACATTCTGCTTAGAATGGATATTTTGTAAAAAGAAAAAGTTGATTTCATATTCTTAAATATATTCTGTCAGAATGCACACCATAGTTACAAACATATTTTTTTTTTCATATTTTCGAATTAAAAGAATGATTATCCTTCAAAATCAGATTTCTTAAAAATAAGAAAAAGTATCCATAAAATCCGAAATTTTCCTTTTTTTTTTTTAAATCTAGCTAAATTGACTAAAATACCATTTCAATGAGTTTTATGTTATTATGTGGTACATGCTATTCTAATGTAATACTATAAACCCTAGATCATAATCACTCTTGATTCTTCATCTGTTGGTTTAGAATTGTTCTTACGGCCACATAATAGTTATCATCCACATTATAACCTAACCTTATATATATATATATATATATATATATATATATATATATATATATATATATATATAGCTTAATGTCTTGTAAACAAGCGACCAAATTCCAAAAATGTCTTGTAACCTCTTTTCATAAGTCGTAGATCATTTTTAGTCGAGTTCACGTGGCTTGGAGTGATGACTATAAGTTGCTTCAAGAACCAACTACGTGTTATAAGAGCATCCACAATGCAAGTAGTATAAGAGTTGAATAGGGTGGTGATTAAGATTGAATAAGAGTTGAATGGAGTGTGGGTGATGACGTGGAGTAGATTTGAATGGAGGAGTTCAATGATCATTGAATGGTTCAATAGAAGAAATAAATTGGTGATTAGGATTGAATAAGTGTTTAATGGGTTGTGGATGGTGTTGCATAGATGTTTAATGGATGATATGACAATCCATTGAACTCTATAGAGTTCAATGGATTATGGATGCCCTAAGACGTATTACAACTTAATGAGAAAACTTGGGATAAAGAAAGAGGACCCTCGCTAATACCATATAATTTACTATATAAGAAGATTACAAGAAAAAATAAAAAAGAAAAAAAATTTACTTCTACCAAACTTACAAGAGAGAGAGATAAAGAACAATTTGGGGAAATATTATCCTTTAACACTGATAATATAATCATGTTTGTTTCCACCCTTAAAACAACATGAATTAATGAAGAACTTATTCGTTTGAAACCATCATGATCATACATAAGTTTCTCGATAAAACACTAGTCATTTCCTTCTCTATTTTTTTGACGAATCAACCTCACATTAATGTATGAAAGAACGACAAATTGTGTCATCTAAATGTTCCACGTCGAACCTGCCCCATTGCCCATTATATGAGAGACTGCGAAACACTGACAATATTTTAGACGTATCAATATTTGAACAATTAACCTAGCTATTGTATGGAATTGCATATCTCAAATCTCAACCACTATGTTAATATCACAAGAGCTTATATATGTATAGATAATGTATGTAAGTATGCATGTATGTTATGGGTTCCAGCCCGAATAACCCAAATAACATGTGCAAGATGATTAAGAAGTCGAATAACCCGAATATTTTGTAGTCGAATAACCCGAATAACCCGAATATTTTGTATTACTTTTGAAGCTTATGATTTCATAAGTATATAACCCGAATAACATGTACAAAATGATTAAGGAGTCGAATAACCCCAATAACCTGAATATTTTGCATTACTTTTGTAGCTTATGATTTCATAACAAATCTTTTAAAGAAACAAATTAAACACTAAATATTAAACATCCAAAACACCCAAAAATCTATCTATAAGTATATAACCCGAATAACCCAAATAACATGTACAAGATGATTAAGGAGTTGAATAACCCGAATAAATTTTGTATTTTTTATGACTTTTGTAGCTTATGCTTTCATAACAAACCTTTTAAAGAAACAAATTAAACACTAAAAATTAAACACCTAAAAATCTATCTATAAGTATATAAGTTAAACATTAAACCTTCAACACCCAAATTAAAATTAAAATATGAATCTTAAGTTTTTATCCAATATCCAAAATAACATTTTTCAAATACGAATTAACTATTTGAGAATATTAATCGGTTGTTTTCCCTTTCCATCTCCGTTCTTTATCGCCTCTTCTAAAGCTTTCGCGACCTCATCGTCTTTCAAAATTTCATCAATGTTGTCCACAATTTGCTTTCTTGATTTCCTTACCCAATCTTGAGTGCAAACCAAAGCCTCTACTATATTTGCAGACAAATTTGTTCTATATGGATCCAATATCCGTCCGCTTGTACTAAACGCCGGCTCTGACGCCACGGTAAAGATTTGCAGTCCCAAAATATCTATCGACATAAACATAGAAAATGTTAAAATATAATTATATAAAAAAGTATACAAAAAATAAAGTTATACCTTTCGCCATACGAGATACAATAGGGTAACGAGATGCATTTTGTTTCCACCAAAGTAGAATATCAAAATCTTTATTGTATTTAACTGACTGCTTGTTTAGGTATCGTGTCAACTCCGTTTCGATTGATGTCGATGGGTAATCATTTTGTACTATTAAATCACCCATGAAGTCATTCTCATCATCAATCACAACTACATCTTCATGACCATGTGTTTGATTTTGAGAAGAGTCGGTATTGTCAAACTTTGATTTGTAGAAATAAAAAAAATTCTCAAATCTTTGTTGAAGACCCCGTATTAAGACCTTAGCCTTCAAAATGACTTCCGAGTTGAGCATAGGATCTTTTTGTGGATTCTTCAACTTAATCAACTTCTCAAAAGTTTGTTGAAGAAAATCAAACTTGAACCGTGGATCTAATATGACCGCAAAATACAAAAAATCATTTAATTTTTCAAGATCGCCCCAATACTTATCGTATTTATCAATCATGTCCTTCCCGATCAAACAAAATTGGGGACTAGCCGCCCATTCATTAATGTGTTTGTATACATCACATATTTCTCCAAAAAATCGATGTGTCATCGGTTTTGTTGACGTCGATACTATGTCGGTTTTCACCTTGAATTTCTCAAGAAATCCAACCATAGCTCTACAAATGTTGAAATCTTCTTTTGAGGGGGTCAAAACGTCTCGAACAAATGTAGGGTCTATTATAATAAAGTAAATGTTAGTATCTATTTTTGTAAAAAAAAAAAAAAAAACAGCTTTAATACCCCTTATTTAGGAGTCTGTAACTCACTGAATATACAACCAAATAACGCGTATAAATAGTGTAAATTGTAGTTCAAATTGTAAACTACAAGCTGGAAAACAAATCGGGCTAATCGGACAAATAACGAAGACGTTATGACTCTTCAAAGTTGGCTAAAATTTTGGAAAAATGCTGAAACAGAAAAACTCAGATTTAATATCCAATGTTTAGAGGCCTATAACTCACTGGACATACAACCAAATAACGTGTATAAATAGTGTAAACTGTAGTTCAAATTGTAAACTACAAGCTGGAAAAAAAAATCGGGCTAATCGGACAAATAACGAACATGTTATGACTCTTCAAAGTTGGCTAAAAAATTTTAAAAATGCTGAAATATAAAATAAAAAAAAACAATGGAATGAAATATGAAATTACCTTTGACTTCAAACATGCCAAAAACCTTCTCCAACTCCACCGCAATCTTCAATAACTCGTATATGGAGTTCCATCGAGTTGGGCTATCATTGCACAAAAACTTTTTCGATTCCAGTATTTAACGGCCTTTTGCATGCACTTGATACTAGATTGATGTTGATCAAACCCATCCCTAACAATAAGGTTAAGGATGTGGGCCATAAACCTTACGTGTAATTGTTTCCCCCCATCGTACAAGTTTGGTAGCTTTTTCATTAGAATTTCGATTGCTTTGTCATTTGCACTAGCATTGTCAACGGTTATGGTCATTACGTTATTGATACCCCACCCTTGAAGACAAGTCAACAACGTGTGCCCAATGTCTTCTCCCTTATGACTATCTAAAGATTTAAAGTTGACAATTCTTTTATGCATGACCCAATCTTCATCAATAAAGTGGGCCGTGACCACCATATAGCTCGACCTTTGACATGAGCTTGTCCAATAATCGGTCGTCAAATGCACATTACTTAGGGGATTATTAAAGAACTTAAATAACTTAGCCTTTTCTTCAAGAAAGTAATCGGTAACTCTATTTGAAATTGTGGTTCTACATGGCAAAATTACTTTCCCGTTCAATGCATTTGTATACTCAATAAATGATTCGTTCTCTACAAACTTGAACGGTAATTCTCCAACTACAAATAAGTTTAACAAAGCTTTTTTTATTCTTTTCTCATCATGCTTCCAAGTCCCAATACTATTCTCTCCGTTTTCATTTTTTTGAAATTTAAAGTGGTTTGGTTTTCTAGTTTTTTTTCTAAATTTTTTGGGTTCATTTTACATCTTTCTGTATGTTTAATCATACTAGACGTACCGTTTGCGCCGGATTCGGTTTTGAGCAAAGTTCCACATTTTTTGCATTTGCTATGTCTAACTTTGTCAATATGAACTACATCATAGTCGTTCCAACTAGCCGCCCTTTGGGCATATTTCCTTTTCTTCGGGTTTGTTGCTTGACTTGTTCCTTCAACTTGTGTGTTATCAACAAACACATCTTCATCATTAATCTAAAGCATAATAACAAAATAAATTCATCATACATCTAAAGCATAATAGCATTTAAATAAATTCATCAATATGGAATGACACAAGTAAAAGAACATATATGGTTATTTTCATTAAATTCTCTTATTCAAGGTTCTTATTCAAGGTCAAAGTCCCCATTGCTTGGACTTATAGAAAAAAAAAGTTAATTGTTAATATCACATTGAAAGATTGAGTAGTAGATTAACACATCCAATTTTCAATGAGTAACATACATAATAACACTTTGAAAGATTGAGTAGTAGATTAAGATACAAATACTTACTTGTGTTTCTTGATTTGGAACCCAATTTTCCATGAATTGAATGGAGTTTAATCACAGTATAAACTAGAAAACAAGATGAGGAGACGATTCACAGAAGTTTGAAGCAGGGAAGTCGATCAAAACCTAATGTCGATCAAAGCCTATTGTCGCAACTCGCAAGGATCAATTGTCGATCAAAGGCAAAGCCGTCGACGGCAAGAACCAATTGTCGATCAAAAAAAAATCGGAAGGATTAACTGTCGATCAAACAAATTGGCGCAAATCATCAATATGGAATTTCAACATACTCGATTCGGTGTAATAGGATTAGGATATTCGATTTGGTGTAATTGTATTTGGTTTTTTCGGTATGATTAGGATAGTCGACTGTGAGTCACAGAACCGAATACGTATATGCAAATGCAAGAGATTAGGATAATCGACTTACGCAAGGGAAAAAAAAGACTCTTCATATTCGGTTCGGTTTTTTGGACCGAATAATCCCTTATTCGAGTAACCCGGACCGAATAACCCGAAAACCGAATAAGCCTTATATGGATACCCGAAAACCGAATCGAATTGCTTATTCGGGTCTAATTTGGTTCGGTTCGGGTTTTCAACCCAATTTCTCATCCATAGGTATATGAGTATTTGGTCGTATGTATACGTAGATATGTTACTAATAGTCTTAACCACACTTTTTTTTAGGTGTAGGGTGCCTAACAAGCATGAAGCAACGTTCACGGCGTAAACATGCAAAACCGCCCCTTTTGTTTCATTTGACCAAACTACATACAAAAGTAGTTTACCACCCGTACCTAATTTCTAAGCAACATTATTTTTTTATTTTCCATGCGAACATAAGTCTTTTAATTAAGTACGACCTTTATTTAAATTGTAAAGGCAAAAAATTAGACAAAATGTTTTATATGATTATTACTTGAATATAAAAATATATGTGAGTATATAGCATTTAACAAAATGATATTGATTTTTTAAGTTTAGTTATTATTTAATTAATTTTACTTCTAGGATAAAGAACCATCCACAAATGACCACGTTACCCCCTGCAGGTTTCCATATTTGTGTTTTCTTATTACAAAACTTGTAGACTTTCTATATTAGGCGACGTAGGTCACCACCCACACACAACAGACACCATCATAAACACACACTCACACACTCTTCATCTCCATGCATTCTCAGAACTCTCATCAACACACAAATTCTCTCTAAACAATAAACTCTTCTTCCACACTTGATCTCTTAGCGAGTTTCTTATCGGCGGAGTGACGGTGGTTTTAGTTTGGTTGCAGGGGAAGCATGCCTCGTGTAGTGGCGGAGAATGAAGTGGATAGCATGGCGGCGTTTTACCAAAGAGGACAGGTGACTGCCTCTCCGTCTCTCGGAGAGCTTCTTAAGTTCGTCGGAGACATAAGGAAGGAGGCGAACGGTGATGAGACTCCGGCGCATCGTGTTTTGGAGATGAGCGAAACCAGCAACGAGCCTAGATCGTTGCCGTTCGTTTTGAAGTTCAATAATCTGACTTACAGTGTGAAAGTTCGGAGAAAGATGGCGGTTCCTTCTCTGTTTGGTCGCCGGGAGAGGCTTGGTGATTCTTCTGTTGGAAGTGAGCATCTGTTTTCCAGAAGCAAGGTTCTGCTGAATGATATTTCCGGTGAAGCGAGGGACGGCGAGTTAGTGGCGGTGTTAGGTGCGAGTGGATCTGGAAAATCAACTTTGATCGATGCTCTGGCGAATCGGATAGCGAAAGGAAGCTTGAAAGGAACTGTAACGTTGAACGGCGAGCAATTGGAATCCAGGTTGCTTAAGGTGATTTCAGCTTATGTGATGCAGGACGATCTGTTATTTCCGATGTTAACAGTCGAGGAAACTCTCATGTTCGCCGCCGAGTTCCGTCTTCCTCGAACGTTCTCCAAATCGAAGAAGAAGCTTAGAGTTCAAGCGTTAATTGACCAATTAGGACTCCGAAACGCTGCTAAAACAGTCATCGGTGATGAAGGACACAGAGGTGTTTCAGGTGGAGAACGCCGCCGTGTCTCGATCGGAATCGACATCATTCATGATCCGATTATTTTGTTTCTGGATGAACCGACGTCTGGGCTTGATTCAACCAGTGCCTACATGGTGGTCAAAGTTTTGCAACGGATTGCACAGAGCGGCAGCATCGTTATGATGTCCGTACACCAGCCGAGCTACCGTCTTCTCGGATTACTCGACCGCCTGTTGTTTCTATCCCGGGGACAGCCCGTCTACAACGGATCTCCGTCGGAACTTCCTTTATTCTTCTCTGATTTCGGACGTCCGATTCCAGACAAGGAGAATCGGACGGAATTTGCGCTTGATTTGATCAGAGAACTGGAAGGGACTCCCGGAGGAACCAAAAGGCTGGTGGAATTCAACAAAACCTGGCTAAACCGGAAGCAATCTCTCAACGGAAACGAAACCCCAACCCATGGATTAACTCTGAAAGAAGCAATTAGTGCAAGCATATCCAGAGGCAAATTAGTCTCCGGCGCCGGCGCCAACAACGGGACTAATCCGACTGCTATGGTCCCAACATTTGCTAATCCAATGTGGATGGAAATGGCGGTTTTATCAAAACGATCCTTTACAAATTCACGAAGAATGCCTGAGCTATTCGGAATCCGATTAGCTGCAGTGACAATCACCGGTTTCATACTCGCCACGGTGTTCTGGAACCTCGATAATTCCCCAAGAGGCGTTCAAGAACGATTAGGGTTCTTCGCATTCGCCATGTCTACAACCTTCTACACCTGCGCCGACGCCTTACCGGTCTTCCTCCAAGAGCGCTACATTTTCATGAGAGAAACCGCCTACAACGCTTACCGGCGATCTTCATACGTACTATCTCACTCACTCGTTTCAATCCCATCACTCATCTTCCTGTCACTCGCATTCGCCGCCATTACTTTTTGGGCGGTGGGACTAGCCGGAGGTGTTTCAGGTTTCATCTTTTACTTCTTTGTGATACTAGCATCCTTCTGGGCAGGAAGCTCATTCGTTACATTTCTCTCCGGCGTCGTTCCTCAAGTGATGCTCGGTTACACCATTGTCGTCGCGATTCTAGCTTACTTCCTTCTATTTAGTGGATTCTTCATCACTCGTGATCGAATCCCAGGTTACTGGATATGGTTTCACTACCTTTCTCTTGTCAAGTACCCTTACGAAGCTGTTCTACAGAATGAATTCGATGACCCTATCAAATGCTTCATCCGAGGAACTCAGATCTTCGACAACAGCCCTCTCGCCGCCGTGGATAACACCGTGAAAGCAAAACTATTGCAAAGCATGAGTGGATCACTCGGCATCAATATCAGCGGCAGCACTTGCCTGACCACCGGCGTCGATATATTGAAGCAGCAAGGGATCACCGACCTGAGCAAATGGGGTTGCTTGTGGGTAACAGTCGCATGGGGGTTCTTCTTCAGGGTTCTGTTCTATTTATGCTTATTGGTGGGAAGCAAAAACAAGAGGAGGTAAAGTATCAAAGTTTGAATCTTGGTGTAATAATGTGTGACTATTTTACTTTTCTCTTTGGCATGAACAAGGGAAAACGTTTTATTTTTGATTTTTTTTTCAAGTAATTTGTTTCTTTTTTCTAATGAATTACCCCTACTTTGCCGAGGGTAATCTCTTTAAATATATTGTCATAAATTTGTTGTTTTAATAGACAAATTCTGAATAATATTATGATAAATCTCTTTTCGATCGTATAACCCATGCCCCTAAATAAACATGTAACAAGTAACATGCATATATAAGTATATAACACAACTTTATGATTGTCAAGATGAAATTAGCGTTGAAAAATATGCCCCTCTATTTTTTTGTGAGCCCCAAGCACACGAAAAAAATAGAGCTTATTAATTCCAAGAACAATCACAAATACACTCGACCTTTTATAAAGGTGGATCAAAATTTGATGGGTATTTTCAAATTTTCAAAAGTTAAAATTGATGGAAATTATAGATATTAAATGGCTAATAATCATGTGATTCAAAGGAATCATAAAATCACGAAATAAAACATATTAATTTAAAATGAAAATAAGCCAAAATTTGAGGAAATTCGAAATGAGAGTTAAATCTAGGGGATGAGATTTGGAATTGGACCGAACCGGTCCAGAACCAAAATTGAAAAACGAGATTTCAATGAATCTAGAACACAAAAGCATATAATAATACACTTCCGATTCAGTTCCAACACCAAATATTGGGTTTCATGTGCATAACCGACCAGAACCAAACACCCGCCTCACCTCTCACACACAAACACATATTCTTTATGGTTTCCTTTCTTTTATTAATTCATATCCACATAAAGAAATGCAAAAATAGTTAAGGTTGCGTTTAGTTACAGAAAAACAGTTTTCATTTTCCGTTTATCGTTTTTCCTTTTCGGTTTTCGTTTTTCGTTTGGCATTGGAAAATTTAGAAAACACGTTCAAGTAAAACTTATTCATTTTTCATTTTCAGTTTTAGAAAATTAGAAAACGTGTTTAGATATGTATTTTCTATCGGTTTTCATAATTAGAAATTGGTAGCAGTGGTAGGGTGAGGGTGGGGGCGGGGGGCGGTGGTGGTGGTGGCGGCGTCAATTGTGGCAGTGGTGGTGATGGTGGTGGCGGTTGTGGTGGCGGTGGTGATGGGGTAGTGGTGGCGGTGATGACGGCAGCGGTTGTGGTGGTGGTGGTGATGGTGATGATGATGATGGTAGGTTGGTGATTGTGGTAATGGTGTTGGGTAGGTAGGTGTATGTGTATGTTTTTGTAGGTGTGTGTGTGTGTGTGTGCGGTTGGGTGCGGGTGTATGTGTGTGTGTGTGAGTGTTTGTGGATGTGTGTGAGGAGGTGGGTGGGTATGTGGGTGTGCGTGTGTGTTTGTGTTTGTGTGTATTTATGTTTGCGGGTGTGTCGGTGTCGATGCCAGTGTATGTGTGTTTGTGGGAGTGTGTGTTTGTGTGTTTGTGGGGGAGGGGTGGGGTTGGGAGTGGGTGGGTGTGGGTAGATAGGGGTGTGGTGGGTTAGGGATGATAAGGTGGGGGTAGGTAGAGGTGGATGGGAGTGTGAGTGGGTGTGTGCTTAGTACATTAAACTCATTTATAATTTTGAATTTGGTGCTAACTATTTAATTAACTTTCAAAATAAAATATCTTTATAAGTTATTGATTTATGTCAAATAAACATGAAAATTGTTCAAAGTTTGTTTTTAAACATTACGAAAATGATCTTAATATAAGGTTAAATGTAAAACCAAAATCGAAATGTGAAATTAATTAAAAAGTTAACTAAAAACTATTTTTTTTTACAATAATGATATTTTTTCCAAATTGATAGTTTTTGAGTTAATTAACGGGAAATCTCCAATAAAATATCAATGTTTTTGGTCAGTTTATAGTCTAATCCTAACATTTATTTTTTGAATAGAAAGTCCCGATTATCTAGTTTTATACGACATCCTGTCATTTTCTGTTGAGAACAAAAATAATAAGGACACTTTCGTTAACTTTGGGCAAAATATAAAATAATCGGGACTTTTATATTCAAAAAATAAAAGTTGAGATTAAATCGTAAACTGAACAAAAATATCGAGACTTTATCGGAGATTCCCGTTAATCATGATCGAAACAACAAAATTGCCTAACTCCATAAACCCTTATGATTTATTGGTTTCAATTGCTTAATTTATCGGTTTCAATCGTTTGTTTTCAACCTATCTTTCGTAACCAAGTTACCCACATCACTTGGGAATGGATTCAATTTTGAAGAAAGGTAACGAGAAAAAAAAAGAGTTCAATCAGTTCTGAGAATTAGGCAATGAACGATGAGAGAAAGAGAAGGAAATAAGAAAATGAGGTGCTTGAATAGAGCAAGTATGCCTGTATTTCTTGCGAATTTGAAGAAACCCAATTCTAGATACAACTCTTACCCTTAAATTATGGTTGTGAAATCAGTTGAGGTCTCTGCTTCGTCTTCAATTTAAAACGAGAGAGGTTTTGAATAATATCCGAGGGTGTCGTCATGTGATAAGATGTTTTGGGAAGAGATTACAAACGGAAAGGATGGACAAATGGTTTACAATTTGTTGGTCGATTATGGCTCCGGAGGAACCCTAGCTGATCTCATCAAATAATCTGGTCAAATGGGTTGTCGGGATCGGATGTTAAATGTCATACTAGGTTAGTTCTTCATGGATTACATCATAATGGGTATGTCCACTGCAGAACAAAGTTGAAAGAGTCGGAGTTTTGGAAGCTAGAGATGTGAGGTCATTAGAGGGACACAGTGGCTGAGAGACACTGTTGAGTAAAGAAGAGAAAAGCAAACCTGAGAGTTTTAACCTAATCGACTAAGTTGTTTCAATATTACAAAGTAAGTCAACCAAAGTTTTTCTAGACAAATTTGTTTTGGTTTTAAATCTGTCCAATTTATTTAGAGAACTAGACAAATTCCCGTGCGTTGTGCAACACATGTTTAAAATATATTGTTAGAATATTCAAAAATATATGTTTATAATGGTTATGATATTGACAGTAATTTTGACATGATATTTTTACACTAATTTATATATATATATATATATATATATATATATATATATATATATATATATATATAATCTCAACTATTTTTAACAATAATATTCATTGACATCAACCCACATTTCTCATTAACAGAATTAAATATAATTATCTATTTAGTATTATTTTTAACAATTGTTATGATTGATTAATTTAAATTTTTATTTATGCAATTATTTTCTAATTTCATTAATGATGTTTATTTAAAATACAGTTTAGTTGTAGCCAACATTATGTAGTTTATAATTTGATGTTATTATCATTGAAAATTATTGTTCATTAGTTTTAAACCACTTGTTATTATTATTAATAAGTTAAATAAGACTTTTAAGAAACATTTAATATTATTATTCAAATATTATACATATACTAACATAAAACCTTTAGACTTGTTTTCTTTGTGAAATTTATATGTGATTGGTATTTGTTTGTCTACTCAAAGATATTGGTCTTTTATAGTAGACTATCCATTAGTTTCTATTAAACATTTTATATAAGTTATAAAACCTTTGAATGGTAAATCATTATTAAGAGACTTTTGAGTGATATTCATTCAAATAAGATGTTTCAAATTAATATGGTTTGAGTAAAATGCGTCATGGGAGTTACAAAAGAATGTGGTGAAAGAAAAATGATTCTTTTATAAGTATATATAAAGATTGAAAAAATATACATATAAATAAATAAATGAATTATTTTTCGAGTTAAAATTCTTAACTCTAATATTACATTTTTAATTTTGATATCGTCCTAGGTCACCCATTTAATAAAACACATTAATTTTTTCACCCAAAACTATTTATTTAGTCACCTTTTAATCCATCCATCATTTCCTAATAAATAAAGAACTTTTTGCCAAATATCCTATTCTCATTCATTTGGACACATGTCATTTTTCTAGAATTTTTGAATAATCTATTTTCCACTCGTCATTTTATTGTAATTTTTCATTTTATTAAATTAAAATTCCACATTTAATGTGTAAGGTAATATATATGTAAGGTATTTATTAGAAAGGGTTTATATATGTAATGTATTCAATACATTAAAGTCTCATTAGTTTTAATAATTCAAATTTTTTCTCATTTTTCTTATAAAATCAAACTTTTCAAATTGTTAAAATTTCATATATATATATATATATATATATATATATATATATATATATATATATATATATATATATATATAAACTCATGTAATACATAAGTCTCACAACTAGTATTTTAATAAAAGAATAAGTTTAATTTCCTTTTGCCAAGTGTCACTATAATACAACTACTCATTAATATTATGTCATGTGTCATGTAGAACAACTTACTTACAAATTCAAATTTACATTTTTTAATTATATGTTAAATTTGAAGTTATAATAACTTTAAAATTTTGATATATCTCTTAATTAATAATTTATTTAAAATAATTAATTAATAATTATAAATTTTTATTATGAAAATTTAATTAATTTTATAACCGTGGTTCCACGGGTTATAAATTAGTTAATAGAATAAACATAACTATTTTTTATTACAACAAATATCATTATCATTATCTTTATATCATACATACTTATAAAGCTAGCATTTTTTTCTTGAATCTCATGCATTTGAAACCCCCATTCTTTTTTCCTTTCACCACATTCATTTGAAACTCCCATGACTGGCGATTGCTTAACCTCCAGATCCACTGGCGGAGCGCTTCGGGTTGCTACAAGATGGTCCCACAGGCCCTCTTGGTGGGGAACCTCTTCTGCCACGTGAGGCTGGTGATAAGGCCCGGGAAGCACCCAATGCCCAAGGGAGGCGTTTGCCTCCGGAGTGACGAGTGCTCGGCAAGCACAACCAATCACGAAGGCCAGAGCTACGGGGCAACCCATTTTTAAAAACAATATTGAAATGGCCTTCACTCCGAGGAAGCCGGCCACCCTAGAGACAAAATAAAAAAGAATGAGTGCGCCCCCATTTGGAGGCAAAGAAGATAAAAAAATAAAAAGACTTATGGGAACTAAAAATGGAATGCACATCTTGAGCTTCTATTTCTTCCGTTAAAGGAGATTCGAGAAAAGATGGAATAAGAAGACGTGTTTCCAGAACGAACAAGATACGGGTTGAGAAGGGGGAGTTAGCAAAGTTAGACAAGATTGGAATGGGCATAGGAACATGTATTGATGTACCATATCGGCTAATGCTCCCAGGTTGATGCGATGTATTCTACCAGTTGACTGAAGACTTGATTATTGGTATATCGATCGGTCCAACACGGATTGAAATAGGAGCCGGTTCGATAGGAAGCTTTTGAAAAAGCAGTGCACCCATGTAAATAAGGAACGAGATTAATACAGAGGTTAAACGAGCATCCCACACCCAAAAGGTGTCCCACATAGGTCTTCCCCGAAACCCCCCAGTAACTAAGGTAAACAACGTAGAAAAAGCACCCATTTCTGTACCGGTTCCGATTTAGGTTAAATAAATATCAAATCTAAAGTGTATTCATATATAAACTAAATTTCAATATTAAAATAATATCTTTAATTCTACTTATAAAATTATGTTTTTTAACTGTTAACATATTATACTTAATTTATTAGTTTTAATATATTATTGGATGTAAACCATTATCATTTTAAAGGTATAATTTTTGAATAATTTGTATAAAATACTTAAATTATTAATTAAAATATATCATTATAGGCTCAACTTAAATATAAATTTTATTTAACATAAACAACCCAAAGATTATTTTATAAATAGTTAAAAGTGATAAATGGTAGTGTCCTTCTAATAATGATTGTAAGTTGATGCGATGTATTCTACCAGTTGACTGAAGACTTGATTATTGGTATATCGATCGGTCCAACACGGATTGAAATAGGAGCCGGTTCGATAGGAAGCTTTTGAAAAAGCAGTGCACCCATGTAAATAAGGAACGAGATTAATACAGAGGTTAAACGAGCATCCCACACCCAAAAGGTGTCCCACATAGGTCTTCCCCGAAACCCCCCAGTAACTAAGGTAAACAACGTAGAAAAAGCACCCATTTCTGTACCGGTTCCGATTTAGGTTAAATAAATATCAAATCTAAAGTGTATTCATATATAAACTAAATTTCAATATTAAAATAATATCTTTAATTCTACTTATAAAATTATGTTTTTTAACTGTTAACATATTATACTTAATTTATTAGTTTTAATATATTATTGGATGTAAACCATTATCATTTTAAAGGTATAATTTTTGAATAATTTGTATAAAATACTTAAATTATTAATTAAAATATATCATTATAGGCTCAACTTAAATATAAATTTTATTTAACATAAACAACCCAAAGATTATTTTATAAATAGTTAAAAGTGATAAATGGTAGTGTCCTTCTAATAATGATTGTAAGTTGGTTAATAAGGTTAAATAAATATCAAACCTAAAGTGTAACCATAAATAGACTAAATTTCAGTTTTAAAATAATATCTTTACTTCTATTTATAAAGTTATGTCTTTAAATTTTAACATATTATACTTAATTTATTAGATTTAAAATGTTGTTGCAAGAAAATCATTATCAGTTTAAAGCTACAATTTTTGAACAGTTTTGACAAAATACTTAAATTGTTAATTTAAATATAACATTACAGTGTCAACTTAAATATAAATTTTAGTTCCACTAAAAAAACTAAATAATATTTTTTAAATAGTTAAAAATGATAAATTATAGTGATAAATGCAAAAACTAAATTGTAATATCAGTTTAACTAAAATATTTTCTAAATATATTTATACAATCGTTAAAAATTTTCAAATAAGTAGCTTAAAATAACTTATAATAACAATAGTAAAAAATAACTCTATATAAATGATTATATTGTTACCTTTAAAATCAAAAAATAATGTTTGATGTTTTAAATAATTATAATGATAGAAATTAAAACATTAAGCAAATAAAATTTAAAAAATTAGTTAACAATAACAACTATAAATAATATTAACCCATATATAATATTTAATTTTATTGATGTGTAACTCGTGAGTAGAAGTCATTCAAATGATTGAGATTATGACGTTATAATAGATTTATATATTATCATATAATTCAAAATAATCAATATATAATATCAAATTAATATACGAATTATTATATCAAATTTAACAACAACATTAGTGTTATATTTTAAAAAAATATATATTTGTAAAGACTTCAACTATATAGGTGTTTATGCGCATTACAATGTCAACTAAAATATAAATTTCAGTTCCATTTAAAAAACTAAAGAATATTTTGTAAATAGTTAAAAGTGATAAATTATAGTGATAAAACAAAAACTAAATTGTAATTTCTATTTAACTAAATTATTTTTTAAATATATTTTTATAATCGTTAAAAGTTTCCAAATAAGTAGCTTAAAATAACTTACAATAACAATAGTTAAAAACAACTCTATATAAATGATTATATTGTTAGCTTTAAAATTAAAAAACAATGTTTGATGTTTTAAATAATTATAATGATAGAAATTAAAACATTAAGCAAATAAATTTTAAAAAATTAATTAACAATAAAAACAACTATATATAACATCAAATCATATATTATATTATATTTTATTCATTTGTAACTTGCGGGTAGAAGTCATTCAAACGATTGAGATTATGAAGTTATAATAAATGTATATATTATCATATAATTCAAAATAATCAATATATTATATCAATTTAGTATATACAAATTATTATATCAAATTTAACAACAACGTTATTGTTATATTTAAAAAATCATATGTTTGTAAAGACTTCAACTATATAGGTGTTTCTGCGCAACGCGCGAACATTCGCCTAGTATACTTATAAAGGAAGCATTTTTCCTTACACCACATTCAGTTGAAACTCCCATGATACATTTTACTCAAACCATATTCATTTGAAACCTCTTATTTTAATAAATACCACTCA
The DNA here is from genome assembly GCF_051521515.1 of Lactuca serriola. Classification (NCBI taxonomy): domain Eukaryota; kingdom Viridiplantae; phylum Streptophyta; class Magnoliopsida; order Asterales; family Asteraceae; genus Lactuca; species Lactuca serriola. The sequence continues at coordinate 25,689,784 of NC_136415.1, read as the reverse complement.
AAAGTCTCTTAATAATTATTACCCATTCAAAGGTTTTATAACTTATATAATATATTTAATAAGAAATTAATGAATAGTCTACTATAAAAGGCCAATCTCTTTGAGTAGACACACAAATACCAATTACATACAAAACTAGGCGAATGCCCGCGCATTGCGCAGAAACAACTATATACCTGAAATCTTTACAAATATATGTTTTTTTTAAATAACAATAATGTTGTTGTTAAATTTGATATAATAATTCGTATACTAAGTTGATATAGTATATTGACTATTTTGAATTATATGATAATATATATACATTTATAAAAACTGCATAACCTCAATCTTTTGAATGACCTTTATCCGCGGGTTACTCATGAATAAAATTAAATATAATATATGGTTTAATGTTATCTATAGTTGTTGTTATTGTTAATAAATTTTTAAAATTTATTCGATTAACGTTTTAATTTCTATCATTGTAATTATTTAAAACATCATACAATTTTTTTTGATTTTAAAGGTAACAATATAATCATTATTTTTAACTATTGTTATTATAAGTTATTTTAAGTTGCTTATTTGAAAACTTTTAACGATTATAAAAATATATTTACGAAATATTTTAGTTAAATTGATATTACAATTTAGTTTTTGCATTTAGCACTACAATTTATCACTTTTAACTATTCATAAAATATTCTTTGGGTTCTTTAAGTGGAATTGGAATTTATATTGAAGTTAACCATATAATTTTATATTTAAATTAACAATTTAAGTGTTTTCTCAAAACTATTTAAAAGTTGTAGCTTTATACTGATAATGGTTTGTATTCAACAACATATTAAATCTAATAAATTAAGTATAATATGTGAAAAGTTAAAGACATAACTTTATAAGTAGAAGTAAAAATATTATTTTAATATTGAAATTTAGTTTATTTATGATTACACTTTAGGTTTGATACTTATTTAACCTTATTAACCAACTTATAATCATCATTAGAAAGACACGACAATTTATCACTTTTAACTATTTACAAAATATTATTTAGGTTGTTTAAGTTGAACTAAAATTTATATTTAAGTTGATCGTATAAGGTTATATTTAAATTAACAATTTAAGTATTTATATTAATTTTACAAAAGTTGTAGTTTTAAAATGATAATGGTTTACATACAACAACATATTAGACCTAATAAATTAAGTATAATATATTAAAAGCTAAAAACATAACTTTATAAGTAGAAGAAAATATATTCTTTTAATATTGAAATTTAGTTTATATATATGATTACACTTTAGGTTTTATATTTATTTAACCTTATTAACCAACTTATAATCATTATTAGAAAGAAGTTGAAAAGTCGTAGGAGTTTCAAATGAATTTGATGAAAGGAAAAATGAATGGGAGTTTCAAATGAATGTGGTGAAAGGAAAAATGCTTCCTTTATAAGTATATAATGATTCACAAAGAAAAAAGTCTAAAGGTTTTTATGTTGGTTTGAGGGTTTTGGACCATTTTTCAAGTCATGTTATTATGTTAAAACTTTCAATTTATAAGTTTGTTATATACTAATTCTTTTTTTTTCTTGGTTTAAGTATTCTTTTAAGACAATCATTGTATGTTGTGGTTGGAATATTAATGTAAACTAGATTAAATTCATATTATCGATCATATGTTTTGGAATGCGATATATATAATATTTAATTAAATATTGTATATATTTTGTATGTTTGTGTTGCTTTTAATTTTATGTGTTATGCATCTTTCTATAATCACAAAATGATGAAGTGCAATTGATAGTTACTTCTCATGAGCTTTTGGTAAACCAACCATATCAGTTAGAGAAATTAACTTTGTTAACATGTATGTATCTTTATGTTGTCGGTCTTTTTTATGTTAAGAAAATATATTTTATGTATAACAGAACATTATTCAACATGTATTTTATGTTATGTATATATTATGTTAGTTTTTATAGCTTATTTTGTTGTAAATAACATTGATGTAGTTTTGTATAATTGATTTTGATGAAAGGATTTTTCAACTATTATTCCAAATTATTGGTGATAAAGATGAATTAGAACGAATGATTTTTAGAATGATATGACTTTATTGTTGAAAACCAATAATTATGTGTGTTATAAAAATGAAGTCTTATGTTCTACCAAAACTTATATGGATATACCCAATTTTAAAAGTTTTTATAGTAATAAAAATAAATAATCTTATTACATTTGTTAATTTTTTTCCCTATTCGTTCTTTATCATAAAAGAAAAGTAAAACAAATAAAATATTAATATATTCATAAGAAAATATAAGTGGTAAAAATATACCTCAAGTGTAACACTCCTCTTCCCCTAACTCACCCTTAACACACACACACACACACACACACACATATATATATATATATATATATATATATATAAATTGGTCGCAGTACGTAATAAGTACTATAATTTAGAAATTCAAATCACCATTTTTTTGGATTGTTCATTCTCTTTCAATATTTCATAGCTTTAAGGAAAAAAAAATGAAAGTACTATAAAAGAGTATGATAGTTTTTTTAAATATAATAATGAAAATTTTCAAATAAGTAGTTTTTAATTACTAAAAATTAATAATTGTGTAAAATAACGTAAAACTAAAGAATAGATTATATTATTGTTATTTGAAATAATAATAATAATAATAATAATAATAATAATAATAATAATAATATTGGAAATAAAAATTATTCAAATAAATTATTTATAAATTAGCTAAAAATGCCTATAGTTTAAAATAACTTTAAATAAAAAACTTAATTCTACTTGATTCAAACACAATTTTTTATATCTTCCTTATCGTATACTTAAAATTATTATAATATTAGTTACAACTTAGTACAAAAATTGTTATTTCAATGATAAATATTTATAATATTGTTTTTATAACATATAATTGTTAATATTTATATTACATATTTGGACACAAATCAAGAGTTTAAAACTCCCACTACAACTCAATAGTTTTTTTTATTTAAATGTAATAATGATTTCAAATTTAATGTAATTTGCCTTTATATTTTACACCACATTCAAAAGTTTTTTTAAAGTTATAGTTTTATTATGTGCAATGTTTTTTTTCCTACTTATTTATTATAAACATTGTAGCTATATTAGTAGTATATAAGTAAGTTTTGATTAGAAAAATCATATGTTTGAAAAGATTTGTGATTCAAAATAAAAGAGTTGAAAAAAAAGTTTTGTCGCATTAATGGTTATTTCAACATAATTTTTTTTATAATAATGTTTATATATATATATATATATATATATATATATATATATATATATATATATATATATATCAAATGTATGTTGATTTCTAAATATTCATTTTCAATGATTTATAAGTGTTTAATAAGTTTTGTTTGATGTAAATGTTATAATGTTGTAGTGTTTTTATTTTATTAAAAGCTATAGTGTTTTTCATACTATTTGTTATTTGTTTTATATACAAATCGGCATGCGTTTTATATATAATTTCCACAACTTAAGACGTTCTATTAAATCATCAAAAGTTTTAGTGTTTATTTTTTCATACTACTTTGTTTTATTTATACATAGAATTCAATATATGTTTAATATATAATTTACACAATATAAAACGGTCTATAAAATCATGAATTAATAGTGGAAATAACTAATGATATAAATTTATTAAAATTAGTAAAACTAATATGTTAACTATAAAGTTTGTTTTGCTATTGACATTGGTTTTACATGTATATATATTAAATCACAATTTGTTAAATGTTATTATTTTAATTAAATAATTTTATTCATGCGCAACGCGCGGGGATTCAACTAGTATACTTATTATGGAGGCATTTTTCCAAGTGAAGAGAATTGATTCTGATGGCATGTGCGGAATATGAAAGATCTAGTGAATCATCATGTAAAATCAAGAACACAAGGAGTAAATAAATCTTTGTAAGCTCTTATTAGATCTAGAAAGAATATACAAATGAGTTTGTACAAAGTTACTCTCTCTAGTCTAACACTCCAAATGGATTTACTTACATAACGGGAGTCACTCACTTCCTATTTATAGGAAAGACTCAACCCATTTACACATACAAAGAGGAAAGCCTAAAACACTACATCCAAGCATGACTTTGCACCCTAACATTCTCCCCCTCAAAGTTAGGATTAGATGTTCGGCTTCAATCTCCAACGAGTTAGCGCGATCAAGACCAAACTCCCCCTCGAAGTAACACCGGTCTTCAAATCCGCAAATGAATATTCGACAAACCCGAGAAGCTTCGAATACCCATCATTCTCCCCCTTTTTATAATCAAAAAATGATTATAAAACCCACTAAGGATGAGAAGCGCCCGAGGAATAGACAATATAATACTCCCCCTTGATGTGTACCAAAAATGAATCACCAAAAATGTTGCACGGAAAAACAATCACGAAAAAGCCACAAAAAATTTCCAATTTATGAAAATTTTTGACTTTTTGAGTGAAAGTTGCAAGATTTTTCAAAAACCGGGTAGAAATCGTCACTTTCTGAAACTTGCAGGGACCCGTTGCGCCAAAAACAGCCAAATATGCAAAATTCTCCCCATTTGCGAAACTGGGTACAAAATGTAAATTCGCACAAACTGCAGGGACCAAAACTGTAAAATCTTTATTTTCTCAGAAAATTAGCCCAATTTCGAAGTTGGGTATCTGCTGCCAACTTTTCAAAACTGCAAGGGCTAAATGAGAAATTCTACCATTCTTCACAAAATTTTACTCCAATGTCGGACCATTTCTGCCATTTTGATAAAAGTTCAGGGACCAAAATCAAAACTTGTTTGATTTCTTCTTCACTTCCTTACCAAATGTCGAATAGGGAGGTTTGACCATTAACAAAGTCAAAATTAAACTCCCATAGCGATACTGTGGAAATCGCTTTCCCAATATCTACTCAAATTTCTCAAATGATTGAAATGAACACCAACTTTAATTGATTTAGCTTTCTCCTTCCAACTAGGGATGTTATTCGGGTCGGAACCGAACCGAACCGAACCGATCCGAATAAACTGAAAACCGAATAAGAGTAATTGTATGAACCGAAAACCGAACCAAATAAGCAATACGAGTTCGGGTATTATTCGGTTCGGTTCGGTTCTGACCTGAATAACCCAAATAACATGTACAAGATGATTAATGAGTCAAATAATCCGAATAACCCGAATATTTTGTATTACTTTTGTAGCTTATGATTTCATAACAAATCTTTTAAAGAAACAAATTAAACACTAAAAATTAAACATCCAAAACACCCAAAAATCTATCTATAAGTATATAACCCGAATAACTTCATCAATATGGAATGAAACAAGTAAAAGAACATATATGTTTGTTTTCATTAAATTCTCTTATTCAAGGTCAAAGTCCCCATTGCTTGGACTTATAGAAAAAGAAGTTAACTGTTAACATAGTACATTCAAATTTCAATTGATAACATACATAATAACACATTTAAAGATTGAGTAGCTGATTAACACATCCAATTTTCAATGAGTAACATACATAATAACACATTGAAAGATTGATTAGTAGATTAACATACAAATTCTTACTTGTGTTTCTTGATTTGGAACCCAATTTTCCATGAATTGAATGGAGTAGAAACTAGAAAACAAGATGAGGAGATGATTCACAGAAGTTTGAAGTACAAAAGTCGATCAAAAACTAATGTCGAAAGGTGCAATTGTCGATCAAAAAAATTTTCGGAAGGAGCAATTCGCAATCAGCAACTATCGATCAAACAAAATTGTCGCAATCATCAATATGGAAGTAGTCGACTCGATTTGGTGTAATAGGATATTCGATTTGGTGTATTAAGTGGGTAACGATCTTCGATTTGGTTTTTTTGGGATCGATTGTGATGATCACAGAACCAAATACGTAAATTGTGCAAGGGCAAAAAAAACGACTCTTCATATTCGGTTCGGTCCTTTGGACCGAATAAGCCCTTATTCGGGTAATCCGGACCGAATAACCCGAAAACCGAATAAGCCTTATATAGATACCCGAAAACCGAATCGAATTGCTTATTCGGGTCTAATTCGGTTCGGTTCGGGTTTTCGGGCCAAATTCTCATCCCTACTTCCAACCATAAACAATGAAATCAATGATTTTTTTTTGAACTATTTCAAATCAAAACACCCAATTTCAAAAATAGAACCATCTTCATCGTGTTCTTGAGCATTCATCTGTGACATCCCCATTTTCACGGCCAGAAAAGACCGATTTTGTTTATGCTTTTATAAAAATCAAAGTACTTCTTTTCATAAAAATGTTGCGGAATTTGTTCCCAGAAAAACATGATAAATACGTTATTAAAACATTTTCGAAGAAACATATTTATTTCATTTTAAAACATTTGGGATGTCATCGTTAATACAGAAACATAAGCATAAACAGAACTTACAATTATTTACACTAGTGATCTACATCTCTTTAAATCTCTCAATGTAATGTCACTTCATATCGTCACATGTGATATAAATAAACTGAGTGGGTCAGGTTGGGAAACCTAGTGAGTACATAGGGTTTTCAACCCACAATAATATAATTATTATGTTTAATCATCAAACAGTTAACCCAATTACTCATTCCTGTTATCCTCACATTACGTCCCTAAAACATCTAACACAAGGGACCTAGTCTAAGGACTATCATTGGGATGGACACTACTGCTAAGGGGATTCCTTAGCAATGAAAGTCCTAAAGGCAACCATATGGGGAATGGAGTACACCTGGTGAGCACACAGTTCACACAGTTCGAATAAACACACAGTTCAAATAAACACACAGTTCGAATAAACACCTACAGGTTGCGAGCCTGCTAGTGTTCCATTGGACTGTCTAGAATAGTCCGTGGTCGTCATCTATACTCCGCTAGATGACTAGATCATCAAGAACAGCTATAACGAGGCCTCTCATTATTTTATTTTGTCATACAGCAACTATTACATCTACCCATGTTTTACCCAACACATTTTGTAGATATAAAATACATATACAGTTTAAATCATTGAAAACATGTATAAAACGTTCATCCAGCATAGATAGCAAGTATTCAGATAATATGCACACATAGCATGTAATTTATATAAAATACTTCATATCTATCTGTAAGCTGAAAGTAACTATGCACTCACCTGAGTAGGTGGTGACTCGGCGCTTGGATAGCACTTCGTTACTCTTAACACACTTTTCCTTCGGCAAAACCTAGTATCATTGCTACTAGGGTTTAGTCTAATATTCACTGCGACTAATTAGTAGTCTAGCTATTATTACTATTATATAAGCGTTAAACAATACTTATATAACCCATAATAATAACCCAAGTACTTATTATAAGGTCCTAATAACATTACTATATTAAAACATAAGCTAAACTAAAGATAGGATAGGTAGAGCTCACTTACAACGAGTTTTTCTCGAAAACCGGGCTTCGCTGGAGCAGCTTTCCCGAACCGAAAGTCTCTTTTCTCAGGACTCCGGGAGCCTCGGGGCTTCCTTCGGATGCTAGGTGTGACAACCCGAAAATTTCCATTATAATCAAACCATTCCAATCCAATAGTAGTAGAGCAGTTACAGTGGAAATTCAAACTTATGGAATAAGTTTGGCAGTTTTCAGGGTTTTACACCTAAGGAGTTATTAGGAGAGTGGTTGTACTAGGATTTTGTCCAACACTGTAATTCCATTACTATAGGTCATTAGAATCAATTCCGAGAATAGAAATATTTTCTGCCAAAAATCTCAGGACTATAAATAGAATTCTGAACCAAATTGGTTCATTAGTTAAATTCCAATTAGAGAAAAGCAAATTTCTCTCTCACGGATCTTCGGGTTTTCATCCCAGATTGTGAGTCTACTTTCATAGATGTGTTTTAATACTTGTTATATACTTAATAACATTATTTACATGTCCAAAGTACAAGATCCGAGAGTTTACCGCCCAAGAACGTTCTTGGGGAGTAAACTCCAAAATCAAGCCTAAAGGCCATCTAGTCCCATTTCCGTGTTAGGCAACTAGCTAAGGACTTTATGTATGATCAATAGAGGCTATAAACAAATCAAAACCAAGTAGTTTTAGGAGTTTACGGCCAAGGAACACCTCTTGGGCCGTAAACTCCAAGTAAAGGGCACAAATGAGTGCCTAATGTTCCCCTAGCCTTAGAACAAAAACCTAGAAGCCTTAAACTCATGCTTGTTACCAACAAATCCATTAGAAATCATGGTTAGAAGGGAGTTTACGGCCAAGAAGCTCCTTGGGCCGTAAACTCCATGTTTTAGGTGCCAAAATGCCTTCAAACTTTCCCTAAGGCTTAGACTTTATTTTGGCATGTACTCCTAAGTGTTTAGGACCTAGAAAACTCATGGAAACAATAAGTGTGGGAGAGTTTACGGCCAAGAGTATTTCTTGGGCCGTAAACTCCTATTAAGGGGTCAAAGGACACCCTAGACACTTCCTTAGGCCAAGAGACTTTTAGGGCAAGTACCTAGATGAGTTTTGGACTAGTTAAAATTCTAAGAACCCCATTTGTGAGGGAGTTTACGGCCCAAAAGGTTCCAAGGCCGTAAACTCCATAAAATGGTACATATTGGTGCCATAAACCTTCCTTAAGCCAAGTGCTAAAGCCTAGACTTGTTCCTAGAAATGTTGGAGACTTGAAAGCACAATAAGAACCCTCCCAAGGGAGTTTACGGCCGTAAACTCCAAGGGAAAAGGGTCTTTGGGCCGTAAACTCCCCATAGGAGTCAATATGGTACCTTAATCACTTGTTAAGCCTAGAAACAATTCCCCTTTAGAGTTGTAGTAATTCTGAGCTCCATTTCATGACTTGGTTGAGAGTTTACGGCCAGGAGCTTACTCCCCTGGGCCGTAAACTCCAATGAATATGGTCTTTTGACCTTAAACTTCCATTAGGGGCATTGCACTCCTTTGTTGCAACCCTTTAGCCTCCTAGCACTTGACCAAAAGTGTTGTCCTCGCGCTTAAATGTTTATACTTGTATAGTTAGTGATTAAATCTCTAATTATTTATATACATATGTCTTCATATGTAATTAGGATCATTGTGTGTGTCTAAGTCTCCACTTGACACCAAGCACTTGTCCGATCCTTCCGTACGATAACAGTCCGTTCAATTCCAGTCACATACTGCAGGTGAGTTCATACCCCTTAACTAATGTTTTAAACTATTTTAAATGTTTTATAGGGGGGGGATACAAGTAGAATCATGCTACTTATTATGTCAATCACATGTGATTAGTAAGTAGGACTATATTACTTATTACATAAATCACATGTGATTAATATACATCATTCAAAAGATTTGGCTACTCATTAGCCGTTTTACCAAAACAGTTTCCTTCAAATGATTTTTATAAACATTTTATACGTTTCAAACTACTTATTGCACTGTACCTCTTACTCTGTTTATCATATTTCAAACTTATTTACAACTGTGTTTCAAACAAATGTTCCTTGTACTTATATTGTTTTATCAAACTTATGCCTTCAAATTGTTTTATAGATTGACATCAAGTCGATCTTTCCTTAAACTAATATTTATGTTTCAAATGTTTTACCAAACTTATTTATGCTTTTATACTATAAATTGCATGTCTCTATATGTATAGTTATATAAGAAATGTTTAAAAGGCTTAGGAAGGCTATCCACCCTATTTCCTTTTCGCGCCTTGAGATGTGGTCTGGTGGGATATCGGATACTCGTCCGAAGGTCGTTTAAATATTAGTTATATATCATGTGTACATATAAAGTCATAAAAGGTCCTTCCAATTCATCTTATGCCCTTGGGTAGCAAGGGTATACATCCACGTCCATACGTACCACTTAGATTACTAGTAAGCTACCATATGGGTAGTTCAGGAAGATACTAGAACCATTACTAGAACGCGATATCATACAATGAGTCAGTTCATTCATGAGTCAATACTTTCTAGAACATTACTGTACATTACATATACAACTATACTAGGACGAGAACATATACAGCTATACTAGAATGATTACATTACTATACTTGCTAGATAGAGAGAACACACATTACAGCTAGCACACGTAGAACATTACAGTACACTATTATACTATTACATGATCACACTTACATGGGTACAATTACATGATCACACTTACATGAGTACAATTACATGATCACACTTACATGAGTACACTTACATATACATAGAATAGACGTCACTAGGGGCTATAGCACGGAACCAGTTCAGGATCTAACTATACTGATGAATCACACCGCAATTGTGATAGTTATATCGAGTATACATGATCATTAGTAATGTGGATGCTCACGGCTTGCATTCATGCAGGGGTCGTGGGTAGGTCCCAAAATCCCTTTGATAGGGGAGCGTATAGTCTGGGATCTAGACATCACATTATACCTTATCCCTCAAATAAGGCAATTGAGTATCGATGTAGTTATTTATATATATCAAATACTACGGTACTTGGAAGTATTACCCTAGATTTAAGGTAATAGGTACGGTTGTAGTTTGGCACTACACCATAGTACTATTTCTTTTCCCATTACATCCACTTCGTGAATTTTTCATACGACGCACGGTAATGTAGAAACTATCTTTTGATAAATAGTAGTCAGACTTGGGAAAATATACACTCTTACAAGAGACACACACAGACACTAGATGCCTTGGTAGAAGGCTGCATAGAGATCAGTTAGGTCTTGGTAGAAGACACCTTCATACTAGTAGGAATCATAGGGATTCCATGGTTTTTCAAACACTTACAATTCTTATGCACTTACAAATTCTTGAAATACATAGACTTACAAATTCTTACATACAAATTAAGACACTAAAATACTTATGATCTCACCAGCTTCAAAGCTGATACTCGCTTTCAAAATTACTTGTATCCTCAGGTCATCATAGACAGGTACCGATGCAAGGAGAAAGGAAGATGGAGCTTATTCAAGACTTATCTTTCATTTTGATTTATGCTTTAGTGTTTATCAAAATTTGACAGAATACAATTGTATAATAATTATTTTATTAATGCAATGGATGATGTTGTTGCTTGTTTACTACTTTACATTGTTGTTGATATTATACATGACGTCCTCCGCCCCAGAACGTTCCCGCCGTTCTTCGTTTTGGGGTGTGACAGATTGGTATCAGAGCATTGTTTATAGTGAATTAAGTATATCAACCCATAAAAGATATACTAACTACAAATACATAAGGGATTAAAAATACTCTGACCAAGAGTTTATACTTTAAATAATAAAATATTTAATAAAGTATACGTGCTGCATTCATACTAAAATCAATGTCATTAGGACAGTACAAAAGAATTACGATTGTTGGGCGACACAAGTGGGCTTAGAGACATATGGTCAAAACTGGGAAGATATAGCGTGATCACCTATATTATCCGAGGGTTGACTAGCATGTGCCTAAGTTTAAGTGTGTGGTTGCAACAATGCTAAAATCTTACCAACCCTACCATAATGAGAACAATAGAACATAACAATAAATTTAAAATACTATAGGAGTATTTGGTGTTACTATAAGTACTTTATACTTGAGAATTAAAACGGGATCTTCATTACTAAGTTGATAGTTGCTAAGTGGATACACTAAGGCTACATGTAATTAGGATGTTATAGACTTAGAATCAGTGATAATTTTGCCTTACCCCTATTCTGTGTGAATTTGGAATTAAGGTCACTTATTCGAAGGTCTATCCTGTTTAGATTACACATAGCTGGTATGCACTTCACAAATAGCGATGTAACTAATGAAGGTTTTCTAAATAATTATCTAGATAATTCGTCTAATAATTATCCTCTTACCCTAGATTCTCGCATAGAAATCAAAACTGGACTCCATCCCCTTGACAACCAGTATCTTCCGAATGAAGTCATAGCTGGTTGGTTTGGAGAAGAACCAGAGAATGATCATCCTATCCCCTTGGATGATCACCATGATAAAGACTTTTCGTATGATGCTAACCCCGAACCAGAGGTTGAGACCCTACCCCGAGCAGCTCCCGTTTCAATTCCTAACCCTCTTCCGGCTTTTCATGGCCCGACCCTGAGTGAGTGGAATGCTTGGAAACAGGGAGCCAAGGACAAGATCAGTTTATGCTATTTGATGGAGACCGAAGCCTTTACGACTTGAGCAATGGGGGCTCAGCAGATAGAGTCTTGCCAGTCTTGGTCCGCAGAAGGGCCCAAAATAAGATTCAAGGCAGGACAGCCCTACGTCAGATTACGGAAGTAGTCGCCTATGCTAGAATGCATACCCTCCACACCATTCATCTAGAATATACTCACGAGAGATCAGTGAGAAACCAGGAAACCTTGTTGCAAGCACTGGCTGAATCACGAGCCGAAGTCATAGAGCTCCGAGTGCGCCAGATGGTGTGCGAAAGACACCTACTTGACATGGAACGTCAATTGGTTGAACTAAGAATTCACCAGAGGGATGACCGTCGCCAGTAGTAGACGCTTTATTTTATTTCCCTTATAAAAAGAAATCGTGTTTTCTGTCTATGCCCAATGTGGCATTTTCTATGAAATTATCTTGTACAGTGAGTACTTTAGTTAGGTCTTTATGCTGTCAAGAACTATCTTCTGTGGATATGATGTGAGACCTTTAAAAGGTCATTTTCCAGAATCCTTACATCGTGAGTATCAAAGATATTGACAACCGGCTAACTTCTGTGTCATTCTTCATCCAAGTACTTTTATCTTACTTTCATTGGAGTCTATCTGAATCATACTTTAGTCAAGTCATTGGACTATGGTGATTTATCTCCAGAGGCATTTCCAAGTCTCTTTCAGTGGTTGGATCTTGTTATTCACGAACCCACGATACCTCAGCTCGAACGACAAACGTCTCGAGACCATCCTACGAACATACTCCCATTCCGTACTAGGACTGCATCATAGGGATGTAGGTCAAACCTTCGCGAACATACTTTCATTCTTTACTAGGACTGCATCATAGGGATGTAGGTCAAACTCACGAGAACATACTTCTATTCTCTTCTTAGACAGTCAAATTAAGTCTAGGTTCAACCATGCTCGCTCACAAATTCATTTTCTTTCCGTGAAACAGAATCATGTCGCCAAAGAAAGACGAGCAACCCATCAACCAAGCACCAACCCTCCAGATTAATGCAGCTACCGTTCAAGTTGCAGTCTCTGCTGCCGTGTCAGCTTTTCTGACCCACCTTAACGCTAACAATGCGAATGTAAGCGGGATTATTAACAACAATTCCAATCCGAGTAACAATCAAACACCACAACGAGCAACAAACCACCACGACACCCCGAGTTCCGAGACCAAGAGTAACAAACGGAAGTTTTGGGATAGAAAGAAGGACAAATCGCGTAAAGGAACGAACAAGAAACACCCACGGGTAACGACCTTCACAGCTACGACATATGTACCTCCTACTACCATCCCTTCGGAAATACCAGTTGTCCCTAACCCAGCCCGACAATATGCTGGAAATCTCCCTAATTGCATCAAATGTAATTATCACCACCTTGGACCTTGTCAGGGGAAGCAGTGCTCAAACTGCAACAAAAAGAGGCACACCAAACGTTACCGCAAGAGCCTATCAAGACCGATCAACAACTCACCCAACGTCGATGGGAACCAGACTTGCTATCACTGTGGTGAGTTTGGGCACTATAAAAGAGATTGCCTGAAAAAGGAAAGAACCCGCGTCCCCATAACTCCTACTTGACGTTTCACTTCCACCACCAATGTGGGTGATATCCACATATGTCACCAATGCGGTGAAATTGGACACCTACAGAAGGATTGCCCGATAACGCAGAACTCTGGCGCCGACGGGAAGATACTCAGGATCATAGCTGCAGGAGAGACTGCTCCGGAACCACGTTAATATGATTAAGGAGTTTCGTTGTAACAGACTTATAAACTATCTAGAACTAGTGCAACTAGAGTCTTACCTTTTGCGAGATCCTGTCTGTATAGGAATTCTCGTGCTGCGTATACTTGTCTTTTGTAGTATATCTTATTCGCAGCAATAGTCTTGTGGTAAATCTAAAGTACTGTAACTCTGTTCATGGTTGCACGGTTATCTCTTGTCTGTAAACGTCTTATGTTCAAATCTAATGTCTTTAAGTTTCAGTATGATTCCGACATTATCATACGACTCGATTAAATTTGATCCTCACGAAAACAGCTTCATACGTACATCTCTATCTTCTAGATCACTTTTCCAGCGAAGCCGTCATATCAGAACGCCGAAGTACTCATGCCAGGAGTACCTCTTAGTTATTTTCTTTCCGAAGAAATTCCCGAAGTACTCATGCCAGGAGTACCTCTCAGTTATTTTTTTTCCGAAGAAATCCCCGAAGTACCACTCGTGCAGTACGTCAAGTTCAATCCAAGGATTCATACAATTGATCTATCACTGAGAACGGTATACATAGGAGTGATATATAATCAAGCTTCTACAGGTTTAGAATTGATGATTCCACTTTAACTTCTTTTTCCCCGAGGGAATGTGAGCTTAAAGAAGAATCAGTTATTCGACTACCTTTTCAACCTTAATTATATGCGACTCGTATACCCGAAATTGTGATGGTGAAACCATGTATGAATTCTAGTAAGAACTTCAGGACGGAGAACTGCTTAAGCCTACGAGAAATCACATCGTCATGTGAACAAACTTAGAACCCAGTACGACTCTCGTAAACAGATCGCCCTATAGTTTAACACCTACGGAGATACCAGAACAGTGCAAACAACTAAGCGAACCACACAGAAATAGAATTAGAGGACTAGGCTTCTCACCCTAGAGAACCCCGATCATATTCTTCCAGAGATCGACGGATTGCATAGTATGTGCCTTGTGTATCGAGGACTCCATCAAGATTTTCATAGAAATCGTTATCTCTGCCTCGCATAGACAAAATGGTTGAGCAAACGCAAGGGAAGAAACTGCTTCCAGGAATGGATCTGAATTCCGAATATCACCAGTTCGAGTGTTAGGGAAAGATGTCCGGAAGACTATCTCCTGAACTCGATACGGACACTTCAAGTCCGTAGTGGTACCCTTCAGATAGGACCAATACGCCCATGGTTTTTATGAGCTAAATGAATAGGGTTACGTCTTTCTTACTTGGATCGATTCGTCATTTCTCCATGAAATGACTTACTTATCTACCCTCGTAGTAAGAAGAAAACCCATGAAAACATTTCCTACAGAGGAACTTTTAGTAAAGTTCTCTAGACGCGAGATTTGGAAATTGAAGAGTCAAATTTCAAGGACACACTGTTAGTAATGTGGGAAATTTTGAGTACTCTTTCAATTTGCCAAAACAATTGAGCATTCATCGACACCAGAGACGCCGACAGCTTTCGCCAAATTCTAGGTCTTACCGACCTACCGCCTTAGTTCATTCAGAACTCCTCGCAAGCTACAGAAACTTGTACGACTTTGACCCAGCAAGGGGTGGCCTTTGACTGGGAAGTTACGCAAGAAAAGGAACCTTTGAGATTCCGAGTGAGTGACCAAGTTCTTTAGGCTAACTCACTCTGAGAATGGCTTAATACGCTTCGTAAAGCGTGGAAAGCTAAATCCAAATTTGACAGGACCTCCGAAATTCTTATCAGAATCGGTCCTGTGCCTCGCACAAACTAGACCTACTCCGCGAACTCAGTAACGTATTTTCTACTCTTCGCATCTCGATCGTGAAACCATACCTTTACGTTAGGACTCTTACAAGTCCACTCGTCGAGATCCTTGCCTTCGTATCAGAACCGTAGTGACCCTCAACCGAGAGGTCAAGCGGACGAAGCAACGCCGTCGCCAGTTAGTGAAGGTTCGTTGGGATACCAACCGAGAGCCCGATTTCACTTAAGTGCGCTAGAACCAATCGATTAGGAAGTTTCCTCCTCACGTCTCGATCATTCGTGCGTACTTCCTTGCCTAAATTCTAATTTCGGGACGAAATTCCCTTTAACAGGGGGATGATGTGACAACCAGAAAATTTCCATTCTAATCAAACCATTCCAATCCAATAGTAGTAGAGCAGTTACAGTGGAAATTCAGACTTATGGAATAAGTTTGGCAGTTTTCAGGGTTTTACACCTAAGGAGTTATTAGGAGAGTGGTTGCACTAGGATTTTGTGCAACACTGTAATTCCATTACTATAGGTCATTAGAATCAATTCCGAGAATAGAAATATTTTCTGCCAAAAATCTCAGGACTATAAATAGAATTCTGAACCAAATTGGTTCATTAGTTAAATTCCAATTAGAGAAAAGCAAATTTCTCTCTCACGGATCTTCGGGTTTTCATCCCAGATTGTGAGTCTACTTTCATAGATGTGTTTTAATACTTGTTATATGCTTAATAACATTATTTACATGTCCAAAGTACAAGATCCGGGAGTTTACCGCCCAAGAACGTTCTTGCGGAGTAAACTCCAAAATCAAGCCTAAAGTCCATCTAGTCCCATTTCCGTGTTAGGCAACTAGCTAAGGACTTTATGTATGATCAATAGAGGGTAAAAACAAATCAAAACCAAGTAGTTTTAGGAGTTTACGGCCAAGGAACACCTCTTGGGCCGTAAACTCCAAGTAAAGGGCACAAATGAGTGCCTAATGTTCCCCTAGCCTTAGAACAAAAACCTAGAAGCCTTAAACTCATGCTTGTTACCAACAAATCCATTAGAAATCATGGTTAGAAGGGAGTTTACGGCCAAGAAGCTCCTTGGGCCGTAAACTCCATGTTTTAGGTGCCAAAATGCCTTAAACTTTCCCTAAGGCTTAGACTTTATTTTGGCATGTACTCCTAAGTGTTTAGGACCTAGAAAACTCATGGAAACAATAAGTGTGGGAGAGTTTACGGCCAAGAGTATTTCTTGGGCCGTAAACTCCTATTAAGGGGTCAAAGGACACCCTAGACACTTCCTTAGGCCAAGAGACTTTTAGGGCAAGTACCTAGATGAGTTTTGGACTAGTTAAAATTCTAAGAACCCCATTTGTGAGGGAGTTTATGGCCCAAAAGGTTCCAAGGCCGTAAACTCCATAAAATGGTACATATTGGTGCCATAAACCTTCCTTAAGCCAAGTGCTAAAGCCTAGACTTGTTCCTAGAAATGTTGGAGACTTGAAAGCACAATAAGAACCCTCCCAAGGGAGTTTACGGCCGTAAACTCCAAGGGAAAAGGGTCTTTGGGCCGTAAACTCCCCATAGGAGTCAATATGGTACCTTAATCACTTGTTAAGCCTAGAAACAATTCCCCTCTAGAGTTGTAGTAATTCTGAGCTCCATTTCATGACTTGGTTGAGAGTTTACGGCCAGGATCTTACTCCCCTGGGCTGTAAACTCCAATGAATATGGTCTTTTGACCTTAAACTTCCATTAGGGGCATTGCACTCCTTTGTTGCAACCCTTTAGCCTCCTAGCACTTGACCAAAAGTGTTGTCCTCGCGCTTAAATGTTTATACTTGTATAGTTAGTGATTAAATCTCTAATTATTTATATACATATGTCTTCATATGTAATTAGGATCATTGTGTGTGTCTAAGTCTCCACTTGACACCAAGCACTTGTCCGATCCTTCCGTACGATAACAGTCCGTTCAATTCCAGTCACATACTGCAGGTGAGTTCATACCCCTTAACTAATGTTTTAAACTATTTTAAATGTTTTATGGGGGGGGGGGGGGGATACAAGTAGAATCATGCTACTTATTATGTCAATCACATGTGATTAGTAAGTAGGACTATATTACTTATTACATAAATCACATGTGATTAATATACATCATTCAAAAGATTTGGCTACTCATTAGCCGTTTTACCAAAACAGTTTCCTTCAAATGATTTTTATAAACATTTTATACGTTTCAAACTACTTATTGCATTGTACCTCTTACTTTGTTTATCATATTTCAAACTTATTTACAAATGTGTTTCAAACAAATGTTCCTTGTACTTATATTGTTTTATCAAACTTATGCCTTCAAATTGTTTTATAGATTGACATCAAGTCGATCTTTCCTTAAACTAATATTTATGTTTCAAATGTTTTACCAAACTTATTTATGCTTTTATACTATAAATTGCATGCCTCTATATGTATAGATATATAAGAAATGTTTAAAAGGCTTAGGAAGGCTATCCACCCTATTTCCTTTTCGTGCCTTGAGATGTGGTCTGGTGGGATATCGGATACTCGTCCGAAGGTCGTTTAAATATTAGTTATATATCATGTGTACATATAAAGTCATAAAAGGTCCTTCCAATTCATCTTATGCCCTTGGGTAGCAAGGGTATACATCCACGTCCATACGTACCACTTAGATTACTAGTAAGCTACCGTATGGGAAGTTCAGGAAGATACTAGAACCATTACTAGAACGCGATATCATACAATGAGTCAGTTCATTCATGAGTCAATACTTTCTAGAACATTACTGTACATTACATATACAACTATACTAGGACGAGAACATATACAGCTATACTAGAATGATTACATTACTATACTTGCTAGATAGAGAGAACACACATTACAGCTAGCACACGTAGAACATTACAGTACACTATTATACTATTACATGATCACACTTACATGGGTACAATTACATGATCACACTTACATGAGTACAATTACATGATCACACTTACATGAGTACACTTACATATACATAGAATAGACGTCACTAGGGGCTATAGCACGGAACCAGTTCAGGATCTAACTATACTGATGAATCACACCGCAATTGTGATAGTTATATCGAGTATACATGATCATTAGTAATGTGGATGCTCACGGCTTGCATTCATGCAGGGGTCGTGGGTAGGTCCCAAAATCCCTTTGATAGGGGAGCGTATAGTCTGGGATCTAGACATCACATTATACCTTATCCCTCAAATAAGGCAATTGAGTATCGATGTAGTTATTTATATATATCAAATACTACGGTACTTGGAAGTATTACCCTAGATTTAAGGTAATAGGTACGGTTGTAGTTTGGCACTACACCATAGTACTATTTCTTTTCCCATTACATCCACTTCGTGAATTTTTCATACGACGCACGGTAATGTAGAAACTATCTTTTGATAAATAGTAGTCAGACTTGGGAAAATATACACTCTTACAAGAGACACACACAGACACTAGATGCCTTGGTAGAAGGCTGCATAGAGATCAGTTAGGTCTTGGTAGAAGACACCTTCATACTAGTAGGAATCATAGGGATTCCATGGTTTTTCAAACACTTACAATTCTTATGCACTTACAAATTCTTGAAATACATAGACTTACAAATTCTTACATACAAATTAAGACACTAAAATACTTATGATCTCACCAGCTTCAAAGCTGATACTCGCTTTCAAAATTACTTGTATCCTCAGGTCATCATAGACAGGTACCGATGCAAGGAGAAAGGAAGATGGAGCTTATTCAAGACTTATCTTTCATTTTGATTTATGCTTTAGTGTTTATCAAAATTTGACAGAATACAATTGTATAATAATTATTTTATTAATGCAATGGATGATGTTGTTGCTTGTTTACTACTTTACATTGTTGTTGATATTATACATGACGTCCTCCGCCCCAGAACGTTCCCGCCGTTCTTCGTTTTGGGGTGTGACAGATTGGTATCAGAGCATTGTTTATAGTGAATTAAGTATATCAACCCATAAAAGATATACTAACTACAAATACATAAGGGATTAAAAATACTCTGACCAAGAGTTTATACTTTAAATAATAAAATATTTAATAAAGTATACGTGCTGCATTCATACTAAAATCAATGTCATTAGGACAGTACAAAAGAATTACGATTGTTGGGCGACACAAGTGGGCTTAGAGACATATGGTCAAAACTGGGAAGATATAGCGTGATCACCTATATTATCCGAGGGTTGACTAGCATGTGCCTAAGTTTAAGTGTGTGGTTGCAACAATGCTAAAATCTTACCAACCCTACCATAATGAGAACAATAGAACATAACAATAAATTTAAAATACTATAGGAGTATTTGGTGTTACTATAAGTACTTTATACTTGAGAATTAAAACGGGATCTTCATTACTAAGTTGATAGTTGCTAAGTGGATACACTAAGGCTACATGTAATTAGGATGTTATAGACTTAGAATCAGTGATAATTTTGCCTTACCCCTATTCTGTGTGAATTTGGAATTAAGGTCACTTATTCGAAGGTCTATCCTGTTTAGATTACACATAGCTGGTATGCACTTCACAAATAGCGATGTAACTAATGAAGGTTTTCTAAATAATTATCTAGATAATTCGTCTAATAATTATCCTCTTACCCTAGATTCTCGCATAGAAATCAAAACTGGACTCCATCCCCTTGACAACCAGTATCTTCCGAATGAAGTCATAGCTGGTTGGTTTGGAGAAGAACCAGAGAATGATCATCCTATCCCCTTGGATGATCACCATGATAAAGACTTTTCGTATGATGCTAACCCCGAACCAGAGGTTGAGACCCTACCCCGAGCAGCTCCCGTTTCAATTCCTAACCCTCTTCCGGCTTTTCATGGCCCGACCCTGAGTGAGTGGAATGCTTGGAAACAGGGAGCCAAGGACAAGATCAGTTTATGCTATTTGATGGAGACCGAAGCCTTTACGACTTGAGCAATGGGGGCTCAGCAGATAGAGTCTTGCCAGTCTTGGTCCGCAGAAGGGCCCAAAATAAGATTCAAGGCAGGACAGCCCTACGTCAGATTACGGAAGTAGTCGCCTATGCTAGAATGCATACCCTCCACACCATTCATCTAGAATATACTCACGAGAGATCAGTGAGAAACCAGGAAACCTTGTTGCAAGCACTGGCTGAATCACGAGCCGAAGTCATAGAGCTCCGAGTGCGCCAGATGGTGTGCGAAAGACACCTACTTGACATGGAACGTCAATTGGTTGAACTAAGAATTCACCAGAGGGATGACCGTCGCCAGTAGTAGACGCTTTATTTTATTTCCCTTATAAAAAGAAATCGTGTTTTCTGTCTATGCCCAATGTGGCATTTTCTATGAAATTATCTTGTACAGTGAGTACTTTAGTTAGGTCTTTATGCTGTCAAGAACTATCTTCTGTGGATATGATGTGAGACCTTTAAAAGGTCATTTTCCAGAATCCTTACATCGTGAGTATCAAAGATATTGACAACCGGCTAACTTCTGTGTCATTCTTCATCCAAGTACTTTTATCTTACTTTCATTGGAGTCTATCTGAATCATACTTTAGTCAAGTCATTGGACTATGGTGATTTATCTCCAGAGGCATTTCCAAGTCTCTTTCAGTGGTTGGATCTTGTTATTCACGAACCCACGATACCTCAGCTCGAACGACAAACGTCTCGAGACCATCCTACGAACATACTCCCATTCCGTACTAGGACTGCATCATAGGGATGTAGGTCAAACCTTCGCGAACATACTTTCATTCTTTACTAGGACTGCATCATAGGGATGTAGGTCAAACTCACGAGAACATACTTCTATTCTCTTCTTAGACAGTCAAATTAAGTCTAGGTTCAACCATGCTCGCTCACAAATTCATTTTCTTTCCGTGAAACAGAATCATGTCGCCAAAGAAAGACGAGCAACCCATCAACCAAGCACCAACCCTCCAGATTAATGCAGCTACCGTTCAAGTTGCAGTCTCTGCTGCCGTGTCAGCTTTTCTGACCCACCTTAACGCTAACAATGCGAATGTAAGCGGGATTATTAACAACAATTCCAATCCGAGTAACAATCAAACACCACAACGAGCAACAAACCACCACGACACCCCGAGTTCCGAGACCAAGAGTAACAAACGGAAGTTTTGGGATAGAAAGAAGGACAAATCGCGTAAAGGAACGAACAAGAAACACCCACGGGTAACGACCTTCACAGCTACGACATATGTACCTCCTACTACCATCCCTTCGGAAATACCAGTTGTCCCTAACCCAGCCCGACAATATGCTGGAAATCTCCCTAATTGCATCAAATGTAATTATCACCACCTTGGACCTTGTCAGGGGAAGCAGTGCTCAAACTGCAACAAAAAGAGGCACACCAAACGTTACCGCAAGAGCCTATCAAGACCGATCAACAACTCACCCAACGTCGATGGGAACCAGACTTGCTATCACTGTGGTGAGTTTGGGCACTATAAAAGAGATTGCCTGAAAAAGGAAAGAACCCGCGTCCCCATAACTCCTTCTCGACGTTTCACTTCCACCACCAATGTGGGTGATATCCACATATGTCACCAATGCGGTGAAATTGGACACCTACAGAAGGATTGCCCGATAACGCAGAACTCTGGCGCCGACGGGAAGATACTCAGGATCATAGCTGCAGGAGAGACTGCTCCGGAACCACGTTAATATGATTAAGGAGTTTCGTTGTAACAGACTTATAAACTATCTAGAACTAGTGCAACTAGAGTCTTACCTTTTGCGAGATCCTGTCTGTATAGGAATTCTCGTGCTGCGTATACTTGTCTTTTGTAGTATATCTTATTCGCAGCAATAGTCTTGTGGTAAATCTAAAGTACTGTAACTCTGTTCATGGTTGCACGGTTATCTCTTGTCTGTAAACGTCTTATGTTCAAATCTAATGTCTTTAAGTTTCAGTATGATTCCGACATTATCATACGACTCGATTAAATTTGATCCTCACGAAAACAGCTTCATACGTACATCTCTATCTTCTAGATCACTTTTCCAGCGAAGCCGTCATATCAGAACGCCGAAGTACTCATGCCAGGAGTACCTCTTAGTTATTTTCTTTCCGAAGAAATTCCCGAAGTACTTATGCCAGGAGTATCAGCCTTCAAACTTAGAAAAATCATAACTCTCGCATACGAGCTCCGTTTTCGACGTTCTTTATATCCACGCGTAGGTAACATCAAGATCTACAACTTTCGTTTAGACTCCGTCGGCTATATCTCGACCGATCTTAAATTTAACAGTAGGAGGCGTTTAGACTGTTAAATGACCGCGAAGAATTTGTAACTCCTTCATACGAGCTCCGTTTTCATCCATATTTTTACCGTTGAGTTCTTATTAATGAGATATTCAACTCTCATTTAGTTCGCATAAGCCAAAAACCGCTCGAACTAAAATTCGAGTTTCGGGTCGTGCACTGTTAAGCCGAATCTTAGAAAAATCATAACTTCCTCATACGAAGTCAGATTTGGGCGTTCTTTTTTATCGACGCTCTTAGTTTAACATATTCTACAACTTTTGTTTAGATTGATAAGGCTAAATCTCGCTCTATCGTAAATTCACTATTTACGCTTCCCGGTACTGTGACGGTTTTGCCGTAAAACTTCGACGGGTCATAACTTCTTCGTTATAACTCGGATTTCGGCGTTCTTTATATGTACGGAAACCTCGTGACATATACTACAACTTGGTTAAGATTATTTATTCTAAATAATCTTTTGTCGAAAAGTCGTTTTCGACCCCTATTGCCTCTAAATTGACTAGCCCGGATTTACGGGCGTTACATCATCGATACTCGACATCACAGTTTCCCAATCTATGAACATCGATCTGTAACCATTCAACTATAAACACGACTCCCATATGAACCAAATCATGAACTGAAATCGATGAGATTGTTCATTTTCATTCTCGAATCTGTCATATCCAAAAAAAATCCCTATCGATTTTAAACAATCAACAATCAAATATCGATATTCAAATATCGATTTCCATCCACTCATGTTGACTTCCAAATCCAGTCGATTATCCAAAATCAAATCGATTCGACGTCAATACTCAAACAATCAACACTTTCGTTTTCGAATCAGCCTCAAACGAATCCAAAATCGTGAATAATCAACCTCAAATGTTCCTATTTCAAAGCATCGACTAACAAAATCAATCAAAAATCTTCATCAACGATAATACTCTAAACAATTTCACTGCCTTAGTTACTCATTATCAGACTTCAATCTTTCCTAATGCCAAGTCAATAGATACGTAGGACAAAACCCGAGACGCCTAGAACTTGTGTGCCTATTCGGCACATGACTCTATCAATCTTCATTATACATCATGTCGGAGTGTGCCAACTTCGACGACTCTATTGATCATGGTTCGACTTCGTGCAACCATGTGTACATCCTTAGTGCTGTGTAAAAAGAACTTTCTCCGTATCCATGTTGGCAAATAAAGGTTCTCTCGAATCTAAATCTAACACAAATAATCAAACCTAATGCGATCTGTCAATCGTCCCTTTTATCTCAAACCTTCCGAAGTACCCAAGAGAGGGTACTGTACGCTGTTGACTGACCCCTCGTAGTCAGATGGACATAGAAGCGAAAGATACTACAGATACTCCAGAAGACGACAACCATCTGAAGCATACTTCGTAGATTCCCCAGAAAGACCCTTCGCACCTCGCACGTCAGGTTCGTAAGCATAGAGATTAGAACTCATAAGGAATGACCACCACAACCATGTATATGCGTAAAGGTGGTATACAATTGAGATCAAAAAGATTTAAGGTGTGCGTTTCCTCCCGACTCCATGTTCCTCGTTGGGTTGTGGGTTTGGGGTGGAGTCGCACAGCTGAACATCCTGCCGACCTCAATTGTATACTGCTTGCATACACCAAGTATTGGTGGTTAAGCCAAGCATGAGCTCTACCACGGACCTCTTCGCAAAACACTTTCACCTTATTCCATAACATAGGAGCCGGAGTCAAGAGAATCACTGTGGGTTGAGCTAGTAAAGTTCCGAGTGATGAGACCCTATACTCACTAGAGTTGACCTAGACCGAGGAAACTCAGAACCTTCGGAAGAGTAGTTGCAGTAGATGCTCGCACTACTCAGGCACTTCGTCCACCCTGTTATAGATGAACAGTGCCTATCATCCTCCACCCTCTTGCATGGAGGAAATCGTCATCGCCCTGTAGACGATAAAATACATTCTCCGAAGTGAACACTAGGATACTGAGAACCACAGGATAACCTCCGCAGCCAAGAATCCTTGATCAAAGTGCGATAGTAGTTGCGTTGAACCTCGTGACCCAGATCCCGAAGAGATTATAGACTCGACACCAGCCTTGGTGTTAGTCGAGGGGTTATGCAGGAACATGCGCTTTCCGCACTAGAATAAACCAAAGTCTTGGAAATCCTTGGACTATTAGGTGTTCCACGAATACTATCTCACGCAGAGATAGTAGAACCACCTCCCGAGATAGTCCTGGTGAAACTCTATCTCCCCGACCCTCAGAGTTTCCACATCTCAA
Organism: Lactuca serriola; assembly: GCF_051521515.1. NCBI lineage: Eukaryota > Viridiplantae > Streptophyta > Magnoliopsida > Asterales > Asteraceae > Lactuca > Lactuca serriola. The sequence goes on along the minus strand of NC_136415.1, from coordinate 25,664,427 downwards.
GAGCCTTTAGTGCAGATTCGTTTTGCACGAGCTTGAGATAGACACTCTTCAGCAAACCGATAACCATAGTCACGCAACCCACTCGACGATCTAGAAAGTCTCTATCAGCCAGTTGACAGGAAACGCGAGACCAAAGACCACACGATCATTCTAAGAACCGACCTGAAGGACTACACACACAGTACGAGCGAGAACGTTAGGAACTTCGGAATGGCGATCATGCCAGTGATGATCTTGCCATAGAAGTACACTATGTTCTTTGTACTAAAAAGCTCTACCATTCCGAGAGCTTAGGACCATCTGAGAATCCTTATGGAGATTTGGTCCAACCCCTTTTTAGGCCGCTACTACCTTCGGATATACCACAAGATTCACACCCGGTCGATCCACTTCTTAGACTTGATATGTGATTTCCCGACTTCACTCTTCGTGCCTCATTCATCTTGATAGAAACCATTAAGAACCCTAACTTTGTAGATACACCAGTTGGAACCCAATAGCTACACGAGACGTAGTCCGCATCCCGTACGTGAAGGTCTGTTGGAATGACAAACACAGACTAGAGTTCACTTGGGAATGCGAGGACAACCGTAAAGGAAGTACTCTTTTACCTCTACTTGGCCATTCATACCTACTTCCTTGCCTAGACCTGAATTTCGGGACGAAATTCCCTCTAACGGGGGGGATGATGTGACAACCCAAGTTGTCCCGTTACATTTCCCCGTTACCGTTAACGGAATATTCCAGTTTATAAAAGTTCCGTTAATTAGAGGTCGTCAATTTAATAAACATTCCATTTGTTTACATTTTATATGTCGTTAAGTCGTGATAAAAGGAAATAAAAACACATAACACACATTTCCATTTATTTGGAAAATGTTAAGTTTTATTATTACGACCACTAAATCGGGTGCGACCAAAAGCCCCGTTTAACAGCAGTATTCGGTAGAATTCCACTGAGCTCCAACTCCCACCTATATATAAGGGGGAGTAAACTCCCTTTGAACTCTTTCCACCCTCTCTCTCTATACTCTCTCTCTAGACTCGTTTTCGCCCCGAATCCGCAACCAAACGCTTCCCAATCGTAAGTCCGCTTACCCTAGCTTATTCTAAACATATGGATTCGTGTTTATAGCCTAGAATTAGACCATTTAAGCTGTTGAAAAGGAGTTCACGGCCTAAGCTCCTCCTTAGGCCGTAAACCCCTTATATGTGGCCAAAATGACCCAAACTTGTCCCTTTAAGCCTAGGAACCAATTAAGGAACTTGTCTAGGAGTGTTTAATCATAAAAACACAATGATTTGAGGCATAAAATAGAGTTTACGGCCCAAGCACATGCTTAGGACGTAAACACCTCTAATCCATGCTAAAATGCCCCAAAACACTCCCAAACCACCCTTAGGCTTCATACATAATTTAGGGACTTGGTATTTTGGGTTTAGACCATTTAAACACAATGAAATGAAGGGGAAAAAGGAGTTTACGGCCCAAGTATGTACCAAGGCCGTAAACACCCCTAAATGTGCCAAAAATGTGGTTTTTGCCCCCCCCCCCCCAAATGACCTTAGACTATTTCTATAAAATGCTAGGAATGATTTAAGGGCTTAAACTCCAAGAGTTGTGGGTTTATGAGAGTTCACGGCCAATCCATAGATCTTACGGCCGTAAACTCTCAAATATTGGTCATTTGGACCATAAACTCTAAAGGAGTGCCCTCTTGGAACCCCAAACACCCCTATAGCCTTGAATAATTACTAGAAGTGATATAAGGGCTTGAAACTTCACAAAACTCAAGGCATAGGAGTTTACGGCCGTAAACTCCCTTAGGAGTTGTCCCTGGGCCGTAAACTCCCTAATGAAGCCTTAAAAGACCTTAAACTCACTCATGCCTTTTGGAATTGGACTTAGAAAAACTCCGTGAACAAGATAGAGCCTTAAAACACACTAGATACCCTCACCATGAGTTTACGGCCGTAAACTCATGGTGAGTAGTCCCTGGGCCGTAAACATCATATAAGAGTTTACTCTCGGAGAGTAAACTCCATTCCTAAGTCATACACACCCTTAAACGCTACCCGGGACACCCAAACACTTAACCAAAGTGTTTTCCGCTCCTTTGAGTGTGTATACTTGTTTAATTAGTATTAAATATACTAATTGTATGTGAACATATGTTATCATATGTTAAATAGGTCATTGAGTGTGTTCGAGTCCTTACGTGACATCGAACGCCCAAACGGCACCTTCGTCGGACCTACTTATACCAGGTGAGTTCATACCCCTGAATGAACCTTTTAAATGTTTTTACATGTTTTATAGAGGGTGGGGGGAATACAAGTTAAACCTGCCAGTTATCATATCAATCACATGTGATTGATAACCCGCATGTACAAGATTTTACCACGCTTTACACTGTTTTACCGAGTAGGACACTATAATGGTTTTCATCTGTTTCAAAACTCTTACTTATACTGTTTTACCTAAATTCATTCTAAACTGGTTTATGAAAAATTTCCAAAGATTTTCAAACATATTTTACAAAAGAATACAAATTATGATTTTTCCCCGAGTATAAAGGCTTTTCCTCAAAGTTCCCTTTTTACGACGTATATTCTTACTTGTTAGTTACTACTGCTTCGCTTTCATGTATTTTAAACTCCTACTTGATAATGATTTCTCTTCGTGATACGCTTATACCTGTTATTGCCTCTATTTCACTTATACTTGTAGTCGCTTATACCTGATAGACACTCTTACTTCACTTATTGTCGTCTCTACTTCGTGATACGCTTATACTTGTTCGACACTCCTACTTCACTTGCGACCGCTCCTACTTCACTTGTTAGACACTCTTACTTCACAAGAATCACTTCTACTTGATACACACTCAGTCGTAGTTAGATGTATGTCTGCGCTTGTATAGGTACATATAAGTAAGGATTGAAAGACTTAGGAAGGCTCATCCGCCCTATTTCCTTTTCTTCGTTGAGATGTGGTCTGGTGGGATCGGATGGCCGTCCGAAGGTCGTTTGATTCATTAGTTATATATTATATGTATAAGTATGGGCATACAGGAATTCTCTAGTCAGTTCAGTTAAGAGTCTCTACCTCTAGTCTACACTTACATTTGAAACACACTACCCACTATTTGGAAGTCTCTACCTCTAGTTCAGCACTTACACACTACCCACTATTTGGAAGTCTCTACCTCTAGTTCAGCACTTACACACTACCCACTATTTGGAAGTCTCTACCTCTAGTTCAGCACTTACACACTACCCACTATTTGGAAGTCTCTACTCACTATTTGGGATGCATCTTCAGGACACGGCCTTCTCCGTCGTCTAGTTGGTAACCAGAATCTCCTGTAGGGAGAACGGACATTGTGTGTATAGATCTATACAGGATTGACAACCCCGCACCCAGACTGCTAGCTACAGTCCCGGCCTACCAAGCCAACGAGTGACAAATGTCATATTTTGGACGCTTGTAGGGCGTCTGGTACTCTAGTAAGTACGGTTACGACTATCCCAGGTTACCTTATAATTCTTTGGCCTTAAGGTAACGGTATCTCACCGGCAATTTACACTGTATGCTGGTAATTCATTTTCAGAGTCACACTGTTTTGACCTTACAAGACGTATCTTTCATTTGATACTATATGGGGTCTATTTTCACTGTCTTAGACCTTACCAGCTGTACCTTTCATTTGGTACCTTCTGGGGTCTGTGTCTCCACTTGTTAGACTGATCCAGGCGTGTCGTTCGTTCGATACTCTCCTGGAGTCTATGATTCCTTTTCCTTAGTCAGCAGTCCTCACTGCTAAGGCATATGTTATTTCCCTGTTGTCTCTTGCTTTCTTTAATAATCAAATTCAGTATTTTGATAATGATAGCGATTAAGGGAAAACTACTTTTTACCACATAACACTGACCAGTCTTGGTAGAAGACTGCTTTTATTAAAGAAAATATAGGATTTTCTGGAAAGAACTCTAATACACAGTAAACACTTAAACTACTACTTTATAAAGTTATTTGAATAAATGTCACTAAATACTTATGAACTCACCAGCATTTGTAAAAATGCTGATACTCGCTTTTCAAATAACTTGTATTCTCAAGTTAGCATTAGACAGGTACATCCCCGGAGCTGTTGATGAAGATAGCTTAGTACCACGCTGTATTTATTCTATTACTTGTATTACTTTGATGTATTGTAATGTAACCATGTAAAACTATTACTATTAATGCAATGTTTTGTTGTACTTTGATTACTATAATGCATGTGTTGTGATACTTGACATGACGTCATCCACCCCAGAACGTTTCCGCCGCTCCGGTTTTGGGGTGTAAAGGTCGATCATATCAAATGAATACACTTGTCGATGTCCAATTGTAATCGATCTTAATCTCCTTACTTTCGATTCCAATTTATTCGAGTACATACTCCTTTTTAGTATGATTGAGAATATTGACTCAAAAAGTCAATAACAGATGAAATCCCAAGAAAAGAATATCCGATCGATGAACAGTAACAATATATCTCAATGGACTCGAATTAATGAACAGTAAAAGATTTTGTTTAAGACTCAAAAGTATGAATCAAGGATATGGGCTTTAATCAGATTGGGCTTGAACGAATAGTAATCAGATCAAAAACTTTGGATTCAAGTATGATAAGTGAACATTAATTTTTGTGATTTGTACTTGATCTATTGAAAAATAATATTGGATCATCAATGGGTTTGAAACGGATTTGATCCAATAAGGCAAATCGATCAAAGTTGAAAAACGCAAAGCACGAATCGAAATCATGGATGTTTTGGAATCCATTTGAGAATTTGAGATACCTTTTAGATGAATCGAGTTCCGTTTTCAACGAACGAATCAAATTTAGAAGATCTTGGTTCTTTTGTTGGAATGAGAAAATCTCCAATTTGAACATTGTACCACCCATTATGCGAGATGTACAACCCGTTCTTCGTGTTCTTCAACTGTTGCCCATGATCCAATTCTTAACTACATTGTGAGGCGTGACCTTGCAGAGAAGCTCGCTCCCGCCCTCGCCCTACTCAGTAATATCGAAGGGCTCCTTGATTTCGTGTCCATTCCGAAACAAGGGGGAGAGAAGGAAACAATGTCTCAACCACCTCCTACTTCCACATCAACTCACACTACCGAACCTCCTCCAGTAGGCCAAGCCTCCGGTTCCGGTGTGAAAGACAAAGGCAAAAAGATTGCTGAGGAGGAAGAAGAAGAAGATAATGAGACAATCGCCGACATGTTGAAGCGTAAAAGTCGACACAATGAGGCTGACATCAGTGCTCGTGTGGCAAGAGAGGCTGAAGAAGCCGAACGTAATTAGAAGGAAGCCCACGACCTTCTTGAGAGCAGGAAAACTCTTTTTCCTTCCTGGACTCTTGAGAGACTGATTAAGGAAGCCATTGACACACCAAGTATCTTGTGGCTAGAACCGGTGATCTCTTTAGATCGTTCTAATACTGTCGACTCACAGTTCGACATGCCACTGACCCGAAAGGCGTTTGTTTTTCATGCCTTTGACAACATTGCAGAGTTCACTCATCCTCATCTACAGGTTGATCGGGACTTAATCGATTTTTATCTGAAGGCTGCTCAACCCCAATATCAGACTTGGAGCGCTCAGAAAATCGTCAATGTTCGGGTCCTAAAGCCGTACGGGGAAGGTAACTTTACCAATGTTCGCTTCAAGGTACTTCGGGGATCTACCAAGTCCGAACATGCTATTTCCCTTGCAGATCTTCCCAACCTTAATCCCCATGATTGGATTATATTGCACAACATCCTCCTCACCAACGAAGCTGAATACGGTCCGATCATCGACCATTTCAAGAGGATGCTGGTGTGCTACATCATGGAAGTTGCATTGATGGATCAGGAGATTGCGAGCGTATTTAAGAAGAAACCTACAATATCTCCTGTTGGCTCTGCCAGTGATCTCAACATGATGCAGATGGGGAAGATAGACCCGAAGAGAAACTCTGCCATGTTTACCAGGAACGAAGGACAGAAATGTCTTTTTGCCTTGGCAGACAAACATCTCTATACCACTGCATGTTTGGAACATGTTTTGGGGATCATCCATAGATGCAAGCAGAACACAGCGGATGATATCAAGTACTTTGATGATATGATTCAATGGTACATTCGGTTCAGACAGACTATCCTTGCTCTTATCACACGTCTGTTTGATACTGTAAAGAAGGCTCCTGCTGCTGGCCCAAGCAAGAAGAAGAAGTAGTCTCGCTCCAATTTGACGCAAAGGGGGAGATTGTTGGGTCGTGTTTTGTGTAATGTATTGCGTCTATTGGGATCGTTAGCTAGTCCATTATGTATCTCCGGTATGGGCCTGTCCATCCGTGAGTTTAGTAGGGTTTAGTTTATATATAGGTGCTTGCATGCTCCTAGAAAGACACGATAGAATAGAACGATCAGAAAGTTATTATTTAGCAAGTTTATTGTTATCGTTCTTGTAACCCTAAAATCCTCTACAGCGGAAGTTCTTAGTCGAGCTCTGCTGAGGATTGTTTGATCTAATCATTCGACACATCTTGATCTATACTTGTGTTATTTACTATTTTTACTTCATCGCATTACCTGTTAAGAAGATCTAATCTATCATCAAGTTAATTAATAACTTATCATCAACGATCCAAGAACATCTTCAAAAGAACCATCAACACATTTGGGTTTTGACTTCAAATTCAATACAACACTTGGAGATTGTTGCTTTGGAACCCAAATTTGTTTCACGGATTTCGGCTTCACAACATTTGACGATTTTTGTGAGTAAACCCGCTTGTTTTTGCGATTGATCTTCTTCTTCTTTTTCTTTCTCATCTTTTTGCATCTTGAAGACTTGACTTCATGAACAAACCCACTTTCCACAACATCAACTTTGTGAATTTGAATCAAATCTTTTGGAGTTTGATATTTGTGATTTTCTTGGATCACCGGCTTCCGATAAGGAATCATTCCTTCAAACGAATCACAAGAACACAAAATATCATCGGTTTGAACTCCAATCGAGCAAAAAACTTTTTCATCATGAACATCAACTTGAACTCCTTTTTCTTGAACATCAAGAACATCAAGAACATGATGATCATCAAGAACATCTTCAACAAACATAAGAGCATGAAGATCACTTGGGTTTTCAACAAGATAAATGTATCCCTTATTAAACAAGTCTCTTTCTTCTCCTTCCTCTCGATTCTTACTACAAGCTATCATGAACATGGAAAGATCATACAAACATTCAATCTTCGAAAGTTGTTGAAATATCAATCTTCCATGATCATCTTTCAAACCTGCATAAGAAACCAAAGAATCCCATGAAATCAAACCTCCTTTCAACAATAATCGATAGAATTGAAATTCGTTAACTTCGTATTTCACACCTTCAATGATTACAACCCAAGAATCATACTCCAAACGCACCATGATCACAAAAACTTGAAGATTTCTAGAGAGAGAAAGTGATTTTGAATGGGTTTTCTAGAGAGAGAAAGTAAAAATCACTTGAATTCTAGTGAAGAAAATCGAATTATGAATAGAATCAAAGATGAATTCGATTTCTAGAATCCAAAAAATCTCTAAATCAAGAAGATCCAAGATCATAAAATGAATCACTAAATCAAAATTGCCATCAAGGATCAATTCTTGATGAAATAAAGAACACCCGCTCTGATACCAATTGAAGAGAATTGATTCTGATGGCATGTGCGGAATATGAAAGATCTAGTGAATCATCATGTAAAATCAAGAACACAAGGAGTAAATAAATCTTTGTAAGCTCTTATTATATCTAGAAAGAATATACAAATGGGTTTGTACAAATTTTCTCTCTCTAGTCTAACACTCCAAATGGATTCACTTACATAATGGGAGTCACTCACTTCCTATTTATAGGAAAGACTCAACCCATTTACACATACAAAGAGAAAAGCCTAAAACACTACATCCAAGCATGACTTTGCACCCTAACACCAAGCACCTCATGCATGTGAAACCCCCATGCATTTTTCCTTTCACCATATTCATTTGAAACTTCCATGACTCTTCAATTTCTTTCTAATAATGATTATATGATGGTTAATAAGTTTTAAAAAAAAATCAAACCTAAAGTGTAATCATATATAAACTAAATTTCAATAATAAAAAAAATATCTTTACTTCTACTTATAAAGTTATATTTTTTAACTTTTAACATATTATACCTAATGCATTAGTTTTAATATATTCTTGGATGTAAGCCATTATCATTTTAAAGTTTCAAAATTTGAACAATTTGTATAAAATACTTCAATTATTAGTTTAAATATAACATTACTTGATCAACTTACATATAAATTTTACTTTAACTTAAATAACTCAAAGAATATTTTGTAAATATTTAAAGTGACGAATTGTAGTGTCCTTCTAATATTGATTATAATTTGATTAATAAGGTTAAATAAATATCAAACCTAAAGTGTAACCATAAATAAACTAATTTTCAATATTAAAATAATATATTTAATTCTACTTATAAAGTTATGACTTTAACTTTTAACATATTATATTTAATATGTTGTTATATGTAAACAATTATCAATTTAAGGTATAACTTTTGAACAGTGTGGACAAAATACTTAAATTGTTAATTTAAATACAACATTATAGTGTCACCATAAATAAAAATTTCAGTTCCACTTAAAAAACTCAATGAATATTTTGTGAATAGTTAAAAATGATAAATTGTAGTGCTAAATGCAAAAACTAAATTGTAATATCAATTTAAGTAAAATATTTCCTAAAGATATTTTTATAATCGTTAAAAGTTTTTAAATAAGTAGCTTAAAATCACTTACAATAACAATAGTTAAAAATAACTCTATATAAATAACTATATTGTTACCTTTAAAATCAAAAAACAATGGTTGATGTTTTAAATAATTTCAATGATAGAAATTAAAACGTTAAGAGAATAAATTTTAAAAAATTAATTAACAATAACAACTATAGATAACAATACATATATTATATTTAATTTTATTCATGACTTACTTGCGGGTAGAAGTCATTCAAATGATTGAGATTACACAATTATAATAGATATATATATTATCATATAATTCGAAATAATCAATATATTATATCAATTTAGTATACGAATTATTATATCAAATTTAACAACAACGTTATTGTTATATTTAAAAAAAACATATATTTGTAAAGATTTCAGATATATAGGTCTTTCTGTGCAATATATTATATTTTTTTTTCATGTTTAACCCCCGGGTAAAAGTCATTCAAATGATTGAGATTATGTTGTTTTAATAGATGTGTAAATTATAATATAATTGAAAATAATCAATATATTATCACAACTTAATATACAAATTATTATATCAAATTTAACAAATATGTTACTGTTATATTTCAGTAAACATGTATTTGTAAAGATTTCAACTATAGAAGTATTTCTGCGCAACGCGCGGGATTCGCCTAGTATACTTATAAAGGAAGCATTTTCCTTTCACCACATTCATTTGAAACTCCCATGATTTTTCAATTTCTTTCTAATAATGATCATAAATTGGTTAATAAGGTTAAATAAATATCAAACCTAAAGTGTAATCATATATAACTAAATTTCAATATTAAAAGAATATATTTTCTTCTACTTATAAAATTATGTTTTTAACTTTTAACATATTATACTTAACTTATTAGGTCTAATATATTGTCGGGTGTAAACCATTATCATTTTAAAGCTATAACTTTTGAAAAATTTGTATAAAATACTTAAATTGTTAATTAAATATAACCTTAAAGGATCAATTTAAATATAAATTTTAGTTCAACTTAAACAACCCAAATAATATTTTATAAATAGTTAAAAGTGATAACTTACAGTGTCTTTCTAATAACGATTATAAGTTGGTTAATAAAGTTAAATAATTATAAAACCTAAAGTGTAATCATAAATAAATTAAATTTCAATATTAAAATAATTTATTTACTTCTACTTATAAAGTTATGTCTTTAATTATTAACATATTATATTTTAGTTATTAGATTTAATATGTTGTTATATGTAAACCATTATCAGTTTAAAGCTACAACTTTTGAACAATTTGGACAAAATACTTAAATTGTTGATTTAAATATAACATTATAGTGTCAACTCAAATATAAATTTTAGTCCACTTAAAAAACCCAAAGAATATTTTGTAAATAGTTAAAAGTGATAAATTGTAGTGCTAAATGCAAAAACTAAATTGTAATCTCAATTTAACTAAAATATTTCCTAAAGATATTTGTATAATCGTTAAAAGTTTTCAAATAAGTAACTTAAAATAACTTAGAATAACAATAGTTAAAAATAACTCTATATAAATGATTATATTGTTACCTTTAAAATTAAAAAACAATGTTTGATGTCTTAAATAATTATAATGATAGAAACTAAAACGTTAAGCAAATAAATTTTAAAAAATTAATTAACAATAACAATAACAACCACAAATAACATTAAACCATATATTATATTTAATTTTATTCATGAGTAACTCGCGGTTATAAGTCATTAAAACGATTGAGATTATGCAGTTATAATAGATGTATATATTATCATATAAGTCAAAACAATCAATATATTATATCAATTTAGTATATGAATTATTATATCAAATTTAACAACAACGTTATTGTAATATTTAAAAAAAAAACATATATTTGTAAACATTTTAACTATATAGGTGTTTCTGCGCAACGCACGGGCATTCGCCTAATATATTTATAGAGGGAACATTTTTCCTTTCACCACATTCATTTGAAACTCCCGTGCATTTTTCATTTCACCATGTTCATTTGAAACTCTCATAACTTTTCAATTTCTTTCTAATAATGATTATATGTTGGTTAATAAGGTTAGATAAATATCAAATCAAAAGTGTAATCATATATAAACTAAATTTCAATATTAAAAGAATATATTTTTTTCTATTTATAAAGTTATGTTTTTAACTTTTAACATATTATACTTGATTTACTAGGTATAATATGTTGTTCTATGTAAACCATTATCATTTTAAAGCTACAACTTTTGAACAAATTGTATAAAATACTTAAACTGTTAATTTAAATAGAACTTTACAGGATCAACTTAAATATGAATTTTAGTTCAACTTAAACAACCCAAATAATATTTTATAAATAGTTAAAAGTGATAAATTGTAGTCTCTTTCTAATAATTTATAAGTTGGTTAATAACGTTAAATAAGTATCAAACCTAAAGTGTAATCATAAATAAACTAAATTTCATTATAAAAATAACATTTTTACTTCTACTTATAAAGTTATGTCTTTAACTTTTAACATATTATACTTAATTTATAAGATTTGATATGTTGTTGTATGTAAACCATTATCAGTTTAAAGATACAACTTTTGAACAGTTTGGACAAAATACTTAAATTGTTAATTTAAATATAACATTACATGGTCAACTAAATTGTAATATCAATTTAACTAAAATATTTACTACAGATATTTTTATAATCGTTAAAAGATTTCAAATAAATAGCTTAGAATAACTTACTATAACAATAGTTAAAAATAAGTCTATATAAGTGATTATATTGTTACCTTTAAAATAAAAAAAAAAATTGTTTAATGTTTTAAATAATTACAATGATAGACGTTAAAACGTTAAGAAAATAAATTTTAATAAAATAATCAACAATAACAACTATAAATAACATTAAACCATATATTATATTTAATTTTAGACAAAACTTCAAAAATGGTCCCTGTGGTTTCCGAAAATA